>NW_020825200.1:15910000-17170000 GCF_003286155.1 Drosophila erecta
ATGATAGCGTATAAACATGATGCGATAGAAAGGCATGTGGGATTGGGGAGATGATTTCGATGGGCAAATAAAAAAATGTGCAGCCAATGATGGAGTTTATTTATTAAATACCAAAGATTACAGCGTACATTTTGTATTAATAATATTCATAGTTTATTACAATAATTGGGAGATTTCAGGCGGGGCAAGCAAATTTTGTTACACGTTTATAGACTCCACTTTCTGGGCATTTGATTGGGACGTACATAAATAGTCTTTCTACAATAACTTTTCAAGGATATTATCTCATGTTTTCCGTTGGAGCTGCGTCTGCTGTCAAATGAATTGCTAATACTATGAACTCCGCTGTTCGCCAATCGTAGAGCTTACAACTTATGACTATTTTATAAAGTAGTAATTCTACGCTCTGTACTTGTAATTTAGTTGTGTATCATAGCTCAGCCGAAACGTTGCGATAGTCCCTTCCTCCGCGGATTAGTTCGTTACGACCGAGTATTTTCGGGCGGTGTACTGGCTCTGCCTCTGATAGTGTTGCACATTATGCGAGGGCACTAGAATGTTGCCTGATACAAATGAGAATTGTCGATTAGTAAGTAGGAAGGTAATGTGCGATGTGTCCCATTCACTCGGCCAATTAAGTCCACCTACTGGAATCGGGTCGAGCACTTTGTACTTTTGCCGCAAATCAATTAGACAACTTGGCATATAAGGCCCCAACATTCCAGCACGCTCAAGCCCGTCTTTGGATCGTAGTATACGAGTACCTCTGAGCTTTGATTAACCCTCTTGTTTCACACATTCGCGAGAAGCCCCAAATTACCCCAGGTACTATATAATTTTCGAGGGTTTTTTATTCAATCAGAAGGGTCGGCAGTCCTCAGAGGCCGAATTAAACCGAAGTGGGCATTAATAAATCAAATAATCGTGTGAATTGAGTGCGCTACGATCAAATGGGTAGGGCACATGAGTTCCTTAGAGACCGGTTGTATTCATCTAAGAAACTCAATAGTTAACTGTTTAAATATAGATGCACTGAATGCAGGCTTATTTTTTTTAAGAAAATATCACAAATTAAGAACAAAACACTTCAAATAAATTAAAATGTTATATTTTCTGTGTAAAAACGTGTAATTTTTCAGTCGTCATTTACTGTTGTTGAGCCCCAAAAAGTTCAATTTAAATGTTATTGTTTACTAGACCCTAAAATTGATACCAAACAGCTTAAGAACTCAAGCATAACCCCTTTCAGTTTTGTTAAGAACCTCAATAAGTGTTCTGGGTCCCCATGTTTACCCATCAACCCACTCGCAACTGAGCTGATGGCACGACAAACGCAAATTAGCCATAAAACCAACAAAATCCCCAAAAAGACAAAACTCCATTTAGGAGCTAGCACCGGGTGTGGGGCAGCCCATTCCAATCGAGTGGCTGCGACTTACCTGAGGGGCACGGTGTGTCCAGGCAAGGATTACGTAGCGAACATGTGCGTCCATCACCTTCGTAGCCGGCTGGACAGGAGTCACACTGGGCTCCATTCACGGTATCGTGACACTGAACGCCTCTGCAAAGGGAGACACAGATTGTTGTTGTTAATGCGATCGAGCAGGAGGATGAAATGGAATGGTATGGAATGGGTTCAGTGTGGTGTGTGTGCTATTCGGGGCACATTGTTTATTATTATTAATACCGACAGGCAGGAACAAACAGCAACAAAAGACTGTTAATGTTGGACACAGTCGAGCATACAAAGGCATATTTATTAATGATGTTTGGGTTTGGTGGGGGAAACGGCTGCACAAAAGCCACTGAGCTGGGAAAAGTAAGAGAAAAGGTTGCCCCGCCGAGGATGCGAGGGTCACAAAAGCACCGACAAAGCGCACTTCGACAAGCGGCAAGACATGTGCCAGGGGTGCCTGTGCTCCTCCGCCTCCTCAGGTGGATTTTCGGATGGTTCACCCGCAGGAAGGCAACGGATCCCGAAAAGAAAACAAATTACAATTACAAGAAAATCTTATTAAAGGCCAGCAATGCGAAACACAAATAAGTTAAGGATGGGGGCATCGAGTGTGTGTAGGCTGCGACGCGGATGGCCGATGTCCAATGCCCAATGGCCCATGGCCAAAACACAAAACAGGCAACTGCATTGCATGCATGTAGATTTCACCGACCGTTTTCCTTATTTATGCTCGAGTGTGGGATTGCTTATGGCTCTGCAAAATATTTACATATCATGACATGGTCATTAGTTCGCCCCGGGTTGGGGGTTACAGTTATTGGCCCATCGGCCAATGTTCCGTCTTCATCTGCATCCATTCTCATCAGCGACTCCGGCATCCCGACTCGTTTTGCATCCCACTTTGTCAGGACATAACTCTTGGCAGTCCAATTTCCCTGGAAGATCACCCATCGGCAAGAACTACCGTGCCCAACTGACCCAGAAGCCATAGTTTCAAACATTTTATGGCTAGGCACACAGTGCGTTTTAGCCTGCCGGAAGTCTCGGTTCGAGTTATAGACTTGGAAGACTTGGCCCTAGCTACCCAACTTGCATTTGGCCTCTGGGGAAAGCTGTAATAATGATCTAGCACACGTAAAAGGGTTTGAAATGAGGCGGTGTTAATACCCTGCAATGCAAAAATACCTGTGAAACGCATTTTAGTAATGACTGAAGGCAGTGTTGTAGAGACCAAACAGAATCTGCGGTGATGCTACCAATTTCTCGTATGTTATTTTCATAAAACATTAATTTTGAACCACACATGGTATTCAGTACTCTCGCTTTAGGCAGAGTATTAAAACAACATAGGCTGGAGTAAAATTCGAGTCGCAAAAACTTGAAGTATTGCTTTTGTTATTTCTTGGCTCTGTCAGTTGATGGGATCCATCAGCTTGGAGCCCTCGACTTAGGCATGTCCATGGTGGGCAACAACACACTTGTCCCGATCCGCGGAGTATGCGTCAATTTGGGGTTCTCGAGTGGAAGCATTTCGGGGATCGCCTCTAACTGGTTGGGCGCAATTAGCAAAAAGTGTTAAGTACTTAAGTGGCAAGCGGTCCAAGAGGAGATCCCCAACCAGGTTGCTTGATGCTGCGTGGGGGTTTTCGCTTTCCGGCTGCGTTCCCAGATGCCTCCGCCCCAATCTTCTGGGCCAGCCTCCCTCTCCTGGCCGCCACTTTGCGCTTTTCTGCTTTGTTTCAGTTCATTCGACCATATTGTCTGGGTCCGCGGCACTGCGGCATCGTTTGAGTGCTGGGAAAATATCCAGTCAAGCGCAACGAGGAACGCATTAGCATTTCAGCCGCCTCCGTCCACCAGTCGGCATGACGGACCCAAGCCCAAGCCCAAACCCATGCCCAAACCCAGAACCAGACCCACTTGCTTCGTCTTGACTGCCGTTCTTTCTGGACGTTCTTTTTATTAACCACGCATTCATAATTCATAATTCCAATTTGCTGGTCTGAGCCGAGTTCGAGTCCAGTTCAAACACCGGCCCAAGGAGCCATAGAAGGAATAGAGGGCAGGTCCCAGTGAAGGAGCAGGGCCTGAGTAATGTGTGAACATGGCTCTGAAGCATGCAAAGGCTTTTAGCCACATGGCACTGGTATGGGGGAGCACGCAAGTTTGAATCATCAGGGATTACAGTATATACTCGTACGATTAGAGTATTCAATATTACTGTACTTAGGATCTGTTCGGAGCCCACCAATCACATATTTTAGATATCCCCTTGGCCCGTTTAATGTTCTATTAGCCATACGGATCGAACGTGAGCCTTATTCTTAGGGCCTACCCGACCGCTCTGCCATTAACCTCATCCAAATGGCTTCTAATGGTAGCGCATGCCATGCAAATGCTCAAACAACAAAAGAGCCATGGAACACTTGGCTGCCACTCCAAGGAGAGCGCCCCTTCTGATGGAGAAGTGCATCCGAGCAGTGCCACCAATCTTCAATACCATGTACTCCATCCCCCAATCCTCGAATGTGGCGCACGCTCTGGACAAACTGCAGCTAACTGCCATAAAGCGGCGTTTATTTTGCCACAGGCCACTTATCTGCGAGGTTGAGGTTGGGGCTCCAGCTCCAGCTCCAACTCCAGCTCCATCTCCAACTCCGACTCCGGCTGCAGCTTTTCAGCTCTTTGGCTCGGGCCTGATCTCGACTTGGCTTGGCCCAGGCTTGTTTTTGTTTTCATTGCTGCGCCTGCGCATTGCCAAGACAACCGGCGTCGTAAAAAGTTTATGCGGCGTTGCAATTTCGCAAACTCCTCGCGTGGGATGTTCGTAAAACCCGTATTAACGCACTAAGGGAATAGCCTGTATTAAAGTATATCGGGATACTTGAAATGAAAGTTATTTTACGAGTACAGTAAAATTAAAAACACAATTTAATGCCATTAAAGGAAGTAAGTTATTATTGTGAATTAAAGTATTACGTTAATACCAGATATCACATTACTTAAAGTCATACTTATTCGAACCTATTTTATCGAACTTTTTAGCAAGCTTTCGTATATCTGTAAGGTTACCAAATAGTATGAATTTGTTGCTATTTTATTTCCTCATAGAAAATGGATATACTTGTTGTTTAAATAACATTTGTAAAGATTTCAGAATTCCAGTTATCGAAAACGTGAAATAGGGCTGAACATGGCACTGGTCGAATGAAGTTCGTATCATGATATTTCGCCTGGCATAAACGAAGCCCGACTGGGAATCGCTGCCAGTCGACTATTAATTTGAATTCAAGCAGTCAAAAGCTGCCTCGGCCGCCAAGTCAACAGCCACAGCAACCCAGGCAGAGTAACAACAAAAACGAATACCCAGCCACGACGACTTGGAATCAATGGATCCACTTTTTCCCGATGCGTAGGCGAACTTGATTCACACTGAGATATGCGTTCCACCGAACTTTGATGTTTCGAGCTGTGAACCAGCTAGCCACGGCTTCCACTCGCAGCTTTTCCTGCTTTTACCTCTGGCCGTAAACGTAACGATTTCTTGGTTGTTGGATTGTTGCTGGCCCAGCAGAGGGAGGGGAGCGGGAAACCGAGATTCTGTGGGAAAGTTTCCCCAATCGAACGAAATTCTGTCGCGGGAATTGTCCAACATGCTCGTACACATGTTGCAGCTGCCATCGGCCCAGGAATCACACTCCAAATCGGTATCTCCGATCTCTGGATGGTAATATTATCTCCCTGTCTTGTGGACCGCAGCTTGATTGCACTGCTGATTGTTTCGTCAAATGCATAATTTAAATCGAACAACAGAAGTGTGCGCAGTAGAAACTTTCCGGGCGAAGGCGCCCGACTGTCATCGGCCTGGGGCCAAGTTATGATTGGGCTTTTCAGGTGGTCAGCAGCACCTGGGATTGGGATTGGGATTGTACCTTGGGAAATGGAAAGTGCTGGGCGAAAACGAAATGGGTACAAAAAGATGCGAGCAAATAGGCCACCAAAGTAAATGCCATATGAAAAAGGAGTATGCGATTTGTGCAGCAAAATTATATTACTGATACAACCAAGATTACTCCAAACTTAACTATCAAGAATAAAAAAAATATGTATATGTTTCCACGGAAACATAGATGCATTTTCAATCAATGTGGAGCGCTACCAGGAGTTCACAAGCCTAACCTCCTATGACCTTTTTCATTATGTAACCCGACTCAAAAAAAGCATCAATGCATGGCCAGGGATATTGGAAATGGGATTGGGACCCATATAATGTCGCCATAAAAAACGCACACAAGATAGCTGCCACAACAAAGGATCAACAGGTGTGCATGTCATTAGCACAAGTTTTACGGCCTTTTAATTGAATCGATGGCCCTTCAAAGCGGCCCTAAAGAATGGGGCTCTGAATCAAAGTGAAAATAAACAAAGCGTTGACCAGATTCAGATGACATGCGTTGGGTACTAGCCTAGAATGATTTGAATGGAGTTTTGGCCATTGGTTTTGGGCCTACCACACACATTGGCCACATTTCATCGATAATGAAAGATGACAGTAACGAGTCGGCGTCGTGACAACATTTAAGGCAATTTTATGCAAATTAAAATACGGTCAGCCAGGGGCGCACCTTGCCCGCAACTCGGACCAAGTAAACACAAACCGAAGCGATTCCGAAACCGAAGACACCTACAACACCGGGTTCCTAGCCCGCTCTTTGGGAGCCCTTTCCAATAATTTACTTAAATTTATGGCCTACGTTCTGAGGCTCCTATGCGCGTGGCCAGTGGAGCACAGGCGCTCACTTCTCGCATTTCCCGGGGGTCCGTGGTCGGGGAAAGAATAACAGAAATCACTTTAAGTGTCTTGACACAATGAAGTCAGTCAGTCCTCAGAATCGAGCCGGGCACATTGGGCATAACTGGGTGCGGGTTCCTTATACCGGCGCGCATTTAACTAATTTATGCGGCTGCCTCAAGTGCCATTTGTGGTCCAGACCCCACAGCTCTGGGTTCCGTAGTGCCAAAGGTTTTGTTGCATTTTGTCCAACAATATCTACCAAATATTCTTCTCCAGTTCCAGCTCCGTTACATCGCACAACTTGTTATAGATTTGTTTAACATATTTATGACTGGTGGACTGGTGGACTGGTGGTGGTCGGTCGAGTGGTGCAGGTGGGGAGCAAGTCCGATATAATGTTTTTATTAGGGTCCCCAGCAGTGCTGTGGGTCTTTTGCATAATTAGTTTGGCAGCGCCAGAACAATATTTACCACTTTATTGAGTTCCCATTGTGACAAACTCTTCCGGTTTCCAGATACCATCTTCATATGGGCTGTGGGTGGATCAGAGTCTAATTGTCCCTGTTATGAATCCAAATTTCTATTCCGAATCGCTGACCTGACCCCATTAATAATCTTAAAGAGATCAAAGAGATCTTTCGACAGATAAATCCGTTTCTTGGAGTCCATTTGAATATCTAACTCACCGCGACTAGATTATTCAGACGCGATAATGCGTAAGAAATGTAAAATCTTGCAGTGTAAGAGGGGATTAGGAAGTCTTCGCATTCGAATTGACATATCTACGATCTACGAAGCTTATCAGATGGACAGAGGTGAGAGAACAGGTTCCACCTGGTTCCATCCCTCACGTCATGTGAGTCACTGACTCACGGCCATTAAGCCCAATCCACTTACTCTGTTCTGGGTAACCAGCTTATGTCCATGGTCGCCTTGCTCCCATTTATTCGTGGAATTCACACAGGGCAAATAGGCAAATGGGCAGAAAGGCCTAAATGTGTCTTCTTCTCAATGGCCATCACGTGCTTATCAATCACAGATTGAGATATGCATATGGATGGCCCTGCCGTTGGGGAGCTTGTCAAGGAGGCGCTGCTTGGCTGTTTGACTAGATCATCAAACCATAAACAACATCAAATTGCCATTAAGGCCAAATGCAAATAATTGCACAGTCAGGACGGGGATAAGCCTCTCGGATGGCGGTGCTTTTCAAGCCCTCGCAGTCGCAGCATGACAAATACAATTAACATGGATGCGATGGCCACGCCCTTGACGCCATTAAAAACTCCACAAGCCGCGTTCATTTTCCTCGCACCAGCGCACGAAGAGCGCACGCACAGGATTATATACTCGTATGTATATACACCTTGTGTATATGTATATGGGTGTATGCAATGTATAAAGTGTATAAGGATGCAGGACGGACTTACGGATAGCACATGTGGTGGGCACAGGTAACGCCCGGCTTGCAGCTCTTGCCATCGCCAATGAAGCCAAGGGGACAGTGGCCACATCTGGGTCCGGCCGCCGAGTCCAGGCACTCCACTCCTGAAAATACACAGTTGATCGGCATGAGCTTTTAGATTCGATAGCTCTACTTTATCTTTTTGCCATATTTATGCTTCTAAGATAATGAGTACTTAGGTACTTGGGTAATCGCACTCACCAGGATAACAGGGATTTGCGGAACGGCAGTCGGGCTCGATGCGCAGTTGGTTGTCGGGGGTGAGGGGATTCTTGCAGCCGGCACAGTTCTCCAGGAGCATCCTCAGGTAGGCAATCTCCTGGCGCTGGTGGGCGACGTCTTCGCGGAGCAGCTTCACCAGAGCCAGTAAATCGCTGAGCGAGCGTGCGAGGGCGTCTGTTTGGAACAATGGGCAGAGCAGCGAGAGAAGCGTTACAGTTGAGATAAGTCGGGATCGGTGGGGACTTTAAATAAAGCAACAATAATTCACCAACTCCCTGCACACCCCCCACAACTTCCACACCCTGGAAAAAGTCGGCGAATGTGTGTGGGAAGCGTTCAAGCGGCTGACAAGATTAAGGTCTAACCGATGCACTCATTTCGCACTCACTTCAGCGGGCGCAGTGCAGACCCTCCGATTGCAACCTAATCCGCTTTGTCGCTCCAATGGATGCAGGATTTCGAACAGCTGCTAATGCGACCGGCGTTTTAGTGCAGCCTAATGCAGTGGGACAACAAAACCGATCACCTAATCCCGATCGCTCGACTCACTGGGGATGAGTCAGTGTGATTAACTGATCAACTGGAGGAAATGGCATACTCAGGTTCTAAATATATGCTAATTTTGTGTGTAGGTTGATTATTTCGCATGTGACTAATCTTGGCCAGAATTCGCGACCGGATGTGGGTCATCAATCCCCACCGGAACTGATGAAACTAAGTCAAACTAAAAACTAAAAAACCTATATTCAACTTATTGTATCAAGATCTTGTATTAAGATCTTGTAAAACTGCTCTACAGATTTCCTTGGCTGACCAGATGTCTCAATTTCTTATGGTTATCCTGGCACGGTCAGCAAATTGCAAAATATCGCTTGGAGATCTGTCATCTCTAGGCCTTTGGATTGTACAACAACATGTACGACACATGGCAACAACTAAACTAGTTGAGCTTAGTGGTCCGTTCTATGGGCACATCTGACTGACTTTGTCGGTTTGCCTGCCTGAGTGAGTTTTGTCAACATTGAAAACGCCGCCGCCTCAACGCCCAAACGCATCCGTTCCAAGTCGGATCGGGTGCCCCTCCGTCCCTGCTCCTCCAGCTGGGGTCTTCGCCCCAGCAATCTCGATCTCGTTTTGGTTACATTTGGCAACCTTCGCTTCCATCTGGTTCGTTGGCGGCGTGGCCACGTAATTCATTCATTACGATTCGCCGTTTTCGTTGGCTTTGCCTTTGCGATTTATATGCCGCCCCGTACTCATGTCAAGTACACTCGAAAAAAGGCAGCTTCTACCATTAAATAAATCTACCATAGAATAAACGACATGTACTCTGTCTCATTTACAAAGTCATATAGTCGATGGTCGGTTTTGCAAGTGCACAGCTGAATTTGTCTCTGTGTAGATTGTGTGGGTACAGATCATAGCTGGCTACCAATTTGGTGTCTTTGCTCTGAGCCAGATAAATAATAATTATGCCGGCTCGACACCAGGCCATGTTGGAATCGAGTGCACAGCTTATGCGCGGCTTTGTCATATCTCGGCGTTCATTAGTGAGTGTGCACTGTGGGCGCCCCGTAGCCCTCCATCCACTGGCGCTATTACCCTTTTCCCGCGATCACTTAGCGGCGACTTATTGGCCAAGACAGTGACACCGATGGGGGTACCTGTGGCTATAGTACACAGGTACAGATAGTGCTTGGGTCGTTATTAATTGCTTGCCAGATTTATAAGGCATTAGCGAGTTAGGCGAGATGGTTGCGACTTGGCCACCGAATGAAGACCTTAATGCTCAAGGACAAGCAAATCGGTATTGGGGAATGGCATGGCAAGGGTATTAGCCTTCTGATGTGCTTTATAGAGCAACATTTTTGCATTGCGAGAACTAAACTATTGGCGTAGTGGTTTAGCTACCCACATGCTTTCTGCCATATAAGGAACCCCTCTTTAATGCTATCAATCAGCAACAGTTCTATAATTTTGACAGCTCCGTTTCCTCTTCCCATTCAATGAAATTAATAGAAACAACTTAAGAAGGTAGAAAGAATCGATTAACAGAAATTGCTAACGCTCGTAACTGCTTAAAACTATTCCAAGATATCGCCATTTGAGAATGCCTCTACTGGATTTCAAGGCCTCGTTCATTCACTTGCACATGCCATTGAAATCTCAAGCCCCCACTCGATGCAACAATCCCCCGAATCAGCGAATCACAGCCCACTCACATACCCCATTTCAGGTTGCTCCACTACATTCGCCTAATTGAATTATGTCCCTCGAGTGACATAAACGCCAACTGACAAAGGCCAAACAATTTCATCAAAACGAGCCTCTCATCTAGCACCAGCCCAACCCTCGGGGCCGTAGGAAGCCCTCGTCGTTTTGGAGGGGGCCACGCCTTTGGGCCAAGATTCGTTGACTGCCGCGAGACTACCGACTGACAGTTGATAACCGACTACGGAGGAGTTGGGTGGATGAGGTGGTGGTGCTGCTGCTGGGCACCTACCTTCGCAATCGCCATTCAGGACGGGAATGTCGCCGCGCTCCACATCCGTTGGCACCTCCTGGTGTCTGTGATCCACGACTCCTTCCCGGGCGATCGTTGGCTCATACCAGCCGCGCACATCGCGCTTCTTGTTCTTCTCTGCAAAGATTGGGGTACACAGAGCAGCATATGTAGATCACAGATGTAAGTGGGTCGTAGGGAGCCAAAGACTCGCGGGGATAACTCACCACGCTCGGTGATCTTGTTGCGCAGCATGCGGCGATTGCCACGACGATGGCTGCCCTTCTGGCAATTGGCCCGCTGCAGGGAGTGCTCCATGTCCCCGTCGAAGTGGAGGGGATACTTGCGCTCACGGAACTGTCAACGAAATGGTTCACTGATCTTCAATGCCACTTGAGACCAAGCACCATCTACTCACCAGCTTGATCACCGGATCGTCCATCTGGGTGTACAGCTTGGCCAGGTTCATGTCGATGTCGTGATGCGTGCTCGCCTTGCAGTCCACATAGAGCGTTATGCGGTTCTTGGAGAACTGCAGCGCCAGGGATCGGATGGTGCTCGTCTCGTTGATGTTGGGTATCTCGAAGTTACGCGACTCGGTGGCTCCGTTCGCACTGATGTCCAGGGTCACCCGCTGCTGTTTGCGGTCCAGGAAGAAGGACATCTTGTGCTTCAGCATGGGGAAGTCGATCATGAAGAGTGCCTCTATGGATATGTGCAGCTTTCGACGAGGTCTAGTCGATGGAAGCAACATGTAGTCACATTACATGGTGTTACGATTTATCAATTACCGTATGTGTCGCGTTGATATGACCACATCTCCTTTGCGTATAAACTGCTCCAGTTCAGCAGAAGCAACTGTGAGGGAAACAAATTAAACGGTAAGGTAAGTAGGTAACCTTTTGAGATAAAAATCAAATAAATCAAATTCTATATTCCTTTCCGATTTTCGTGACCTATCTCGTTGGGTGTTGGTTGATCAGTTTTGAGACTGTTAAGAACAACTTCCGTTCTACCGAAACCACACATATTGATTACCAAATAAATAAGTGAGAATAAACAGAGATAATTTGGTAATGTTTGTTAATCTCTTGAAGTAAGCCCAGTCTTAGCCACTTGCTCTGTTTGCCCACAAACATTGGCAATCGGTTATTTCGCCTGCCACAGATTACAACACCTCCGATACGGAACATGGAACTATTTATTTTGGTCACCCAGGGAGATTGCTTTAATACCGCGGACCGTGTTAACCCAAATAAATACACGAGCGCTATTTGCACAATCCGTATAAGTGAACAACTGTGGGTCAAAGAATCCATCAAGACGACTCTATATAGAATTTCACGCATTTGTGCGGTTATTTGTCATGCTGGCAGCGACCGACTTTTGACAGGCTCATGCCAGCTGACCTTCACGACGTGCATTTGGATATCGACTTGGGCATGGACATGGACATAAGCGTGGACATGGACCCGGGACACGGGCATAAAAGTGGCGGTTTCCAGCCGCGCGATCAATGGCTCGTGATCGGGCTGTAATATAACCATCTACGGAGCAGGGAGGTCGCCAACTCAAAAACTAGTGACCCGGCTGTCAGCTGGCGACGTTTGCATTGGGATTTGAGTACAAGATTTACATAAATCGCCAAGTTGTTAACCAAAAGTATGGCTTTCGGGCGGATCTCAGCAAACATTGGCGTTGCAGCCAGTCGCTTTGCAAGCCATAGCAACCGTACAGCCATTTATGTACATACACTGATCAGTAAGAAGCCCATTTGGGTGTATTTATAATGTACAATTGGTTTTGCGAATGCGAATTGCTCCATTTCAGTAAAAGTTCAAAATATTCACGGATAAAACTACCTCAGTATTTTAAACTGTATTACAATGGTCTAATCATAATAATAATAAGCACTTTATCCTAACTAAACTGGCTGGTGACCATAGATGTCGATTGAGTTCCTGTAATGTACTGCTAATAAACCACGCGAATTCTTCAGCTGCATTGCTGGTACAGCCGCTTCTTTTCTCCCAGTGCAGCTGAGGAAAGAGTTCACTGGAATGCAGGGTGCGGGAAGGTGGATCGCCTGCACTTACCTGGATCGAGTGAGAGTGATGCAACCTCCACAAATGTCAGCGCCAAGGCGGTCAACCCGATTAGCAGCACGCGCGTCCAATTCATCGTGGTCGTTGCTGGTGTCTTCTGTGATCTTGGAAAGGGGGCGGGAGTGATGGACTGAGGGGTACGGGCTCCCCACTCCAAAATGTTGCCGTCCGCTGAAATATAAATATAAAGAAAGAAACGATAAAGCGAAGAAAATGGGATCCCAGTCCTCAGCCGGTGGTTGTTTATTTACGTTTAAAAATAAAACGCCCAGTAAAACGCATTGCGTGGAGGAGCATAAAATAAAATCGCATCAAATAATAAATAAAATATAAATGAAATTGTTTAGCGAGAAAAGTATTAGCCTGGACAGAAGTATAGCGATCGGTAAATATTTTGCAGCATTTTTGGAATTCTTAACAAGCATCTCCCCCTTCGCATTTTCCACTCCCCACTTTGCCGGAAGTACTTGGTCGGGTATCACCTAGATATAGCTGCCCAAATATATTTGTAGGGATCTCGCCCTATATCTTTCATCTCTTTGGGCATCTGTGGGCGTCATCATCATAAAGCATTACGGAGCTTAAGTTTTATATTTCTTGTGTGCCCATTGTGGATTCCTTGAGCTGCTCGAGATTTATGTTGGATATTTGCAATCATTCTTTCTTGCATGCCTCTTTTAACTTAAATAAATGTTTATTTAATGTGTGTGTTCAGATTTGTTTTCGCCTAGCTGTGTTTTCAGGTGCTTCTTCAGCGGAAGTTCCGAGGAAAAGTTTATCGGAGCCTAATGCGAAGGTGATGAATTTTAGATAATTGAAACTTTTTCTTAGAAGGCCGCGCGATTAGGTTGGACATAAGTACCATTACGTAAGTATGAAATGAATCACAAAGTATCATAAGTAACGATGTAAAACTACAGAATGTTAACTCTTCTTTTTGCCTTCCTTGTAAAACACTTTGAAAAACTTATTTTATGATTCACATAAATTTTAGAAAAGGGAGCTTGAATTCAACCTGCTTAGGAGATCATAAATTCAGCCTTTAACGATCAGTGAAATTAAATAGAATGTAGTGAAATCTGTGTTGTGGAAAACAGAAATAAGTACCCACTGATTGGCGTAAAACAAGCGGTGGTCGTAAAACAAACCCGAAAATAGGTTAAGGACCTATCCTCCATCCCCAAAATAATCCATTGCAATTAGGTCTTTAGCTCATCACTTGAGCAGCCACAAATGTCAGGAAGTGCTATAAACTGCATAACACACAAATCCAATTGATAGAGACTTACAGTCAGTCCAGCTCCGAGCTCATCCTCCGACTCCAACTCCAACTCCAACTCCCAGCCATTACACAACTTTCATGCTTAAATAAACACAAGAAATGTGGCCGAGATGTTGTTGGCTTTAGCTCTGAGGTGTCCCAGGAATGTAGTAACGGTCGCCGATGCTCCAAGCAGCCACATTGGGATTCACAGTCAGAGCCGGGCCAAAACCAAATGGCGTTCTGGCCATACAAGACACGACGACAACTTCTCCGATACTGGTCCAAAATGTTGACTGACAGTTATGGATTTATAGTGGCAGTGGATATTGCTGTTGTTGACTTCTCGTTCTCTTGGCTACAATGTCACTGAGTCACAAGTGGACGGGCTGTAGGATCTGTTCCGTTTATGGGTGTAATCGCAATTACCGGAGCTTGGGTCTCTGTCTCCCCACGTAATAAAACTAGAAGAAACGGTGGCAGATCCCATATACTTCGACAGTATTTTAGGGTTTTTATTTTCCATTCGACAGATGTGATATGAGAGTGCTTTAGCATGCGGTTTAAGATGGACAGCCCAGTGCGTTGCTTTGTAGTGGGCGCCATAAGGAAGTTAAATCCATAATGGGCATAAGAGCAATATAAAGTTGTACCAGCAAAGTTGAGAGAATCCTAAACACTCTAACCAATTCGAAAGGACCCCTTGGATTTCAGTAATCTATCAGTGGAATCTGAAGTAATGAAACCAGTAAACAACAAATTCAATGAAAATTAAATTTATATACGGTGGATTAAACATAAAACTGTTTCAACTTATTCCTATCTCATAAGAAAGAGAATCCCATAAGTTCTAAAGGCCTAAGTCGTCCAAGTTATTCAGCCATTTCAAATTCCCTGAAAGGTTATCAAGAACTTAACCCAAGCATAATACCTAAGATCTGTGCCAAGTGTTCATTGAAACGTTTATTAATACCCAGTTAAGTTGGCCGCCGGCTACCAGAACATTTCCCACCAAATGTCAACCGAGTAATCCGCCTCGAACATAAAAAAAACCGAAACCAGCAGTGGAAACACCTTCGAATGTACACCTAAACACATAATCCTCAGGCCTGAAATTTATTAAATACTTTTTAATGCCATCGGTTTGGTATAGATCATGCCTAGACCGGGCATATATCTTTGTCCAGCACCCACGCAGTCATCAAGTTGAGGCCCCAAAAACAAAATTCCGCCATGGAGACGCCAAAGAGTCAACAGCAGCATCGTCAGCATCGTGAAGACGACGCCACATCTACTTACTAAAGCGGACAAATCAGAATCAAAGTCCGTCTCCATAAAGCGACGAGTACATTGATTGACATTTAATTAAGCAAAGGCAAATGCACACGGAAGCCGCAAGGCGATCAATCGACAACCAAAACCGCAACTGGAAAGGGTTCGATGCGATGGGGCTGTGGGACGCAATCTGAATCTGGATCTGGATCTGGATCTTCATCTTCACCCACAGGCCGGGTTAGACCCCTCACTGATCCAAGCCGATTGAACAAGTTTGGCGTCACCGTCATTGCAGTGACAAAGCCGTTTCTGGTCGCTCATCAAAGGAAATTTGATGCTTATCGGAAAAGTCATTTCATCAGATTAAATGGCAGGCCAGAGAGGCCGGCGAAAGGGAAACCAGAACCCTGGGTAGCCAGTTGGCAGCGAGGGTCGATCAAGGGGTATGTTCTATACAGCAGAGGGATGGGATGGCCACTTTGATAAGGTAAATATTTTTATAGCTCCTGATCCCACATTACTACTTTAGGAACTTAAGGACTACAATAATATTATGGTTAGCCTAAGTGACAGTTAATGCTAATGGAAAAAGGCTATTGTGGAAATCTTACTGGTTATTTAGGTGGTTAAAATAACTAAGTGTTCTGTGCGTTTGAAAATAAAAAATTAGCTGCATTATATTTAAGCAAAAACTTGTTTGTTAAGCTGTTTTCGTTTTAATTATTTATATTTAACTAATCAATGAAATATTTAATGTAAGCAATCTACTCTTAAGACCTATCTCAAAGTGCATAGGAGATAGTAAAAATCAGTTTTCAAAATATTGAACTATTTGTTTGTAGATTATGTGAAATAAGTACCAAGACTCGGTAACTTTCGGATGATTGAATGATCTTTAAGGCGGTCCTCGTGCGGCATTAGAAATTCAAATATTTTGACTCTTTTTGAAAAAAGCTATTGAGGAAATCTTACTGGTTATTTAGGTGATTAAAATAACTACATAAGTGTTCTGTGCGTTAGAAAATAAAAAATTAACTGCTTTATATTTAAGCAAAAACTTGTTTGTTAAACTGCTTTCGTTTTAATTATTTATATTCAACTAATCAATGAAATATTTAATGTAAGCAATCTACTCTGAAGACCTATTTCAAAGTGCATAGGAGATAGTAAAAATTTTCAAAATATTGAACTATTTGTTTGTAGTTGATGTGAAATAAGTACCAAGACTCGGTAACTTTCGGATGATTGAATGATCTTTAAGTCGGCCCTCGTGCGGCATTAGAAATTCAAATATTTTGACTCTTTTTCCGATCGCGCCAGCATGCAACCGCGGACGGCGCAGTCCACGTCCCCCAGGGCGTTTAAAACGGCGCAAAAACCGAAGCGGAGAGAAAAACGCTCGCGAGGCTACTGCGCATGCGCGACGCGGCGGTTAAAACCGCGCTTCTGCGCAGTCGCGTGTGGGCAGGACAAGTTTCGCTGCCGCCGCGGGCGTCGTGTCACTGAAATCAAATCAGCCGCGCTTAAATGCTCAGCCAAAAACTTCAGTGCGAGTTGGGGCTCCGAGCGGCTGGCAAACCTGCTGTCAGTCGCTGGTGTGACATGGAAAAAATCTATGCCGGCGCCTACGCAGCACGAGAGTGAAAAATCGGGAGAAAGAGCACTGGTAAGCCACTTAGGGGAATTGGAATTCTTCGGCGGATTTTCATTTGCAGCTAACTTTCTTCGGGCTTTGTTTAATTTGTTGCAGGCACCTCCCAATTATAGAGCAACCAAATAGCGAGTCCACTGCATTGATTTTGAGCAGTCTGATAAATTGGTTTCATCATAATAGACTTTGTATAACTTCCGGCGCAGGCCAGGCATTTTTTCGATCGTTGTTTTGAAAGTGTCAAGATTAGGATTGGAGTCAAAGTCGAGTTCAATAGTCTCGGACGGCACTTGACGTCCTCATTTTATTGATTTCTGTATTTGTATCGATTTGAATTTCGGCCCGGTCTTTTTGTCGGAGTTTTCTCATTGAATATTTGACTATTTATTTTCGACAAAAATGCAGTAGTTGACAGCTGGAAATGTGGCTTTTCAGGTGTTGTATGGAGTCCTATTTCAAAATATTGAAAGGTCTGTCAATTATAAAGCGGGTGATTGAGATTTCTGGTATGGTAATTGCCACCTGCCAAGTTGCTCAATCGCAACAGCAACCGAAAAAACATAAAAATTATTGAAATTGTAGGTGCAAAAAAGCATAAATCACAATTTAAAGACTTTCAAGAAAGGTAGTACTAAAATCTCTGTTATCTTTCATCTTCCGCTTATGAGGTATATTCATGCGATGAGGCAAACATTCATTATGAATACTTTTTTATATAAACATAGCCAGCAGCTAGAAACTGTCTTAAATCGTATTATATTGCCATCAATTAATTTTATACAGCCGCAATATAATTAAATGGTGTTTGTTGAACCGCACCTTGCTATCAGTTGTCTTTAAAAAATTAGCATATCTTCGCAAAATATCCAACGAAAATAATACGCGTGATCTTCGTTATAAATGCTACTCTTCATGCCAGGATAAAGTATACATTTCGGGGCAATTTTTGTTGGCGATCTTGTCAAATCGTTTGAGAATGTGTTTAATCTGTCATTAGACCAAAACCGAAAACCCATTAACTTATGTTGATGAACCATTAAGGCGAAGTCGCGTCTCCATTCGACTTGAATTGGTTTTGAAGCCCCAGTCCAAACGGCCAACACAAATAGCCTTAGCTGCTATTGTGACTGAGCGATATTTGAATTGCAAATTCGAGCTGAAGTCAATACAAAGCATTAAAATTTGTTAGCCTGATTCGCCGCAAAAGGTCGGATATTGGTGTCCAAATGACTTTCCACTGACGATGCGCTAATTTGCTGGTGCAACAATTTTCCACTTAATTTGCATTTGTTTATGAACTCATAACTCGCTGCCAAGCGGAAATTCCAATACCAACAATGGCAATATTATTTATGTTTTAATAATGTCAAACTCAAGCTCCATATATGGCCAGAAATGTATTACCATGTCTGAAGAGTCATCTGTGTGGGGCGCCAAGGGGTGTCAATGTTTGGACAGAGAATATGAAAAAAAAACTCCATATTTGAATAATTATTCACTGATTTTTTGTCACATCTCATTGCAAAACGGAACAGATCGATCTCATATGACCACTGCATTAAAGGGAAAGTATCTATTGTATATACTCCACAACTATCACATATATATTAAAGTATCTCCCAAATAGTGGTTACTACATCTTCAAGATTAATACCCCTTCGGGTCACAACGCCACTGCCTTTGAATAATATATTCAAATAATAAAATAACCGCAAGTCTGAATGTCTTTCGAACAGGCAGTTATAAATTGTTATGGGGATCTTTGCAGTGGGCGTCTTTTAATTGAATCGCTTGGAATAGAGTAGCAGAGCAGTTCGGAGTCCAGTAGAAGCGGCCAAGTGATTGGGAAATCGAGCCAAATAAAATTAAGTATTTTAACCGTTGTTGGGGAATGTGCCCAGCTTCATTTGGTCAACATCGTTAACAATCTGTGGCTGCCGTTGCGGACAACAATTCATATTTGGTGGGGAAAATATTCTGTGCTCTGACCTTATATGATCACATAATTATATGGTAGTTCTCTCGAAGGCATAAACCTCAATCTTTTAAATACGTGTGGAAAGTCCAGTAATTAATAAATTATGACTCGACTGCGGTATTTATGGCGCCAATGCAGATAAGATCTCAAGATCCCCATAGATTAATGTCGCTCGAACGCTGAGGATGCCACAGGCCGATTTAGCTGCGAGATTGCGGTGGACTTGGGTGTGGCTAATTAATATGTATCGATAGTATTTGAATTACAACAACAATTAGCATGATTTATCATCAGATATAAAATGGCGGTGAAATGAATAGAAATCTTGCGAGGCGATCGTAAAAAGTATTCATAAATTGGCCTATCAACAAGTTGGTGATTACCATGCAATAAAGTCGGATGAATAAGAGTTACATTTCTGTGGGTGTCGCAAAGAAATGTGATTTTGTATTCTACAGTCTGTTAAGATAGAAATCTATAAATAAACTTTTACCTATCAATATCGTTCTAAATGATTTTTATTCATAAATAGGGCCTTAATTCACGATTAGTTCCGGATACATATCGCTTATCCTTAAGTCGTCATGTACTCATTATGATTTTGGGTCCAGTTAAAACTATTTCATATAGAAATACTTATAAATGTGCAAAGTCAGGTTATTATCCACTCTCTTTTTTAAGAACAACTTAATATGCTTCAGTACTTCCACGCACTTGAATATGGAATGCACTTCGCACCTGGCCACTTTGCGCATTCATTTTCCGAGTGAGCGGAATAGCCCAGATTGTGGCCACACGATCCCATAGCACACTTACCGCAGCCCGGAGGTCTGGCCCACCTTCACACTCACCTCGTGGTCAAGGACGCTGTTCGTGCACAAGAGGTGCCCCCACTGCGGATGTGGATCTGATCCAAGCGATTCACTTGGCGGGACGGGACTGACAGCTCCTTGTTGTTTTGGCGGCTTGTTTGCGCCACTTGCGGCTGTCAACGCGCAATTTAGAATGGAAACGACCTGAGTTATTTTTACGAGTATTGCCACACTATTTTTCCGCCGCTTTTTCCTGGACGCCCGCCCGCACAGACACTTTTATTATGTTGTAGTTTTGCTGAGCGAAAGATCAAACAAGTCGCAAGGGTATCTTCACACTAAAAGAATCGATAACGAAACGGATGCATTAGACCATTTAAACCCTTTTCGAAATACGCCAGGTAGAAAAGCTGGATTTGGAATGGGGACACACGCGAAGATTTCGTGGAGCCGATTTTATAGTGTCGAGGAGACGAACACGCGACGCCAATGCCGATCCTCCAGCAACGACAACTGCTCCGCAACTGACTCGCCCGTTCGTGCCAATAAAAATTAAAACACTTTTAAGCTATTAAGGCGAACGCGACGCGATCTTGGACAGCTTGGATGCGGAGGATGCTGCTTGAGGATCGATCGGATTTCAAAATATGGCCTGCCGGGCAGAAACTTTGTAACCCGCGAACTGATTTGAAAAGCTCACTTAGGAAGCGTTAGAAAACTCAAACATTCTTGCGATAATTCAATCTATCGGTGCTACTGATTTATCGCCGCCACTTATCACTGATCACCGATCACTTATCGAAGCACCAAGGACACGCACCGTCTTGTTCAACGTTCCAACGCGAACTGAAACTAAAAATTTGTAAATGCAAAGGGAGTGATCGACGCGCAGCGTCGACTGAGGCAGCGGCAGCGACAGCATCGGCGCTGTCGACCGGAGCAGCGACAACTTGTTGTTGCCTTTCTGCAGTCGGTTGCTGTTTTGTTCTCAGCTGTTGACTAGTTGTTGCTCTTGGGAGAAACGCGACGGCGCAGCAGCGGCATTTTGTCTTCGTTTGTGTTTCTTTTGATTTGACGCGTGAGTAAGCCGAAACGCCCACGTGCAAAATTTGCGTAAACATCGACAGTGTGGCCAGATCGCCGTCGAATAATTGCGGAAGTGAGTGGAAAATGTGGTAGTTAGCTTTATGATCCCGTAATTTCCCAGCTTAAATAATTGTATTTAGGAACAGGAAAATAATATAAATAATATGTTTTAACCTAGGTACATAATTCAAAAAGAAGTCTAATAATTTTATTTTCACAAAAACTTGATATCTTTTTCTTCATTGTTTGTTTTCCTTGATCTGTATCTTTTCCAGGATAGGAATAAATATTTTTAAGAATAAATATTATGGCTGAAAGTCGCTCTATATGATTACATTTATGTGTAATTACGTATTGTCCTCAGTTCATTAGTCTATCCACCAATTATTATGGGGGAGCTGCCCACTTGAGCTGCCCCAGTTGTGGATCGTTTGGGCCATTAAACTGAAACTCAATCCCGAAACATGCTTACATTGTCGGACTGTTTAAGGCCATTAAATCGGATTCGTGCGAACCCTTTTTCGATAATGCGTCCAGCCTTGTTTTCGACTACCTCCTCGGCAGCATGGCGATCCCCAAATCCAAAGGGACTCGGTTGATGGTGGCAGGCGTTTGCTCTTTTGAAATGGAGGTCGTAAATAAACGGCACGCTCTGCAGACATTCAAAACAGACGAACTAGTCGTTAAAACTAGAGCCCAAAATGATATGCATATGGCACCTATTAATGGCTACTTATGCAGTACAAGTGTCCCCCATTTCGGAGCTCCCCATCCCCATTTCCAGTTGACACGGGACTGATGCGTAACACGACAGTAGCATCGGGATCCGAGGGGAAGTTGGATGTCCCGACCTGTTCGTCATTATGTCGCCGGCATGTCAGCGGACAGTTGGAGGAGGGCATTATGCAGATGTGCATTTATCATGGAGTTGCGGTGCTGCAGACACACCCGAGATGCTATCCCACATCAACGCTGCATATTTTGCCGCTTTTCGGACAGCGGCGACCACTTGCTGAAATTTCATTATGTGCGTGATTTATAAATAAGCCTCGCTGGCCCCACGCCCCACCCCTTACTCCTCACTTACCGGAGCCCCCATCGTCCGAATCCTCCTCGAGTTGTTCCCAGCATCTTCAGTGGTTACGAGCTAAGACGTCCCACGCACTTTTCGACGGCACAACAGCAACATCATCTCATCTCCTCCGATCTGCTGCTCCCCGAAATGCCTTACCTTCCCCCTTCTCCCCGCCCAGTGCAGTTCAGTGCGTATTAATCATAAAATTGTATTATTAACATGTTTATTTTTCGGTCTTCAAGATTCGATTACACGCATTCTTCCTGCTCTTCGAGTGGAGCGCCGAGTGTTTTCTCAGCGAACGTGACTTTGTTGTGCAGTGTAACGAAAGTGAGCCACTTTCTAGCACTTTGGGGGGCTGGGGTTATCTTTAGCAATTGCTCTAAAAAATATTGTCATTTTACGACTTCGCGGTTAATTGGGTTACGTGGCTTTGGCCAATGACGCCGACCAGGCCAGATGCCTTGCACCTGGGAAAAGTGTGGGCGTTGTTGGAAAATGGTTGGATTGGCGTGGGGCTGGTCAAGCTTCCGGCAAAATCATTCACAGGAGAGTGTTTAATGAGGGGGAAAACAGTTATTTTGAGCTCCCTTCCAATGTTTTACAGTATGCATATATAACTACAAATATTGACAAATATTTTCCTTACAAAATACATGCAAGTGCCCATCATTTAATTTCCAACTCAGCCCCTTTTTTTTTAGTGCCAATAACAATATAATTAAAAGTAGTTAAAGGTCAATTCAGCATCTTATCGGAGAAGTGAAACTGGTTTACCCGCATGTCAAATCGGAAATATTGAATAAATATTAAAGGGTCCGTCGGCGAGTGTATAATTAATGTGGAGGGCTTAAGCCATAAAACAAGTGATTAACGCCAAGTTAACAAAAGTTCGAACACAAATAAGCCGACATTCCGGGCTCTTTCCAAACAAAACTCAGCATTCAAGCGGCTGACTTGATGTTTTCTATAATTTTCAAGATCCATTTATTCGATTTCGTTTATAATTATTTGTTATGAATAAATTATTTTAAATTAAGCAATAATCCGACTAACTAGAGTATATCTAACAGTAAGCAGTATTACATCTTAATCGTATTTCCTAGGCGATAGCTTTGCTTACCAAGCATTTGATGGTTCAATACAAAGCGTTTTTCAATCGGATTTTGTATCTTTGCTGCTTTGGCGTTTGTAGACTTGAAAACGATTTAATTTGTCCCTAGCTAAATGCAAATGCCAAAAGAATTTATGATGAAAATTCCGAACTAAGCTGGTTAGCAAATTAAATGCCCTTTGTTCCAAGCCGACTCCTCCAGCTGAACAGTAGCAGTAGCAGATCTCTTGATTGATCCAGTTGCTCTCGGAGCTCCATTTGTTGTTGTCTACTTGACCACACTGGTCATTTCGATGGAGTCGCCACATCTGAAATGAAACATTTGTTTAGACTTGACTCTTGCCGATGCTTCGATGTGTTGACATAAAATGAATTGCGGCGTGAAATTGGGCTTTAAAGTTAGAGACATTATGCAATCCCTCATTAACCCGGATGGACTAAGGCTTGGTCGCAGTTTAAGATAGGATATGTGGACTGTTTTCAGCTGTTGCACAATTGGCTGGGTGTGAAACATTGAATTGTTTAATAGCACTCTATTGCTTGTTACATGATCGCTAATCTCAGATTAATCTTACAATGAAGCAACATTACATGCATCATGTAGATTACCAAGTCAAATAATGCTACAAACGGCAATTACATATATCAAGATGTACAACCAATAAAAGTGAGAAATCCCAAGTAAGGCTTTACAGGCTAATAACTATTTACTTTATATATCCAACAAAATTAACTCGGAAGTCAAGGCTAGTTTAACTCCCTTGCTTTGTGCTAGATTAAACACTAAAACCACAACATAAAGCCCAACTTTTTATGGCGAACCTCGAAAAGGAAAAGTGAATTTGAGAAGCGGCTGTAAATCATCTAAATGAAGGATGGGAATGAGCATGGGCATTTCGGGTTGGCAAGAAGGTAGAAAACGGGTGTAGAGACCGAAATTACTTCTGGCGGATCGGGGATTGATCCTGGCACCTGATGGTGACCGCACTGAGGCAGGAATTGTCGTTGGCCTCGTCGTCACTAGCCAGCGGAGCGATGGATACTGTCAGAGGAGGAGTTGGTGGAACTGTTCCCGCGGCTGCAGCTGAGCCGTTGGAATTGGCAGTGCCTTTGAGGCCGACCACATTGGCCAATTTTGTGGTGGCCGATACCGCGGCTGCCATCACCTGGCCTCGTCCATTGAGCAGCGAGTTGTTGGTCAACTGCTTTTGCATCAGCTGATTGGAGGAGTCCAGGCGATTGGACAGCGAGGTGTGCCTGTTGTTCACCGACTGTAAAAAAGGGAAAGTGGGAGGTCAATTAATGGTCATGGTCATAACCCTTGATATATGGTAGTACCCACCGGATTGTTGTTGTTCATTCGCCCACGAATATTGTAGAGCCCGTAGACCAAAGGATTCATACAGGAGTTGGTCGAGGCGAAGATGAACAGCGCCTTGCGGACCAGAGGATTGATCTTGTCCGCGGAGTGCTTGTCCAGCCAGTACCACATAGAGATGGTGTAGTACGGAGTCCAGCAGATGATGAACACGATCACAATCGTGATGGTCATCTTGAGGGTGCGCTTCTTGGCCCGGCTGAGCACGTCGTCGTTGGAGCGCCGGAACCGCTCGGCGATCACGTCCTTGAGGACGCGCTGGCTCTTCCTGTAGATCTCCAGGTAGATGGCTCCGTAGCAGTAGATGAACATGATCAGCGGAAAGGCGTACATGCTGCACATCGAGGCCGCCTGATACAGTTTCTCATCAAAGTCGCTCCTGAACGAGTTGAAGATGACGCACTGAAAGTAGCCGGTAACGGAGGGATGCTCCTCCAGGTGGAAGAGAAAGGCCTGCCGGAGACGGATGACAATTAAGTATCTCTCACTGGCAGAGATGAACTTGTTTAAATAGTCAGGCCAGCCATTTAAAATAGTGCGTAAATTGAAGTAAATCTTATTTTGGCGCGATGAAGTAGCTGGCACTTGGAAACTCACCTGGGGAATGCTGCAGACGACAGAGCCCAGCCAGGCACAGGCCAGCATGATGCGTCCTCGGTTGTAAGAGCGCTTGAGCGGCTTCAGTATGGCAAAGTATCTGATGGAGACAAGAGGAACCAGGTGGTGAGAGGCCGTCGCCATCGATTGACACTTCGAGCCGCCTTATCTGGCTATCAATTTGGTCCATTAGCGACAGTAAGCGGCGCGGCAGACTCACCTGTCGAGCGATATGCAGACCATCACGTAGCTGGACAGGTACAGGCCGAAGACGCGGAAGAAGCTCATCAGGCGGCACATCAGGTCCGTGGAGAGCCACTGCACCGTCCAGGCCCACACGATCTCCATTGGCATCAGGAGCAGCGTCACCATTAGATCGGCGATGGCCAAATGCATTAGCATGATATCAATTCGCAAGGGACCACGCAGTCGCCGCTTGGTCAGCAGATATAGCACGGTGCTGTTGCCAATTGTTGAGATCACAAACAGTATGCTGTTCCAAATGAAAGACCGCATTAGGAACCGGGAACACGGTGTGCGGGAGAAGGTTCAGAAGCGATTAAATTGGTGAGTGGGAAATTAAAGAAGTTTTCCCGAAGGTGGGTGTCGGCGTGGGTGTCATTAAGTGGGTCAACGAAGTGCAGTTAGGAAAGGTAACTTGTTGGATGAATGAGGCAAATGATTCGTATTTTATTGGTCCCTGGAATATCGCTTGCAGACAATCTGGTCTGACAAAATATATGTCCTTTACAAGTTTCCACTGCCCGTGGAAATGATATAAATTATACAATATAGGGTGAACTTTAATCAAATTTTCAGAACCGGTTTGTGAAAAAAGTATATTCTGTTGCAGAACTGGTCAATTATATTGTTAATCTAAGCCCCCTTTGAATGCTGTGCTAAATTAAGCACTTTCTGCGCCTTGACTAGGTGATCGACTCACACTTAATCGATTAAACGAATCTCTGGCATTCTAAAAAGTGAACCCTGCAATGATCCGCAAAGTTCAAATTCCAAGTAAAAATGATTAATCTCAGACAGATAGCCAGACACCCGAGGAGAAACCAGAGATGATGACCCCACTATGATTTATAGGAATTCATAAGGCAGCCAGCGACACCCACATCGCCATATGAATTGATTAGCTTAGACTTGATACAGATAGTAAAAGTCAAAGTTGATAAGCTGAATGGGACGTGGGACGTGGGAGTTGATCTTGACAACGCGGTTGTAAAATGTTGATCCGGAATTCCACTCACCTGTAGACTGTGATGGACAATCGATGGCCATCGTTGAAGACCATATCCTTGGTCAGGTGAATAGTTCCATTCGTGTCGTTCACGTTCGACCAATTACTGAGATCACGATGGTCATTCTCTTCAGCTACTTTTGCCATTTTAAAGACAGGCTAATTAAGTGTATCTGAGTCTGAATGCAACTGCATCAAGGCTTTGCCTTAACGTAACTTATTTTATTCTAAGTAAAAGAAACGAAAACATACAAACTTTCCTTAGTTATTAGATATTATATCTTGTGTATTGGTTGTATTGCTTAGATTAACTATGTTGCATTCTTATAGCAGCTATTGTCTGAATTTTTCTGTTTTTCTTTTTTTTTTTAAACTATGACTTTGGATTTATTCAAACACCAAAAATGTTAATTAGTGAAGTTTAAACTGATAAAGAATCATTTTGTTTCGGCTTGGGGGCCTGTCGTTTAATTGTGAAACGTGTACGCTTCTTTTTGACATTTTGAATGCTTTATTATTGGCGGCACACTCGAGATAATCCAATAATGAAAACACAAACAAATATTATTCCCTGACAGACAGTCACTTAATTAATCGAGTCAATTGCACTCAGTTTGATAATGAACACTTTTTCGATTGCTCTGGATTTTAGGTTCAAGAACTTGTTTATTATGTTACGGGTATGATTATTTACGTTCTGTTTGTTGGCCCCTTTTTTTCTAGGTGCTAAAGCTGGCAATGACCTTGAACCAAATATTCCCGCGCGGCATTAACGCATTTAAGTTTCCGATTGATAATAAAAATTCCGTTTATGTTGAGCACCCCGGCTCGGTGTGTTTTCTAGAATTGACACACATATAATAATTATAATGGGGAGCATCTTGCGCTCTCGCTGGCTTATTAATCTGTTAATCAATTGCGCTCAATAGAACCGAAAGTTCACTCAATTGAGCAGCAATAGCACAAAAAACTCGGCCAAATCGTTCTCACATTAATCCTTCTGTCGAATTACTTTACGGGTTGTTTGTTTAGACGCGCCGCGTTTGATGCCTTTTGAACTTGGTATTTTAATGTGCTCAAACAAATGTAATTAAAAATAAAAGGAATTTTGATCGTATCAAGGGCTGGTCCAAAATATGTACCTTTAATACCTGAAATAATCATATACTTTGCATTGTGAATCAACTTTAACCTCGCAGACTACCAAGTTCACCCAGCCAAGTGCTGGAACCCCTCGAAGATTACGGGGAGATTCAACTAGATTGCTCTTGCTAATCGATCGGCTTGTTTATATACTACCCATTGTAGGCGTAATCTTCGATTACGAGAACGCGTACGTGCTGTTTAAATCACTTTTCCTCTATATACAACTATTATGTATATTTCTTCATTCCGTTTTTCCTTCTTTTTGTGATTTCCGTTTTGTTTTGCGTTTTCTAAACACGCGGGCACACCGTGCTCTGCTGTATACTAAGATATGGCAGATTTGAACCTGAGACTTTCGAATGTACCGATTTGAATAGATTGTATTTTGCACACACCTCCCAGCAGCGACAAATAAACTGTTCCCACTGCCCACCGCCCACGCGCGTATTTATTGCTATCGATGATGCGAAAGCTTCTTAACGGCACACGGCTCCGACTAACGGTACTCCAGATCCACACTCACACCGATCGACGAGCAGGAACTGACTGAACCGATTGCTGGGATGCTGATGCCGCGTACTCGAAATCTCGGCAGTCACTGATAACCCAGCTGGAAGATGAGCGCAATAAGTAGGAGCTGCGTGAGTCGCGACCATTGAAATACCCGGTCCTCAGCCCGTAGAAATCGTAGCCTACTTATTGGACAAGGACCGACCACTTAAGCGGGATTCTATGACTCTGAGTCATAGCTCAAGTAATACGAAACGGAGGACTTTGGCTCTGATAGTCGATACTCTTTAAGATCCCAGGTGTTACAAACTGCTCCACGGTAATGGTACACCCCTAATTTTAAGTACCGGGTATACAAAGTTAGGTACATTGATAACAGCGGACGACCCCAATAGTCAGTGTATTGCTAATGTGTATGTTTTTCAGGTCCCGCCCGCATAAATTTCACGATTATCAATGCGTGTGCACGACTCAAAGTTCAAACGGTGGTCCGTCTGATCGCCAAATGTTTCGATTCCTTATCTGCCGCATGAGTCGCGTCTCAGCCGGCACAAGTAATCGACATGAAATTTCTTATAGGCCTTATCGGTGCGTCGTTCCGAGCTCTCCTTTTCCAAATCGTCGCTGGATCTCACTCGTATGTCCTTTTTTTCGGATGTCAGACCTCTGATCCCGTCGAGCTTTGACTGGTATCTGGCAAGTCCACTGCCAAGGTTCACAATTTAACCTCATGCCGGCCGGGCGATACGCCATTGGACAAAACGGTTCATTAAATTTAATGAGGGCACCGCAGCGGACAAAAGGATTTCAAGTTCACGTTCCGGTGCGCACATTTGTATGCTACGAAAGTGGCGTGAGCCCGACCTTATCAAGATGCACCTGGACTACCTGATAAGACGCCGGGGGGCGGCTCTAATGAGCGGTCATGCAGAATGTGCAATAACTAAACTAAACTGCACACATTCAAGGGCGTCGATTAATTTTGCGTTTACGCTTACACTAAACGCTGCTTAAATCGACAGCCCAAAACTATGCAGTGGTTTTACGGAAAATGTTCGTTTCCCTGGCACTCACCATAGTTTTTTTTTTTTTTTTTTTTTTTTTTATTGTAGTTTATTAAGATATACAGGATAGCTATGAACCCTTTTATTACCTTATTTTCTATTGTTTCTGCCAATTGGCGCTCCGGCTATAGGGAATATTTAATATAGCTTTTTCTAGTTTGGTCTAATACTCTCATGTTGTTTTATAATTAATGTTTAGCTATTAAGCTATTGTTATCTTAGCACTAAGTCTCTTGGTTGACGTCTTTTGATCCTCTGCCTCGGTCGAGTAATGGTGAGATCATTAGCGAGACGATTCCTGTGGTTCATCAGTCTTGAGTTGTACCGACTGGAGTGGAAGTTGATTTGTTGTAGTACCGTAACTAGTTTTAGGTCCCTATGTAGCACGCTATTTCGAATGTACCACTCACAGCCTGTAATTTGTCTCGCTATTTTGTTCTGGGCCACCTGAATTTTTTTGATTTGGCTATCTCTTGCTATCCCCCAGATTTGGCAACCATATTGCCAGATGGGAGCAATGACCTGCTTGTATAGGGTGAGCTTATTTCGGGTGGAGAGTTTACTGTTGCTTCTTAGGAGCCACCAGTGCTTTGTCACAGCTGCTCTCACCCTTGTTTTGATGGCTGCTATGTGGGGAGCAAATGTGAGCCGGCGATCTAATGTTATGCCAAGATATTTGGCCGTACTACACTGCTGTACCATCTCCTCACCTAGTTGAACAGCAGGTGGTGTTTTCCTCCTTAGTGAGAAGCACACGTTAGCTGACTTTTGACCATTTATGCCAATATTCCATCTTCTTGCCCATTTCTCGTACCTGTCAGCGTACTCTTGTAGGCCGTCTGCTGCTTCATATTCGCAGGATGATCTGTAAGTAACACAGACGTCATCGGCGAAAGTGGCTAGAGTCATCCTGTCAGGGTTGGCGTCCATACTAGCATTTGGCTGCGGCATATCGTTGGTATACAGACAGTACAATAATGGACCCAGTACACTTCCTTGAGGCACTCCTGCACTGACCTCATGTATCCCTGAGGTTGCGGAGTGGAAACGTACTGCGAACTGCCTATTCGCCAAGTAGGACCGCATTAGCAAGTAATACGGTGCTGGTAGTGTCATTTTTATTTTGGCCAATAGGCCAATATGCCAGACTCGGTCGAATGCTTCCTTAATGTCCAAAAAGAGCGCATTGCAGTATTCTTTCTCATCGTAGGCTTGCAATATTTGGTCAACGATGCGGTGCAGTTGTTCTATTGAACTGTGACCTGCACGAAATCCAAATTGGTGATCAGGGATGGCTCTTCTGGATGACATTATCCCAGCAATTCGGGCAGAGATAAGTCTCTCAAAGATCTTCGAGATTGATGGGAGGAGACTGATTGGCCGGTAGGATGCTGGGTCACTCTCTGGCTTTCCGGGCTTGTGGATCATACTCACTAAGCCAAATTTCCACTGGGCAGGGAAGTAATGCAACCTCAACATAGCGTTGAAGATCAACGTTATGTAAGAGATCGCGTGAGTAGGCAGCGCCTTCAGAGTAGCGTTGCAGATGATGTCGTGGCCTGGTGCTCTTTTAGAGGATTGGCGGTTTATGATCGCTGATATCTCACATTGGTCGAACGGGAGAATCGGTGCATCCATTTGCAGCGCTTGCTCGAGGACTTCCTGCGTTTCTTGTTTTTCCTGTTGGCTGGCAAGGTTAAAGGGCTTGAACCGTTCAGCTAAGTGCCTAGCAAACACTTCCGCTTGTTCCTTGTCAGAACGACACCATGTTCCGTTCTCATTAGCTAGTGGTGCCTTCCTGGGGCACCTCCTTTTTATACTACGCGTCGCTTTCCATAGAGAATGCCTCGCTTCGCTTCCAGTACCAGTGTTGGTAAGCCTCTCGTCGAACCATGCAGCTTTATGGTCCACCAGTTTCTTACGGAGAATATGTTGAGCTCTGTTCCACTCTAATTTGTCTAGAGGGTGGCGGGACCTCATCCATCTTGTCCGAAGTCGTCTCTTTTCAGCAATTAAAATAAGAATTTCCCGTGTGAGGGGTATACCTGCTGCTACGGGTCTCTGTGTCAACGTTCGTGTAGCTGTTATGGCTGCCGATTTCACCTTTACAGCAAATAGGTTGATTGCGTCCTCAATATCTTCTTCTGAGTTGATTTCTATATCAAGATACAGAGATTGCTCTAGAAGACCGCAGAACATTTCTAAGTTGGTGTGTCTGGTTATCAATCGATCTGCTGTAGGATATGTCAATGCTGTGACATCCAGCGTTATGATAAGAGGCAGGTGATCAGAGCTGAGATCAGGAGCCGATGTTATGGAAGCATGAATATCGAGAACGCCTTTCGTTACTGCAAAATCAATGCAGCTTGGAGTTCCTCTCCTACCGTACGGATACCGAGTAGGACTGCCTGTAGCCAGCGTGTTGACTTCCGTACTAAGAATAAGATCCGCGAGAGCGCGACCTCTTTGATTGCATCTTCCTGAGCCCCAGAGCCAGTGAGATGCATTCCAGTCTCCTGCAATTATAAATTTTCGATGATTTAGCGGTAGTATGTCAGCAAATTCATTTGTTGTCCATGTGAAACGAGGAGGACAGTAAATCGCACCAAAGTCGATCACACCAAGCGCTGTGTTTATTCCTGCAGACGCTATTTGTACTTTTTCGCTGGTAACAGGGCTCAGAGGATAATGCACCAAGCTAGATTTTATAAAGATCGCAGCTCCTCCTCTAGCATTGCCAACACTTGGATCATTAGCTGGATATGCATCAAAACCATATATTTTTGGCACAAAGTTTCCTCGGCAGTGAGTCTCACTAATTAGTATGACATCGATCTTATTTTGTCGCGCAAAGCACTCAAGCTCTGGCAGCTTCGTGGAAACGCCATCGGCGTTCCACATTAGAATGCGCAGCGGCATCATATTGTTGATCGTTGCGCTTGGAGGGCAGCAAGCAAATTAAGAATTTGCCCCTGCTGCTGTGTCTGCTGTTGCTGCTGTTTGAGCATCATCATCATCATCTCCGTCTGTTTATCCTGTAACGAGCGGAGTGAATCGATATTTCCATTGAGGGTTCGCATCATGTTTTCAATGTTATTTTCAAGAGATGAGTGATATGCCGTATTTCGGGATCTCGATGCTGAACGGTTGCGGTTGTTGTCTCGTTGAGCTGCAACTCGAGATCTCGATGTCGAGCGGTTGCGGCTGTTGGTTCGTTGGTTTATGTTTGGGTTGTTCTGCTGTTCATGTTGAGAGACATGCACGCCTCCCCTAGCTGCATCTGCATAGGAGACACCTTGACGAGTGGCTACTCTTGGTCTGCTCCTAGTTTGATCATTTGTCTCGGTTTGGCTATTCACAGTAGGCCGAGCTCCAACTCCACGCTTGGGCCGAGATCGTTGCAGGAACGCCTGGTATTTGGGGCACCCTGAATAGCTTGCAGGGTGCTGTTGTCCGCAATTGTAGCACGTGCACGGTTCACTGCGCGGCCTAGTACAGTTGCTGGCAGCGTGCTCGCCAGCACATTTGACGCAAATATGCGCTTTACGACAGTATTTAGCCGTATGGCCAAACTGTTGGCATCGATGGCATTGCACAACAGCATTGCGCTTTCGGAGGGGCTCAACGATAACCCGCATATGGCAAAGTGCCTTGACTAGCAGGATCTCCTTATTATTGGCCGCGGCGGCAATATTCACGAAGAACATATTTACCGGCTTGGCTACAGGGGTGCCTGGCTCACTGCGCCTCTGGGGCAGATGGACGTCAAGCACCTTGTGTCCGAATTTTTCCAGATCCTCCTTAATCTGGCTATGAAGCGTGCTGTGGTGTAAGCCTTTAATGCAGACTTTAAACGGCCTATCTTCCTTCAGTTGGTAGCAATGGAATTCATATTTTTCCTGCTCAAGCCAACTGACAATGCTACGAAAAGTGGTAGCGTCATTTGCATAGAGTCTCATCATACCGCCAAGTGAAGCCCTAGCTTCAACTTTATTTATGTCAATTATTTTCCTGAGTTCTTGCATGAGCAGAGAGACGTTTTCAATACCTTCCATCACTATGGGCGGTGGTTTGGGCTGCGTCTTGTTGGGAGAACCTGAGGTGCCAGGAGAGTTAGCGGCCCGCTTCGCCGCAGCAATGGCAGCTTGATGACTTGTACTAGGCCTCTCACATAGCACGTCGTTGGCGTTCTCAACTTCCATGTCATCTGGGTGAAGCGCTAGCAATTCGAAACGGTTTGAGCTGCCACTATAGTTCGATTGAGGTATGGGAACGTTATCACCGTTCTTGCCGAGGTTAGCTTTTTTCCCATCAGTCTTTGGGGAGGCGCATGACTTGCGCTTTATTGTTTGAAAGCGCTGCGAGGCTTCACCTGAAGCAGGGCTTTGGTAGCGCGAGGCGGTTCCTGATGTGGACCCATTGACGCTCGAAAAAGCAGATGCCAATGAAGCTGCTGTGGCGGCAAAATCGGATACTTGTAGAGTATCATTATCTGAGGGCGCGTTGACGGCATTTCTAAGTTCCTCTCCTAGAACTGCCTTGTTCTTATTAGTAGCACTAGTAGTCGTTGACTGCGGCTTGTCAAATTGTCCGGGTTTCATCGCACGCCTAAGAGTATGCAATAATATCAATTGATCTTGGGGCAGAATAGAAACTAAAAGCTTCTATCTGATACATAGGCCAGAACTTATCTGCTGCTGGAACCAAATGGTAAGCTCCTCACAGATGTTTGTTAAGCTTTCCAACGGATGTTGTGTTAAGCTTGCCGGCACGTGGCCGTTGGACAGCGGAGCACAATTTAATTAAATTTGATAGTTTTAAGATCACTGCACTGGCACGTTACTATCACTGATAGTGACTCAAGATGTCACTAAGCACTAATTGTGCCACTAATTGTGGACTTGTCTCTGGTGATTAGTGGCGAAAATATTAATAACCGCGAGCGATGATCAGGTGCGTGCTGCTCTTCGAAAGCTGCGAGGAAACTCTACCATAGTAAGATTGAATAAGAAACTATTCTGAAATCATGACATCTCGGACATTAGAATTATTTCTAATTTAAACTAGCAAATTATTAAACTTTGTCCACATACGCTGAGTCAGTCAAAATAACAATAGCTACTTGGAATTGCTGAAAAGTAAAAAATAAACTGCTGATAAAATGTAAAAAAATGTGTTCTACATTATTACTGGTGGGAGAAAACAATTAAACAACTTTTTCAATTAATTTTATTATTTATTATTTAAAATTATTATTTATTAAAAGAATATTATAAGTTCAAATGTTCGATCAACAGCAATCTACCAAATTTTGTGCAACGGTCACACTGCTCCGCTCAGAACATCGATAACAGAGTGCCAAGCATCGATACATGCATCGAGGTTTATCCACCTCTAACGACCAGTCCATGTGGTAAACTAGGTCTTTCGTTTTGAAATTATAAATGAAACTCTAGCAGGATGCTGCGCAAGTCAAAGAAACAGCCACAAACGGTGGCCGAGAAGGTCAGCAAGCTGCTTGCCCATCCGAGCGAGAGCGACAGCGCGGAGGACTCGGACTTCGACGCGGCCACTGGGCCCCGTCTGGTGGACTTCGAGGAGGAGGAGTACGACCTGCCGGATGCCCGTAGCACCGACTTTAGGAAGAGGAACGTCAAGCTGCTCTCGGAGCAGAGTGATCGGTACAAGGGGAAGATCAGCAGTCGCAAGGAGTTGGATGAGGATGATGATGATGATGATGATGATGAGCAGGAGTTGGCCTATGAAGAAAGCGATGAGGATGCTGAGGACTTGGCAGACTTTAAACAGAAGCTACAAGCTGGAGGAGCTGAAGATTCCGAGGAGGAAACTGCTGCTGGACATACCGAATCTGGTGAAGAAAGTGAAGAGATTGAGAGCAATTTGACGGACTTCAAAAAAAAGTTTGAGGCTGGAGATTTTAAATACGATGAGGAGGAGGATGATGACTCTGAGGAAGACCATAGCCAGGAAAGTGAAGGAGATGACGATGACGATGACGTAGATGAAGACAACGATTCTGAAGATGAAGAAGCAGAGGACGACACAATCAAACCCTCGGATGTAATGTCCAAGACCAACCATCAAGCTGAAATCCAAAAAGGTCTCGGCGTCCAAAACCAACTGCGCATCTGGGAGCGTCTTCTCGAGCTGAGAATCAACACCCAAAAGTTCACTAGCAAAGCGAATCAGCTCCCTGCTCCAGATACTTTAACGAAACTGGCATCGGAGAACGATGAGCTTCAGTCTGTGCTAAACGAGGCCCAGGAACGCTCATCCAAGTTACTGCAGCAATTGCTCTCCCTCCAGTCAGCCCTCCACCAGCAAAACTCTGAGATGAAAAAGGCGGTGAAGCGCAAGCAGCCCACAGACGAATCGGGTCTAGCCGTCAAAAAGTTTGGTTCTGTGCTGCAGAGCAATTTCCAACAAATGACCGGTTATCGCAATGAAGTCCTGTTAAAGTGGGACGACCGCACGAAACTCCTGACACCTGGAGCGGGTGTCAAGCGCAAGTCCTTGCAGGAGGACTACGACATCATCAAAAAGATCGACAGTGCCCTGGCCAACCGAGAAGCGCTGGTGGAAAAGTCTCAGATTCCAAAGAACAATCAGGCGGAGCAGCAGGAAAATGAACCGGTGCAACGATTAAAGCACATCTACGACGATAGCGACTTCTACCACCAGCAGCTTCGGGAGCTCATCGAGTACAAGGCCAGCACTTCGTCCAACATGAGCGAGATCACCAAGCAGTTCGTGGAGCTACAGAAACTGCGCCAGAAGATGAAGAAGAAGGTGGACACAAGGGCCAGCAAGGGACGAAAACTGCGGTACGTAACGCAGAATACTATAGCTGCTTGATTTACTGACGAACATTTAAAACTACTTCCAGATACGTGGTGCACAACAAGCTCATCAACTTTATGGCGCCCAATGAGAGTAGCGACTGGACGGAGGCCTCCAAGTCCGAGTTGTATAAATCGTTGTTCGTCTAGATTGTAAATTAATATATGAAGTTTTAAATAGGAATAAAATATATGCAATGTCATTATTGTTAATTTGCCATTTAAAAAAAATTATAGTACTAGCACCATATACCTTACAAATTTGAAATTAAAAGAAAACATATTTCAAATGGTTCTTTATTTCATATATTTATTTATTTATGTATATTTTCATTTGTTATTTACTTTTAACTGCTAAATTTGTATGTTCAACATTTCATTTTCGTTAATTCTTATTTGTTCTCAACTGGGTTATTTATGCAGCAGGTGCATAACAATATGGCTTGAATATAATCGCAAACGTTCGAAATTACCGCTTCATAACCGTTTCGTTCAGCGGGTGTTTGTGTTTCGGAGATTGTGTACTGTTATGTATTTATTTGCTGGCTTTATTCGAGTTGCGTTTTTATTCGGTTCGATAAATATAAATTAATTTTAATAATTTTTTTATGTATTATACTAGTTGTCCACAGACGCACATACTTGACTTTTATTAATTTACTTTGCTAGTCTCGTGAATTACTTGGACTTCAATCCATTTATAAAATGTTCACTTCGTTTATTTTAGTTTTAGTTTTATATTTAATATTGGTTTCTTAGTGTGTTCGTCGTCTAAGTCATTGTTAGTTATGCATACGTTAATTTATATATTTATAAATATCATGTATAATGTTAGTAAATCAGTGCATAACTGCAATAAACGGGAGCATGTGATGGGGATTTGACGTAGAATGGGGTCGAAATACAATTCAATAAATAAGTTTTAAAATTTACGCCTAAGATTTAGAGAATACAAAAGGTTCCTTCTAAAAATACTATAAAAAGTTCGACACATTTACAAAATAATCTTTGTGACATTTGTTCAATAGAAATGCTTGGGTTTTTTCTTTGGGAAATGAGTTTCGGGTTGTATTCGTTAGCAAGCTCTTATTAAAAATTAATTAACAATCAGCTGAAAGTGTATAGAGCACATAATATCATCGTTACATTTACATACTAGAGATAAATGTATATTGCACTTTACTGCGCACGAGAATCAATCAATCTGGACCTACATTACTGTCACAAGGACTCGAAGAATTTAGACGAAATACTGGGCATAATTATACTTTCGAATCGAGGTAAGGAAACTAAATTAACCAATATAGGTAAAAAGAAAGGGTGCGAGGGGATTGGGGAAGTATCATGGCTGACTCTTAGCGCTGTCCTTGTATACAAACTACCAATATAAAGATTACAAAAATGCCACTGAATAAATTCTCTGCGATATTTTTTTGTTTTGCGATTTCTCTAATTGTTAATGGAATTCTTCAGCAACAGGGGCAGCCCAGTTTTAGTTTTTGATTTGGAAACGAGTATGGTGGCTGTTTTGGCTCCACCAGAGCCGGCTGCAGCAGCTTCCGCAGAGGCAGAGTTGCGCCTGGGAGCCGCCTGCCGCTGATGGAGCTCTTGGAGCAAAGCCGAATGCTTGTCCAAGGCCTTCAGCTGGGGCGTGTTCTGAGTTTCGTAAAGCGACGACTGCAGCTGAGTGTGTATCGAGGTGACGTTGGAGAGCGTACTCTCGGCCTCCGCGGTTGGAAAGTTGCTTAAATAACGTTTACTTGTCGTGCTTCCTGTTGTTGTAGATGATGTCGTTGTAGTATTAATCATTGTAGTCTGTTCCTGCACTGAAACCTGTAAGAAACGTCAATTGTCAAGACGAAACTATAAAGGCAATGTGCCGCAAACCTTTCGCATAAACGCCAACTCTGTGTCTCAAGTGCACTTGGCAAGTTGTATAATACTCTCCATATCCTTCTGCACCCCATACATCTCCGAAAGATGCTTGGCAAACACACCATTTAACTCACTCAATTTTGCCAGCTAAAACATGGTTCCATTAACAAATTTCTCAACATGAATATTGTGATTTACCCACCGTTTGGTCATTGGACTTTTCGCGTAGGCTTATATTAGCTGTCTTAAGCTCAATTTCCTGTTGCATAAGTTCCTTTTGCAGTTGTTCTGTCCGCGCCTTGAGCGTGGCCACCTCACGACGCAATTCGTCCTCTGTGGCGCCACCTCCGGCTGCAGCCACACCACCGCCGCCCACGCAAATCTGTTCCATATCACGTTTAAGGCGAATATTCTCCTCCTTGTAAGTGTGCAGCTGGCGCTTCCATTCGTCTACATTGGCAGTTGATTCCTTTAGAATAAAAAAGAATCAGTTAAATTTATATCGCGTTCTTGCTCAAACTAAAATGGAAGCTTTTCAAATGGTATACCTGAAGAGCACTAGTCAGCCGTATATTATTGTTCTTCAAGGTAGCCAGCTCGATTTCCCATTTCTTGGCATTGGCGCAGCTGGAAAGAAGGCAAAGCATTAATGCCACGAACCAATGACGGCCAATACGTTCCTCACCTTTGTGCCAGGGCCATTTTCAGACGCTCGTTCTCATACTTAAGCTGCTGCTCAGCGGTGGCGCCTGCTCCAGGACCCGTGTGCATGCCCACAATGCTCCCCCCAGACGAGATGGTCACTCCACCGCCACCAGTTACGCCTGAGGTGGGTTGCGGCGAGGGCGTGGCCGATCCGATGTCCGCCTTGACATCGCTGGTATTAAGAAGCTTGTGGGAAGGACTGTCCGGATTGGCGTTCTGGGTATTTGTGTTGCTCATGTTTGGCGGCTCCACAGTGTGCGGGTCGATGGCTGTGTTGTCGTTCTGCATGGAGCCCACAGCTCTCCCGGAAATGGGCGACGTGTTGGCCGAGGTGGTGGGCGTGACGGCATTCGATCCGTTCGCCGATTTCATGGCATTCTTGGTGGCCTCCTTAACCTCCTGGAACTTCTCTACGAACTGTAAAGCGGGGCAATTAATAAATAAATATATGGTACGTATCATTGCCACTAACCTTGGTCAATTCCGCCTCTGAGGCGAATCCCAAACCGTACACCGTGTTTGCCCGCACATCGCTCCATTGACCGAACTTCTGGGATGTCTGGGTGAAGGTCATGTTTGGCGTGATCGTCGAATTTATCACCGCCTTGGTGCCCTCGACACTGATGATGCGGTACAGATTTCGCGAGCTGTCATAGAAGAAACTCACGTTGACCGCCTTCATGCTGGCCGTGATCCAGGTGCGCTTCGTCTTCGGATCGATGTGGAAGACGTGCGCCTGGCAGGTGAAAATCGGTTGTTCGCTAAGGGTCATAAAGGGATTAAAGCGACAGGAGTGTGATTAATTAAAAATTCCATTTAGAGGAGGCAATAAATGGTGCTTCTCTGCTTGTGTGTGCACCTGTGTGAGTTGTAAACTATGGAGAGGCATTCTTTCACTGCTGTTTAATAGTCAACAGGCAGGGAATGATGAATTTATAATTAGTAACGTAGGAAAAGTAATATATTTACATATTTGAAATCCCATGATATTCTAGCACTGAAAAAGGTCTTATTCTTACTAAGTATGTAGACTTGTTTGTTTCTGGCTTTAACACAATCGCGATTGATGTAATGGCAGTTCTTTGGGGTGCGGAGCCCCCATCAAATCAATTCCATGGGGGGCCTCCAGGGCCTATATACGTATATATATACTGTATATATATCTTATCTATTACCTATCCGCTGACATCGTCCGCTGAGCTGTATATCTTGTGTCTTCCCGTTATCGCTGGCGACTGTCGACCGCTGACTAAATTGCATTATGTGCTAAGCCTTTTCCGCAGCCTTGCTTGTGATTTTTGATTCTCGGGCGGAAAACACACACGCACACCTGCACTGTCGCACACACCTGCACACCCACACATGTAATTGGGCTGCCCACGCGTATGAGGGTGTAGGTGTATGTTTGTGTACATATATGTATGTATTTACGCCGCCCGCTACACACAGAACGCCAGCGACAACAACAACATGGGGGGGAGATAGCAGCTAGTTCGGCGTCGATTTTTCCCACGGCAAAAACTGCAGGTTTAGGCCGGTACGGCCGCGCCCATCGGTCTTACCCCATTGTATTCGGTCTTTGGCGCTGGCTGAGTGTTTTAGTAGCAGTTTAATCCAATGATAGTCGCTTTTACTGATGAATTTCACGTTTAAAAAAATCAAACACAGATGCCTAGAGCTGGAACAAAAATCGATGTTTGTATGATGTTATCGATGTTTATACTGGTTCAGACACATCGATGATTTACATGTATCGATAACTCACGAGTTCCCATAATACCAATGAATTTATCGAACAACTAAGGCGAATTGCAAAATTAATTAATTTAAATTTTATATAATTATTGTATTTTGTCTGGAACCCCTCATGATATTATCCGTTATGCAACAAAATATTGTCAGTTTTTCAAGAACATCTTTAGCTGCATATATTTAAAAACATCTTTTGTAAATAATTTATGAATTTTTCTTTACAGTAGTTACAGAATAGTTCAGGTAATAAGCTTATTTGGAGAGTCTAGGTGTGCAACAAAATAATGTTTAAATATTTGATTGATATTGAATTTTTTGTGCGGGGTGGCAGCATTAGTTTCTGTACACATTTTGTAATGCCTTGCCGGTAGGTCAAATGGCAACTCCTGATCGCGATGTTGGTAACAGTACTTCCATATAATTTAGCTTTGAACATTAAACGCGATGCAACAAATTAAAGAAAAATTTCAAAATAACACATTTTACTTCATTGTTTCTCAAGCCAAATAGAACTAATAAAAATATACATTAAAGTTAGGATTTTTTTTGTAAAATACCAGGGCTGCTTGAAAGATTTTTGCCGTTTCGCCATCTGGTAACACTGACCAGTTTCTCATCGTATAAAAACCCATTTGGAATTCGGTTTATTTAATTAAAACCAGCCGAGAGACCTATGCAAAGGGCAAAAAGCGGCCAGAGTTGTTGTTGCTGCTGCTGCCCAGCCGCCGTGCGATCGATCGGGGTACGTTTTCCGGCGGAACGAGGAGTACACAGCGATTTTCTCGCAGCCTTTTTTTTCACACGAACGCCGTCCCCCTAAACCGAATTTTCAGGTGAAAAAGTCATTTGAACGCATGAAAATGCGGTATAAGCTCGCACCTGCTGCTCGTTTAACCCTGTTTCGGGCATTTGTGGTTGCAAAATGCGACAGCGACACACCTAGGCACAAAAAATATGCCAGTTATGCGAAAGAGAAAAAGTGCTGTGCCTGTGTGCGTGTGCTTGTGAGTGTGTATGCCGTGCATGTGCCCCCGCCTGCGCCTGTGTGCGTGTGTGTTGGTGTAGAAAACTTGTTATCAATGCGGCGCCTATGATAAGTCTCATTAGACATGTTTCTCCCACTATGCTGGGCATTCCAATTGGAATGGCTAGCTAATGTGCGTGTGTGTGTGTAGTAAAATAGCCGGACTCCACTGGCACACATATTCACATTCTCATAGAATGGGCATTTTGTATACCTAGCCTACTTTATAAACACAATTGAAAGAATCTGAAACTGATTTTATGCCTACTTTTCACCGCGGCAATTGCAAGCAAGCTATAGCATAAAGACCTCCGTATCTCCCATATGCGGAATCACAGACTAAGATTCAATCACCCCAATTATCTCTTGATCGTTTTGTAGGCTGATTTTACTAGTATACACCAAAACATGTTAATACTGGTCACAAAGATCGATTCCGAGAATTCTTCGGTACAAGGCATAGTGGTAGAATCTCAACACATAATGTAACTACTGCCGAATTCCGGTAACCTATTTATACCCCTCTCTCTCGCATAGTCTGGCGGCCCCAACTAAATAATGTGGAACATGATGTGCGACGTAATGCCCACGATATCTGAGGATAGCATCTCGCAGCGCTCCTCGCAGTTCAGCGGGGAGGACGCCAATTTCGAGCAGCTTATGGTCTCCATGCTGGACGAGCGGGACAAGCTGATGGACAGCCTAAGGGAGGCGCAGGAGCGGCTCGGCGAGACGGAGAATAAGCTGCGTGACGTCGAGAAGGAGCGGGATAGCCTGCAGCGCCAGATAAACGCCAATCTGCCACAAGTAAGTGGTCTGTGCATCCTGATCCCCAGTTAGCCTAAAATTCTTTCCTGTCCTTCAAGGAGTTTGCCACCCTGACCAAGGAGCTGACGCAGGCGCGGGAAACCCTTTTGGAACGAGACGAGGAGATCGGGGAGCTCAAGGCGGAGCGGAATAATACCAGGGTAAGTGCTCTCCGGCAATCTTTGTATGCAACATGGTATACAAATCTTAGGATTTTTATGGCAATGCCTTTTCGTTCTTTGGATTTTCAGTACTGAGCCAAATTGAACAATTTTTAGTTTAGGTAGACTATGAAAAGATTTGCTAGACTAATTGCCTAATTAATTAATTGGCTTACTAATTAGGTATTGTACGTATTACATATGTTATTGTTATTCTAACAAGAAACAGTTGTTGGTACTTACTTTGCGAAAGTTTAGTCATATGTATATACCAGGCGCAACACCTAAGTATTCACTCGCAGAGTTTACTTTGTCCGTCTCCATATTAATTTTGAACATGACTTGTCTATTTGTTTATTTATCAGTGACTATACAAACATTGGTAAGCCTGTTAAAAGTTTTGCAGTAACAGCCATTTAAACCATTGAAAATTATAATTTATATGCACCGTTTGCAAATACAGTGTATTTACACTTTATCAAATATCAGGAAAATTGTTTTAATTTAAATTTGTACGGTCTTTATCCAGAGGTAATTTTATTTTTCGCGGTGCGGTGCTAATTATGATGCATTTTTCAGATCTAAATAGAAAATCCGTCCGTCGGTTACTTTGGAAGATTTTTTAGTGATCTACTTGACTATTCCAGCTTCTTCTCGAACATCTGGAGTGCTTGGTGTCCCGCCACGAGCGTTCCCTTAGAATGACTGTTGTGAAGCGACAGGCTGCCGCCCAGAGCGGCGTATCCAGCGAGGTGGAAGTGCTCAAGGCGCTAAAGTCGCTGTTCGAGCACCACAAGGCGCTGGACGAGAAGGTGCGTGAGCGGCTACGGCTATCCATCGAGAAGAACAACATGATGGAGGAGGAACTGAGCTCCGCCAAGGAGGAACTGGCCCAGTACAAGGCGGGCGTGGTGCCAGCTGGCGTGGGCAGTGGCAGCGGAGCGGGGAGTGCCGCAACCACCGCCGGAGGTGGGGGCGCCGAGAACGGGCTCAAAGAGAAGGTGCGTTTCCAATTTGAAATGCAGTCAACCATGTCCGGTTTTAAATACCTCTTCTATATTCCAATACCTTAGATGGCGGGCGTGGGCGGATCTGGTGGCGTTAATGGCGAGGCAAATGAGCTGAACGACTACGCAGCCAAGACCCACGAGCTGCAAACGATCATCGAGAAGCAGGTGAAGATCGCGGAGCTGTTCGTAGTCTGCATATGGTGAACAATTTTTAAAACCCCTTTTTTTAGACCTCGGAACTGTCGCAATGGCAGCGACGCGTTTCTGATCTGAACAACAAGATCAGTGAGATAGAGGAGAATATGTCGCGAGTGCAAAAGGAACACTGCAAGGCCCAAGACCAGTGTGCCAAGCTGCAGCGAGATCTGCGCGAAAATGTGGCCCAGAAAGAGGATCAGGTGAGTGAATAATAGTTATAACATGTTTGGGGTTTATATTAATATGTTCATTTTCAGGAGGAGCGCATTACCACATTGGAAAAGCGATACCTGAATGCTCAGAGGGAGTCAACATCGTTGCATGATCTCAACGAGAAACTCGAGCAGGAACTCCGGCATAAGGAGGCGCAGCTTAAGGTGGGTAAATCTAAGGATTTTATAACAAAGCTGATGGTCAAGGCAGGCATACATATTACTTTACTTGTATTCATGAGGATCGATTTTTTGATTATATTTCGATAAGAATCCATGTAATTTACCTTACTATAAATGTATTTCCAATTGAGTAGCAGATAAAGACTTCACGATATTTCCGTTCCAGCTATTATTGCTAGTGTGCTAGAATAATGAAATTAAATTAGCTGCAAAATCTCGTTAAAAACGTACATCATCTGTGATATTATGTAAAAAATCGATCCACTCTACTTTAATTGTGCCCTAGCCTGCTCTTTCATTAAGCTCCCCTTAAGCGTGACTAATCAATTGCATTTACATACGCAACTATTCCCCCCGACAACTAATCGAACACACCCGCCCCAAACACGAACCACATCCAATCCATGCCACATGATCAATGCCGAACCCGAATCAGCTGCACGAGGAGAAGATCGGGGCCATCGAGGAGAAGCTGGAGCTCTCCGAACAGAAGCTCGCCCAGCACGCCAAGCTGCAGCCTGACATGGAGGAGCAGCTGAAGGCACGCATGGAGGCATTGACTAAGGTAGGAAACAAGGTATGCACTCGAACTAATATGCGCGCCGGACAGGTTCCATATGACAAGTATCAACAACTATTATCCCATACAACTTCTACTCTGTTTTGTGTAATGTTCTTATCTTTTGCGTACTTTCTGCCACAATAAACCACCAACAACTTGAACAACAGATCTCTTTCTATGTACTAAACCCTTCTATTTCTATCTCTGTACTGCACCAGAACTTTCTACTCTAACGCACCCGAAACCAAATCAAAATCAGACCTAACAATTCTCTCAGTATACCAATTACGAAGGTTTCCTCATATGTCATATAATGTGTTTATATTTTGTAGCAGATATTAATACACGATTTATTCATTCATTCTTACTTTTTATCGAATTACTCTATTTCTTGATTTCTCATTGTATTTTAAATGTAATGGGTACTTAAGTAGTTGGTATACAAGAGAATTTACTCACTATTAGCTTTCATTACTAAAACCCAAACTAACATTTTCCTCCGCCACTGATTAAACCTTGTGGACAAGATCATTAAACTCGCTGGCTGAAACCATTTGCAGGCTCAAGAAAGACACGGTTCTGCAGAAGACCGCATCCGCGGACTGGAGACGAACCTCGACGAGAAGACCAACGAGGTGGTAAGACTGAACCAGCGTCTGAAGATGAACGAGGAGCACAACCTACGGCTCTCCTCCACGGTGGACAAGCTGCTCTCGGAGTCAAACGAGCGGCTGCAGGTGCACCTGAAGGAGCGCATGCATGCGCTGGACGAGAAGAACGCCCTTACCCAGGAACTGGAGAAGGCGCGTAAGGTGGCAGAAGAGCTTCACCACGAGAAGAGTGAAATTATGAAGGAGCTGTCAAAGACGCGGCTGGAGATTGAGAACTTCAAGCGCCAGCTGCTGCAGCAGGAGATCGCCTATAACATCCAGCAAACGGAGGCGCTCACTCGGAGCCTTTCGCCCAGTAGCGTAGTGGACCCCAGTGGCGCCTTCAGCCGGAGCAACTCGCACGCCAGCTTTGAGACACACTCTCTGCGCCGCCAGAGCAAACAGCGCCTGTCCGAGGAGAACGCCCTCGTTCGCTCCATGGCCGAGCAGGAGTGGGAAAAGCTGCAGCAGGCGGCGCATGCCCAGCAGCAGGCCTACGAGCTGGCCAGCGCTGCGGATTGCGATGACTCTGATGTCCTGTACGCAGCGGCCACAGCGGACATGATGTCGCCGTCGGGTCACACAGACGCCCAGACGTTGGCTATGATGCTGCAGGAACAGTTGGATGCCATTAACAATGAGATTCGGCTGATTCAGGAGGAAAAGCAGTCAACAGAGGCGCGGGCCGAGGAGCTGGAGTCACGTGTCGGCAGTCTGGAGCACGTAAACCTGCTGGCTCGCGGTCGCTCCATGGACAGGCAGAGTCCGCCGATGAGTGGGCGGAGCACGCCCAACAGTCCGCAGCGGGATTTCATGCAGAAGTATCACACGGTGAGTGTTATACGATATCTTAGCTTAGGAGAAAATACAGAACAGTAATCAAAAATTATATGAACATTAATGACGCTATATGAAAACTATAAACTTTTGCTTTTATTAACAGCTCAACTTGCCCGTGCTGTCCAGCGATGCCTCTCGTGAAGAGCTCCACGGCGGCATGTCCACCACAGGTGATTCGAGTTCCGGAGGAGCGGCCTCTCCACTGACGGCCCGCTCGATGCGCCTGGAGCGTGTGGCCCAGGCCTTGGCTCACAGCCAGGAGGAGCTAAGGCGGCGTTCCATTGGTCTTAATCCCAATGCTCCGGTGGCGCCCAACCACACTGGCGGTCACATGCCCCTGAGCAGCCACAGTTACGGGCTGTCGCCTCTTAGCTCTCGTTACGGCAGCCAGGAGTCACTGCGTCACTACAACACAATGGGTTCCATGTCCATGCTGCAGACACCTACTTCGGGCGTATCCAGGGAAGCGGCAGCCGCTGCTGTCCAAAAGAAGAAGGGTATTAAGTCCTCACTGGGAAGGTTCTTCAGCAAAAAGGAGAAGGTCAAGGGCGTAAAGGATACGCTGCCTGACGGCTCGCCCAGCATGATGTCCATTGGCAACCTGTCGATTGGTCTGAGCGAGGTGGACTCCAACTACGATGCTATGAGCATGACTGGCGGAATGATGCCCCGCATTGCCAGCTCCCAGGGATCCAAAATAAGCAGCGTTGACTACGGCAGGCAAAAGAAGTGAGCACTTTACATATGACCCACAATTCAGTGTGTATGATTACCATTTCATTTACTTACCAGGGAGCATGACTACCGCAATGACTTACTAGGGGAGGCCATGAAGGCAGGCACTCCGTTTGCCCTGTGGAATGGCCCCACCATAGTCGCTTGGTTGGAACTGTGGGTGGGCATGCCAGCCTGGTATGTGGCCGCCTGTCGAGCCAACGTCAAGTCCGGGGCCATCATGAGTGCGCTGAGCGACACAGAAATTCAGCGGGAGATTGGTAAGCGTCTGGTGTTTTTTTATTGCTTTCCCTGGCTAACTTTTTTGTTCGACAGGCATCAGCAATCCCTTGCACAGGCTCAAGCTTCGCCTGGCCATTCAGGAAATGGTTTCACTGACCTCTCCCTCGGCGCCACAAACCTCTCGCACCACTCTGGCGTTTGGTAAGCTCTCGTAATCTGGTAATCTCGTCTAGACGAATTTAAATAATTGTTACTATTTTTGCGTAGGCGATATGAACCATGAGTGGATCGGCAACTACTGGTTGCCAGGCCTTGGCCTGCCCCAATATCGCACAACCTTCATGGAGTGTCTGGTGGATGCCCGGATGCTGGACCACCTCACCAAAAAGGACTTGCGCGGTCAGCTCAAAATGGTGGATAGTTTCCATCGCACCAGCCTGCAGTACGGCATATCGATGCTCAAGCGCCTTAACTACGATCGCACAGAGTTGGAGCACAGGCGCAAGATGAGTGAAAACGGCCTGTGCGACGTACTAGTCTGGAGCAACGAGAGAGTCATCCGGTGGGTGGGCAGCATCGGATTGAAGGTGAGTGTGTCAGCTCAAAAAAAAAAAAATAAACTCGGAATGAAACTAACAACTGCAATTTAAAGGAATATGCCAATAACTTGCTCGAATCGGGAGTTCATGGAGGATTGATGGCCCTGGACGAGGGCTTCGATGCGAATGCCATGGGCTTGGCCCTTCAAATACCCACACAAAATGCTCAGGTGAGCAAACTAAACACAATCTTCTTGACTAAGTGAATAACTGTGATCTTTTCGTATAGGCTCGCCAAATACTCGACACGGAGTTTAATAATCTGCTGCAGATTGCCACAGATCGCAGGCCGGAGAACGAGCAGCGCAGCGCTTCCTGATGCAGCTACAGTCCGCCCACGTCCTCGGTGGATGAGTGAGCACCAGCCAAGGGGCAGGACAGACAACAAAGGCAGCTTACAACAAAGGCAACTTACAACAATAAGAACGTAAAGACCAGGGGCAAAGTTTCCTAAACAGCAACAGTAAGGACAAGCAGAACTAGAAGAGATGGATAAAAATGCTAGCAGCAACTAAGCCACAAAAACTCTAACAAGAAAGACGCAACGCAAGAGACTCCCCAGCATGATGCACGTCTAATCCACATATTTAATATATATAATACACGCATAGTCACATAACCCATAACAAGACAATGTATACAAGACATAGCACATACTCTACATAGGGCATACGTAGTTGCATTGGCGCAGAGTCGCTGCCGCTGCCAGGCGTGTACAAGTTTTAGAAGCTAATCAGTTTTCGATTGTAAAATTATTATTGTATTTTTTTATATAGTGTAATTGGGCTTGCAATAGACTAACAGTATTTTGTTTTAGATGATGCAGAGGTGGAAAGAGATGACAGCGTGCTTCGAACCAAATTCGCAACCAAACTTGTTTGTTATATAATTTTTATGGCATTTGTACAGTTATTAATTTAATCCAATTTTAATTTCTTTAAAATTAAAACAACTAACATACGCTTTACATATGACATTATCGTGTTTCTGTTTAGGTTTTTGTAGAAGGCAGAGACGGCGTACCAATTGAGTTTATAAACTGAACAACATGCACAACAATCAGGCATACATATATAGAGTAACAGCTGCATATATATACGATTTATACATTATAATAAATCTAATAATTAAACATTATGAAGCATACACTAACAAGAAAGTATTAAATGTGAAGTAAACAAAGGGGAAGGGAAGTTGTAGAAGTCGCAAGCGCCCATTGAAATCAACTATTTACATAATTACATATACGAGATCATTTAGTAATCGAAAAAGCTTTAAAGGCGAACTAAACCTAAACCAAAACTCAAATCTTAGCCTTTGCTTAAGCCCCTAATAAAAGAATTTCTTTGCTCATTGGCTGAAGGGAATTAGAATTTCAATAAAGAATTAATCTTAATGTACTTTAAAGGATCTATTTACAAAATCTAAAAGCATATCCATTGTTTTTCAAAACAAATATACACACCCTTCATACAACTCGTTTACGTGGTTACTTCAGTTTAGTTTCAAGAGCGGCCAGTTGAATCATGAAACAAGTCCTTCAATTTTTGTGTAAATCCCCCTTTAATACTTACCTATTCCTTTTTGCATGTACTTACTTTTCCTTTTCCTTGATATGTTAAAGCACACAAACTGCCACATAACAACACGTTTACAGCGTCTAAAAAGTTGGTTTTAGAGTCTTTACGTACATTAAGTTTAAGTTTATACTTATTTGTACAAAAAACCAAAATTGCAACTAACGCTTGTCCTTAAGTTGAAATAGAAAAAATACAAAAATCAGTAAAAATGAATACCATATGCTTAAATTAATTTATAAAACTAAAATATATATTATAAAACACTAACAACAAGAGAATACTTAATAAAATTATTTCAACTGTATTAGCAAATTAAAAAAGAAATACAAACGTGTAAGGAACTTATAAAAGCTCTTAAAACTGAAAACTTATTTATGAATGTAACTGTAGCATTACCTAAGTAAATCCGAGAGTAAAGCAAATATTTATGATGTGTAACCTTAATTGACTAACTAAATCCACAATATCTAAGTTGATTTGAAGAAGGATTGGTTTAATTGTTGACTTTTGTTGAAAATTCTACAAAAGGAGTTTATAAATGAGCGTAACTAAACTAAATGCATAACCTAAATATAAAATTGATTACCATACACTTATGTAAATATATTTATACAATATTGTGAACATGAAAATTGAATGCAATACAAGCAAATTAGGTAAAAATTCCGGTTAGGAGTTTTTTGTATGTACCATATATATTTGAAAGAAAAAAGGAAACCCGCAAACCACAAAAAACAAATGATGAAAATATAACTACAAATTAAAATTTATTACAAAAAAAGCAACCAAAGTCGCTGTTACTCAATGATATGGTTTTGATTTTCCACTCTTTTGCTACATACACATATCTTTTGAAAACTTTAATTTATTTAAGTTCAATCTAATTTGCTTCTGTGACAGCAGTAAGCTTTGATTTAAGTGTGTTAATTATAATTTATCATTCGTTTCGTCAAAAGCTTCCTCTATGCAAAGAAATGTTTTTTAAGTCAATCAAGACTTTTCGTTAGTACATGCGATACTGTTAGAAACTGTTTGGCTCCTGCTTCAAAATTCCACGTCAATTGCACGGAGCTACCGGCTGCATTGGCAACTAGTCCACCCACCCACAAATCAAACACCCTTTTCGGGAGAAGGGGCAAGGTCGCTGGACACGGCCTCCCAGTTCACGGATACTGTTAGAGATACGTAGAGCAGGAAGATACTTATCCACGGAAGTACATTAGCGAAGGAGATTAGGAGCAGTAGCCAGCAGTATGACCACGCAGAGCACCACGCCGGCAGGATTCGCCGGAACCCGAAACCGCTACTACAACCCCGTCTCAAAGATCCAGTCCCTCATCCACAACCTGGACGCGGAGCTGCTCCAGCTGTGCAAGCAGTGCTCCGTGCAAAAGCCGCTGACCAGCCTCAATAACAGCAGCCTTGGGAGTCACTTCTCGAATTTCGGAGCACTGGGTGCTGGTGGCTCCGCATCCACATCCATGGGTGGCAGTCGCTTCAGTCCCGACAGCATTGGCAATCTTTTAGCCCGTGCACGTAACTCAACTGCGTTGAGCAAGACCACGCCCAGCTCGCCCACAGCGCCGGAAGCCCAAAAGCGTCAGATGCGCAATGTCTACCGCACCCGTGTGATCGACGCGTACCGTAATCGGCGTATCTTCACCGTATACGGGAACTACCACACGGTTAGACGGGCTCTGATGCGGAGGGGCTGGCTGGAGAAGCTGCCGCCCTCCCGGCACGCCAAGCTGCAGAGCATGTCCGAGGATTCCCTGTTGGAGCACGCCCGCCGAGGGAATGACTACGAGGCAGTGGTCATCTCCAAGATGATCAACCACTTCCCGGCCTTCTTCATCTGGCAGGGCAAGGGGCAGCGCGACCTTTGCGCCGAGGTAAGACCATTCCGGAACCGGGTGCGCCGCAGCCAGTTTCTGGACTTCTCCACCAAAGTGGGTCTGGTGGGCTGCGCCGAGCAGGAGCGCTGGTACCGCGAGGACGGCGTCTGCGGGATGAGCTATCCCCGCTTCTACCGGCTGGGTGGGAACAACCTCGAGGAGCGCATGGCCTTCATAGAGGACTACCAGCAGACGCAGGCACGCTCCCTGCTGCTCTACGTGAGGGAGCACAAACCGGCGGATCTGATCAGCGAGAACGGCACTATATTCAGCACCACTCTGGACTTTGCTCTCGGTAAGGTTAAGAAGATGGTGCGGCAAGCGGAGCACTACTCCCTGGACGATGCTCGCATCAGGCCGCCGACCCCGGCAGAGATCGTTGAGAATCAGACCTTCATGATGCAGTCCACCGATGTGCTCAAGTCCAACGCCAAGTTCAGGGTCAACGAGAAGGTGATGACGGAGTACGCCCGGCTGGCGGGGCTGTATCTTGACCAGATCGAGTCCCTTCGTCCGGACTACAGGTGGGACGGCAGCCGCAACCTGTGGATTCTCAAGCCCGGATACCAGTCGCGCGGCATAGGCATTGTAATCCGCAGCTCCCTGGACGACATCCTGCAGTGGACCTCAAACAATCAGAACAAGAAATACATCGTCCAGAAGTACATAGGTGAGTAGAAGAGTATCTAGTATGTTATAGGTTTCTTGAGCAACTATAAAAGCATATTATTCGACGTACGCTGAATCGGAAACGTTTAGATCTTGATAAATCCTAGTGGAGGCAATTGATTCTCTGAGTTTCCCCAACTTTTCCTCACAGAGCGACCTCTGCTGATCTACCGCACCAAGTTCGACATCCGGCAGTACATGCTGCTGACCATCACGGACACCAAGGTGAGCATCTGGACGTACCGCGACTGCTACCTGCGCTTCAGCTCGCAGGAGTTCACCATGGACGACCTGCGGGAGTCGATCCACCTCACCAACAACTCGGTGCAGAAGCGGTACAAGAACAAGAGCAACCGGGACTCACGGCTGCCCAAGAACAACATGTGGTCGCTGGACCAGTTCAAGAGCTACCTACGCCTGATGGGTGCTCCGGACGGGTCGTGGTCGAAGACCTACAACGGATTCAAGCAGAACCTGGTGGCCGTGGTGATGGCCAGTCTGGACGAGACGGAGTTGTTGCAGAACGCCTTCGAGCTGTATGGTTGCGACTTCATGCTCGATGAGCACTACAATCCAATTCTAATCGAGATCAACTCGACGCCGGATCTGTCGCCATCCACGGAGATCACGGCCAGGATATGCCCGATGGTGCTGAAGGACTGCATCCGCGTGGTGGTGGATCTGCCAAAGAACCCCACCACTGCCACCGGACTCTTCGAGCTCGCATTCGAGGTGAACTACAACATCAACAAGGGAGCAGATGCCAAGCCGCTTGAACTGAATGGCAAGCAGATGACCCTGTTCGAAAATATGCCCAGGATGCGGAACAGCCCCAGGACACGGCTTCTGCGCAAGATTCTGAACAATGTGAAGACCTCGACCACCAAGAAGGTCGAAAGGGCCATGGAGGCCACAGCTAAAAATGCAAAGGTTCCCACTCCTAAGATCACCAAGAAGAAGGTATGGTGAAACCTATTTAAAAGTTCCATTTAACGAATGTAAATAATACTTTAAATACTCATAGAAACTTGCTGCGTCAGTTGGAAGCTCGGGTGCGGCCTCGGTCCAGCCATCATCGCAGAACTTGGCGCCCAAGGTGATATTAGGTCCCACAGCTCGGGAGAATCTAGCTCTACAATATACTGCTCCAAAGTAAACTGTCCTCAAGGATTCGAATATAACAATTGAACTTCCTGTTGTGCGGAATGGAAAACCATTCTTGGACAGTACGTACCGCTAAACCTATTAATGAAATAATAATAATCTTTTTTTTTTAAGAACCAAAATCAGTTGATGCAATAAATACACACAGAATGTACAGAGCTGTATTAGTTATAAATATGTGTAAGGAAATAAAGCCTAGCTGGATTGGTTTGCGTCCGAAGAAAACAGTAAGAGTAAGTTGGATTGCACGTAAAAACGTATTGCTAAAAACTGGAACGTTTCAGAATCCGCTGGAAGTACTTCAAGTGCTAACCCAAAGATCCCAGCATCAGGGTCCTTGCCACCAGTCGAGCTCCATAGTACTTACAGTCTAGACCATCAAATCCCAAATCGATTTAAATTTATTGAATTGACATAACATTAATAGAATACAATAACACTCGCAGATTTTTTAACGATTTTTTCAATAAATTCGTCTTAAAAACAATTCTGTATAATGCTGGATTATGGTGTATTCTTTACGAACTATGTAAACTATTTATAATAATATTATAATATCCATAATATTTTTTTCATTTAATATAACGTTTTATTCATTTACGTACACCGAAGTATTCGCACAAGTCAAAAGAATTAATTAATTTAATGTGATTTCTACGGCTATTAATAAGATTCGAACTTTTTTAGAGTACATTTTAATTATGTATTCACAAAATAATCTCCATTTGTCATCCTAAAAAGTATCAACGTTGTCTAAACGGCAGCTTATTCACAGGCTAAATGAAAACCACACCCAGGTTGGGTAATGGATCTCCACTTGTTTTATTGCCTAGGCAGGGCACATGTACCTTTGAGGTACTGGAGTGGTAACTAAGTTTTATGGACGAACCACGACAGTATCGGAGGTGCTTTAGCCGACCGGAAGTGCTGGAGCGGGAACCATCAGCGTGGAGCCGTTCAGCTTGTTGGCCAGAGCGGTTCGGGGGCTCATCATCTGTGCCTGGGAGAGCTGCAGTTCACTGGTGGCCTGCTTCAGAGCCGCCACGATGGGCTCTCCTCGATGCAGGGCCTGCACGGATACGCTTATGGGCAGCCGCGGACCATTCGACTTCCGGCCAAAGGTTCTGCCAATGGCGTGCATGCCCGTGCTGTCGATCTCGGATTTGGTGCGGGTAAGGCGGCGCGTGGGCAAACTGGGCGGAGGAACCAGAGGTGCTCCTTTTGAGCGGGTCACAAAGTTGGAGCAGCCGCCTGCAGTGGCCGCAATGTTGCGCAAACTGCGCCATTTCCGCTCGCTCATCGCCGGGGCCGTGGACGAGGTAAGCACTTCCGGTCGTGCATCCTGCATGTTCTCATTTCCGTTGGACGAGTAGTTCTTGATCAGGATCTTGAACTTCTTCTCCGTGCTCTCCACAGGATTCGTGGAACTCAGACGAGGTCCACAGCTACGCTGACGTTTAGGTGGCAAAGCGGTGCTCGGGACCTGCTCACCAGACAGAGATCCCGCCGTATTCCTTTTGTGGGAGGCACTTAGCAGCTGGGTGATGGAGCGGCCCGCCTGCTTGAGGATATACGAGCCGGACGCTCCAGACGGCGGCGCCGTTAGGGCAGGCGCCACCGATGGTGACTTTTGTGGCTGCTGGCTGCACAAACTGCTGCGACTGCTGCTCAGCGGCTCCACCATGTACTTCTCCATGTACTCGGTGGCATTGAAGGTGGGCATGGCACGGTGGATGCGCGAAATACTGGTCGCTGGATGGATGACGGCCGAGCGCTGGCGGTAAACGCTACTGGTGGCCAGCGAGCGCTCCTTTCGCTGCTGCTGGTAGTAGTAGTGGCCGTGGCCGCCGCCATGGTTCGCCTTCTGCAGCACCTGCTTGCCCTTTACGAACAGGTTGAGACCCATGTAGGCTGGTGTGGGCGGCACCACCTGGCGGTAGGCCAGCTCGAAGTTACCCATGTCCGCTTTGGGATCCGTGCGGCGATCAATAACAACTGTAAAGGGCTCTTAAATCAACTGGGTTTCGTTTCACGTCATTGTCTCACCCTTGACCACATCCTCCAAGCACTGGGGACACATGCGCGCCGTCACGCTGGTGGTGGCTCCCAAATCCGGACTGGAATTGATCTCAATCAGCCAGGGATAGAAGTTCTCGCAGATCATGAAGTCGGCGCCGAAGAGCTCGAAGGTGTTGGGCCGGCGGTCCATGTTCTCCTGGGAGGCCAGCATGCAGCCAACGATGGCCTTGCGCATTCCGGGAAAGATCCGCTCCAGCCACATGTTGTACTTGCCAATTTGACGCAGGTACGCCTGGAAGGAATAGCAATCCCACATGTTCTCGCTGGGTAGTCGCTTGTCCCGCTTTCCGTTGGTGTACTTCTTCTGGATGGCGTAGTTGGTCAGGTGCACGGACTCGTGGTGGTTGCTCAGACTGTACTCCTGCGAACTGAATCGCAGGTAGCTCTCCCGGTAGAACCACACCACCAGGGGCTGTGGATTGAGTAAGGAGTATTATGATGTGCTACTTGGAGTGGGTTGCAACCCTCTCACCTGGGTGTTAGTTATCAGAAACCACTGCCGAATGTCGAACTTGGTTTGAAAGAGTATCAATGGGCGTTCTGCAAGTTCAAGTTAGAGTACAAAATTGATTTTCTATTCCGTAGACATAAATAACACTTTCTTAAAAAATCCGCGCATTATTAAATCAGTTTGATGATATTAACAAAAATGTGTGTAAATATATTTTCCTAACGATTGCAGGAACGATAGGGAAACTACTCCATCTAATAAAAGTATATTTTATTAGTGACTATCCGACCAATGACAATGGCAGTATAAATCAATATGCTTGCGGCAAACCTGTTGCACTTCTCGGGCAGACAGAACCGTAAAGAAAACTCCCAATGCTGGCAAAACGAGCACGACAGCTGGTAAGCAATGTGTTTTTAGGCCAAATATTCATGCATTTATGTAGGCCTGCAGGCCTGAAAGCCAGAGGCCTATGATGTTTGGGCCATGTGCGTGCGTGGGGCGCCACAACTTACGACTCGAGCTCGTCGTGTTCGGGGCCTACATAGAACTGGAAACAAAGCAGTTCGAACATCAACTTTGGCACCGTCCTGATGGACGACCTAGTTTCCGTGTGTTTGTTTATGTTTTAATGTTTTAGGCCAGCACTTAAGATGCTCTAGTCGGTATCGATTTGGGAGTGTGGATAGTCTCTAGTCAAAGGAGGTTGTACTTAATGGTTTGCTTAAAAACATGGCTTTTTTTTTAATATAAAGGCTATCGATTTGGTCGTTTCGTTTGCAATTTAAACTTAGTTACCAGACTTAGCTCACCTATGTACTTTTGCACCACATAACGGCTCTTGGATGCAATCGATGGATTAACCACGCCCAGGATTTTCTTGAGGTTGTCCATGAGGATGATGCCCCTGCCCCGGCACTTGTTGGCCGGCTTGACGATCCAGAGATTCTGGTATCCGTCCAGGCTATACTGCGGCCAGTGCACCTTCATCTTGTCCACCAGCGAGAGGCAGCTCTTGACCATCGGCTCCAGCCGCTGGCTACCGTCGTGCTGGATGCGCCCGTCCTCGTTCACCAGCTGCTGGTGCTGGAACAGGAAGGCGTCCCAGTCGTGCTCCCATATCTTGGGCGGATCCTCGAAGTCGATGTCGTTGTGCTGGCAGCTGTCGAGGAACTCCACCAGCCGCTTGTAGGCGAAGTCTATCGCGGAGTAGGGAATCTTGCCGCTGCAGGAGAAGATCGCATCGGAGCCCTGCTTGTGGTACTTGCAGAGCATGGCCCGCAGGAACGCCACACAGGCGGTCAGCTTGAAGTTCTCGATGAACTCGCCCAGCTCCTCGGGACTCCAGACGTTGTAGCATCTGGGGAAGTACATCTCGGCGGTGCCCTCCTCGAAGAACCAGTGGAAGTCGCGCAACTGGCTGCACAGACCCTCCTTCGAGGTGAACGGCGCTCGGTGGAACTTGTTGATGGTCATGCCGGGGTTCTTGGCCTGGTCGATGTAGTCGCACTTCTCCTTCCGGTTCGTCCACAGGAAGTCGACGGGCATGTGCTCCAGGAAGCGGGACATGATGTTACGCTCGCACTTCTGCACATACTGCCGCCGGGTCTCGCCAGCCTTCCTCTTGGGCAGCCGCTGGGTTAGGTCCTCGTAGGTCATCTGACCCGCCGGCATCACCTTCCGGTGCACGTCCAGCTTCTCCACCCAGCCCCTCGTCAGCAGGGCATTCCTCACGGAGTTGAAGCAGCCACGGATGGTGAAGATCTTGTTCTGCTTGGCCGCCTCCTGGGCCTTCCGCCGCAGCTCGTTCATCCGCTCGGTGGTGATCCAGGTGCGTCTGGCCACATAGTTGGTGGGTGCGCCCAGGGGACAGGACTTGCTCGGTGGTGGAGTCCTTGCTGGCTGGTTCTCCTTGTTGCTGGGGTCGGAAATGCTGATGGCGGAGTCTCTCGGCGTAGCTGGCCGACCCAGCTTCGCAGGACTGTCACTTTGGGCTGGTGTCAGCTGGATCACTGGCACCGTCAGTGGGGCCACCACTCGGTTGGATGGCGTGGGTGGAGGTGCCGCCGGCGGTGTTACTGGCTTCTTGGCCAACGTGGCACTGGCACATTTCTGGGGCTGATCCCGATCCCCATCCGTCACCTGATCCCTGCTGCGATGCGGTTCACTGCTCGGACGCGTCTGCATGGCGGAAGCCTCGCCAGGCGACTGAGTCCCAGCAATTGCCACTCGGACTGGGCCACTGGGTGAGTGGGTTGTTAATTCGCGGCGCCCCTGGCAACCATTGAGCCAGAAATAAGTTCACAAGTTCACTTCGGCAACGACTCTATTAATAGCTACATGCTCAACTTGGTAGCTTCCTGGGCCTGGCATTGCCCTAAGTCGTGATTCCCTTACTCTATAGGGTAATAAAATGTATGTTCTGGGCGTTATATATTTTAGAAATTCTCTACTGTTATTAATCTTCACATTAAACCATTTCTCTCGATCTTAATTTATTTATAAACTCTTTACTACAACTGCATGAAAGGGTATCTGGGAAACGGTATGCAGATTTGGGATGGTTGGAACTTATGTTATAGGTTGGGAGCATAGCTCTTGCACTTTTCACGTTGGGTTAGGTCGAATGAGAATGGATTTTTGTGCCATAAAAACATGGCTGTCATTAAAACAACTTTTAAAGAGGAGTATAAGTTATTTCTTAAGGTGAAATCGTGTTGATTAGATAAGCTGAGTGTCTTAAAACGTGTGTAATATTGATTGATATACGAAAATCAAGATATGACACCTAAGATAACGATTTTACTACACCATTTTAAGTCAGTTTAACAATATTCAACAAAATGTAAATATGAGTTTGACCCATCCCAGTGCTTTCCCCAGTTTGGGACTCCAAACGAAACATATGCTCCTCGGCACCGCATAATCCTCCTCATGTGAATGATGTTTTGGCACGATACCTGTTTGTTTCCACCGATTCCGTGGAGTGGAGGAGCCAGTGGGTGTCGTCGTCATCGCTGTTGTTTGGTGTTGGTGTCATCGCTGGCGTTGTCGTCACTGGGAGCAGCGTTGCCTAAGTCAGGGGCAGTAGAGCCGGGAGGCGGAGGACCGGTTGATGGATGCACTGCTGCTTGTCTGCGCAATTTGTGCAATTTTCGCAATGGCGAGGAAAAGGGAAACTTTTCAATTATTTGTAAAATAATCAAGTTAACTGCCACCACAATGGGAGATCGGGGTGAGCGATTATTGGGTTACGTTGGGGTTACCCCGGAGTCCTTACGTCAGTGCCATGTGCTCGGAACGGAGCCACCTTGTCCCTTCCTTAAAGGGTATCTGGTTCAAGGACAATTCGGCCGCAAAACTTGATTCGTAGCGGTTTTTGCACGGATTTTCGCCGGAGTTGCAGCAAAGTTGTTGTCAGTCGGATACGGAGCACACACGGCAACACCTTTGACAGGACTGGGACTCCGACTCCGGTGTCCTTGCGTGCCGACAAAGTTAAGAGACCGCCCATTCTTGTCTACTTTATTTGCATTGCATTAAAAAACCGCCTGGTATTGGGATTGCCATCACAGTCGTTTCTGCAACTGGGGCGGTAATTAATTTCGGTGGGGCGGTATGGGGTGATATACTCAGATGGGGTGGGCATAACCTGGTAATTTGAGGTAATGCGCCAGATTAAGTTTATTTACTTTGGAGGCGGAGCCGGTTAAGAACTACCACTGATTTGGGTCAGCGAGTTTTACAAGACGAAAGTGATACGCTTGAAAGTAGGTTGTATTGCTTACAGGCATTAATCGTAATCTATTGTACCGCTTGTTGCAGCCACCGTCCATTTTAGTGAAAGCCCATCTCAAATCGATTACATGGGATCGTCCGCTGAGCGTTAGCGCCATCTGGGGTTGGGGTTCGAAAGAGGTGAAATGGGGCGAAAAATCTGCATTCAATTTATTATATAATTTCTAAACTCCATAACTCAACTTATCCTAATCGGATTTTGAGGTGGCATATCTCTAAATGTTTCTGGTGCAATTCTCTAAAAATCTGCATTCAAATTTAATTTTTTATTTATAAACACTTTTTTTTTAATTTTTCTGATGTATGATGTTATAGAAATTCAAAAAAATGACAAAATATCCCAAGGCGGAAGTTCTATACTCCATACCTCAACTTATCCTAATCGGATTTTGAAGTGGCATACCTCTAAATGTTTCTGGCGCAATTCTCTAAAAATTTGCATTTAATTTAAGAGAGAGAGAGATGGAGCTCTCTTCAAGGCATGCATGCAGGAGGACGCATCCGAATTCCTGGCCGGCGACCAGCAAATGGTAATGAAGCAGCAGTCACATATTCTTAAGAGCTTTGAAAATTGATTGGCGGCACTGGACGATAGTGTAGATCGATGGGCAAAATACTGTAACTATCGGCACATGACTGGCCACACTGCAGAAATACCAAGACCACCGAGTGGCAACGCCGCACCAACGGAAGATATCGGAAGTTGGCAACAATCATGCATTTCTTACCAATTTGATAATGTATTTTCAAAAATTAAACCCCGCGGCCTAGAAAACAGCAGCGAATCTAAAACAAGTGAAAAGTTCAATTTCCAGCCAAGCACTATGAAGTGCTTACATTAAATGAAATCAAATTGACAAAATTGACAGTTATTACCAATAAAAAAATAGATGTTTCACAAATAGTATGTGTATTCTGAAACAAACATATACACACATAAACATATATATTCGTTAAAAAAAAAAAACAGGCTGGAAATTATATTTGCTTCAGACACCTATAGCGTATTATTTGTGCATCAAAGTGAAACAAATTGCGAGTAGTATTCCTTAAGAGCTTAAAAGCTTAGGTTGCCGACGAGCGCCTTCGGCTCTCGGTTTTCCATGCAAATATAAAAACCGAACTGTCTGGGAAATGGAAAATCATTCATAACGGAAAACTCCTGGCGTGCGGACGTGAAAGTGCCGTGATTTCTGCGTTGATTTCTGTCGCGTCTTTCGCTGCTTGTGTTTTGTGTATTTTTCCCGTTTGCCCGTATATTCTTTGCGCCTATACTGCCCGCTACTTAGTATCCGTTCGGAACAAGAAAAAGAAAATCGCGACGAGAAAACAAGTCAACTAAAATACCCCATTCATCTTGTTCTGCCAACTTATTTCTAATTGTGAAGCAACCTTGAATTTCCACCTCGCGCTGGAAATTGCGAAACAAAAACAAAGCGCAAAATCTATTGTTTACCGAAAACTAGTCAATTACCAGCGATTTTCGCCTATTGCAATGTGACTTTCCAAGTGAGATCGCAGCTTTTTTGTCGTTTTGTTTGGCCAAGAAGACACTTTCTAAAATCGGTTACTAACGGCTTTCAATAGTCGTGCTCAAAAAGTGCAAGAGAGGATTAAGGATTTGGGATTACTGATCAGGGAAAACCAATCGTCAGAAATGGGCACTATCGGTGAGTAAATCCATCTCTCACCCTATTGCTTCTCCATAAGTTTGAAGTTGTTTTCGGGTTTCTAAACTATAATTAATCTACTTACTCTACAACCCAACTCAGTAGTTATCATCATGAAATTTGAATATATTTAACCATACATGTATATTTGCCGAGCTATAATTAATATATGTCATGTTTGCTCCTGATTCCAATTCAAATGTATTCCAGCCATGAGTTCATTTGGTCTAATTGCTCTGCTTAAATTAATTATAAATGGTTTGCTGATCCCAGACTATCATTAAAAGACCTTTCCTCTCTATCTGGTTGACATCGTACTTTTCCTGGAACCTCTCATTTTCCTACCGCTCCCGAAAAAGACATTTGTTTCTCGGAATAGTTCTTCATTTGAGTGCGGTAATTGCCAGGGGTTATCCAACAGTTGCTGTCGTCCATTCCGATTACCCTTTATTTGCCCAGGACAACTGCACACGAGTCGAGCTCAGTGGTGACCCAACACTGTGTTTATGTAAATCATCCTTTTCAGAGCGCTCACGCAACACTGACGAGATTCATTTCAATCAAATAGGATGTGGAAGTCCATCCCCTTGCCAACGCCTCGTTCATTTCCATTTTCTGCTTACTTTTCAATTATCCTGGCTAAAAATAAACCCACACAGCCCACATGGAATACGAACCTGCTTTCAACACCAGCCCAAAAAGAAAAATTGATATGTGTATATAAAGAGGGAAAAGAAAAGAACAGCAAGCGACAAATGACAACGACGTCATTATCATAAACATGGTCTGCCCGCTAAAATGTCATGAATTTTGTTTATCAAAAATGTGTAAAATAAACTAGGCGGCTGGGGATAGACCCTAAAACCATAATCGAATGACGCACGAGCCTCTGATTTTCTTCCCCCACGTTGAAATGAGCATACATATGCGGCTGTGGCAGCCGGTCATTAGCCAGGTGGCTTTCGTATCCTTGGTATCCTTGGGCGCGAAGGCCCTACAATTCAAAAACCACCATCCTTTAGGGGGCGCCCACAAATGCGCTCTGATTGCCATCTCGGTGGGCAGAGTTGGGTCCTTCTGCCTCAATGGGTTCATTGTGATGAGCCCCACACGACAGTTGCATGCTCAAGTGCCACCTGCGGTCCTTTTGAATGCCATCCTCGGGATGTGACTTGTGTCTGACCGAATCGCATTTAACACGCTTCAGCTCAGCTCGTGAAACATCCTCGAGCCAGTTTTCCTGCTGGCGCTGCTGAAAGTTCAGGGGTGAATAAAACCATTGATAACAGAAGTGACCCTGCAACACATTACGCCCATGACAGTGTAGCGACAAAATAAAGGTCACTTTCGCAATGTCTGTGGGCCCTGACTTCACTTTCACTTTTTTGCAGATTAGCTCAAATCTTCTCTGTCTCCATCAGGTTCTTTTTTTTACATTAGTAGACAGGGCTGCATTTTGAGTGGATATTGAGGGATATAAAAGTACTTGAGCTTTTCTTTTGTGTAAGGGATTTTATGATTTAAATGGCTATCAAAGAGCGTATTATCGAAAATAATGTAAATCGAGTCTTCTTCGAGGATTTCGGTTTTACTTCTAGACAAATATAAAATATCAAAATATTATGGATTTGAAACACAGTATTTTCAAGCAGATTTCATCTAATATTTAGTCGCACTCCTGCACTCCGTTGACTTTTTATTAAGCGTGACATCTGAAGTACTTGACTTTTAAAGAAAGCACAGAGGATGCAAAACGACAAGTAAGTGTCCAGCTCCCAATCCAAGCTAACCAAGCCCATCGCCCCCTTGGCATCGCCTGCAGCGGTTGCCACCCCGAAGATTTTCCGGGTGGTCGGTTCCACTGCTTGTCCTGTCCGGATTCAATTTGCAGGCACTCGAGCACCATTTGGAGGAGCTGCACCCTCCTTCTGTCCGAAATATGAGCTTAGTTTGGGGCTTCTCTTTATTGGGAACAGAGCCCCACAAATGTTAATGGGATGTTCATTAATATTGATTAGTTGTATAGGCAGCCATCACTACCCAATAAATCGAATTTCATTTAGGGCTTCTATTTATTGCTCGTTTTGGCTTGATTAAATGCGACTGACATACTTTAAATTTGCTATGTTTTGGTGGGAACACTTCAGCTTCAAGATGGGGCAGGTTTGGATCGGGTATATGCACTTGCAGTACACAAAGTGGTCTTTCAGATACTCCTCGAACTCCTCCATTAGGGATTCGTTTTGGAGCAGGTCTCGGTACTCCTCCACACTCTCCAGATTCACGGGATCCAGCTGATGCATGAAGCACTTGAGCTTCAGCACTGTTGCGTACAAGTAGTTGAATATGTCGACGGCCATGATCTTGTGGTACCTGATGCTTCTATGATGGCGATCGCCCATGATGAAGGGCGTCTCGTGGGTCTTGTCCAGACGTTCGTAGGCGGCATAGAACTCCTTGCACCGCTGATTGATTTCCATCAGGGAGTTCTTCATTTTGTTGCTGGGGGTGTACGAGTATAACATTTAATGTAAATAATTTCGGCAAGGAAGTTCTATGCAACTTACTTCGAAGCTCGCAGCACCTCCAACTTCTCCTCGTACTCGTTGATTATGGCCTCCTCGGTGGACAAGGTGTATACCTCGGGGTACCGACAGCTCTGCTCCGAACTGATCAGGATCAGGTATCGTTGGGTTAGCAGCCATACCCGTTCCACCAGTATCTTCTGGGCCTTCATTTCGCAACGATATAGATTGTAGTATTCCTTATAACGCATCTCCAGGTGCACAAGGAGCCCCAGAACTTCTGCCTCAATCCCGTAGTGCTTCTTGAGCTGCTTCGTTAGATGCGGCTCCTCTTCCTCCATTTTGGATGCTCTGTTTTCCGATCTGCGATCCAACTTGCATGCAACTTTGGGTTCGAACAACAACTCAACTCTGTGTTCCATTTTGTTTATGTACTACGTGTAGGGTGTGTGGTGTGTGTGTTAACTGCCTGACTGTCTGAGAAAATCGTGTGGATATAGAATGGAGCTGCCTTCAAGGCAGACTAGATGATAGCCATCAATTTGGGTGCTCATCCCTTTCGTCAGTGGCCTATTAGATCTCTAAGGCTGAACTAATTTGTTTGGCATCGGTCAGATAGGAAAAAATCACTTTTAATTAGGATCAGATTTATATTTCACTAAGAGCAATTTAAAAAAGATTTGTCTGCCAAAAACATGTACGTAAAAAATAAATCTGCTTCTCAATCGATGAATAGCACGTGGTGGTCAGATATAAATATACAAAATATAATATTTATACGATTGAAATCAGTCAGGCGGCAAGAAGTGCTTTGATTGATTCGATTTCGGACTTTCGGCATTCGAATGCATTGGAACGGAAATCAAATTAGCCAAATACTGCAATGCTGCTGATTTTCCCGAGAGCCAACCACCAACCTATCTTTGTGCACAATGTACACACAGGAAAATCCGTTGGCAATATTTCTTTTGAAATGCGTAATTTTTCCGTACTCATGTTTTGTTGGGCATCATTAATGAAGTGCGAAGCCAATTGCCGCCTTCAGGAATTTTGGCCACAGACAGAACATTTAATACATCTGTATCGATGAGAGTGAAATTCAAACTCGGGCAAACATGAGCAATCCAAACGATTTTTCAATATCACTCAAATAAACAAAAGCAACATGTGAGTGCAGGGTGCGGAAAGTGTGCGCATATTCAATGCGCCCTAATTGGAAAAATGTGTCAGAAACATTGACGGCTGTCAAATGTAAATGGTAAGGCGAAAGGTAAATGTTTAAAAATACCTTAAAGTGAAATGTTATAGCCACAATGATCGTTCATTGTGGCTCCTAATCTGGCTTTCGCAAGAGTCCAATAGTCTTGAAACATTACATTTTTCATTTCAGACTGAGTTGTGAGAATAAATATTAAAAAATGATCCAAAAATATGCACATTTCGCACATCACGACTGAGCATTGTTTACGATTTCGGAATTTTTAATTGCCCCAGCGGCACACGCGGCGTATGCGCGATGTCTTCTTCGGTGTAATGTGTTTAGGCTATTTTGGGCAAGACAAGTGCTTCTTGTGCGCCCTCAAGATGTGTTTTCTCAACACCAAATTGTTAATGTGCAATTAATTCTCGCGAGAGGTTGCAAAATCTCGTTGATTGTGTTCAATTAGAGGCGAAGGTGCAATGAACCTTTCGAGATAATTGGAAAAAGGGAAAATACGGTATTCGTTCTGTGGGTAAACGTTCTGTTTTTGTACTTGCACTAAGTGGGCTAATGAAACTTACAAAGCCAATCAAATTTCGAAATTCATGCAGTAATAAAATGTCTATAAGCAGACTATACTTTATACTATCCACTATACTCTAATTACTTTAGCATTTTGAAAATAATTTCTTAATAAAATATGCTCTTCATAATGCATCCAAGAGGCATGTCCCCGGTGCTCTGGTGTGGTTTATATCATACCCATTTCATCTTCTGCCGTCCGCTTCTTTCGCTTTCTACGCGTTGAGCCGTGGGACAAGGTCGTGCCGTCGGCTGTCGGCTGTCGGCGCTAGAAATATTATGGCTAACCGAGAGATGAAGTATATATCTGCTCCCCGCAGAAGATACATCCATCTGTATCTGTGTTGGACTGCACAGGTCTTTTCGGCCCACTGAGTCTGTGCTCCGTGCGTTTGTGACGCGCTTTTTCCCATTGACACGCAATAAAAATATGTGCTCAAAAATTGTAAAAACTCATAATAACCACATTTAAGATTTGATGGTACATAAGGGGTCTGCTGCGGCTGATCCTCTAGTATCAATATTAGAAACACAAACATTATAGATACACATTGATAACACTTATAAACGATAACGAATTTGAACGCAAGGGCACCTCAGTATTAGGTGTATATGCGAATGTACTTCTTCACGGACTTCTTGCATATGGGGCACAAATGGAATAGAATCTTGGCGGTGGTCAGGCATTTCTTGCAGAAGACGTGGCCGCACATGGTGGTCACCGGCTGCTCCAGAGCACTCATGCAAATGGGGCACAAGTAGAGGCCATTGTTCCCATCGGGTAGGGGTCTAATGACTGGCTGTTCCTCATCGATTGCGGTCAAGTCAATGGTCTCCAGGGGCTTTATTCCGTCGGCTGCTCGACGCAGTCCCTCCACCTTCAGTGGCTTCCAGCGCAACAGACTTTGCCAGGACAGTAACATTAGTTCACTTTTTAGAAAATATAATATGCTAATTATATAAAAAAAAGACTGAACTAGAACTCAAAGGTTCTTTGAAGTGTCAAACTTCCGCTTTGACACCCCGAATTTGAATTACTACCTAAAGTAAATGAAATAATTCTTAGTTCATGTATAGGTCGGGCTACAATGTACAAACAATGTATAAACAATGGCAGAGTCCAAAAATATTGTGCGATTGCTTTTTCAAAAAAGAGAAAGCGAAGTTAAATGCGTGGGGGAAACGGTGAATGCTTTTCTCCTCATTTTCTGTTTTCCTGACGCTGAAGAAAGCATTTATATTTTAATTCGTGTGAATATACGTACGGGTATACGTGTGTAGTATTTAATAAATTATTAATTTTCGCTACGCTTTTGCAGCTCAAACATCACATGAATCGTCTATTTGGTCGGGCCAATAAATGTCTATTATATAAATGGAAAATATTTTACGCAGATTGGGCTTCATATGTGTGTGTCTTCGAAAATCGAAAATCGAAAACGTTGACGAATATTTCGATTGAACATCCATATTATTTCTCTAATTAATGTCCCTTTCCTAGGAATATTATAACTCGTTGTGTCTTTGCACATATTTGACAATAGGGGAACATTTTATTATTTTATAAGCAATCCACTGGTCAATGGTTCAAAAACCACTTCAAAAGAAGTCAGTTTTAACCAGTTTACTCGTAGTCTAGACGCTGTTTTTTGTTTATACTAGATGCACGTGATGATATTTTCGCCATTGAGCTTTCTCTTGAAATGTTTTTGTTATTGTCTCGCCCGTCTAGAAAATGTTCATCCACTTTTATTTTACTGCTCTGTTTATTCGTGTTAAGTAAATGCTACTTTTGAGTGCATAAAATGACAATTTGTCTGTTTACCCAGGAAAATTGCAATCATAATGTGGCCACTTATTGGGATGATTGCATATTGAGATATAAAATTCACTTGTTAGTGTTTCAAATATGAAATGCACTAGAAGATGTTTAAAGCCACCTAATCTTTTGCAACCTATTGCTCTGCAATTTATTGCTCTACCTTAAGGATAAACAAATCGAATGGCAGGCAATTAATCACTGAACAATTATGCAGACCAATTCAGTGGATTTCCTTTGCTAATATCCGCTTCCTCAACGCGGAAAAAACTCTACTAATTATTTCACTCATCGCAACTTAAAGTTGACGTCAGGTGCTGCGTCCGACAGAATTTCGCTCTTTCAGTTTGCAATGCAAATATTATTATTAGCATTACTTACAATTATTTACGAGCGTTTTCAGTGTTCCGCGAACACATATTACAACCCAAGACCACATGAGAGATATTAAACAGCAATTGTTTGGCCAGCAGCCTCTTGCCAGTCTTATTATTTTCACAATAGGCTCCTTCTCACTCGCGGCGATCTGACCCCCATTAAATGGCCAACTTAATTTATGTAATCTAAGTATATACATACATATATGTACACCTTACCTTCGGCAGGGGCAACTATTTATAAGTATTCAGATATTATTTATGGGGTCTGCTCCATTGCACATTATTCATTTCGGAACATTCTTGCAAGATTTCTTCGATCTACTAGAGCTTTGATAAATGATTTTACGTAGGCACTTGCCTTGACCTTACCTTGAGATCTGTCAGCTACATGAATTTTTTACACGATGTGCCCAGTTTTTTCAGGCTGTTGATTTCCATTCATTTTCGTTTGCGCGTAATTACAAATTTGTTCGCTCCACAGGAGGCTATTTATAAGCATTTTACTCTCGGATATAATGTGAAATAAAGGCGAGCAAATTAAATAAATCGTAAAAGCGGAACTATTAAAATAAATTATGGAAACAGTGCCGTGGGCGGCGACTTGCCGCACTCACTGTGCACTGCCCAGAAGAGTCCACCTCACTTCTTGGGCCAACCAACTCATACCAACTCGGCCCTGCCATGCGGACCACTCACCACTCAAGCGCCACTCGGCACGAAGGTGTTTCTGAAGGAGCCCTCTGTCTGCTCCTGGATCCTCTCGTCCTGGCCAGCACCTCTGCATCGTCACTTGCCACTTGCCACCTGCCACCTGCCGCTCGTGATGGTCATGTGCGCAAATCTCCGAGAGCAGCTGCCTCGGGTTGGTGGTCCACTAGAGTGCTGCCATATATCAATATTTCGTGGACTGGGGAGGGGCGCGCACACGCCTACTTTTCTATAAATATGCTCCGTGGCCAAGAGATAGGGAAAGCGGATTGATCGGTTTTAAAGGTGTTTTATAAATAAAAAAAGAAAATATACAAAATTCGCATCATTCGGGTGCTCTCGTATCAAAACTCATTCGATGCCTAAGACGTAGGATCCAGACATAAAAAAGATCTCTTAATATTATTTATTTAATTTCGGGCTCTGTTGTTGCGCTGTATACATTAAACACCTATATGTATTTAATTTTATTTCTTTTTGTTTATTTTGGTTTTTGTTGCCTTTGGTCTGGCCTGTGGGCGCAGCGGAAATTTTCTTTCAAGTCGTTAATTTTTATTGAATTGTATATTATATTATATTCTGCTTGCGAAAACTTGTTCGACAGGGAGTGAGCAAGTGTTGAACAAGCCTTAAAATAAATATTAGGATTTTTCGAAAACAGCTCATACAAAGTAATAGGATTATTCATTAAGTAGTCAAAATGTTGGCGATTTACGGCTTCCCTTTAGCTCATTTATAAATTATAAATCCTTTTCACCTGTATTAATGATTTCCACCTTCAGCGGAAATGGGCAGCAGGCTAAATGAATGCGAGAAAAACCGAAAAACTACCTCAACGCACCTACAAAAAATCCAAATTGTAATAGAACTATCTTGACCCAATTTCAAGTGCTGTTGTAAACAGGTGCAAGTACACAAAAAAGTGCGCAGATATATAAAGAATTGGATTGAATTTTCCATGAGAAAGACGCGGAGACGCGGCAGCAGATTGTCGTAGGTCCCCCAACCCTAAAGACGCGGCACGTAAAAGCCATAAAAGCCATTCCGACTTTTCCGAGTTGCCGTAGGTCCTGAAAATCAACTTAAGTTTTCCGCCCACATCAAAGCGAGGGGCACTAAGCGAACCAGTTGCGTTGATTGGGCAATCAGATGGGATCAATTGTTTTAAACACTCGATATGGACGGCTGGTTGAACTGGGGGGATTGTCCGGTCGATGGTCCCAAGTCCCTAGTCCGTGGTCTGTGGTCCCCCGTCTCCCGTCTCCGGTCTCCGGTTTGTGGTCTCCAGACTGCCGACGCCTGGCCCGGGCAATTCATCATGGCTCGCTGGACTAAAAGACGGCTGGTCTAAAAGTGTTTGCGTTTATTTTGTAATAATAGGCAACTTACAATCCGATGGAGACCCACAGGCAGCCTCGTCGGCCGAGAGTGGGGCTATATCTGTGCCTGTATGTGGCACGCCGACCGACAACGACTTGCCGATTGACGTCAGCAATGCCCCCAAACTCGCGCACGGTGTCGGGCGGGTTGCCAAGCAGGCGGGAACCGGGACACCAGTCGCTGGTGGAGACCGTCGACCGCTGGGGATGGGGGAGGGCACGAGGATTGGGGTACGGCTACGGCATTTTGTCAGTCACTCATACGAGAGTTGGATGTTCGATGCTGTTGGATGCCGGGCTCATCTCCTCTGCTCTTTGCCCACGGCGAGCGTATCGATTCTCTGGAAGCCCTCGAGTGCTTGAGAGCTTTAGTCGCTTTCTTTATCTTTAAACCAGGCATTGTCATATACAATATGACCAATTGCTGCTGCAACAAGTTAATTATCATAGTAGCTAAGCAGTATATTTATCATTGTTGCCAAGCTTCGTGTTGCATAGGAATACTCATCGGAAGCAGGAATCTTTACACTTACCAGTGATACGATTGTATATATGATTCCCAGCTTGCTGAGTGCATCGGCTGGTCGGCTATAATGCTGCCAAATAATTTCCATTGGCAGGCGCGTCTCCTGGCGCCTTTGTTGCAACTGCATTTCGCATTTCACTTCGGGACGACCGTCCACAGGGATGTTTGTTTATTTTGAGCCACTGTTTACACGACTCCCCTTGCCGGAGGCCGCGAGGCAGATGATTTTCACGGAAATTCGGACTTCCACTGCATATTTAGCCCACCGAAATGCATCTGTGGGAATGCCTGCTGACCCTTTTTTGGCTCATTTGTTTGTTCGGCTATTTTCGGCATGCAAAGTGTTTTCTGCCGCAATGAGAATATCAAGATGAAATGGCCATATCATTTGGATTGAGTGTGCCAGGAGGCGGTCAGAATGCTCTGAATGGTATGTTAGGAAAGTGAAAGTTTGATTTATGGGCACACGCAGGTCGCTGAGACTTTCGTTCGTCTGTTTGGTGGTTTGAAACCATTTATAATTAGTCTTCCCATATCTCCTGGCTGGCCCAAAAGCTTAGTTATCGTTTTTGAAAGATCTCTTGCGGTTGGACACAAGCCAATTACCTCTGGAACGGAAATAGAAACTGCTGTCAAGAACTTAGACACTCTCCAAACTGATGGGTCTGCTTTTTTTGGGGGTTAATGAGGTGCAGAACACTGAATATGACATGTTCCACTTCCTGCTAAAATAATTCAAGAGAAATATATTTCCCCCAACGTTCGATGAAAGATATAAGATACGAATTCCTGTGCAAGTCATATTAAAGTTAGCTGAAACAGTAGTCATAACATTTCGTTATTTGAGTTATTATTCTTATTTTCACCCAATTGTATGAGTGTCAGGACTTGTTTCATATAGATTTGCGAAATTAAGCAGCTCATTTAATATTCTAAATCGGGCAAATTTTACAAACTGTCCCGTAACTATTTATACTTGGTCTTCACAGCCGTACAGATGCATATATTTGGACCCACCTTGAATGGCGTTCATAAGTTTTCGACCAAAAATGCATTTCTCGCATGCCTGGGCTTAAAGTATTTTCCGCCAGCGTCTGGTAGTAATTTGTCTTAGCGGGAAATATTCCCGAATTGATGTAATTACTAATTCGGCGATCCTCCGCCTGCCCAGTGACACCAAATGAAATACGATTTTGATCGTCGAGAATTGATGAAAATGTAGTGTCAAAAAGCATTCGCGCGAAAACTGTGAGAAAATCAAGAGAATCACATCACGCCCTATAAATGTTTTGGTTTTCCAGCTAACGCATTCTATATGCGGATGATGTGTCTGTCCGTGTCCCATCCATTCGGCTGCAAATCAAATGATTTTCGCGATTTCCCGATTTCCCGATTTCCCCGACTATAAATGATAGCCAGTGGAGGTGGGAGGTTGGGGCTGGCACTACGCAGATTGCGGATACCAAAAATCGGAGCAATCGTCGGTCTGCAGTGACTAACTGCTGACGTCTTTGCTGCCGGCCCGCATATATCCCTATCTATATCCATCTATATAACTCACATCGAAGGCAGTCCAGCCCAGCCCGCCGATCTACGCAAGTTCTGCACCAACTTTGTCACAGACAATTTGGCGACGACATCGTCTATTTCTCAGTCTTGGGCGTGGGCGACTCCTTCTCGTTATGGAGGGCGGTAAAACGCTTTTCTATGTTCCGCTGGCTGATAAATTAATAATTCGCATTGTGGAACAACAAATGGACACATGAAAGCAACCGGAGCAGCACATCAAACGCTGGCAGTAAATCATAAGAGCCAAATGACCAAAATTAAATCCAATTAATGATGCTCAAAGTGACACAACACTGCGTTTAATTTGTGGTTGGTCCAGTTGAGGTGTGCATAGCTATAAGGTGTTGCCATGGGCGGAGATTCCATTGAATTTTAATGATAATGCTGTAATGATATAATGGTTCCCTAGCTTAGTGTTTACTTATCCATGTCTTTCGGTGTTAGACCAGGGAATCATTACTCGCGCAGATGTTAGACTGGGTTTGCTTGTTTAGTAAATATATTATGTTTATTTAGCAAGTTGCTAAATTATTAAACAAGTTTTTTTCTGTTTCCTGATCTTGCAGAGAAACGCTCATTCTCCTTCCGGCTGCGACGCTCCTTCGGCGACGGCGGGAGCACCAACAGCCGCAACAGCAACAACAACAGCAGCACCTGCACCAACCACAACAACCAGAAGCGATGCAGCACACCGCTGACGCCGACGAGCACCAGCACCGGGCGGCTGGAGGTGCCGGGAGCGGCCAGCGTGAGCCGCCGGAGCAGCATCTACAAGAAGCCGGACAAGAACGATGGGGGGCAGATCCACCTCATTCCGGACGTGGAGCTGCCGCTGATGACCTTTGCCGACCAGTACAACATCGAGAAGACGCTGGCCGAGGGCTGCTTCGCCAAGATCCTGCTGTGCCGGCACAGACCCACCAACACGCTGGTGGTGCTGAAGGCGGTGCACGCCGAGCTGACCACGATCAAGGAGTTCCAGAAGGAGTTCCACTACAACTACGAGCTGTCGCATCACCACCACATACTGAGCGCCTACGCGGTGGCCTTCCAGACAATGGACTACTACGTGTTCGCCATGGAGCACGCCCCCTACGGCGATCTGGCCTCCAACATCGGACCCAACGGGCTCCACGAGAACGCCTGCAAACTGATCTCGGAGCAGCTGAGCTCCGCCCTCGGCTTCATGCACTCCAAGAGCCTGGTGCACCGCGACCTGAAGATCGAGAACATACTGGTCTTCACGCCGGACTTCACGCGAGTGAAGCTGTGCGACTTCGGGGCCACCACGAAGAAGGGTCTGCTGGTGCACAAGGTGAAGCACACGTGGACCAGTTGCGTGCCGCCGGAGCAGCTGGAGCTGATCAAGAACGAGCGGTTCCAGTGCCTGCCCGTCAGCGATTCCTGGCAGTTCGGCATCCTGCTGTACAACATCCTCACCGGCAATCCGCCGTGGCAGTCCGCCGATTGGGTGAAGGACCAGTCCTATGCCAACTTCATGAAGTACGAGCAGCGCAAGACCACCAAGGTGCCGGACAACTTCCGGCGCTTCTCGCCCCGTCTGATGCGCTGCTTCCGGAAGTATCTGAGCCACGATCCCGAGGACCGCTGCAAGATCACCGAGGTGGCCAAGTACATGAAGGACCGCTGGGTGGAGTGCCGCATCTCCACCTCCAAGTCGGCCACCCTCATCTCGCCCACCAACCACGACCAGGACTCCTGCATCTACCTCAACCAGCGGGAGGGTCGTCTCTCCGGGGATGAGAACAAGCTGCGCTTCAAGCGGATGATGTCCACCTACGGACTGGACATACCCATCGACCAGGCGATGGTGCGGCGGCGGGTGTGGGACTGGCTCTCCACCTGCGACGCCAACTTTGATCCGGACGTGGAGAGTCTGCACGCACTGGATCTGCTTCAGTAGAGTAAGAGTAATCTCCAGCGAAGAAATCACCCTGAAAATCCAAACAAAAGGGAGAGAAACCGGAATACATAAATAACCTCTGGATTTTTCCAAAAATGTTTGAGAAACAAAAAAAAACTATGAAATTGCTGTGTAAATAAGACGATATCGGCCAATTAGAGAGCGGAACAGGGATGTATATCATCGTCCTAAACGGAAACGGTTTGAATTTGTGGATCTATAAGATCGTTTTTGTAGAGCAGAGAAGTCACTTCTCGACGGTTTTTTCTGTTGTTCTGCGAGTGCAAAATCCCAGAACTGAAATTAAGTATAACTTTATATAGATGAATTTTGGTAAAACTAAGTAGTAAGAATTTATAGGATATTGAATCCCGGTATGAAAACAAAAAACAACACGTAACGGATAACTTTCCAGTAGTGTTACCCTTCTAGTCTTCCGCTCGATGATTTTCGTAATACTCTCAATGTATTTCTATAAGAAGTTCTATAAGTGTACTATAATGTGTGATTTACGCGTTACTTACTTTATATGTCGAGATACAAACTACTGCAATTATCTAGAAATATACCTTAGAGATATGTATGTAAGGAGTGCCCTTGGCGCACTCACGACCAATTATTAGATGGCTAAGGTTTGTTTTATATCTGTAATAGACCATAGACCATACGTGTATTTGTGTAGCTATCCCTATTATGATCCCCCACTGAAGTGCAGATGCCATTTGTGAGTGTCAAACGATTTTGTACATACTATTTAATTGCATACGACTGTCAAATGATACTTATATGTATTTACCAGTTAATACCCTATGTATACCTATGAAATGCTAAATATATAGTGCCGTAAACTGAGTTTATTTTAAAAGCGATTTTTCAACATAACTAGTGGAATCCAGTTTCGCTGCCACATGTTCACTGAAGATTTTGGCAAACAAGTCTGCACAAAATCCGCCTGTGCGATTTGCAAAACAATCGGGGGATCCGTTTCTGGAGAAGCCACCTACAACTAATGGTAAATATCTGTTATTCGAATTTCAAAAAATATTTATTGGTGTTTATATCGCGCTGGTTGTTTGGCTAATTACTCTGTGTTGTTCGCGAAGGTCACTCAGATGATTTGCTTCGACATTGAATGTCACGGTTTCCATGGAAGCGGAGCCGGTGGAAAACAATACGCTCCCGTCCAGCGTTTGTTTGACCAGTTCGCGCTGTTTGCTGTGGACGTGGACAGGATGTGACGCCGCTGCCATTCCGCAGTTCGGTCTCCGATAAACACGCGCTAAGGTTAATTCAACAAAGGTGAGGTTACGCCGTGTGCTGGGTGGGCGGACCAATTGTTTGCACTACGCGCTCCACGTAATGCCGTTGAATGGTTCCATTCCGGCTGCCGTGAATCTGGGGCCGCACGGATCCGGTCCGAATTCGATCGATTGGCCAAGTGATTGATTAATGCCTTCGGCTAACCTGTAATTAAGTCGAGCGCCTGGGGTCAGTGTCGCTCACCTTGACTTTGCTGGCTGAAACATCCGAGTTGAAGATATTTTTTAACGAGCCGCATGCCAGCACTTAAATGTTTTTATTGCCCAGCGCAGAACGTGCCGAATGCCGGCCCGGCTAGACGAAGAATGTGAAAGTTTTTTAAGACGCCTGCTTATAAAAAATGCAAAGAATGTCACACTTTTGTTGAAAGGATCGCGCTCCTCTGCACACGCCTTTCTTATATTAAGGATAATCTTCCCCCGGTACTTTATTACCTTTTTAGATTGTAGAACATTCTAATATTGTTCAGTTTTAATCATTGTCCATCGTTTGCATATTTAAATTTAAATAATTCGCTATGCTTCAATAGATGTCCCGATGGCCTTTGATTATTTTATTTTGATAATAAGTATTCTACAAATGAATTAACTAGCTTGATTCCCAAGTGAATATAATGTTCGATAGCTGTCCACGTGTACGAATACCTTAGGAACTCAACCTAGCAAACTGATTGGGTGCCCATAAATAACAGATGCCATGTGATCTGCATACTTTCACGCCACGCGTACCGAATCCGCAAACTGAAAGTCAAAATGCGAGTGCAGCAGTTCGGTTCTGGGTTCAAAGCCAGATAGAAAACTTCTAGGACGAGACGATCGTTTATGGATCAATAAATATACAATTTATGCCATTTAATTAGTTGTTATTGGTGTAAAACTGTCCGAGTATCAAAACATGTTGTGCCGCGCGCATAAATTCATTTCAATCGCTACGAAAATAGGTTTTTACGATGCCACCACTGGCGTCTCTCCGCCCATCCCGTTCCCAGTTCTCCACGAGTAACTTGGTGGGTGAGTCTGAATACGAATTTGAATTTGAATCTGAATCTGAATATCCCCCACTTACTGTATTGCTTTTTTCGCTCATGTGGCTGTGCCTTTTCTTCTCGTCTCGGGACATAATTTATGGGTCGCATTTGCCTTTTTGGCAATATGGCCAGCAGTCAAGGGGACGAATATAATAATACGTCTCTGTGGATATACGACTTCTCAGATACTCACAGCTATCGTGCGCTGTGACAAAGCAGAATAGCTCAAAAGTATGCAGTCATTTTATAGTTGACGATTTTCAGAGCCACAAATTGGCACCTTCCATTCGAACATGCTAATTATGCTGATAATCATGCTGATTGTTTATTCTCTTGACTTTGTTTAACAGCAGCATTCCAATGGGACTCACATTAGTGTTCATATGTTAGTGAAGGCTCCTGCATTCCTGTGGTGGTGTTCATACGGACTTCGGTACCAGCCCGTGGTGGAGCTTATCTTCATGAACTCCTCGTTGAGCAGCGCCATCTTCGTGGAGTGCGTGGTGCCTCCCATGCCTCCATGGTGCCTCGTGGATGAGCTCGGCTGCAGAAGTAGAATCCCGGCGATGCGGCTACCGGTGGCATCGATGGCCAGCTGGCATTCCCATCGCGTCCTCATGGGACCTTCCAAGCAATTCCAAACCCCTGCGCGTCACCACCAGGCGCTTTGAGGGAGTGGGCATCTCTACCAGATTTAGCCAACCCATCGCCTCTGGTCCATGGCAAGTGCCGCTTAAAGAGCATCTTCAGAGTCTGCATGTCGGTTTCAGCGGATCCATGACTTCTGCAGTCCAAATCGAGGAAGAAATCGAATTGCAAGGTATTCTCGATGAATTTCTGGCGCAGTATCTCGAAGTCGGACCCGTTTGAATGCTGGGTCACAGACTACCTGGGTCGACCAGGTTGTGCCGATATGGCGAATGCAAAAGTCTTCGAACCGCCCACTTTCCAAAGCTACCATCTGCACAGTGTTAGGCAAAGGCTGAAAAGCTTTAAATAAATCTAGAAGCGATTGGATTGGATTTTCACATACGTGATGCCGTTTATTGGATGCACTCAATTACACGTGCGGATTTTCGGTTTGTTGTTTCCATCTCTTAGTAACTAAACAAAATGGGAAGGGTTTCTGGATGGATGAACGATGAGTGGGAGTACAATGAACGTGTATACATGCCATGTCTACTGTCTAACGAACTATCTAGCACTAGTTTGTTTCGCGAGTGGGTAGGTGTATAAAAATGTCTATAAAAGTGCCGGCATAAATCAGAGATATTGGTGAAGAATTGCAGCAGTCGTCTGCTTCCAGAACATCAGTTGCTCATGCCGATTTCAGTGGTATATGCTGTTTGATTACCTAAAAGTAAGATCCAGATTGAGAGATAGGTACATTTATAAACATTATCGATTCGACCGCCAAACTGTTTACAATTAAATAATAATAAAACGAATATCAATTAAGAAGCGTGTGAAATACGTCAGAAGGCATCCAAATTTAGTTAGCGGCTAAAAGATCTCGTTTTCGTTGTATTTGCCTTTTTCCGCGTCGATCCATCGACGGGGGCGGACGCTGAATCAGCCGGCCAAAAAAAAAAACAAATCGCACCCCTGCCGCAGAAAACTCGATTTCCGCGTACAGAAAACCGATTAAGGCCAACGAATTAAAAGGAAATCGATAAAGCCATCAGTTGATGAAAGCCAACACCCACCTCGGAGCACATATTCTTGTAGATCTCATCGGTATCCCAGGGTCCTCGCTCCGGCAGAGCGATGCCCCGCCTCCGAAGCTCCTGGACGCAGTCCGTCAAATCGAAGATGGGCAGTGGATCGATGCCAGCCTTGGCAACCTTGCCGGCCAAATACTCTACGTAGTGTGTGCTTAAATGATAGCGAATTATGGGGATATATGTGTTTACAATGGGGCTGTTTTTAAATCGGGGCTGCCCCGATCTTTAGCTTACCGACACATGCCAGCGTGCTTGTCCGGAACTTCGGTGTTGCACACTGTATCGACAAGTCCTTGTGGCGTCTCCTTTTGCAGCGGGATGGGACAGCGCGCCTGGGCACGAGCCTTGGACGAACTGCTGGACTCGTCCTTGAGCTGTACGGGCTCCGTGTCGAACTTGACCTTCTGCTCCTTGAGCAGGAACTGCAGCTGCATGGGGATCTTGTCTCTCAGGTAGAACAGGCAGTTGCGCGGATGATGGGCATGCAGGCCGAGCTTGGCGCAGTACATGGACACCGTGCACTTGGCGCCCATCATGAAGGGCCGGGCGCATCCGTAGCAGAACTCAAATTTGCACTGGGTGCAGGTGAAATGCATGCATCCGCCCCTGTGCAGGTCGAGAAATGTGCTTGTACCGAGAAACCACTCACCAATATTTATATCTTTATATCTAAACATACCTGGCCAGCGAGTACCGGAACTTGCACTTGGGACAGTCGATGCCGTTCTGCGCCAAGTGCTCCTGGACACCCTGGGCCTGCAGCTCGGGGTCGTTTTCGCGCTTCCACTCCAGGTAAGCCTCGCAGCTGCTGCCCTCGTGCTGGCGCTCCCAGGGCTTGCGGCACTGGGCGCAGGTGACGGATCCACAGTCCGGACAGATCAGCCGCTTCTGCTTGGGCCGGGCGAAGAAGCCGGAGGAGCACTGGATGCACCACTTGAAGTTGGGGTCCTGCAGCAGCGATCGGTCGCGCAACTTGCGCTGGAACAGTTCGTGCACGTCGTTGTCCAGGATGCTCTTCAGGAAGATGTCCAGGTTGGAGAAGTACTCGAGGTGCTCATCCTCGTGCTGAGCCTCATTGCTCAACTCGGGCAGCTTGCAGAACGGGCAACTGCAATCGTTGATACTGCGATCGGTTATCTGGGAAAGGGAGTTCAGGTGATGTTCAGGAGCATTTTCACCAGTTAAGCCACTCACCTGAACTGTAAAGTAGCTCTTGGCACACTGCTTGCAGCACTTGTGAAGACACTTGAGCATGGACACCATCTGATTCATGGGATAGCTGTTCATGCAGAGCTCGCATTCCTGCTGGAGCATGGAAATGGCCTGGTCCAGATCTGAGCACTCCCGGGCCGCCCACAAGGCCACGTCCTCCGAGAACTTCATGCTCACCAAGGTGGCGGCTATCTGGGCCTCAGCGATATTGGTCACCAGCTCCTGCTCGACGTACTTGCGGGCAAGGATCTGAAATGAGCAGGCAAACGTTCCAAGATGATTATAGAACTGGCTTGGCTGAGTCTCGGCTGGTACACACCGCTGGGTCCTCGATAACCGGCTCTTGAACACTAGGATATGCCCGGAAAACGGGCATACTCATCTTACGCTTCAGCTGCTCTGCTTTCTGGGGTTCGGCCATGTTGGGCTCCTCCGGCTCCTCCTCCGTGGCCGAGGTCTCGTAGTCGTCGTCAGAGAAGCAGGTCTCGTGGTACTTCTTCTTGGGGATTCTGGGCTGGGATCGAGGCTTCAACAATGCCGCTGCAGCCGCCGCCGCTGCTCCACTGGTGCTGGGACCATCGGCCTGATTGGAGTTAAACCTGCTGATGGCGTCGTTGATGGACTTCTTGGTAATGGGACTGCTCTTGAGCGGCACGGACGAAATGCCCATGGGAGCCGAGAAGGACTTGGAGCGCAGCGGAACCTTCTTGTTCAAGGGTACGCTATTCGATTTGTTAGTGGGTTCATTGGTGGGCTTGGGAATCTTACTGACTGTGGACTTGTTTGTTTTAGTCGTACTTGACGTGGAGGCACCTTTGGCGGCAGTCCCACTGTGTGCAGTCTTGTTTTTAATGCTCGGGGTTACCTTTTTGGGTTCTTCCAGTACTGTTTCGACAGGCGGCTCCACAGGTCGCGATTCGGAACCAGCAATGGGTGGTGCAGGTGTTATCGGCAGGGCAGTGGCTTCTTCAAGGCCATCAGATTCAACGGCAGGATGCACAGCTTCTGAAGGGATTTCTAGCACCAGCTCAACTGGTTGCTCTGCAGGTCGAGTTTCCGAGTCAGCTATGATGGGAGGTGACTGAATGGGAAGAGCTTCCACCTTGATATCCTCCTGAACAATCTGTGAGGGCAAAGTGGATCCCCCTTCAGGATTCAGCAACTCTGCCTCCAGGCTCGTTCCTGTGGAGGAAACAACCTCAGTGGGTGCGATCGTTTCAGTTTCTTGGTTGGTGGGCGTGACTGATAGAGCAGGCGATATGACTGGTTCAATGTCTAGTGGTATTTGTGCGGGCTGCGGCTCGTCCTCATTAGCCTGATCCTCGTCCTCCTCCATTATGTCCTCAATTTCGGTGCCTTCGTCGCCAGTGGAGGCCTCCTCGATGTAAGATGCGTGCTCGTTATAGGTATTGCCCTCCTCCCCATCGAAGTCTCCCTCTTCTTCTCCCTCGCTGTCGTACCACTCCTCTTCTTCTCCTTCGTCGTACTCATCGGAGTATTCATCGGAGTATTCGTCCTCATCGGTGGACTCGAACTCATCCATGCTGATCTCATCGCGCATCTGCTTGATCAAACGTTGAGTGTCCTCGACCAGTTCGCTGAGGTTCTGTTTGGCCGGATCTCCAGAGGGAACAAATTCCTTGAGCACAACCTTGGACGTTTCTGATTCACTTGACTGGGAATCAAGGCTTGCGTTGCTTTCGGACTTGGCTATCGAAGATTCCAGCTGGGATTCCTCGTCCAGCAGCAGGATCACTTCGTTCTCTGGGGATTTGGTTTCAGCCCGCTGCTCATCGCTATCAAGACTATAAAGTTCTGCATCGGAAGCGGTTTCATCAGGGGGTCTCGTTCCATCGCTACCGCTGAATTCAGGAGCATCTTCGAATACTTCCTCCGAGTCTGTGGGAGTGACTGCTATAGCAGTTGCATGCGGATTATGTTCCTCCAGCTCTAAGCCAAGACTCTTGCCTGCAGATTCTTCGACAATGCTAGTATCCTTTTCGGACTGGTCTGCTTGGCTGACGAGAGGAACATCCCTGTTGTCGGTTAGCTCTCCTGGTTTTGGAGCACTGACTGTTTCCGCAAGGGGCGCATCTTCCCTTTCGATCTCATCACTGACCGTTGGAGTCCGATTGCTGGCCCGACTCTCACTGCGCAGACTGTTGCTGCTCAGGGTTCTTACGGGTATCTTTGAAATACGCTTAGGACTTTGCTTCTGTTCGTTAGATATTGATGAGGTACTAGGCGTTATGTCGTTTTCTGCAAATGGGGTTACGTCTGTGGTTGGTGGAGATGTGATGGCTAATGTTTCTTCTACATTATCTTCCTGTGCTTTTAGAGATTCAGATTGTTCCTCGCTTGGAGGGCTGACAATTTCAATGCTTGATTCTTCTCGAGGGTTTTGAATTGCGTCTGTTGTTTCAGATACTTCGTCAGGTTTTTCTGGTTCTTCAGGCTCTTCAGCTTGTTCTGAAATAATCGTACTGTTTGGTAAGGATGTAGTTTCTTCGATTGGATTTGCAGTGGGTTCATATACTTTCTCCGCGTTTCCCATAACCGGAATTTCTAAAACTTCATTGGGTTGATCCGATACAAAATCCGCCGCATTTTGTGTTGGTATACTTTCCGTTACAATATCGATTTTTTCCATGGAAGGCTCGTTTTCAATAATATGACCCAAACTCTGATTCGAAGGGGGTGGGTCCAAAGACTTGCTATCTGTCCTTTCAGATATTATTTTATGGGGTGTGCGAGTTTCAGGATCGGATGCAGATACAACTGACTGGATATTACTTGAAGCAGCACTCAGATCCGTGATGGCTGCTGTTTTTGACTCACTTTCTTTCTGATCGATATGGTTCGGTAGCTTTTTGCGATTCGTTGGCTTTTGGCTTTGCTCGCGGGATCTTCCTTTTTTTGATTGCTGGGACCTCCTACCTCTTCGGTTGGCTTCTCTACTTGTGCTTGGCTGGTCATCAGACAGGGCTTGTACTTCTGGCACATTTTGCCCAATTCGCAAATTACTTTCTATTGGTTTTGGTCTATCACTTTCAGCTGACTGTGGAACTGCAACAATAATTATCTCATCTGTAGTTATTAGTGGTGTTTCTTGGTTTCCAGGCTGGTCCAGTTGCTCATCAACGGTCTCTTTTCTTGTTGGTGTTTCTGGTTTTGATGGTTCTACTTCTGTATTTCCAGCCGCCAAACCGGGCATTTCTGGAGCGGATTCTTCTTGCGTTTTGGCAGCTGGAAGCAAAGTTACTGCACTTTCAACAGCTACCTGTTCTACTTTCTGGTTAGATTCCTCTTCTGGAGCCATATAGCATTTGTACACAATGCGTTCTGCATCCGTAAGATCGCTGCTTTCCCATTCCGTCTCGTGAAATCGCTCGGTGCCGCGATCAAACTCCAACTTGAAGTTGGCTATTTCGGTGGCATAGATAAAACCGGGCTGCACCTCTTCACGTATGCTTGCTTCCCTTAAATTGGGCTTGATAACTTCCTCCATGATGAAGACAGCTGGATCGACACTCGGTGTGGGCTCGGGTTCAGGCTCGAGTTGAGGCTGAGGCTGAGGCTCCTTTGGTTGTTCCACCTCAATAGTAGGTACCTCTTCCGGCTTCTCCATGAGCTCTTGCTCGACCTGTTGCACCAGGTTGGGCACAATTTCCTGAATGTGTTGCCAGACAAAGTTCTTCACATCTTCGGCGGACTTATCCTCCGCAGGCCCCGATGGTTTCAACGTGCTAATGGGGCTCTTGGTAAGGATACGCATTATCTCTGGATCCGTTTCGTACTCCAGATCCGGCTTGCCCTTGAATGTGTCCAGCATGGTCTCTATGGATCGCAGAACCTCCTGGTTCTGCTTGGCCTGGTTCTGCTCCATGTTGCCAATGAGTATCTCCAGGTTCTTCAGGGTGCTGTCCTCCAGCTGATAGGGACTAGGTGTGGCATAGGTGGACTTGACAGGGCTGTCGTCCGTGCGAGGCTGGTCGAATGGATTGGCTTGGGCGGGACTAGGACTCTGTCCAGCCAGCGGGGGCTGCAGACATTCCAAAGCGTGAGTGTTCAAAAAGTCATGGATATCTGCATTGGCAAATGAATGCGGGGGAGAGAGAAAAATGGGACATTATGGCACTGCGATTGGCTGATGGACGATCTACAAACTAACCCGACTTGGTGTCTATGGCCGCGCCACTCTCATTCTCAACGCCATTCGGCGAGCCCCAGATGCGCATTAGAAATGGCTTGAGTTGCGTGCGATTCAGCTCCACCAGCGCCTGCTCCACATTACCTTGGTGCGCCGTCAGCGCGTTCACGATGTCGTCCCGCAGGAAGTTCCCCTTGGCCGCCAGTTTCCTGTACTTCTGCTGCCTTTGTTGGATGCAGTCCGCCACCGCCTGCCACACATTTCCCCCCGAATTGCGCAGCGCCTCGCGGGCCTCGTTTTGGGACACGGTTCCGATCGTGTTTTCGCCCCTCTCCTGGCCGTACTTGGTGGACAAACTCTGCACGGTCTGCACCAGCTTGTGCCAGTTCTCGCGCAGCCACTGAATCGGATGAGTGTCCGGGGAGCAGTACTTCAGGGCAGCCTCCAGTTCCTCCACCGTGAACTTGTACAGCTCCAGTTCTTTCAGTATGATGTGCATTTCCGTTTCCGGGTCTCTGGCAGGTTCGTGCTTGACTCCGAATGTCTCATGGGGCATATCGAAAGGTGAAGATACTTGCTGGAACACATGGATACGTAGGATTTGTTGTCAACTATCCAATAAGGCCGTAAACACTTACAAGTTGCAGCATGCGGAGCTCGTTTATGAAATTGGGTCTTTTGGTGACCAGGCCGGCACTGTAGGGATCCAATCCAAAGCCGTCGTGATACCTCAGGTCATTGGCACTCCGATATCGCTCGTTCTCTTGCTGCAGCTGCGAGTTGCTGCGATAGTGCGGACGCCGCTCCATCTTATTTGGTTCTGGAGTCGTGAAGCGGTCAGGAACAACGGTGGGGATTTCCTCCTGCTTTGAGTTGAAGGGCAGGGCGTCGTAGGTCTGCGTGGAAATGCTCTGAGGAGGCGGCGAGGTTCCCGTTTCCACGGCCGCGGTTTCCCTGGGAGGAGTCCCACCACAGCCCGTGGAGACCTTTTGCGCCTTCTTGAGTACCTGCTCCGCCTGCGCCTGAATGCTCTCATCCAGAGTATTCCAAATGTTTTCTACGGACTCTGGAACGATACGGATGAGAGCATTAGCTTTGGGGGAACGGGGTCGGGGTCACCAACGGATTGAAATCAAACAAACGGGATGCGGCTTGGGTTGTGGTTCTGTTTTGTATTTCGTTTCCATAAATGCGTTAATTGCAGGCTTACAGTTTATGGCTCTATTAGTGTACTAACTAGGTATAGTCTTTGGAGATTGGGGTTAGGCCTTTGTGCCTTCGAAAAATGAGATTCTCTTTTGTATCCTACCTTTGTGCAGAAGACTCTTGGCCAGCGAGTTATCGGACTCGTTTTCCGACGCAGTTTTCAGTGTGGACTTCGATGGTGTCTTGACGGGAATACTGGAAGTGCTCTTGGAGTTTACAGTTGGCGACTTGGAGCTAGATGTGGAGGTGGTATGAGTGGTCTTCGCAGACGCAGCAACGGGTTTCTGACTGGGTGGTTGGCTCTTTGTAATAGGCTTTTGCGATTGCCTGGCTTCCGGCTTGGAGGACGCTTTGATATTACTTGACTTTTCAGCTGGCGGCTGTGGTTTTTCCTCAACCTTCTTGGCCTTGTTGGGCGGCACTGGAGGTCTGCTGGGCGTTTTGCAGCATATGGAGCAGATCTTAATGTTGGGCTCGTTCACGAACGTGCAGAACTCGCACTCCCATTCGTGGTCTGGGGTGGAAGGTGGTGGACCGAGATCATCAGCTCCAATCTCGTCCGGAACTGCCTGGGGATCGGGTGCTGTTTCAGCCTCAGCCTCACTCTCCGAGGCGGTTACCTCTTCGACCACTTCCTCGTATTCCGAGGCACTCTCCTCATGGGCTGGTGTCACCACTTTTTGCACCACCGCTGCAGCCTGTGTGTTCTCGTCCTTCATCTCCGGCTTGCGTTTCTGCTCAGCCTTCTTTGAGGACTTGTGCTGATCGGCTTCTTGGAGCTTCTGCTGGATCTTGGCTTGGACCAGGGCCCGAGCACCCGATCCCTCGGACTCCAGGTCGGAGTAAATGCGACTGGTTCTGGCCGCGTCCACTGCTGTTTTGTTTCTGGTAAGGGTGCCCTCATTTTCCCGTCGCTCCGGCAGCCACTCGCTCTGCACGGACTTGGCAATGGAGCCCCGTCGATCTCGCATCTTGTGCTGCCTCATCCCGTGCCTCTGATCGCCGTCCAATTCATCGCTGGCTATGAGCTGGGAGGCACTGGACAGACGCCTTTGGCGGGGCTGGTGGTGGGTTTGGTGGTGCTGGGAGCGCGAGGCACTGGTCATGCCAGAGCGATTGGACACCAGGGATCTGCGGTCATCCTGGTCGGAGTCCTCGTCATCCGTAAGCTCGTCATCCACGTAGCTGTTGCGCTTGCGACGCAAGGACATCGACTTGCGACTGGGTGTTGGTGATGCAGCGTACCGCGAACGGGATGCAGCTCTGGAGGCAGCTGAAGGCGGCATTCCCATGACGCCTGTGCATTTAGAAGCCAATAAATTATTTGTTAAAATGGGAGGTTGCGGTTTTCACCTGGATGCATCATGGGATAGCCGGGTGCGCCTGGATACACATTGGGCATCATTCCGCGCTGGGTCATGAACACCGGCGGCGGATAGTGTGGATGATGCTGTTGCGAGATGTAGCCCGGTCCCACGTTGAGGGACAGATTGGAGTTGTTGAACTGCTGTTGGGAGCCGAACTGTGACCACTGATCGGGGTGCTGGTGCTGAGGATGTGCGTGGTGTGGATGCTGTGGCCAGCCGGGATGCTGCTGGCTCTGCTGACATCCGGCGCAGTTCAGCTGCGCCATTGATTGGGCCTGAAACCGGAATGGTATCTTAATTCCTAGGGCATCGTGAAGCTCCAACTCACCTGCTGGATGCGCTGATTCGCGAGCCAGGCGCTTCCGTTCTGGGCTTCGGCCAGTGGGCGACGTGGACTGGAGTTGAGGTTGAACACCGAGGTGCTCATCTGCCGCCGCTGGGCGCCGGCCGCCTGTCGTTGTTGGAGCAGCAAGGAATTGTGAAATTGTGAGTCATCCGAGAGATCGAAATGGGATGAGTTCAGACCAGATGACATGCTGCCGGAACGAAAATGCGAGGGCGATGGTGAAATGTGTGACCAGTGCTCGAAGCCGGCTCCATTCGACAAATGCTGCGGTTGGGAAATGACCAACGAGAAACGGAGAAAGAAAGAGAGAGGAAAGGGAGAAACGACACATGACGAGACGAGATTCGAGGTGCTCGGATCAAATGGTGTCAAGGATAATATCCTGCAGTGCTAAGTGATCCTTGACACAATTTTCTCCGAGCAAAGACAATACGATACACTCAGTGATGAGGGGAATACGGGGTCAACGACTCACTCACCTGTTCGCTGTTGGCGCTCAGATCCTGGCGAGCCTTCTGCTGGCGGTACCGCTGCTGCAGTATGGCCATGCGGTCCAAAGTGGCGCTGGCCTTGCTCTTGATCTTCTCCAGCTGCACCGACGGCGGACGCTGGATGGTGTCGAACACGGACTTGGGGGTGCCCGACCTAGAAGATCCCCCGCCCTCGCTGCGCGGTGGATCTGGCAGTGGTCGGTTGTTCATCTGGCTGACTGAGCTGGTGGCTACTGGAGGCACTGGGGGCGTGGCCCCGCCCCCGAGCGATCCCCGCCAGCCGCCCAGCGACTTGTGCGAGGGCGTGGGCGAGGGCGGCGGCAGCATCTGGAAAAGAGTCGGGTTGGGTGCCATTTCGTATGGGTATTCGGGTAACTATTGAGATGTCTGGTTCGTTGGTTCTAAATTTTGGGCGGGCGTTCTGGTTTCAAGGACTCTTTTATTGAAGCATTCAAATTGAAGTTTACAAACTTGGTTCTACGAGTAGCCCATGAAGGGGCTTTTCTCGGGTCTTTCTTACGGGTCTAGGAGATCGTGCAGTGGCGTACCTGATCCTTGCGGCCCAGAAACGGTGTCAACAGGCCTCGCTTGGTGCGTCGTGGAGGCGCCACTGGTGGTGGTGCCCCACCACCGGCCTGTGCCTTCGGCGGAATCGGCGGTGTGCCCTGCTCCACTGCCTGCAAGTCCAAGTTATCAATTTCACCTTCATGCTGGATCGGGAGTACTTGCCTTTCGCACGTGCTGCTTGCGTTTGGGATGCTTGTGGAACATGTCGTCGCAGGAGGCGCAAAAGATCTGGCCCGCGCACTCGGCACAGGTTACCCAGGGATTCTGGGAACCACACAAGGTGCACTTCAGCTTGTTGTCTGCAAGGAATGATATAATTATTCTGGTAATATTTCAAACACGTGTAATATACAAATGGTTGCCCACCTGGCGTCTTGGTTCTGATCAGTGTGGTCTTCATCGGTTCGTTGGAGTACTGCTGACTGGAGAACTCGATGATCTCGTAGTCCGGTTCGGGCGTACTCTTCGCCTTGGGCGGCAGGGCAGGCGCCTTGGGAAGACCGCCAGCCACCCCGTTTGGTGGAGTGGGTGGTGGTTTAGGCCCAATGCGGTCATTTGCCTCCGTCTGAAATGGGTAATTAGTGCCATTGGATATGGGCTGGTGCACTGGGTATTGGCTTACCACCCAGGAGGGCATGGTGCGAACATTCTTGTTTAGCAACTGGTGGGTCGTCATCTTGGTCGATTTTTCGTCTGGGTTTTGCCGTCACTTAATCGTCTCTCTAAGCTTGATTGGGTTCCTATTTCATCTAAGGACGTCAGCAACAAAATAGTATTATTATTTTTATTTATAGATCACCAATGGCCCGTGCTATATTTTCGCCCATCCGCAGCCACTTCAAACGACTTCAAATTCAATTAAGCAAAGTGCCAGAAAATGCGAATTATGAATGCATATTTTTAGCCGGCTCACCCAAATTCCGGAGCCCACGGAGCCAACCAAAATGCAGTTTCGTGAATGCCTTGCACAAAACTAAACGCTGCCAGAGTTCGATCGCGAGTAAAACTGCTAAATGTAGTCTAAAATATCTTTCGGTGCATAGAAAAAAAGAAAAATGTATATATTTTGGCAAAACATTTTCGGGCTTGTTTATTTATGAAATCATCCGAAAGAGGGAAGTGCTGTTTTGTGACTCAATCGACTCACTCTGTCAACGCGGCTAAGTGGCTGAGATGCCAAGAAATTGCAAGGAGATTGGATGAGGGAGAAGATTTCGGATTTGAGAATAGTTTTCAAAAGTTTCGAACAGAAGAGAATTTCATGTAAATGCTCGAAAATAAAAGCGAGCGAAAAACTAACAGAGAGAGTAATGAAATTGACTAAATGCCGAGCGAATATGTATTTTGTAATGACGCAGGTGGCCAAATCAAAAATGCTGCCAAAGAATTAAATCATGGCCTAAACAACATTTCTAATATTGATCTGCGTATATTTGTCAAGTTTGCTTTATTATTTGCGTCCAAGTTTTCAGACTTTTCAACTCAATATCTTGTTTCTCCGTGGCCTACGACATGTGTATCTGTATTTCCAAGAAATTAGTTATCTCTTGCGTATACTTTTGAGTTAAGATTGTTCAAAAGATAGCAGCGATAGATATAACTATGCCTTGTGTTCATGTATTCCCTACACTTTTTCCGCTTTAGAAATAGTTGTAATGATAAATCAAAAAATAAATCATTTTATGCCTATACTATGATTAGAACTTCTAGTTCTGTCGATACTGCAGCTTCTGTAAGTCTTTCTGCCCCATATATGTATAAGCCCAAATGTCCAAGTCCCGCAAACAACAGTTTATGTTGGGAATACTTTGATACGCTTTCCGTTGTATAAAGTTTGTTTTTTATCCTCTGAATTTCATTGGAACCATATTAGTCGACCACTGTGGCACAATTTGCACGCACTAGTTACGTGCGTAACGGGCCATGAAATGTGTCCATAATTTTCGGAGTCGAGAAGCAAAAACCATGCCACATGTGCTCCCCCATCGCGCATACGCAACGTGTTCCCTGGGCTGCACTCCCGTGTCTGTTGCGCTATTTTTGAAACCTGCGCAGTTACTCCATACATTTGGGCCGAATTTGTGTCACAATAGCAACACAGCAATATTTATGAACGCCGCCTGCAGTGGTGGGAGGGGCGTGGGCCGGTCCCACCTCCATCCCAGCCAGAAGATCCGCCTCCTCCGTGCGGCGACTTCGAGTGGCAAGTGGCAAGAGGCAAACGCAATGCTGACTCACAGACACAGTCTCACGCGGCGAGGGAAAAAGTTTTATTTTTATGGGAGAACGGTGGGAACTATTTTTAAACATTTCTTTGGCTTGCCTATATTTGCGTATTTTGTTAAGTGCCAGTTTTTCATTATTTCAAATTGGCAAATTAGCTTAAAAAACTCATTTTATTTTGTATACTTGATTTGGCGATTTGATTGTTTATCCTGCCCAATGCCTTGAACTTTCCCATGGAGCGTTCTCCGCGTTTAAATTTAGCTGAGTTATATATTTAGAACACTTCAGATCGATTTAATTACGGTGCGATTTTCAATTGGCCTTTGAACTTGCGGAATGGTTTGGATCGACCGGCCATGAACGGGCAATCACTTACATAATTCGATTTCACTTGACGCGACTTGCCGCACTCAAAACTGCCACTGCCAGCTGGTAGCACATGAATATACATATATAGGGATATATATATTTTCCTGATGTCTAGCCACAGCGCGACATGAAAATTCAGCTACGGTCTCGTTCGACGATCGTCTCCCAGCGAACTGAAATCTCAATCAGATTCTAAACAGCACTTTTACTGCAGTCCGCGGTCCCCAGTCGTCGCCCGAGTAGGAGGAAGTCAACGCAGATCTATGTGCTCCTCTGGTCTGGTCTGGTCTGGTCTCCTCCCTGGCCAGTCGCATCTCTTTCCTATTTTCAGCATTTTCGCGTTGTTTTATAAATACTCGTACATCGTTTTCGAGCGGCAAAGAACATTTTGACTGCGAGACGCCGTCGCGTGTGTGAATATCAATAATTCTCGGATACACAAGTATATCATTCTCAGCTATTTGTTGTTAAACATTCGGCAGAACATACGGCTGCTCGGTTATTCGGAAGTGATTACTTGTTGCGCTTCTTGAATGCGGTTCTTTTTGATGAATGAAAATATGGCAACTGTGAAATTTGTCTTTTGCTAACATTTTTACTATAAATGCCTGTGGAATCGTTGTCCTGGGACTGAAAAGTCTTCGAACTGGGAAAGTTCAAGTTCAATGGAATTTCAGATAACATAAATATTTGCGCATTCACTTTTTTATTTGACCCAAAGCCCGTGGCGCCTCGTTCATCGGCACACACGCCTGCTTTAATTATGATTTACGACAAACAAGTATCTGGAGAGATCTCCCGCGGGCCAGCCTTGAGCAAATTCTGCACATTTAGTGCAAACAATAAAGAAGAACATCAGATCGAACAATGGTATCAGCAATAAAAGTATCGGCATGGGCCACCTGCTGCCTGCCGGAGGTGAAAATCGAGCGGCAAATCGGTGGATGGATGAGATGGTATGGCAATTATGGGAATTATGGAATTGAGGCCTCCGTGGGTGGGTCCATTTTCGGTTTTCGAGCTAGCTGGTCTAAAAATAAATGCAATGCATAATAAATTGGCTGCGACAGAGTCAAAGTTCGACAATTGCGAGCACGCACATTCTCGTTGGGGAAGCCATGTCCCCACCCACAAAATGGGGGACCGCCCACGCAGTGACCTTGCCGCGTTTGACGCAAGCCGACGTTTTCAGGATCAGCTGACTGCCAGCTGTATGTAAACAAGTTAAAATGCCGGGTTCTCTTCCTTGGCCCCTGCAAAGCACGCGGTAAGCTTTCCCAAGAACGCTGGTGTAGAATTCGCGCGCCATTTTCCGAACGAGCTTTTCCCGAAGAAAATCCTATGTAGATATTATGTAGATTTCCATACAATCGATAACAGCTGCGAACGCAAAGCCCGTCAAATGTTAACGAAACCTGCGTTTTGGCCAGCATTTTCCGGCTGCATTCGCGCAATGTTCGCTGCAGGCGAAGGACGCGAGTGGAAAACTCAGCGGAAAATATTTACCGTTGGCTTGCCGCCATCGTATTGCGTGTACAAAAGGGGCGTGTGCGTGCGCTAGTGTGTGTGAGTGTGTATTTGTGGGCCAGGGGAATTGAGATTGTACTAGTAGTATCCCAGTTGGGCGTTCAAGCAGTACGTGCAAAATTCAAAGCGATACAGAAGTGCCTTTATAATTTAACATTTATCCTGACATTACTTTGCCCAATACTAGCGTAGGAGTCCCAGACCTGCGACCCAATCAGGTATATATTCAAACCAAAAGAAGCTGCAAGTGTTTGTTTAACAAAAACAAACAGTTGCATAAATTGGCAGTTGCCGAAGAGCCCAGCATCATATTACAAAGAAAACTCGTAGTGAAAGGCGACGAATTTAAAGTGTAAGGACACAAGCCTGCCTTTTCGCCTGCAAAGCACACGAAGTGCGCCAAAAATTCTGCAGTGCAAAGTTCACCTTCACCCAGTGTGTATGACATGCAGGCGTCTGAAAAATCGATACCAGAAACATCAGCAGTTGCAACGCTCCACGGCCGCTCCCACTTAGCCACACAGCAGGTCCATTGAGCCATCGTACACCGTACTTCCAGCGGATTCGGGCCAGGAACCCCATCGACATGGTGGACGCCAAGCCGCAGCCACCCACTCCGGGCGCAATGCCTGGCACGGGAACACCGCCGGCCGGATTCGCCGGCGAGCGATCGAAGATCAAGCTGTTCATGGAACGGACGCCCAGCATCGGAGCCCTCAAGTCCAAGTTCCTCACCGTGCTGGGCAACAGCAACGAGCTGCTCAACGGAATATCGAACAAGGTACGGCTGCAGCTAGCGCTGGCAGCGTGAGTAGCGTGAAAGATACAGTATCTTTTGAGCTGCATCTGTAAGCTGCAAAGGAATACTAGTTATACTAGGAATACTAGGAATACTACTGCTATACTAGATTTTATGAGGTTAGGAAATTACAGAGTTAATATCGAAGGACGCCCTTGTGACCTCTTTAATTGAATACTGAACTGGTCAGTTGTGATTCTTTTTTCAGTTCTGGAGAAATATATTTCGCAGTGGGAAAATGTGCCATTATTTTGGGCTCTATTTTCGTTCCCTTACAATGTTGTATTTGTGTATATATTCCAAGGACTCACGCCTGACAGTGGGTCACGCACACCTCTAGCGCTCAGTTGGGGCAGCCTTGGTAATGAACGCGACAAGAGGTGCTTGGGGGAGGGGGAGGGGGAGGGGGAGCGGACTGTGGGCGGGTTCTGTCTATGCTGCGAAAGCAGAAGCAACTGACACTTTGATGCTTTTGTGTGCTGTTGTGTTTGTTCTTGCTGTTTCCGCTTTGCTGCTGCACTCGGTTGACCTTCAGTGGGTGGCCCAATCCCAGCCTGCGCTTGGGGCATGTGCCGGCTGCGGATGGGACTGGAATGGGTCGAAAGGGGGGTGCATTCTCTGCTGCTCCGCTTGTACTTGACTTTCTCTCGCTTTGGGCTCGGCAGCCTCGTCCTTGATTGAAATTAATTATGTTTGCAGCAGCCAAGAAGAACGAAGGAGTGCGGCCTTCGCGATATTTCTTAAGCGTTTTTGCCTTGGATTATCAATCAGTCAGAGCGATGGGTTAAGTAATCAATGCAGCTTTTTGAAGTGATTTTAATATGCCTCTAAGTGTACGGTGCGACCCACTTGTTGAAGTTCCAGAACTATAAGCTGTACTTTCAATAGAAACCTGTTTAAAATACTTCCTGCAGATATACGTCAAAATAATGAGCCAATTAGGCGCAAAATACATACAAACATCTCCAAAGCACAATTCCACACCGCATATGATCGACTTTCTTTTGAAATGTGCCTTTTACTTTGTTTACGTGCAGCTGACCCTGAGCAGCAGTTCCAGCGATTCTGATTACTGCGATGACGACGAGGACATACCCAAGTGTGAGTACTGCAAAGTGCCAAGTACCAAGTACGAGTGGAATATAATACGCTTTTACTCCGCAGTTGACGAGACCATTGATTACACCAAGATCGACTTCGAAGGACGACGTGTGAAGGCGCGCCGAGCTCACGAGGAGATCATCTCAGGCCGCTATCGCCAGCCCAATTTGGCACCACGTAAGTGGTTGCAGTAACCCACGACCCCACTAGAATGAATCGTATATATATTGTTTCTTTTAGGGCCACGTCTGGAGCCATCGCGTGGGCGTCACGCGGCCAGCAAACTGGGTGGACCACTGCGCTCCAGCTCCGGCTCCTCGAGCAGCTCCAGCAGCAGCGACGACAGCAGCTCTATATCCCTGCCCGAGCACATGGCCAATCGGTCCCACGACGTGAGCAGCACCACCCGCTCGGATTCCATAGAGTCGCGTCACTCCGGCGGATATGAGAGGGCCAGGGCCATCGCAGGAGCCCGTCGCAGCGAGATGGACATGCAGCGGGATGTGCAGAGGATTGCTGAGGTGGGCGACACCCTGCCGCCGCACATAGATGTCCAGCCGCCGACGGAGGCAGCAGCGGCATCCGCTGGACGGCAGCAGTGGGCGGGCGGAAGCAACTCGATGCGCTTGCCGTCGCGCAGTCGCGCCTCCAACAGCAGCACTCTGACCAGCCTGCGCGATGAGCCGGATCAGCTGTTGGCCAGCCCCAGCATGGAGTCCACCGACTGGCGGCACTTCATCCGATCGGAGTCGCAGAACTCGGTGCCCTCGTGGGCCTCCTCCATCAGCCTGGATTGCCGAGCGGGCGAGGAGCCCGTCAAGGAGTTTATGAAGCACTTTACTGCTCTGCTGTTTGGCGGATCGCCGGCTGCCGTTGATCTGGAGCTGAAGTCTGAGTTTGGGGTATTGCTGCGTCTGGAGATCGGTCGCCTGTGGTTCACCCGCTTCCTCACCGAGCAGCGCCACAAGTCCAAGCGTCTCGACTCCGTCACGTTCGGCAGTCTGGCCCAGTACTTTGCCTTGGCCCTGTTTGAGTGCAGCGAGTGCGAGGATTATGGCCCGGCTGCGGTACTGATGAACCTGTGTTTCCTCTTCTACCATGAGGTCGAGGTGCCCGGCTGCGATCCCTATCGCGAGTACCTCTTCTCCTCGCTGCGCCAACAGCCCATCTGGCAGCAGGCGCGCTTCTGGAACGCCATCTTCCACGACGCCATGCAGGCGGAACGGGAGCACCGGGGTCAGAGCCAGTTGAGGCGCCAAAAGCGCCGCCAGCAGAAGCAGCAGCAGCGGCAGGCAGCCGGCGGAGCAGCAGCAGTAGCAGGAGCAGGAGCAGGATCAGGCACGGGAACAACAGATGCGCCTGCCTCCAAGTCGAAGCGCAAGCAGGGCGGCGACTCGTCCTCCAGCTCCTCGCATCAGGCACCACAATCGGGCACTCCGGCGGCCCCTGCCTCCACTGGCTCCGTTCCGGCCAACCGGCGGCCCAGCAAGACCAGTCTCACCCAGGCGCATTCGGTCAGGGACCAGGAGGACATTGCATTTCGGCAGCTTGGGTGAGTAGTACTTTTGAAGAAGTGAAAATGTTAAAATATTTAGATTTATTACGAAACACATATTTACCTACAGGGCATTGACCTGCAATATGCACTCACTGGGAACATCCCAGGAATTGTGCCTTGACTTCCTGAAAAAGAACGTGGTGGCAAACAACCTATCCAAGGGTAAACGCATCTCACGTAGTCTAAGGTATTCCAGTAGCTAATGAAATTGCATTTCACCCAGATAAAGCCAAACTTATCAGAGACAATATATATCGAATGTACCATGAGACGCAACTTTGGGGAGCTCGACACGCCTGAGGTGATTCAAAAGCTGCCATTTAGAAATAAATGTTTTAACTCTTTGTTTCTATCGTTCACAGCAGTAACAATTGTAAAAGTACCTAACAAAATCGAGTTTCAATCTTCGTCTCAACTAATGCTAAACTTTTGTCTTAAGTCAGCCGACACCTCCAAACTAATCCTAACTAAAGTAGCAGATCAATGAAGTTTTAACTGAAATCTGGTGTTTTTACTCGCGTTGGTGTAACCGTAAAGATATTAATGCGATAGGCATTCTTGTAACTGGGCTTGTAAGTTCCAAAATCACACTGAAATTTAATGTTTGAATTTGGGAATGCTTGTATTTTGTACACCTATGAAAACGAATATAATATATTGTTGTCAATAAATTGGGATTCTTAGAGACGTCATCGTTCAATTTTCATCATAGTTAAACAAATTGGAATCGCATATCAAAAATAAGTTTTGAATCAAAGCCAGTTACAAGAACATCAGTACTGCGAAAGATAAGAGGGCACTTAAAACAATACTGTATGTGTATCCATAAATTGTGATAATAATATTTTGTGATTACTTTATATAGACCTAAATATTATGCAATTATGCAGTGCATATAGTTAAAATATCGCAGTTTAAATTGTTACAAATCATGATCAATAACTATACTATAACTATGTTTATAACGAAAGAGATAATATTTCGCAATTGTTTAATACATTCAAATTAATAAAAGTAACGAAACTCAAAAATATCGAATTCTTGATTTTTTAAATAGTTTTTCTTTGGCTCGCCTAAAAGCACGTCATTGTTTTTTTCACTGTATAGTTATAGGCAATGAAAACACAATGTGGGTTCTTATATTCTCTGTTCTTTATTAAAATGATAAAACGCAAAAACATTATTCGCTTAACTTCTTTTTATTTGTTTGTGTGAATGAAATGTGTTTAAAATAAATAAAAAAATTGATTTGTTAGTCGCATAAATATGACTGGAATTTCTTAGTTACTGCGGTTGTTGCTTTAAAAATTGCACTACTTAGAGGTTCTTGAATACTTTCCAGTTCGAAAAAAATAATCGACATTCAGCTTAGATCAAAATGTTTCGTTTTCCATGGTTTGCATACGTTTAACAATTATAATTTATTTAGTTACTTCTTTGTACAAATTGAACAAGCCTAGGCGATGTGCGGCAAACAAAGAATTTTCGGGCATGTTTCAACATTTATAAATTAAAACTAAATACAACTGACAGAAAATAATGATCGTAATTACAAGAATTCATAATGAAATAATATGATAAATATTAATAATAATAACTGATAGCAATAGACAAGCTAAAAGCTATAACAACAATTGCGTGTGTACGATTTGAACTTTAATTTCAAGATTTTCGACTTTCTATTTTTATATCAGGCCAGATGTTCAGAGTTCAATTGACGGTCGGATCTTTCCTTCGTATAAATATATACAATACACTTGAAAACCTAAGGTCGCTAGCTCATTCCATATATGTATGTCTATATCTGCATATGTGTATATCTCTTTCAGTAAGGTAGGTGGTAGTTGGTCTCCGACGCGGTTGCCATATCCTCGCCCAGAATACGGCTAGTATTTGTTGCTGCGATCACAAGCTGGCGACAGGCTTCCCAGTCGCCGCACTTAGTCCAGGAGGATCTGGAAGGTCACTGAGCCCTGGCGATCGCGGGCACTGCCGCTGTAGCGGATGTTCTTGGCCCAGGCACGGCACTCGACGTCCAGCATTTGACCATTGGGCGGCGAGTTGAACTGCACGGCCACCAGGGGACTGAGGTAGCCCGGCTGGTTCAGGAACGGGTAATAGTAGCTGGGGAACCCTTGGCTGGGGAAGTAGCGAATGTTCTGGAAGTGCTCCTTGTCCTTGCCCAAGTGACCGTTGCAGCTCACCCAGACTTGCTGCCGCTGGAGTACGGGATGTACAGGAAGGCAGCACTTGAGTACAGATTGAGGTACAAAACAGGCATCCTACTCACCTCCTCCTTTTTCGTCTCATTGATCACCTTCTTCAGATCATCCGGCATGCTCTTCTCCCCCTCGTCGTACACATCCGGGATCCAGCCAAAGATCTTATTCAGCTTCAGGAATATGCAGGGCTGGTTCGTCTTGTAGCCGTAGTTATTGGCCTTCGAGCAGCCGCCAAACAGATCCGTATTCACTACACACACATCCGTGCGATCGAGGACCTGACCGAAGCCGCAGTGCTTCATATCCCGTCCCTCGGTGTGGTTGTATTCTGCAAAGTGACAAGTTCCAGTTGATATACATCCCTCCTCCATTCCACTCAATTCAAATTAGCTCACCCCGGAGGAAGTCATCAGTCAGCCCGATCCAGTAATCGCTCTCGGCCGGCTTCTTGCCATCGAAGGCGATAACCGATCCTCGCTCGGTCTGCTCGCTCAAGGGACGGAATCCCAGGCCGGGATTGGTGCCTATCAGCGAGTCGTGCAGCTTCCACTTGGGTTCCGTATCGCTGATGGTGGCCAGAAGACCCTGCATGCAGATGGTGAAGAGGGCGGCCAGAACGATGTAGAAGATTGTGTAGAACAGCAGCAGCTGACCTGGGGGAAAGCAAAATAAGTAATGAGATGACATCCACAAAATGGCATAAATTGCAATAGTCAATATTTCAATATTAGCCTCATTTTCCGTTCTGTGAAAATGCTGTCCAACATTATAAAATATAGAAAGATATTTAGAACAACCCCAATAATCAGTACCGATTGTATCTCACGCGATTAAGATTTGATTGCTTTCCTCAATTGCAAAAGTGGGGCCATAGTGGCTCTGCGGAACTGGATGAAAGGGGGATCAGGAAATGGGAATGGGTATGAAATGAGAGATTGGGGACAGGGCTTATGCAATCTAAACTGGCACGCAGATAATCGAACGCTTACGGCGGGTGCAGTAAGTACGACCAGAGACAATAAACAGAGAGCCGGCGTTTTTCAGTATTTCAATGTCATTAACATTGACGACTCAGCTAGAATTCAGTGGGCTGTTCGCCACTTCCATGCGGCCACTGGACACAGAGCACCGGACATCGGGAGACCGACTGGGCCAAGCCCCATAGCAATTGCATAAATAAGCGCCAACATCGACAAACCGAAATTGACAGCGGGCCCGAAACAAACGAACGATTCGCTGTCAGTCGGCTGGAGCTCAAATTTCCAAACAAATTAATCGTATGAATGAATATCGAATACAATGCACGGACAACCAGCAGGGTACAGTAGGCGACAAAGGCATGGGGAAATTACGCGATACGGGGTGGATATTGACCAGTTGGCACCTAGCTATCGATGGGCCTTGGTGAGGTCTTTTCAAAAGAACCGGGAAAGAGGTTGATTAAAAACCACTTCGGCCAGTAAATCACAATTGGGTTCCTTCGTATTTGAGTGCCCAATAATTACAGTTGGTAATCGATGGTATTTCCCCGTGATTTAACTACATTGCAGCTAAACACGTTAAAATATATCAATCGATGTAATAGTAACTAAACTCAACTCCTATATATACGATATGTATATTTCTGTATACGTTTGAACTATTTGCCGTGAAATATATCCAGGTTTACTTTCGCATTAGCCAAACAAAATTTCAAAAGAACCACAAGACAATATTCGGTCGTGACCAGTTCGAACGTTCTATGACAGGAGATATCAATTGGTAATTAATGGCATTGGCCATCGCTTGGTAACTTTTCCATATTTGAGTTTTTAGTTGCTCATCAAAATTTCAGAGTGCGCCAAATGGCCCGGCTGCTTGTTGCCAAGACCAAATGGGAAATAATTGCGTTCAAGTACAAGGAAATGAGTTTGGCAATGACCACAGCGAACCCAGTCACAGACAAATACTGGGGCAGACAGTCGCATTCTTGTGGTGTGACGCCAGTCGTCGACCGAACCACCTAACCACCGAACCACCTAGCCACATCCCCATGGCCAATCCCAACCGCCGCCTGGCAAGGTGGGTCGACCTGGCGGCCTGTGCCGTAGGCCACCAGTATTTAATGTGTAAGGAATTGCGGTCTACACGCTTTCGATTACATGACGGCAGAGTCCCCAAACATTCTTATGTCTTCGCCGCATGAGGGACCGCCATTGCCTTTCCCACCGGAATCGATAAGTTTACTCCACTTCAGTGGCCACTAGTACAGAAATGTAAGATGTATACTGTATGGAAGCCACTTCACATGTCTATTGCATGGTGGGCAGAACTATGTATGCAGTGAATGTATTCGAAATCATGAATATATTTATTACATCAGTTCATATTTCACTCCCCGGGGGGCGTTATTGCATTAGAGGCTACATCGTAAAATCATGGTTACTCGTAATTTACTTTTTATTACCAAGTAAAAACTTGATGGCATATGTACATGACAAATGATTATTTTTTTCACGACACCATGACACCATGAAATAAATAAATTATAAAACAGAGAAATTTCAATGTATACAAGGCGATTTTCTACCTATTTCAGTTCCAGAATATAGCCGAACAACCGAAAGCAATCTCGAGACCTGGAGATAGACTGTCTGTGTAAGAGGTGACCCAAACTCAATACGGTGCTATGAGGTGTCCGACCAGGGAGTATTATTTAACCAAAGGACATGCCTCTTCCCCTGGCTCAAAACTTACTCAACTTTTATATAAAAGTCAAACATGATGTCGGCGGGGGCTATCAAGTTTATTCATAACAGCAAATGCGACTCATAAACGGAACTTTACTTATATGACCTGGCACCCACAACCACACCCACACCCGAACATTGTGCAACCGGTCTTGGGGGCGGATTGCTGCAGCTAGGCGACCAGGCTTCTATAAAAACCCTGGACAATCACAGAGTGGAAGAGGGCCTCGCTTATCCCTGTCCGTTCGTCCATCCGCCAATGCGGTAAACAAACTTAAAGGACTCGTGACCCAAATAAAGTCGCCACTCCCGCCCGTGCCACGGACATCCCCATCCCCATCCCCATCCCCATCCCCATCCCCATCCCTATTCCCATCCCCATCCCCAGGAAACCCAACCCAAAAGTGCTGGAAACGCTAGTCGGTTTGCATGACCAAGGATTGAGAACCTCGCTGCGTTCTAGGCGTCATCCAAGTGTAACCACCAAGGCCAGCGGAACTTAATAATTAAGTTACGTGCTGGCGGCACATATGGCCAGAATCCAGGACACCTCAGCACAAGCTCTAAAAACCACTCGCCGAGTGGCTTAATTTGCACACTTGACCAGCCAGTCGTCCAGTTGTGGGAATCAGTTAATGGCCTGCACATGTGCAACCACAGCTCAATTATGTAATGAGTGTGTGACAATTTGAGTCCGCAAATGTTCCACGATCATGAATAGAAAGAGACTAAAAGAAAATAAACCATATTTCGTTGCTCTATTTGTCCCATAGTCCTAGCCGAAGACACTTTAGTCCTAGTCCTAGTAGAAGACACTTTATTTACCCTGGAAATCTTTTTCTATCTTATACAATCCTATACAATTTAATTCAAACTGTAAGGCGCCTTTTTACAAAAACATTTAGATATTTATTTGTTATTGCTTATTTTTTTAGTGGTACGCAAACCTCTACCCAGTTTATTTCTGTGTACTAGGAAGCAACAATTATGACGCCACCGAGCCGCAAGTCCCAGCCAAGAAAGGAAAACGAAACGAAGCGGAACAAGACGAAGATGCAACTTGTTGGTGTCTGTCACCATCCACCCCGAATCGCATCCAGCCAGATTGAGTGGGTCACGTCACCCCATTACCATTACCATCTCCATCTCCATCCCCATCTCCATGCCCATCTCCATGCCCACTGTGAGTTTCAACTCCTGTCCCGTTTTGTCCTCATTGCCAATAAGCCGTCTCCGTGGCGCCGCTTTATTTGTTGCTGTTCGCCGCACCCTTTGTCAATGCGTCACCACCACATACACAGCCACACACACCCACACACACACAGACACCCACACACACCAGACACATACTAACACTGTTACTAGCACCAGCACACCCAGGATCCTTGGCCATCTCTCTTCGCCTCCTCTATGCTTGGGGCCTATAGCATACTTTGCGGCATTTTAAGTGAATTAATTTCACATATTAACCAAGGGGAAGCCCCGATGGCCCGCCCACGGCAAACATTGCAAACGTTTAGTTTGCTGATTATTTTTGGGCAAAAACGCGGGCGTGACGGGCTACTCCAACATTTACCTTTTTATTCGTTCTGGCCAAGTTGTAAACGGCCGTATTACTCAGAAGGAACAACAAGAAATGGATTAACCAAAGAGGTTTTGGTTAGTTTTTGCTGGTTCGTGTTCTTCGGCTATGGACTAAAAATGTAGAATGTTTACATTGGCCTCTGAACTTAATGATTATGAAAGCGAATGTAAATATTTATTCTGAAGCCAAGCAAATTCGAAATTTTTAAGCGAAATGTTTGAAAAACCAAGTAATACCAAGTAGAACTTCGAAAAAGCAACGAAAGAAATTCAAAATAGCCTTCTCAATTCTATGGTATTGGATCGAAAAAGAAATAACATCTAATCTATACTGACGATCGAAAAACTAATTTAATTCTAAATTAGCTTAAGCAAATTAGGCTCGTTTCCTGCGCTTTAATTGAATTGTGTATTTTATCGCAGACTTGTCGCTATCGTGACAATTAGTTAGCAGCATGTCAATGTAAGCAGACTGGGGGGCGTGGCGGGGGCGATTAATGGGGAAATCGGTTGTAGCCGGCGAAAAGCGGTTCTAGCCGGTTTGAGCCAGATTGAGAAACTGGCTAGGGCGCACTGATTTGCCCGCCTTTCCTGCTTTCCTGCATTGCGGTTGCATCGATCTGATACGGTAATTACAGAAATCCAAATGAGTCAAAAATCACTTTTGTTGATAAGTGTAAATTAATTCGGTTTGGTAAAGCCCACTTACATAATACATATATCATAGATAATATGTTAACAACTCTTTTCATTATAGCACGTAAGTATTCAACTTTTCGAAGCTAAATGCGGTGTAGAGAATTAAAATGTGTAGCAAAGCGAAAGCATTTCGAAAACCAAAAAGTAATCATGAACCCACTGAACCGGTTCTCTGAGAAGGTTCATCCACACCTAAAAAAAACAACCGGCACGAACCTAAACAAGTTCTCATTGCGTTAATTAATGGAAAGCAAAGCTTAGCCAACCGTCCAATGCTTCGCCTCCATTTAAAATCAGAATTAATCGGATGGCGATCGTAGATCAAACTCAGTTTTTCGATCTGTTGTGTGTTTTGCTCGCTTTTGGCCCGTTTTGAATTCTGGCACACTGCTTTACATTGTTTATGGGGTCGTTGTCATTTATTTTTCCCCCTAATGTCCTGCACATGGCTGAAATTACCTAGCATTAGCATTAGACAGTGAAAAACCAAAGGACATGCACTGCGAGCTGTCCCTAATGATAGGAATTAGCTGAAGGCCAAACACTTTACCCACTGTATATTCACTTAAGCAAATAGTTTTACATTTTGTCTATTAAATACCGCCATATGTCGTCTGTAGCAGGTGTGTCAATAGTTCTTAAGTTCTTTGCCGATTGGGCTGAGAATTAGTATAAAATGTCGGAATTAGCATAAAAGGCTATTAGAGCTTTCCGGGGGACACCTTTGGCGCAGAGGTAAATACATTATACATCAATTTAAACATTTCGATAAACTCGAAGGTAACTTGGCCAACTTAATTAAATGCAAACAAATGACGTCAAGGGAACTTCTCAGCGAGCTACCGATAAGCGAAGTACCCAGAAAATTGCTAAACACTATTTTAAATTTGTAGTGTTTCAGCAGTTTGTTCTACGATCGACATATTTTTGAAATATATATTTGTATATTGATATCGTGAGAGCGTTAAATCTCACTATGCCTCTCTGTGCGAAACCTTGAATTCGTTTACAGAACCCATTATAAGAAGGCAAATATTATAGGCGATAAAAGCGAAGTGCTTTACTCATAACCTCGCACTCCTCATCCCTCACGTTTTCCTCAAATTCCCTCCCTTGCGAACGTGGATCCGTGTCAAATTCGGAAAATCAAGAATTCCCATTAACGTTGAAATATGCTAGCATAATTAAAAAGGTAATTCAACAATTTAGTAGATCGAACGTGTGAAGCTAGGTGAGCATATGTTCGATTATGCTCGATTCTAAAACTTTCTAGACTCTTTTTACTTAGCCTCTATCACGTTGCCAACGGTTGCTCAAGGTGATTATATTTCTTAATAATACTTTTATGGCTGCTTTAAGAAATCCCACTTCATCAGGTTGTCTCGTAATGAGTTTATCTATTTTATGGCGTTGACTAAACATTTTCGAGATCTTCGTAGCCGATTCTCCACCTCAACCCGCTTCCCACACTATGACTCGCCAAATCGACTGATAAGCCTGTAAATACTACCACACGCTCCCCATATATAGTTTCCATTACCATATGACGGACAAGTGTCTGGTTATATACAATAAACAATCGCATTTTTGTCTCTATGTGGAGAGCGAGCGTGGAGTGGATGCAGATATCTCATTAGAGGGGCTTTTCGGAGCTCTTTCGTGCAGATTCCTACAGAGTGCGTATAAGTCGGGTTATTGCATTGAAATTTGGGAACCAGCTTTTTAACTACAACTATAACTTAGTAACTGTTCAATATATTTCGTATTACGATTACAATTTCGTTTCTACAATTTTGATGCGCTCAAATCATGAATTCTGTTGAAAGTATGTATTTGAAAACCACAAACCGACTTTATGGATTGGTTGTTCACGGATTAGAAATGACTTACAGTTGTTTTTCTCATTTCTTTTTGTTTGAACTTAGTTCTGAAACCTTATTCAGACATTCAATTTGATGTTATTCAATAGAGTTGAAAAGAACTTACTCCAATTTTTGCCGGTGCGTCCGAAGAAGGTGCCGTCCTGGGGATCGTAGATCATTTGGGAGAAGGTTTGCTTCTTCGCTGGCTGTGGGAATTCGAATTCGCCTTTGGCGCCCTTTCCGTTATTCTTTGACATTTCGGCGCTGTTCTTTCGCACTTGTTTACGGTTAGCTATTCAGTATTCGATTCGATTCGATTCGATTCGAAAATTTGGCTTATATTTTTCGTTGATGACGTGGACGGCACGAAGGCTACGAAAACTGATTTATGTATACGTTGTGCTGTGTATATGCGATGATTCAGCAGACTCGAAACTGAATTCTCATTTATTTTCGCACTCGCAGCACTCTTGAATATTTTTGAAAAGCGTGTAATTATGCAACTATTTGCGCCTCGACTGCTCGATTTGTCTTAAAGTTAAGAAAATGAGTTAGAACCGATTTTGGGCCGCGAAAGAAGCCGAATCAGAAGCACACACAAACGGGCTGGGAGCCACGAGAAGTTGGTGCCAACTCTTGGTTTCCCTGCTTCCTGCGACTGCGAATGGCTATGCGTGCTGCGTGTTGCGCTCTCGGCGAAAGATCACCAACTAACCGAACGCAGCCCCAAGTCACCCAGCAAAGCGGAAACTCAGCGCCAGTGTTCTTCGCCCCTCAACACTCACACAGGCACACTTCGCGCCTCGCTCTTTCTCTCTCATTCTCTCTATCTCGTGCGTTCTCGCGACAAAAGCTTCAAGATAAGAGTGATGTAGCACTGAGAGAAGCGGGGTACGTTTTCGGTCAAATAGTAAAATAAAATAATAAGAAAGAAAGCAGTCATTTTCCGACCAAATAGACTCCAAATATTTGAAATTTGGGTACTTCAATATTATTTCCGATTTTAAACAGTCTAAAAATGCATTGGTTTCTCATTTTATTTGTTGTTATAAGTAACTTGAATCGAATTCGGTTGCAAGCGATACCCACAGAATATTACTCATCCGCAATGTTGCCTGGCGTCTTTGTTTAAACTCTCAGATGTAATCTGTCTGACCAAAACATGCCCCAAAAAAGACCGTATTCTTGCAGTGTGACGTCGACAGCTGTTGAACGTATTCGACACTTTGCCAAGCAACATGAAAAAGGCCAAAGCAAAAGCGCTGGGCGAGGGGGGAGGTTATGTGGCTAAGGTGTGTATGTGTGTGTGTGAGCTTGGGGTTTCGTGTGTGTTTTACCTTAATGTTCTCTCTATCTTGCTCCATCTCCCTCGCTGGCTACGCAAATAGAATAAATGATTGAGTGCAGACAGCGGCCAGACAACAACACACCCGGGGGTAGTTGCTTGGGCCATGCAATTTTTGCCAATGCAGCTAAGTGTTTTGCATTCACAGGCAGTGGGGCCGGGGCCCCACTCCACCCTCTGAGAATGCGATGCGCTCCTGCTTTATAAATATTAAAATACAAAGCACAAAGAAAATCACACGCACACTAGCACAAGTCTCTCTCGCTATCTCCCGTTCTCCCACTCTCCCATTGACATGCGCGGAGAGTTGAGTACATTGGCTCCACTACATACTCCACCCACGCCCCCTCCCCATTAACAAACGCTCTCCACCACCATTGCTGCTCTCATTATGCTGGCGTGTTGTACTCCGCTTTGTTTTGCTTTTCCACGCTCTCCCCAAACGGTTGGATCAGTTTTTTTGGTGCTCAGGGCTTCGGAAATTTCCACGCGGAAAGCGGGAAAACTTTCTTTGCCATTCCTATGGTTCGTCGTCATCAGCATCTGGATAATGCTAATGCTGCACTGTGAAAACTTAACTGATACTCACTTTCTTAAATGCTGAAAAATAATGCTAATAATAGCTAATGTCTTACGAATATTAAAAAGAGCAAAAAGGTAGACTGTAGAGGATATACTTATGGATATACTTATGCTGCACAATCAAAAGGACCTTTTGTCGAGTGTATAAAGCGTTGCCAAGTGTCAAGTACTTTCGAGTTGATTAATTCCCTTAAATGTGCACTTCCTCCTGCATGGCAACCCCTTGCCCCTTGCCCCATGCCCCTTGAGCCCAACTCCCCCAACAATGGGTTGCCATTGCCAATTTTCCTCATTCTTGGACTGTTGCTGCTGATTGTGGGCATGGAGATGCATGGATAAATGGCCACGGCATTATGTTCTTGTATCTCGGTGCTCCAGCGTTGGAATCATCACAAGTTGATTAAATTACACTTGAAAACGGCGGCATTATGGAGGCACTCAATGGTGGACGCAATTTTTGCATCTCGGTTTATTGGGTTCTCAGACGAGAGGTGTTTAATCACACTGTTTAATAACTGCCAATGCAATTACGGGCCTACAATAAAAGTAGTAGTACTTGCTAAGATACTGCATCTCTTTAGGCGTGCAGTCAACTATCTAAATGCCGAATAAATACCTTTTCAATGACGCATATCATTTATCTCTGATAAGTGGGCCTTCACACTGTAACTTCATATGTACATTGCCCGTTTGGATTTGACCGGTTGTATCCATTTAACAGTCAACTGCCAAAGAAACTGCCTTGTTGAACTCTCATTTTGCTCAACGGAACTCCCTCAAATCTTCCCCACACTGGTTGGAGACCAGTTTATCCTGGTCCAAACCGATCTTCCAGCCTTTGCTGTGTGCGTGTCGATCTTTAAATCTCACGTCACAGAAGTATTTTAGTAAACGCAGAGAAATGTTCTCATGGAGAACCTTAATCTCATCAAATATCTGGTATATTGGATATAAATTAAAAAATTGTTTAAAAAAGAAATCGAAAACTGTTGGCTTTGCGTTCTAATTAAGCATTTTTTCTTGGATTCCGATTAGCAGCTAGATAGATTTTAAATCCAGGGCAAAAGTGATAATCATATATGCCAGTTTATACTCTTCAGCCGATATTTTAAAAATAAGCAATATCGATGAGCAACAGCAGCGTTTTGTTAATGGTTTTAAATGACGCAATTGGAAGACTTAATATTTCGATTGATAAAAACCGATGGGTTCGCGCACCTACAAAACTTATTATACATAAATAAAAGCCAATCGATCTGGCTTTAAGTATATTTATCAGGCAGCGGCTGACCATTGTCAAGTGACGACTGAGATGGCTGTGATATGGCATTATCAGCGGCACAATTATCTTATCACAGCAGGGCAAACATCAGCGTTTACGTAAATCCTGAAGTATGTCATATGCCCATCCGATAATTTAGAGAAAGAGTGTGGCAAATATCGCGAAGTGTATTAATTAAAACAGACATGCTTTTCTGACTACTTTCATTTGGCTTTTATTGAAAAAGAATTGAAAGTTATTCGTGTCAATTATTATATCATAAGCTTACAAGTTAACCGAAGTTACGAGTTTCTGTTATCCAAATGCTGCTCTGTTGTCGTTTGATCAAAATGTGATGTATACAGGTTTCACTTTTGACTAAGTTATTTATAAATATGGTAAATTCTGAAGCTAGCTGTAAATATTTAGATTTTTGGTAGACAAAATTGGTCTGTTTTCGGTTACATGTATTAGCAGCAGACTCAAAAAAGATCCTTAAAATTTCTTTATAAATTTTAATATCTAGGGATTCGTTTGTTGATTTATTGGAAATGGCAGTTTGGATTAATTGCTGTAAATTTGTTGCATTTGATTGTTTTACTATTTACTGGTCAGCGCCAAATGGGATTCAGGCTGGGATTCAGGCTATCTCCATCCTGTCCATTGGATTCCCATCTTGGTGGTTAGCTTTAGCTTTACAATCTTACGTCTAACTTTCATCGTAAGGTGCAGAAAAAGTTATTGGAGTTCTAAATTTGTATGTTATAGGCGTTGCAAGTCTTGAATATATTTTGTATGCTTAAAAAGTGGAAAACGCAAATAAATAATTTGGATTTTAAATGACATTCGGAAATCTGAACCTTTCACAATCTTCACTACAACATGTGGTGGTTTGGTTTGCCTCTGCTAGGATTGTCTTAGACGAGACTTAACAACGTCCTCACACCTCTGGTACCGAGATTCTTGTTCATCGGAGATTCTTCTGTTTTCTACTATGTTATAGGTAATAGTGTGGTACAAATTAATCAATGAGGAGCTCATAGTGCACCGATCCGATCCTCTCCTTGCGATCGTGTATGATGTTGCGAGCCCAAGCCTTGCACTCCACGTTGATGATGATGCCGCCTAAGTGATTCAGGGTCATTAATTGAGGAACTTTCCCACTTCAGACACCACTACTCACGTTTGGGGCGCTGGAAGTGCACGGCCACCAGGGGACTCAAGTAGCCCTCGGAGTTCTGGTAGGGATAGAAGTAGCCGGGGAAGCCCCTGATTGGCAGGTAATTGACGGCACCGATGTTCTCCTGGTCGGCTGGGTTCTCGCCCTCGCACGAAACCCAAATGGTGTTTAGCTACGTTCAGAAAAGATTCGTAGTTAGTCTAGGCACGAGTATCTGGTATTATCTTCTCTGGATTATCTATTCACCTTCTCTGGATTCGACTTCTCCACCTCCCCGATGTAGGTCTTCAAGCTCACGGGCATGGACTCGGGCAAGTCCCGCGAATTGTTGTAGTACTCCGGAACCCAGCCGTAGATCTTGTTCAGCTTGAGGAAGATGCACGGCGCACTCTTGTGGTAGCTGTAGTTGTTCTCCTTGGTGCAAGGCGACCATGTCTTGATGTCCACGTCGCACACCTGACCCTTCGGCGGCGGCTGGTTGTAGTCGCAGTTGTAGATGTTCTGACCACGGCCGGGAGTTAGTCCGGGCACTTTGTACACTGTAGGATTGAGATACAAAGCCATGAGTTAAGATTCAAGAACGCCTCAGTTTTCAACAATCATACGCCTAATCATTGGCTTGATCAGCTGATTAGGATTAGGATTAGATTGAACAAAGAACCGCTTTCAACGAACACATATGGCAGTACTTACCCGCGAGGAAGTCATTTAGGGAGTCTGTCCAGTGCTTGTAGTTCTCGTGCTGGGTGCCCTTGTACCAGATCAAGGTGCTTTCCACGTTGTCGACCGGTGGCAGTGGTCGAAAACCCAAACCTGAGATCACAGAGCTCGATTAGCAGAGAATTTGGCGTCAGCTTTCTCAACTGCGACTCACCTGGATTCGTGCCTATCAGGGAGCGGTCGAGGGTCCACTTCGGAATGCGAGGATCGAGGGTTTGGAAGAAGGCCCACATGCAGATGGCCACGAGGGCGGCGAGGACTCCGTAGAAGGCCACATAGAAGATTCCGATTTTGGCTGCGGCAGGAAGAGAGAGCAGGAAATGCTTATTGAATTACAGCGATTAAAGCCGTTCCTAACGGCGATGCCCAGTCAATTGAAGCGATTGAATTATTTAATTGCCCCTGGCCCCGCGGTCGACATGGGTTAAACCGATAATTGACAACGACGCTGGCTCGAGTGGGCCATATAAACAAATGGGGACCAACCCCAAGATCCGCCGGCTCTCAAGTTCGGAGTGGACGGCAAACTGACGCCGAGCTTCTCCACTGAATCATCAGCCAAACATTCGCACAATTCTATATATTCCCGATACTCTCTTAGCCATCGAAGAAGAGCGTGAGCACCGTTCCACTCAAGAGCCCATTACTGTGTGGCGAAGAGATCGCTCTTGGTCGCAGATGCTGCTAGCCGACATAACCTCAATCGGAATGGGAAGTTAACTTCCCAGAGAGCAGTTAACTAAGGGAGTAGCCAAGCCAAGCTGGAGTTGGGCTACATTGGATGCGCTACGTGCAGCTATGCTCAGAATTTACCTTACTATTTAACGTATTTTCAGGAGGGAACACACTGGGTGTTGGTATTTCAGACCTTTGCTGCTGACCGCTAGACTTGAGAAATGTAATTTCTATAATTTTCTATTTAGATCTTAGATACCACCCCCTCTACAGTTGCTGTCAAAATAAAGTGCACAGGTAGAGGTACACTGTTAATAAAAACAAGCAACAAGCGAAGCGAAAATTAAGGATATGCGTATTGAATATAAGCAAAAATATTACTTAAGCGAGTGCAGCTGTACAGATCAAAATGAAATTCCCAAATTAAACCCAATTTGGTACTAGTGTCTTGCCCTCGAATAAGTATGCCGCTCTTGCCAAGATCTGGCAAATGGCAAACGTACTTTTTCCGTTTACGTATATTTGCAGCATAATTGCATTGCAGCGTTCTACTTATAGCGAGGGCCTTGGGCTTGCCAACTTTTAAATGCCAATATTGGCGAGCCGCGGAAAACCTTTGCCGTGCAATTGATGATAAACAGTGGGGCGGACGGCTTAACTGGCGGTAATTGAGGGCGGACGGGAATAAGATGCCGCATTTGTGCCCGCCCTAATTCGTTCCCATTTCCCAGCATCGTTACATGCAGATGTTAATTTGTTCGTGGCCTCCCGAGCTGTACTTTAATTTTTTTGATTTACGAGTGAGTGCAACTCGCGGCACCTTAGACGGTCTAATGGGCGTTAGTTTCGCAGCACCGTGCTATGGAGATACATTCCCCAATCCGGCTCGAATTGGCTACAGTGAAATACGACTTTGGGCCCAATTTACAGCTGTCATATGCTGGCGAAAGCAGTTTTGACCGGACTGCAATAAACACGGCAATAAACAATAAACTTACCCCATGACGATCGATCGCGCCCCATAACCGTTCCATCCTCGGTGTTATATAAGAACTTGGCAAAGTTGAACGGCTTGGGCTTCCTCAGGTTGTGCAGATCCTCGTCCACGAAGGACGGACTCATTGGTACTGGCTTGGACATGTTTCTATCGGTGGGTTTTCTTTGGATCTAAAGGCCTGTTTGCGGTTCAGTTCGGTTAGTGGTTTACTTGGAATCGATTCAAACCATTAAAAATACGTATTTTTAAAAGTTCAAGCATTCCAAAGAAAGCACTGCACTCGAACTGCAAATGGGCAAATGGTCGCAGCTAAATGTCTAAATTAGCAAATGTCTATTTTTCTGTGTTGAAAATTTCTTTTCAAGCGCTTCAGAATATTTCTGACGCTGACTAAAGTACAAATTTTTTGCTCTGAAACTTTGGTGGCACTGTGTTTGGTTCTATATCGTTAATATTGCACCGACACCGACACTCGTAGTATTCTATATACACACACAAATAAACTCTTATTCGAACAGTCCAGGTCCTTCGCTCTCTTAACTTCTCTCACTTTTCAACCGACGTTTCAACCCCCTGGACATGCAGGAAATTTGGCGCCTTTTTTGGCTCTCCTGGGCGAAGCAAAAATGTTGCATCCGTCAGATACGAGCTGCAACTGGTTGGTCTGGGGTGGTCTCAGGTGGTCTGATGTCTCTGGGGTGGTCTGAGGTGGTCTGGGATGGTCTAGTATGGTCCGGTATGGTCTCGAAGGGCCACGCAAAGTGGGCCAAAATGGGGCTAGAAGGCCGTACTACTGGGACGGCGACATGGTCCCATTTCCGCGTCTGCTGTGGTGATTTCAATGCCGCATTGGCTTTGACCCGGCACGGGCAAACTGGCAAATACAAAAGTATCTGTTCTTATTTGTGCTGCATGCAGTGGTTCTTTTCACTTAGCCCCGAACGACAACCACCACAACAACACCAACAACAACCAGTGCGCTCTTTGCGAGTGAGTATCTGTATCTCTTAGCTGGCGCGCTCTCAACGGCTGGCCACATACAAACAACCACACCTTTTTGAAGAAATATCGAAGCGTTCTTCAAGACTCTGGCTGGAATTAGTTCGATTCTTTTGTAAATTCACTAGCTGTCACAATTCTCAATTATCCTCAAGGACTTCTGTCATATTTTGTCGATATTTGATGGCCCAGTAAGTGGGGAAAACTGCAGGGAACGCACCACAAACTCTATACAAGCTGCTCTTGGCAAAGGGAACGCGTTTCGACCACGTTACGAGCTTTCCGTGACACGTTATTCCGCCGCTCAAAACAAATTTCAGACTGAAACCCGAATCGGATGTCTGTCGATACGCAGCCAAACATCAGCGACTTGGCTTGAGTCTGTTTGGCGTGGTTTTTTGCTGGTCCGGTTTTGTGTGAGTCGAACGGCTCTCTCGAGCCGAGTTTGTTTTGAGTGGAAAGTGGAAAGTGGAAAGCGGGGCGCTTTTGGCTTTTGGCAGCGCGCTTGCGACGGCGAGTGGAATCCCCGGATCTGGGATCGGTCGGGTTTTCCGGACCGAGATTGGGTTGCGTTCTAATTGCCGTGGAAACGCTGCCTCCTTGTGCACTCGTTTTAATTAGGCGGTGCCGGCGATTGTCCGGCATTCATTGCAAATTGCCCGGGGTTCGATCCCAGAGCCAGGGCGACACTTAGAGAAAATACCCAGAAGATTGGCTTCCTAAGGTGCCAAAGTTGGTTGTACTAGCGCAGCTGCAGTGCAATTCTCTCTACTAACAGCAAGCAATTGTGGTCAAGCCACAGAAATGGACATCAAATAATCCGAAAAATGTGTTTTGCTGTCGTATTGATTTCATGAAACCAATTAAAAACGTTTCGAGGCAGGGGCAATGGGAAATCTGGCTGATTTAAATATTGCTGGCACGCAAAAATCTAAGCGTTTTCGTGCGAGTGGGGGGAAGTGAGGCATGAACTGGTTTAATACGGCCACAGGACATTCAGAGAACTGGGCCAAATCGAGAGTTGCTATACATACACGCACTGGGGGTGAGTTTCGCAGGAGAGCCCTCTGTTCCACTGGAGTCGTGTTCAAGGAACCGTAGGATGAGCACGACAGCGGGCAGCCAAATAGGACTTCATTCGAGTTTCAACTTCGAAGGGGAAACGGTAATGTAATAATGTCTATATTACTGCTGACTAATGCAACATAACACTCCAGTTTCAGATTATGGTGCCGGTTTTATTCAACAAAATCGCAACTGCGTGTATTGTATATAAAGCGAAAATAAATATATTCCAGTTGCACTTGTCAATTTAAAAGTATTTAACAGCCACGTAAGTATTCGTGATTCAGTCATCACACTCTTAATGAATAATGGTCGTCGATTATAATTGCCCCATTTCCTTAATAGACGTTTCCTGCTATCTAAACAAGGGCGAGGTTGAAGCTTAATCTAAGTGTCTCGAAAGACGAAAAAGTATCTTAAAAGTATATATATAGGAGAATCTCCTGACGTGAGAAGCTAAGTGAAGCAAGAGGGTTTCACCTGCATTTCAAACGACTTAAGAGGGGTTGAGCTTCTGACAGCCCTGCCAAATGATGCGATGCAGGTGAGAAATTCAATTAAACCGCAATCCATGGGAGGCCGGGCTACTACTTCCACGACCTTCCACCGAAATCAGCGGTGGTTCTGGAGAACGCTGGCGGGTTCACCGCAGCCTGATTGCATAATGGCATAATTGACCGATATTGCGGCACAAGTGGCCCGAGCACGGGCATGGACACGGGCACGGGCACGGGCACAGAACTGGTCGCGTTGAGGGGCCAGCGAAGCGAGAATGCCATTGGGCGGGCAATAAAAGCGGACATGGACACGGACTGGAAAGTGGCGAAAGCGGCGGGAGGCCGGCAAATAGATACATCCATCCACCCACATCCACATCCATATCCACAATAATCTGCATTTGCCGTCAGCGCTAATGCGACGACAAAAGAGATTCTCTTGATTAAGGTCAGACTTTTATCAAGACTGTGCACGGCTGCTGGCAACAGGGGCCACTTGGGGTTTACGTAATCCGCAACGCAAGATTCCAAACTCACCCCAGCTGTCCATCGAGCGTCCGAAGTAGGAGTTGTCCTCCGAGTCGTAGACCATCTGCTTCAGGGACTTCTTCTTGGGCCTCTCCGGCGGCCGCGAGTAGTACTGTTGGAATCCATCTATGCAATCCTCGGTTATGGTCGGCATTCTTCCAGGCTTCTTCGGCTGGCGCTTCCTCAGTTCAACGGCTATGCGGTGTCGGGATCGGGATCGCGTTGGCAATGGTTTACGTATCGCTGGACTGCAAATCGGAGTGGGTGTGAGGATCGGGCTCGGATTCGGATTCGGACTCGGATCGGTATCCAAATGGGCTCCTGGACAGATCGGTGTAGATCCCGTGTAAGGCTCGGTCGGCGTTGATGGCTCACTCTGTGACACTTTGGATTAGCGCTGCACACGACAAGTTGACACCGCTGTGCGCCGCGCGACACTGATCTGAATTCGACAAAGAAAGACCAAGCCGAACCGGGGGTTATGTGTCTGAAAATCTGAAATCAGAAATACGCAAGAGTCAGGCTTAATCAAATACTTTATGCATGTGTGTGCGGAAATACGCGCTGCGGCACCGAAACGAAGCGAACTGGGATTGGGATGGGGACAGGGATAGAGATTTGGACTGGGATGAGTATGGGTATGGGTATGGGCATAGGTGTGGGGGTGAAACTGGATGCCAGCCATGGCTCCAGTTCCACGTCGTGGAAGACGCGAGTCGCGGCGCGTGACACAATTTTCATTTAATTGAAGCCTAAGATGGCGGTGACTATCATGAGCTGGCTGCCTGACAAATCTAAATCCCAGTAGGCGAAAATTAACTATGCCGTTGATGATGGTGATGATGATGATGCCACTAATTGTCGCATGAAATATGGCTTCCTTTGACACTGAGCGCATGTTACACGTTTCAAGTTGGACTTGACGGTTGTTTGCATTTCATTTGGGCAGGTGACCTGCCGAGGGCAAAACATCGTCGCGGATTGGATTGGAAACGCATTGAAAAGTCGCCTCATTATTAATTTAGTTCGGTGTGAACGAGCCGCCGTCAGTGATCAATAATGTTAAATTTTTTACGTGGATGGCAAACAACGCGTTTTTCGCGAAACAGGTTCAAATTTGAATTCAAATTCGATACCTTACCGAAATCGATCAATTCGTACTTCACTAATCGGACTTCCGACACTTAAGCGCCACCTGGCCGGCAGCCGTGGTACCACCCAGTTGGGTGTGAGTCTCCGCTTTTGACGTTAGCTCAATGTCGCCGCTAGGTGTCGCAGAAGTATTATTTATTTTTATTATGTATACTTACTATTTAACCAAAAAATGAACCTGGACCGCTGCTCCTATGACCCCTGAAAAGGGCCATTGGAATTAACAATAGCATTAAAGTCAGCAGGAGCACAGTTATAACAAGGAAAATCGTAACGAGCGTCGTAGACTCCACCATTGGGAAGAATTCGATTGATGGTTCAATAACTAAATTTTGCTGTTGGACGAGGGCGATCAAAATGTAAAAATAAGTAGAATACAATCATAAGCAGGAAAAAGAGAATTAGTACGACTACAATTAAAGTGCTTATCAAACACTTCGTTTCCATAACTTTCGCCGTTCGATCCACAGACGGCTTGACTGTGATTAAAATCGAACACCCAAACGTACTGACAACTAACTCGAAGGCTAAATCTCAGAATGCTTGATGGCCAGAACCGATTTTTTGGAAAGGCAACTTACTTTGCTTATGTCGCATCCAGTGGTGAATCCGGGCTGGATTCTGGTTCCGCCACCAAAGTGGTCTTCTTAAAATCTTGTATCGGTAGCCAAGTGAGGGCTTCCGTGGGCCATGTTCTTTTCGAATGCGTGGATTGGTACGGACTGTCGATGATGAAGTAAATAAACAGCAGGTTCAGTGCGACGAGACACAGGGAAACCGAAATTCCAATTAGAAGCAAAACTAATTGCTGATTCATCTTTAATATTTATGTATAAGGCCCAAACTTCCGATTGGCGGAGCTTTAGCTCGCTCTACTGGATCCTGGAAAAATGTGTACAATTAAAATTATGATTGTATATATGTTTGGAATTAAATTGTGAAATTATATGATATACAAGTCATTGCACTCTTGGGTTTAGAAAAAGTTTGTAATTATACAGCTTAAAGTATGTGTTAAAGACCAAATGGAGTTCTTCATACCGGGCGTCTTGCGTGGAAATATACTTCATAGTCATAGCTCACATCCAGCACTATATAAGCGATCAACATAGTGTTGATAACAATAAGCATGGCAATAATAATGCCGAAAAAAACCACTATATACCTTTGGTCCATCTTGGACCCCAGTAAAGTTTTTATAATGTTCTAAAAAGTGTGTTGTATCAGTAGTTTTGTTTGAATAACCTGGGCTAAAAATTTGATTTAACTTGACAGACTAGTCAAGCACTTTTCGTTCGATTTTTGCAAGTCTTATTTTCTGAATGTATTTATTTTGCCTTATAAGTCCGGCTATCAAGTAGGTCCTCTAATTAAGATAACACCGAAACTGAATGGAAATGCTTTACACACATCTCTGCAGCTTACAATTTCCTGTTTCATTTCAACAGGAGTAAAAAAAAATCCCTTTTCAATGTCTTATGTTCAAGTTTTTTAAGAAGGTGATATATCAATATACCTATAACTTACATGTCAATGTGTTATTCATAGCCAGACAGTAAATTTGTAAATTATATAAGTGACAGGAATATTTCGTAAGTAAAACCCCACATACTCTTAACTATACGGTGCTGATTAACCCTTTTCCATTCTGCAGTCGCTGGCGGATTTATCAATTATCAATTAACGATGACGGGCCCTCAGACAATTGTAGTCTATGGCTTGATTGGCATTCTAGTCATCGCTATTGTGATCATATCTATTGTTTTGATCGCTGAATTGTACATTCAGGATCCAAATCGTAAATCTACAAACGAGACGACGACGGAAGAAACCTGGAAATCCACTTAGTGGGGCAGAGGAAGTCCATTGTTCCGATTTGTACAATACTTGGCATATCAAATAAAATTTGGTTAAATTGTTACTAAAATTCCATTTTAATATATATATTTTGGTATCAGCAGAATCAATGTGTTATAATTTATTTTATAAATTAAATTATTTATTAAATTTTAATTAATTATTGAAATATTAATTTTAATATTTAAAATTAACTAATGATAAAATAAATTTCTCGTCTCCCTTAAGTTGACATAAGCATATCGTTGGCATGCGCGACATGCCCCAGTGGCCTAATGGATAAGGCATCGGCCTCCTAAGCCGGGGATTGTGGGTTCGAGTCCCATCTGGGGTAAGTGTTAGATCTTTTTGATGCAATTCTTTTTTACAACCCTTGGTGGTGAAAACGCAGTGTTCGATTTCTTGTATTTATTAAAAATCAAGGCCTAAAAATCTGCATCTTGATGGAAGCTGCATCCAATCGAGTTTCCAACCAACACGCGCAACACAACATGATCCAACGGCTCAGTTCCGCCGTTTATGTGGGTCGTCCGTAGTCAGAGCCGCTTAGAAGCCACCTGAGGGAGGATGTCAGGATAAGGGTCGATGAATAGGGCAACTAAAACACTTGCTTACACGCGACGCAAGGTGTAGATTGGAGGGATTGGGCGATCCCAAGTGGGGAAACTAGCAACAGCATTTTGGCGGAGTGTTGTAGCAGTGGGCTTTGCACGGAGCACACCACACACAGGGCGCGTTATCCTTGTTCACAAGGTAACGCCTGGGGCAAGGAGCTTTGGGAGAAGGACGAATAGTCACACTGATCGCTGGGACCAACTTCTCCGCCGCTGTGGCCCACGCAGTCCAGTGCCTCTCCGTGCATCTCAAGATTCGCCAGCGGACGGACGGACAGAATTTTTGGGTTCGGATTGTGGAGTGGTAGCAGTTTTCTCGGGACCGGACTTACATGGATACGTGGGGGGCGTGTTGTAGTAGTTCCAGACACGCGGATCGGGAATGCCGCCTTCGGGCAGCGGAGGGCAGCACATGCCCGGCGCAGGGGAGCACGGGATGGGAGACGGGGCTCCACATGGCGGACTGTGGGGGCCACAGCAGGGTGTTTCATTACAGGGTCCACAGCATCCACATCCGTTGCACATGTTGAGTTTGTCTGCGAGTGGAAAATTATAATAAGATGTTACCCTATACCCGTTAACTTATCTCTCACTTTTTTGGTTGAGTTATTCTCGAAAAAATAAATTTGGAATTTAGAAAAATTTAGAAGTCGAAGCGACTGGTCCGAGAGTCAGATATCGAATGAGGATAGCTGTTCCCTTGGCCCAGCACATCCAGTTCAAATTTCGGTTCGGGCTGGCTGAAGAGTCATGGCCAACTTTATGAAATTCCATGGCCTACTTTAACTTGGCAAATATCATAAAATGCCCGAAGTAACCGCACACATTTCAGGTTCCTTTTACATCTACTGATAAATATTATATATAAAACTTGAACCGCGGATTGTTTAGGTCAACTGACTAATTAAGATTGCAACAAGGCTCTTCCAGCACCAAAGAAATTGGGCCTACAACAGGTGCTATTAGAATCTTAATTAATTAATTATATTAATTAATGAGTTTGCTTTATTTTCATAAAATTTTTATAATATTTTTGCTTAAAGTCAGCTTAAATGTACTTTACAGAGATTAGATTTTAAGGCATCTTACAACTGAAAATTTGTACAATTTATTGATTCAACATTTTAAAGCAAGGAAAAAGTGGTACAAAAAACCTTGAGCAGATGAACTTAGAACTATATTATAACTAACTTACCAACTAAAGAGCCAAAACTTCAGTAAAACTAACTTGGGCTAGTGAGTGAAGGATCTGCTCGCACTTGGTTGTGTATAATAGATAATTATAGATAATTATAATTTAATTTGAAATTAAATTTATTTTTATATTTGCTTTATCGTGCAATTTACAAGTTGAAAAATAAAAGGGAAGATTGAGGATCATTTTTAAAATCTTATTTTGAGTTGTTTGCAATTTTCTAATATGAATATGTGCACAATTTCCCCAAATCTCAGAACCGTAATATTAAAATCTTGAATGCCACGGACTATATGGACATTTCATTGTTTTAACCATAATTTGCCATTAAGCAGGCTTCAAAAATGAGCTCGAAACCGATTGGACCAAATGCAGCCATTAATTAAATGCTGCCTAAAACCCCCTCAATGCATACAAAGAAAGTAATCTTAATTTGTTTATTTTGTAATTAAATGCCGAATAGATTCCAGAGACCAACATATGATTTTGCGTTTAAATCAAGACAGTCGGACGAATTTCACATTGGAGCCCAAAAAGCTTTGGGCCCTTCTAGTATTGGGTATTCCGCAGCTGGCTCCATCTTGATTTAAGACTTCTTCAATTTATAATCAACCAAAAGTGCGCCACAAAACGACAACATGTCCCGCCAAGGAAGTGGCCCATCAGGATCCGATCGAAACACTTGCCAGGAACTACTTAGAAACCACCTGTGGGATGAGATGGGTAATACCAATGAATGCGGAAGGTATCGCAGCTACTTACACGCGACGGAATGCGGAAGGAGGTCATACTGAAGGATTTGGGGCCTGGCAACAGCATTTGGTCCATAGATCCTACACCTGCGCCCACCAAACACAGGACATGCTATCCTTGTTGACGGATCAGCGTTTAGGGCATGAAGCTCCTGCAGAAGGACATGAAGCGTCACCACAGGCAGATACTCCAGATGCTGTGACCAGCAAAGTCCTCGGGCATGCCTCCTGCTCCTCCGCTCCATGGCTCTTACGTTCTACGGACTACCCCCACCGATTGGGGGGTAGATCAATCTACAGATTGACAGACGGACGGGCGGGCGGACGGGTTGACGGACAGAGACCCGGACCGGACTTACATGGGTACGTCACAGGTGCGTTACAGCAATTCCAGACACGCGGATCGGGAATGCCGCCTTCGGGCAGCGGAGGGCAGCACATGCCCGGAGCAGAAGAGCAGGGAATGGGCGACGGGGCTCCACATGGAGGACTGTGCGGGCCACAGCAGGGCGATACATTACAGCAGCAGGGACCGCATCCACAGCAGCCGCCGGCGACGCGTCCGCCGCATCCGGCACCGCCGTTGGGCGCTCCAGTGGCGGCACAGCGCATCCGCTTGTTGTTCACGCCCATCATCATGTTGGCGTAGCGCAGCGGGAATGCCGCCGGTCCGCAGGTGGGGAACGGGAAGCACAGGCAGGCCGGCCTGCCCTGGCAGGCGGACCGCGGACACTTGTCCTGCAGACCGTTCCGCTTCACGCAGTCGCAGGTGGTGTACATGATGCCGCATCGCAACTCCCGGCTGCGGCATCCGCGCGGCTGGAAGGGATGCCGTATAGGTCAAGTGGCCACAGTTACTCACATAGTTACTCACCTCCAGCGATCCACATCCGTCACACATCTTGAGTCCGTCGAGCGCTGCAGGACAACGAATTAAGCATATAGGTGGGCATGACCAAGGTAAACTTACTTTATTTGGCCAGATTAATTTCGAAAAAAAATTTGGAATTTTGTAAATTTAGAAGCTGGCCGAAACGAAAGGTCCGAGAGTGTAGTATCGAATGAGCAGAGGGTCCCACATCCCTGACCATGTTCGGTTCCGTTTGAGATGACATGCATGGCCAACTGGTTAGGAAAATGGGCACCCTTTTTCTTGAATTCAGATTCGAAAGAGTTCATTTAGATTCAAGCTTTTTCGCTCTTTCCAAAAGCTCTGCCTTCAGCTAATAGTATTATGAGATTGCCCAGCAGTTCAGTCCGAGTTCCCAAGCTGATCGGGTTGGAGCAATGCCCAACATTGCAGTCATCGGTGCCGGGGTCAATGGTGTTGCCAGTGCCATTAGGCTGCTGGAGCACTACGTGCAGGAGGCAAGGAGGCCGATAAGGGTAACGATTATATCGGAGGACTTCACGCCGAACACCACGGGAGATGGCTCGGCGGGTCTCTGGGGTCCCTACCTTCTGGGCGGCACTTCACAGTCGAAAGTCCAGTGAGTACAACTCGGCAGCACTGTCCCACTTCACATAACCGACTACTTATCTGCGATCAGCAAGTGGTCGAGGAGCATGCACCGGTTTCTGGAGCAGATCTGGCTGAGCGAGGATGCCGCGGAGGCGGGGGTCTGTCTACTGCCCTGCATCCGGCTGACCACCTCAACGGTGGACACGGTTGGTGATTTCTGGCGCGACATTGTCTACGGCGCCGTTGATCTGTCCAAGGACCAGCTGGCTGCCTACAACAAAGGTCGCAGCTATATGTTCACGTAAGGACATTCGAGATATGCGAGTTTACACGAAACTAACACATTTCTAGGTCAGGCATATCCTTCGTGACCTACACCTCGGAGCCAGTTAAACTCCTGCCGTACTTGATGAAGCGATTCATTCGCAATGGCGGCCTAGTTGTCCGGCAAAGGATAACAGACTTGGAGGCTTTTATCGCCGATTCCGAGTACGATGTGATAGTCAATTGCACCGGACTGGGCTCCAGGAGCCTACTGAATGACGATCAGATGTACGCAGTGCGGGGACAAGTGTCCCGGGTGAAGGCGAGTTGGATTTTCTCGGCCGTGCTGGACGAGAGCGATGATGGCAACTACATTATACCCAAGTGAGTAACAGGTGTTCAACTTGCTGGTTGGTATTGCTACATCATCAGTATTCAAGCACCGAGAGCGTTGTCCTGGGCGGAACCCATCAGGAGCGGGACTACAACACCCAGGTCTGCCAGCAGGACAGGCGGATGATTGTGGATGGCTGCCGGCGGTACATTCCGGGTCTGGAGCACACGGAGTGCCTCCACGACTGGGTGGGTCTCCGCCCGGGTCGCACCCAACTCCGGCTGGAGGCCGAGCGACGCGGACGCAAGCTCCTCGTCCACAACTATGGACATGGCGGCAGTGGAGTCACTTTGTGCTGGGGCTGTGCCGACGAGGTCCTCGATATCCTGCTGGCCGCCCAGAGCGGCGCCAAACTTTGAGTCACTTTGCCCAGCTAGACTCATTCGAACTCCAATAATACAGTGCTTGTAGAAAATTTGCAGTGAGAAACATCTTTGTCTACATAGTAAGAAATCATTCATATATATTCATTCTATATTCAAATCTATTTGATATTATAAATTTATCAGAAATGTTAAATGGATCTTATTAGGTTAACGCAAGCTGATTTTTCTCTGTGCAGCACTATCGCAATGGAATGGGGATCGCATTGATAGGCTTATCACTGATTAGTTGGAGACGTACCTCCTGTCCACCCCCCGAAATTGGCGCTCCCCTGGTGCCTGCAATTAAGTACTTTTCCAAGTGAAGCAGGGGAAAACGAGTCTGCAGCCCAAGAGTAGGCAGACATTTATGTGCAGATGACGGCGGAAAAACATATCAGATATCGTCGTCGTGTCGCTTTTCGGCTGCCTCCTTGGCCAGCCTGGCGTCCAGGGCCTCGTGGAACGCCTCGAATCCGGGCATTTCGATGTACTTTTGTACCGGCGAGACAGCCAGCTCGAACAGCAGGGCGTACATCTCGTCCAGCTCGCGCAGGATGTCAAAGGGACGGGTGTTGCCCACCTTGTAGATCGAGTAGATGGTCCGCCCGACCTCTTCGTACTCGATCAGACTGGCGGCCTCCTGGTCCACGGAGCTCAGGGCGATGAAGTGGACCCGCGGCATGTGCATGTGCTGGGCCACGAAGCCGAACACATCGAAGATGGTCGCCAGGAAGTCCTGGTTGAAGTAGAGCTCATCCGGAAAGGCGATCTCGTGGACGAACAGCGCGTCGTAGGTGGAGACGCCCAGGCTCGCCTTGGTCGCATCGATGAGCTCCTTCTTCATCATAATGATCTGCTGGAACAGATTCCGCGGCAGGGAAGAGGGAAAGAAAACCCTGCGGCGAAAGGAGACGTATTACTAGTGATTATGAGGCTGCTCGAAATGGGTTTATTGGTCATACCAGGAGTGCCACTCCTCGGTCATCCATTCCAGCAAGCCCACTGCTCTTATTTGCGTTTCGTCCTCGCTGATCATCATCACGGAGCACTCGTTTCGCAGGATGTGGCGCACATACCTTTAAACCAACATATAACACTTTTTATATCCCCAGAAACAAATAGAAAGGAATGATTTTTACCAGGAATACGTCTCTTTCATGTTCGGCAAATCAAATAGTCCCAGGCTCTCATAGACTAGACTTTTCAAAAACGATTGGGACCACATGAACTCGATCACCATGTCGTAGTACCTGAATGCATTTCACAAATTTAATCTCTCAACTTTTAATCTCTGCCACCATACATGCTTCGAATTGATGTCGACTATTTGCATGCCCTCAAAAACTTCCCATTGGATATCGTATCGCAAGGTGCGGACATCTTCCATCGCAGTTAGGTCACTAAGAATTTTAAAACTACTAACGATTTTTATGTTATTTATAGGAGCTGAAAGCGAGAAGTTGAAAGTGTGAAACTAAAGCTAAAAAATGGAGAACAAAATCAGAGCATACTTTTTGGGTCAATCCAAAGAAGGACGTTTGTGCTCTCAACCTTTAATGGTACTTCCTGTCTTAGATTACGTACATTTGAGTTTACTGAAGGCTTCTGGGATGTTTGGCATAGAAGGTGAGTATTACCTTTGTCTATTAATATAGAAAAACTCCTGGCTGGAAAATTGGAATTGAGGTTGCATACTTCTTGGATGGCATTCACGTGGCTTGTAAAACTGTTCAACATATTGTTTTCCGCATACGATGGTGTTAAATTGGATATTCCATATCCGAGCGGAATGGCCGTAAATGTTTATTTGTATTACAAAATGCAAATGCGCTGTTTTGAATAATGTCATAATTAAACGAATATACTGGCGGTAACAATCAAGGGTGATACGTGTAAATTTAATTTGTCTAATGTCTCAATTTGAATAAATTGCCACCACATAAAAGCAAATGCAGCCCAAAAGAATGTAAATAACAATCGCACCCATTTGTGGGTGAAATTCAGTGGAAGGCGAACATCGTGGTAACCAAACCAATTCCACCCTCGAGCGAAAAAATTTCCAAGCTGAGAACACGTTCTGGCACACACCTTGGATTCCTTATTTTAAAATTCAAAGACCATCGGGTGTCATTTACTAGGCAACAAACCAATTGAATAACCGAATTTGGCTCGGATGCTCATCCTTGACGGGGGTCCTCGTTGCCTGCCCACCCAAAGGATCCCTTCTCAGCAAGACAGCGCATTTTGAAATGTTTCACATCCTTGTCCGTGAGACAATTGGATATTTAAATACAAGCGACACTTTTAATGGCTGGCATCGGGTGTCGATTGGACCGCTGCCACTCGTATTTGCGGCATAGCTATTCCGGACACGTATGCCGCCGCCTCATGTCGCCCTGATAAATTCAATATCGAAAAGAAATAACTTAATTTTGGCACTATGCGAAGGGGATTGGTTTAAAAGCGCCCCTCCCTTGCAAAGGGGCGGCATGGATCTTGGTGGAGCTGAAGGAGCTGAAGGAGCTGCAGGAAGGCCATCAGGAGCATTAGGCAGCGGCTTTGGAGAGCAGCGTAATGCGGCTAAGTCCGCAGTGGACTTTATGATGTTGCATAAAGTGTGTGGGGCATAAAAACGTCTCATTTGGGACTCATTTAATCCGCCAAATTGTTTGCACACAATCGCCCTCGCCACACCCACCGCCGAGCATCCTTTCTGCCACAAAAGGTAAACGATTCGGGGCGCAACAATGGCGGGTTTGAATTCATTCGAAAATCGCTTTACGTCCGCCCGGCGGTTTAGCATGTTTTTCAGCGCACACCTGTGCATTCCCTCGGAATCGCGAGCTGGGTGGTGCTGGTGGTGCACAGTGGTGGTGCTGTTCCGGTGGGTCTGGTGGGTCTGGGAGGCGCCACTGTCAGCCGTGACTTGCACTCGCCGCGTTCATTTAAAATCGAAAATACACAACGCAATGAAATGCAGCCGAAAAGCAAAGGTGTCGGCAGATAAACGGCAGATACTACAACGAACTTTATATATTCTAAAGATATTCAAAATATATATAATACCATTATATATAATATACTGTGACAACTGTTGCTGTATCACTTACCATCTAAAGAGTAGTGATGCGGATATTAAGCCACACATTTAAATTGAATTGCCTATTACCTTAAGCCGAAGCTTCGAATAAATTGGTGTTCCCTGCATCCCAATTAACCAACTAACCCTTGACAGGGTATGCCAGTGCAATGTGATTGCGATGGCTGAAAAAGCCGGTTGACAATGGATTGCGGGCTGGTTGGAATGGACCACGCTGGCTGGGATTCTGGTGGATGGTGTGGGATTCTGGGAGATGTGCACTTGTTAGCCGCAAGGTGTTTGCAACCTCATCATCGGCAACCCACTTTCCCACTTTCCCATGCCCATTTCATCCGGCTGAAGCTTCGCGGTTGTCGAAAGGCAAACAAATAAACAAACAAGTCGTCAGCCAGGGTTCAACAAAAGCAAAGTGCTCAAAGTAATTCAAAATACAGTCAAACGGGGAAGGAGTTGGATAATCTCTCTGTGTCCTGCAGTAGTGTTCCCCATGTTTGATTATTTAGCGTTTAAAAAGCGTTTAGTCCTCGCTGTACGCATCTACGTAAGTATCTTTCTGATTCACTGCTCTGCAGATGTTGAAATACATACAATTTTTCCTTGCAACTTTTCTCGACAATGATTTTCCCGTTCACTGTGGGGTAGAATTGCGTAGTGAGAGCGATCATGGCTCATAATTACGCTTGTAAAAACAAATTAAACTTCAGTATTATACTCCATTTTGGCTCTAATAAACTTGGTTGTCTGCTGGCTGATTTCGGGACTTAAAATGGCTTTACCAAAGGCAAGGGAGGCTCCTTTTTTTGGCAACTTGAAACAATGCTGTAAGCAAAGCCTTTTTCAAGCCAAAAGTAGCTATGCTATAGGTATTAGAAGGCAACAAAATATGCTTTTTATTTGTACACTTTTTTAATTTCCATCAAGAAAAACTAATATAATTTTAATAGAGGCAAACAGTGGTTGCACGTAGTGACGAAGCGCACTACTGTCACTGTTTAAGTAGTTACGAGATTGCTTTGCCTTACTAGTTTAGCTTAGAAGGATAAGCTAGATGGCTGCTAAATGTTTAGCAACTCTAAGGGTTTTAGCCATTTCCGAGGTCTTCGATGGGCAGCACTGCACGGCATTCCGGCCTTCAAGAAAGACGTTAAGAAACTTCGGGCTCGCTTTTAACTCAGTTAGGTCGCTTGCGACTTATGCAAAACTTTTCAATTGCCTCTTATTACAGTTGTTATTGCTGTTGCCGCGCGCTTTTCACTGTTGCGCGGACTCGAGTGAAATGCAAATTTATTCAAAATGGGGGAAAATGGAAAAGTTAGCCGTGTCTGCAAACTGCGAGTGGAAGGGCTACGGCCATAATTAAATATCATATTTTCGCATTTATATTTGCATTTCGGCGAGCCATTTCATTTCATTTCTCTCTTAATTTGTTTTGCCCCAGAATTCCCTTAAGGTTTGGCGAACTGAAGAACACCCAGGATTGGAAAAAACTGAAGCAATTGACATATGGAAAATGCCATTTCCCCATTAGCTGCACGCGATTTTCCAATAAAATTCCAATGGGAAAATCAAATTCCGGGCCAAAAGAGTTGGCTGACCAGCGGCGGCGGCTGAAATCAGTTACAACTATGGCCAGTTATCTCAGCGGGTCATCTCCACGAAAGGACAATTATCGGCGGACATGCTAATCTGTGCGTGGCCAAAGGACTCTGGCGAAACAAAAAAATGGGTAAAGCAGAATACCTCAATATTTGTTGACGGAACGTGATTTGGCGCATTTTCAGTCGCCGCCGTGAAATGGAGCCACCAACAACATGCGACCGCGCCCATCATGAGCACATCCAAGGGCGCAGGCCACACCCACCAAGGCCCACACTTCCACTTGGAGGTGCACCAAGGAAAACTGGGCACAAAGGATTAGATTCCTGGATTGTTTCATATTCATATGGATATCATATTCAAAACGTATCCCAATTGAATAAAATGAATACTATTTTTCAAAGAAGGGCTTAGGATAAATTAGAGAAATATTTAAAGATGTTTTAATATAAAAGAGGAGCAGCATTACTTCAAAGCTACTACTCTCCAATGAAAAACTAAGACATACTATTGAATTAACGCTTGTAGAAGTAAAACTGTCCGTGCTCAGGGCTCATAATTGTTTTCACTGTATTCGGAGGCACCTCCCGCGGTGCGTTTTCCAGAAATATGCAATACGCTGTGTCCAGGCTGAGCAAACAGGCGCTTAACCAGAACCCTTCTGGAGCCACCACATGGAGGAATCACGAAGCGTATCCGCTGAACACGCAAGTTGAAGGGTTAATTAATTTAATGCGCTAACCCGATCCGCGGAAACGGGGCTCTTCTAACTAGACTATACTGAAATATATGTGCGGAAGGAAACTGAAAAGCTATTTGAAACCACTCAAGGAAGAGCCACCATCTCATCCGGAACTTATCGAAACTCCGCCTCCGAAGACGTGGAAGGCCACACCCTTAGCTTTCCCAGGAAGTTCACGTCTTTGATGTAAACTTTGAAGAAAGGAGGGAGGGGCAGTCCTGGCCCCAAGCTATACCTTTTCAATTTTCCGCATCGGAAATGACTTTACCTTCTGGGTGCGCCGTAATGGAGTCTGTGGCGAATCTTGATTAGCTTCAGCTAGAAAGAATGAAATGATTCTCGCCCCATGCGAATCGTGCGACCCATGCGACCAATTAAAGTCGTTTCCCTGCTAATTATAAACTTATTTTCAATTAATCATGCCGTCAGTACTTTGGGGGCGGGCGCAGGCAGAAGGGGGCGGGGCAGCCGCGATGTCAACGCCAATTGATGGCTGACTCCGACTCCGATATTGGTCCTTGAATAATTCAGCAGGACATCGCCGCTGCCGTTGATTCCAATTGATGGCGAAGTGCCGAGCGTCTTGTTACCAGCTCCTTCGTGTCTGGCGCCCACTAAATTATTCCACAAAAAAGGAGCATCGATGGCCCCGCTTGGGGACACCATCCTGATCATCATCAACAGCCTATCCACCTGCCATTAACCACGCTTAACCTGACAGCATCCTTATGCGACTGCGGCCCAGCACGGCGATAAACATTAAGTTGTCAATAAAGGTAATTCATTATGTCGCACTCGAATACCCGGGGGAGCAACTCTGCGGCTTCGCCTTCGGAGGCACACGTATCCTGGGCATCCATCCAGCCATACAGCCTCCTTTGGAGGCTTTGACAGTCGCTCTCGCTCCGTGGTTAAATATTCCCTTGTATAGGCAATAAAAACGCTTATTGCGCAATGTTTGCCCGCAGCCAAACGCGTTGAGGTCGCCGTTGCAAGCACTCAAATGGAGCTTTTATTGGCAGCCGTATGATGTGGCAGCTGAAGAAATGCCATACTACTCGCGGGCTAAGAGGGGCTACCAATTTCTAGCTGCCAAGTTTAAATGCTTTCAAACAAATATAGTTTATAACACCTCAAAGAGTTATGTATGTTGTGAACGTGGAAAGTTCAGCTTCTTCGGTTTGGCGAATTTCCCTGAGAGACAGTTTATTAAATGACTAATTTTAATGATATATATTCATTAGGAATAATAATGAAATCGATACAGCTCATACTGCCATTTCCAGAGGCTTGCACTTCCAACCACTGGAAACCACTTGGTACTTGCCACTCGGTACCTTATGGCTGGATGCTGGCGCTCGGCACTCGCGTGACACGTCAGATCAATTTTCCGAAATATATTTCCTTCGAAATTTATTTGCCTGTCATTAGAGTTTTTGCGGAACGTGCTTTGGTCGCATTTGCAAGTGCTCCGCTGGGGACGACTATGTGCGACATGGAACGCCAGCGACCAGCGCTTGGAACGGGGGATGGACTTTGGAGCAGGAGCAGGAGCAGGAGCCGGAGTGGAAAACCAATATCGGTGGAAACAGTCGCAGGACTAGCTGACTTCTCGATTGGAGGTCGGTTGGCGGGCGGAGAGACTGCGAGGGGACACTTTTGTATCTCTCGGATACACGTAACCCGGCAAGCACACAGGTACAGATACAGATGCAGACACAGATACACACGTGTGCGCTTTATGAAAATTGCATTTCAATTGACAAACACGGGCGAGTGGAGCATAAAATATGGCAATTTACCTCCATCGTGCTCAACTCCTTCGTGCTTTATGCCTCCACGGCATATTACGTTGATGAAATTGTTTTCGTTTCGACAATTTTCGTGCGGCTGAGTGGCAGGATAGCTGGGGAAGGGGCAACGTCTGTCCAGGATATTTATTATTTTATTAGCGACGTGTGTTGCGCCGCTGGCGGGTCGTCCACTCTGGGTGTGGCGCAATTTTTACGGATAAACCCCTTTCGCAGTTGGCCAAAGCCCCGTGCCTAGTTGGTTATGATAATTAAGTAATGGCTTCGTGGCGTCGGCACATGGTCAAACATCGGGACATCCGTAAGTGTTGACCACTCGAGCGTTACATTTATGCAAACGGGATTCGGGATAGCTTGACGGGTCTACCTTTGTATATCACACAAGTTTCCCCTCGTTCGTCGTTCATAATGGGGTCAAACAAGCGTTTGTTGCTTTTAAATCACACCTTTGAAGCTTAACTATTCGGTAAACACTATCAATCAAATTATACTATAGCATTATCCAAAAATCCTAAGAGTTTCTGAATAAATGAATATAATATTTGTATTGTACAAGTGCCCATCACTTACAGGAAATCAAGATTGTTGATCGTATTTTCACGGTATCCGTTCAACTGAAGTCGCCTTGGGTGCATTTCAAGCAATTCATTGGGCAATTAGTAGCCTTCTCGATGGCCACAAAACGATTTGTTAAACGATTTTTATTTATGAATTTATGTACACATGCCACCTCAACAACCACCAGCTAGCCACCAATCGATGATAAAAGACTTGCCCCGATAAAAGCCGAAAGCCGCAGAAGTTTGGCATTCACAGTCAGGTGATGATGATGATGGCAATAGTAATAGTAATGGTGATTGTGATTGTGATTGTGATTGCCCAGTATACTCGCCATATACGAGGCATGGACTCTGGTCGGGAATATGGTATATGGCTGCATATGCCGTATGGCTGTAATCGCAGGCGTTATCAGTTATCACTATAGCTTAGCACCTTTCGTAAGTTCGTAAGCTGGTCAACTGCTTTTTATCACCATATCTGGACAGCAGAGTGAAAACTCGGGCAATGAATGGCAGCGACGGGGGGCAAAGGTCAAGCGCGGCACGGAGCACAAAAGAACTTAGTGCTTCCTAATTGCGCACTAAATTAACTGAAAGCAACAGCAAAGCAACACAAGAGCCAAAAAGAAACAGCTGCAAGAATAAATAATAATGAATGGAAGGCGAGCTGGACTCGAATCGGATCGGATCGGATCGTAAAGCCGTCAGCGCACATTGAACACATTGAACATGAAATGCACCGCCAATCAAAAAGGCGCACATAAAATTACCCACTGAATTGCCGAAAAGAAATGAGCTCCCAACTCTTGCGCCCACCCTCGCCCCAATAAATGCCCCTAATCTACGTACTCTTTAAATTTCAAATTCAACTCTGCTGGCACCGCCTCTTGTGTCAAAACTGCGGCTGCTGATTTTCCGCGGGTTCCGACTCGAGATCCGAAACAATTCAATTCGTCTCGCAGTTATTATAATTGTACAAATACTGAATTAAGTGCCGCCGCTGGACTACAACACGTTGCATATTTTTTGGAGAATCTCCTCAAAGGCACTTCAATCTACAACTCTAAACGCCGCTCAAACAAGTATTTTTGGGATAATAGAATGGTATAGTATATAATTCTCCAGGTCGAGCTTCGAAGATACGAAATTATAGGTATCTTTGATGTAATCGATCATATGTACCAATATATTTTAGCACTTGGCTTAAGTGAACCAAAGGTACTAACCACTTTGACCCGGGACATTTTGGAGATGGGGCTAATGGTTCCACCGCCCCCTTGGCCAGCCCCGAAAATGTGGCTCAAAATCGACGGCCGCAATGTCATTGAGAAAGCATTTTCGTCAGCGACTCAGCGCGATCAATTTAAATTAAGCCGAAGATTTGGTTTTAATTAAAAATCTTCAAATACGCTTAATGACAATTAATTGGTCAACATCGGGCCAGTCATCGCCGTCGAAGTCGAAGTCGAAGTCGGAATCGTCGCCCTCACATCAGTCTCGATGGATTTGAAGGGCAAGAATCTGGAGGGATGGTTGGATGGTGGGATGGAGGATCTCCGGCCAGATGGCCAGATGGGCAGAAGTCACGCAACCTTCATAAAGCCACCGGAATCGGGGCTTTTCCTCTTTGAAGTTACAGCTGCTGTTGCGTGTTGCGAATGGAGATTTCTTCGCCGATTTTCGTTCAATTGAAACAAATCGAAACTGAGCGAATTCAAAGGGCGCCACCCTGGAAGAATTCTTCTTTCTGGTTTGATCTTCCGTAGAAAGGGCTTTCGTGTTCCCTTCAGCTGCACAACTAGCTCTTCTTCTTCTGTCGCCCTCCATTTGGCCACTCCCCCAGTTAGCATTACTAACCTCGTTAGGTTGATAGATGACCTCGCAACCTGTTATTATACCAACTTCCAAACCCACTTACTCGAATGGAGTGTGTGGGTTTTAATTAAGCCAAGAAAGGTGACTCTAATGACTAGTTATGCACTCTGCGGCCCAATTGGGGAAATGCACATGCTAATCTGTGAACTTTACACCCGCCAATGGGCTAGGTGCCATCACCCACTTCCAGCTCCCCCACCTCGTAAAGGACTTGGGATAGCTGACCGGCTGACAGTCCCCGAAGACAACACAACTGATGGACTGCTGATGACATAATATGCAAATAGAGTGCCACAAACCACAAGCAACAACGGCACATAAAATACATACTTGCACCCCTGCAATCGGGGTGGTGCTCCTCCAGGTCTGACCTGTGAATAGTTTTTAGCTTGATTTCTTCGGGGAATTCCATTTCCAGTGCTTTGGTCGAGCTGACAGGACGAAGGAGTTGCTGTGCTTACAGCCGTGCTAGAGATGGCAAAGCAGTTCTATAAACGCCACGGAGGTATCTTCTTTTTAAACAAGAACCAAAAGGCTTCAATTGAAGCTATGGGCGTGTCTGTAGGCGGTTCAGACTAGTTCGAGGCAAAACAATAATCATCTTTTGCTCTAAAAAGACAGACAGTTTTAATGCTATAACTACAGAAAGCTATAATAGCTCAGGATAATATATTAGTATAGTATAGAATGCAGTACAGAATAGTATTCTTTAGGTCGAGCTTCGAAGATAAGAAATTACAGGTATCTTTAATGGTCGATTACTACCAACATATTTTAGCAGTTGGCTTAATAAAATAACTGCAGAAAACTATAATAGCTCTGTATTTAAACTAAACTATCCTGTCTCCATCAGTTTGAAGTTTCGAATTTATGGTTTGCCATCCCTAACGATTCCATATTTACAGGCAAAGGGTCATACAGTTGGTATGTCGCCTTCGCGTTCCCGTGGCCTCCGTAATTTGCTTAATTACTTTAGCTTGTAAATAGAGCCGGAGGATAACGCCTGCTGCTAGAGGTACAATCAACAGGAAGGTGCGGACTAATCGCACCGCTGGATAAACGAGCTGCACGACTAGTGGTGTTATTAGGTGAGAGTTTTGCATAAGCGTAGCGTTTTGGCTGTAATTAAAATAATTACCCCTTCCGATTAACCCAGTTTCGAGGTTGGTTGCTCAATTTTCTGCATTTCGCTGCTCTGCCAGTCTGCTCCGTTTCCGTTTCCATTTCCATATCCATTAGCCGGGCATTGTGGGCGCCCGGAGCTGTTGCTATTATGTTGTCACATGTGAACTGAGCCATGAGCGAAGCGATTACGGAAGGGGTGATTCCGGGGGACTCTGGATTCCGGAAGGGGTAACCGGAAACAGGAGGATACAGTGGCAATACACAGTGGCGGATAAGGACATCACGCCTTGCGGCGCTGATTGTTCCTTTTGTTGCCTTGTTGCCTTGTTCCTCCCGTGGTTCCTGATGTTCTTGTCGTAGGCTGCCGATTCGGGACTTACCCTTTGATCCCGATACCGCCGGAGAGTCAACCCCCCGTCGACATTTGCGAAGCGACATTATCCCATAATTATAGGGCCACCGTATGCTGGACGGGAACTGGGAGTGGGACTGGGACACGTGCGCCTTCTGTTGTGTTCACTTGAGCCAATATTTATGCAACAATTTAACCGCAAAATTTATTAATGCTCTTGCCAAATTGTTTAAAAGCTTTGTTCGCCCGGAAAATTTCCGCTGAACCCTTTTTCGGCCCGCAATGTCTTTCTTTTATGTTGTGGGCAATTTTAGGATTATCAGATTTATGTTTTGCCTTAAACGGTTTCAACGATTCTTTTGGCAAAATTGGGTTGTAACTTGAATCTCAAACAGTTGCTGGTATTTATTGTCTAGAATTACGTATTTGTATTGCAAACGTTACTCAATATCTTACATTAATATTGGAAATATTGGGGAAAAAACATCTTACATTAGAGTTTCGGTTATCATGCGACTGAATCCATTTCCATGAACTGAAATCGCAATAGCACTTTCGACTTCTGCTCCCAATTGCTCGTCTGTCTCCTTTTCAGTTCCATAAAAAGCAAATAAAACAGTTAAGAACAATTAAGTTTTGAAATCATGCAAAAGTTCGAAAATGTCAAACTCCGAAGCGTGAGAAACATTTTTGCACTGATGTTGAATCAAAACCTCCGAGAAGGATGGCGATATATTTTACAATTAACGAATGTCACTCAGCTTGGCGAATTGTGGGAGACAAAAAATGCAATGCACTGAAAGAAAACTTGGTTGAAAACATGGTAGCACTTTCTAATTCAATTAGAATAAATATAATAAAACAATTCGACATCTTGTTCATATTTCGGCCTATAGCTGGGATTAGTAGTTGTGCGACTTCTGAAAATACCTATGATATTTCTTGTAGTGGAGGGTGTCAAGCTCAAATCGTTTCAGTCATGCAATTTTTTCCCTCAATCATACCCAGCCCGGCTCCATCTCCATCTCCAGTCCAATTCGAGTCGATCCGGTCCGGTCTGGCCTGGCATTGGTGTCCGGAACGTCATGTATCCGTTGCCGTTGGCGAGCCGTTCCTATGGCTCTATCAGTATCTGTATCTGTATCTGTATCTGGATCTGTAGTCGCATCGCAGTCATGTCACCCTTTTCATTACGTTCCATTAAGAGTGTTGGGGGATTAATTGAATTTAATTGATTTGCCAAAGCAGACTAAATTGGCCACACTGTCTAGATTCCGGGGGCAGCACCGCAGCAGCGCAACAGATACTCGGCCCAGACAATTATCCATGAGATACAAACGTATCCGAGTGTGTGCACATTACACCCGGAGCGAAGGAGACATCGGCATTGGCTGCATCTCTGTATTGGTTGGTTGGCTGCTTGGCTGCTTTGCTGGCTAAATTAATGAGCACATGAATTCGGATTCCCACTTTGGACGCTACAATAGCATCAGCCGTTGATCATCTAACAGTGGCTGCAAATAGTACACTCCCTCCTCCATGGCCTATGCACATATGACATCATCGCCAGCTTGGCTTTTGTGCGGGTGCCCCACTCCTCAATCCCTCACTCCCTCAATCCCTCAGTCCGTCTTCCTATTTGTTGTTGTTGTGGTTGGCTTAATTACACAACGAGCTCACAGTTTGAGGTTCAGATACTTTAGTAGAGCTCCCTGCGGAGGCGTGGGATCCAAGCAAATGGAGTTGGAGCTGGAGCTGGAGCTGGAGCTGATTGGCTTTTCAAGTAACCGCGTTGACACTTTTGACAATGGCACTTGTTAATTATCTGGCTTGGCCAATTAATGCATGCAATCAACTTTCCAACTCTAAATATAGATCCTAATAATCGAAGGGGTGTTTGCTCCAATTTTATTTGCATGGGGTATTCAGGTCCTCACTCGAATTAGAACTTCCAGAGAATGCTAGCATCTAGGTATGAAATTCTATATATATTTTTCTATATTTAAGCTAAAAATTTAACGCAAATGGAAATCATTTGATTTGAAGTCGCTTTTAATAAAAATAGGCTACTCTTTGATTAATATATGCAGTGTGGGGTAAATATATGAAACCTAAACATGATCTCTGTATATCCATCCGTGTGAACGCCGAGATTTGATGTTAGTAGATATTGAAAGCTAAAAGATATGACTATAAACTCATATCCATTCGTGTAAAAGAGATCTCGAGAAATGAAGACAAAATATAAGTTGATAGTGAAAGCTAAAAGGTATGAATTTTCATATTTCGAATGGCACTCGCAATGGATTGGGAGTTCTTATCCCGCAAAAAGGTATTTAATGTTTAGCTAAAATCACAATTTAATTATTTAAGAGCTCGGCGGACAGAAAGAGAGCCTGAAAACGACAAAAATAGAGTGCACATGGTACATACACCGCTATGTATTTTTTTGGCTGGCTAAAACAAATAAAGCCGTATGAGTGCAAATATTTTTGTTCGATTTGTATTTGTTTTACCTTGATTTGCACGCCGAGGTCCCAAACGGTTGGCTCCGCCCAGAACATGGCTCTGGAATGTGTGTTATCAGCCGGAGCACTGCCACCTACTTTTTTAATGCTTTTCGGCATACGTCTGTGCTCCTTCAGCACACACGAGTCGGCGGTGCTGCGACCCACCACCCACCACACCCTCCGGGGGGCCGGGGTCGGGGCCACCAATTGGGGGTTCTCCGAGGGGCGGCTCCTCCCACTCGAGAGGGGGCCACTCGGCAATCCAATCACCGTCGACTCGCCACTGCGCATGGTGGAAAAGGGGAGGGGCGGCTGGGTGACTGCGATTGCGCCTCTGTTTTCAGTGATAACAAATCTTTATCGAGGCAATGGTTGCTTATCTGGACACGAATCGAAAATCAATCGATTCAATCGAGTTTCGTTTGTTTGGTAATTAGCTTTTGGACAATGTTTCGCTACCCCTTCCCCGCTGCCCCTCTTTGTTTTCGGTGTGTATTTGCATTAAATATCTCTGCCTTTGTTGGTCTTGTGTGGCTAGAAAAAACACAAACTTGTTGAAAAAACGTTTAGTGTTAACGGAAACTAGGACAGTTGTTTTTACGAAAAAATACAATTAAATGTCCAAAGGGAAAGTGATCAACTTTTGCTGCTGTGTTTTTTAAATGCCACGCTGCTATGAATATTTAATGTACTGCATGAGTAAGAGCTGAATATTTAAGAAAACACATCTCACAGATGCACATGCTGATCTGGCCAGTCAGAACCAAATCCCCAAAACAATCGAATTTGTACAATCTGTGGCTTGATCACTATGACTTTTATTTTTTATTTTTGCCAAAAACTGAATCGAAATATTTACTGGTAAGTTTTAAATTGAATGCAATCACCTCTGTTGCTACGGATACACAAAGTTGGAAGTGATTACTGACCAAGTTGCCATGGATCTCTGACAGAGTGGCTTGCGTTGCAGCAGTAAAACTTACGGATACATGTATCTAAAAAGAATTATCTCTAGCCAAGCCAAAGGTAGTCCCGGCAAACAGACATGTGTCATAAACATAATTACAACTTATCAATAACAGCGAGCACTAACCCGGTAGACTCCGTGTCGCCACAGAACTCATTCCACCATTGCCTTTATCGGAGCGACTTATTTGCTTTCTGCTGGCTTGGCTCTGCGTCGTATGAGCCGCGTTTACAAGTTGTAAATTAAACAAATAACGATCAACAAAGGTGCACACTGAAAGTACAGCCAAGTGGGAAATTGAAGTAATCTGTGCGATCATATTATGTCAGCTCGTTCTGATCTTATCAATTTAGTGGTTCGCCGAATCTCTTTCACTTCGCAGCCAAATCGTAGCCAAATCTTAGCCAGGGAAGGATTGAAATCTTGACAACTAATCGCTCCATAAGAACATCACTGATCGCATGAGCTGTCAGTAATTACAATGAAAAGAGCTGTTTGGCCAAATCGAGGTGCCATAAATAATTGTAAACAATTCAATCCTCCTTCACCGATCAGTGCGTGGTAGTACTAGTTAACCGATATGCTGCAATGGTTCGGATGGTCGGGGGTGCTATAAAACCGGAGTTTTATTTCAATCTGCCGCCTCCAGGTTAAATATATGGGCCTATCAACGGAAAAGCGCAATCGATCTGTGACCCACCATCGGACTGCTCTCCCCCGATTAGATAAGGGCACCACCTCCCCCAAGACCCTTGCTCCCCTCGAAGGGCCAGAGGCTCCAAGCCACCAGTAACTATCAAATCATTTGGCCAAGCGCGTCCTGTTTATGCATCCCCGATCCAGAGGCAGCCACGGCAATATCCGAGCCCAGTGGAGCCCACACGAGCAGCCAACAACCATCGATCTATAAAGAGGCACTAAATCAACAATAGCACCGCCGCAGCACTGAGTGGAGTAAGAGCTATAAATAAATTATTTATAGCTTCGGTGGTGGAATATTGCCACCACACAGAGGTAATAGATGGATCGCTTGCCGGTACGGTATCGTTTTGGGCCCGGTACGTTTGCTATACGGCTGCATAAAGCGGACGGAGGTGGAGAAGGTGCGGCTATATGGGATTCCAATTGCACTACGCTAGGATTCCCTCGCGATTGTACACCGTGAATTATCGTTATTGCTTTTCGATTTCTGCATAAACAAATTCTTAATCCCATAAATGTACCAATACAATACAATTCAAACGAACTTGAAAGAGGCCATTGATTTTTCGTCAACGGCGCTATAATTCCCAACTGGTTCTAGACATGCGACTGATTTCAACATTTACTAGCAGTAAGTATGTAAAACAATCACATTAATACACATACCACTTCGAATTTACCACTTCGTTTTTGTCTGTGTACAGAATAGAGCAAACCGATGAAAATGACTCTGATAACCGATTGTGTGCGTTGATAAGTGATAGCCATGTTATTATTAAGGGCTATTAAAATTCTGATTGAAAATTCATGTCAAAAATATATTTTATTATCCATTATAAAACTTCATTTCGGTTCTTGATTACAACCGGGCAATATAGAATCCAATCGAATTGTAACGATTCGAATTGTTCGAAAACGATAGCTTACACTTCTACGGTGATATAGCAATGCGAGTGCATAGATAGCGTTTTCAAATAAAAGACGGTTTAGTTATCACACTACTATATACTACGATGTCTAGCCTTAAAAACTACTTTCTTTAATTATACCCGTTACTCGTAGAGAATATGGTATACTAGAATCGTTGGAAAGTATGTCCGACTACAGCATTCAATCCTTTTTTTTTTAATTTGTTTGTAGTTTTTTGATGTTGTGATTCAAACAAGTTAAGAAATGTCCTAAAGTGAAGTTCCAAACTCCAAAACTCAACCTATCTTAATCGGATTTTGATACCTCTAAATATTTCTGGCGCAATTCCCTAAAAATCTGCATTCAAATTTAGAAATTATTTTTTTTTCTAATTTTCGGATGTGTGTTGTTGTAGAAATTCAAAAAAAAGTTAAAAAATGTGTGCAATTGTTAAGGCTTTTTTCATTTTTATATTATTTCCCCAATTTTATCTATATTCCAGAAAATGTTGAAATATCTCATTTGCACTTCCACTAGCTGAGTAACGGGTATCTGATAGTCGGGGAACTCAACTATAGCATTCTATCTTGTTTCTTATGGGAAATGCATTTTTCAAATGATTCGCTTATTTGTAAAAGTGTGTTTATAGTGAAATATATATTAATAATTGTCTTCCCAATGGGCTATGGCGTATTCATAAGATTCCTATAGTTGAAACTGGTTTTTAGATGGAGAAGAATCCCCTGCATTCAGTGGCTGACACTCCCTTCATTCTTCATATTTCTCGACCAGCGAATTCCGTCGGATTTTAATGGACGCACGTCAATCTCCTCTGCACATCAGTCAGATTTTTAGATAGCTCTCTAATTGGAACTAGAGCAGAAAGGGAATGGGAGCGGTACGAAGCCGATGGGAATCGGAGCGGAGAAAACCCCACTTGTTCACACTCCATCCTCGACGGACTAAATTTGGTGTGTAATTCTTTAAATCGTTACCATGTGTTGGAGGACCGATGCCAAAACCAAGTGACACCAATAATCCGAAGCTGGGATCTGGGACGCCCAGAAAGATATTCAAATCTGTGGCGAAGACTGGAGGGAAAAACGGGAGCTCATAACACTTATTTATGCGACCGATGAAATGGGAACATTAGCTCTTTGTGTTTTGTAAATATTTGTCATAATTTCGAGGGGCGTCCAACGACATGTGCGCTTCCAGCAGACGATTTTTTTAAATTTTCAGGGCATTTAAAGATAACCCACCACCATTGAGCATTCGTTTTCAGAGTTGTGCTTTTAATGTCGCAATTAAATGCATGACTTTTTAAAAATTAGATGCCTGTCAAAATTGTCTAATTTATGGTTCACAGAAAGCTTTGCTCCAAAGATGTCCCCCAAATTAAGAAGTTATTGGGAAAGCAGCTTCTGCTTTTTTTCCGAATTTCTCCTTGAAATCTCAGACTGAAAGTATTTCAATTTTTTGTTATAATGTGGGGAAACTATTTCCAAATGCATTTGTCGTAAAACTTTAAGCCAAGCCCTACATTTTTTGCTCTTGATCCAACTTTACTAGATTTGGATCATACAGAGAATGTAATGAACGATATCCATGAAATAATTGAAGTCTTGCAACTGTGGGGTTTCAGGCAGATTCATTTCACAACAAATTTAAGGTTTTCCTTAAAATAACAAAGTATTCCTTCTAAATATTCTATTTTCTACCTAATTTGTTTAGCAGTGCAAGTGGGAGAAGACTTGTTCTTTGACATTTAATAAACTGCATTAGGCGAACATGGATTTCATTTAATAAAGCCAATCACTGGATTACATTTCTCCGAAGAGAAGATGGTTGTATAATTAGAAATGTATGGTTTTCTAATTTAATAATTTTCCAAAGATCATCTAGATCCAAATTAAATGTATCTTCAATAGTGCCCGAAGGAACTATCTTCTTTGCTGTTACTTCTAGTCACGTATGTGCTATACAGTTAATGGTATTAAAAGCAAATTTACCGAAATAGATAATGGAATTACACACTTGAGCCATGACTAAATGGCAAGCAATGAAAGGTGAAAACCCTTTGCCTGAGAAAAATCAAACAGCAATGCGAAGTGGCAACCGACTTCAGCCCCCAGGAAATCACTTAGCCACCGTTCGCCGGAGCAGAAAGCATTTGAAGTTAATGGCGCAAAAACCAATCGCGAGTGCCAAGTCAGAGCTGCCAAAGGCAATGGCGATTGGGGGATAGTCAAGTGCGAGGAATGCGGCATTAGTGTTGGTGCTTGCCGAGGTGCCAGGAACCACTTGAAATTAAATGGCGCGGCGCACTTCAAACGCCGGAGACAACAGCGATTACCAAATCGATGGCGGTACGAGCTGATCTACAAAACAAAAGATACAAAATCGCAGAAATGCCAGAGAGCCCGCCCCCAAAAGCAGAGCAGGTAATAGCAAACCAAAGGCCAGCAAACACGCGCCCAACACACGCACACGCACACTCTACACCACCGCCCACCACCCAACACCCACTACCCACTCCAGCCACTCCACCCACCGCCACCCACTTGCCACCATTGTTCGGCGGTGGCATTGATTTGAACGAATCAAAGCGGTATGCGCACTAAAAATACCAACAACAAGCTACCAAGAATCCAGATTAACCATGGCCAGCTGGAAAGGGGGCGTGGCCACGTGCACGGCAAATGGTGGTGGCTGTTCCGATTCCACTTGGCCATTCCGCCGTTCCAATTGGAACCAGCCGTCGTCCCGCTCGCACTCGCACCGAGGCAACGCAGTGGTGGTGGTGAAAGCGTATCCGCTGAGTGGAAACTCGAGTGCCGCTCCGCTCGTCAGTCGCCTGCAGACGCTCGCTGACAGCGGTAAAATCGGAGCAGCAGCAATCCGCATCCGAACGGGCGTTCATTCACAGCGCATCGTATATACAGATAGATATAGAGATACGGGAAAGCAGCGAGAGCCGTTCTCTCGCTGACGTCGCTGCCAGCGTCGACGTCGCTGCCAAATCTAGGCGAAAATCGCAACACTTGGCGTATATGGCATATGGCACTTGGCCGCACTCCGAATCCCCGGCTAAAAGTCAAGTGCAGGAGCAGCAGCAGCAGCAGCAGCAGCAGCAGCAGCAGCAGCAGCAGCAGCAGCTGCGGCGCCAGCAGAGTTTTCCAAGCTCGGCGGCAGAGATTCACTCTCGGCCGGGCGCCGGCGTCAGCGTTCCACGGATCCGTGATTAGGTTTTTACGGTGCTTCAGTCCGCTCGATGAGGCCGAAGCCAGCAGTTATGCGCCCAGCAGCAGCAGCAGTCAGAGCAGCAGTATTAAAGCCCTAAATCTGTGGCACTTCCTTCCGGTAGCCACGTTGCGTATACGCCACCGTAACCGCACTCGCATGCCGTCGCGAAAAAAGCAAACAGTTTCAGTGCCAAATCAAAAGAACAAAAGACCGCTGACAAAAGCCTAAGTTAACCTGAAAGCAAGAAAAACACATAGAAAAGAAACTTATTGAATCAGTGATAAACCCGATATGGACGTGGCCAAAATGCAAGCCACTTCCGGTCAGCATCTGCTGCATCCGGCCGCACCGCCCGCCCACCAACACCACCTGCCCCTCGACTACAGCCTGGGCAACTTCAAGCCAGCCATTGCGGCGGACTTTCCCGGACCCTTCCTCACCAGCCAGCAATCCTCGTCGGCCTCCAATTCCGTCTCCGTCGCCGTCTCCTCCGCCGCCTCCGCTCCGCTGCAGGTGCGGGATCTCAGCGCGCTGACGGCCATGGCCACGATACCCTCGCCCACCCAGCTGCTCCACCAGCGCATCCAGATGTCCGCGGACGCGGCCTTGGGTCACCATCACCAGCAGCCGGCACAGAATCCCCATCCCAACCCCAATCCCCCGCAGCCTCAGATGCCGCCGGCCTCCACGTCGCCGCACGAGTACGCGCCCATGTCCGCCTTCAAAGCGGTGCTGCCCAAGAAGCGGAACTCCGACGGTAAGCCGGAATCTCTTACTATTTTTGCATGAAAATCCGTCACCAATTGGGATTCCAATGCTTGTCACTAAACGGAAGCGAGTTCAGTAAAGTTTAGTTATTTGCATGAAAGTTTTGAAATAAGTGCTGTGAAGTTAGTTGTGTCGAGGATTTCCCTTTTTACGCAGTGACTTACCAACTTGTCTGCTAATTTTCATACAGATGAAGATTACCAATAAAATTTACTAATGAAATTTACTTGAAGACGGTATAGTGCGAAATGCACTATTTACCTAGACAGTTAAAGAAATTATAAAATGATGAGAAAAATATTTATTAATATATGATTACTTCGATATATTTATATAAAAGCTTAATCAAATTTCATATTATTCATTCTTTTTGGAAAGTCATGTTTTATATTTAGAAAATCAAGTCAACTTCTAAGCATTTTATAAGCTTGCCAGAGATTGCAGTTGTTCTGTTTAAACTCAATCAAATATAGCTTTGAATATATTTGAATAATATATTATCTACAATTAAAGATTAGCTTTACTTATAGAACTTATCTTTATTTAAAACTAAATCTGTGCGAACTTCTTAGAGATTTCTGAAAAAGTATATATATGGATTTTAGCAAATCAAGTGTCACCAGATCGCTAAAATAATTCACTGAGTGATATTTCAGCTCCTTCCTGAATGCCAACATTTGTCAAATTAAATTTTTGTGCAGCCTGCAAACAGATTGGCATAAACCCAATCACACCCCCACCACATTTCATATTCCCCGAGTTAATTAAAAAGAGGAAAACAAAAGCGACTGAAATCAACAACACAGAAACGGAGAGCCTCCAATCCGCAGCGAGTGGCAGCAAATCCCCCAAAGGCTGGTCAGCGGGCAATGTAGGAATTTTTAAAAATTTATTTGAGTAATGTGTGATTTTAAAATATCACACTGGCCATGTCCGAAATATCCGAGTGAAAGCCCAAAGGCTGCACGGTGTCGGTTTAATTGGAAAAAAGCCCCAGTTCGGTGGGAAAGCGTGGAAAGCGTGGAAAGCGAAAATTGTTCAGGGGCAGCAGGAGCTGGGATATTCATTATTCCGTTTGTGTGTGTGAGTGTGTGCGCGACGCTTAATGGGCAAATCTTCTGTGCGGACATGGGGCGGAAAAATGGATATCGGGGATTGAAAAATCCATAGCTGGACCACAGATACACAGATACGCAGATACAGATACGGCTGCGAACGGCAAACCATCGCACAAACTTGTAGATACACAGTTCAGTCCAGTCCAGTCGCGTCCAGATACACTCACACTCACTCACACGCTTGTTTGTGTATCTGTGTGCATCTGTGTGCAGACGCCGTTGTCATCGCCATCGCTGTTGAATTTCAAATATGGGCATTGAATGAATGAATGAGCGTTCGCACGGGAGCCCCAAGCTTCAGTGCTGTTCGAAACGGATAAACAATTTTGTTTTGCAGGACTTAAAGGAAAATCACCTTAAAGATAATTCACTTTTAGCACTTTTGCTAGCTAAAACCTTAAAGATAACCCAGATGCAGACACCTGTTCAGTTTCCTGTTCTCAGCTTTAAACGAATTCGGAATTTGGCAGAAAAAAAGCCAAGCTGACAACACTGGCCGTCCCCTCTCTCACTCACTCCTCCTTGCCATATTTCCCCACTCTCACACACACACACACACACTCGCACACACAAGGCAGCGACAAGCGGATTTCATTTACCGGCATTACATGTATCCAACGGATATGTTTTTAGCTCTCCACCGCTTCCAACACAGACATGGATATGCGGAAAAGCAGACTCGCACACACACACGCACACACACTCGCACACTGAATTTTCAATTCCGTTTGCCGCGACAAGCACCCCCCGCCCCCCGCAAGCCACCGCCACCCGCTTCCCCAACCTTCTCTTTCTCTAGAGAAAATGAATTTCGCTTTGTTTGTTGGAATATTTTCTCGGTTTTCGTTGGGACAATATATTGGTTGATGTGGCGAAAGTTCGCAGGGCTCTTTGGTGACTGATTGGCCCCTCCTGTTGAAGGACGGAAACTTTGTGGAAATCTGTTGGGCGCTGCAGTTTAAGCCTTTGAATTTAATGGATCAGAAGCCACTGCAATTGTGTCCTGAAAGTAGGCAACATCTTCTTGAGAAAGTAAGGTTTTGGAGATCTACTCAATAAGTGTCAGAATCTCTATAATTATGTATCACAATTTAAGACAGTAGGTAGTGGCTTTAGACAGTATAGAATAGAGTAGACTAAAATGGCAGTGTGCCACAAAACCTTGCCCCGAAAGGTCAGTCAGAAATATCGTCTCGATTTCCCATTAGCCACCCACCCACGAGTGGATGATCTTAATTTTTGTCATACGCCACCGCCGTATGACTCAATTAATGATGCCTGCCACTCTAATGCGACCACTGAAATAAAATAGAACTTTGACACCGGCACTTGTGAGTCACGAATTAAGCTAAATTGTGAAAATTGCTCGTGCCCAGACTAAAGAGCCGACTAATGGTCTGAAAGGGAGCATGGGTTAAATGGCAGCCCGTACTCAAATTACTTGAACACAGATCTCAGAGCAGCATTGATTCATTCGCAGCGACGACAAATTGTCCGCCCCCAAGTGAACATAGTTTTCCGGTGATATCAGTCCAAAAATCAGAACGGTTCCAAACGTTCAAGGTATAAATTATAATTTTTGATTTAGTTGCCGCGGCAATCGGGTTTTTTATATACGAGCCCGCGTACAAGCCGATATAAATTTAATAACACATTTGTTAAGCCTTTTTCAATCACACCAAACGATTGAACAATTAAAAAGGCAATTGGCATATCGCATGGAATAAATAAAACTCCAGCAATCGCCGTGAGTTTGGCTTATCTCCAAGAAATATTGGAAAACTTGTGTTTGTCAGTGAAAACTGATTGCTTTAAACATAACTATAAATTATGTTGTTTGAACATTGTGAAGTGAAACTCCTAGAAAAGAGTAAATTGGGTAGTATGTCCTACAGCATTTTGCCAAGACACTATAATAAAGTCGGAAAAATGTTGATGGAATTTATTGGAGACGAAGATGACAGAGTTCTTTTGGGAATAAAACTCGCTATGGCATATAATTTCCCATTCAATAAAATGTTCAGTGCATTCACAATTCTATTCGACACATTCGTCTCACGAGTTCAATTGCAAAGTACATTATTGATCAATAACAAATTGTCGCAACCAAAATCAGAGCAATATTTATGGAATGTTTACGACACACGTCGTAATCATTGGCAACTCATCGCCTATCATATATACTTCAACTTCTCACAAGTAGACGAAAATTGGGCATTGTAAATCTATAAAGATATCCAAAACCAAATCAGCCAATCAGCCAAATAAAGAAACGCCAAATCCACGGTATCCCGTGTATCTGCAAGATACAAAATAGACACCCGGAGGGTGAAGTACGAGCATAATCAACTACGCACACACACACCACACCACACACGTGTTATGATTTACGATCCGAGGTAAATACATAACGACATCTAAACATGTCAGTATCCTCTGTGGCCAGTTGTAAAATCGAAAGAGTAAAAGTATCATAAAATAAGCGAGCGACCGATAAGTAAACAAATGCCAACCGCAGACATAGTTCGTGCAACATTAAGAAAGTACATACCACTGGGTTCAGTTCCCTTCCTCGATTTGTGTCCGACTTTTTTTGTTGTTGTTGTTGTTATTTATGCCCTCGATTCCCGTCCAGTCGGTTTATCATTGCATCGACCGAGTGTTTGACAAAGAAAAATCAATTTCCAGCGAAAAGGAGCTAAAACGCAGCCCATTTGCCATTCGGCATTTGTCACGTCCGATGTTTGAGTATTGAAATTAGAAATGCCCCGATCGATTTCCGCCGCTGATAGTATGAAGAACTGCGATTTTCAATATCGAATTTGTACAGCCATAAAAGCTACCAGAGTAGATATCGGCTTATAATAACAATAAACCGCTCCGCAGACTGCAATAATGATATCACCTACATTTCCACTCCGCACAATGGGCGTCATATGAGTCTTTGGACCCAAAAATCACACCGAGCCGACTCGATCACAGTCAGAAACAGAAACAGTTTAGAAATCTATAAATAGTAGTTAGTTCGCTTAGTTCCTAGGTTAGTTCCTTAATGGGTACGTTGCGTTTTCATAAAATACTTCTGGGTGGAAAGTGGAAAGTGAAAACCGTCGGCTGCCCGAGACCGAACGGCAATTAAATGAAATTTATCAGCGGGAGGAAAAAGGTAAAAAATCGTAGTCTAAAGTTTAGATAGCCTCCTGATTTATTGCCCAGCGATAAGCAGCTGGGAAAAGGGTGCAATATACGGATCTATGGTTGCGATCGGTTTGTGGCACAGCCATTGGCATTCTGCGGGGAGTAGTTGGGATGTGGGGTGCACCTCTGATTGATTTGCAGTGTAAAAGTAAATAATGTAATTGCAATTGGCGACATTTGCCGAGGGGCTTCAAAGAAACGCTGCCGACCCAGCGGGACCAACAGCTGATAGCTGATAGCTGATGGCTGATGGCCGATGCCTGATAACTGGCACACACACATTGGGCCAACTGTTGAGTGTTTGGATACGCAATCCCCATCTAATGCCACTCAACGAGTGGAGCTTATGCGGGCTAAAGAGCTCTGCTCTCTCTCCAACTGATATGCTATCGCTGGGGTGGGCAATCCAAGTGCAAAGCGGAATCCCAATCGGATTCCCGATCGGAATCCCAATCGGAATCCCAATCGAAATCCAACGCCAAATCCGAATCCAAATCGAAATCCGAACCCAAGTCGAAATCGAAATCTCAACTCAATCCGTAAATCATGCACACACATTCGCAGGCATGCCAACAGACCAAATCATGGCCTAATCTATCTAACCGTTCACAGTTTATGGCCCTCTTCTGGCCATATCGCCGCGGCTCTTTATTATTTATACTGTGCTGTTTTTATTTTTGCCATTTCCACTTTCATATTTGCCGAAAGCGGAATTTGTTTTTATAATATTACGACCGGCCGGATCCCCGACTACTGTTGCCCAGTTTAATCGAGTCGACTTCTGCGAAATAGAAATAGAAATAGAAATACTTCGACTAACTGATTTTGTGCCCAGAAGAGGTGCTATAAATTTAGTGCAAATGAGAAATGAGAATAGGTTTGAAAAGCAAATTAGGGGCATATGCCTTGGATTTCAATTCGAAATCTATACATCAACTTCTACAGAAAGTCTCTCTGATTAAGGACTGTAATCCAACATCTTGGGATGTCAAAGCTAACACCTTAAAGTATTTTCCAATGCCGTCATGTAATTACTTAAATGATGATGTTTCTTAATTAATATGATCTGCGAAGAATTGCTCCAGAGCGAAGTATTTCCAAAGTGTTTACTAAACAATTTTTATAACAACCTCCCGTCAAATTTCAACAGCTCGCGAGTAATTATAAATGAAATTCCAGAAATTAACACCTCCTGCAGGAGCACCAGCTGCCCCCCGGCAAGCCGTAAGCCCAAACCAAATTGTAATGGCTGCAAATCGCCCCAAAACAATAATAATCCTAGTGGTCGGGGGAGACAGTAAACAGGGCGCAGGATAACAATGATTTCAATTACCATGCAGTGTCGAATAATTATTTTACCTTCGTCCTTTTTATGCGAACAAGTGCGTGGAGTGCGTGAATATTGCTCCCGGGCGGATAAAAACAGATGAACGTCAGAGGCTGAAGGGCTGGATGATATTGGGTGTTAGGGGGTTGGGTGTTCCGAATGTTCCGGATGTTCGGGGTGCTCGGGGTGCTCGGGGTGCTCGTGGTGCTCGTGGTGTTCGGGGTGGACGAGGGCTATGTCTATGTCTAATGTGCACAAATTTATGACTTTGCTGCCGACCGTCGAGGGGTCGTTGATGCCACTTTGCCAGCCTCCAGCAGCCGAAGGACTCGCCAGGACGCGCCAGGACTCGAGAGGAATCGCCACCCTGGAGCGACATCGGGCACATGCTTAAGCTCATTATTGTCGTTTAAACAAGTCGCCCTACGTGAGCCACCAGGAGCCACTTGTCCTGCTCCTTATCCGGGTTGCTTTTGGCCCACCAGCTTGCAGCGAACGTTAAACGTTTCCAATTTTATTTTCTATATATATTATTGTGTGGGCCCTTTTCCCGCTGCCACTGACTCGACCTCCATTCGATTCGAATTTGTTTTTGGCTGGTGGAAATGCTCTCGGGACGATTGCGTACATAATTAGAAGGGAAGGGTTGGCCGGGACACATTTGCCATAATGTCAATGATTAAAATTTAGATTTTCAGGTGGGGGGGAATGAAATGTGTTGGCTTTCCTGGCGATATCCCAGCTACGATGTGATAGGAATTCTCCCTTAACAACTGTTAGTAAAATAAGCCCAAGCCGAAGTAGTGAAAACATAGTGATGATCAAACGAATCCGGGCCAGGTACTGGATTATGGGCCATTTCCATATTCAAAAGCACTTAGGAGCAAAAACCGAAATCCCAAGACCCAAGTTTGAGCAAAAATAACAACGGCGAGAATTGCAACAACAGCAGCAGGGCAATAAAAACACTTGACACTCTGGCGGGAAAAGCAGAGCAGCGGGCGAGCCACCCCCCATTTGTATCTGAGTATCTGACGGATACGTATATATCTGCGTGCGAATATCCCTGGCTGCGTTTAGTGCGTGGGTTTTGTTTATATTTGCTTGGCTTTGCGTTTTGCCGCCTCACCGACTCCGGACTATGGCCCGGAATCAAAGTCCCGCCCCCGCACTTTTCCACCCACTTCCCCACCCCGCCGCCTTGGCAGTTACTTTTATCTGCGTGGCGAATTAGAATGTTGTCAAATTGTTATTCTTTTGTTGCGCTGCGGATTCATTCATTCATTCGATTCGCCTCGGGCCGTCGCGGTTTTCACTTGCCTGGCACACGGCATGTACGGCATATACGGCATCCACGTTGTGTGGAGTGAGTTATGTGTACCATTACCCCTTTCGTTTCCCTGCAATCCCTGCCTTTTGCGCCTGCGTCAATTTGCACACGCGGAATGTCGCCGGAGTTCCCAGTTCACAGCGATGAAGTTCCCAGTTCCCAGTCCACCGATTCTCATTCCGACTCCGAATCCGAGCGAATCCCATTTCCCCGGCCCGCTGTGTGTTTTCTGTTTTGTCATGCTCCATTTAGCCGAGTGTGGACCGAACAGATGTTCTATTTAAACGCACATTATTATTATTTCATTTCGACAGGCGATAGACTCTAGGATGTGTATTTTGTGCCGTGCACCAGGCAAAAGTTAAGATTTCCATTTCCTCCTAATATGATCTTCTTTAAATATTATCTATTTGTCTTAACAAAAATCCTGATCTTTGCAGTCGAAACATAAATTTTATTACTAATCATATGAAGTTTTCATTGTCAGGTGCAATAACTAAAGCTGTTTCTAAAAATGATTCTACAAATAAAATCAAAAAACCATACAAATGAATTAAAAATGTATGTAGAAACCATTTAAAACGAAAAGTCAAATATAAACAAAGTTGTCAAGCTTTAACTATTCCGAAATAGCCTTGCGAGTAAAAACTTCGTGGTTGATAAGAAGGGAACTCGATTCCGAAACTCCTGTCGGGTGGCTGCTCCTGTCCAGGGGCGTGCCGAGTTCAACCCTGAGCGCCGGCGCCGCATCCGCACACGGATTTGTATCTGTGTCCGTGGCCATCATCGCTGGCCAAGGATTTCGGGGTGACGACGCCGAATGATGACGCGCTGATGTCAAATGCGGAAAGCGGTTCATGAGCGGGGAAGGATTCGTTGATTAGGGTGAATTAATGGTCATGTAAGGTGGATTAGGCGATTGAATACGAAAATAATTACATTTGAAATTCGATACGCTGCCAACTGGCACGCATACGAGGAAACTCTGGTGTGCGATGCCGCACAGGTGGATTCCATTTCCCTTCTTTTTTTTGCAGTGAGTGATTGATGATATGGCACACGCTTTGCTCTGATTTCGCTAAGCGATCTTGTGAACAAATCAATAGGGCTTTACACATTTATGCACATAAACAAACAGCATTAGAAAGGTTTATAATGGATTTCAATTCAACATTACAGATGCCTCGCTAGCATTTAGCATAAGCAGACTGGTCAAGACTGAACAACTGACGGCGATGGCGGCGGCGGCCGTGGGCCTGAAGCCGCCGACTCCTCTGGAGGACAACAACAACTCAATCTCGATGCTGAGCAAAAACCAGCAGATGCACCAGCAGCACCAGCAGCACCACCAGCCGCATCAGCCGCATCTAACCCAGCGCTCCAAGCCAGCCTTCATCAGCGCCAGCGAGAAGCTGCGCCGCCAGTCGCGATCCCGCTCCAGGTCGCGATCCCGCAGTCCCTGCTCCTCGCAAATCGACATGGAGGACGCGGAATCGAACCACTCGCACCGCTCGCTGCACTCCCGCTCGAGATCGCGATCCCGTTCCCGCTCCCATTCCCGCTCCCGCTCGCACTCGAGCAGCTCATCGGTGGAACTGGAGGTGGACTCACCGCCCGGCAGTCCGCGGATCAGCTCGCCCAGCGGCGCCTCAGCCTCCGCCTCCGAGCTGCTGATCACCGCCAACGGCGGAGGCCGTAGCATAGGATCCAAGAAGTCGGATCTCTTCTCCGTCTCCGCGCTGCTCCGGCGGGACGAGCCTCCTCCACAGCGACGGACGCCACGCAGCCCGCCAGTCAGTCATCTGACCTCCAGCGGCCTGACCATGCCATTCAATCCGCTGGAGGCGATGCGCCAGGGCTATCCGCCCAACTACGACGCGGCCATGTTCCAGCGACCGCTCTTCTCGCCCGCCCTGCCCTTCTTCGCCGCCGTCGCCTTCCACCAAGGTCAGCAGCAGCAGCAGCAACAGCAACAACAGCAATCCGGCCTGGGAGCAGGGTAAGTCGTGTGTCCTTCAACTCAACATAGTAATACTTGTTAACTATAGTTCTGGCACTAGAGGGTCAGAAGGCAACCCATTTTAAAGCTCAATTTAATTGCCAGATTAGCTTCATTTGCCACCTCCACTGCCGTGCAAAGCGAGTTTGCAACTGGGTACCCATTTTAATTAACTCGCCTCAATTAAATGTGTTTCCGCAGCTACCATCCGGATTCGCAGGAAAATCTCTTCCGTCTGCGCAGTCTGATGGTGCCGCTCCAGTCCGCCGGACAGAACAACTCCTCGGCGGCAGCGGCAGCGGCAGCAGCTGCGGCGGCGGCCGTCGGCGTGGGCGTTGGCGTCGGGGTGGGCGTGCCTCCCAATGGCGGGCATCTGGGCCTGCCCCACTCGCCCCACCTGCACCACTTCCACCACATGGCCGCCAAGTGGCCGGGCCTGCACCAATTCAGCGACCTGTACTCGTGCATGAAGTGCGAGAAGATGTTCTCCACGCCCCACGGCCTCGAGGTCCACTCCCGCCGGACGCACCACGGCAAGAAGCCCTACGCCTGCGAGCTCTGCAACAAGACCTTCGGGCACGAGGTCAGCCTCAGCCAGCACAGGTATGTGTAGCATGCCACCGCAGGCAGGGGGGGAGCGGGGGATCGGGATCTGTTCGGGCCACCGCATGCCTACACTCAGAAAAAGTGGTTAGCAGAGATGAACTTCAATTGTTTGTTTGGCTTTTCTCTTTCAAACCCAATAAATCTCTTTACCAAGTTTTGCTTTTAAAACTATTGAGAGTAAATTAAAAGTACTTTTGTTTATATAATTAACCCAAAAAACATGGTATAACTATATTTCCGAGTGTAGTGCGCGGTCTTCCTGCCTGGGACACTTTGCATTACTTAATTTAGCCAAAATGGCTGGATTTCAGCCTGACCAAATGTTTGCCTTTGTGGCTGTAGTTAAAACACGTCCACTTCCGCCTTTGGGGACTTACCGGACCTTAATTACGGCGAGCACTCGTTACTGGGACCCCACTAATCCCCCAAACCAACCCACCCTCTCCATTCCAGGGCGGTGCACAACGTGGAGAAGGTGTTCGAGTGCAAGCAGTGCGGCAAGCGCTTCAAGCGCTCCAGCACCCTGTCCACCCACCTGCTCATCCACAGCGACACGCGGCCTTATCCCTGCAACTACTGCGGCAAGCGGTTCCACCAGAAGAGCGACATGAAGAAGCACACCTACATCCACACGGGTAAGCAGTGCCGTGGTGCATATAAGAAGGGTTCCCCTCACGGTTCACCAAACTTAAAAGGTTTTAAGTTGCTTTAAAAGGGAAGGGATCGTTAATTTTTGTTTGGGTATTTTTGGTACTAAGTATATACGAGTATATTATATTATATTATTATATAGTATTTATACTACATTATATTAGTATATTATACTATTAAAGTATAAAGAATATATCAGTATATTATAGTATTAAAGTATAAGGAATACTACACCTATATTTTGCGATTTAATAACAAATTAGCCCGGAAGCTAAAAAGAAGTGCTGAAAAGATTAAATGCTGTACTTAAAAAACAACTGCTTCGCCTTCTTAAATCAGCCAATTCCACGAATCACAGTATTGTTCAGTTTATTTATGCAAAATTCGAGCCCAAAACAAGCGTATCTTTAAAGCATTTCGCCAAAACACAGGCGCACTTGATGCGTCCATGGGCGTGGGGTGTTCCAAGGGCGGGGGTCTTCGGCGGGGGAACAGGAAGCGGCGCCATTAAAGCGCCGAACGAGCCACCCCAAAAGCCGCAGTTGCCAGTTGCAATTACAGTTGCCATCGGCAGAAGCAGATATAGCGAAAATCTGGGGGTGTTTGCGAAACCGGGTTGGCAGAAGGGGCAGGGCAGGGGAGGGGTTCGAAAAAAAATGGAGCAGACGACAGCTGAAAGAGCGCCCAGTTGGCTCTCCGGAAATCGCAGGGGAGAGAGTAAGCGAGAGAGTGCTGCTGATAAGAATCTGAATCCGAAAGAATCTATATACTGGAAGGGCAGCACACAGATACTCCAGCACTCGCACACACACACGCGCGGGCACTGAGGAGCGAGTGAGACAGCGCGAGCGAGAGAGGCGGGCTGAGAAATCACAGCCGACCAATGAAAAATTTAGTCAAGAGATTTTGATTTTCTGTTTTATACGCGCGCACTCACACGAATAACAAATACGAGGCGCACACATACACGCCGCGCAGTGGTGTAGGTGCACACACACCCCCGGAAAGCCGAAAACGGAACGGAACTGAACTGAACTGAAACGCCATTGCGAAACGGGGCAAGTGGAACTGCGAGCGGGGCGGGGGGAAGGCCGTTGGGTGGGGCAGCCCGATTTTAAGTTACCCACGGCCACGTGAAAATTTCGAATCTCGAATGCGATTTGTTTGAAATCACACACACTCGAGCACACAGAAAGCGATTGCAATGATTCTGATTGATAAGCGTTCCACCCTTCATAACGGCAATCCAACGAATATTACGAAATAGAGATATAGGAAATAGAAAATATATTTTCTAAATTGCAGGCAAACAGTAAATAGTAGTAACCTGAACACATCCGTGTTTTGCTGAGGAAATCCATGCGAATGCCATTACATTCAAATTCAATTCCTTTATAGAGTATAAGCACACTGGATCATTAAGCATAAAAAGCGAAATTCCGGTTCGGCTGGAAATCAGTTTACAAATGGCAAGGATAATAACCTCTAATAAGCAGACTTTCCTCGCTGGTGCGTCTGGCGAAATCAGTGAAAGAGAAATCAGCACCCCACAAGCCCCCGCAGACATACAAAAAAGAGAAAGAGAAATATTCCAGACATTTTTATCGTTTGCCGTCTTCGATTTAGGACGTGTGCCTCCCTCAAACTCCAGCACCCCCATTCCCGATGGCCCCAAAATGCGCCCCGCTTCCTCGGCCAAAGGCACATGTGGCCAAGTTGGCCCCAACATTTCAAGATTTTCCATCCAAGTGCTTTGGTTTTTCCCGGGTTCCGCTCCTTGCGCTTTGCCTTCCTTACGACTTATCCTTAATTTTCTTCCCTGTGTCGGGGCGTGTTTCCATCCCAGACAGCAGATTTTTCCTCCTTTCATCTGATGTGATTTTTCGGAGCAATTTGCTCGCTTTTCCCGTTCTGTTTCTTTTTGCATTTTCGTATTTACTTTTTGGCGAAATGTTTTATATGCTTAGTCCGTGCTTCGACCGAATTTCCCTTTTTTTTGTGTTTCGCTTTTATTTCAATGCCTCAGATTTTGGTTCTCGTCAATTTATGCGCTATAAAAGGACTGAGGGAAAAAACATTTCAGGATTCTTTTATTTATTCATGACTTTTGTTTTCCATTCCAAAGTTCATTTTAGTATGTCTGAGGTGCAAAAGGTGGAAAATCGATAATTTAAGTTGAATGCTTTTAAAGAGTGCTCATAGCTATACTATTTACAATTCTGGGAAAATTTGAAATCTAAAATTGTATATCGATTAGGCAGGTTAACGAATTAGAAACCATTGTAGCAAGTTGTACAAATGTTCCAGTTCCTAAACATATACCCTTTGTTACTTTGTTTCAATTCATTTCCCAAATCAAACCAAGGCAATCTGCCCTCTGTTTTTTCGCCGCTCCACAGGGCGTATGCGTGATTTGATTCCCACCGCCTAACGAAAAGTGGTGGCCAATCCACCAAATGTGTTGAGAACGTGCTGAATTAGACAGCAAACTGAAGCTTAAAATATTAGAAGACTAAGAGGAAAGCCATTCGGGAGGCAGCCAAAGACTTAAAAGTATTTCCGCAATATGCTGCAATAAAAATCGCTGAAAAAGCTGGCAAAAAGACATTGCACTGATACATAATTTTCGTATACGGGAATATAGCCTGCCCCCTTTTTTCTTTTAAATTACCGACGGCCGACGGGATTTTTCCATTCCCTCGAAGCTGTTTTGCTCCACTTGTATTATTTTTTTTGTTTTTGGGTCTCGTTAGAGCTCGTGGGTCGTTTTGGCCGTGATAAATAATAAAAGCTGCTCTATAATCTCTGCGACTACGTGACGTTATTTGTGCCGATAGTGCACGAACGTGCCCCGAGCCACGGACCCCGGAGAAGGCATCCTCCAGATTCTGCATCCAGCACATCCAGGCATGCTCGGTGAGGCCAACTGAGAGCCGGCTCCGGGCTGACTGCTCAATTTTACTGTTGCTCGACCTTCCATCCAGCCACCCACTTAGCCACCCAACGTAGCCACCCAACGTAGCCACCCACTTAACCATGCCGCTGCTCAAGGAAAAGAAATCCTCATGCCCCGGGAACTGAAAGTTGAATCAGAGCACATCCCTACGGTCGAATGTTTCACAATCACGTCGCTGCAATTCCATTATATACAACGAAGCTGTCTTCCGTTTCGTTTCGCCGGATTCGCAGCCCCTCTCTTTCACTCGCCGCCTTGCCCTCTCTGTCACTCCGCCGCTATATACCCGTATCTCTGTTTGTTTTATATACACTTTCCCCAATTCTCGGTAGGGAGCTCCAGAGTCAGGTCCTCTGAAGTTAGCATGTTGTCGTCGTTATTTTGTTGCCGTCCCCCACAATCTCATGCTGTATATCTGTGTGTGTGTGTGAGTGCGGTGTGTGTGTGTGAGGTGTGTGTGTGAGTGGCAGAGTAAGTGTATGGGTGTAGTACATAAAATGTAGCCCAACAAGTCTGTGCCACTATCTCCATACAACAGAGGGCTATAGATAAGGGGCAACTATACGGAATATGTATGCGTGACTAGCATGGTTGGCAGCAGAAAAACGTGGAGCGGGGCACTAAATATAATCAGAGTTTTTGTATAACTACAGGAAAAAGAAATAGCTTCGTTTTCTAGAGGCAAGATTTTGTATTTAGCTGTACGGAGTTTGAAAATTTGATTATAAAACGCGTGCATGCAAAGAAATTAATCACCGCCATCTGTACTCCAGTTAACTTACCCTGACTGCCGACTAAATGACGTCTGCTGTGAGCTTTCACAATCAAATTGATATTTCCTTCATTTTCATCTGCCATATCTGAGATTTCATTATGTACAGCCAAATTTTCATGACATTTCTGGCTCCAGGAAAACCGTTTATTTCGAAAGCAGCTTTCCACCAAATCTCTAATGAAAAATTCAACAGCACGAAAATGAGCAATAAATGGCGTATAAAGGCGAAGCTGGGGAAAGCCCTTAAAAAGAACCCCACAAAATTACTTTAAAAATGTTAGCAGAGCACGGAAAAAGTGCTACTTTAAATGCGGCGCCACCGCAGAACATCACACTGATGAACCAAAAAGTTTAAATTTAAAAACTCCAGCAGTTCCCCAGTCGAGAATGGAAATGGGCAGGAGGAGGAGGCTCCAGCCTGCGGTCTGCGGAGATGACTTACATGGAGTCTTGGGGTCCAGGCGGGCAGGGTTGGGAGTGCTGCTGTCTGGCGACGATTCGCTTTTTTTGGGGGTTGACGCTCGAGATGCGGTGTGTGCACCAAGGGGAGGAACTGGATCAGGTTGGCTCATGGCAGCACAGAACTAGCTAAAATGGCGCACACTGGTTGGAAGCTCAGACGCAGAGCAGTTAGAGCGTGCTCAACGCAGGGGATACCCCTTAGTGTCATGCTGACAGGTATATTTTAAAGGGAATATTGTGTTGGTAGACTTAAAAGTGCCTTTATAAGTTTTATTCGTATTTTTAAGGGTCTAAGTAAGGGTAAGGGTAAGTAAACCAACCTAAATCATACTCCAAGTGGACAGATTATAAAATGTTTCAACTGAATACCAACTGGTCATCAAATGATGCACCCAAATAAGAACCGAATGAGTGCCAGTCCTCCACTGAGTAAGCCCTACTAACGTGTTGCATCCTTCCACTCTTGCAGGTGAGAAACCGCACAAGTGCCAGGTGTGCGGAAAGGCCTTCAGCCAGAGCTCCAACCTGATCACGCACTCCCGCAAGCACACCGGCTACAAGCCCTTCTCCTGCAAGCTCTGCCACAAGGCCTTCCAGCGGAAGGTGGACCTGCGCCGGCACAAGGAGACCCAGCACACGGACCTGCGTGTCCACCTGGGCAAGGTGGACTTCATGTCGGCGGCGGCGGCAGCGGCAGCCTCTGCGGAGCTGAGTGCGGCGGCAGCGGCGGCGGCGGCGGCGGGAGCGGGAGCGGGCGGTGGACCAGTTCCGGGCGGAGGGCAGGCGGGGAGCCAGGGCGCCAGTGCGGTCGGCACGGCCCCAAACGGGGCTCCTCCGATGGGGGGACTCAACTGCCAGAAGGTATCGCTGCTGGCATAACCATCGGAGAGGCAAACCGAAATCCAAATCAACCGCAACCATTGTGCAATAGACGGAAGTGAAAGGCTTCGCCAGCATTCTCAACCGCTTGAAACCGAACTCCAAAGAGAACAGATTAAAACAATTTAAATAATTTTAAGCCAGCCAGTTATAAAACTATTTCCAATGTTGCCAAAAACTAAAATAGCAAATACGAATCGAAACCAATTAAAGCCAGCACTATAGTCAGTCTCAAGTTATCATTAAAGCGTAATCACATTACACATTGCCATCTTACGAACATACCAAAGTAATCCGGAGCAAAGGAGTTTCCATGTTTTCCCCTATGTATGTATGTCAGTTTGTATTGCTGTGGCCCGAGGGTCAGTTTAAAATCAAAATCAAATTAAGAAATTCCATCGATATGAACTGTGCGTGTCGTGCGAGTACTTTGTGAAATGTAACAAACTAAATCCGAGCGGAGAGAAGTAAATCCAATATATGAAATAAAATGAAAGAATTCGAACGCGCGAGGGCAAAACTACAATGTTCCAAGTTTTCGCTTCTAGATAGTTGTGAAATTTTAACTAAATCGCTGTATTATGCAAACTATTTTGATATTATATCATTCCAATGAATTTAGCCTAATTAATAAATTTTTTAACTTATTTATACATATTATGTGTATGTATGTAAAAACCGCTAAACAAATATATATATACGAGTATATTTTCATTTAAATGTTCAACAAATAATGTATGTAATATTAAATTAACAATTATGAAGACAAACATTAATCTACATTCTAAGTATTTTTATGTTTTCAAAATAAATTGAATTTATTAAGCAAATGTGAAGGCTGTGTATTCTTCAAGTGGGCGGGCTCAAAGTTCTCCACCCATTACTATAATTTGAAAACCAAAAAGCACACATCACTTGAAGTGTCAATAGCAGTTGGCCAACCTCTTTGCGAACTCACAACAAAACTGAAAAGGGAATCGCTTCGAGGACATTTCCATAACCCTGAACGTCAACACACAAGCAGAATGATTAAAAAATCATACGTTCATCCATGAGAATTATAAACAAGATATTCAAACCTGTCTGAGTAACCATGAGTGGGTGAAGCCCACTTGAATTTGTTTTCTATTTTCTATTCCCCAGCGTGTCCAGCCGCAGATATCAAGTATCACGTACGAGACGAGGGTAAGCCATCAAGCCATCAACCACCTACCCCACATTTTCCAGCCAGCTCTAGCTCCAGCTCCATTTTCCATTTTCCATCTTCATCTTGGCGCTGTGTCTCTACCAAATTTGACAATAAAAAATATATAAATTGCAAACGGTGAGCTCGGCGAACATACGCTGTGTTTTTTTCCCACTCCGCTGATCGGACTATTCCCAAGTTTGCAATTTGCACAGCGGCAAATTGTCTACTTTGCAAATGGAGTTCAGCTGTAGCCGAACCAATTTCATCAATAAAAAATATTTCTGTCTACCTCGAATAAAACGGTGAGTTACTTTTTCGTTGCCCTGGCCTGTGCATTTGACAATTTGTATAAATAAAAAGGTCGGGTACGTGGGAATCGCTTTATCTCTGATAGCCACGGAATTGGAAATGAAATGGTTCAGAAAATATGAAGACTAGTACAGAGTACTTACTCCTTGGCATTTGCTCCTGCAAAACGAAGTACAAAGTATTTATATTTCTAGTAACAGAAAGCGCCAGGAGTTCCCACGATACTCTTGATACTTACATAACTGATTAGGTTTATGGATATTCAAATAAAAATGAATGCAAGCCTGCCGCGTAGGGAGTGCTTTTGTGAGAGTCTTGCGTTAATTTATGCAATGATCGATAACATCCTGCGATTTAATCAACAAACGCCTATGCCGCCCGCAACAAAAGCAAAGCCCCAAGATCAAACGAGTCAGCCAGGGAGAGGTTGGCGATCATAAAACATTGATCAATCAATCTTAAACGATCTGGAAAAGTCACAAAATCAGCAACTTCCGTCCAAGAGGCACGAGTTGAGCGAGTGGTATCAAATAGTACGGAGCTGATCTTTACATTATTGATTGGACGAGCGTTTTTACGATTGCATAAAACAAAAAGCAAAAATTATGAACTCACAATGCGGGTTCTTTGAACGAATTAAACGCAATTAGCCGAAGGTACTGCCAGCCCAAGATGGACGGAAAATCGGTTCCGTCAGGATCAGCTCTCCTCCGAAATGGTCTTGAGTTTCTACAGTCATTCCTCAGCATCTGCGTGCCATTGAAAGTACTCAATCGAGGCGATCTTAATGCGAATTTATTGCCGCCATCATTATGGCTCCGCGCCGAGACATGAAAATCATTTGGGGCGATGACTAAAGGCTTTTCAACAGCTTTGCACCCCTTTCGTGTATCTCCGAACTCGAATATGCCGGTCTTCTGCGATGCGGATGAGCACCAACCCGAACATCGGATAAGACAATGGGTCTTAATTGGTCTTTATTTCTGGAAAGAGCGTTATTAAATTACTGAAAATGCGCGCTCAAGGTGGGAATGAAATTCTTCTTCGGGAATTAACAGCAATGAAGCAGCCAATTGTAGGATTACAAAGTTATTATGTACTTACATGTATGGCTTGTATTGTATTCATTTCATAATCCCACATGGTACACCAAGAATATATTCCCATTATTAAGTGTCGGCTCCTCCATCAGTCATTGCCTGAAATCAAAATATATTAAATGTGCTCCGAGTCCCCACTGGAAGCCGGCACCTCATTGAATTGACCTCCCATCGAAGTGCCCCTGAAAATCCATTTCATTTATCCCCCAAACGGCTCAGCTGGTCAACTCGGTGGCGAAACATGAAACATGCCCACCCCACCGAGTGGACACTTAATGGGAATTGCATTTTTATTGCACAAACAGACAACGAAATGTTTATTAATGGCCCAAACACACACTGCCATCCGACGCATCGCCAAATGCAGTTAAATTGATTCCGCCTCCGATGGCCTAACTGCAGCACTAACCAAGTGTAACACTATAACTGCAAATGTTGTTTTAACGCCCGGCGACGAGCACCTGCTGACAATTTCAAGTGCAGGCGGGCAAAAGAGCAACAACACGCACAACTGGAGTGATTTTCCGGCCTCTCATCCTCAGTCCTGAGTTCTGAATCCTGAATCCTGAATCCTGACTCATGTACACTGTATTCTGTGTCCTGCAACGCGAATCCTCCCCCTTGATGCCAGGAAACCGCAATTGTAATTCACGGATGCGCAACATCGGGCAGCTTCCCAAACTAATCGCTCGCTCAGCGGGATCGTGGGATGGCTGATTGCCCTAGTGGTTGCTTCTGCACTGCGAGAAACGAGCAGTGCGATTCATACAACCACGGGTTGTCATCTCTTTGGTAAAGGAGATTCATATTCCTATACATACTGAAAGAGGAAACAAATTAATATTCAGTTCCATGAGGGGCAAAAATATAAAAAATATATAAAAATATATATAAATAAATTTATAAAACTTTATTTACTTCTATTTCTATTATTTAAAAATGTATAAAAATATATATAAATAAATATATAAAACTTTATTTACTTCTCATTTATTTATTGCTTATGCAAAGATACTTTCTCATTTCAGGTGATATGTTATTCAAAGAATTTGAATATTTATTAAGATTGAAAATTACCCAAAGTCTGTTTATGGACATATCTTACAGCTATTAGCGATGTTAATGTATTAGCACTTAAGTTTCTCCCAGTGCACAGCCCCTGCATGCGGCGCTTGTTGCCAATTGAATATCTCAATTGTTGCTACACCGAAGGCCGCTCGCTCCTTCCCGCTGGGTGATTGCTCGATTGCTCAGCACAGGGAGTGCGTCTTGCCTTGACAAAGGCAAAGGCACAGGCAAAGGCAAACAAAACGCCCCGATCCGCGCCAGAATCCCACTGGACTAATTCGGCTGTAACCCCGTTGATATCCCCCACCCGTTTTCCGCACCCTCGATGGGCTGAGGAAAGCGCAAGTCCTGAAAATTGAGCAGTTTTGGTGTCATAAGTCGGCATTAGGGCGGTTCGGCAGCGCTAAATAAAGATCAACAAAGTACATGGGAAATTAATGCACTGGCTGTAAAATTGGCCTTAAAACCCACAACAATCAGGCGTTTCTATTGTTGGTCAAGTGGATGACAGAGTGGAAAAATCTACTTATCGACTGTATGCTACATAATGTTCCCAAGACTACTGTATATTGTAAGGAGTATATAATATTCTCAAAATATTTAGTTCGTTGGAAGATAAGACTTAAAAAGTAATATCCCAGTTGAAGAGCTAGAAAAGTCTCATTTCTCCCAGCCACAGTCTTTTGATTATAAACTTAAATGGCCCAAATGGTCGGAAATACGTCACAGCCCACATAGGAGGCTTTAATTAAGCAGAGCTGGAGAAGAAAAGTGAATTAATTTAGTATTCCTGATTTATATGTCCCATGATTTGCCCTGAGCGTGGAGTGCCCGGGTCCAAGTCTGCGATGAGTTATTGCCGTAAATCACGTAGAAGGTATAAACTCGCAGACAAACTATGAATGAGAAAGTCCTGCCCTCGACGGCGAGGACAACTGCGAACCTGTTTATTAGTCCTCTAATGCACAATAATACTTAGTGCCAAGGGTAGGAAATTATTCGGATCCTCTGGGAATACTTACCGAGTTGGCTGCCAAATGTGACCTCTGTGCCACAGACTCCCCTCCCGACTGCATCCTCCGCCGGTTGGATATTGAATTACTGAACACGTCTCGACTTTCTGGCCGGGAATGGGCCCACTCCACGCTGGAGTTAATTTGTGCTCTTCTGCCGGAATTGTTGCTGACGTTTTTACATAAAGCGGAGTATAAATCACATTTGCCCAATGCCGGGAGTACAGACCAAAGTAGCATGGCAGATGAATCTGAATCTGAATCCGAATCCGAATCGAAAGCGGAATCGGAATTGGCCCTTGATTTGGCAGCGATTGAGACAGCAGTGTTGCAAGCCAACACTCTGAAATTTGAAGCCTTGGATGCGAATGCGATTATGCGATGAACCTCTTACTATTAGCACAAATGGCCACAAATTGGCATATAACCAGCAAGACTCCTACCACAGAGGCGTAGGATTACAAATGACATCTGACCGCAATGTTGCGCCAGTTGCAGCCTTTAAAAATGTTATTTTATTTTTGATTTGGACAACACTATAACCCTTACATTCAGTATTGGAAAAGAAAATTGTACACAGAAATTAAAGTCCTACATAAGTCTTACAAGACCGATAATAAACTTTGAATGTTTATAAAAGTAATCCGTGTAAACACAACTTATGACTTGACTATATGAATGGTTGTTATACCAAGTACAAGGGTGTTTGGATTGGAATGAAGTATATATATTATTGATCAGGATCCCAAGTCGACTCGATCTAGTCATGTCCGTATGTCCGTCCATCTGTCCGTTCGTCTGTCCGTATAAACGCCTCGATCTCAGGAAGTATAAAAGCTAGATTAGAGATTAGAGACGCGCTGTCTCTTGTTTAAATATTGTTTTTTTGTTTCAAATATTCTGACTGTTCTGCAATGATAAATCTAAAATCACGAAACGTAAAAAACACTGGGTAGCTTTGATAATTTCCCACACTTAAGGATGACACTGCACTTGCGCGTACACATGTTATCCTTTGGCAAATATTGTCGTAGGACCGTAGATTCATATCCCGAAGCTGGAAATCTCGTTAATTTCGACGGGTTGAACAAGTGCCTTCCATTAGCGGCGTTGTGCCGGCCAGAAATCAAACAGAGCCATAAAAATTTGACACTCGCAGGACTTCCCACAATCCGCACGCGTCAAGTGGACTTCCAGTTTATGCAGTCCGGAATCTGATATTGGTGGGTTTCGCCGAGGAACTCGGTGGTGGTAGCTGGTGGCCCTGGCAGTGACAAGTGGTAATTTCCTTATAGAGGGTTACTGCAGATGGGGTAGATTGACTTGGCCCTAATCAAAGTGCGTGCGCAGGCACGTGTCGTAAAAATGGAGTAGCAGTCCGAGGAAATTCCCATGAAATGATTTCCGAGAATCTTTTTTGCCAACTCTTATTATGATTAGTTATTATTTTCGAGCAAGTGCATGACGGAAGGGAGCTCGGCGGCTAAATACCAATGAGATTTGAAGCATACGCAATGGGAATTCTTCTCTAACGAGGGGCTTGATCATAAAATCTTTTACATATACCTATTCACACCAACACTCTTCCGAGTTTGTTGAAACAAATAACATTTGAGCTGAAATTGGCAAAAACATGGCCGAGACCTAATTGAATTTTCTGTCATAATTTGACAAATTTAATTAAAACTATTCCCAATTAAAATTTACGAACGGACGTTTGTGGCGACCAAACTTTGAATGCGCCTGCCGAAATGAAAACTCGAGTGGAAACTTTTTACATAATTGCTTTAAATTAGTTGTTAGCTCCATTTTCCCCGAGCTCTCCATTTCCAGCTCATCATGGGGCGACCACAAGCCAAACAAATGGCAAGTGCCCTCGAAAGGCTGCAGCAACCAGACGAAAAGTTGTCAACCGAAAACAAACCATTAAGTGGGTCCAAAGCACTTTTTGGTTCCTCCTTCCCAAATTAGCAGAGGGGTGTGGCCATTTAGCAGCCTCTTTCGGCTGAATCCCGTTTCACTGTCGCATACTCAAGTGTTTATGCTTCCCAGCCTGTGAATCGGCCATAAAACTGGGTGCGCCGAGGTGGGGGACTTAGACGGCAGTCTAATATTATATTATAAGCAAAGCTAATAAAGATAAAATATACTTAAGCTAGCTATGTTATATGCACAACTGCTGTAGCACATTCTCAATTATCCCGAGTATTGAATAATATTGAAACCGCCGGCAAGCCAGTTTCCATGCACTTGCCCTCCATTACTGTCAAGGATATCCGTGATCCGCATCGTAACACCTTTGCCCATGAGCCCATGAGCCCACAAGCCCGCCGAAATCCCTCTAATGCCATTAATGGCTTTTCCATAGCGGATAATTACGGGGGTTGTCTACAATTAGAGTTCAGCAGCTTGCCGCTGGCTTATTCACGCCTTTAAATTTGCATTTACTTCACGCCCAAGCCCACCCCCACTTGGTTACCACAGGCGCAGACGTATGGCCCGCTTCCCATTCCACGTGGAAACATTTAGCCGGCGGAGCAAGCCATGTAAATCATGGTGCCAGCCAGTTGACGGCAAACAGCAACTCCTCTGCATGTGTGCGTGCGTATCGGTGTGGGCCAAGTCGAAGAGTTGGCCCGCTGAGGAAGATTCGTCAGATTCGCATAATTAATTGCAAAGCTTTCGAATGGGGTGCTGGGTGCTGCTACATCCTGCGGAATTCGAATTGTCTGTCCAGGGGGTCGAGGTGGGGCCTTGTAGCGATTTGTGAACGTAATCGGGGCTTGGGCGCCAAAGGGTTGGTCCTCCTCTCCGGCGGAACACCTTGGCGCACAGTTCCCTGGCATCTGCCTGGCACAGGCACACACAAAATTAATTGCTTTTGTCATTATACGGAATCTTGACGACGCCCCATTTCTAATTTAATGTAGTTCATGGAACGCCGCTCCCGCCGCTCCCGCTGCTCCTGCACATCCCATCTATCCATTCACCTGACAGTCGCCAGGTTGTCGTCCCTGTTGTTGATTTGTGATTTATGAAGATTAATTTATTGCTAAATAGTTGTGCATAATTTATTCAACATTGATTTCAACGGGGCGAAAGAGTTTTAAACTTGCTCTAGCTTAGAGCACAAGTAATTGGCCTGGGTTTTAAATTAAACATCACAGAAGTTCTTCAAAATATTCAAGACAGCTTTCCTACCTTACCAGCCATTTAATTATCATATAAACAACAGCTTGTTTACACAGGCCATCAAGTCAACTTCGCAATCCAATAAGCTGGACCCAAGAAACAAACAGAAAACCCATGGACGACTCAAGAGCCTACTACCAATCCAATTTACACCAGCTGCGGTCCAGTTGAGGTCTTTGGTAATCGATGCAAGATTGCCCATCCTTGGAGCCAGCACTGTGGCTGAGTGCATTTGTTTTATTTGGAGCTGCAGTTCTCCAAGTAAGATTCCGTCTGGGGCCTTGTCAACCCGTATGCAAATTAGTTTGGGCACCCGGAGAGCTGCCTAAGTAGTCCCAGCAAATTGAAAGCAAAACATTAAGAATTATGCCCAGATGGAGGGGCACTCTGTGTGCCGAGTGCATCAAGGGGCCATGTGCCACTTGCAACTTACATGGCTGGCAGTTGCATGGCCTACGATTGCGATTCGAGTTGAATGTCGAATGTTGAATGTTGTCAGAACACAGATTTCTAATTGCGAGCACAAACATAAATTGCAGTTGGTTGCTGTGGCAACAAAAGAAAATATGATGCCCCGAACTGCTCAAGTTCAAATGCCAACTGGCAAGGGGAAAACTCAGCACTTACCAATAAATTATAAAGCAATTTCAGCTCCGAGGCAAGTATGCTCCCAAAAAACTTGCGCGCTAAACTTTTAATTGAAAACCAAGGAACTCCCATCTTGGAAGGTTGCCTTAATCAGCCTCTGGAGTTCCTTGGCAATGGCATTTTAATTTATGTCGCACAATTAAGTGAAAGGATTTCAAAGCAGGACCGCTTAACATTTCACCTCTTGCTCAACAATTTCAGATTGGCCCACGAAACATTCCAAGAAAAGTTTGCAAACTCCAGTTGGTCCAATTGTCATGTCTTACGTCACTTGCATTTCTTCCTCAAGGATGAATTTCTGGTGTGGAACAAAAAATGCACGCAAATTCAATTTAATTGTAGGGAGTCACTCCCGCAGAATTTTCCTCTTTAATAATGGGAAGTTCTAGTTATCCCATAAGCCCTAAGTACGATTGAGTACCTTTGCTGATTATAATATTAGTACCAACTTTCCAAGGGGACAATCCCCATATTGGGCAAATAAAAACCCAATTCCCGCATTGTTTTTTCGTGACGTGTGTCGTTAAGTGTTTTCATTAGTAAATTTATGGAGTATTTACTAACCAATAATAAAACAGCGGCATTTCGTCTTAATTAAGTGTCTCGATGGCAGCAACTCAAGTAACCTAAGCCACGTGATCAGCTCAGACAAAAAACAAGGGACTGTGAATCGGGAATTGGTAAGATAGTGTGACAATCGTCGGATGTCATAGGAAAGTCAATAAGGGAAGGGAAGCACCCATCCACCACCACCACCACCACCATCATCAACGTAGATCTGCTGCCAGGAAGTAACCGAATAGAAAAAAACAATGGTAATACCAATACAAATATTGCGCTGATGACTTAATTGATTAAATGGATAAAAAGAGGAGAAAGCTAGGAGTGCTAGTGCCAGTGCCACCACCATCATGTTATATCTATGGGAATATCTGTCTGCCGGAGTGTGTGACCCTAAGGAGGTGTTAAGGTGAGACCCTTTGGGGCGTTTATCAGTCGAATGGGCGGAACAGGCGGGACATGCGATGGGAAGCCCCTGATGTAATCATCCTCGGTTTAGCGATTATGATATCGGTTACAGGCACATGCTGGTCGAGATCCTTTGGCAATTAAGCTAAGTTCGAGTGGTCTAGTGTTTGTTTAGGCACATAGATCTGACTACAAATGTAGCAATACCTGCAGTTTGAAATAATTGAATTTAATATATGTCTAAGAATTCAGTTAAAGTTAATGATTACAACAATAGGAACAACATGTAATCCCAATGTATCACAATTCGACTAATAAAATTTCATTTTTCATGTAGCAAAACCTCGATGGTTTGCCTACTTATAGCCACTTAGCACGCAGCTCTCATTGGGGTTTCGTCCAATTAATATTGAATTTCATCCTATATGCAAACAGTGTTTATGGAGTCACATGCCAGCCAAGTCGAGGTCCGGGTCTCACCAGCCACCAACCAGCTAACCAACCAACCACTTCATGGTCCGCAGCATTTGTAGCCACCATAATCAGCGGCGACAACCGAGGGCCATACATCATCGCACCGAGCAGAGCAGCATATGTCCAAATAGAGGTGGGTGGGGGCCATAGCCTCGAAGGGAGGATTCGGAATGGGCATCGAAATCACTCGCCACCGGCGGCACGGGAGGGGTGAGCAGGCAAACAACAGTGTGTGATATTTTGATCAGTCGAATGTGTAAAAGTCAGGGAACAAATCGAGGCTCGTTAATAGAAAACAATTAGATGGCAAGCGTTTATTCGGGCTCGGTTAGCCAGAGGTCCAGGTGGCGACTTGGAAGGGGTGAAGCGAACTGTGTGGGGCACGTTCCGGCTAATATGCGAAATGAAAAGTCAACTTTCAAATCATTTATCTTGTTTTCCATCAGCGGGAAAGAAAAATCGCAAAGGAAAAGCCAAAAAAAAAAAAGAAAGGAAAAGGAAAAGGACTGGAATTGAGAAAAAATGACAAAGGCACGAGTTGAAATGATGCCGCTAAATGAAATTGGCAACGGAGCCGCGATGCCTCGAGCATGTTGTGAATGCGAAATGAACCGAGTGACAGTGACACCCCCAAGTGGTGACCCACACACACCAGCACCTGGCTGTCAACCCTTTTTGGCCCGCCCTTTCGTCATATTATTATTCAAATTGAAGCCGTTTTTCCGTGTACTTTTCGCATTTTTTCCACCGAAACTGAAATAGCTGCCCCATGATTAATTCACACGGGCTCAATGCGAGTTGTGGGATCTTCAGACGGCAGACGGCAGACGGCTGACCCTTAACCCTTCTCCACCCGGGACACTTGTCTTGCCAATTGCTCCTTTGACAAATTGTAGTTGCTGGGGTGTCAAGTATTCTCCACTTAAAATTAGAATGTAAAAATGGATCTAAATTAAGGAGAACAGAAATAGAAATTAATACATGTCAGGAGCACTTTTGTTACTTGAAAAGAAGTACCACGCATTATTCTGCAATGTAATCTGCTAATTGGCAAGTGCAAATAAAGCGTTTTAAAATTTGCACATCTGAGTTCAGCCATTTGTCATGTGCAATGCACGTGTCGTATTGAAAAAAACTGGAATGGATGGTTTTATTTTTTAAAATACCATAAAATCGCAATCGGCGAATCAATCAAATTTCGCAAATTGCCTGCGATGCTGCAATGTCTCAAGTTTCTCAAGAGATGAGCAGTTCAATTTTATTTATAACATTTTTAATTTCCTAATACATTTTTGCTGATTGATAGGAACCTTTCCAATTTTCGAATTTTAAGTTTAGCATTTTTTAATTTGCCTGTCAACCAATCGAGAATACTAGCTTTTCGCTTTCCTATCCTATATTCTTGCAATTCAGAAATGATTAAACTTTATCTTGCGGACTTAGCTGCTTCAACTTCTGGCTCGCCCACATCGTGAAATGCGAAAACATTAAAATGATAAATGAGCACGATTATTCCCTTATTACCATCAAATTAATAATGCTCCTCGGGCTCTCAACTTTGGCCTGGTAATCAGTTTAATTTTTGTTTTCCTTTCGCCACTCCCAGGTAAAAGGACAAAAAGTAACCAAGCGATTTATTGACTAAAAATGAATTACCACGCAGTGGGCCATAATAAAACAGCGCAAATAGTTGTCCACTTGTGCTGGAGTGTCAACGCTCAGATACCTTAGAACCCAACAATTTAAATAAAATATAAAAAAATATCTTAGTCGTGACATTAAGATTTGTTAAGACATTTGTAAGAAACAGCCTCTTGGGAAACTTTCAACTTTCAACAACTCAGCTTCCACAACCTACAAAACATTGCACAACAAAGAAGTATTTTAATGAATTTTGCTCCTCAAATTCCTTTACGATTACTTATATTTATATTTTATTTATATCCTTGTATTTGTTGGCTTAACACAAATATCATCTATTTTGGATGTTCTCTAGGTGTATAGACTGGAATACCTCGCTACCCTAAGGTAGCGCGAATGAGAATACATATAACCCACCGCCGAAATCAAACACAATCAAGCGAATTGGGTTCCGTTCCAGTTCCAGTTTCAGTTTCAGGTTCAGTTCGGGTTACTTTGCTTGCACAGCCATTTGAGGTTGTCCGTTCGCTTGGTTAAAAATAATCCGACCACCTCGTGTTGCCGCAAGGACACCCAGGACGGCCTCCCACCGCGGTAAACATCGTTTGTCAAATGCTCCGACTGCCAAGGACTGGCCCTGTCCAGCTCCAAGCCACGCACACACAATGCCAGCTCCAGCTGCTCCTCCTCCTGCAGCTCCTCCAGCTCCAGCTCCAGTTCCAGTTCCAGTTGCAGTGTGTCCGGAATGGATGGGTGACATCCTCCTTCGGCGAAGGACTTACGTGAGTCGCGGCCGTGCGATAAAATAACCGGTTACAAAATATTTGTTGACATTCCGCGGTAAATTACCATAATTAGTTGATTCGAGCGACCGACCCATGTTTGATCGGGCTGTCATGGGTTAAAGCACCAACACCATGGAGTGGGTGTGCGTGCAGCGACATAATGCCAAACAGAGCACTGCCCACTGCTAAAAGGATAATAATTAGAGCATATGTACGGATTGAGTGCAAATATTGACAAGTCCGGCGTTTCCATTCCCCCATTTGTCATCATTTCTGGCCGTTCTGGTGCGTAAACTCAAATTAATCAGCCGCATATCAATATCCGTGCAAACATAGCTCCACATAAAGCATATGTATGCATATATGCGATCCATATGTCGCGACCTTCTGGACGTGGATTTGCCTCAAGGATTTTCCCTCGGCCATAAGGATTGTGTACTGTTGACAATAGTTGGGGGTTGAAGGTTAGTTAGCATTCTCGAAGCAAGGCAAGGCAAATAGCTCCTAGTTCCTAGAAAGGGATAGTCTGGATTTTTACGGAATATCCTCAAAATGGAGCCAAGGAAATGAGCTTAGATTTCGTATTGAAAACGTATTGAAGAAAATGACTTCATTGTTCCTCCGGCAATATAATATTTATAGAAAATCTTGTAATATTTGCATAATACTTTGAATGGTATTGCACTTATTTCCTATATACCAACACCTATGGTCACCCATAGTTCGACCTATTCGTCTCCCGATGACAAGACAAAGTCATTAGTTAACATCCCTCTGATCTCGAGGCAAAGGAGGAAACCACGACATCCCGCACTGAACCAATGGACCACAAATTAATCCCAAAGCCACGACGACAATTAATATGCGACCGAATCCACGCCCCCAAAAAAGGATGGGCAAACGGCCAGTGGAAAAGAGATTAGGACAGTCAAATGACTTTAAATTAAGCCGATGTGCGTCTGTCGATTTAATTAAAATCAAAACAAAATCTTTGCCCACCGCCACGCCCCTTTGATGCCTGCCCCCGTGGCAGCAAATAGACAAATAATAAAACCATAAATAATGCAAAACAATAAACGAGCAAGTATTCATAAATTATTAACGCAGGAGCTGCCGGCTGACAAAAGGCAGCGCAAATACCCAAAATATTTTGCCAAAGCATTTAGAAGGACAATGAGGCACGAACCAGATGACAGAATCCGGGGAAGAATAGCAAATCCCCGCAGCAAATAATTGAGCCTCATAAAGGAAATATCATTCATTGATTTCCCCCGGCAACCACAACAGATTCTCGACCTCTCATTTTCCCCAGCAAGTGGATGAAGTCGTCGGGCGGTTGCAAATGGTCCTTGGAAGGGGGATGGTGTAGCCAGTGGTGGTTAGGTGGTGGTGGGTCATGGGGCTTGTGCTGGCAGACCATATGGACAGGCGAAGAAACTATCCACCTAGCGGTGAAGGAGGACTTTCACATGAATCCGAAATCTATGCCCCGTCATGATTTGCACAAAAAACTCGAGCTGACAAATTTGTCAGTGGCACAAAGGACAAAAGGAAGCGGGAGGGGAAGCGGGCGGGAAAAATCTAAGGACGAGTCAGGGAGAACAAATGATAAATTATTAAGGGATTTTCGTTAATTTGATGACACTGATGATGGCCAAGGCCAGATTATCCTGACTGCCGAATTCTGATTGGGCCAAACAGGAAACAGAATACCTATCTTGTAGAATTTTGTTTGGAACGCTATTTTAGTTGCACGTAATAATGATTTTAATACTTTTACATATTTAAAGAGCCTCTTATATTTGTATTCATTTAAAATCCTTGTATTATAGACGTAGAAAGATAATCAGGAATAAACACCACTTATCAGCTAATTGATAGTATTTTGATAGGCTTAAGTTGCAACAGAATTCTAGCAATGTTTTTCATTTCATTCTGTTCATTCTTAAATTATAACTAATTTAAAAAACTAAATGTTTTCAATTTTTGAATACGTAGTACAGAATTATACAGTTTACACATATTTAATTTGTGTGGCCTTAGTCAAGAAAATCCCATTCACGTTTTGCGTGCAGTATTTAACTTACTTAAATTTAAGACGACAGATTATTTATAATCTTATTATTATTTATTTATTATTTATTATTTTGCCACTTTTTCAGAGCTCAAGTCGCAAGTGCGTCTTTGCTAGCATTGGAGTGTGTACTCGCTAACTCGAAAGTGTGTACACACTGCCTAGAATGTAAAATCTTGTACATCCTTCAGGATTGAAAATCTGTACAGTTGGAACTTTTCGGAGCCGAGCTTGTGAAGTTGCTTGTGTTAAAAGAAGGTATCGACAACTTGATCCAGCGCCTTCTTCTAATGCACAAGATTAAATAACGAGCGCCAGGCGAACATTCATGATATTTTATTTGAAGTGGTTGGCAACGCGATATAAACAGCATTCTGTTTGGTATTTTCGGGGCGGTCACACTGATCGACAGCCCAAAAACAAGCAACCGATGCGAAAAGCATAACAATTCGAAAGTTTAAAAATCGCTCACGATGAGCGCCTACCACAGGCGCGCGGCGCTGTGCAAAAAGAGCCCCAGCCGGGGATCTTCCTTCGAGTCGGAGGTGAACGAGTCCGGTTACACATCCTTCGTGGCGCTGCACAATTCCACCGCGGAGACGCCATTTTTGTTCGACGACGCTGAGGGCGAAAACTGTCGCAATGCATCGAACACCACGACTTTCTTTCGGGGGCTGAACACGCCCAGTGGCCACCAGGAGCAGGACCTCCACTGGGGCAAGCCATATCCCAGAACACAGCCCCAGAAGCAAATCTCCGTGGATGAGGAGCGCTTCTCCATAACTCCGCGTCTGCAGGATGCACAAAGTCTTCCCAAGCGCCGCAAGAAACACTTTCAATCTCCTCACAGTAGCCCCAAAAAGTCCAAAAAGCTGCTCTTCCCGCACATAGAGCAACCGGCCAAAAATCGATTCTACGGCGGAGTTGAAAAGCTGGACATCGTCGCCAAGCTGTCCCAGGAGCAACCGGCACTGGAGTGTATACTACGCAATGTAGGCGCCCACACGCTGGACGTGATGACCAAGGTGTCACCGGCCTGGAAGCAGGCCGTTTATCGCAGCCAGCGGGACTTGGAGCGCCTGCAGAACCACCGACTCAAGTTGAGCCTTACCAAAGAGAATCCTCACGTGCCCAATCGGTGCAGCCATGTGCCCAAGGCAAACCAAACAGTGCCATTCCAGACCTCGAACCACAGCAGTCTGACCAACAGCGCCGCCTCAATAATGGACTCCGCCAACTCAAGCATTCACCTGATGGATGTCGATGCCGGAAGGGTTCTGCGCGAGCAAACACAGCGCGTCAAGTGCCCAAGATGCGGACGAGGCAGCCGCGTTTTCATAAGCGAGGCGGCCAAGGGTGGCGAAAACCTATTGTCGCAGACCCTGCCTATTGGACGTACAACCAACACATTCCCCTGCATGACGGGTCCGCCTCTTAAACGCTTCTTGTCCCTGGATCTTGACGATGTAAGAACGTCACCGCAAGCACCGGCTTACAACTTCGCCGAATGCACCAGTGTCATCTGCCAGTTCCGGTTCTGCGTCAACTGCCTGTGCAAATCGCATCCCGGCGAGCGTTGCCTGGTCACCGAGCTGGACACACCCTCCAAACTCATGATGCCCCGGGAGCGACTGACACCGCCACAACGTGCCCAGAACCGTGATCCCAAAATCAGGAGGAAGAACTCGCTCAAGCGGCTCTGCTTTTAGCTTTATCAAAGGCTCTTAATTACAATAAGTATTTGATTTTTGCAAATCTCATTAATACGTATTATGTCCATCGCATTAAGTTCCATTTCATCACGTACATTCTCATATATGTTTTTAAATCGTTCACTGTAAGGATCGTCGAATATCTGTACCTCTGCGAGATTAAGAATTTTTAACATATGCAAAATACATAAACCTATTTAAAATTAAAGCTCGTGCTATTTGGGAGGAAACATTACATGCTATTAAGGGTCCTTAGTGATTATTGTACTCCAACATGTAAGGACATTACAATTATAAAAACCGTCTTCAAAGGCATTCTTTTATTGTTAAGCAAGGTTGAAAATATTATTGTTATATATAAAAAATAATATTTTAAACCACATTGATTGCATTTAATAAAAACAAAAAGAAGTAAATTTTGAAATATTGGATCAAGAACAAAATATCTAACTACCCGTACTATAACGGTTTGTGTCTTTGCTAATTTCAATGCGCGCTATGGAACATATGGCTAGGTTTTTCTTAGTGTACTTCCAGAGAGCACTATGGCCACACTAACGAAACACGTGTGGAGTGCGGTTGCCGCACATTTATTATTCTCCGTTTTTACCTTTAATTTAATTGAGAAAAAAGGAACAAAGGCCATCTAAGATGAGTACTGCGTTGGCCCAGCAGCTGCAGAAACTGGCTGCTCCGCAGTCGTCGGTAACTCTAGCAGATGCCCGGAGTCGCGCCTCCATACTCTTCGATCCGAAGGAGGCGGCCACCAAGGATAGGCGGTCAATCTACGAGATCGGGTTGACTGGGCTGCAGGAGCTGACCGAGTTTAACCCGGCCTTCAAAGAGTTCCAGCTGACGTTGTTCGATGAGGCCACATTGACGCTTGAGCGATCCGTGGAACTGCCGGAGATCAACAAGATGCTGGACGCGGCCATAGCCAAATTCTTGCGCCTGCTCTCGCCGTACCTTCTGCTCCGCCCCGCACACATGGCATTCGAATGGTTGCTGAGACGATTCCAGGTGCACGAGTATAACCGGAGCGACGTTATGGCCCTGATTCTGCCCTACCACGAGACTATGATCTTTGTCCAGATCATTAAGACCATGAGGCTGCGGTCATCGGATGGCGACTGGTACTGGCTGCGCCCGTTGCAGCGCCCTGGAGTTCCGCTGGCCAAAACTACTATTATTAACAGAGCCTCTAGCAATCCCGCCTTCCTCGGCTTCATCTGCCGAAGTACCCAGAAGGCGGTCAAGGAACTAGGTCCACGAGCACACCAGCTACAAGCCCAGATAAACTTCTATGCCACCGTCGTAGTTGGGGCCCTGCAATCGGCCAAACCTCTGCAGGACTGGCACATCACCACTATTCTTGAGTCGCTGCTCCGTGGCCTGGTGTCTGATAACATCGACTTTATGGCTGCCGCCTATGTGATCGTTGCTCAGCTTGTTTCCCGCACCAAGCTCAAGAGCAAGGTGTGTAACGCTCTGCTGGAACGCGTGGCCAACTGCCCATTCGAGAGGCTTCACAGTGAGTCCCTGCTTCTGCTTGTCTGCATCTATGGCAAGCAGCAGGCCGCTTTGCCGCACTTTAAGCCGGAAACCGTACTCAATCTGGTTGGCAAGAAGTGGCTCATCTCCACTCTGGCTTCTCTGGCTAAAGGCAATATCGCCATCCAGTCTATCTGCATGCCACTCATGACGGGCGCCGTGGCTGCCATCCGGGAGGACGACGCTTCTTCAAGCTCGTGCAAACTGTTCTTGGACAACCTTTTGTCGGAGGTGCCAATGCCAAAGCCGACTGCTCAGCAATTGATCAAGTAAGTAATTCAATTACTTCTTGGAAAAGGAAGTTGGCTTCAGCATGCTTAAGTTTTTATACACTTCTTGAACCAGAACCCACATCAATTTGTTGCAGCCTTGAACGTTTAGGTTCTGTTCCGATTTCATTAACATAAATTTTACCCATTTCAGTTGCTTTTTGGATACTTTTGTAGAGAATGCTACCGATGCACCAGAGCCCATGGAAACCAACTCAAACGATGATGACGATACCATCGTTATTGATTCGGATGATGAGAAGGAGACGGAAAAGACCAGTTTCCAAACCTGGTATACCGCTTACCTCGAAAAGTTGGAGAGACGCTATCCAGATGCTTTTGACCTGAGCGTTAAAGAGGCCTTGAGATCCAAATCCTCCACAAGCAATCGCCAAAAGGCCTTAAAGTTGGCTTTGGGTAAGCGAATCAAAGTTTTATAATAATAATATAAATAATAACTACGCTTGATTTTAATATTTTGTTATTCACTTTTAGGTTTCCGTCTCAATACCACAGATGAAAAAGCTAAGCTCGCTTACGAAAAGCTCTATCACTACAGCGCTGACTGGCGACTTAGTGCTGTCCAGAAACTACTCCAGAATTTGAATGTGTCTAAGAAGCGGGAGAGAAGCATAAAGCTACTGCAGGAATGTCTGCCCGATAGGATAAATGATGACAGTGGTGCTGTTGTGTCAGCCTTGCTATCATTGCCTACCCAGGAGCTCACCGAGATGTTGGGTGCTTTGCCTCTGGCTGAAACCCTATGTCGTCTGCTGTATCGCGCTCAGTCCGAAAAGGAGCAGGAATGGCAGCCTGTGGTTCCACTGGCTGTTGGCCACTTGACCTCTGCTTCTGTGAGCGGCAACTATGACACAAATTTGGTGTTATTAGCGCTGATGCCACTGCTCTTCCCTAGCGAGGCTTTAGCTGAACACCAGCACAAGGCTTTGCTGATTCTGCTTGGCAGTGATTTTGTCAGTAAAGTCCCGTTTTTGGCGGAACTTAAAGTGAGCAGCAAATTTAGTGGCTTTAATGTCAGCGAGCACCGTCAGCACTTCCTGGACGTAATAGCGAGCAGCAATCAGGAATTGAGCAGTCAAGAACGAGCGTTGCTCCAAAGCGTAGAAGATCATGGCGGCGAGTCCTACATTCTGGAAGCATCCCAGCTGACGCACCTGCTACTCCTGCTTACGGCCTACGCCAAGAGAGAACTCCAGCCGCAAGAAAGCCTTCACATGCTAGAGAAAATCGGACTTTATAGTCGGCGCCTCCAGTTTCGAGTGGTCAACGGTAGTCAAAACACCCAGAACTGTGCCCCCCTCCAATTGTATGTGGATTTCCTATTGACTTTGGTTAAGAACACCAAGTGGACAGCTCTGGCTTCCACACCTTGGAATCAGATGACCGATGAGCTTCGCCTCTGTCTGCGTCTGCTGGAGATAATATGTGCCCAAGTATTCTTGGAAGGGGCTGATCAGCCAGAGCGTCAGGAGTGGACGCGAGCCCTGCAGCAAAGTTTGCAACTATTACTGCCTGAAGCTCAAGATAGATTGGATGTGCTATCAAACTTCTACGTGTTCGAGCGGATACCAGAATTGTGGCCTCAAGACTCTGATTATGCTGTGTTCCGTTTGCAAGGCTTTTTTCTGCTGGAAGCAGTTCTGTCCAACCCTAAATCCCAACTAGACTGTAGCCTGGTTCATGTGCTGCGGGTGGCCAACGCTTGTGGATCCCCTTTACAAACTCTGCGAGTGCAGGCCATTAACGCCCTGCAGTTAATCAGTAATCGCAAACTAGTAAGCCATGTGGAGCAATTGGTGCGTTCGCTGCTGCAGCGGAAGAGCGAGTTGGGCATGGATCACGAACAATATGCCCTGATTCTATACACCATACTGGAACCTGAGAAGGCCACTGCCAAGGAAAGAATAGTGCTGTCAAAGCTAAAAAGATCTGTTTTGGCTTTGGCCTCCGATCCGGAGCAGCCTCCCATTTGTACCGCGGCTTTGCTTGCGGCCCTGAAGCACGTCAACGATGAGCATTTCTTATCCGAATTGCTGCCGCTGGGTCTTGACTGCCTTAAGAAGATAACTGCGGGGGAAGACAACCAGCATATAAAACAGCTGCCATGGCCACACAGCGAAATATATAAGTCCGTAATGGAGAAATTTGAAGGGCGCGTTGCGCTGAATGTGTTGCTCCGAAAGGATCTGGCTTGGAAATTGTTTGAGGATAGTTTCGCCCAGTACGACACATATGTCCAACTTGAACATAAGCTACAGCCTCTTCCCTGCGTCCTGCTGAACAGCCTCAATCCGGACACCTTTGAGCAAATGCAGGCCAAGCACAAGATGACTTTGATCAAGCTGATAGTGGAGTCAGCTACCAATTCGGACAATGACAGCATATTTTTGGCTAGCCATCGTTTGCTAAAGCGCTGCCGGTTGGATTGCCAGCCTCTCGTACCATGCCTGTTGGAGATGGCCAACACCAAGATGCAGAACCAACAACCCGCCAAACGACGATCAGTACAGGCCACCGAACTGGATCTAACGAGTTCATCCTGGAAGCAAGGAATGACGCTTCTCGAGCTGTTGGAACGCAAGAAACAACTGGCTGCAGCCGAGCTGTTGATCCCGCCGCTCTTCGTGCTCCTTCAGGCCTGTCTAACGCTGGAAGAGCACAATGCCGCAGAGTATCCAAAGCAGCTAATTCTCTCGAGCCTGTTGCACTGCTGTCAAACGGCACAGTCGGCCGGGGTGCAGCTTGTTAAGGCTATGCCAGAATCTAGCTTCCGCATCGATCTGGTGGTGCAATGCCTAAGGAATACCCGCAATCCGCAGACCCAGCAGCATGCGCTGCTTTTCCTCACTCACTGCGCTGGCATGTATCCGCAACAAGTTCTACACAAGATCGTCGAAATCTTTACGTTCGTGGGTTCCACTGTGGCGCGACACGACGATGCCTTCAGCCTGCATATAATTCACAATGTAGTGGAGTCGATTATACCCATCCTGCTTCTGAATACTGGACATAATGAGCTGGTTATACCCGTGCTTAAGGTGTTTGCTGATATTTGCGTGGACGTACCCGTCCATCGGAGATTGCCTCTTTATGCCACCCTGTTCCGAGTTCTGGAGCCCAAGGAGCACCTTTGGCAGTTTTTGTGCATTGTCTTCGAGTCGCAAGTTCTTCTGGAGCAAGTTCCACAAAAAGTGTCCACGAACAAATCGCGGCTGGAGTTTGCCCGTGAACTGACGTTGATGTTTGAGGATCCGACGGTCGCAATTCAGACGTGCATCCATCTATTGGATTACTTGGCCAAGTTGCCGGCAACCAAAAGCGGCCTTTCGGGGGCCTCAGGCTCCACTGTGCTAATCACGGAACAACAACTCTTTGATGTTCGCACCCGGACGTTCAAGCAACTGAGGCACTACAAGTACCTCATCATGGACTTCCTTTCTGGAATTAGCAGCTGCAACGAATGGGAGAAGAGGATGAAGCGGCCTGATCCCAGCGAGCTACTTCCGTATTATCAGGAATTCATCCTAAAGACACTGGCGTATGTGGGCGTACTTAATGGAGCATTGGAAGCGTCCTCAGAAACGCCTTCACTGGAGAAGTTCTGGCGTGTACTAGCTAACCATGCACATGATGTCTTGGATAACGCCATCGGGCTTCTGGCACCGGAACATTTCCTTAGTGTGATAACCCAACTACTGCAGCATGATCATGTGTATGTTCGCATTAAGGTGATGGACTTGTTGGTGACCAAACTAGGTCCGACAAATGATTACTTCCAGCAATCCGCTGCTAAACATTTTGCAGTGCTTTTCGCGCCGTTGCAAGAGATCATCAACGGAATCCTGGAGGACGGTTCCAACAGTGCGCAACAGGCGAAACTTCAACAGACTGCGTTGCACGCTCTACAGCTGTTGGCACTCCGTCACGGACGCGACTACATCGAAGAGTGCCGTTCCCTTCTGGCCACCTTGACTAAGATCACTAAACGGCGTGCGAACGTACCTAAGGCGGTAGTGGGTAATGTGGTGCTGACCCTCGTCGAAATCTGTGCAAGTCTTAAAGCCCACGCCTTGGCCCAACTGCCCAAATTCGCTCCCCAACTCACGGAGCTACTGAAGGAACAGGTTCACCAAATGACCTCGCTCAAGCAGGGACCAGACTACGTCTGTTCCACCCTTGTCACAGGTAAGTCCCGACGATCCATTCGGAAATATTCCTCAACTAAATATATTGATATTCTATTGTAGCTCTTCACAAGCTCTTCAAGGCGCTGCCGCTTTTCTTGGGACCCTACTTAGTGGACATCATCGGTGGTTTGGCTCGCCTTTCAGTGCAACTAGAGAATCCACAGCTGATGCAGGATAAACGCACACAGGTGCTAAAGCAGCAACTTGCGAACGTTTGGAGTGCAGTAGCCCAGGGCGTGGAGGTGCGCATTCTTGTACCCAGTTGCGCCAAGGCGTTCTCCAGCCTGTTAGAGCAGCAGGCGTACGACGAGCTAGGACATCTGATGCAGCAGCTGCTTCTGCAGAGCATCCGACACAATCCAGCGGCCCAATTGCTACCGGTTCAGGATCCATTAAGCGAGCTCTTCCTGCAAGCGCTCAACTTCCGGCAGCAAGTGCGTGGACGAGGATTGCAGAGGCAATTGGTTTCAGATGTAGAGGCGGCCATTTCCGAGACCTTTGTGACGTGGATCCTAAAGTTGTCAGAGACCAGTTTCCGTCCCATGTACTCTCGGGTACATAAGTGGGCGCTGGAGAGCAGCTCTAGGGAAACGCGTCTCACATATTTCCTGCTGACCAACCGGATTGCCGAAGCTCTAAAATCTTTGTTTGTGCTGTTTGCCAGCGAGTTCGTCGAAGACTCTTCGCGGCTGCTGACGGAGCACAACTCAATCCGCCCAGAGTTCGAAGTCGTAGAACGGGAAGATGATGTGGAGCTGTTAACGGCAATACTGAACACTCTGCATCATGTGTTCTTGTACTGCAGCGAGGACTTTATCAATGACCATCGCTTCAACGCCCTGATGCCACCGCTGGTTAACCAATTAGAAAACGAACTGGTACTGGGAAATGAGTCTCTTCAGCAAGTCCTCAGTAACTGCATTGCCCAGTTGGCGGTGGCCACCAACGATGTGATGTGGAAGCAGCTCAACAGCCAAGTGCTCCTGAAGACTCGCACCCCCACTCCCGAAGTGCGGATCCTGGCATTCAACAGCTGCGTGGCCATCGCACGCAAACTGGGTGAAAGCTATGCCCCCCTGTTGCCGGAAACAGTTCCATTCATCGCAGAACTGCTGGAGGACGAGCACCAGCGCGTGGAAAAGAATACACGCAGTGCAGTCCAAGAGCTGGAAACTATTTTAGGCGAACCGGTGCAAAAGTATCTATAATTATGAGAGAGTTTTCTCCAAATGTAAAATGTTATGTGCTCTAATATTGTCATAAAGGAATTTATTATTACATTTTAATAAGTTATATTTTAGTCCTAATCATTAAGATGGCCAAGAAATCTTTCAATTTGCTCTCTTTTAATGTGCTCTACTACCACTGTTTACAACAAATCAGTTGAATAATTCGCAGTTCATTAACTTACTCATTTATTCGGAATGCAGAATCCGCTTAATCTAGTGTACAATAAGAAAACAATCAACATTATTCTTGGCACAATAAGTGCAGCGAATTGGAAGCGCAACTATGTGTTGTAGGTGTAGGAAATGGTGGGGATGTGGGCATTGTTGAGCGTGTTGTCGTGGGTCTCCTTGTCCTCGGGTATCTCAGGATCCTCGCGCTCCTCCTCCTCGTCGATGATGCTGATATCGCGGATGGAGGGCCGGTGGCTGCGTCGCCAGCCACTGAGATCCTGCGGCTGCTTGGTCTTGGTTAGCAGCTTGGTGCCCGTCACCGAGATCAAGATCGCTCCCAGCGGAGCGGTCAGAACGATGCTGAACACGCAGATCGTCTGCACAATGTTTGCCCAGTTGCGTTCCTCCTCGGTAGCGTCTTCTCCGAGATGCTTTAGGGCCACCGGACCGAGGGCCGCCTGCACTGTTGCCTTGGCCATCCACGACAATCCCACAAAGAACTTCTCCTTGGTGTTTAGGCGATCGCCGAACGCAATACCCGCCGTGGTGAAAATGCGCAGAATGGCGCCCGTGAAAATGCATGCCGCTCCGATAGACACCGTGTGTGAGTCCAGCTCGCGAATCTTTATGGTGGCACCGGTCAGGCCGAACAGAATTGGCTCGAAGATCATCCAGAAAATCTCGAAGGCGGTGGAGACCGGGTTGTCCTCCACATCCCAGCCATCCTTGCACCAAAACAGGTTCGAAACAAAGGCCGAGAAGACTACAGCCAGGGGTCCGGCTCCCTCGAATCCCAGCTCCTCGCTGCCATAAATGGCCATCAGTCCGCCGGTGAAGAGCAGCAGCGTCCGCAGAGGCACCACATACGCGTCACCCTTTTCCGGAAAGATGCGGGCTAGCGAGCCCCAAACGACGCCAAAGCCCAGACCGCCCAAGATGCACACCGGTGCCTGGGCGATCTGGTAGGCCAGACCCTTGTCGGAGAACATCACCGTGCTGATGATGCCGAAAATGGCCACCGACAGAGCATCGTCCACTCCCGCCACGGCCACCACCAGTGTGGGAATACCCTTGGCCACGCCGTAGCCCTTGGTCCGCAGCCGGAACAGGCAGGGCACCACCACGGCCGGTGACACTGCGGCTATGATGGAACCCAGCAGGAAGGACCACATCCAGGGTAGGTCCAGCAGGAAGTGCGACATCACGGCCATCACCACCGCCTCCACGCACCACGGGATGATGCCCAGCTTCAGGATCGTCTTGTACACCTTCTTGAAGGCCTCCGGCTCCATTTCGAGTCCAGCTCGAGTCAGGATTATAGTAAGCGCGAATTTGCGCAGGTGGGCCGTCACCTTCGAGAAGTCACCGTCAATGTCGGCCCAGCCTACATTCTGCAAATTGTAATATTAGGGAAGCAATGTTTATATATGGGTATATAAAGGGTATGATAAAGGAGAGCAACAAGTTAATTAATAATAGGTGGACCTCACCTGGAAGAGTATGCCCACCAGGAGCATGCCAATGAGACGCGGCAAGGTAGTCAGCGACATCAGGTAGCCACCGAAATTGGCGGCCACAGTGAGAACGACCAGGCCAAAGAGCTGCCCTCCAGGGGCAGCCGAGTCGCCGATGATCACAAAGGCGGTGACCCAGATGAGGACACCTGTGATTTAGGAAATAATTACACAATTATAACCCCATGATACGCAATTCAATTGACAAGTTTGCTCACCAATCAGAATAATGGATATTAAACGCGATACCGTCCTAAACGTGGGACACAGCGGGTAGGGGAATATCTTCTGCCAGAAGGGCGGCTCCCAGGACGCAGATGGCTCCTCGCCGCGGCACTTGAGGCAGAATGTGTACATCCAGGACTCCTCCACGTAGTTGGCACCGCCATTGCTGCTACCGCCTCCGGCGTGGCCCATCTGGTGGCCATTGTACTTCGCATTGAGCACGTCCAGCGCATTCTGTCGATAGTTTTCTGCGAATCAAGACGGTTCCATTGAGTGATGCAAGCAGTTCGTCCGGGTGCGCCAGCACCTGGTACTCGTACTCGTACTCGTACTCAGTTTGCCAGACCTCAAAACATTATCTCCCCAGCCAGCAGGGATCTCTAATTAGGTGATAACTATGGGCATTATATCGAAGGGGAATGCGTCAAAGGCAAGACCTACGCAACAATATTTTGATTTGGCAGAGCCCACTTCCCCCGGCTCGCTAATTGATAATGTTAACTGGAAAATGAAGTAGACGTAGAACCGTGGCCGCCGATCAAACAAACGCTTCAACTTGATATATTTGCATTTTGCAACTGGTTAATTCGAGTTGAAATTTCAATGGGACCGTGAAAATGCGGTGCTGACTTGATAGGAAACTTCCTATCATATTTCGGAAAAGCACACATCATGTGATAAAATACCTGTTATTATGTGAAATTGGCGCCATTACATTAAGCTCCAACAGGCGGAAATATTTTTTTACAAATATGTATACAATATAAATGAGCTGGCATCATGTATTTATAAAATATATACACTACGCTTTCTGAAATGTCCGTTTAGCACGTTTGCAAAAGAATTTAATAATTCATTCAGACGCCCATGATCGTATTTTTGAAACGTGTTAGTAGCGCAGTGAGGTGTAGACTATATACGCCGCAGACTATGTAAGAAATATTTTTGAAATATCAAAGTATTTCGCAGATACATAATTCGACCTGCTTTAACCACTACACACTGCTCTATTTGATAATACTTTATACCAATCCTTTTGCTGACAAACTGGGTTGCTAGCCTAGGATCCTGCGATCCGGAAATATGCCACTTACCATAGCTGTGAGTCGAGACCCGATCGCTTTCGTTGTCATGGGGGGCTGTATCCTTCAGGATGCTCTTCCTTCGCGCCGGTCCAATGTCCGTGTGCGAATGTGTGGAAGTCTGCGTTGGGAGTACGAATGGAGATTCATTTGGTTAGATAACATGCGTTATTGGTAACGTTATGGTTCACAAACGTGTGCCATATATATTTTCATTAGGATTATATGGCAGTGCATCTGTTTTTACGATGCACCCGACAAGCTGAACGATCGCAATAGCTGGCGGTTTATGAATTGATACAGCCAACTGCACTCACCTGTGAAATTTTACGCCTCGGATTTTGCTCATAGGCGGGATTATCGTATCCAGTGCCGATGCCTCCATTCCCACCGATCATTGGCGGATCGGAAATAATGCTGACCCGCCGCTTGGTCTGGCTCTCGATGACAATGGTGCTCCTGTGGTTGCCAGCCCCATTGCCACTGCCATTCGAATTGGGCATGGGCACGTCGCTGGGCACTGGGATCGGGCTGGGGGCGATAATGGTCGTCGGCGTGGTTATGGTCGCTGGAGCTCCGCCGACGGAGGGATCCTCGCGAGCTTCTGGCTCTCCCGTGGCCGTCATCTTCTTGTGGCTCTGCCGAAACGAAGTTTATGATAAGCTAAATGTGCTCAATAGTTCATTTAGTGCTCCGACTAGTGGCCGTAATGCTTACACTAAACATTTGACGGCGGCGCGAATCAAATGTATCAAATTATTTCGAAGCGATTCGCGAGTCTTTACAACTATCTCGTTCGACGTTTAGCAATGAAATAAATTCATTACCACTCGGTGGCAATCCGCCAACTCCAGGTGGACACACACAGCCATAAGGGCACTCACACACAGGCGCCTGGTGGCTACACTGGGCGAAATGGCGAGGCGCTAATTAAAAAGCCAAACATCCATTTATCAAAGCTCAGGAGAATACCAGACAATGTGATATAAAGGGTAATTGTGGGAATTAATGCCCCATTTTTCGAATTCATTTATTTATTTATAAACAAGTTCAAAAATGTATTTACAAATATTTAATATACTCATATAAAACGCAATGGTGAGTATTAGTGCCGCCTTTATTAAATTTATTTATTTATTAATTTTTAAACTACTTTAAAAAGCAAGGTATATTATTGTGATTGTTGGTAGCTGCGAAAAAAACTTTTGCTTAGAAAAATATGCGTGTGATATAAATAAACGTACATAGTGCTTAAAAATCAGCACAACTAACAAAATAAATTGGTTTATCTACAACATTTTAATGTTCTTTTCTACATCTATTGTCATAACCTATTTAAATATATCAAATATGAAATTCGTTTGTTTTTCACCTGATTTATTTATTTTTTGCAGTGTCCTTGTGAACTTGTGAAAACGTTAAAGACTAACGTAAATATTAAATAAATAGTGTAAAATCTTCTTAAAACCTCAATAAAAATTAACGGCAATTAGCTTTAATTATATCACCTGCCCCGAAAGATACACATGATATGCGTTCGCTGATACGGATAGGTACTCCCATATCTCATGCCATGCATATGTAAAAACCAGGTCGGTTCCCGCTTTGATGACCAAGAAGTTTTTTAGCCATTTGTTTGACATTCAATTATGACGCGTTTATCTAAACAAATTCACGTGAGCTGCGCTTAATATCTGTTTAATGTGTCCCCCTACCATTTTTTTCGAGACGTCTCGAAATAATGAGGCTGATTTGATTATTTGATACATTTGGTGATTATTTGTTTTTCGGTGCTTTCTGTTGTATTTGCTACTTTTGCGTTTCTGCGGCGAGGAGAACAGAATGTGACATCAAGTCATGCGGTTCGTTAGCTGAATGCTGAAATCAAACAAAGCCACAGGCATGCTGCTTGCCTGGCAAAATGTTGATTTAAATTGTTGTTACCCGTGCCCCCTGAAGTTGTTCAGAAGTTGCGTTATTCAATTTGCTAATTTATGGTTCACACAAAAACTGGCGGCAAACAGCAGGTGACAGATCTGGCCAAAATGCGAAGAAAGTGGTTGTGCAGGACCCCATGGACATGAGATATTATTCAGTTCAACAACGATGTCATTAAAGAATGTGCAACATATTGACTTTATTCACGCTCTGATTGGCGGCCTAAATATAGACGAAATGGGCAGAAAGGGGAAGACAGCAGGCGATATCAGAAAGGTTGGGAACGGAAAGAGTCTATTGGCAATCACAACTGCATAATTGGCCAGCCACGCTCAATGTTTTCAATTTTCACCTCTAATTAGCGCCGATTCAACAAAAAGTGCTGCTATTGATAGGAGTAATTTGCTGTGATAAAATTGTTTTGGACAATATTTAAGCTTGGGCAGTCACCCCAGGAGCGATTTCCAGTCTTATAGATCTCAATCCAATGCCTAAAAACTCCGAGTGGCTTTGATTATTCAGTTTTTACTTTTTTTGGGGGCTCGGGGCTCTAATTGACGCGTGTCTGGTATCAAACAGACCCGAGCTGACAAACTTTTCGACACTTCATCATCATCAATATATCATGGGTACGAGTATATTATCGTCACGTGCTATCAGGCGAACCAATGGCGAACAAAGCGGCTTAATTAGCATTCGTGTGTCATCTGTTGGGCTTTTAAGACCTTTAAACAGATATATCTGGCTATAAAACTGTAGGTACTCATCAATAGGCCATCGTATGTGCCCGATTACAGGTCATCTGTAGGGTGAACAACTCGCGTGATTGCTAAGCATTTGATATTCAAGTTAGGATTTAGATATTATCTCGTTCCACGTTCTATGCATTTCAATGTAAATGCACTCAGTCTTAATAGTTATTGGTTCACAAACAGCTTAGTTATTAATCATTATTTAAAAGTGAAAAGTAATATTTAAATGGATTACAATCACGAAAACCCTTTGATTTATCAATTTAGCTAATTGCTTGCGATATCTTGATTTTCCCTTTGAACCCTTGTTAGTCATTTTTGCATTCTGCTTGGCTGTCAACGGTTTTGCCGCTCTTTGACCTTGCCGGAGGTTGCCCCCACCCCATTTCTGCGCCCACACCAAAAAGCATTTTGCATTGCCATCGAATGAACAACGGGAGGAACGACTCTACGTGACATGTTTGCCTGATCGGATTGGCCAGGGCATAAGCAAATTCGAAGCAGTTAGTTAGCTTGGGTCAGTTGGCCGGAGCGGTTGTTGGCCAGCTGGAGCTGGAGCGTCGGAGAAGTGGTCAGGTGGCCGGATTACTTAGCACGAGCCGTGCCAATCCGTTTTTGGCCCAAAAGGTTTTCCTTCGCACGCTTCGAGCCCATTGCACAATGGTTACAGCCCAAAAGGGGGGCCCCAAAAACATTTACATTTTACAACGATTTTGAAATTGGGCAGGTAACCCATGGATGGTGGATGGGCTTGGATGGAGAAGTAGTACCAGTATCAGTATTAGTATCAGCTACCTGTGACGTGATTCACTTTCAAACCTGGTCAGACGACAAACGCATTTCTGTGCTTCGACTTTGGTTTCTGTGTAATTGGCACTGCTGTTATCCTATAGCCATTGTGTTAATCTAATCGATTGCTAGAGTTGAGAGTTGTCTACAGAGCTGTCCGCCAATCAGATAATCAGAAGAGGTAATAGGGTTCGCGCATTCTTACACAATTAATCCCCAAGACACTTGAGTGCAGGGAGCGTGTAAATTTTGAGAACGATTCACTTGAATCAAATCCAAATGTAGGGAGAATACAGTCGTCTATATAGTCGGCTATTTCTACGGATTCTTATCACCCGGAGTCACATGTGACCAATGGGGAGATATGATGATATTGGACACTTGGCTAATCTCCGCTGGGCTCTTTCCTGCTACGATTAGCCAGTTGTAGGACTTAGCTAACAGCTAAAATTGTTAAATCATCACTTTTTCAGTTTCAAAAGTTCAATTCTGCTTTGGCAAGATAGAGGCGGGCAGCCTTTTACTTTAGCAATCTCCAGAAATGAAAAGGAATATTTGGAAAACAAGCTGTTAAAGGTTTTCTGATAAATCGAATGATTACAGTTGAAAGCACTCTTTATTGGGCGCCAATAAAACAGAGTTTATTAACATGAATACTCGTATGTTCCTGTGTGTATAACTTCAGAATGACGTCAAAGAAGACGTCCTCCAACTCTGGGCTCCAGTACTATCGTTCAATTGATCAATTAAATTGGTTCTGCAGAGACAGGCACAACATTCGATGACATTCCTCGAAATCGTTATGGAAAATTCTTTAAATAGAGCTCGATGGAAGTTAGTCAAGTCAAGTGCTAGATGGCATCAGTGGAATCTTTTATGGCGGCCGGATTTCGATGGAGCTTTCACAAAGTTATCTAAGGCTGTATATTTGCATTAATTTATTGCAAATATAAAAGACTTTTGCGATGATTGATCGCAGCATGTACAAAATCCATATATTACACTATATGAAATATTCCTGGCTTATCTTACAATCGCCGGCGATAGGAAAGGGCGCTATGGCGAAAAGATTTACCCATAAAGATCAAATCGGGCGAAAAAAAGTTAAATAAAAATCCACCGAACACTCGAGCTGGCCGATCATATAAATCGAAGGGGCCGCGAATGGCCCTTGCTTGGTGGGTGCGATAAGGGGGGTGGTGGGGGAGCGGTGTTGGAGCGGTAGCCCCTTATCGTTCCGGCGGACTACTTAATTGGCTTGATATTGCCCTACTACCCCAACTACCGTGCGGCCAAGTGTGGATTGTGATTGATTCCATTCCGAATGCTAAATACGCAGACGGGATCGGGTCCCCTTTAAATTGGTTTCACGATTGCGATCGGATCGCGAAATATGTGCGATTACTCCACTTAGGAGTGTTTCATTAACAGACCCACTCCACTCGAATCTCAATCAGCCATGAATGTTGTTTCTATATAATCGACTTGAGATTCGATTTCGATTTCGCTTTCAGTTTCCCCTTTGCCCGTTTTGGATTTCTGGTGCTCTCAGGTGCCTTCCACTGGGGGTTTATCTCCCTCAATTGCGCGAATTGTTTATTAAAAACATTATCAATTTCTGTAATCCACAGGCGGATCCACTTCACTCTGTTCTACACTCGTTTTGTCTGGCTTGGCCTTTGTCATTAGTCCCATTGACAACCGCTAATTGTGGTAAGTGTTTATTGGCCCAATTTTCAGGCATTCGATAAGATTTGGCCCGGGTTTCTCTTTTAATTATGCATGTATTTCCTTTATCACAGGTATCTGGGTGAGACTTCCTCCGCTTATCTAAGCCGCACAAATAACGAACTTAAATGATGGGTACCTTCGAGGAGTTTTGGATTGTAATCACACATTTGGGTAATATTTAGTGGTACCATTAAGGTAATTTTCGGGCAAGCGGCATGGTTTGATCAAGATCATATTTTATTCTATTACAATGCACAGAAAAAAAGTAAGTTAACTCATTGCAATATTATATTATATAAGAGCTTAAACTTAAAAATTGTATGGTCAAAGAAATATGATATTACGAATTACTATATATACGAATCATTATTCTTTGTATGATTGTTTAGATAAAGATATTTAGATATATAAATTATTGCCAATACTTATTGCTAATTTGAATATAATTGATCGGTACGTAGATTTTCCGAGTGTAGAAACGTTTTCTTTGATTGTGATATAGAGTATACAATACATAATACAATTTAATACATTTCCTTCTCATTGTGATTTTATTGATACTGATACAGAATTAATGCGTTCTGAAACTCGTGCACAACTTACATTAAAGGGTTAACCCGCTTGAGGTGTTCGGTTAATAGCGTTTAAATTATGATGGAATTGGTAGCACTGCAAATTGATTTTCCTCGTGCAATAAAATATTCTTATGCATTCATTTCGAGTTCATTAAGAAATCATTCACATTTCATTAATTTCGGTCAATATGCAAATGCGCAGCAAAACGAAAATAAAGTGAATTATATGAGCCAAATTAATAACAGCTCAAAGTCGCAAGCGGGTGTTTTAATCATAAGCGAGTGTAATTTGCATTTGCACTGTTTGGCTGCTTTGGCATTTTGATTTGAGTTCCCAAAAAACACGTACAGCCAGAAATGTGAAATATCTTAAGTATTTACTTTATTACAGCCACTGAACTCGAAGGTGGGAATAAGTGGAAACCTACTTAGTATTCACACGGCGGGCAGGAAATTAGACAACTTTCGTTGATGTCTCAAATCTGAAAGCACTTTGTCACTTTTCGTTGTCTTCGTGTTTTATTCTTGTTCACTTTTCTCGGAAGAGCGGGAGTTTTCGACTAATTAAGACTCAGAAGTCGTTCTGCGTTGACTTTTGCTTTCATATTCACGCAACGCGATCCATGGAGGCGAAAACTGAGGCGAAACCGATCCGCAAGCTGGCCAAAAGCGCGACTAAGTCGCTGCAAATTCCTGCCAGCGTTTTATAGGCACACACACTCACGTCTGTAAGCACAATCGGAAGAATTGAATCGAATTGAAACCGCTCTCGTGCTCACCCATTCAATCCCTCACTCACTCACTCACTCATTAACTCACTTACTCACTTACTCACTTACTCACTCTCCGATTCGCGAAGACAGGCCCGAAGTGATGGGGCTGTAAGTCTTATCTTCTTGGCGATCCACCCACCTGAAAATGAAGGTGGCCCAAAGCCCGCTCTTCGGCTATGAGAGGCGTAAATCAAGCCGGTCGGCAGCCAATGGTGTAAGCCAACTATATAGCTCCATGTGGCTACTGCACTGCTGTATCGCGAACTGAGGCCCTCGAGTTGTACGACCCATAAAATGGTCAACAAAATAATTTCCTCAATGCTTCCCAGGCCATAAATTCAATTCAGAATTTACCACGGCCAATGCAATGTCATAACTGGTACTTGGCGGAGTGAAAATACATTATTTATATGGCCGTATATGTGACACGAAAAAGTATGCAATAAAATATGATTGATGACTCGAGATAACGAATGGTTTTTCTTTAATTAGTCAGTCTCGAGAAGCTCAATCAATTGGAAATCGAAAGCGTTTGATGGCTTTATGGCCACGTTAATCAGTTCACATTGATATGGTCGCGGCTTTGTGTTTGCCCATCGTTTGATGAACTTTAGAGGGGATTTGGTAATTGGTAATTGGTAACATTGAATACAGCGCGGTGGAAAGTCAATTGGTTAATGGCTGTCTAATTAACTTAGCTTTGCAGTGCGCTGCGTTCATATCAATAATTTAAATAGTCCCTAGATATCTAAATACTTACCCAAATATTATATCATATTAATCTTTTTGAGTAAACAAACACCGATAAAGCTGTCAGTTTGTTTAGTTATCACTTGCATAAAACCTAAATGGATGATTTTCGATTATTTACATTGCCTAATTTCAGCTGAAAAATCGTTATACACTTAAAACTGATAAAGGTGTTCTCTAACAGACACCGAATAGTATTTCTTTTGATATCTGCACCATAAAAAGCGTTTATGTACAAAAACTCCTCAAAGATTTCCACTGCCATTCACTTGAGTAAACCAATTTTGATTATCGCTATATAAGTACATGTACATATGCAGTATTTGGAGACAGCAATGTTATAATTGAAACGAGCAAAAAGTGCTTACAATTGATTTTGGTTCAAATTGTTATTGTTATTTTCGGCCAGAGATTAATGTGATATTTCTGACATTACCTGCATAAAGGTATGCTGGCACGGCAATAAAATTGATTTCACTGCTGGCATTTAATATTTATTGTAAATTTGTTTATCTAATTTCCGGCAATATATTTACCTAGTTTCTGTCTATCTGCATATTGTTTTCGCACCCATACCGATTTGCAGTCAGCACGGCAAAGGGCCAAATTGAATTCAATTCAAACAATCCGCAAAATTGCAGAAATGTATAAACTTTTCGCATGGAACTTCTCTAATTATTTGAGTGGCAAACGGCCACTGTAAAATGCGTCATGGCATCGTGGTGGCTGATGAAAATGCGGCTGGATCAGGGATCCGTGCGGGGTCTCCATAAATTAACTTTGCCAAAATTACAAACATTTTCCCATTTCCTCCATTAAAACCCAAATCACGGTGCCACACACCCGCGCCGGGGACACATACATATCCGTGTTGGCTGGACGGGAGTGGAGCAATTTCAATTAAAGCTAATTACAACCAATATCGACTGCCAACAATGTCAAGCATCAAATGCGACGAAGCCACCCAAGAGGAGCCAGCTCGATTGGTTGGCTGGCTGGCTGGCTGGCGGGCTGGCTGGCTGGTTGGTTGGATGGAAGCCCGGCTAGTGTCATGTCTGGGTCGTGCACTGCGAGAAACTGCGGTGATCCGCTCGCAAGGTGTCACTCAATGTCGCCGAGGGTCCTGCCTGTGGGCTACGGTAAGTCCTGCGCGCGGGGTGCGATGCCTGAGTAAGTTTTGTTGTCGTTGTCACCGCCAGCCACTGAGATGTGGCCATTTGGGTGAACCTAAGTCGGGCGACAAGGCTGCAGTTGCTTTGAAACCAAGCCTCATAAGGTCTTCTATTGAGGCTCTAATGTTTGTTTTAGTGTGTATTGACAGCCATGTGGGTATACTTAAACTGATGACCAACTAAGCAGTACAATTGGGGGGGTTTTTTGCGCGGACACGCTGTTTATTAGTTCTGTTCTGAAATTATTACGCATACGCCCTGTGTACATATGCCCATAAAATGCCTTTTTGCTAAGGCAACATCTCTTTGGCCATTTTCCATCATCTACCTAAAAGTGTCGCGTAGAGCACTTTGTGTTCGTCCTTTATCGGCACATTATTGTGGTTTTAAGACTTCATTTTTTTTTTTACTTGCCTCCAAGAGGTCCACCCCAAAGGATGTGTGTGGCTGCTTGAGGGTCCACAAGCTAGTGTCTGAATTTGAGTCACAGCCCGTTGCAAATGCTGGCGTTGTTGTCGTGGAATAATTAAAGCAAATTTGCACTTCAGACAGTCGCCCGTGGAAAAACAAGGCAAACATCTCAGCTCTCAGCACTGGCGACCCACAACAAGAGCGGTGCCGAATCACCAGACCCAGGTACAATCGAGGATACCGCCTCCTTAAGGAGCAACAAAAACCCATTCGAATTTCAAGGATAAAAAGCCGACTGCAGCATACCCATTATGTACTACGCCAAAAAGTATGGCATTCTTGGGGGACGCAAGCTGCAACTATAAGAGCTTTGTATTACAATTTTCTTTTCTATAATATTTAGTTTTTAATGCTTATCTAGACAAAGACCACATCCATCTTATGCTTGTTACCTACTTCCCAGCTTATCTGATATACCCCTTCGAAATAGAAATTCCGTTTATAACAACAACACCGTCAGCAGCCACTGCCGCTGCCAACGTCAACAAAAAGGGGTGCTCCAAAGTGTTTCGAGGACTAGTACCTCCTACAACGACAATTGCAACAACAGCAATGCAGAACAAAACGCCAGTCAGCCGGGAAAGTACGCAAAAAATGTCTTTATGTACGGAAGGCAAGGTACGAGTACGGGTATGTGTGTATGTATGTTTATGCTACCATAATATGGAACAGAGCCAGCAACACAAAAAACAATGCCAGCGAGTGGCACAGAGCGCTGGAACAGGAGCGGTTCGTGTGGAGGAGAAGTTATGGTAATACCAAACTACTTAACTCAGGGGAAAATTTTGAGTTCCAGCATATAAGCATTATGTTAACAAATTGCTGGGTGTTTCATGCTAAGCAGATTGGTAAAGTTACGTATAAGTAACTGCGTATACGTAATTTGGATGGAATTACGTTTACGAATAAATATTTTAAAATAAATATTATAACATTTTAAACACTTGTATGAATAACATTTGCCTGGTTATTTGTTCAAGAGGGATGCCAATGTGATCTTGCAAGTGATCACACTTAAGAAAAAATACACTACTACATACACTACACATACATACACTACACATACATACACTGCACATACATACACTGCACATACATACACTACACATACATACACTACACATACATACACTACACATACATACACTACACATACATACACTGCACATATATACACTACACATACATACACTACACATACATACACTACACATACATACACTACAAATAAATACACTACACATACATACACTACAAATAAATACACTACACATACATACACTACATACTTGAAATATTTTGTGACTCTAAATTAGAAGACATTCCTTACAGTCTTCACTAGAACTAGTTGGGAATTATAGGGCTACAAGAAAATATGTTTCCTTAGCAAATATTAAAAGCAGCAATAACTATGTGTTTGGCAATTTGGCTGGAATTTCGTTTACGAAATTACGTATACGTATTTTAATGGAAGTTAAGGCGAGTATAAAAATAGTACTGACTGAAGCTACATTAATTTATATAAATATTCTACAAAAGAAAATAAAACAAAATATAAAATATATTTTCTTCACATTTTCGTAGATAAGTCTAAACATTCCTTGTTTATTAATATTATAAAATCAAGCGAACTTTGCTTTTAATACTATTTTAAAACGTTATTTATTTTTTTAAATATTAAAGCATTGTTCTTCACTTAACCAAATACTTTCCGTGATCCTGCATTCCCGCTTTGCCGCTCCTGTGGCCAAGAGAGCGAAACGGAAAGGAGGAAACCGAACGGCGACCGCGATGACGGACTCGTGCGGATGCTGCTGATGCCGATGCTGAGCCGATGAGGATGTGGATGTCGATGCCGACGAGGTTGAGGATGACGATGCTGCTGCTCGGCTCTTCCTGTGGCTTTTCTCACTTGCTGAGCGCAACAAGGACCAAAAAATGCCAGCACGGCAACAACAATGGCCAACAACAATAATAATAGCGAATGGCAACAATAAACTGGGCTTGCGCCAAAAACGAAATGCGAAAATTTGTGGGAAGAGCGAGCGAGAACCGTCTTCTCACGACGACAGGACGGGAACAACAACAGAAACAACAAAGGAATAACGAGATGGGAAAACAAAATCACACACACGAAGAGCGACTCTCACAAAAAGCTGCTCAAAGTCAGTGTTTCGGGTGTGTGCATGTGTGTGTGCGTGTGTTAGTGGGAGAGATTCACCCGAAAAAAGTTTTCAACTTGAAATTGAACTGTGTGTGCCATAGTTGAAGGTAGAAGAAGCAGCATCAGACAAATTGGAGAGCACCAGTTGTTGTTGCTTCAGATGCTGATGCTGATGCTGCTTTTCTCTCTCCTCCTTCTCTACAGAGAAAGAAATATAGTTACAATAATAACACTTCTGTTTTCTTGTATTACTGATCGAAAAATAGATAACTAGTTAATATTAATATGCTAACTCATATTCAATCAAAATCATACGTGTTAATAAAAACTTTTAAGCCAAATAATGATTCATGATATATTTATTAAAGAAGTTATGTAGTATTATTGTGTTTTACACTAACTGAATATTAAAGGGGTGATAATCGAACAGAAGAAAATGAACGAAACATCTAATCTGAAAGGGTTTAAAACCTGTTTCATCCCATTGGAACAGGGCTAATCCGGAGCCTTAGGTATCTATTGGAATTTCGCTCTGTGCAGCTGGCTTTGTTGTTGTGGGAGCGAAAATATTTTAACGCAATTAGAGTCGGAGCATCGTCGTTGTCGTTGTGTCAGCATCAGAGCAAGAGCGAACGCGCACGCAGACGGACACGGACACGGAGCACGGATAAAACGGGCGAAAGACAAGAAAAACCTACAAGGGCAGCACAAGAATAGGTGGCCCCAGTGTGTGAAGTGTTGTAATGTGTTATCTCGGATAAAGAATGCCTCGAAGGTAGTGTAAAAAGTGTGACCAGGAGCGGTAAAAACCAGAACAAACCAGAGACTCAATTAACTGTAAAAACCTGCTGCACACACGCCACACACACGCACGCACACCCTCGCCGAGTGAGAGTGTAGTGGAGAGAGAGCCGCAGAGAGGTGAAGGTGAAGCTGAAGGAGAAGCGCGAACAATTTGTTGAATACAACGATACCGCTCCGTTGCAAGGCGAAAAGCGAAAGTGAAAGGCAGAAGCCAAAGAAAAGCGAACTAAATTTTAAAACGGCGAAAGAACTGAAATAAAAGTAGGGGAAAATTCCGAGGGGGCCCTAACAAACAACAACAGCAGGGAACGAGGAACGAGAGAAACGGAGAAAATTGGCGGCGCAAAAGTTAAAAGGGACAAAGACGATTAAGCAGCTTGCCAAGGACGAGGACCAACAGCACGAAAGGTGAGCCCCAATAAGTCAGCCCAAAAGTAGGAGGCAAAAAGAAATGTACAGGCAAAGTTGCGCCTAGCGACGCAGGACACAAGGCACAAGCAAAAAAGAAAAAAGAAAAAAGAAAAAAATAAAAACGCCCCAAACAGATTTCTCCCTCTTGGAAAGTGACAGTCGTCGACGTCGCCTTGCAACGCCTCAAGAAGCAAATGCCCCTGCCCCTGCCCCCGCACTTTCATCCGCTCTGCTATTCACCCTGAGCACAAGAGAGAGCCACCCACCCACGCAAGCCCCCCGCTTTCACCACCCACTCTCGCCACCGCGTAGTTGTTGGCTTTCTTGTTATTCATAGGCAAACATAGGCAAACAAGCAGAAGCGAAGCAAAGAGCAACCTGCGTGGCTGCGACCAACAACAACGGCAAACATCCAGCAGCACTGCGAGGGCGGTTCTCAAAATGAAATTAGCCCGACTCGCATTGGGCCCGATATTGGCCATCTTTGGGTTAATGCCATCAAACGGGAATGCGGCCAGCCCCAAAAAGTATGCTATGGCTTCTTCCGTGTGCGGGCCGCGATAATCCCATCAAAAAGAATTTTTAGGGACCACTCCGAAAAGTCAACCGCCACATTTTAATATGGCTGAAATGTCAAAACCCGGGTAAAAACTCTGACCTTTCATAACCTTTTTCATCGAATTGGTGTAACCAGGCAGCCGTCAGTTTTTCGGCACTTCGCTAACTGAATAAGCCGCGAAAACTTTTGAATATCTTTCGTAAATGTGTTTTCTCGCCCAGCCTGGATTATCGTTTCCTCTTCCAGTCCGCGAATTATAATCCTCCTGCCAAAGGAAATGTTTTCGAATTTCAGCTAAGCAATTTTTTCAAGCCCTAGAGATCTTAACAAAAGTGTTTTTGTTTTAAGTAGCCATCTTCATATTACTGGGCGTATCTTTTCATTAGTTCAATGAACTATTTGGATTGCACTTTATTACTTGTGCTTTAATTTCATTTAAAGGACTTAAAGATATCCAATATAACTTCAGTTGGCAGTGAGCCTCACAAGCTATTTAAAGACAATTGGATTAATTTCCCATAAATAAGCTATGGATTCATTTAAAATCCAATCATTTAACTTTCAAGCAGATTAAAACTACAGCCCGACTGCAAAACAACACTGAAACAATTTGAATCGCTTTCCTTTCGCACGCTAAGCTTTTAACTCATTTCCCAAACTCAACACGCTTTCTAGATTAAAATCTCGTGTATCTCTGAATGCTCAGCTCCTGGCCATATCCAGTTTCCTGTTACCATTTGACCTCCCCTCGTTTTGAGACGGCTGACATTGGCGGGAGTGATAATTCATGTCCCGCTGACATTTTTGGGTCAAAAAACTAAAATATTATGTGGTGGCTCTTGCCATTTCGTTCAATTGTGTGCGTAGGTCTGTCCGTCTGCCTGTTTTAGAGCTCTGTGTTTTGGGTGGCTTGTAGTCATTATTTCATGCAGCCTTCGGAGCACCACCACTATCCATCATACGTCATACCCATTGAAGGTTTGCCGACGGTGGTGCTGGTGGTGGTGCTGATGGTGGTGCTGATGGTGGCGCTGATGGCGCGTGGGCTTGACTGGCATTCGGGCAGATTAAAATTGCATCCGGCGCGCCAAACAAAAGACTGTTGACCAATTTCGCTTAAACATAATACAAGGAAAAATTACCAGCGGTCCTGGCAATGGTTCAAGCTGGCACGGCACACAAACAAACACACTAAATAGGGACGCCAGCACATAAACACACGATGGCAAACAGAAATGAATTCATAGTAAAAGTCTTAATTGAAATTTTTGCCTGAAATGTGTGCGGAGGGGATTTTTTGTACTGCTCGGCGGCACCTAAAATAAAAGCGATGTGTCCATGGCGGGACCTGTGTATATATCATTCACATATATGTAACATATATATACATATATATATATATGAGTGTGCGAACCGGGTGGCGGCAACTTTGTGAAGCCAAGTCGGGCGGAGGAAAAAGCAAAAGTCGTGGCCTGTGGTGTAAGCGGATCTGTTGGCCAGAACCGAGGATGATGATGAGGATGGGTTTCCCGGGGATTGGCACTGGGATAAGGTGGAACTTTGTATGGCTCTTGGCTTTACCTTTGTATCATATTCTTTTATTTAACTTTGTGTATTTCTATGAGACTGCCTTCATTCGCCGTTCAGCCAAGCAGGAGGCAATCAACGTGGCAAAAGAAATGAGTTAAATGTTTGATTACAAAATTGCATTCTGCACCTTGGGGAATTCCTCTTAATTTCGAATTCTCAATTTAGTTAGCGTGAGCATCGAATTCCACAAGGAAAGTCTGGTGTCTAATCAACCGAAAAGACTTGAAGTGCCAGAGAAGAATTTCAATTAGACCAAATCAGTTTCAACTCCTTGCTTTAGGATAAGACTAATTTTGCTTAATTTTTAGACTATTAACAAATTTATTCTCGTCTTTTCATATGTTTTCGGGTATGAACTTACTAATTTATGCAATTAATAAAATAATGTTAGGAGACCGATATCTTCTGGTTTAATTGTTTAAGTATGCATATATGAAATTTGAACTACAATTGCATTTGCTGTCTGAATTCCTTTTAATCAAATCAAAAGTAGTTACATTTTCAATAATTACGCATGTCGTACGCTAGCCATCATTGAGTATATTATGCAAAGTTATCATTTTAAATCAATCCGAAATAATGATTTTTAGTAATTGCTTTATACTGCAAAAATATCAATTAAGACAATTTGCTCTTAACGAAGCTGAAATTTTTAAATAGGCGTTCGGAATCACAATGAAGCCAGTGCAAAGCAACAATAAAAAATATACAGAATTGTGTGGCATGAATAACAGGCCAAAGTAAACGTTACAAGTATAAATATTTGCTAAATTAAATTACAGTTAATGCAGAATTAGTAATTAAACGCTTTAAACACAACACCTCTATGTTTTTTTTTTTTTCAAAAAACAATATTATTAATCTGAGCCGTCAATAAAATGCAATCGGCACGTTGCTAACCCTGAATAAATAATGTATATTTGCATTTCGGGGATGAGTGTATAAATATTAATTGTTCAAAATGAAATTTAGTTCAGAATATTAAACTGTTCTGAACTCATTAACTTAAAGTGTATTAAGAAATTTTCAACCTTTTAAAATATATATTACAAGTAGACAACAAGTAGAGGAAACAGTAAACATAAAGGACGGAAAATCTAGCAAGGATATGAATTGATTGAATAGTAGGGGTACAATGAAGTATTTTACCTTCAGCTGTGTTAAAGTAGTACAAGTTTGTAAGCCTTTTAAGAAGACAAAGCAATTTGTCTGCCCAGTTCTTATAAAGTATATCTTATCGAAAGTGGAAAATTAACAAATGGCCAAGAGATTAGGGGACACGAGTATTGGTGTGAAATCTACATGGCTATAAACACAAGATTCAACACTTTTAGGACCCATGCCACAACACCCCCGCCCATCGTGACCCCGCCCACCAAGTCATTTGCTTTGAATGGGGAATGAATCTGAATCGAAATGTTGTGTTGGCTGAAATTTATGTGTCTATTGCCAAAGGATTCTATGCAAAGGGGACACGACACAAAGGAGACACGAGCCATAGAAGTTGCGCCTGAAGATGAGCAGGGAAAACTGAAGAAGTGGGCTGCGGTGGATGCCACTCCCATTCCCACGCCCCCTGCTAGCTGCCAAACACGCACACACACACACACACACACAAACACACGCAATCGCATACATACGCAATTACACGCCCACTTTGCTTTATCTTTGTAACTGTTACAAAACTTGGCTTCATCTTCTGCAGATTTCCTCCTTCATTTTTTTTAGTCCTTTTGCGAGTGTGTTCTTGCTGTTGTGCCATCTGTGCGTGTGTGTTTGTGTTTGGGCCTGTGTTTGTATTTGTTTATCTTGGCCAGAAGCTATATAGTTTATCTATGTGCATGTTTGCTGTTTTGCTGGTGGCCGTCGGTTGGTGTACACTTTTCCGCACTTATTCCATATTTAAGAGGCAATTTATATTCCCTTTTTTTGCACTCGCATTCCGTCTCGCTCGGTGGCTCCTCGCCGCCCTATCGCCGTCCCTCTCCATCCGGCGGTCCATTCAGTCTGCCATTCAACTTCAGCTACAGTTTCCGCCGCTCTTCTCGACTTTACTCGACTCGGCTGTCTCTGTTTCTGATTCTGTTTCTGATTTAGCCGCCACCAACACAGAACCACCGCACAGTCCGGAAAAAAGATAGGTTTGCATAGCGATTAGACTATTGGATACTTAGTGATCTCGGTCAAAAGCCAAAGGAAGAACAAAGAAAAATGTAGGAAGTTGTCTTAATCCCAACCGTTTTCGGATCCATCGGTAAAGTACATTAAATAACTTCTACCTGCATAGTTTTTAACGAGCATAAATATATCCCGACACTAAGCCGTTAGCTGTAGTTGTTTAATCTGTTTTAGAAACTCTTGCCGCCTAAATGTGCAGTGGCATTTTGGAATTGCATTACGTTTCGTTAACGTGAACCACCCACTTTTTTCCTGTTTCGAAACCCGCAGCAAGCGCCATAAACCCCTTTGCAATTACCCGGTATCGAGCGCTCCTGGCTCCCACTAAGCAGCAAACTGGAGCTAACCACTGCTGACGCTGGCCCATTCCGGTCCAATGTTCCATGGTCCGAGCTCCCTGCTGCCGCGCCAAGTGTCCTGCTCCGCCCCTCCCCCTTCCCTGCGGCTGTCAGTAGCCAATTATCATTTTTCGAAATGAATAAAAACGCAGGCTGCTCCGACTCCCCTCTATCCGGATGAATGAGTGGTGTGCGTGTGCCACGTAGCATCCGCAGATGCGAGTGTATCCAAACGGCATTTCCATAGCCACAATTTCCATGGATTTGGTAATCTCCAGCTCTGCTGCCGCCGCCTCTTTGCACCTTGCGGCTACTGCAGTGGCAATAGCTCACCATCAAAGTCCGTAGCCGTATCCAAAGCCCAATTCCGTTCTCGGACGGCTTTTCGTTGCTAGCTGGCTTTTTCCGCTTTTTTTTATTGTGTCATAAATTATTCAAACGCAAACATCATCAGCAGGCGGCAGGCGGCAGGCAGCGGATCAGGATAAAGATGCGGCTCAGCCCCCGGCCTATCTGTGTTTGCCCGATACACGCTCTTATGTGCTCCTCATTATCAGAGCCAGACGTTTAACGCACCCACCGCGCACACACACAAATATTGTGTATCCTCGTATATCCTGCCGCTCAGCATGTGCTTATATTGTATCTCATTCGCAGAATGTCCCCCGCAGCCAGAGCACACTGGTCAGGAATTAGTATAAATAACTTATTGCCTCACAAGTATTTGATATCTAAGTCACCTTTAAAGGCCAAAAATTATTGTCTTTAAAAATGATTTTGAGAAATTTGCATAATTTGTTACAATTACAAGTTATTCGATTTCCTCATTCCTAGTTGGTAGTTATTTCTTTGCCATAACATCAGAGGATGCAAATCGCTTTTCGTAAAAACAAGAAACAGAGTTTTTAATCGATCAACCTCTATTTCCTCATTTAAATACTCCTATAATGCTCAAAAATACCTAACCCAATTTGCATTCGACGAAAGTGCTTAAAAGCAGATATTCACTGTGACCAAAAAGTGTCACATAAAATTGCACATTTAATGCTCTTAGGTTAAGAGCCTTAAAATAAAATGGGATTTCATTACTTAATGACATGTAGTGCAATTGTGTAAAGTTTTATTCATACTCATAGCACGCAAAACTTTGCCATATCATTCTGTCTACTCCAATTTGCACAGCATAAGTGAGACTCCCATTATTTATTACCAGGTTAAATCATGTAAAAACCCCATGATTGAATTGGCTAGCCGGTTTGCAACAACCATGAATGTGAACTCCAATAAATGAAATGCAATTCGCTTTGCGCAAAGAATTTTCCAATCAAACTCGAAAACCTCCATAAACTAAACCATTGTGCTCTTATTATACAGGGAGGTCACACAAGTGCTTTTTTGCACTTGCTCTTGAAATTTCAAGCGTGAAATAATTCTCTGCGTTTTCGCATTATTGTTCTTGTGCGTTTGTTTGAATTTGTAAGCTTCTATGAGATGTTCTTGATTAACCTTGGATAGATTCCTAAGAAGTGCATTCTACACTTTGCTCGCTTGGGACGTACGAGTATAAAAGATTTTTCAAAATACACTCACTCAATATATGCAATTTTATTCAGCTTATTATTGCTTGGAAGCGGGAAACAAATTGCCTGAACCAGTGTGCAATGATGCGGAAGCAATCGGAAGCATGACCCAGCGGGATGTGGGCAGTTGGCGTGGGCGCGACGGATGATATGCGAGGACTTCGCACTCAGCGAGTCACTTCCATAAATAAAGAAGGCGCTGGATGCTTTGGGCAGGGTTGGGATGGGATGGGATGGGATGGAAGGAAATGGGATGAGATGGGTTGGCAGCTCCAGAGTCGCGCCATCACTGGGTAAATAAGTAGTGCACGTAGGCATTCGGCATAATGAAGCGAACGCCCCCAAACGCGGGCACTTTGCCTTGAAGAGGCACAGCAATTTGTTTGGCCCATGCGGCGTATACGTAATCACGCATTGATATGCCATTTACTTGGCCGCCCGCAGCAGAAAAGAGCACAGAGATGAAGGCGAGTGAAAGGATGCAATGGGGGGCAGCACTTCTCACTGATTTATGCAGTCGATTTTGCACTTTCAATTGTGTACCCTCCATTTTATTCGCCGCCTTAACCAATCTCCACCTCTTCGGCGTGGCGGAGCGCAAATTAAATTTATGCTCCCCAGCCATATTTACGAACCCCTGCGAACTCTGACCAAGTCGTTACTGCCTCTGATTACATGTTAATTATCATTGCGTAATGAATCGCCCTTTTGTACTCGCATGTGCCCGTCCCCGCCGATTTTACATCCTGCAGACCTGCATACAAATGTCGGAGGAATATAAAATATTCAGAATGTGGAGTGTGTGGCACGAGAGGTTTCTGCGGTGGCTGGTTCTGAAGCTAAGTGGTTTTCATTTGCGAAATAATTTCTCTATCAATTTTAAAAATAATTGCATTTGATTTTTCCAAAGATATTAATCCCAATTAATGCTCTACGTGCTGGTAAAAATTAAATAATTGCATTTACTACTACTTTATTTTAAGGTGAAAGAATAGAGAGTACTTTGCCAATTGCGAATCTAATTAAAACAGGTTTTTTTCCGACAATTTTAAGGCTAGAATTTAGAGAGGCTTTTTTTAATATCAATCAAAACAGACTTGTTTAATAAAAGTATGTTTTATAAAAGTACTTTTTTTAAACCTTTTTTTAAAGTGCCCTTTTCAACTTTTCAATACGTGTGCTTTAATTAAATTAATTGGTAATATATTAACCCTTTTATACCCGTTAATCGTTTTGGCTTATATTTATTTTAAATTTATGTAAACTGTGCAGAGCTCTCTGAACATTAAAGAGCGACTTTTTTTGGTTAGATAAACTTCAAATGTTTTTGTCAAAGCGAAGTGGCAAAGCGAAGCTGAAGTGAGTATGTCCATAGACGGGTTATTTGAAGCGGAACTTGGTGTATATCACAACCAACTTAGAATAGAAATCCGAGGAAATCAGTTCAAGCCGCAAAGAGTTGGGATATGTCCTTAAGCAGAGCTCAGCTGGACTTAGCCGTTCGAAAAGCACCAAATAGAAATCGCTCCTTCCGGCCAGGCTTCAAACCAGCAACACACACCGCCTAAGGGGCACATACATATGGATGCGAGGATAAAACAAGTATGCATACTTGAACCGCTCCCACACCTAGATACATACATAAATACATTAACAATACATACAGGGGAATGCCTGCCGCCTGCGTGTGTGTGATTGTGTGTAAGTGTGTGTGCGCAGGCTCAAATTAATTCCATTGGCACCGATTGAAAGTTTTCGCTTCACGGCAGCAATAAATTACGATTGGATATATAAGCCAAAGGGATGTACAGCGCACACATATCGCCTAAAGTGGTGCCCAGCACACACACAGCTGTATGGTGGAATATCTGGGCATTAAGTGCATCCTTTTAATTTACATGCTTATTAAATTGCAAAGGATCGTAATTTTCGCAGCAACACGAAACAAAGTCACACAAAGTGTGCAAAAACAAGAGACTTGCGACGCATCTGTTCGACGTAAAGTGAATGATGAATCAACTTTACTAGGACTGGTTTCAGTCGAGTGGAGTCGGCTGAGCATTTGCATTAAGCCCATTTAATTATACTAAGTACATAGTAAATACGATAAGTGGAGTGCCGGTGCCCCGGCGTAGGGAACAGCATCGACATCGGCAGAGTACTCTCTACTTTCATGTTTACATTTGCCCAAGTACCTCGATTCGTCTCGATGGCCGCCCAGCCCACCAGAAAACGCCTTACTGCGTACACTACATTTCACTACAGAGGAACCTCGCTGGGTGGACAATTATATTGGGCGACTAAGCCATCAGTACAAATAAATAACAACCAAATTCTTCAAGTCAGCGAGCAGTTCAAAAACAGTAGTGTAGCCTATTAAGCCCATGTAGCTATGCTACTTTCGCCAAAATGAGCTACTTACCAGTTGCTTGAACGAAGCACCACTGTACTTGTGCCCACTATTAACAGTTTCGAACTGGGACTAGTTGAGTTAAGTTGGGTATGTTGAATGTGTTTGCACGTCTGTTTGCCTCCTGCCGCAGTCATAAATAATTTATGCCTGCGTAATTTGGTCAACTTTACTTTGGTCGTAGCCGCAGGACGACCCATTGCCACCCACTTTAGTTTGCCCACCCAGCTCCTTGGCAGCGGCCTTATCTGTATCTTCATTCCCATGTTAATCACCGCCTACTTGGCATATATATGCAAACACACTTGCATAAATCAGCCCCGAATATGTTTCAATTGACCACAGTTGGCTCATTTGCATTTTACGTGCAGCTATAACGTCCTTAGGTCATTAGGCGTCAAAGAATCCTGGGGGAGTAATTATAATTAGAATTTGAACTAGCAGAACAACAGAGCCGTGTGTGTTCCACATAATTGATAATTATTTCATTTGACTTTGGGGAACTTCAATGTATATTAAAGGAAGTGTTCGAATGTTCAAGTTGTTCCGAGGACCATGTTCATTAGCATGTGTGCCTTTCAAATTTATATGCTTTGTGTTGTGCCTTAAAAATAATTATGAAATAAGTGTAAAGTTTTCCCACCAATTTGATGTGGTTTTATGATAGTAAAGTTACGATAAATCTGAAATAGCTTACGAGTAACTGAATAAACGTCATGCATAAAATCCTGTCTAGTTACCACCTAACTGATTGAGATGTCAAGCTTCACCGCAAAAATGCGATATGTAATCGGATACGAAAACAAGGTCCTTTAAGTAGTTTCCTAACGAACCAAAGAGAAATTCAACCGGAAATGTGCATTCTGCATACCCACAGATAAATTGCCTGAACCCATCTAAATAAAGTCCATTAAAAAGCAATTTCCCCCGGTGCTAAAACAAGAATAAAAGCGAGAGATGCCACAGACTTGTTTAACCTTCAGTTTTCTGTTCAAACTTTATTTTCGATTTCCGTTCCCAGGAGCCCAAGGGTTGGGGCTCTGAAATGAGTGACTGCGAATGTCAGACGCATATTCACTTTCGCATTGCCTTGGCACGCAGATATATGGCAATAAATTTATTTGTCAACTTGTTCAAACTTTCTGACCCACAATCGAGCACATAAAATTGTTTTCTAATTACCAAAAAGGAATGGCCGTAATATAAATCTTCGCGTTTGAATTTGGGAGTGGGTCAGTAACCAGACAGTAACAGAGCAGAATGGGTCACGCTGTGTATGGCGAACGGAAGTGAAGCGGATTCTATATGCTATATTGACAAATTTCTTGTTTTTTTTCGTCGGCCAAAGAAATGCATTTCCGAATGAAATTCGCCAGCTTCGCAAATCCTCTATGTGGACAACAATTTACAAAAAGTAAAAATGAGTGTGGAAAATACATAGCAAAGTTTGGATTTCTAGAAACGAGGGCAAAAACGAGACCCAAAGAGCTGGCCAAGTACCAAGTACCAAGTACCAAATGCCCAGGAGCAGGAGCAGGACCAAGACCCCCGACACTCCTCGAACCCGCAGCCTCGCCCCTTTCCTGTCTTATTCGGTTGTGGAATCAAGCAGCCATGTAACCTCGTTTATTCTGCAGCATAATGAAAGGGGAAAGTTCTGTGATTTCGCCGCCCATGGTTCCGGCAAATGCCATCCAGTTCGCAGAGTGCGTCTATATGTGTACACCTGAAAAATACCAGGAATCTCCGTGCAATGCCATGGGCTTATCAATGCAGAACAAAGTTGTAGCTGTAGTTTTTGCCAGTTGTTGCCAGCGAGCCAAATTTGCAATAATCAGGTCCCCCCTACATTTTTTAGTGAAGTATGTAACTAACATATGCAAAATCCACTCTTTGCATTTAATGAAGAATCTTGAACTCTTTGGTGATCGTTTGATAGTATGATAGTTTTTAAATGTGCAGATTTATAAAAGGTATGCCGAATTGAATTTAATTTGTAATCAAACCAAATGATACTGCTTTTGGGACACACATTTTCTCCCAGTGTGGGGTCCTTTGTGTGAGTGAGGTGCAACACCGACGGCTGGCTCTAAATGGCATTTGAAATGTTTTGTAGTTCCACATTGTCGGCCTGCCCGGGCGCATGGTTTTCGCCTTTGCCATTTCGAGCAGACGCTTCGTCCTTTTTCTGACAGGAGGACCCGCACAAACACACACAAACACATACACACACACAGACATGCACACACTCAAAACACGGGCGCTCACAAAAAAGGTCAAACGAGAATTATAATTTAAATGACAAATAAAATAAAAAACACACGCTGGAATAAACAAAAAGGGATAAGGGAGCGCAATTACTTTCGGTGCGAAATTGAAAACGCCATAGGTCCTCGGTCCTTTGCGAGTCCTTGTAACTTGGCTGCTAATTATATCGCGTTTTCATGATTGCACCAAATGGATTCATCAAACGATTTGCAAACGAGGGTCAAGTACATTTCCTGCGAAACGAAACGAACGAAACTGGTGTGGGCTGTGGAAAATTTTGACAAAAAATAACTTTCAGCTGGCTAAAAGAGAGCGAATGGAAAGTTCAAGAGGTCGCACTCCAATTAAATTTATTCGATTTCTTTGTTCATGCCTCAGTCAACGTGTTGAATATAAATGTATACTGTTGAATTGCCAAATTCTCAAAATGTAATCAAAATATATGAAGAAAAATAAAGAAAATATCACAGCTATTATGTTGCCATCGTTATGCTTTCGTACAAATCATAAATTCTGTTACTAACAAGCACACTTATATCAAGTCGGTCAAATTAATTTGCTCTATTTAGTTTGCTATGTTTGCCTCAATCAATGAGTGTATCTTCAACTAAGCAAACGAAGCGAATGCTATTCGGATAAACAGTCAGAAGTCTTAAGGATTTTGTTTTGACTTTTGTTTAACCAAATGGCTAAATAACCACATGATGTTTGGCGTCCGCTTATTTGTTTTCGGGTTTTTGATTGGGAAGTATAAAACTTTGCGGCTTTCTCTTTAAAGTTTCAGTTGTATTTGCCTAACAGTCTGCAGATTCTTATCAAATTTTCCTTTGTAAGCCATGGCGCAGAAGAAAAATAAAATGAAATAACATTTGGTTAGAGCGCAAACGTTGCGCCATAAAAACTTAACCGACATTGCCGAGTCTCCATGGAGATGGTAGCCCAATCTTTATTTATTTTCATAAATATTTTCCTTTTCCCGTCGCTTTTCCATTGTTTCTCTGCGTCCTGCTCGCTCTGCTTTTCTTTTGCTCGCTTAAAGCGTATTTCCTGATGCCTGCCATAGAAAATCAATTGAATGCCTGACTAAACGAAAGATATTGCTTTGCTTTGGCTTTTCTCTGGCAATTTCCTTACATTTTCGGTTTTTTTTTTATATGCGTTGTCGAAGGAAATGGCGGGGGAAAACATGAGTTTATTCGTGATTCATTTGGGAAACTTATTAAAAAGTGCTCAAGCTGCAACCGTCAACCAGCATCGTCATCATCATCGACAACAGCCATGTCCCTGGCACATCCTCATCCTTATCCTTATCCTTAGCCTTATCCACACTCACATCCCAATCCCAGCAGCTCTACTGCAGCGCAATTGCCATACCCATACCCATACCCATCCTCATCACCATCGCCGTTGCACAATTGCAATTCCATCGCAATTGCAAAATGCAACAATTTTTAATGCGTCTTGCAACTTTTATTTCCACTTTTAATGCAAAAACTTCACCCAGCAACTGGCATTGACAAGGCGAAGAGAGCCAGTCGCCATTTGAGCAAGGGTGAGGTGATTTTGCGGGTGGATTGCCACTTCTCCGGGCCAGTTACCCATTACGAATCTCCTGCAGGAAGGAGTCCTTGCTGCTCCAAGCCGCAGTAAACTCGTTAATTTGAATTTTAAGAGCTGCAAAATAGGACAATAAGGAAGTAGTTGCGCCTAGAAGAACAGATATTACTTTAATCTCCATATATCCAAATACTGATGCAATGAACCTCCGATTGTCCTGTCGTGCTGGGTAGCAAATAGTCGAAGCCGACTATTCCAAGTTCCAAGGAGCATGGTGTTCTTACGCTGCCGTCACTTTCTTGGCAACCGAGTGGAGAAAAAGACCTGAGTAAGTCGGGACGGGAGCGTAACATTTCCTGTTTGCCTTGCCATGATTTCCATGCCAGTTCCTCGCATTTCCGCCCCTATATGGTTACATATGCACCTATGTGCGAGTGTATGTGTGTATTCTATATCTGCGTTTGTAACCGTGTTGTGTGAATGAACGCTCGTGGTGCTCGGGATAAATGTCTGCGTGCCGCTGACACCCCCTTTAATTTTTTTCTGCCCCTCCGGGTCGACGCCTTTCATGGGAAAATATGCAATTTTATCGGTCTTTACAGATTTCCCATGCAGACGTATGAAAGAAAGAAAATTGAAACGGCGCAAAGAGCCAAAGAAAACGCATGCCATGAAAGACATTTGCCAAGCAATGCGAATAAAGGGAAAATGTAAATATTTATCATACCGGGGAAGATGCATCACGTTTTCGCAGCAACTTTAAGCTTTTCTATAAATATAAATAATGCTGGCAGGAAAATAGTGCAGCAAGAATGTCATTTTCAGCTTTTAGTTAATTGAAAAGTGGGAAAATTTATTCGAAAATCCCATACGACCATGACTCACCGCATTTGCCGTCCGGAAAGCAGAGTTTACTAAAGACACGAGCTATTTTTTCTTGGAAAACGTGCCGACATTTTGGTTGTCAACACACCCAAACACAACCGTATAAAATCCAAGGGCTGGATAGAGAATGTGGAATGATATGGGATATGCGATGGGATATGGGATGGGCAATACTCCCGGGTCCGCAGCATAGTTAAACTTTAGTTTTATGGCTGCAATTTAGTGAAATGTGTGTTTGCTTAGCCCAGCTGAACCGTAGTCATCTCAACTGAGCTCAACTCGTCTCGTTTCCAGCATTGTTTTATTTTTGCCAATTGTTTAGCTTTATAAAATATACGGATTTAAGCAGCTCTGCTCCGGCAGGACGAAGATATATAGCCGCTTGTGCGAGCACTCTCATCCCGGTCCGCTTGTTCCTCCTGCCATGCAATGAAAAACCAGGCGAAAAATCCGACTGAAACCCGCAGAACAGAGCCGTCGCAGCATTTGTTAATGAGGCCCACAAGAGCTTAGGAGTCCATAACATTTGTGCTACTCCGGGTCTCAGTCCGCATCCTAGTCGGGCCATGGTAGCACCGTTTTCCGAGTGCCCTTATGGCGGGGACAGCGTTTAAGTACATTAAATTAACACCTAAAAGGTTGACAGATTTACACATTTTTATCTTAACCCAAATAAAGCCTCTTCACCCCATTCTGCGCAGCCCACACTGGGGGATTAACATTGTAATGTGGTGAGTGGGTTATGCGTATTGCCATGCAAATGGAGGTGTTTCTATGGATTAATACACCGGAATATGCTGGCTAACAACACAACCTTTTAAGGACTGGATCTATTCATTTTTTAAAGTCATCTTTAAAATGGTTAGATTGTTCGAGAAGCTTTAATTTTTGTAGTGCTAAGTGGGCATCCATAATATAGGAAATACTTAGTAGGCGCAAGCTAAAATTATTTTTCTATTGTAATCGCCTTTATATAAGAGAAAAAAAAGCAAGCGAACACGAATAAAATACCAATTGAATCTTCCAGAAATGATCATCGCCGGTCGTTAAGATGGCCATTCGAACCGATTCAAACATCAATCACCAGTTTCTTATATCCCATAAAACACATCCTTTGAACTAGTTCACAGCGACCCAACACGTTTGCAATCACCCATTGCTCCGTCTTGCACAAAAGCCCCACCAGTGGAAACTGGAGGATGAGTATGAGCATTCTGATGGGGTTGGGGCAGGGGGCGAGGTCAAACGGTGCAAAGCGCTTTGCACCTGCACCTGGAGCTGCACCACCAACACCAACACCAACAGCACCACAAACGTGCCCCAACTGAGGTGGCAGCCATAAAGTGGGCGCCAAAGCAGGCATTGGCATTACCGCACACTTGGAAAAATATTAGCAACAGATCTTTCTCCTTGCCCTTCAGAATATATCCTGTCTTGAAACTCTATTATTCCTTTAGGTAATGTAAAGTTTTTATGTGTGTCTAAAAAGTGGTTATTACTTGTAGGTTTTGCTTAATGTTATGTATTAATGCGTATGTTTCCTTGGACTACTTTATTAAGAAGTAAATTCTTTATACTTGAAAAGTAATAATTCGATACGAAAGCATAATTACCTGGTTATGATTTTAATGAAACATCACTTTTACTGCCTGCCATTTTGCGAGTGTAACGATATGGAGCTGCTGCCAGTGCTGGTGCACTGCCGCATCTGGCGATGCTCCTATGGCTGCTTGGCCGGATGCATTGACCAAGGCTATTTAAGGATGCCACGCTCTGATGCGTGGCGCAGTTAAGACCAGAGCCTGACAGCGTAAAGGTCCTTCTTTTGCCACAGCAGCCAGGTCTGCACTTTGCTCCGCAGAGCAATCTGTAATCTGCAAGCTGCAAGCTGCAAACTGCAAGCTGCAATCTCATAAAAGGAATTTGCTGCACTGGAGTCCTGCCTCGTAGCACTCCCACATAACCCATAACCCATAACCCGTAGCCCGTAACCCATAACCCAAAGCCCATCCAATTGACATTCGCTTAGCCAAACGCTTATGCTAGAAATTTGTTTTTTCACACATTCGCAGATATTTCCACGGTCGACGGGACAACTCCAGGCTGAAATTGCGACTCTAATAGAGCAGAGGCCAACACGTCCGGTGTATAATATTTGAAATCAAAGCGCTAGGGTCCAACCATGACGGCGATGCACGTGAATCACAAGCTCAGCATGCGCACAACGGCTGTCAAGATGAAGCGGACCCGACATCCGGCCACATCCTGCCCCGAACCGAGTCCAAGTCCAACTACAAGTCCACGTCCAAGTCACAGTTCGATAGCGACGGCTCCCAGCAAGTGTCACGGCCAACCGGAACCGGAAACGGAAGCGGACCGGGCCAATTGAAGCTCGGAGCAGGGATGCCACAAACTAAGATAATTCAAACGCGTTTTCTACACATTTACGGTTTACTTTGCCTCGGTTCCTTGATGGGTTGCATTAAAACAATCGGTGCTTCAATTGCGCAGCAAACGCTTGCAGATGCGGATGCACCAGATGAAGCTAAATATAAAGAGCGGGAAGCGACAACGGATGCGGATCCGGATGCGGATGCGGAAGGGGATACGGATGCGGATGCGGAAACGGAAACGGAAAAGGGAACGAGGGCGCATACAAATGGGGACGCGGAAGCGGACGCCCGCATCATGGCAACGGGAATTTGCATTATAAGACTGATAACATTAAAGAGATTTCTAGAGAATTCCAAAACCGAAGAACACAATCAAAGGCGCCAGCAATCAGCAACGTCAGCAGCATCAGCTGCGCCGGCTGGAGCACCCAGCCCGCGGAGGAGACACCTCCATTATCCCGGACATCCAGCAGGACATCCAGGACACCCGGAGGCGTGTGCCCTGCTAGTCCTCCTCCTGCTCACCAGCCTCTGGCCGGATTGCTGCGAGTGCCTCCACGGTGGCAGCAACACCGTCAAGACCAAGTACGGCCTGCTGCGAGGCATCGTGGTCCGCTCCTCGCCGCTCGTGGAGGCCTTCCTGGGCATTCCCTATGCCTCGCCCCCGGTGGGCAGTCTCAGGTGAGTCGAGTCGACTAAAGTCGCACAAGATTACGCATCCCCGGGGCGTCGTCCTCGGCAAAGTAGAAACTTTCTAAGCAGCGATGACGCCGTGAAACTCACGTGGGCAAACCACCTGGGCCATGGAACATAATTTTTAGAGAATCAGCCAGCAGTGTAGGAAATGGCCTTTAAAGCAAGTTGTGATTTTTGAAATACTTTTATTTGAACCCATATAGGATTTTTTTATTTAGTATTTGTTGTTATAAACATATTATTAAAATTGTTTTATTAAAGTGATTTTTGCATTTTACTATAAGCAAATGTAGCATAGTAACTTAAATTTTATTATGTTGGCCAACATTTCTAAGCTGGCTTAGTGTCGGAAAAAAACAGGTGTGAAAACTCAAAACAAAACCGTTTATTTCCTATTTAAGTTCATGGTTACCCAAGCGAAATTTGCGTAAACTTAATGTTGTGTAATTGTGCAAAAACAAACAGGGCCGTAGATAGGAACATTTTGGCTTAAAGGGTGGCGCTCTCGGAATTCTGAAATTGATTTAATGAGTTTCAATGAAAATTAAGTCAATTAGAGGACGGGAGGACTTTCCCGCAACTTCCGCACTAATCCAACTGAAATGCAAAATTAAGTGTTAAATTCGAGAAGGCATCTCTCCGCCTCGCCGTGACTCACGCTCCCACCTCCACTTCCATTTCCACTCCCACTTCCATCTCCACCTCCACCTCCACCGTCACCAGAGCCATCGCAATCTGGGCGCCACATGGGGGTCGTATCGGGCTGAAAGGCTCGCCTCTTTCGGACAACTTTTTTCACACAGCGCCGCAGCGCAACTTTATCCGAAGCAATTTTAATAATTATTCTCATGAAATATGTGTGTGGATGGTGCCTGGCACTATGCGGGTGGGTACCTCCGTCTCTGGCCCGAGATGCCTGCAAGTGAGAAGCTTATGGCCCCGATCCCGAACCCGGAAATCCCAAAGCATTGTTTGAGGATTTAAAGTTCCGCGGGGACTGGCAAAGGGAGCCGCTCGTAATGAAGCCAAAGTGCTACTTCGAATTAATCCACAACTTTGCACTGTATACGTAACAATTAAAAAGTTTCTTTCCGGGAGTTAGTTTGAGGTTACGAATTAATAGAAAAAACGAAAAAAGAAAACAGGCCAACTACCTTGCGGGTGTTTCTCAAGAGGAATGCAATTCGGAATCAGCGAGGCTCCACAACCAATTAATAACAAAACAGTTGACGGCTTCGGGATTCAGGAGCCCGTCAAGGACCTCAGAGCCGCAAAACTTCGATAAGCCATCGTCGGCATTTGATGGTACGAGTATTGACGGTATTGGTGGTACTGATGGCATCGAGCGGAAAGCTGAGCCCCCGAGTCAAGTTTCTGGGATATTACAAAAGTTTCCCCTTACTTGGGCACTTTCACACTTATCCTGGCACACCGACACCGACAACGCACACACACGCTGACACGGAAAAGGAGCAAAAGCTCCTGTGTGACATGCACGAACAACAAGTGTGTTTGATGAAGCGATTGGATGGAGTACTTAAAGGGTCCTTCAACAGCTCCACCGCTGCCACAGCACATTGTTGTTTGCTTAGCCACAATTCATGAAAATTGTTCTTTAATTACTTCCTGTGGCAGAGTGTGACGCCTGCGAAATGAAGTCGTTTATGAATGCGGTTCATTATCATGCAGCAACAGATGCCGAGAATCGACAGGCAGGAGTTAATCAAACTGGGATGTCCTTGGGGATTTGAGGCGCTCTTCGTGGCAAAAAGTGGGCAGATAAAACGTGCTATTCAGCAGGAGAGAGCCAATTAATCAATCGCATCTGTCGCAAAGTCTAATCAAAAATGCACCATTTTGTAGGGATATTGAAACGATATTATGATTATACAGAAATAGAATTGGGGGAAAAGAGCGAAAATCGAATGACGCTGAAAGCTTTTAATATTTTAGATGGTTATTTATACGTTCTGTTCTACACATAAGCTGGTTAGCTAACCTGTGCAAGTGCTCGCTTCCCACCGCTTCCCGTTTGTGTAGCATACTTTTTTGGGCAGCGGGGATGGGGGAAGGGGCGTTGGAAAATTCAAAATTCCGTGTACGCGAAGCCAACATAAAACACGGAATAAAACGTTGCCTGTTAGCACTCGAAAAAGTTGGCAACAAAAATTGCTATATTCGTTTATAAATAGTTTATGGCGTAACTTTTTGCCGAAAAGTATTAATTTTAGCAAGCGAACATGTCGAATGCGTTTTTTGGTGGAAGCGGTTAGGAGTTACCATAAACTGGTAACCGAGTCACGTAGCGCTGAAAAATTATGCCCGCCGCAAAACGCGAGCTTTTTGTTTATGCGGTCCATTGTTTGCCTTTTCCCGGTTGCCAAATGGACTGGAAGGAGCGGATGAGTCGGAGGATGGAACGGCACGAGGGCCTCCTCCAAGCCACAAAGAAGCAAAAAACAATCGAAGCGTTACGCGTCAATTATCGTGTCATAAAATCAACATGCCCAAGCCATATTTATCGCTGATGCCTGTCTCCTTGGCTCGTCCAATCCGAACTCATGCCATGATCGATGGATTTCAACGCAAAACAATAAAATGCACAATTAATCAAAAGCAGTTTGCAATTTTGATTGATGGGCGGTACTTAGTTTCTGTGTTTTACGAGCCCCGCAAATCCTTTTGCCTCTTATCCGCCGCACGGTTCCACTCACCACATCACCCACACAGTTGGGGCTCGATTATCAGCTCACTGAACTCGTATATTCCACAAACGAAAGGATATGTCGAACACATTTAAATTAAATTTAAAATGTTGTATTAAAAGAATCCTATTCTCTGCCATATGTACCTTAGTGATTCGAGTAGGGACAGATTTTTCATATTTCATCTTATATTGATATTTTATGTACTGATCAAAACATTAGTGTTGACTTCAAACTTTGTTTTATAATATTTATCCTTTGTGCTAAATATTGCAACCATTTTATTTGTGCTTAAACATTTTCCCTCATTGTTAGCATTTTATTATCAACAAGGCAATATAATCCAACTGGTGTATAAAGTAAAGAAGGCTGTGAAAACCAATAAAAGCGCTCTTTTATTTTGGCCTCAACTGTGCATGTGTACGGGCGCACAGTGCGTATACGTGATGCGATAGTTGCGCCCATGTGGCCGAAATGGAATATTTACTTATCGAAACGACCGTTGGCCCCTCTTTCAGATTTATGCCCCCCATAACACCCTCGACGTGGAAAACGGTTCGCAGCGCGGATCGATTCTCGCCGGTCTGTCCGCAGAACATCCCCATACCGCCCAACGGACCCGAAGCGCTCCTGGAAGTGCCCCGCGCCCGTCTCGCCCAGCTGCGCCGCCTGTTGCCGCTGCTGAAGAACCAATCGGAAGACTGCTTATACCTAAATATCTATGTGCCCTACGAGACGCGTCGCCAGAGACGTAAGTGCCATTTTCGCATGTGATTGCGTTCCAGGGAGCCTTGCAGTGTAATCGAAACTAAATTGTACAAACAGAACTGAAATGCTGGGCTAAATGATCCACATTTAGTTTCCAAAGCAGCATCACGAGTAGCAGTTCTCAGAAATTGATAGCTTACTAATGGTTAAAGTCACGCGTCATTATTTAAGCAAATGATTATTATAAGACTTCGCATGCGACATGCTATGATTGCTACTCAAGGTAATCAAGTTAAATTTGATCGATTGGCGACTTTCTAATTAACAAACGCCGTCAGAATTATTTTTAATTAGCTTCACAACAATCGATGGATAATCGGAAAACTGATAATATCTTTATTAATTGGTTCAGTGAACTTTTAAAATCCAATTTTCATGTTGGGTGGAATACAGAAAATGTTGTTTGCAAATTGCGTCCAATTTAAAAAGATAATCGAATTATTCTGAAGCTGTTGAAACTGTTGAAACAATATACAATTTGCGTACCCATACTCAGCAGTTCAGAGCTTATGTTATTGAATAAATACTTAATAATATTAAATATATAATTACATAAGTGGAAGTTGCTGTTTCTATATATTTCAAGAAGGTATTGGTTTTGAAGTTTTCAATTCCGTAGTGCATTGCAGTGTCTTTACTTATTTACTGCAAGCGCTGCGGATTTGGCAACTTTGACGACCTTAATCATCTGGAGCTAGAGACGTGTGATATTTGTAGATGGCATACAATACCTAAAATAGTAAAAAGATCACCACCATCACCTCCCACTTAGGTAACACCGATGACACTACCGGCGAATCGAAGACCAAATTGTCCACGGTGGTGTTCATCCATGGCGAATCGTACGACTGGAACTCAGGGAATCCCTACGATGGCTCCGAGCTGGCTGCCCACGGCAATGTCATCGTCGTGACAATCAATTTTCGTCTGGGGATCTTCGGATTCCTGAAGACCGGCGGCAAGGAGAGCGCCCAGGGAAACTTCGGACTGATGGACCTGGTGGCGGGGCTTCACTGGCTCAAAGAAAATCTGCCGGCGTTCGGCGGGGATCCTCAGAGCATCACACTCCTGGGCTACGGAACTGGAGCTGTGCTGGCCAACATACTGGTTGTGTCTCCAGTGGCAAGTGGTATGGATTACCTACATAAACTAAACCCTTTTCCTTTGTGAAATCATTTTAAACGTTTAAGTCATGCGGCTCCAAATCAGTTCACTATCTTAAAATCTGACTCCAAACACTAAACTAGCTCTTAGGAGCGATTAGTTCACTATCTTTACTCCAAGCACAAGCGGAAACTAGCATTTAGGACCGATTAAGTAGACCTTGATAGTAATTGTAAACCTTTCATCAGACCTAATCCAGCGCACGGTTCTGGTGAGCGGTTCCGCGCTGTCGCCTTGGGCCATTCAGAAGAACCCCCTTTTTGTGAAGAGGCGCGTGGCGGAACAGACTGGATGTCACGGCGACATGTTGTACGACGACCTGGCTCCCTGCCTCCGCACTAAGAGCGTCGCCGAATTGCTGGCCGTCAAGGTGGATCATCCACGGTATGTCACACATTCCATTAATCCGGGGCACGGGCAAATTTCTCGTTTCAATGCCGATTGAGCTGAATTTCAATTGAGCTGACACGGGCTTAAACTTTAAAGCGTTAACTTAATGTAATGCTTTTTTTAATTAGGTATAAACACATTACCATATGACTATTGTTTTCCAGCTGAGAAAGGTCTTAAATATCTTAGAGTTAAGCAATGTAACTCATGAGTTGATTATTATATCTTACAGATTCCTCGTGGGCTTCGCTCCATTTGTGGATGGCACTGTTATATCGCCCGGCGCCAATCCTCTGGGCAGCACCACATTGCCCCTTGGATCAGCTATTGTTAGGTACTGAAAGTAATATATAAAATGAGAGCAAGTCGCGTCTAATCACATTGTTCACACAAACAGTACTTCAGGAATTGAATATGCAAACTTTCCGAAACGAGACCTCATTTTCTGCCTTACATCTGTGGAGTCCTATTTGGATTTGAGTGCCCAGGACTTGGAGTTCGGCTTCAATGAGACGCGACGGGATCGCATCCTGCGCACTTTTGTGCGAAACAACTTTCACTACCATCTGAACGAGATATTTGCCGTTTTGAAGGTGAGACCACTTAATGCCCCGATTAATTTATGCGCAGCGGCGAATAAAATCCCAAACTCAATTTGCTGCAGAACGAGTACACCGACTGGGAGAAGGCCATCCGTAATCCTCTTAGCTCCCGAGACGCCACCCTGCAATTCCTGAGCGATGGCCACACGGCCTCGCCGCTGATTAAGTTGGGCTATATGCACAGTTTGCGTGGAGGTCGCGCCTACTTTCTGCACTTTAAACACAAGACCATCGAGGAGGAGTACCCACAGGTGGGTGAATAGCACTAAGTAAGGGGAAACCTAACTAAGTTCTGGCCCTCAATCCCCCAGAGATCCGGCTCCGTGCGCGGCGAAGATGTGCCTTTTTGGCTGGGTCTGCCAATGTCCCCGCTCTTTCCCCACAACTACACCACTCAGGAGCGCCAAATCGGCAGACTAATGCTGCGATATCTGTCCAACTTTGCCAAAACAGGGTAAGTTGGTGCAGGCCGTACGAATGAAACATTTGTTGTTTCTAAACTTAAATACCAAACTCCCCAGCAATCCGAATCAAGCCACGGCGAAGTCAGTGCTCCCCAGTCCGAACGAGGTATTGGAGACCGCCCTGCATCAGCAGAAGAAGCGCTCCACTGGGCTGACCCATCCCAATCTCAGCGAGGCCCTCAATCTGGCAGTGCTCTACAATCAGCGCCGGAGCAATGCCATGCACGAGAAGAGATCCTACATACGAAGAAGGCTGCGGAGCAATGATGCAGCCTTCACCCAGCTGGGAATCTCCAGTGAACGGGATGTGGGCAGCTACGATGGCGATGAGCTGCCATTTTGGGATGCCTACGACGTGGTCAATCAGCTGTACGTGGAATTGGGTAAGTCTTAAGATCTTAGAAATACCATCCGCTGTAGATGATGTAAATGAAACATTTCAGGAAACAAGGCCAACATTCAGAGCCACTACCGCGGCCATAAGCTGTCCATGTGGTTGAACCTCATCCCCCAGCTGCATCGCCACTTCAACATTAACGACCAGTCCATGCGGCACCATCAGTTCCAGGATGACATGAACAACAGGGATCTCTACGAGGGTAAGATAAAAATCAGATTTTAGATCTTGGATATTTCCTTTAGGTGCCTTGTCCTTTGTTCTTACCAGGCGTTGTGCGACCACAATTGCAAACTAAGCCTGCTGAAGATGATAATATCATCATCATGCAGAGGAGTAGGACAACGACGCCACCGCCGCCCTCAAAGAGTCCAAGTACAAATGCCTCGCAAGCCTTGAATCCCCTTGGCACGGGAAGCACTACCACCACAGGTATGCTGACAAACTAATTATACTTTTAAACATATTAATATGCTAACGAATACCTGCAGAGTGCGGCATCGATGGAGCCATGTCCGTATCGGAACTAACCACAACCCAGTCACCAAACGACAATAGAACTGGGGTAGTGCGCGTGGAGACCCAGAAGGATCTGGCCACCGCTTCCACTGGGATCATTGGCAACCTGGAGCTGCTTCGCCGTCTGGGAGGCAAACAGTTCCAAAGCTATACGACAGCCCTGATAGCCACCGTGGCCGTGGGCTGCTTCCTGCTAATCCTAAATGTCCTGATCTTTGCGGGCATTTACCACCAGCGAGAAAAGAGAGCACGAGATGCGAAGACCAAGGAGGAGTTGCAGGAGGGTGATAACAGCAAGAACTCCAGCATCTTGAAGCTCAACGCTCTGATGGGCGGCGGCGGAGGAGCTTGTGGCTCTGGTCCAGGCGACATTGCGGATGCGTACACCTTAAGCGGCTCCGTGGTGGACAGCAAGGGCGGAGTGGGCGTCGTGTTCGGGGAGTACAGCTGCTACGATGAGAAGACCAAGCAGTTGAAGGAAGAGAAGCTTCTGGTAGAACTGCCACCTTCATCGTCGACGGGCCAGACGTCTCTGATGATAGACAGTTGGGGCGCGTGTTCCACGAGCACTTTGGATCTGCTAAAGACCAAGCCAGGCGATCCCATCGAAATGGTCACCTACAGTGCCCTGCCCTCGGTGATGGAATCTACATCGGCCATGAGCAGCAAGCGTGGATCATTCGTGGACACCACGCTGCAATTCAACAGTCCGCAGCAATTCGACTATGCAGTCCAGTCCTCGGATCAGATGTCCTTCAAGGCGATAGAGGACGCAGTTAAAGCGGCGGCCGGGCATGACTCCGAAATCACCAGGGATGATGATATTCCCGAACCGCCGCCACCACCACGATCCTTCCTGGCCGCCCAACAGCAACAGCAGCAGCAGCAAACGGGAATCCTGCGGCAGACAGGAGCGGGAGGCAGTTCCACGTCAGGATCGGCGAGCGGCAGCGGCAAGAAACGTGTACATATTCAGGAAATCTCAGTCTAGCAATCATAACCCTTCTAGTAACCAATTGTGACACTAGTTTAATGTTTTTATCTGGTTATTTATGCGTCGAGCTTGTCCAACTTGAGCTTTCCCAACTTCTCAGTCCAAGTTATAGACTTTTTGAGCAATTATTTCAATTTTAGAATACTTTTCTTTTAACAACTGACGCTATTAGCCTGTAAGCTTTCCTGTACCAATTGATATTCATATTCGGTGAGTTCGACTCTTATTTGTTTACCTATTTCCGCTCACTGCCCTGAATATTTAAAATAGAATCATATTTTTGTTTTCTGGCCTCAATGCAAATATCGTTGTAACTATATGTATTACGTATGTTTGTATATTATGTAAATGTTCCTTGTAGACGTGATTAAGAAGATATTGTGTAGGACTAATTTTTCAAGTGTTATCATTGTGTGTATAGTTTATGTTACTTTTTGGTGTACGATTAGAATCTCATATAATTCTATTTGCTTGTTATTTAATAATTAGCGAAATCAAAATAATATGTAACAAGCTTTTAATGATTTGTAAAAGAAAACCAGATATTATAACTATGATACACATATTGTATTTAATGTATTGTAAAATATTGACTCTATTTGTATGAAATACATATGTATTACAAAGTATTCATATTCACATTTTAAAAACTGTTTTCCATTAATCATAGCCAACTGACCAATGCAGTGGCGATCAAACGGTATGGTATTGTATCATAATTAAGGTATTGTACTGTATACATAGGATATTGGTACAATAACTGCATTGCAAACTAAGAATATCAAGACGACCCCAGTCGTCTTCATGCCGTAACTCTATTGAATTTGTACATTTCGACATTATGTAATTGTTAATTTGTACTATACAGAGATGTTAAAAACGAAAGGTTTTAAAGCTATATTGGCTCGCTTTTTATTTCTTTTTTCACTTTTTTCGTCTTTGGAGTGTCACCGTTTTCTCCATTCTTGCGTTTTGTTGAAGTTTTCTTTCTGGGCGTGAATTCAGGTTCTTTCTTAATTTCTTTTAAAAGAGCGTCTAACATTTCATCGGGGTCCTCTTCCTTGACTTCTTGCTCCTCCGGTTCGGGACTGCTAAACTTAATAGATTTATTCTGCAACACAAAACGTATAGGGGTATATTAGCTATGTTTAAAGCTATGCCTAATCGAGTTGTTTTCAAGTTAGGGGTTCTTAAAAAATAGCATAAAATGTCTAAGTAACCTACCTTTGGAGCCTCGCCATTCTCTAGCAAAAGTTCTCCCTCGATGTAAGGCATCACGTTGCTGATGTCGAAGCTTTTTATGCGGATCTTGATCTCCTGGTCCATTGCGATGTCCTCGCGACTTGCGCTCTGGTTGGTAAAGCGGATGGAGGTGTTGAAGACCCGGTAAATGACGGCGCTGACATGGTGCCTGGAGATGTGCCGCACCACGCCGCTCAGGATGGCGCCCGCCTTCGGGCGGAAGACATAGAAGTCTGCATTTATGACCAGATGCATGGTGGGATCGTCTGCACGCAGGCCCGCCGTGTGACCGAGCACCTTTATATTCTTGATGCCGAGGACGATCCCGTCGAGGCTGGAGTCATAGAATCCCACCTTGGTACGGATGAGGAGCTCGTGGAGCGCGTGCTTGAAGTTGGCCATGCCGTACGGCCCCATTGCGAGGTGCATGTCCGTGGTGATGCACCGCACGCTGGACTCTGGGCTGCTGGCGTAGTTATTCAGCTCCTTGACCGAGAATTTGATGTATTTCTGCAGTATCTTGGCCATTGCGAGATCTTAAAACTATTCGTTCGAATCGACCACATGAATTACATCTGACGATCTGGCATCCCCGCAGGTGTTACAAGAAATGCAGTTTTGGCTATTTCCCGCCAAATTGTACAGCCGTTAGTTGACTATAAAAATGGCTTACTGTGCAACCGGAAAATCCGTGGAAATATGTAAATGTAAAATATTTATAACTTTTAGTATTTAAAGAGAATAGAATGTTATAGACCATAACCGCTCTTCCATGTGTAGCGCTTTTTAAGTTATTGTTATGATGTAGTAATTTCTTAGATTTTTATAGCTAACACTCAATGCTAATTTGGTATTTTTTACCCCCAACATTTGTACGGTCCCACTGGCTGGAGCATGCTTGTAGAGTAGGTGAAGAAAACGAGAAAAACTAGAGTTTGACCAAATAAAAGGAAAATAGAACCGACGTTATAATGGGAGTTCCAGCATTCTTTCGCTGGCTGAGCCGGAAGTATCCATCCGTGATAATCGAGTGCAATGAAAACAAGCAGGTGGACACTGACACCGGGCGAAACATCTACGAGGACGCCACCTTGCCGAATCCGAATGGGATAGAGTTTGACAATCTCTACCTGGACATGAACGGTATCATCCATCCGTGCACGCATCCGGAGGACAAGCCGGCGCCGAAAAACGAGGACGAAATGATGGTGGCCATCTTCGATTGCATCGATCGCCTATTTGGCATCGTGCGTCCGCGGAAACTGCTCTACATGGCCATCGATGGCGTGGCTCCGCGGGCCAAGATGAATCAGCAGCGATCGCGTCGCTTTCGGGCGGCCAAGGAGACCACCGAAAAGCGGCTGGAGATAGCACGGATCCGCGAGGAGCTGCTGAGCCGCGGCTGCAAGCTGCCACCGGAGAAGGAGAAAGGAGAGCACTTTGACTCCAACTGCATCACGCCGGGCACTCCGTTCATGGACCGACTGAGCAAGTGTCTGCATTACTTTGTCCACGATCGGCTGAACAACAACCCGGCCTGGAAGGGCATCAAGGTGATCCTGTCGGACGCCAATGTACCCGGTGAGGGTGAGCATAAGATCATGGATTTCATCCGCAAGCAGCGTGCCCAGCCGGATCACGATCCCAACACGCAGCACGTCTTGTGCGGAGCCGACGCCGATCTCATAATGTTGGGACTGGCCACCCACGAGCCCAACTTCACCATCATTCGGGAGGAGTTCCTGCCGAATAAGCCGCGTCCCTGCGACATCTGCAACGGATTTGGCCACGAGATGGACAAGTGTGTCGGACTAGGAGCCACTGCCCCGACCGGCGCCAACTTTAAGCCCGATGTTCCCATCGGCGCCGAGGTAAAGTTCATCTTTGTGCGGCTGAGTGTGCTGCGCGAGTACCTGAAGCAGACTCTTGAAATGCCGAATCTGCCCTTTGAGTACAGCTTTGAGCGCGCCTTAGATGACTGGGTGTTTATGTGCTTCTTCGTGGGCAACGATTTTCTGCCCCACCTGCCTAGTCTGGAGATTCGCGAGGGGGCAGTGGATCGCCTGGTGGAGTTGTACAAGAAATGCGTTTACAAGACAAAGGGATACCTTACCGACTCGGGAGATGTAAATCTGGACCGAGTGCAGCTAATTATGACCGACTTGGGCAATGCGGAGGACCAGATCTTCAAGAGCCGCCAGCGACGCGAGGAGCAATTCAAGGCCAGGGACAAAGCGCGCAAGAGGCAGGAACGGAATCAGGACCACGGATCCTTGAATCAATCAGCATTTGGCGCCAGCGCCGTGGGTCCAAACAGCCAGCAAAGGAGCGTAGGCAACTACAAGGAGGAGGCCGCGGCCCTTCGGAATAGAAAGCGGACGATTGACCAAGCCAATTTAGATGAAGATGAGGAGGAGGATAACGACGAGGTACGATTATGGGAGGACGGCTTCAAGGACCGCTACTACGAGTCCAAGTTTGATGTGGCATCGGGCAACCAGCAGTTCCGCTACGCTGTAGCCTTGCAGTATGTCCGAGGATTGTGCTGGGTTCTGAAGTACTACTACCAGGGCTGTGCGTCCTGGAACTGGTACTTCCCATACCATTATGCTCCCTTTGCATCGGATTTTGTCAACATCCAGGGGCTGTCCACGATGTTCGAAAAGGGCACAAAGCCTTTTAATCCGCTCGAGCAACTGATGGGCGTTTTTCCGGCAGCCAGTAGCTCACACGTTCCCGAGCCCTGGGCAAAGCTCATGTCCGACCCGGAGTCGCCAATTATTGACTTCTATCCGGAGGATTTTAAAATCGATCTGAATGGCAAAAAGTTCGCCTGGCAGGGAGTGGCTCTACTGCCTTTCGTCGATGAGAAGCGGCTCTTCAAGGCCTTGGTTCCCTATTATGACCAACTTACTGGGGAGGAGGTGAAGCGCAACAAGCGTGGAGACAATTACCTGTACATCAGCAACCAGAGCCCGCACTACAAAAAGGTCAAGAAAGTAAGTTCCAAGGATGATGACAGCGTTTGCAAAGCCATCTCATTTGACGGTATGCGCGGCACTTTGGGAAAAACCGAACTTAACACTGCCATCAGCGGCATTCTGAGGTCGCCGATTTCCGGGCTATCGGACATCAATGACAACATTACCGTGACGACCACGTTCAAGGATCCGGAGTACGATGATGATTACATTTTTGAAGCGAAGCGTCTGGAAAATGCCGTAGATCCGCCACAGGTGCTGCCGAATGAGCACTCGGGCAACAAGCATCGTCCCGTCATCGGTTTTAATAGCCATTTGACCAGGGCCTACGTTCCGGACAGCGGGCACCGCATGTTGAACGCTGGAATTAGGAACCAACAGGGTGGCGGTGGCGGTGGAGGAGGAAGCTACGGGCAAGGAGGTGGCTACGGCCAGGGAGGAGGCGGAAACCAGGGACAGGGCTATCAGAACAATAGCCGAAACTATAACTACAACTATAACAATAACTACAACCAGCATCAGGGTGGCGGCTATCAAAACAACTACGTTAACCGACAGCAATATGGCCACAATCAGAGATTCAATCAGGACAATTCGAATCAACAGCGCAGCTTTAACAACTACAATGGCCCAAGGAATAACAACTACCAGCAACAAGGCGGCAGCAGACAGCAGAACCAGAATTATAGAAGATTTTAAGTGTATCATACATACAAATTATTATGTAGCTGATAACAAAAATGTAATCCATGTTGAATTACATTATTTTTTAATGAAGCAAATATACTGATTAGGGATTTTCAAACAAATTGTTCTTCAAATGAAACACCCATTGCATTTTTATCAAAACAGTTTTCAGCCAGCCTCTAGTCTTAGTGCCTCAAAGAAAATAAGTCAAATTAAAATAATGAACATATTCCAATTGACTGCGTTTGAAAACGATTTAACTGGAAAATACAAAAATGTAGCAACAATGTAGCAATAGATTTTCAATTATTTTCAGATAAATAAAATAGAACATAATGAGGTGGAAAACTGATGTATACAAAAAAAGTGTAGTTAAATTCAAACCAAACTACGCAAATGTAAAAAAAGTTTGATTAAAGCCCAAGTCGCCAATAAAACCAAAAGCGTGTATGGAATAGCATTCGCTATATTTAACGAATGGAATGTTAATATTTCGATTTCCATGTAACATAATAAATATTTTAATTTCGAAAACAATACTCATTACAACTAAGTGAGAATCTTAAAATAAATGGGGCCTTTTTTTAAAACGATCATGCTTTCTCAACAAAGAAAAGTTCACTGAGCTTGAAAAATATATAGATTATATTTACGAATGCTTCTAAATCCACGAGCTTGAATGAGAGCGAATAGTTTAAAATATGTATCGATTATATGAATACGCTTAAACGGTAACACAATGTGAGCTTAGTTCACGTTCGATTCGGAAGAGTTTGGCTATCGGTTCGGTATGAGTTGCGAGCTTATCAGATATTGGTGATAACGTTCTTGTTGCGATCGGATATGCTGTCGAACTTTCCATGGCTGGAGAATGGCGTGCGCATACGTCGCGTGAAGGAGCGTAGGCACCGCTGCCCATCCAGACTGTCCGGGTTGTTGGTCACCGCAAGAAGATTGACTAAAAATAGTTACAAAATTACAATTCATACCCTTAAGTGTTTAAAAATCTTTTCTTAACTTACCTCGTTGCTCGAGCAGTTTAATCTGTTTTTTGGCCTCTCTTAGCTTGTTCATCAGTATCTCGTTCTTGCGCTTTTCCACGGTCAGCTCCAGGCCGAGCTGCAGCTTGCTCTTGGAGTCAACAGCACTCAGAATTCTGCAAATTAAACGAACAATATATGCATGAACCCCTTTATCACAAATGTAACTAAATACGATTATCGCTAATGCTGTCGTGTTAATCAACTTACGGATGACTGTATATGGACTGCGAAGTGGGTCTTTTTTCGGGATCTGGGTGCATCATCTGGGCTATGAGCTCGTTAAAATCCCTGCTCAGACTCGGAAGAATCGGCACCTTGCCATCTCGCAAGTTATGCCATTCGGGTCCATTTTTTGGAAGCGGACCACCACCGGCCACTTCGAATAGCGTGATGCCCAGCGAGAAGATGTCAGCCTTGAACAGATTAGAATAATCCTCGTGAAGAATCTCCTTGGGCAGGTAACGGCAGTCTCCCTCCTCGACGTGAGGTTCCTTAACGGAGGTCACGTGTCCCAGGTCGCCGATCTTGTACGTAACTAGGTTCTCTGAATGGCGCAGTTCTTCGTATACGCTGTCCATGCCATCGTCGTCTTTGGTCTGTTGCGGCTGAACCTCCACCAGCTTGTGTGCATTGGGATTCATGGTAGAGAATATGTTTTCAGGCTTCAGATCCATGTGCACCAGGTCATTTGAGTGAATGTAGCGCAGGCCCTCTATCACATGCATGAGGACAATCTTCAGCTCTGCCTCACCCAAGCAATGATCTTGGATGCGCGCATGCAAGCTGCCACCATCGCAGAATTCATTCTGTATCAGCATATGATCGTCCTCCGCCCACGCGGAATAGTATCTAACCACGTTATCATGCTTGCCCAGTACAGCATGTGCCCAAACCTCGTTCAAGGCTCTCTTTCTGCAAGCAAAAAGATTGTTAAACGCCGCTCATTGTGGATACACTAATGACTACTCACTCGAAAGAACTGCCTGCCACCGGCTTCTTACTCTTTTTGATCGCATAAATGCAGCCATCTAGTCGATTGACGCACTGGAACACCACACCGAACTCGCCAACGCCGATCACGTTGACTTGCATGAACTCCCGCTTGAAGCGGCTGATGTTCGTGTCATGCAGGGCCAGCCGCTTGGGTGCCTGCTGGTGGATTTCGCGCATTGAGTCGCCCGCCTCGTCCGCTACATCGTCGTCGCAGGCATCACTGAGCAAATACTTTTGCATAGCATTCACGTTTAGGTTGAGGTTTTCGCGTCCGAATTGCGTGCGACAACGCTTCTTATTGTGAGCCATGAGGCCTAAAAATATAAAAATGGGTTATTGGATTGCTAATAAGACTAAACTGGAAAATTTGTAAGTAATGTGCAAATTAGGGCACAGAACTGGAAATTGATACCTATATATATATTTTAATATATAACAGATGTCGGGATTAAAATTCCTAATTTTAAGTTAATTCAAAAATGGATGTTAAACTTACTATCTGGCGTGAAGGGATTCACATTTGCCGTGTCCTGGGTGGGCAGTTTGCGGTTGTGCAGGGGCAGGGATCGCGGTCGCTCTGACAGGCGGAAGAGGTCATCGGAGCGCCGGGAGGCATTTACTGCCGCTGCTGCCGCCGACAGATGGTTGCTGCACTGCGTCGTCGACTTCTGCAGGATGGTCTTTGGAGTAGCCGGTGTGCTAAAGAGTCGCAGGGCGCGCACCTTTTGGCATGGCGGCGACATGGACACGTCCGCGTCGCCGCCTCCTTCGCCAATCTTACTGTCCAGCTGCTGCTCCTGGACGGAGGATAGCTTCTGCCGTTGCTGAAGGGGATGCTGCGGACTCGTTCCTTCGGGCGTGTCCTTGTCAAAATCGTCGTCGGCGAAGCGGAGCTTGCGCGGATTGAAGACCTGCGGCGATGGGGAGCGCGATCGCAACTCGACGCTTGAATCGAGTGAGGTGACGCTCATCTCGTGCTCCGACTGGCGGAATGCCATTGTTGGTGTAGCTGTCCAGCTGACCGCGGTGCAAGACGATTCTGTTCGCTCTTTCTGATTTCACAACTATTTGTATAGAAACAGGCGGCAGCAAATTGGATGCAATAGTTAAAAAAAAGGCAAAACAAAACACAAAACAAAATTTAACTGGAGAAATGCGAGTCTATCAATGTGGCCGTACCCGATGCGCAATAAAATACTAGCTCTAGACAAAAAATACTGAATGCAGAGTTGCACACAAAATACTAAAATTGTATGCCCAAGCAAAGAATACCAGCATAGGAAATCAGTACGTACACTAAGCCAGAGCTACCATACTTCCTCAATACCGCTCATGCCCGCCAAATTCAAATATACAACTTATTTTGGCATTTAATTTATTGATTGAATATCTGTATTTTAGTGTTCAGCGCATTTGCTATATGATTCAAACACACATCTCAAGAATCCATACATATGTATTTTTTTAATACTTAACTATGACATCAATGTATGAATAATTATTATGCACGGTTGCAAGACTTAATTATTACGAATATAGAGACACAGCATACAGAGATTGGAGTCAAATAATCAAGTGTGTTGTGTTTTATAAATTGAAAATTGTGTAGAATTGACATGAAAATGGTGGCGATGCTTCGTCCTCTGCACATTCGAGTATAATTCCAGGGTAAGCAAAAAAATCCAAGGCAAATCAATTTACATAGCAATCTTGACTAGATCGATAATCTGCGGCTGCCGATCCATTTCTATATCTCAAATTTCCTTCCGTCAAATGATTTTCCGAAGCGCTCTTCTTTGTTCTGCGTGTGCTTGTATTTGTTGTTGTGTTGGAACATACGAATACCTAAAATATGCAAACTCGAGTTCCACTATAAATTAAAACCCTTAACTAATATGGTTTTGGACAACTAAACCGTATATGGATACTGCATGAAAAAGTATTTGGGAATCTGTCTTGTTACATGTGAGGCTGTTTCTTTTGGGAATGAGGGTTAGAGTCCAGTGCGTGGGGAGCCCATCTCGCCGGATTCATCGGGGGGTTGCAGCTCAGGCCCTCATCATCGCGCTTTGGGCTACGTCTGCATCCGTTCGGTGTCGCTAGTCCCTTGAAACGGAACGTGAGGCGGACGAGTCACCACGACGCCTGGGCGGCGATCCACGGCGAACCGCTGGCGACGCCGATCGAGATCGTGAACGCGACCGCGGCGATCCCCTGACCCGGTCATCGTCTTCATCGTCATAGCGCCGCTTTGGAGGCGGCGGAGAATCTACCGCTCCACTGCCGTTGCGCTCGTGGTCGCTATACCTCGACGCCGATCCGTTTTCGTCCCGTCCGTTCGAGCGGCCGGAGCGACGGCCTACCGAGCCGGCGGAGCGACTGCGGGATCGAGTGCCAGACTTGGAGCGAGTGCGCCTGCGTCGCGATGTGCTGCGAGATCTGCTGAATGAGTTGCTTCTGAAAATAAAATGCGAAAATCATCGTGATTAGTTATGAAGTTTTCAAAAATGTACATCAACATTTCAAACAATTTTGATTTAGGGGACCATTTTATATGGATTAATATATTGCAACTTAAGCTAATTTCAGAAAAATAAATTATCAATTGAAAAGAGTGTGCTATATTTGTTCCAGCATTGTAAGTCTTGAATACTTTCAGATCTATTTATAGATCACTAAAAAAAAAAAGACCATAAAATGTATAAAAATTATGGAAAGAAACACAAGACAGTATAATATTAGGACCTTTCCCAGTTTTAATTCTGCATTTCACATAAAGATCACATGTATCATTGCTTATGGGAGACCCATCGGCTGCTCAATGCTTGCCGCCCTTTTTCTTGTAGTGTTTGTGGCCGTGCTTCTTGGAGCCCTTCTCGCCGTGCTCCTTCTTCTCCTCGAAGCTGTCGCCGTACTTGTGCTCCTTCTTGTACTTCTTGTGGTCCTCGTCGTGGTGACCCTTCTTGTAGTGGCCGTGGTGCTTCTTGTGGCCCTTCTTCTTGCCGCCCTCGTGCTTTTCGCCCTTCTTGTGCTCGCCGTGCTCCTCGGCATGATGATGGTGCTCCTTTCCATATTTCTTGTGATGGCCGCCCTTGTGCTCATCATCGTAGAACTTCTTCTCCTTGACGTACTCATCCTTTTTGAACTTCTTGTGGTATTCTAATTCCTTGTGGCCCTTCTTGTGCTTCTTTTTGTGATGATGTTTGCCGCCCTTCTTGTGGGCGCCGTGTTCATGCTTCTCGCCATGCTCATCCTTCTCGTCGTAGTGTTTCTTCTTCTTTGATCCCTTGTCGCCGTGGTGGTGCTCGTGGTCTTCCAGCTCATGGTGCTTCTTCTCGTCCTCCTCCCATTCCTTGTGCTCCTTGTGTCCGTGCTCACCCTTGTGCTCCTCGTCACCGAACTTCTTCTTCTCGTACTTGTCGCCACCTTCCTCCTCCTCGGAAGATGAGGCCTCCTTCTTCTTGGCTGCCGCGTAGGTCAGCAGGAGTCCCAGGACCAGCAGCAACTTAAAATGACCATGCATCTCGCATCGTTTTACCATTCAAATGACACCGGCTGCAATTGCTTTTATATACCACGCCGTTGACCACAAAGTGGTCAAAATGTCTGGCATCATGATGCAAGCAAATGCAAACATTTGGGGCTGACGTAAAAACTTTCTGCTTCATTGGTCTCTTTACCGCATTCAAATATACTTTTTACCTCGCAGAGAGTGACAGATTGGCCTCCAAAGTTTGGAGCTGCTTCTGAAATATGTTGCAAGACTTCGCAGACATGAACTGAATGCCCAAGGTGCACCTAATTCTTAAAATCCAGTTTTTGCGAAAGTAATTGTGTAATTTGAGTATTAAAAGGACACCAAATAAATTCATTAATATAAATGCAGGATGTCTCCAAAAACAAAATGTAAAATACTAGGATTAGACGTAAATACATATGTAAGTTAAATGTGGAAAATCTACTTCACTTTCGAAAATTTAAATCAATACGAAAAACATTTTCATATTTGTAGTTTGTTATGCAAATATTACATTTTATTTCTAATGTACATCAGAAACTTTAATATTGTTGATAATTGTAAAATCCTATACTTTACAGAACGGTAACCTAGGATGCTAAAACTTAAGGCCTACAACTAGTCAAGGTGGGAAACTACTCCTGGTGCTTTGACTTTTTCTTTTTCTTTGCTGGTGTTGGCTGGTCCTCGGGCTCGGGGGCTGCCGCCTCCTCAACGGCCTCCTCCTCGTCCTTCTGCTTCTTCTTCTTTTTCTTCTTCTTCTCAGACTTGACCTCCGCGTCCTCCTCAACAGCTTCCTCCTTCTTAACAGGCGTCTGTTCGGACTCGGAGTGCTTGCGCTTCTTCACGTTCAAGGTGTTGTCGGCCTCCGGTTGGTATGTGAACACCTCACTAAAAAGTCGAGAATTAATTAATACAAAGAACAATTGAGAATTTGTCTAATTGTAAACTCAATTTCGCTCAGACAGCCAAGGTTTATCGTCATCATAATCGGATAAATGCGAAACCTTTTGGGTATCATCACTGGAAATCGGTATACTCTTATATAATTGACAGCTAAAACCCACCTCTTGGCCTGGTACTTCTCGAACTTTGCCTTGGCCTTTCCGGTGCCCGAGAGTTTGCGCAGGTTTCCCTCCTCCAGCAGTCGCAGCCGCGACTCTAGTTTTACCTTGTGTGCCGCTCCGAGCTCAAAGGTGGCCTCCTCGCCGAAGGCATCAACGCGAGTAGCAAGAGATGCTTTAGCGGCCAGCGAGCGTGACATTTTGCCCTTGTTCTTCTGGCTTGCCTGTCCCACCAACTGGGCGTGATAAATCAAACCGTACTTTGGCGTATCCTTCTTGGTCTTCAGCGCACGGAAGAGGGCTTTTTCGGCGCCCAGAATTTGAACAGTGGATGAGGGATGCTTGGCCAGGTTGATCAGCGAGCCAGCATGGGCAATCAGTCGAGCGCCCACTGTGTCGCCAACGAGCACTGTCAAGTTCGGAGCCATGGCCATCATTCTGGCCTTCAAGTAGTCGTACAAGTGGGTGCGGTAATCGTTAATCGATATGATCTCGTCGCACAGGCACTGAATGTTCAGAACATCCTCTTCGGAGATTTCGGTACCCATAGAGATCTCGGCCGCCTCCTTGACCTTTTCCTCCACATCTTCTGGCAAAATGTCGGACAAATCGCTTGTGGCCATGTTGTCCCTGGTGCCCACCAATTTAATGGTTTTCACGAAGGCAATGTTGTCGGTGATGATCTTGCCCAGCTCGGGAAAATGCCATCCGTACCACTCGCGTGCACGCATCATGTAGTTGTTCAGCTCCTTGTCCAGGTCATCCAGCAAGCACTGGGCCTGCACAATCATTGTGTCGATCTTGTCGGGCGAGAACTTGAGCTTGTAGCGAGACAAAGAGTGCGCGAGACCCAAGGCCATGGCGGTCATCTCCCGCTTAGGTAGTCCACCGAGCAGACTATCTGCCTGCTGGCGTATGCAGCGCATCAGCTCCTGGACGCCAGTGTTGTAGACACACTGTACGGACAGCTTGTCCTTGATGGCTGTGCCCAGTTTGGCATCGGCAACCAAGAGCGAAGACTGCACGTCGTCAACGAGTAGCTTCTTTAGGGTCTTTTTCAGCGGCTTGGCCACCTTGCCCTCCACTGCCGCCGTAGCAGCGGCCAGCGCCTCTGTGGTGTCATTAAATTTCTCAAAGTGCTTCAGCTTCAGCAGCTTGTTGGCCTTTTCCGGAGTCTCAAACTCCTGGTACAGATTGTCCACCTGCTCCAGTTTCTTTTCGTCCAGCAGCTTAAAAATCGCGTAGCCCGCCGGCGTTTCGTAGAGCACAAACATCACGTCACACTCTGCTCATTTAGTTTCAATTTTAATTCAATTTAAAACCACCGAAACTCTCGGCAGTCAGCAGCAACTTAACCTTCTTTTCCGTATGCCGCGTGTAAAAGAAAAATCCAAAATGAAGTGCAAGCACGTGTACCATCGGTCTTCGGCGTTGCCATTTGGATCGCGCTTAACAGCACCACTGTAAATAATTCACCACGAACGTAAAAGCGCGGGGAAAATAGCGTAGTGGGTGGCTTACAGTCGCCAGCTACCCTTTTATTAACCACTTCTTTCAATTTGTTTAATTATAATTCACAATCAAACTTAAATTTGAATTTCAGTGGTTAAAAATATAAACAAATGTTCTAATATTTGTTTTTTAGGGGAATTTGCTTAATATTTGTCACGTAACTATTTTCTTACTTCTTGAAATTTTGGATCAAATTGTTGTAAATATCTCAAATGAATAACAAAATATCATATCATATCACGAAATATCACCACATAACTATTTTCTAGTATGTACTTTTATTAAAAAATGTCGTTTTTAGTATCTTGAAAGAAGACACCTACTGTTGTCATGAATGATTTTCCTTAGTCAAGAAGGAACCCGATATACTTCTCTTATCAAAATTAATGGGAAACCACCCGAGCACGTGTGCGTGCTGTTATGTTAAAGCACTACTCGATGCGCAGCAATTAACAGCACACATTGCGCATAACAGCACGGTGTTAGTTTTAACATGTGCCAGAGGTGTCCAAACAAACTCAACATTTTTGCATGGACATACACACACGCATGCACGTATGTATGCGTTTGCTTTTATGTATGCGTATGTTTGTATGTATGCGTTCCTCTCGCCATGTTACAAAAAGCAAAAACTTTTTGGCAACGACAATGAATGAAAAATGGAAATGGCGAATTGCGAATGGGAATTGCGCTTACCTGCGTCGCTGCCTGGCCTTCCTTTCGCGGCAGTGGCGAGCGAAATGGCCCCGTCCGCCGCACTCGTAGCACTTATCGTCTCCACGACCACCGCCGCCACGGTCGCGTCCACCGAGTCCACCTCCACCGCCGCTGCCACCTCCTCCACCACCACCACCTCCTCCGCCGGACCTGGCATACTTTCCGGTGGACAATTCCACCCGGGCACGGCGTCCGCAAACCGTCCGTCCGTCCAATCCGCGCACCGCATCCGCGGCATCACGGGCACTCTCGAACTCCACGAAAGCGAAGCCCGGCGGATTGCGGGCTATCCAGACGCTGCGCAGGCTGCCGTACGCCCCAAACACATACTCCAGATCGTTCTTGCGGGCATTGTTGCCCAGATCGCCCACGTACACCTTTCTATCGCTTGGATGGCGCGACATTTCTGTTTATTTCGCTTTTCCCCGGGCCCAAATTAATGTGGCAGCAGCGCAGAAAAAAATCGATGATGGGTTGGAGTCACTTGCCACCGCCTTCCTGGGAAGTTCGCACGGTCAATCGCGCACTGGCGAACACTTTTATTCACTTAACGCGGTCGGCAGACGCGAATTGTTGTGTTTATTTTCTATTTAATGCAGCGCAAAACTCATTTTACCGGGTAGCAAACAGAGTGACCGTGGGCAGACCGTTAAAAGAAACTACGGACTCGCTAAAAATATACTAAAAGTTATGCTCACTTGGCGGCTAACGGTCCTCTAATAGCAGGAGGGTCTGGCAACAATCGCGTCCAGGGCCGACAAATACAAATCGGTTTTCCCTTTTTTTAACAAATAAAAAAAATATATTTAAAATGATTCTTCACTTTCACTCTTCATCCGCATGAACAAAATGGCTCATTTGGTTTTTTAGTACGTATTCCGTAATTGAATCGTTTTTACCATTAAGATATATTGTACTGGAAATTAAGTGCACTGAGTATGTACTATTCATATAAGGTTGTTAAATATCTCCCTTCCGCCTTTTTGTCTTTTGAATTTCGCGGCTATGTACAAAGCGCTACAGAGCTCGTATCTGGCAATACATAATTTGAAAGGTCCTGACGTACAAAACGGCGCTATGCATGATTAGTTTGGATATTGCGTTCAACATTTATAGACGTGTAAACATGGAGTTCACTAACGCCGAAATTCGCGCTATTTTAAAGTTTTCCTTCGTTAAAGGCAAATCCGCTAGAGAAACGTTCCGTGAGATTACTGGTGTTTTGGGGGATGGTACTCTATCACTTCGAACCGCGGAGGAATGGTTTCGACGATCCAGAGCCGGTGAAAACGACACCATGGATAAGCCAGCCGGCGGAAGACCTGTGACGACAAATACCGATCAAATCATGGAATACATCGAGTTAGACCGGCATGTGGCATCTCGTGACATCACCCAGGAGATGGGAGTTAGTCACCAAACCATTTTAAACCATCTGCAGAAGGCTGGATACAAAAATAAGCTTGATGTTTGGGTGCCGCATGATTTGACGCAAAAAAATCTTCTGGACCGAATCAACGCCTGCGATATGCTGCTGAAACGGAACGAACTCGACCCATTCTTGAAGCGGATGGTGACGCGACGAAAAATGGATCACATACGACAATATGAAGCGAAAACGGTCGTCGTCGAAGGCCGGTGAATCGTCCCAAACAGTGGCCAAGCCGGGATTGACGGTCAGGAAGGTTTTTCTGTGTGTTTGGTGGGATTGGAAGGGAATCATCCACTATGAGCTGCTCCCATATGGCCATACGCTTAATTCTACCATCTACTGCGAACAACTGGACCTCTTGAAGCAGGCGATCGACCAGAAGCGTCCAGAATTGGCCAACAGGAAGGGTGTAGTGTTCTACCAGGACAACGCCAGACCACACACTTTGTTGATGACTCGTCAGAAGCTACGGGAGCTCGGATGGGAGGTTTTATCGCATCCACCATATAGCCCGGACATAGCGCCAAGTGATTACCACCTGTTCCTGTCCATGGCGAATGCCCTTGGTGGTGTAAAGTTGAACTCAAAAGAGGCTTGTGAAAAGTGGCTGTCCGAGTTCTTCGCAAATAAGGAGGGGGGCTTCTACGAGGGAGGTATTATGAAGTTGCCGTCTAGATGGAAACAGATTATCGAACAAAACGGCGAATATTTGAACTAAATCCGATCACTGTAACACTTTTTATAAAGCATTGAATAAAGAGCAAAAAAAGCGGAATGGAGATATTTGACAACCTATTATTAAAATAAATAATTCGTTGAACAAATTTTTTTAACCAGCTCATCCTTTTGGATGTGTTAGGAAGAAGTTAGATAGATAGATATTAAATATTCGAAATTTGTTTTTTGTATTTGTTTGGGTAAGTATATATACGGAGTATATTTTAGTACATTCCCTTCGAAATGCGGTATTTTTTTCTGGCCAGCGGCGGTCACACAGCATTAAACGTGGCGGCGATTTATCATATAAGTTAGGTTATAATATCGTATGCATCAAAATCATACAATTATTTATAAGCTAGTTTTTTAAGGAAAAAACACTTAAATTTAGTGAATTTGCAGTGCGAAATCTTTAAAAAACCACAGACGAACACTTGGCACAAACGGTAAGAATGAAAAGCGACTGAAAATCGCATTTACATAACAATTACAGTGCTTTAACAAAATGCCTGCTTAGCCTTTCCTTAAAAAAAAAAAAAGCCTGAATACCTGACGCAGCTGCCATTGCTCGGTTTGCGCGTGTGTTGGTGTGTGGGGTAAAATTTGCTTGATTCGTTTGAATTGTTTCTTCATCTTTTCGTTTTTCTCGACAAGCAGAGTTTTGTGCAATTTTCAGCGCTATTCTGTGCCACTTTCGGCACTCTATTTCAACCCATCAAAGTGGAAAATTTCATATTTTTATACATACATACGAAAAAATGCTATGTATAACACCACACCAACGCACACGCACACCATTGCACAGCGCTCGGCGGCCATTCGCGCACACACACGCTCGCACGCGCACACACGGACGGCCAACTCATGCACTCACACACGGCAGCAGATTGCGGTGCAAAATACAAAAATCGTGCGAAATTTGTAAAATTGCGTAGTAGAAATCTTGGTTAATTTCGCTCCCATTTCCCCGGACCGCATGTCAAAGTGTCGAAAGTGTACCCGGCGTGACCTGTGCATTCGTGAATTAGTGAGTTCCCCATCGAATAACCCGCCTGCCTGCCCAAACAAAAAGCAAAGAGTAAAAATACAGTGAAATGCTTCTGTTCCGTTTTTTAAGAACGGAGAACCAGACATTTCTTTGTTGTAGCATTTTTCATAAGGCACGTCTTCCATTTTGTTTTTTTTTTCGTTGCCTTTGCCGTGGTGAATTTCCCACACACTGTCGGTGCGATTCATTCAGTTCAGTCGTCAGTACACAGCAAGCAAAAAAAAAAAAAAAAACAAATCGCTTCAACTGGAGGAAAACTCGAAAAATAATTGTTTGTTTTTTCTTTCGATGGATTTAACATTTATTTGAGGGCATTGGTTTTTAGTACGTTTGCTTTTCGCTTTCCATTCGCGTTCACGTCACACATGGCGTTGCCACATGTTTTTTTCACTTGTTAATGGGTAAAATGTCTGCGAGAGTGCTGCCAGTGAAGAAAAACGGGGTTTACTGGACAACTAAGTGCATTTAAATCCATTATTCGGTGTCATTTGCACACAAAATTAAAAGATATTCCTATAGATGTGTTTACTTGGCCCACATCTGGCTGTAATCTGGAATCCCCTGGCAAATGGCGCGCAAATGTGGTGAACCGGCTACAGCTCTCTTTTCACCTTGGAAATACATAAGTTCGTTGTTCTCATTGATAGGCGGCATGTGTGTGGGTGTGAGTGAGGCTGGGGACTTTGTTACAACAACAATTCCGCTCGTGACACAGCGAAAAGAAAACAATACTTTCACGTAGCCGTGTTAAAGCGAGTGAAAGGGGAAGAGAGTGTTGGGGTGTCGAAGAGGAGCAAACTTGTGAACGTGTACAAAAAGCAGTTAGACGGCAAACACACATACACGTGTACTGCGGAATGTCTTCAGCTGCGTGTTTATGTGTGTGTGTACCGGCCGGTTGCTTCTGCCGCTTTTTCTCTTTTATTTTTTCTGCCTACCTGCGCTTTTCATAATTACTATGCCTACTATTTGGCTGGCTCTCTTCCACCGAGTGCCTGTGTGTGTATTTTTTTTTTCATCTGGTCATTTCCACCCATTCGCACCCAAGATCTTTACACAGCAAGAAACATTGTCTCCATTCACAGCCCTGGTGTTTTATTTTAAAAATCCGTTGGCAAAAATAACAAAATTAAAATATTTCAACTGTTTTTCCCTGTGTAGCATTTTTATTAACCAGATTTCTTTTATTCTATGTGTATATTTCCATGTGCCTGCAACAAAAACAAACCAACGATATCGATATTGTTACGATAGAAAGTTACGTGTGAACGTCGTGGCTTTTGTTTAATTGTTTTGAAGGAAAAGAACTTTGGCAACGTTGAAACCAACCTAAGATACATACAAAACCACAAAAAAAGAAACATAACAGCAACAGTGTAAAAATTTAATAAGTGCTCCCCCAAAACAAACAACCAACCGAACACAAGTTAATTTCTTTGCACCCCGTGTTAATAAAAAAGCGGCAAGATTACGTCAATTATTGAGAACCTACCCGGCGCCATAGCTCACAACCACAACCAAAACAACATCATGGAGGAGGACGAGAGGGGCAAACTTTTTGTGGGCGGTCTTTCCTGGGAGACGACGCAGGAGAACCTGTCGCGCTACTTCTGCCGGTTCGGGGACATCATTGACTGCGTGGTGATGAAGAACAACGAGAGCGGCAGGTCGCGCGGCTTTGGCTTCGTGACGTTCGCTGATCCCACCAACGTCAACCATGTGCTCCAGAACGGACCGCACACGCTCGACGGCCGCACCATCGACCCCAAGCCGTGCAATCCGCGCACGCTGCAGAAACCGAAGAAGGGCGGCGGCTACAAGGTCTTCCTGGGCGGCCTGCCCTCGAACGTCACCGAGACCGATCTGCGGACCTTCTTTGGCCGCTACGGCAAGGTTACCGAGGTGGTTATCATGTACGACCAGGAAAAGAAGAAGTCTCGCGGCTTCGGTTTTCTCTCATTCGAGGAGGAGTCCTCCGTCGAGCACGTGACCAACGAGCGGTACATCAATCTGAATGGCAAGCAGGTATGTGATTGCTGGAAAATTGTGCTAATTCTAGTGGTTACAGCATATAATTACCTATTTCTGCGAAATTTCGGTGATTTATTGGTTTCAAAAATGTATATTCGAGTACATCTGTATTCGTGGACGTATACTGTCTAATATAACTACAAATTATGATTCATTATGCTTAAAATTTGTTTTTTTTTTTTATTTATTACAAAAGTGCTTGACATTAGCATATAAATCAAATCTATTGGAAATAATTTTCACTTAAAAACGCACAAAAGAACACTGACAATTAAATGACCAACAAATGTACGGCAAAATTTTATTTAGTAATTATATTTTCAATTTTCTGTAAGTGCTCGCAACACCATTAATAACGATTAATTATCCCCAGGTCGAGATCAAGAAGGCCGAGCCTCGTGATGGATCTGGCGGCCAAAACTCCAACAACAGTACCGTGGGAGGCGCCTACGGCAAGCTTGGCAACGAGTGCAGCCACTGGGGACCGCACCACGCTCCCATCAACATGATGCAGGGCCAGAATGGCCAGATGGGCGGACCGCCGCTGAATATGCCCATTGGCGCGCCGAACATGATGCCTGGCTATCAGGGTTGGGGCACTTCGCCGCAACAGCAACAATACGGCTATGGCAACAGTGGCCCGGGATCGTACCAGGGATGGGGAGCTCCACCAGGACCACAGGGACCACCACCGCAGTGGTCGAACTACGCTGGACCGCAGCAGACGCAGGGCTACGGTGGATACGACATGTACAACTCGACGTCGACCGGAGCTCCTTCTGGACCATCGGGCGGCGGCAGCTGGAACTCGTGGAACATGCCACCCAACTCTGCCGGACCCACTGGGGCACCAGGAGCCGGAGCGGGCACCGCCACGGACATGTACTCGCGAGCTCAAGCCTGGGCGACGGGTGGTCCCTCGACCACTGGACCAGTGGGCGGCATGCCGCGAACCGGACCCGGCAATTCGGCCTCCAAGTCTGGCTCTGAGTACGACTACGGCGGCTATGGATCCGGCTACGACTACGACTACAGCAACTACGTGAAACAGGAGGGCGCCTCTAACTACGGAGCTGGACCGCGATCAGCGTACGGCAACGACAGCTCCACGCAGCCACCCTATGCAACCTCGCAGGCTGTCTAAAGAGAGAAGGACAGGGACCGTGTGGAGGAGGAGTAGGAGTAGCGGAGCGAAGCAGCATGTCGTCCTCGGCGAATGATGAAGAAGACAGAAAAGATGGTGGTAATTGTAAGCTAAAGCGTCGTCTGTTCGTTTTTATTTTAGATCAGATCAGTTGTTGAAATTAATATTTAAAACTCTTGTACAACTATTATTTAAAGCGAAACAAATTTAACATGAGAATACCTAGCGACAAGTCAGATTCATAGATATACATGTATGTTCTATAGCAACGAGTATATAATTCATAGGCGAAACATCAGCACTCTCACCCATTTAGACAAGAGAACATTATTTCTTTCATGCGCCTCATAAACACCACACTCAACAAGCATTCTCCTGTACCCCACACTCACCAACCAACCAATCAAACAACCAACCAACCAGAATCAACTAACAACAAGAACTTCCCAACCAACTAAAACCCGTAGACACTTATGATACATGGCATTAACAAGAAACAAAATAGAAATGTGAAGATTTAAACGTAATGATTTACAAGTATAAAGTTTAGCTAATTAGACACAAGAAGATCAAGAATAGAGTGCGAAGTACCAACACAAAGAAAATAAGAACTTATAATTTTATTTAAAGAGTAAACAAGTAAAGATCCCCTTAATTACTAAAATTAGTAAATACAAATTCGAAATTGTACATTTTAAAGCAAAAGCACGTCGGTCACCGATCAGCTTTCGCCATCACCCGCTTTCTGAATCGGGCGACAAGGTTCAGTAAGGGTTTGAAAAGGAATCGAATCGCCTGGGAGATATCTCAGTATGGTTGATTTTGAGAACTTCGCTTGCCTTAGCTTTTATGACTCATTGACCGGCCGTGCGGTTCACAGATATGGAGGTTAGTTAGTTTTGTTTTCAGACAATGGTTGAATCCAATCGGAAAGTGTTTTTTTTTATCGGCAATAGGTTGTTAGATAGGAGGGTGTGGTGGCGAAATAGGGCGGTACTGATTTGGGAAAGATACGTTACAAAATTAAAAATTTACCATTTAAAGTAAACAAAACAAAAACTAGCTAAAAGTTAAACTACATATATAAAGAAACCTAATTAATAAGCGTACGTGGTCGTTTACATCTAAGCGAAAGTTGAACTTGAAACTAGAATTATATAGTGCGTTGGATTATTATTTAGTTAAAGCGATGTGGAGAAGCCAAGCAGCAGCAGCATGATAATGATTGATTATAATGGATATGGAAACCAACAAAACACACTCTTAACCAATATACATAAAAACTATATACATACATACTTATATATATATATATAAAACGAGTATATATATATATATATATAGACGGAAATAAAAAAGGAAAAAAGAGTAAAAAAAAGAGCAAAAGGAAACGTAAATTTAAAGCTACAGTTAATGAAAGTAATGAGTACAGAGTTAAAAAAAAAGGAGGCAGGCAGAGAATAGGACAAGTTAAACAAGTTACAAAATACGATGCTTAGAGTTGCGTTGCACATTTTTTTCAAATTTTCATCGTTTGCCAAGCAGACAACAACATCAACAACATCAGCAAAAACAACTACCAACGACAACCAGCTAGAAGTGTGCACTCAACAACAAGAACAACACCATCAACACGCACACCCACTCACACTTAACCCCATTTAGTACCAACAACAAGAACAGCAGGATCGAAACAGAGCGAAGAGGAGGAGGGAAGGAAGAGAATGAGTAAAGGAAAAGAGAAAAGAAAAGAAAGGAAAGGAAGAGAAGAACTTTAATTGATTATGAACATAACATATATATATCTTTAATTACTTATACATATTTACTCTTAACTACTCTGCACGCTCACCAAACAAGCGTGCATTGTGTGTAAACAAGATGAAAGTAAACTATTTTAATGATGATTATATGATTGCGATTTTACAATTTATTATTACAAAAAGAATGATGAAAAACAACAAAAACAAAATGAGAAACATACATATTATATGCTAATACATTTACCATACACATATATTATAAAATATGAAGTAATTTTTTCTATTAAAGTACCATACACTAATTTTTAATTTGTTTATTTACAACAAATCAACTTACAATACATACATTTAATTACAATATACAATACAACTACTTTACTTTATTTTTCGGTGATTTATTGCTTAGTGTTCTTCGTATAATTTGTACTCTACTACAACAAAACAAATCCTACAGTTATAAATTCCTAATTTAATTTTGTTTAAATTACAAATACATATGCTTACATTTTATAACTAATTATACAATTTTTAAAAAATACCAACACAAAACAAAAGCAAAAACGCTAAAACAATGAGTAAACAAGTAAAGTAAACGTGTGAAAAACGTTTCGATTTTTGAAAAAAAAAAATCTTTGAAAATTCATTGAATTTCAATCTTTTTCTCTTTATTGTATCGTTTTGTACCTGTACTGGTGTGCGTGGCTGAGTGTGATTGTTTGTGTCCCTTTTTTTTTGTTAGTGTTGTCGCCGAGGTCACATTGAGGTCAGCGAGTGGGCGGCGAGATGAAGGCGTGGCGGGACGAAGGATCAGCTGACCAACTGATCGATCGGCTAAGGAGTTTGAAGTACATGTATGGAGAAAAATGCTTTTGACTTTGGTCAATTTTATGTTTCTATCGGCATTTTAAGTAAAATCAGCCGCAGAATCCATTGATACTGGATTTGCTATGGTGTATAACAAATAATTATGAAAACAACCTGATGTAATTTAATAAGACACTATAATTTTCTGGTGGTTTATATACCCGTTCATGATTTCTGTTTTTAATGATATAACCAATTTCAGATTAGAAATTGAAAAGAATTAAGATTGAGTGGAGGTCGAAGTGAAATTATTAACTAATTCGAGCGATTAGACACTTTTTTAGAAGACAAAACAGATACACTGACTGTTAATTGTAAAACAATTTCATTTTTCGAACCTCTATTTTAAAGTTGAATACAACATAGATTGTTTTTTTATTAACATAAACGTAAAAACCTATTCAAATGAACTACATACAATATATGTGCATCGTAAACGTAATAAACAAACAACAATATATATGAATAAACCTACTATATACAACTATATATACTATATACATATTAATTATAACATATAACGATTTAACGGTAAAATAAATTTAAATATTGTATTAAACAAAGTGTTGCACTTTCAAGCTAAAGCAGAGACGAAAAAAAGAGAATTTAAAATTAAGTGTAAATGTTTGTCAGCACACACACCCACACACATGAATACACTGAGCAAAAGAACGTTGCAGCAAAAGTCCAAGTGCAACATAGGTGAAGGAAGTCGACATGTCCAGACATCCGGAGGATTCACAATCACCAGAGTAGCGGAATAACACCTTTATCGGATTATTTCCTTTAGTTTTTCGTTCCCATTTGATGTCATTTTGTGTATATGGCTTCTGTTCCTTCATTATTGTTGGTTTTCTTATTGGCCAATTGATGACGGGATGACAAAATCGCGATGATTGATTATTATCGAGAATTGTGTGTCCTTTGTGTTTTGATTTATACAGCTTAACAAACGTTTGCGTTGCCTTTTTATTGTTGCGTTTGTTTTTATCAGATTGGTTTCGGTTTTTCGACGTTTAGGCGTTTCGAGTGAAGAGATAATAGGAACCACGAATGAAACAATAATGTAAGGGTTATATTATTTAACATATTGATAAGCTAACATACGAATGATGCGCCAAATGCAAACCAAAATCACTGAAAAGAATGCGTTTTTGTATACATTGTATAGCTCTACGTACGTATATGCCTAACAAATAGCTCTAGGTGAAGAGAGAAATGAACTTAAATAATACTTATCAATGCTTTCGATCTTAAGTTTTCTCGAATTTGTTTACGAATCGGAGATACCGACTGGTTCCCGTAGTTAAAATAAGAGAACATCTTTTGAACACAAAACTTGGTACACTTCTGATAACGCCAGAAGGCTAGAATTTTGAATGTGTTTTTTCCCATACCCCCGAGACCTCCCAGGCTTTTCTAATCCCTCAAAACGAGAGTTGTTTTTATGTAATGAAGTACACTTAGCGATTAAAGACTAGAATGATTTGAAATAAGATGAGGTTTAACAGATATCTAAGCTAAATTCCTAAGACAAAACGATTCCACCTAAGACACCTTTTTGTAATGACTAAATTTATATAGGACAAGAGGTAGAAGACCAACCAAATAAACAAAATGATATGAAATCAATAAGATTAAAGATCAACAGGCATATGTACACATGTATGTGGGTGGCATGTTTTGTAGCTGTATATGAATTTAATTCATTTTTATGATTTCCGTTCCAATCGTAAAAGTATCGTAAAAGTTTCCCGATCATTGTGTAGGATGAAATTCGTACTCGGTTAAGAGCAGTCAATGAGTGGTAATTGTTAATGCCTGCAAGTTATGAGACAAATGATGTATTACTAAGTTAAACGACAGCACACTCATCCCTTTTAAAGCCCGACTTTCGTTCGTTCTTAAGCAAAAATTCGAAACGAGGTATGTATATGGTAATTTTAAAATGTAACAAATGCAGAGAATAGTGAACAAAAACTAATTTGTATGTAGTTAATAACGATAATAATAAATACAAAATAGACAAAAATATGGAAAAACACAGAAAAAAAAGAGGAAAACTAAGCAAAATAACCAAAATAAAACAAATCGCAAAAAAAAACAACAAAATTGAGACTGTTAACGAAAAGGCAACATAATGGTAATGGAGAAGCTTAAAACGAGACAGTGTTGAACAGAAAAAGGCTTAAACACGAAACTACAACTCGTAACTCGAATAAATCACTGATGAATAGGCTACCGAAATAAGTTCGTATAAGGTTTTTGTTCACACGGAAATTGCACTCAAATTGCATTCTTTTAAGTTACTGTCCTAGCCAACTCTGTACATTTGATTTCCTCGTTTTAGTTGATTTTATAAAATCAAGTAGACTACTTAAAATAAATTTACAAGTCAACAAATTAAGAGATAAATGGAACAGAATCAAGATGACGAAGAACAAAGCGTATGTTAGCCAAAAAGAGAACTTTCGATGAATTTGAATTTTTTACGTACAGAAACAAAGAAAACTGGAATCTAAAACTGATACTGAAAAAGTTATTTGTACTTAGGTACGAGTAACCCAGAGACACATAGAAACCTCCTAAAACTGCATATACATATATAGGACTTACTTGTAAACCAGATTGTAACGATTTTAGGCATATAAGTGTTGCGACTTGGGTATGTAAGGAAACGGAAACTTGAAGGGAAACTGGAGAGGAAGCTACGTTTTGTCACTTTCCAAGCTTTCATTTTGACATAATTTCATAGACTTTTCTACACGTACTTTTAGATGCGAGATGGTGATGGTGAGGGAATAAATAGGAGTTTAACATTAGCATTTGATGGCAGCTCGTGGCGATCGTGGTACAGTGCTTAAGAATTAACAATGACGTCAGGATTTAACTGAACTTAACTTACATACATAGATACATACAAGGACATCAACAAAGGAAAATATTGAGAGTACCAAGGAGAACTTGAAAATGAAATACATATAGCGTTGCAAGATTTTAGTTTACGGTAAACTTAAAGAAATTTTTTACAATGTATTTATACATACCTAAATTTAAATTTTAAATTAATTCTTTAATGTAATACGAACACAGTGCCTAAGTAATATCAAAACAAAAATCGAAAAAAATAAAAAGGAAATAAGGATTTAAAACATACAAAACGAGAATAAGAGCCGCAAGTAAGGACATTGTTACTAATAATGCTAAACACTTAATCGAACAACTTTTAAAACAACCGAACAGCATTCGAGCGACAAAAGAAAATTCAGCAACTAAATAAGCCAACAATAAACATTGCATACAAAAGTTTATAAATATACAAGTTCTGGTGCAAGACACAAACGCAGACAAAGACACACACTCACACACACACACACTAACTATGAGAAGAAGAACAAGAACAGGAAACGAAAGCTGAAGAAGAAAACCGATCAGAAGTTAATCCCCAAACAAATTCGCATAAATGTATAAATGTAACACAAGCAAACATGAGCCGCAAAAGCGCTAAGTAATAACAAATTACTAAACAAATAAATAATGCAACGTACCCCCTACATACGTCTCGTTTCTCGCACTGGAATTGCGTACAAGCCACATACATACATATATCCTCCCTTACTCCGTGTATCCTGTATACTGTATCCTTTATCCTGTATCCTTAAAGGGCTATTCAGTCAATAGATTTGATTTATTTGAACATGCCACGTACTCAAAATGACATCAAATCGAAACTTGTAACCCTTCGTTTGCACATTGGATTGGTCTATTAGAAAACCCCGAACAAAGGTTTTTAACTAAATTGTTTTGCGTTGAAATCATTTGAGAAAGAACACACAAATACAAAAGGAGTAAAAAACAATAAATAAATTACAACAAATTAATTATACATTTTGAAATTATATTTAACGAACAAAATTAATGTAGTGTGTAAAAAAAAGCAAACAAAACATGAAAGTAAAACAAGTTTTAAGCAAAACAAAATACTTTGAATATATACATAAATTGCAAGTAAATAGAATAAATGTCACTCACTCTTTTTATTTAAGTCTTGTGCCGATCGATAATTCCTGGGATTGATAAATACGTACATATATTTGTGTCATTCGAAATCGGAATGACAGCTAAATTCAAAAGAAATATTCGTAAGCATTGGAATTTCCTGTCTGGAATCAGAGAAATCCTCTCCAGATCCCAATGTTGGAGCTCGTTGTCCTTTTCCTTCTCAGTTCCGTGACCTACTTCTGTGCCCATTTGGAGAGTCCGCCCACAAAGTGGGCACATTTCTATGCGGCATGTCCGATTCTCATGGGCTTACTATCCGCTGGACTGGTTTACATAAATGTAGGTTTTCCCCTTGCCAATAAATCTAATAAATACTTCAAATTTATTCCACATAGAAATAGAAACGGATGAATTATTTGAAAAAGATGACTTTATTCGGCGGAGTGTTCAAATAAAAATGTATTAAACTATTTAAAACAACAAATAATTATAATGACCTGGCATGAGAAACGATTGCAATTCGGAAGCCAATGAGAGCGAGGGTTATTCGAACGTCTACAGCTACTATTAGAATGAATCCTATGAGATTGAAACCTATTAACCGATGGTGACTACTTGGCTACGCGTCGTCTTGTGGTTGGTGTGGTGGGTGCTCCAGCGCTCGGTGGCTTGGGTATCTGTAATGGATAATCATTTAGCATCCGACGTGATCTTAGTTACAATCTTCACATCTTACAGAACGTATGGGTCTGGGTGTAAGGGAATTGGCAGGCGGCGGCTCGCGCGGTTGCGGTCCATCGGGATGTCCAACTACGGTCACGGCCACGGGTCTCTGGTCGGATCCGGCTCGTTCCATGCTCTCGCTGCGAGAGGCGGATCCGGAGCGCTTGAACATGCCGGAGAGCCGGCCGCGAAGATCCTTCTTGCTGGATCTCATGTCGCTGGCAACGCTGATGTCCGAGTCAGATCCTTGAATCTGCAAACATACAGAAATACATTAGCATTTAAATGCTTTTAGTTGAGGCTGGCCAATTCTCACAGAAATTTCACTCTCGGAATTGCGACTGCTTTTGGTCAGGCTGCGCAGCTTGCCTATGATGCCCTTCTTTTTCTTGCGAGGTCCTCGAGGAAGGTCGCTTTGAGTGGATCCACCGGATAGCCGCGAGTCCAGGCGTGAGTCCAAGCTGGAGTCCCTGACCAGGCCGCCAAGTTCAGAGTCTATGGATTGCATGGATGACACGCTGCCATCGTCCTGGCGCCAAATATTCTGCAAAATATTGTATCAAAGTTGTTTGCAAATAGAAGTATTAAAATGGGCTCATGTGATCTCAATGTTTTACTTCAATTCTGTATTTCACAAAAACTAACTTGAATGCAACAGTTTTGCGTACCTGATCTCTTTGTATGGAGTGATCCAGGGAGAGGCTCTTCCGAATCAGACTACCATTGTTGGACGAGTTCCGCGACAAACGTCCACCGCCCCGCTGCGATCCTGCTGCACTTGCCACCGAACTGGTGCTGCCATGAGGGTCGTTCTCCTGCGAAGCAGCCCGACGCAGATTGCTCCTTCTCATCCGGCTCCGCTCCTGCTCGTCCTCGTTCACACGCTGGAACTTTCGCAGCTCCTCGGAGGCTTCTGCCAGTCTGGCCAAGACACTGGTGATCTGAGAACTGCTCAGGGTGGGCGAAGGCGAGCGACTGCGGCGCACATTCGGCTGCTCCGGCCGCAAGTTCTTGTCGTAGCCGGAGTTGCTGCTGCTTCGAGCTGATCCTCCGCTGACCATTTTCAGGTCGGGAGCTATCTTCACTAGCTCGTCAACGGTCTGCAAAAGGGCGCCCACCTTACGGTCTCCGCCATCTGCCTCCATGCGTCGCTTAATCAGCTCTTTTTCGTAGCGTTCTCGCTGGAATTAAATATCAGAATACATATATTTATAACTTGTAATGACATGATTTTATTTTTACAAGGTCAGTCATAAGAATGAGAATGAGAAGATGGCCCTTTATCTTTTTCTGTCCGTCCGTTTGAAGGAGCGTCGGAACTCGGGAGCTGTAAGAGCTAGAGATTTGGAATTGAGCAGATGCTGAAGATACTAATGCAGAACTACACCGAGAAAGATAAAAATACTGGTAACTAGCTCATCATAAGATAAATGTTTTGTCTCTTTTGTCCTTAAATACACGAGTATGTAAGATTGTTGAAGGTCAGTTACGCAAGCCCCAGTGGCCTAATGGATAAGGCATCGGCCTCCTAAGCCGGGGATTGTGGGTTCAAGTCCCACCTGGGGTTAGGCTCGGTAACTTTTTTGTTTTAGAAAATTCTTTTACTGAATAGTTTTTGGAATTATGACGTATTTTTCTGGGTCGTAGGTCATAAATGGTAAAATATTTAGTTACTGAATTGGTTTACATTTCTTTAAGTAAACCTATACTTCATACTTCACAATACACCCACCTCTCGTCTGAGCTTCTCGTTGGAGGTTCGCAGCTTTGCGTGTACGTCCCGGAGCTCCAATAGATCGCACTGCAGCTCGGCGATCTTCTTGCGTCCCTCCTCCATTTCCTCTTCGGTGGCCCGCTTGATCTGGTCCAGCTTGCGCTTCGACTCCAGCCGCTCCTTGTCTCGCTCCCGTTCCACCTCGAAGAGGGTCTGGCGCAAGTCACGCGCCAGGGTGGAGGTTTCCTGCAGCAGTCGCTGCTGATCCTCGCGCTCCTTCTGCCAGGACAGCTCCAGCTTGGTCTTCATGCCCGGCAATTTGGTGCTGCCCGAGCCGATGACGCGTTCCTCCTCGAACTCGTTGAGCTTCGACTGCATCTCCGATATCTTGATCTCATTGGCACTGCGCTCGGATACGAGTTCCGTTTTTATCTTGCTGGACTCAAGCCTTGACTCGACCAGCTGATCCTCTAGATGACCAATCTGCAATCGAAAACATCTATTAGCGTTGTACTGCAGGTTTTAAATTCACTGATTTCAAACCTGCTGTTCAAGGTAGGCAATCTTGCTCTTATCATCATCATCACTGCTGTGCATGGAGCCGCGACTCTGTCTTCCGGTGTTGTTGGCCTTGAGGTCACCAATCTTCTTCTGGGCCACTTCCAGCATCTGTTTGAAGGCATCGCGATCCTTTTTGAAACGTTCACACTGGCGCTGTGTCAAGGATATTATTATTTGTAAATTCTGTATTGAATTTATTTAGTTCTTACCTGCATTGAGGTTAATTCTCCGCTCAGGTTTTTCACCTGTTGCTCATAGCGAAGTCTGACTGTGGCCACTTCGGATTTCATCTGCAGTTCAGTGCTCTGTAATCTGTAATGTATAAAGATCACGAATTCAATAAATGTAGTTTAATATCTTACATTTCTTTGTATAATCTATAAGTAGAGTCTATTTATTTAAGATCTGTCACACTAGTATAATAAACATCAACTTACTGTTCCTTGAGCTCCCTGATCTCTGCTTCGCGCCTCGCTCCGTGTCCATTTAGCGAGGATTGCGCCTGCTCAATCCTGTTATAGTCGCTGAGCTTGCCATTCAGATCGTCGTTATCCTTGCGCAGCTGGAAGACCAGGTCGATGTTCATCTCGTTCTCGCGGCGCAGGCGCTCATATTCGTGCTCCTTCTCCGTCAGCTTGTTTTTGAGGACGGTGCGCTCGTACTCGGCCCCGTTGCCATTGACCGTTTTGAGGGCCTTGGCCTGGAGATCGGCGATCTTCTTCTGGGCCTCACTCAGTTTCCGCGCCATGTCGGTGCGCTCGATGCGTATGGTGTCCATTTCGGAGATCTTCTGCTTGTTGGCGTTCAGTTCGGCCTGGAGACTCTGCTTCTCGGTGGTGAGTTGGGCCCGCATCAGGATTGTTTCCTCGGAGAGCTTCTCCCAGTGGTTGTTAAGTTCCTCGTACCGTTTTTGTTCGGAGCTGAGTGACGCCTGCACTTCCTCCACTTGCTTCTTGAGATCCTGCACCTGTTTGCTGTCCGATTTACTGGCCTTGGTTTTGAGATCCTTGATCTCCTTCTCCAAACTGGACTTGCTCTTTTCGGCCGACTTCTTGGCACTTAGTAGCTCGGCATCCAGTTGGTTGATCTTGGCCTCCAGCTTCTCCTTCTCTTTGGCCTGCTTGTCCATGTCCTTCTCTAGGCTGGACAGCTTCTCCTTTTCCCGCTTGCTTTGCGATTCCCAAGTGGACTTGCTCGTTTCCTGCTTCTTGACCTTGTCCTCCAAGTCCTTCACCTTAGAGTTGAGCTTTTTAGCTTCCTCATCTCCGCGTTTCAGCTTTAGTTCCAGCTCGCTAACCTTGCTGCTAGATCCGTTTAGGAGCTTCAACCGCTGGACATCGCCTTCGGCAAGGGATAGTTTTTGCTTACATTTCCGCAAGTCCTCCTCCAGCGCTCCCTTGGCCGATTGCAGGGCTTTGAGCTGATCGGCACCGCCGGAGCTGAGCATGACGCGCATTTCGCTGATCTCATCCTCCAGCTCCTCTACCCACTTCCTAAGATGGCTCTTGGGCGTCAGGTCGTTTACCCTCTTGGCGGTGCGAGGCGGCAGCTTGTCCTCCGCCTCCAGCTGCATCCGTTTGAGGCGAGCCGTCAGCTCATCCCTTTCCCGTTGAGCTTGTGCCAAGGACTCCTTCATCTTTTGATCCACCTCCCCATTTTTCTCGCTTGCCTTCCGCAGCGCCAACAGCCGTTTGTTCTCCTTGGCCAACTTGTCGTTCTCGGTTTCAAGTGTGTCCAGCTTACTTAGCTGATTCCTGAGTGAGTCCACCGACTGCTCCTTTTCGACAAGTGTCCTGCGAAGTTGGACCAACTCTTCGTTGAGCGTCTTCACCTTCTTTTCGGCCGCACTGGACGAGGTCCCGAGACTGAGAAGCGAGGACTTGCTGCCATTGGAACTGTCCTGGCGGAGTTTGGCCTGCAGTTCCCTCACGTACTTTTTGGACTCGGCGTTCTCTTTCTCCAGATCCTCCACCTTGAGTCTCAGGATCGAGGCCTCCTGTTCGTTAAGCTCCAAGAGAATTCTCAGCTCGGCGGGATCATCCTCGTCCGAGATGCCCTCATCGCGATCAGCATGGACCTCGGGAGCCAAGCGATGAGGATGCGGTGTGGGACTCAGCTTGCGACCTAAGGTACAGTATAAGAATAAATTGTTATTTTTGCAGAAATGTTAATTACGATTAAGTTAGTTACTAGCAGTTGGACACGGATTTTGAGATTAGTTACAGGTAAACAAATGTGCAGCCGCAAAAAAATGGCAAGTATTTTATTCGTTTTATTCATGAATAAGCAAATCTTAAATTAAAATCTTAGTTAGTTGGTTAAGTTAAAAACCTTCCAGTTCAGTTATGAAAAGAAGAAAAATATTGGTTTAGTCACGCCGGCTACGGAATTTGTGTGACCTTGTGTGAAAAATGGTTAATTTACAAAGTTGTCACTTAATTTGGGAAAATCCGAAATTAAATTGTACGTTGATATTGTTAAGAACTACCTGATAGATTTATTCTGATTCTGCATTTAAAAACCAAAAGTGACAACCATGCCAATAGTATTTGGATGATCTTGATTAACTTGTTTACGAACTAAGGTTAAGTACTTAGTTAGATTAAGGCTCTACTTCGCTGTATTGTTTGGTTCGTACTTCTTGAGCGCGTTGCCATTTTTTTCAACTGCATCATCAAAGACTCATTTTCATCCTCGAAACGAGTCACCTTTTTCCTCATATGTTCAGCCTGAAACACAAAAACTTGATTTATTGCAACTGAATAACGACAATTAAGTAAAAATGAAAAATCGAATAAACCCATTTAGAGATCGTTTTCGAGGATAAAAATAGTTTTGCAGAGCTCTGACAAATGAAAAGAACATGAACTGGTTCTACAAATGGTTACTACACGTAAAAAAGGCATTCTATCGGATCAAATCCAAGGATAGTTCTTCCTGGCTGAGGTTCTTGGTACCTGCTCCACTCAAAAGGACATGTGAAATTGCGCTGGGAAAGAGCAGCGAACGGGACTGTCCCACTCTGGAAGACGACGATGGTGGAAAGAGACCCGCAAATGGAGACGGCATTGTTTCCCTTTCGGTTGAAACATTTCTAGCGGGCACTTCAAAATCTGTTTGCGTGACAGCCACATTGGAGGTCACCAAGTTTTCCACACTGGTAGATATATCGCTTTGAACCGTTGCCACTGTCTGTGTGCCGCGGGGGAAAGCCACCACCTCGAGTGGCACCTCAGTTTGAGTCCCACAACTGAATCTAACTCGCTTTCGCTCCCGATCCCTAAGTCGTTGAAGCTTCGCGTAAAATGGTCAAGAGATTAATCGAATGGGTTTTGTGCGTCATCGGGCATTACCTCCTCTTCGGCGAATTTTAGTTGGTCCTTTAAGTCTGTCTCCCGCTCAATGGAGTCCTGCAACTCGCGCTGCAAGTGCTGAGGGTCTTCCTGGGAGCCACCACGCGTCAGAGACTCTCGGGTGAACTTAGCATCCGCCGACGTCGACTTGCCAAGCGCACCCAGCATTGGCGCCTTCTTTTTGCCAGGATTGCGCAGCTCCTCGGCCTCTGCCTAGTTATTTTAAGAGTACATTTATAAGTATACAATTTTAAAAAACCCGTAAACTTATTAACCTGCAACTTTCGGGTTAGTTCATTGGAGAATCGCAGTTCCTCCTCCAGTTTCTTGATCTTGTTTGAAAGCTCAGCATTGAAGGAGCTTTGACGCTCCTGCTCCAGAGTTTCGATCTTGCGATCACTCTTCTTCAACTTGAAGCTGAGAATGCGACAGTTCTTGGTGGCCTTCTCGAGATCCTTCTGCAGACTGGTCTTGGCCTTGACCTCGTCGTCGCGGAAGGTGTCCTGCACCTCGTCCATCTCGGCCTGCAGGTTGAGAATCTCCTTCTTGGCGCTTTGGTTCTCCTCCATCAGCTCCTCGCAGATCTGCTCGGCGGCCTGCAGCTTTCGCCGGAGCTCGGACTCGCTGCCCTTGTTCTCCAGCTCCTTCATCCGCAGGTTAAGCCTGCGCTTGTCCTCCGATACCCGGTCTAGCTGCTCCTTCATTTCGTTCAGTTTCTGCTGGAGATTAAGTGCCTCCGAGGCTGCGGTTCGATTGGAGGCGGTATCCATGGAGGCCAGGCGTCGCAGAAGAATATCACTCTTTTCGCGCTCCGCTTTTTCTGCCCGTGTCTTCATCGTCTCCAGCTCCAGTTTTAGTGCCTTCATTTGCTCCTGCATGCCATGTGAGTCCTGTGTCTTGGATGGAGTGCTGATGGTGCTAATGTTGGAGTGGGATGTCGATACAGCGGGGACGGTTTGTCTTTTGATTTCTTTGCTAGGCACTGTATCCGCCTCCTTGCGACGAACCGAGCTGGCGCTCGTCGAGGAACTGGACGTGGACGTGACTTTAACCTCATTGCTGACGGAAGTGGAATTGGAGGTTTTCAGAGAGGTGCTGCTGCTGCTGCTGGACGACGTCGTGGTGGAAGCCACCGCCACTTTCTTTGGCGGCAGTGCGGCACGCTTCTGCTCGGCTTGGGCCAATTGGTTTAAGGAAGTACCTGACTTGCTCCTTTCCGGACGATCGGGTACAACTGGTGTGGGTGTAGACTCGCTTTCTCTAAAGGATACAGTTGAACATTATAATCTTGCTTATCACTTAAAATTATATTCACTTACTCTTCCCTTCGTGGAACTGATCGCTCCCGACTGTTTTCCCGGGAGTTGAGACTGCGCTGCTTCTTGAGAAGATTCATTTTGCGGACACGCTCTGCTAGACTGTCTGTCGATAGGATGACTAACTCATCTGGAATACTTGAAGTTTTACTGGGTGAGGATGTGACACGGGTTGGCGGTGTTAAGGCATGCTCCACCTATGAAATACAAATCACACATCATAAAAGACATCTTATATATCCAGTCACTATCAAATCTAACCTCCTTGATGTCCAAGGCGGTGGTGTGGCGTCGCGGTGGGACCGGCAGCTTCACAGTGACAGCCACATCGTGATCCTCGGCGGAGGCTGGTGCTCGACTGGTGGACGCTGCTGCCGGCGGACGGCGGGCTACATTGTCCGGCTCGTCGATGTCCGGCGTGGAGGCCCATGACTGCGGACGCTTCCTCAGCTCTACATTGAAGTGGACAACTGGGTTCAGTAAGGGCGTCAGGTGTGTGGCATGCAGGTGCAAGTTGCGAGTTGCGGTTGCAGATTGCAATTAGCGTTCGATTCCACTCGGAGCCGTGGGTGCGAGAGTGAGACAAACGGATGCCACAGAACGAGCGAGAGAGAGTGGGATCGCAGTACAGATCACGCGTTGCATGGTAGTAGTTAACATTAACGGTTCATTTTATGCAGAGATTAGTGTTGAGAGAAAATAAGAGAGAGAAAGAAAGACAGACATAGCGACAGAGATGACACGGTTGGCGGTGGTTTTTTGTGCAAACGCAGAGTGAGAGTGAGAGAGATAAGTAGACAAACACATTGATTAAGATTCGTAAAATTTTTGTAAGCAACTTACTATAACTAAATGTCAGAGGAACAATATCTCAATGCTAAAAATACTTAAAGAACCATATTAATTCAAAAATTTAAAATTAGTATAATTATATCGTGTTTATACAGTTGCATTGAGAAATCGTTATATTTTATTAATACATGTATTAATAATTAACAATTTTAATACTTAAAACAATAAATAAATAAAACAACAATCGGATTGACACGGTTACAGAAACTATTTCAACTCTACATAAACAGTAAGTAAATGAAGATTCTAATGCAAATCAATGGAATTAACGTTCTCGACACCATTACTATGATTTTTTGTGAGAACACATTCAGCCACAAAGAAGAGTTGAGTTAGCTTCTAACATTAAACAAAAAGTGATGGTCTAATTTAGTTCTTAATTTAATGACTATTTCTTAACGGTTGCAAGTTCCATTCATACCTATATCATTGCCATTAGTTGCGTTTGCACTGGTAAGATTTTGAGTTGACGTCCACGTCCGGGAAGATGGTCTATCAAATAAAGTGTTATATATGTTCAATTGATGGAATCCCGAGAAAAACTTACCGAGAACTCTGGGCATCGGAGAGGTTGGGCGAGGAGGCGGCCACCTCATCGCCAGCTCTACGGGCTCCATGCTCCTTGTAATCCCGGAAGCAGCGCTTACATCGCGTGGGATATCGAGTTTGGGGATGAAAGCCGAGTGGGCAGAGCTGGTCGCCTTTCAGCGATGGGTACAGATGATGCATCTGTTCTCGTACAACTTATCAGCTTTTCTTTTTCTGTAAGAGTTGAAGAGTGAAGTCCTCTCAGGCCAAGCCTTTTGTTTTATAACGTAAAAATAACGTTAAAATCATGTATGCTCGTTTTTTTTTGCATATTTCTAGATTTACATTTGTTTTTTCTATGTAGTTTTCGCACTATCCCAATACCCAATTGACTACGCCAATCTGTGGAATTTCTGGCACTAAGCCAAATGAACAAAAGAATTTTGTACACGTTCATCAAATAGTTTAACAATTTCAATTTGTTATCATTCACTTGGCCATAGGTTCTAAATTGAATAGCTGCCTGGTTTGATGGGTATTGTCAAACTAAGTTGTAAGTGCATATGTAGATCAATGCCTTCGATTCGTTAATTATCTAAGTATCTCTCATAGGAAGACAGATATATTTCCACTAATAAATATCCCACAAAGGTAGTCTATCTATATAAAGGCAACCTCTAAGTCGATTTCACTGTTGTTTTTAAAACGGGATGATACTATATATCCTAATATCTAATTTACATATGCATTTACATTAATGAATTAAATTCATCTGTAAACAAAAATTAATTAATTAATTAATTGGTTATAAAGCGGTTATGGAAAATCTAAATTTCAAAATAAATTAAAAATATAAATTTATAATTTATATAATTAGACAGTACTAGATTCAAGATGGAACTCCTAAAAAAAGGGTTTCACGGCCTTAAGCTTAAAGTTTTCTAATAAATTTTCAAATCAACAGCCACTGTACTACATAAACAATCGTATGGAAATGGTAAATATAAACAATAACAAATATGTATCCACCTATTCGAGTATTTTTAGAGCGATCTAGAAAGAGAGTGAGAAAAACTAGCACAGGTGGAAGTTGCGCAGGCGATTTTCCACCGGTTGCGCATGTTTTTTGATCTTTTGGCGAAAATGAAAACTCAATCAAAAGAGCGATGCGAAGAGAAAGGCCAGGAGCTTGGAGCTTTCACCACTCCTTTCTCTGGGCTCTTCTGCGACGATTGCAAATCCCTAGTGCGTTTATAAATAATTACCAGCGTTTTAACTTATTTTCATCTGAAGCGTTCTGTTTTTCGGCGGCAGTACTTGCAAAATGTGTGACTTAATTTAGAACGCAGTGGACTCACACGAAATACTTCCGCATTTAGAATATTTTGCGGCTGGACGACGGGGAATGGGGCCAGCCTCTTGGATGTGGAAGTGGATGTAGATGTAGATGGTTGCGTAACCGGCGGGATTCAGTGCGTTTTGCCACGGATTATACAGCAGTTTGGGGCATAGGTGGTATAGAGATTCACAGGGATCGAGTCCCCGAAGCCTTTCATTCACTTTCGATCACGCCCACACACACTGTTGCCTTGGTTGATTTAATTTTGGAATATTCACTTTATACAAAACATTTACGGCCACAGAAATTAGCTGTGTTTTATAAATAGCATAGTTTTCTTCTTGCTAAATGGCAGCGCACTTCCCATAAATCGTCCCAGTCGATTTCAAATGCAAGACTTTTATGAAATATCGCTAAATTTGGATCGATTGCTCCTATTTTTCGGGATACTTCATACTGCATATATCATGCGCGCGATCCAGGCATTTTTCAGTTTTTCACTCGAATCACATTCATGTACAAAGGCCAGCACAAATATATATTTATATAGCTTTAATATAACCGTCGATTGCCCGAGCACTCGAAATACTTATATAGATAGCTGCCATGCGAACCGGGCGCTGTTCCCTGGCACTTTTTTCGGTTGCGAACGCGTTGAAAATCGACGAGAAACTAAATTTAAATTATTTCTGAAAGCTTCAACTACCAGTCGTGCGAGAAAATGTGTTTTCCTCAAGAGAACTCATTTTCGCGAGAGAGAATCGATCAGAGAATCAATGAGAGCTATTCGAAAGCGTTCTAAAATCATTCAAAAATTTTGAAAACCAAGCCAGTTGCAAGTTTCTCGGTTCTCAAGATAACATAAAACATTACTTTTATACTTAAGGTTCCATGTTTACCAAAATTACAAATATGTATTTGAGCGAATCAAAAAAAAAAAAATCATTTTGTGACGAAGGAATATTCCATAACATCTATTCAAAACATTAGGTCAAAACATTCCTTATTATTCTGAATGAATAAATTAAACGTTAACAATATTATTATATTATTCATATCAATTTTGAGAACCTAATCTTTCGCTATCGAATCTTCAGCTTCTAAAAATATAAGTTATCACTGCAGGTTTGCATTCTTATGGCAGATTCTGTTCAACCATGGACCATTGTGTAATAAGTAATGACTTTTGAAAATTTACATGACTATATCATGAATCTTCTGCTCGATAACAATTGATTGTGGCAAATGTTGATTTCAGTGGCTATACTTTATTCATATTTCAACTCCACACAAGTATGTGTGTATATCAAGTTCTGATCAGCCTTACTCGATAAGAAATGACTCATATCGAATGAATTAATTAACCGCTTCTCTGTTAGGGTTGGAGTATAATGGCCAAATTTGAAAAGCCTTCGTCTAACAAAAATATTCTATTCTTAGGAGGGGCGCATAATAAATGAGGTTCTAACATCTTTTGGGAAATGACTTAAGAATTATGTAGCTTAGGGAGTAGCAATCTAAAGCGAAGTTAAATCTTATTTAAATACATTACTGATCTTCTAGGAATACATTTGTATGTTAAATTAAATATGCTCATTCCTTTGGTTAATCCCCGATTTGTTTTGGAATTTATTTAGCAAACCATAAAATCGACAGGGTACATTGTACATTACATTTGTGTGTGAGTGTGTTTACCTCGTTTTAAATAATAAACTTCATCGTTTTGAATGCGTATGGACAATATGTTGAAATGCGTATTATGTATAAATTACTTAGAGATTATCAATCGCTAAGAGCTAATGCAGGTTATGTGGGCCCTCTTGGTGCGCGGCCTGTTTTGTGAGTGGGTGAGTAAATACGATTCAAATGAAGACCAAACGAATCAACAACGTTGTGCAGCAGCACCTATCATGTTGCGGGCGCTACTGCCGCCTGATCCTCTACACATTCGTTTGACGTCGTCGCTGGCGGCGGCGCACTGGTTGGGTTGACTGCAGGTCCGTTATTATTATCATTCGCCACCGGCTGTTCACCCGGTGGCGTCGTCTCCAACGTCACATTAGATGCCTGTGTCTCACTTTGACTATGCACTGGGGCAGTGGTGAATGAGTTCGTGGCGGCGGCGACCTTAGCTGGCTGTTCCGGGCTGTTGTACATCTGGATAACAGAGTTGTTGTTCATGTTTTCCACCGAGGCGCCCGATATGGACAGGTCATCTGCAGAATCGTCCGCCGTACTGTCCGTCTGCACAGCCTTCTCCTCCAGCAGGTGGTCGCTTTCACGAATCGGTCGCTGCGAAGAGCCGTACTGCTTGGAGATTTGCAGGAGCTCGCGCAGTGTTTCGTTCTCCAGGCGCAGCTGGGATATGGTCTGCAGCTCTCGCTGCACGACACCGTCGTCCACACTGGCCGCTAGCTGCATCACTGCTGCCATTTCGTTGATCTTCTCGCGCTGCTCCCGGATCACCTGCCACATGCGTTCGTTGTACAGCTCCTTAAAGCTAAACTTGCTGTCCAGGACCTTGGAGACAGTGTGCTCACGATACTTTTGCATCATTAGCTCCATGGCACGCTCGTAGTCCTCAATGCAGATCTTTAGCTCGCGGTTCTCTTTGAGTATCTCCGAGCTGTTGATGTTTTGCTGCTGAATGCGATTCACCATGTCCGCGTTGGTCTTGTTGTTCGAAATGCGATTGAGTGATTCAATATCGTCCTGGTATTGGCGAAGGCTCTCCACCAACCGATTGTTGGTCTCCGCCTCCTCGAGCAGTGCCGTGCCCAGAGCGTCCAGATCCTTCACCCGACTGGCCATGCGCTGCGCATCCATTATGATCTGGCCCACGGATAGGTTCGACATCCTGCCCAGTCAGTCCAGTTGCAATTATGGGGTTTATATTGTTTTTGAGGCCAGGCCCTCTGCTGCTGGCACTGCGAAAACAAAGGGAACGGCTTAAATTTGCGCACTTTTTGGGGCCTATGTACGGGGGCTTACGTTTGGTGCGGGTTTGGTGCAGCTCCGTCCTTAGCGTAGTAGCTTCATTTGTTTTTTCGGCCGAAATATGTAAGAAAAGAAACGATTCTAATAGAAATTTTGACGACGACCCAATTATTGGCTGACAGCTTATTAAATCCCAAACGCCATCGGATATCGAATAAATCCCTAACGCCACACCATTTATGTAAAAAAATACTGTTTCATCACCTGATATACCGCAAATATACCAAACATTTAAATTTTAATTTTTTTTTCTGATTTCGTTTTCTAACTAAATTAAGTAAATACAATAGTAAACTTTTTGGCTCGAGCTTTCTATTTTGTGCAGAATTTTTAATCCGCTTATCCGAATTTACTATTTAAAACTCGAATGAAGTTAAAAGGTGAAGCTACGAGCTTTATTGTCATATTTGTAAAGGTCATTAAGAAGCTATCAGTACAGATTTTGATCTTATCGCGAAAAATGGAAGACTTACCATAGAATGGACATAATGCTATGTTCTTAAACGATCATGCATGCATAATTCTAGTTATGTCTATTTAAGTACCTTAACTCTAAGTGGTATTCGTATAAGTACAAACAGCAAAGGTTTTGTCATTCAAAGTGGTAGATAAAACAGAGGTAGAGGAATAGCATGGTACATCGGTCGTAGGGATGTACAGACTAAAGATCACGAGATTGCGATTATACGCCCACGCTGTTGAGGCTGCCGGAGGAGAGGTTCTCGGAGCGACTGGACAGGCGGGGACGCTTCATGAGTACACGACCCGGCTTTCCGGGATTTTCGACGGGACCCGTCTCTGTGGATTGATTTAGATTGTTGTTGTTGCCATTGTTGGAGCCATTGCTGCCACCAGCACGTTCCAGCGTGCGTTGTGAACGGCGCAGCGAGGAGGAGGACATCCTGCGTAGGCCGGGATCGTAGTCGTAGCTTGATGGTCGCTGATAGTAGGGCGCATCCTGGTCCGTGTCGTTCTTCTCCTCCATCCCCTGCTGCTGCTGGGCCAGTGGATTCAGAGTGATGTGTATGTGACGTGTTCGCTGGCGCTGCTTGGTGGGCGAGCAGTTTCCCAGTGGCACAAAGTCATCCCTCAGCTCCGCCATCCGTGGCTTGTTTGGATTGTTCCCCCTGCTCCGGGAACTCCTCCGCCGACACACACACAAGCATATGCTGATCAGGAGCAGAGTAAGCACTGCTCCGCCGCCAAGTGTTCCCGTCAGCATGGGACTCATATTGAATGTCTCGTTGTGACTGGGAGTGGTTGTGTCTCGGTCGCCCATTTGTAGTGTTGGCTCCTCCGTGGTGCTGGTCTTGGGGCGTTGGGTCCGCCCCTGCTTGAGGGCACTAAATTCGGACGCAGAGACCGCACTGAAGGACTGCAACTTAAACTCGTACATGGTGGCCGTCTCAAGGGGGGCAATTTTAAAGCTTCTAGCATGAGCTCCTTCAATGGTTGCCTTGAAATATTCCCCTGCTGAGGACGAGGGTCGATAGTAGGCGTAGTATCCTGTGATCAGGTGTTCATCCGCATCGCTAGCTAAACTCCAGTGCAGCACCACAGCGGTTTCTGAATATTCCTCGATTTCGAGGAGCTCTGGCACCGGCATCGGATCCAATGCTGCACCGGGCTGCAAGTAAAATTTCGCCGAGGTATTACTTTCCTTATTGTCGTTGTTTGAGTAAACGGCTAAGATGCGGAAACGGTAGGTGTGTTGAGGCTTCAGATCCGTCACTGATGCCGTGAAGCTCTTGCCCAGCTCGGAGTTCCATTTCGGTTTTCCGTACGGTATATTATCGTTGGTAGTCTGCCAATTCTTGCGCTTGCCAACCATGCGGTACTGAACCTTGAAAATGACAATGGGCAATCCATCATTTCGGGGCACCATCCAGCGCAACATCACGGATTCATCACTGAGGCGGGTAACATTTGGAGGAGACGGTGGATACATCTGCTTCTGCTTGGAACCCTGGTTCGGCTTGGGGCGGTGTGTACCCCCCGATTCGCGGGGTTCCTGGATCTGCTTGGGATTCACCTGCAGCAGGGTACCCGCACTGTGCTCACCGAGTCGATTCCGTGCAAAGCACTGGACATAGCCGGCATGACGCTTTAGAACGCTGTGCAGTATCAGAAAATTGTTTGATAGCTCAGCCTCAGTATCATCGATGCTGCTGTGGCCGTTTAGCAGCCAGTAGATCTCTGGCGAAGGCACTCCTGTGGCCTCACACTCCAGCTTTAAGCGATCGCCCTCGTTGGTGAGATCGGCCCAGGGTGGACGCACAATCTGCGGCGGCTGCTCTACATGCACCTTTATGTAGTGTTCCAGCGCTGGCCGCACTCCATTATCTTGAAAGCAAATATAGGTGCCCGCATCCTGAACACGGGTGTCGGATATCTCCAAAGCGTGTCCAAATACTTTTGATCGCTTGTTCTTAACAGCTCCGACAACATCGGGACTACTCCATACAACAGTTGGTGGCGGTGAGCCAACTCCAGGACACAGCAGCAACAGGGAGCTCCCTTCACGAATGGTAATTTCTTGGGAGCTCGGCTGTCCCTTCAGCAAGTGTGGGGACTTACTCAGAGACCTCTGCTCTGGTGTAACCTGTAGTTGCAGCAAGCCGGGCAGCTGAATTCGCTCGCCAGAGGCTGGATTGGTGGCCTGGCAGGAATAACTGCCTGATGACTCGGAGGATACATTGCTCAGAATAAGATTTCCATTGGTTCCGATAAACTCCGGTTTTATTTCCACTCCATTTCGGTAGTAGGACCAACTAGCAGATGGATTGGACTGCACTTGTTGTCCGCAGGACCAGAGCACAGAGTTCCCAGCAGCCACCCGCCATTGAAGGGGTGATTCCGATTCCTGGGCACCCACCAGGCTAGTGCTGGCCAACTCCAGTCGGGCGATGGTGGAGGTGACTACCAGCGGACCGAACCAGCCAACGCATCGGTACTCCCCTAGAGTGTCCTCTCGAACGAGCACCCTCAGACGCGAGATGGCCGCCTCCTGGGAGACATTCGCTTTGGCCGTGCCTGTCCTAAGGTACTTGAACCCCGCTCCCTGTGATCTGCTGGACCGGTGGCTCCATTCGAAACGCTCTGGCTGCAAACTGGTCTCGCACTCCAGCACCACCTCGTCTCCCAGGGGCGCCACCAAAGATTCGGGTGCGCGAAGAATTCGCACGCCAGGCGATGGATGCGAGGGATGCGCGGGATGTGCAGAGTGGGCAGGATGGGCGGGGGACTTCTCCAAAACCGGAATTGCTTCGAGCCGCGACGTCAGCAGCGAAAAGAGCAGCAGCGAGGATGTGAGCAGCGTCATTTGAGGGGGGTACTGCAAATCCCGGGGTACACCCGAAAATATCGTTAAATTGTTGAACTCAAAGGATTAGGAGTTACTGTCGTCACTTACCTTGTTATGTGATTTTTGACTGGTTCTAGGTGGGGAAACGCGTTTGCGTTTGCGCAGTTAACAATTTTCACTCTCGGCTATCGCGCATCACTTATGGCTTATATTCTTATGTGTGTCTGTGTGCGTGCGTGGAATCTCGGGCCTAAATTATTTATGCACATTACACGTTAACGACGCAGGTCCATAAAATCATTGTATCTTTAATTCGGGCTTCGATCGGGCACCGAAGCCACCGGACAAGCACATGCACTCAACAAGTCAAATAAACAATGGCATTTATTATTCCATGGGGATGCTGGAACTGGAACTGGAGAAGGAACCGCGACGCTAGTTCAGATGCATTGCTTCGTTCACCGGCGAACCGGTGGTTCCGAATTCATCGGTTCATCGCGCTACAGTGGGCTGCAGTTGTATGGTATCAAATCAAATACATTTATCTTTACACATTAAGATATTTATGTTAATAACGAGTGCAGTTATGAATTTATTATTTGAGTTAGTAATTGTTTTAGGCTTATGTATTATAACACATTCTTAAATTTAGTACTTTGTAATATCATAACAAAACTACACAGCTTGGAGAAAAATTCTTGCCAAACACAAAGTCAAGGTAAAAGTTACGAGGCCAACTGTTTGAATTCCAGTTCTAAAAGGCCTCCAGACAAATTTGAATAAGCACTTTTAATGGCCTTAAAGGAAAGCTCCAGTTTAGGGTGATTCAGACGCTCAATAATGTAGTGAAAAAAAAAAATAGAAAAGGATGTAAAATTAATTTTATAAATCATTGTTTTTACTTACTAAATCCTTATAAAGAGTGGTAACAAAATGAATAACCAAAGGATCTTTCCGGCGATTTAAAGCTTTGTCCATAGTGTATTCACTGAACTCCAGGAATTCATCCTCTAACACGTAGTTTCTCAAATATAACAGCTGCAGTTGGGGACAATAGGATATCATTTCCCAGAACTCTGTTCCAGTACACCAAATGGTTGTGTCCTCCAAGTACAACTATAACAAACTAGAAAATTCCCTGATGGTTTCGTTAAAGCTTGGAGCATACCACATTCCCTTCACGACGCCTTCATTTATGATGCACAGTTTTTGAACATTCCGGAAGTGTTTGGGAGTGAGCCACAACCAAAAGTTCTCGTTGCACGTAACAGCTACAACATCCTCTCCTTTCATTTCGGCAATGTTCTCGAGCACTTTCTCCACATCTTCGAATTCATCGAAGCGAAGCCTTCGCAGCGTTGGCAGGGCCAACAGCTTAGATGTGTTTTCCTTGCTTAGGTAGTCCAGTTCCAAATGCAGTTCCTCAAGTTCCTTCAACTTGGATATGGCGTCTACATAGGCTGCTTCCTCGGATTCCCTCCACGTCACACTCAAAAACTGTAGCTGCAATTTCTAACATATTTCCTGAAAGCATTTTGTTTTCCAGTGTCTCGATGCTGCGATAATGTCCAACTTTCTTAGGTACTCCCACTTGGCTACGTGATGACCCGAGGAAAGGTTTAGGCAAGCTCCTTCCAACGTTTCTGTTATTTTAAGGGACTCTATTAAAGGAAAGCAATTTACCAAAGCCCCAATATCGTCGGCACTGGATTCTTCCCTCGAATAGTCCAATGCCCGGACCATGGGGAAACTATACTTCCGGAAAAAGCACAGATCATCAATGGAAAAGTCGAGTGTCAGCTCTACCACAGTGGAACTAATGCACTGCAGAAAGACTTCTGTGCTATCTCCACAAATTCTTCGGAACAGAGAATGTCGACTTTGGTGTTGCCAACATCTTGAAATAACCTTGCATAACCGGGATATTGACTCTGTAGCCTGAAATAGGTGAAGTTGATCCTCGAGGTCCAGGTGCTCTACAATTTTGCTATAAGGCTGGTTATCATAGGGTATGATCGCGGGTAACAAATGCTTGGGTTCTTACATGAGACAATTATCATTCAAGTTAACAATGCTGCTCATATTTATACCAGAAATACGGCACCATAATCAAAGAATTAGATATGTAATTACTGCGTATATTTATTAAACAGTATGGATTCAGCTGTTTGTAGGCATAGAGACAGTGCTTTTCACATCGATAGCCATCGATATAATTTGCTGTACGTTCTAAACAATATCTCAAAACCCGTTTTGTTATATTTAAATTAATAGCTCGAACAATATTATTCCAACACAAAAAAACAAAAGAGTTTTCCAATCATCTATTTAATAATTTACTTATAAGTTTTTAAACCTTTACACTTACTCCAAACTTTATGCATGGAAAGTATTTCTAAGGAGAAAGTGTGCACATATTACGCAGGTTGCTTCTGCACCTTCGCCAATTCTGCCTTGAATTTCGAAATGGTCTCACGTGCCAACTTTAGTTTGTCCTTTAGTGTAACAATCTCCCCCTTGACTTTCTGTTTTACATTCGTTATGTTGTCCAGCGTTTTCGTCTTCTTTTCCTCAACTAGAAAAGTGAATATTATGTATTAGGTAAGCATGCAAAATAGTAATCAGCTCATAGTTACAGTCAGTGGTGTCGTGAGGTAAGAGCTCATTGGCGCTCTGTTCCGAAAGCAGGAGATAATGCTGCATGATCTGGGTGGGCTCTTGGAAAACGATTTCCTCGTAGGACTCCGATACCAGGCCCTTCTTAGTATCCATAGTGGTGCTGGAGGTGAGCTCGCCATCGCCCACAGGCGATTGAAACAGCTTCAGGATGTGGTAGCAAGTAACCGGGCGCTCCGATTGATCGTTGAAATAGATCTTGATGATCACCTCGAATTCACCCCAACCGGTCTCTGTGATCTCGTAGGGCGGCTTAACCACAATCCTGTTCGGATTGGCGTAGCTCTCGTGAAGCTTAAAGTGCACCTTTTTGACGTAAATGGACATGTCTTCGTTGAAATAGGGCTTCAGATAGACCTTCCACTGATGCGTGTGTCCGTCCTCCTCGCGCTTCTTGCCGAAGGATCTGGCTATGTTCCCATACACTATGGGCTTTACTATAGTTACGCCCTTTAGTCGGCCACCCGAGTCTCCGCCAAAGTCAGTCATAATTCAATGTTTTTAAGTTGTTTATGCTTAGTTAACTCAATATTGTTTTGGTTCTTCTTCTTGCGTTCCGGGAAGCATTTGTTATCGATATATGGATGCACTGGATACCAGGACTGCGCAAAATACTGCAATACAAAAATAAAAAAAAAAAGGTGGATAAACATAGATTCCTTCATATTACATTTAAAACGTTTTTAATTTTAATTTGTTTTTATTTATTTTAAATTTAAGCCACTTTCGTTTCTTAGTTGCATCCCTTGTTACCGATTGCGGGTATCGATATTTTTGCGCTGTATTTTGGGGGTGGTGCCATCACTTGCAACAATCAGACGCTTTGGACAAATTGTGTTGTTTAATTTAAAATTTAATGATTTAAAACAGTAATTACCAGTGAGACACCAGTTAAATACATAAAATGATGGCGCGTCGCGGGGGAAAGCGCATACGAATGGATGATCCGCCGCCGGACTACGACGAATTGCATAGGTACAGTTTTCAGCTTTCCCACCATTTGTGTTTGCCTAAAAAATGTGTAAATATTTTTTAGCGATGCCCTAAATGAGAGCACTTCGGATGCGGACAGTCCCACCAAGCGGATGACAAGGCTGCGTGCGCGGGGCGGAGTGCGGGACAAACCTCCCATTATTGATGATGACGAGGATGACTTCTTCGCGCCAATAGCGCGCAAACGAAAGACTCCCGCCACCCGCAAGGGGCCAACAGAACGCAAAGAACGCGTTGAGCGACCGCGGAAGGAGCCCGTGGACAAGGGACACCACGAGCGGATCGACAATGAGCGGGAGATAACCACGGACGAGAACAGCTTGTACTACATTGTACGACACTCGAAGAACCCCATTGCTGTATGAAAACCAATTGCCTTAATATTCATCAAATAATAATTAGATGTCCCTTTCAGAGCATTGTTGACCAATGGATTGAGCAGTACAAGGCAAACCGAGAGACGGCCCTGGTAGCATTGATGCAGTTTTTTATAAATGCTAGCGGCTGCAAGGGCAAGATATCCGAGGACATACAGTATCCTGTAGATCACACATCTATTATCCGACGCATGACCGAGGAGTTTGACGAGGTAAGCCTGCTGAATATGTCCTCAAAGTCTATTATTCAACCGCAAAATATTTCAGGAAAGCGGCGAATACCCCCTGATCATGACCGGAACGCAGTGGCGAAAGTTTAAAAATAATTTCTGCGATTTTGTGCAAACACTTGTGAAGCAATGCCAGTACTCCATTATCTACGACCAGTTTCTGATGGACAATGTCATATCCCTGCTTACGGGCCTTTCGGACTCGCAGGTGCGAGCTTTTCGACACACGGCCACTCTGGCGGCCATGAAGCTGATGACTGCTTTGGTGGACGTCGCCCTATTGGTTTCGAATAACTTTGACAATGCCGCCAAGCAATTCGAAGCTGAACGCGTTAAGGTACGATGGCTTATAACTACTTTGAATATATAACTGATCCTAGAATTGTTTAGTCTCGCGATCGTCGTGCTTCTGACCGTTTGGACTCGCTTATGACTAAACGATCTGAATTGGAAGAAAATATGGACGAAATAAAGAGCATGTTGACCTACATGTTCAAGTCGGTGTTCGTTCATCGCTACAGAGACAGTCTGCCTGATATACGAGCCATATGTATGGCCGAGATAGGCATCTGGATGGAAAACTATCCGCAAAACTTTCTTGACGACTCTTATCTAAAATATATCGGTTGGACGCTCCACGACAAGATCGGAGAGGTGCGCCTGCGATGTTTGCAGTCGTTGCTGCCGCTTTACGAGAAGGATGAACTCAAGGGAAAACTTGAGTTGTTCACGTCAAAGTTTAAGGACAGGATTGTGGCCATGACGCTGGACAAGGAGTTTGAAGTGTCTGTTCACGCCGTCAAGCTGGTTATCAGTATCTTAAAGTAAGTTAAATTAGTTATTCTCCAAAGAATGTTTATCACCAAGCTTATGGTAATTTACAGAATCCACCCAGAGATTTTGGCTGACAAAGATTGTGAAATTGTCTACGAGTTGGTTTACTCCTCACATCGTGGTGTGGCTCAGGCAGCAGCTGAGTTCTTAAACGTCCGTCTATTTCACCTAACCGCCGACATGGAAGAGACGAAGACCAAACGGGGGAAAGTGCGTATGCCCAATACACCGCTGGTTCGGGACTTGGTGCAGTTCTTCATCGAATCCGAACTCCACGAACATGGCGCCTACCTTGTGGACTCGTTCATCGATAGCAATGATATGGTCAGGGACTGGGAGTGTATGACGGATCTGCTTCTGGAAGAGCCGGGGCCCAATGAAGAGGTCCTCGATAACAAGCAGGAATCGACACTCATCGAGATCATGGTCAGCAGCGTTAAACAATCAGCAACTGGAGAAGTTCCAGTTGGTCGCGCTAGCAATCGCAAATGTACTCTTAGTGCAAAGGAGCTAAAGGCTATTCAAGATGAGAAGGCGAAGCTGACCGAACATTTTATTGTTACCCTTCCGTCCTTACTTGAAAAGTATCAAGCAGACAGTGAAAAGTTGGCCAACCTCCTTGCAGTTCCACAGTACTTCGATCTCAATCTGTACACCACCAATCGACAAGAGGGCAACCTTCAGGCACTGCTAGACCGCATTAATCAGGTAATGAGCATGCACACAGGTCGCGAGGTGCTGGAAACTTGCGCCAAAACGCTAGAATGTCTTTGTGCCGAAGGAAGTGCCACCTACACCAGATGCAATATCGCCAGATCCAACATTATCGAGAGCGCTGTCAACAAGTACAAAGACGCAATCGAGGAATGGCGCAACCTTATACAAGGTATATAAATATACAAAGTATAATACTTTAACTTATTACTTATTATTTTGAAATTTTATCGAAGGCGAGGAGACCCCTAATGAGGATGACATCTACAACATTACCATCACTCTCAAGGTCCTTTCTATTCTGTACTCCTCGCACAACCTTAACCCCTGGGAGCTGTTTAGGTCCCTGTTCCAGGATGTAGAGGAGGCTCAGTCTAAAGAGAACATCGATCGGTGTCTGCCCAACGAAGCCTTAGTCTATTGCATAGAGGCCTGTTACTTTTCTATTAGCTGGGGACTGCACTACGTGGAAAACGAATGCGAGTCAGTTAACGTGACCGAGGTGGTGGCTGAGCTACGTAACAATTTGGATACCTTTATGGGAGCCTGCTTTGAACTAACACGTGATGGACCCACAGTTCAGATTCAAGAGGCGGTTCGTTATAAAATGTACAAAGCACTTTTTGGAGAACTTTAAAATGAATATGATTTGCAGGCGTACCAGTCCATCTGCGATTTGCTGATAATTTTCTCGGACAAATTGGCTCGCAGTGAGATCGAACATATTCGCGGCCTGGAGTACAAGTCGCGCATGGATGAGCACCTTATCTTGGACAACTTCGTACAACACTATGTATTTTCCCTTAAACAAGATGTAGCGCAGGATGAAACCAGAATCGAGGAACTGCATAAGAAACGTAATTTCTTGGCGTGCTACTGCAAATTGGTAGTCTACAATATAATTCCAACGATGCGTGCAGCTAGTATCTTTAAGTATTATGTCAAGGTGAGTGTACACGAGAAAATCTTTGGAATCAGTTCCGCGATCGCTGTCAGGTGTTAAGATTTATCTATTATCTTTGTTATGAATATCGCGGATACTAAACATAATTATTTATTTCAGTGCTACAACGACTATGGAGATATAATTAAGGCCACATTGGGAAAAGCCCGTGAGATTAATAAAGTTAACTTCGCCATGACCCTCCTTTTGAGCCTGATCACGGTGTTTAAGAGTCTACAGGAGCAGAGTGAGGATGGAACAGTTTCAAAGAGCTCGCAAGAGTTTGTGGACCTCAAGGAGTTGGCCAAGCGATTTGCCCTCACATTTGGTTTTGATGCAATAAAGAATCGGGAATCTGTGGCCGCTATTCATCGTGGTGGCATTTATTTCGCTGCGAACAAGGAGCCTGATGATCCGGTGCGGGCTCCAACACGCTTGTTGTTCCTGGAGGTTTTGAACGAGTTCAATTATAAGCTCCTGAAGCAAGACAAAAAGGTGATTATGAGTTTTCTGGACAAGATTATACCACCCGCAATGCCATCGAGCCGAGCTGAGGAATGGCAACCGCTGATATTATATCGCAATTCCTTGCTGCATGGCGAAACTGATCAGGCGCCCGTCGCCAGCAAACGAGCCTACACACGTAAACGCAGAGATCATGGTAAGAATTTCATAACTTCCATTTTATTTAGAGTCAACATTATAAAAAAACGTGTTTATTATTTAGATGAAGAAGAGGAGGAGGAGGAAGACGAGGAGGAACACAATGATCCTGATTACAGGGGCTAAGACCCGACGCAATCAGCCATATACGGCTTAAGTGCAAAATCTAATTTTCCGGGAAATCAAGTAGTTTTAAGATTAAAGCTAACGTTATGTACATAAATAAATTTAAATTATAAAATTACTGTACTCTAATTTATGTCCGAATTACTAAAGCATAAGTTTGACTTTATCAGCAATATTTTTGATGCACTTTCGGGGCTCAATCCCGCTTGCATGTCAAAATACAAATGTGCCGATTTCCTAAATAAGCCTTCACTAACCACACTTGCTGCTGGTGCTGATAAAAATTTCCTAACAATGCCATACAAGGAACTGTATTTTATGTTGTTCCTCCACCAAATCAAGGGATCCATGTTCCTATCGATTCTAGGTTCGGAGTTGTATAAATATAAAAGATTCTTAATCTGAGACTGGGAGCCCAGTGACGTATTAGGCTGCTGAGTATTCGTCGTTCCAGTTGTCAATATACTATCCAGAATGCTATCGATCTTTGATTCATTCTTCTGGGAGGATGTTGATGACACTTTGATTATTTTCAGCGGTGGCTGACCATTGCAATCGTCTGGCACTCCAGCGAGCACACGCAAAACTTCATTGGCCACCAAAAGCTCCTCACGCTCGGTAAAAAAGGCTTGCTTATACCTCGGATCGAAATAGGCGGCCATCAAAAATTTGATGTCGCTAGTAATGTGGGAAAACTTCATTTCCAATTCTTCAAGCAACTTTCTGGCGAAACTGCATATAGTCTAAACGTTCAAAACATAAGACAATATTTAATAGTTTTATCTCCTTCAACTTACCACAGAGGAAACAAAGTTATGGACATCCGTTCGGAGAGAATCCCGCAAAGCGGCAACCAGAGGGATTACGGATGATGTTGTCGTAGATGGATTGCTCCATATCTTAATTGTTTCTTCGCAAGGCTGCATTACTTTGCTGCACAAATCAATCTCTATCCATTCATCGGGATATATTTGTACCAGACTATACTCTTCGCAGTACAGGGATAGAGCATCTTTCATTCTAAACACGCTGGTCATCATCTGAAAAGCAGAGTTCCATTGAAAGGGATCGTAAGGTATGAGTGTGCACGGGTCTCGCGTCAAGCGGATCTCTTGAATGAATTTCAAATGATCGTTGGCCATTTTAGACGAAGCAAAATGGTCAACTATTTGCTTGCACTTGGACGAAAGATTCTGCAGTAATTCGTTCGATTGCAAAGCAAATCTAACGCACATCTGTAGGCGATGCACATTGCAATCAGGTAGGGAACCTGGCAGAGCCGTCATCTCGTCCCTGATGATGCAATGGATCTTTTCTTTGGGCACCTCAATGGCCAAGCTGGGTACTAGATCCCGAATCCAACATGCAAGCTTAGAAGTGCTCTCATAATTCAGAGCCTCGCATTTCAGCATAAGGCGTTGGGTCTGAAAATCCCTTGATATTCCGGAGCAGGACAAGCTCAGCAGTCCTTCTCCTTTGTCACCCCGCCAGAGACTCGTAGACAACGATATGGCATCTAGCAGATCCACCTGTTGCTTTAAATGCAGGTGCATTTTCCGGTGTATGTCCTCACACAGTACTTTCTCATAATAGCTCCTTGGCTGAATCGTGTACCTTGGCTGCAGCACCCTAATAAAATTGACGAATCCTGAGTCTTCAATGAACTCAAAGGAGTGGTTTAAAAGCATGAGGGCCAATTTCTCATCACAGCGTTTATTGTAGGAATTATCTTCGGTGTCCAATGGATCTGAATCTGTTTCCTAAAATGTATAGTAAAATCTTTTAGATTAAATTAACGAAAAACTGTATAGTATTAGGAAAATATAATACTAAGACTATTAAAAATAATAGTAAATTTCTAAACAGAGAGGTATTTGGGTAGTTTGGTTAATCATCTACTTTCTTGACCCATGCGAATAAAAATCCGCATCCGCTGTAGCTATTTTAGTTATAGGTATTAAATAAGAAGATGTTTCGATCACTTTTGGAACTCCCACTGAAATTATATTTGAATTGAAATTTAAGTTTGGGGAGAGGAGATGCATGACAGAATATATGACCTTAGGTGGAAAGGTACCCCGACCTCACTGAGGTACACTTTTTGCACAGCTTGTGTACATACATATGTACATATATGTACTATTTCACTTACATGAAGATTCAATTCCAGCTGTGCTGTGGGGTGCTGTGGCGAACCGATGGAGATCTCGGTCTTCACCAGATCCAGGTACTTTATGTCCCCGGATAGCGATAGGAACTCTGGTGGGTGCTTGCTCTTCAGGTGATTCCGCAGACAGGTTGTGCCGCGTCCTCTTCTCGAGTAGTTCCTGTTGCACAGGAGACAGGTGGCCACTGTACCGGATGTCTTGTAGAAGTACTGCCACACATTGCTTTTCTTCTTGCTCATGGCTGCTATTCTTTGGTAATTCCCAAATTGTACACTTTTTGCGGATGTCCACATCCGCCTCTACATCCGTTCTGCGGCAGAGTTTGACATCCCTGGCAGCTATCGATAGGCACATCGATGACAGTCACTGAAATGCTGCAATCAGATTTTGGCGCGCCAAAGCAGCTGTTGTTTTTTGCTTAGGAGGTTTTGAGGCTTTGATAATTCATTCGTTAACGAAATAGATAATGCCCTGTGCCATGGAGCTGCCGAGCACGCCTGATGAACTGACCGCCCAGCAAGCGGACAGCGCTGCCCTCAAGGACCTGCTCAAGGATCCCAGCCGCTGGCACGCGATTCCCCTTCTCAACTACACGCCTTTGCACAAGCTGAAGGATCAGACTTTGGTGCGTTTTCGTGGCATGATCCAGAACGTGATGGACCCGGAAATGTACCTGGAGCGCTTTGAAGTGAAGTCCCCCGACGGCAGCAAACGTGTGCAGGAAGGAAAGTACAGGGACTGCTTGAAAATGGCCACTGGCGAAATGATCGACTACAACGCCGATGGAAACGTGTATGGAGAGAGGATAACCTTGTTCGTGGTCTCTGTGCCTGGCTTGAATGACTGGAGCAAGGAGCACGAGAAGCAGTGCTGTCCCCAGATCGATTTGGTCAGTCTGGGTCCATCTCCCAGTTCAGCAAAAAAGCGGGCTATTGTGGGCGAACAGGAAGCCATGGAGGTGGACGGTGCGAGCGAAACCACCTTTAAGCGTCCGTGCCTAAAAGATATTCAAAAAGATAGCGAGCCACTGGGTGCCTCCCATTCCTCTGTTCTTAGCTCTGAATACCTGATAAACTCGCCTCTGCCTAATCGTCCCAGCATGGCATGCATGGTAAAGGTTTACGAGGAGTTCGATACCTACCAGCTTAACTCCCTGGTCGACTTTGTGGGCTTTCTGTCAGTGGATGCCTCGCTGGACGCCTCTACGCTGGACATAGACGATTGCGAAAATTTGAGTGAGCTGCAGGCAACACATCCATCACCCCTTCTTATACCCCGCCTGCATGCCTTTGGCGTCCAGGTGCTACCGCATGCCAATCCGCTGCTGGACAAAAGCCTTCGACAGCCCACGGAAATATGTGAGGAGACGACGTATCCAACCCAGCTCGCTGTGCACAAAGATCTGCGCATGCTTCTTAAACTCTGCCTCTTTGATGACGATCTGGCTGCCGAGTATCTGCTCTCCCATCTAATATCCACGGTCTATAGCCGTTTTAAGATGCAGAGCATCGGCAAGTTTGCCCTTAACCTTTGTAATCTGCCTAAGGAATGTGAAGCATATGCAACCAAGTTGTATAAAATTCTAGAGCTGTTATTGCCAGCCAGTCATTACTTGCCCATGACCCTCGTTACATTAAACACGGCTGCTTTTGCCCCGAAGTAAGTTGGCTCAGCAGAATGATCAAAAACATTTATTACATATTTATGTGTACTTGCAGAATGGACTACGAGACCAACAAGCTAGTTTCCGGTGTACTACAGTTGGCTCCTCATACGCATTTGGTGCTCGACGAGACCTGCATGCAACAGGGCAAGCTGGAGGCCAATGGGGTTCATGCTATCCAGTATTTAGCACACTTGATCAATAACCAGGAACTAAAGTGTGACTTCCAGTTTTACCAAAAAGACTTCCATGCAAACATTCCAGTTCTCGTTCTTAGTGAAGGACGAAGTATGTTGCCGGTAAGAATACATCTTTTATACGTTGATTTGAAAGTGAATATGATAATACGACGAAGAACAATTTTTGTCTTCAGAGCGATTTTGTGCTACCCATTAATGCTGATGCTAAGGCCGTGGAACTCCTTGATGAATCTCTAAAGGCAGCCCTCCACATTATGCAACCATCACGTCTGCAGCAATTTCGCAAGTACTTAACCACAGCGAGAACTAGCAGCTTCAGTGTCAGCGAGGAGCACACTGAAATGATCCAGCAGGACTTCGTGGATATGCGCAAAGCTAATGCCAAAATTAATGGCGATGATCTGCACGGATTGCTGGTCCTCTCGCGGCTGCTGGGCATCGCTCGAGGCAAGGATACGTTAGACAAAGAAACATGGCAGCTGGCTAGGGAGTTCGAAGCAAAGCGTCGCCAGCGTATTCAATCTCTACCAAAATCATCTGCCCAATTGCGCAATTAGGAGGGCCTCTCTACTAAAAAAATGTAATACTAAGTTTTTAAGAATAAAATAAAATATTCAAAAATTATACTCCTTATATTTAATGTTTAGCTCTCCAGGCAAGTCTGGTAAAAAGTACTCAAGTAGATAAAACTTTAATGGGCATCATGACTCTTGATCCACTACAACTTCATGACTTAAATGCTCGAAGCGCCCTTCGATTAGCTGACTGGCCAGGCAATCTCCGCACAGATTCAGGTGACAGTAACAACTGTTACAACGCCATTGGGTCCGGGTCACAGATGCCTCTTCGCACTCGGCACACTTGGCTGCCAGGAATTCTGGCTCATACCCGTCCTCGATCTCCCGTTTCTCGTCCTGAATGGCTGATAGAAGCTTAAGGCATAGTTCCTGCTTGCGCTTGGCCTCCGCATTCAGATCGGCATCCATGTATTCGGATTCGGTCTTCGGTTCGGTCTTGACTTGTGAGGATGCCGGCATAAGGAGCATATCGCTCGCGGGCGATGGGATTCGCAGGTCATCAAATGTGAAATCGTCCTCTGGCATTTGTAGCGTTATATTCTGAGCGGGGAAGAAGGTAGACTTGCGAAGGTTTATCTTCGGCTTACTCAATCCCGGACGGCGATGCTTGGGTATTCGACCGGGCACAGGCATGCCAGCATCGTGCAACTTCTGGAAATACTTCTGGACACGGCTGAACACCTGCTGTGCCGTTCTGTTGCCCAATGCCTTTGCTATCTTGCCGAATCTGCGCATTTCAATTTCCTCTGGCGGATACTGGACGAGCAACTGCTCCAAACGACGCTGCTCTTCGTTGGTCCACAAGCGATTGAAGTTCTCCGACCGTCCATTGCTCCTGTCCCGATTCTTGTTCGCCTCTTGCGTCCATGAGGACGCAACCGTTGGTGTCTCATTTGTGCTCCTTTCCTCGTCATTCGGGGACAAAGTTGGCAAGTCCGGTAAAACGGCCGTGGTGATGTAGTTATCCGATATCAAGGGCTCATTGTTTCGCAGTTTGTCCAGCATGTGCTGCGGATTCTCCAAGTAGATCTTTTGGGTGGCTTCCAGTTCATCGATTTGCTGATGCACCCGAATTCTTTGTGCCTGCAGCACGGCCAGAGTGCGCAGCAAATTGGCATAGCACTGGTTGCCACGCAGGGCCAGGTGCTCGGTCTCAAAATGAAAGACATCCTCATCTTCTGGAGATTCCTCTGCTAGTTCCATTACAAAAAAGAATTACCAAAACTTGTTTGTTTACAAAACATGTGTTCACGCCTTATTGCTAGAGGTGGTAGTTCGTTCCGCAAAATGGTTATCGAAATTTACCAACAAATCGATCTTGGATCGTTATCAGCTGCTATCCGCGAAAAAAAGAAGCGGCATACGTAACCTTTATTTACAAATTTAGCAATGAGAATTGTACCAATCTGCTCTATCCTTGCGCTGACAACAAAGGTAAATTCACGGAAAAACCACTTACCGTACCGATTGTAAACGTTTTAAAACTAACAGCGCACGGCGGTCACAAGCGCGGCCAACCAGGTGCGAATTGTGGAGGTTGGTCCACGGGATGGTCTTCAAAACGAACCCAAACTGCTGCCGGCGGCCACCAAGATCGAGTTGATCAACCAATTGTCTGAAACGGGACTGCGGACCATAGAAGCCACCAGTTTTGTGAGCGCCAAATGGGTGCCACAGATGGGCGACAATGCTGAGGTCCTTAGAGGAATCCGCAAAGTGCCTGGGATAAGCTATCCAGTGCTCACGCCAAACCTAAAGGGATTCGAGAGTGCCCTGGAGGCGGGAGCCGAGGAGGTGGCAGTCTTTGGAGCCGCATCTGATGCATTTTCGCTGAAAAACGTTAATTGCACCGCAGCTGAGGCCATCGAACGCTTTAAGCCTGTGTTAAAAGCTGCCCAAAAGAATGGAGTGCGCGTCCGGGGCTACGTTTCTACTGTAGTTGGCTGTCCATACGAGGGTGCCGTTGCACCGAGTGCCGTCGTCAAAGTGGTGGAAGCCCTTTACCAAATGGGCTGCTATGAGATATCATTGGGCGACACTATTGGTGTGGGCACGCCAGGCTCAATGCGCCGAATGCTGGATGAGGTGACCAAGGCCGTTCCGGCTAAAGATCTGGCCGTGCATTGTCACGACACGTATGGCCAGGCCCTGAGCAACATACTGGTCTCCCTGGACTATGGCATACGGGTGGTGGACTCTTCGGTTTCTGGCCTGGGCGGATGCCCTTACGCAAAGGGAGCGTCTGGCAACGCAGCCACCGAGGACGTGGTCTACTTGCTGCACGGCTTGGGCCTTGATACGGGCGTCAATCTAGACAAACTCATCCAAGTGGGTCGGTACATCTGCACCGAACTGGGCAGACCCTCAGAGTCCAAGGTTAATCGCGCGTGGAAGGGGGCACAGGCGCGTGTTCAGTGATGATGCTATCATTGTACAACGAAAACGAAGGCATTTACTAGCACTAGTTATTCAATACATTTATTATCGTTGCAATATTAAGCCTAAGAGCGTGAAGTACTTTTATGGGCCTTAAAACTTTTGGGCATCTCTTATTGTGTACAAGGACACGTCGCCTGAGGCGAGCGACAGATCAGCCAGGCTGTGATTGGCGCGGCGTGGGATGTGCGACGAAGAAGGGTTGCGGGCTACTTCGCCGGGCATTTTCATTTTGCCATCATGGCGCAAAACAGTGGGCTCCACGGCGGAGTTAAGGTATTTTTGAATTTGAGGTACCTTTGGCATGGGAACAGGAGTTCTTTCATCCACCACCTGTTCAATGGATGTTTTTAGATTATTATCATAAATATCATTATCATAATATCATCATTACTAATATATAAATTTAAACTTACATGCTTTATCTCTGAGGATATGTAAGCCTTTTTTGGAAGAAGGTGAGCGGTTAAGTCGATTCCCTTGATCCTTAGAGACTCCGCTTCACTCGACTCGGATATTCCGCCCTTTGTTGCGAAAAGTGCTTTAGGGCGACACAAGCGAGACTCCTGCTCCAACTCACTGATGGCCAGGGTAGATAGCATATCAGTACTGGTTGGACGGAATGTACTCATTAGAGGAGCAGTACCAGACTTCTGGGTGTAAGTGCGTATAGGACTAACAATATTGGCGTAGGGCTGCTTTATCAGTTGTTGGCGACGTTGAGGAATACCAGAGGCTGCAGAGAAGAATTTCTTTTTGGTCCACTCCATGGTGAGGTCGACCTTGGGCGGCTTCTTACCCTTGCTGGGCGATGCTACAACCGTTTGTGGCTTGTTAGATGATCGCAGCGGTAATGATGGCTGCAAAAAAGCAACAGCCGGTGATTTTGGTTGTGGCTTCGGTGAAACTACGAACGTGCTTTGTTTGGTCAGCACAGGGCTATCAGGCTTGACTGCGGCGGTTTGTAACACTCCACCTGCCATGTATTCCATACCCTTTTGCATCATGTACTGCATTTCTTCCATGGTATCATTGAAATGCAAGGAGTTTTCCTTATTTTCAATGCTCTCCTCCGCTGGCTCCTGCTCAACGGGATCCTTTTCGTGGACTGAAGATACACTGGACGTGTCTTCTTGTTTGACTTCTGAAACTAGCTGCACTTCTTCATCGTCAGAAGAAGAAAGCTCGATTATTGTATCTTCTATCTCGTCCTCTTCCTCCTCCACTTCCTCCTGCGGAAGTGAGGCAAGCTCTTTTAGACTGACATGAAGATCGCTTAAAAGCTCCAACTCCTCTCCCTTAGACATTCCTGATGGCTTGGCCTTGGCAATTGCGGCGTAGAACAATTCATCGACGTTAAGGAGTGTTCCACTGAGGGAGCTATCCGTGGCTGTTTCGTAGCAACTAGATGCATTTGTCTTCAGTGTGCGAGCGCTTTGGAAGCTTGTATGGGAAGACACATCCGACGACTCCAGTTCGCTGTCCTCGATGATGGTCGAGGGACGAAGCAGGCCTATCATTTTGACCGGCGAAACCTTGGTCAGAGACTTTGGAGTCAGCCCAGAGCTGGACGGGGTCTCATCGATTCCGGTTAGGGTGTTGTCCCAGAGGCGCGACGGCGCCTCAACGTCCTCCAACTGGGTGCACTCCACCCCCTTGACGGGACTTTCGTTCTCCAGTAGATCGTCTTCTGTGCCCACTGCCTCTAGCATGCGACGCAGTGCATCGATCTCCTTCTGATCGTCGGTGCTGCGATCCTTGGCCCTGGACATCACCTGGCTTCGGTCCTCGCTGTGCAGGTACTGAAAAAGAGTGCTGTCAGGATCGGAGCCCGTTTTGTCGCACATTCTTTCGAAGGCACTGAAGCTATCGTCGGCATCATCCAAGTGCTCTAAAGCCCCTCCCTCGTACATGGTATCCTCGCCGAGATTGATAGTCATTTGGCTAGCAGAATTAACGGCCAGAACTTTCTTGGCCCGCTCCTCGATGGGTCTCCTCAAATCCTCGTCTATCTCCAAACTGTAACGCATATCCTTCGATTCGTCCATTTTTACGGGCTTTTTCGGCAAGCTGAAAAGGGTAACTGTTAGTTTTCTCAAATGTATCGGACTGTTTCTCTATCAATTTTGACATGCAGGTGGCCTATATGAAATTAAATGTCTACGGATTCATCGAACACTAGTGCAACACTATCCAATGATGGGTTTGAATGTGTATTTACCGCTCGGTCATTAGGAACTGGCGGAGTTTCTGACGCCATTCCTCAGTGTTTTGGAATTTCTTGAGGCCAGACATCGTGAGTGTGCGAGTGTGCGTGTGTCCTGGGTGCAAAACTCCAGTCGACGGGATAATTACGTATAATTGCGAGTTGCCTATAGTTCAAAGCGTTTAGAGTTGGCTCCAGTTGATCACCTACCTTGTGGCAATAGTATACACCAAGTTATTCTTTAATCCTCACGGCGCACACGCAAATATTTCATAGCATTATTCACAGCACGCTCATTTGCTAACGATCGACGCGCCTTTACAGTCGTTTATTTCAAACGCCACAGCAGTGTGGCCGTATTGGGGGTATATTTTTTCATGGGGTATTCTTTGTTTCAAAGAGTATGATTTGGAATAACTTACATATAAAAGGAGATATACATAGGTATGTTTATGCAAATTTCAAAGAAGTGTTATCCCTAATAAAAATATTATTAATAATCAAGACAATTTTATATTATGTATCTGATAATGTATAAATGTATTCAAGTATTTACTTCTACATTGACATTTTGTTATGCTATATCATTTTTTTTAAGTCATACCTTATTTATGATAACGTAATTACTTGTATAAATGTAACTTTTATCTTTGGTATATTTTTATGGTCTCGGTCACACTAACGGCTATGCAACTAGAAATGCCGGGTCGGTGAAAGATAACAAACAGACTGCGTTCGGGGAAAGTACTTAAGTTAAGTTACAAATTTAAAGTAGGCGACAGCACAAAATGAACGCACTCCGTCACACGATATCCCTGGTATCGCTGGGCACCTTTCAACTGGTGCGCCGGACCAGGGGGCCGCATGTCCAAGGCTTTCTCCTCGGCACTGGACTGGGCCTGGCCAGCTTTTCGGCGGTCACGTACGCACACTCCGCGGAGGCGGTTAACCCAAAGGTCAAAGGGGTGCAGATGGACACCTCGCGGTTCATGGCCGAACCCATCACGGACTCCAAGGCGCTGTTGGTGGACAAGGAAAACATGCGCCATCGCATGGAGATCCTGATCATGGAGATTCAGGCGGAGTTTTGCCGCGCCCTAGAGGCGGAGGAGAACTGTGGCCAGAAGTTCAAGGTGGACCGGTGGGAGCGGCCAGAGGGCGGAGGCGGAATCACTTGCGTTCTACAGGATGGTGATGTATTCGAGAAGGCGGGCGTCAATATATCCGTGGTTACAGGTTCCCTTCCCCCGGCTGCGGTGCAGCAGATGCGGGCTCGTGGCAAGAACCTGAAAGAGGGAGCCTCATTGCCGTTCTTTGCCAGCGGTGTGAGTGCCGTGATCCATCCAAGGAATCCCCATGTCCCCACCATCCACTTCAACTATCGTTATTTCGAAGTGGAAACTGCCAAGGGGGAGAAGCAGTGGTGGTTTGGTGGCGGCACGGATCTGACGCCCTATTACCTCTGCGAGAAGGACGCCTGCCACTTCCACCAGACCCTGAAGTCCGCCTGCGACGAGCACGATGCAACCTACTACCCGCGCTTTAAAAAGTGGTGCGACGACTACTTTCGCATCAAGCACCGCAACGAGAGCCGCGGCATCGGTGGGATCTTTTTCGACGACATCGATTCGCCCAACCAGGAGGCGGCCTTTAACTTTGTGTCCAGCTGCGCCAAGGCCGTAATTCCTTCCTATATGCCGCTGGTGCGAAAACACAAGAATCAGGAGTACGGCAACAACGAACGCCAGTGGCAATTGCTGCGCCGCGGACGCTACGTGGAGTTCAACCTGATCTACGATCGTGGCACCAAGTTCGGCCTCTACACGCCTGGAGCCCGCTATGAGAGCATCCTAATGTCACTGCCCCTACACGCCCGCTGGGAGTACATGCACGAGCCCAAAAGTCAGTCCGAGGAGGGCAAACTGATGAAGGTCCTTAAGAACCCCAAAGATTGGGTCTAAGCTAGGATTCTGTTTTTATTTGTTCTAAAGCGGGAATCGGTGCCTTTCACTCTCTATTTTAAACTAATTGTGTACATATTGTTGTTTGTTGTTGCAAATAAACTATTTATCCCTATTTACAACATTTGTTTAAAGCATTAAAAATGCAGTATAAGTTGGACTTGCCAATAAAACTATGAATAATAATACTATAAATTGGCCTCTACAAAAAAAATCAAATACATAAGGATAATGAATTATTATTTTATTTTGAGGTTTTTGATAATTAATTTATTAAATGCAACAAAATATTAACAAATTTAATGGATTTCACCATCGACTCAATAATTTGCTTATCAATGTGTATATGTACATATGTACATAATTAAAGTTGGACATACATGGTAAAGTCTGCACTGAATCTAAGAAAATCTCCAACTTTAGTAAGATTACCGATTGGGTAAAATTTAAAATGTACATACATATGTATGTATATGTACAAAATTTGATAATCAAGTTGATTTATTGGAAACTAATTATTGCATGAAAGAGGACTGGTAGATTTAAATATACATATCTACTTTTCAATTTTACATTATAGTTTTTTGATCACAACTGTACCTCTAAAGTTTCAAACACATACGCACATATACATATATGTACATGGTATACACATACACAATCATCATGTATGGCTTAGTCAGCATGAACATACATGGCGTATTACTGTCCCCAATTTTGAGGTTATAGTTACCTCTATGAAATTTTCACCCAGAATATTCCATAAACTGACGTCATTTTTATATTTGTCCGAATTTCGAGGTTATGTTTTCCCAGACTGCAGATTCGCCTGCGTATGTTTGCATTTTCCCGCAAATTCAGTGAGCCCCGATGTGTATGTATATCAAATTGCACGCACACACGCGCACTAGACCCAGTCCTGCTCGAACACAGAAATGCAATGCCTGATGTGCGTGTTTGTGTGGAAAGAGGGACGCAAAGCGGGAAATTCGCGCCGGCTTTTTGGGGTAGAAGGGCGAAAAGAAACGCCGATCAGGCAGGTAGAAATAGCCGAAGACAAGACTGGGGATTTGTGTAGTTTATAAAATGCTTTATTTACCATTTTCTTGTCTGCAAAAGTTTTTGTTTGTTGTGGTCACGCATACAGACAGAATCTACAGTTGTACTAAACGCACTCTTGTTTCATATTCAATCGATGCTTACTGCCTGTGTTGTTGGATTCTTCATGTTGTTGTTTCTTTTGTTTTTGTTTAATGTTTGTAGTTATAAGGGGTGGTGTAACTAACTTAACTAAGTAATTTTATAGAGCGCCGCCGGTCTGCTGCTGGTAAACCTCGATGGTGTCGCCCTCCTCCATCTCCAGCGAGGTCGGGGTGTCGTTCTCGTTGATGGGCTGTCCGTCGAAGCGGAAGCGCACCACCTGCATGGAGAGTCCGGCACGGTCGCAGTAGGCGTTCATCAGCTTCCTCAAGGGTGTGTGCTTCTTGATCTTGAACTGGACGACGGCGTTATCCTGGCCGAGGACCTTCAGGTTGATGTGCTCTGTCTCACCGCCTTTCTTTTCGTCAGACATGTTGATTTTTTGTTGCTCTTCGGAGCTGCTGAGTGGTCAAAGAAGTTTTTTTTTTGCGGTGCGTCGAATGCCGGGCGTGCTGTACGAAAAAAAAAACGAGACAAAATGTCGCATTAAACACGCGTAAACTAGTAAACCCCACGCAAAAAGTACGGGCAATACCGTAGAGCAGCCGCTAAACGCGTAAAAATGCAAAAATTTACCTGATTTTCTCAGGATCTGTGCTTGCTGATGGCAGTTGAAATTTTCCACAAGCGGCTTCCTTTTGCTTCTGCTACAGCTACACGCCAAAAAAAATTGGAGCTGGACCTTATGCGATACTACCGTCGATTCTCGAAACACGCCATTATCGATAGGTTCTCCTGCAACCATTGATTATTGTCACTGCTTTGGTATTTAGGTCACGGTTTTCATAGCATCAAATGAAAAAGTATGCCACTAATTAAAAAAAAAACAAAAAACACTTGTAGTCTAATCAATGGAATGAAAAATACGTTGTGTTTTCAAAAAAATCACCTACGTATCTCAATTTTTCCACATTGTTTGTAAGCCAGTGTAAGCAGGGCAGCATACAATTATTTAACTATCGGCAACAACCAAAATGTAAACGCGTGATATCGCTTTATGGTAAAAGGTAAAATTTTTTTAAAAAATGGCTGTTGAATAAGTTTTTGTGAAGTTTTTCTGAAACATTTGACAGAATTATACCTAAATTTTATATTCCCATGTAAAATACAATTAAAATATTCCAGTTTCTTTATGTTGTTGAGGAAGTAACCCATAATATCGATGACCCATCGATAACGGTAGTGTATTATCATTGAAGTAAACATAGCGTACTGCTGATACCCATTACTCGTAAAATACTATGGTATGTAGGTACTTTTTAGGTTATACAGCCGAAATTATTTTCTTCGATGTTATTTTAAAAAGGCTTGCCACTGATAGTAAAGATCTTGTCTTGAAATCGTGCCCTTTTATTTTAAAATTGGTTATTAAATTTTTATAATGAGGACGGATTTAGAATATACATACATGTGTATATTTTTAAAGAGATTTTAGGGGCACCACTGCATATTATTTTTTACAGGAGCCAAAGGCCGGTATAACAAGCCAAAATTAAAATAACATACAAATCATCTTGAGGAGGTTTGAAAAATGAAACAAGTTATTTTTCGTATAAGGAGAAATTCTTTTCTTTATTTGATAAAATCTAAATGTGACATTGATCCCTGTCCGCTTTCTTAATAGTTGTGTACTAGGAAAAATGCCTAGCTAGGCGATAGTTTGTTTCCTGTAAGTCGCAAGGTACGAAAAGGCATTGCATGGGTCCTGTCTGCCAAACAATACAAAAATAAAAGACCCCCACAATTTTGTCAACGTCCGCAACCCAAAAAAGAGGCTACCAAATCGAGAAACCCCTGACCTGACCAACCAACCAATCGTTACCAGTTACCAAAAGCAAACCTTTGTGCAGTTTTCTGTTCTATGCGAGTTTCCGCCGCGGGTTCGTCTTCAGTACGATAACAATCAGCTCAACGTACATGAAAAGATCGAAATGGTAAATTGGTTACAGACATAATGGATGTGTAGATTGCCACAGACCATTGGAGCAGTTCGCAATGTGTACCAAACAGAGGAAAGCTTCCTTACACTCACGGCGGGCGAGCAATTCGTAATCTTACCGGGGCAAACTTACGGAAAGGTTTGGGTTTACAAAATTTAGCCCGATTCAACTTACACACCAACCCAGAGCGGAGGAGAGTGGGAAAGTATCGGTATCTGTCTTGATTCTAGAGCGGTCCTAGAACGGTAGACGCATGGATTAGTGAGGTTTGTGCGTAGACCAAATTACCTGATGTGGGCTTGGAATTTAGACTTGGGCATTGGCTACAAATTCTGGCGGAACTAATTTCCGTTTTGGATTACTGTTTGATTAAATACTTATGCTTTTGCTTTCACACTAGTCAGAGTCAGATTTTCAATTGATTGAAAACTGCAAAAAACAGAGAAAATAAAAGGCACGAGTTAGTGCAAGGGTTTGTATTCAAGTTGCGATTGTTGTTCAGCTTATGTTAATTGAGTAAGAAAATCCCAGGAACCACCATGGGATAGTGTACCATAGTACCATATGCGTCTCCGAAAGCGTTCCAGCTCCTGACTCTCCGTATTCCCTTTAACCCCCTTACCAAAGGTGGGGAAACAAACACATGAGGGCTAGCTTTATTTTACTTACTTTTTTCATATTCATTTGTTAAGAGTTACTTATAAATTTAAATGATTTAAGCTACGCACACATTAGTGGATTCTGCGTTTAGCGGTCTGGGTTTCTATAATGTTGTTCTACTTTGCCTTCCTCCAAGTGGTACCTTAAAATTTTCTGTGTAAAATGGTTAGGCTCTCCAGGATTGCTGTGCCTCGAGTCCAATGAATAAATATTTGCCACCCACAGGCATCTGACTTCTAGAAATATTAACCTTGACACATCGCTTCAAGACTCTACTGACGCCACCAGCTCGGGTCGCCGGAGTTCTGCTGACCATTGTCGGGATTGGGATTCGTGCTGGCATTTCCACGCCCCAAAATAGGCGGCGGCGGCACACTGAACATATTGTGATGCGCAGGCGGCGGCCGGTATTTCTCCTCGTCCTCGTCGTCAATCTCACGCTTGATGGTCGCGTTCTGGTAGTCAAATGTAGGATAGCCATCGTCGATCGGCTCCTCCTTGATCTTGATGACGTCCATTTCGCGGAAGTCGGGCTTACGCTCCTTGACATCGCCGCCGGATCCGGTGCCGCGGTCGCGGTCCCTTCGCTCTCGCTTTCGTTCGCGACGCTCCCTGGAGGATTCGCGTTCGCGAGACTTGGAGCGCTTCTTTTTCTTCTCACGCTCGCGATCGCGATCCCGCTCGCGCTCCCTGTCTCGCCGATCGCGGCGGTCGAACTCGTCGTACCGCTCCCGGCTGCCCGCTCGTCTTTTTCTGCGCTCGCGGGAACGGCTGCGCGAGCGACCGCTGCTAGCCACAGCGCCCCGTCCGCGATCTCGTTCACGGTCGCGGCGTTCCCTTGAACGGGAACGTCGACGTTCCGCACCGAAACCGCGTCCAGCCCGGGCATCCAGGCCATTGGAGCCGCCGCCGCGTCCAGTACCTTCGCGATCCTCACGCTCCCGCTCCAGCCGGTAGCGCTCGCGCTCCCTTTCGTTGTCCTCGCGGCCAGAGTGCTTAATGTTGACATCGTTGCCGCCGCGACGCGTTCCACCCAGACCGCCGCCCAGCCGTCGGGGCAGCCAGCCCTTGACCGTGCGAGCCCGCTCCACGTCCACAAGGACGCGCTTGCTGTCGATCTTCTTACCGTCGGCGTGCTTGTAGGCGGCATGCATGTCCCGCTCGTGCTCGTACTCGATGAAGGCGTAGCCCTTGGGTTTACCTGATTCCTGGTCATGGATCAGGACGATCTTCTTGATGGGCCCGTAGAATTCGAACTCACGTCGCAGCTTTGACTCAGAGGTGTCGTAGTTGATGCGGGCAATGAACAGCGTGCGAAACGGGTCCTCCGTTGCGTTTTTAATCTCTGTGGGGTCCCACAGCGCTATCTCCCGCTCCAGCTTGTAGGCCACCTGCTCGGCCTTCTCGCGGCGCCGGCGCTCCAGTCGCTCCTGACGCGTCTCCACCGTTTTCGGTAGCGGCGTGTCCTTGGGGTCCTCGAAGTCGGCCATGAACTTGGCCACTCCCAGGTAGCCGCGAGACTTCTTCTCGTGCGGCAGCTTGTCCACCGGCGGCATGAACGGGATGGGATCCCGTGCCGCGAACAGCGCCAGCAGATTCGGCGGCAGATATTGGGTCATATTGGGGTCTTTTTTTTTGTATTACCTTTTCCTGAAGTTCCTCGTCTGCAAAAGAAAAATTGGTAATTTTGAGGTTAGGTTGAAGTTTGTTTACTCCGCAAGGAGGAAGTAAACGGCAGTGCAGCTCACCTCAAACAGCCATCAGCTTGGCAAGAACAAATCTAGCGTACTTCGTCTAAGTACCAGCAATATACTTGAGGCCGCACAACTTACTTTTTCAATTTTCTTCAGTTTTTCGCCTGGCTTGAGTAGCTAGTGTGACCGCCGCGCGGCCTATGAATTTGGTGGGAGAATTCCTCACAAAATACTGAGAAATGCACCAAATATGCTGCATACATTATAAAATATAAATACCATAAAAATGGTGGGTGTCTCGGGTACTAAAATATTGGGTTCGAAACCTAGTACGTTTCTCGGTTTTATAGTTGACTTTTTTACTATTCCCATTCAATTGCTGTTTGCTACATAACTCGCTTTTCTGCTATCTCCATCTCGCTCGCGCTTTCTTAAGCCGAGTAATATTTATTAATAATTCGCTGCACTCGACTATAGCGTACCCTAACGTTTACTTTTCATGATTTTAATAATAATTCCATTGTAAATGGCCGAATACGTTTCTATTAAAATGGATGTTATTTGTCGGTCATGCGAATTCATAAAAACTTTCTCGAGAATATTAATATTAGAAATATACAGTTTTTAAAATGTTTTCTAAAATATTTTTCTTTTCAGAAGTGTCTAATCAATAGTGTTTTAATGATCACTGACGTTTTATTTTTCACTCGAATACTCTGAAAGTCAGCACATAAAAAATTGTATTTAAAATTTTTAGTTTAATTAAAGTGCATTGTGACCAAGCGCGATTATGACCTGCTTGGAGTGCGTTTTCGCTGCTGGCTTACTCCACGTGATCCAGTTCTTGGCGTTAGCTTCCAAAAGCTCGGATTCTCCGGCGCCGCAGTTACCCTCTCTGATTGTGGCTCTGGCTGCGATGGACCTTATATGGGACAATTGTTTCGTTCCCCGGGCACTTCATAAGATGCCGGCAGGGCTCAGGCGGATTTACGAAGCGGCAGTGGCATTCCTGCTCTTGGAGATTGCCGTACAGGTGTTCTGGAAGACAGTGGAGCAGGCATGCGTCATGCTGATGAGGGTCATAATGCTCGGAACGGGCCTCGACTCGAAGATCAACTATAGAAGATACGAGAGTTATTGGGTGGCCAGCGTTACTGTTCCGTTGTCCCTCCTGATCCTGGCATTCGCCGGCCACGCCACCGACCACTTCCACGTGTTCCACGACGGCTTCTTCCACGTGCAGCTGAAGGTTCAGCTGCGGTGGAAGGAGACCTTGAAGTACATCACTCACAACCCGAGGAGGAAGCTGTCCCGCATCGTGCCGATTCTTGAACAGCACAAGGATCTGGCGCGCCGCCAGCGTCGTGGAAGGACCTTCGTGTACCATTTCTATAGCAACACCGAACTCCCAGGGCAATAGATTGATACTTCTGACGCGCAGGTACATTCAATTGGATTCGTTCGTTTCTTTTATTTTATACAAGAAAATTTATAAAATTAATTGTCATACATAATAATTAAATTGCTTTTATTAAATTACAAAATAACGACTATATTTGATTTGCTTTTTACAGCACTCGCGTATTTGTTCAACAAGCTTGGACACTAAATGGTTGGAAAAATCTATCGTTTTATATATATTAGTACATATGTATTGCAATTTGGTACCGCGTCAAGCATGGTAAGTTCGAGTTTCTTGTGTAGGTAAATAATACTTAAGATTAAAACAATATTTCATTCATTAAATTACGCATAAGTTCGACTTAATTTCATGTAGTTTGCATACCTAAAGAGCACATATGGGAATTACTATTATTATTATTATAAGCCATCTCGTCTCCTCTCGACTTTCCTCTCCAAGCCTTGCATTAAGCCACGTAATATCCGAGATGGGGACTACAGATGGATCGAAGATGGACCGCAGCCATTACGTTGATTCAATGCAAGGCTCTCCAGTGAGTATTCTTGGGGCAGTGGGGGTCACTGTTCTGACAGTGAGCTTGCTGCTGCATCCCATTCGTATTTTATGACCACATTTTACATTAAAGCAGCTGGTTATCTGTAGTTTATCGTTGTTCTACTGCACTTCGCTATCACTATCACTCTTTTCTGAAAGGCATAGATTTCATACATCAATATGGGAGATTAGTCGGCGTTTATCTGGTGATCGTACCCTTCTTGCCCGTGTAGGCGTGACGTTTCAGTCGGTCGTATAAGTCTTCTTTAGTTCCATAGAGCGAGGCATTGGACCTGGCCAGCGTGCTCATCTTGCCGCCGTGCAGACCTGTTGGGGATTAGGGATAAGCGAGGATTAGGAATGATACTTTGACGAGAGACACTAGTACTTACCGTCCTTCATGTACGTTTCGTTGTAGAAGTTGGGCATCTCCCAGCCGTCCTCCTCGTCGTCGTAGTAGTGCGCATAGGTGCTGTGATGGGAGGGGGCGATGGACTCCGCGTAGGGCGTGTGGGCGCCGTAGTAGAAGTTGACCTGCGATCCGGTCTGGTCGATCGCAGGGGTTAGCATCTTCTTGGGATCCCGGCGCTTCGTGGAGCGCACGCAGATCATCCAGATAAGCAGGACGATAATGATGATGAAGATCACCGCTCCGGCAATGCCACCGGCAATGTAGGCGAACTCGGAGCGCTCCGCACAGTGGGGTCCCGTGAAGGAGCCCACACAGCGGCAGGAGGGTGTGCCCTTCAAGTCCTTGACACAGGCACCAGAGTTCTCGCAGAAGCCATCGCACACATCCGTGCAGGCCATGCCCGTTCCATTGAATCCTGGCTTGCACTCGCACTTGAAGTCCGACGTCTCCGGCACCATGATGCAGTAGGCATTCACATCGCAGTGGGGCTTGCCCTCCGCAATGTGCTCGCACGGGTTGGTGCACTCGCTCTTCGAGGTGGCGCCGGTGATCTTGGTGCTGTGGTTCGGAGGGCACTGCAGACAGGTGGTCTGCTGCGACTCCGACTGGTAGAAGCCCTTGCGGCACTCGATGCACATGTTCTGGGTGGCGTTCAGGTACGTTCCCGCCGAGCAGACGGGCAGGGTGCACTCCTCCACCGAACTGGCGCCCACCTTGGGCGTGGTCCTGCCCAGCGGACAGGCGGCGCAGGATGGCTGGACGCCCTGTAGGCGGTATGTGCCACGTGGGCAGGGCTCACAGCGTCCATCGGCTCCCAGTTGCTGGCCAGAGCTGCACTCATCGCGACACTCCTTGCGCGACGTGGCCTCCGTGGAGCGCGTCGTCTGTCCCAGGCCGCACAGCTCACAGCTGAAGGAGCCCTCGTTGGGCTGGTAGAATCCGTGGCCGCAGGAGCGGCACAGACCCGTTTCCGCGTCGAAGTATTTGCCGGCTGGGCAGCGCTCCTTGCAGTCCGCCGCGGAGCGTGCTCCAGGTCCGGCAGTCACTCCTGGTCTTCCCGCAATCACCGGGCACTTGCTGCACTGCAGCTGACCTGCCTCCGACTGGTAGGTTCCGCGCGAGCAGGCTATGCACGTCTTGTTGGCACTGTCGTAGAAGGTGCCGATGGCACAGGGCACACAGTCGGGTATCATCACCACCTGGCCCACGGGACAGGCGTACTCCGAGCCCAGTTCCAAGGAGGCCGGATCCGGCACTGTGTTGGGCAGGATCTCCTGCACTGCGAACTGGTCGTCCTCGAGGATGAGCTTCTCCAGCAGCTGCTTGACGCTGGATCGTTCGCCCGTCGATGTGTGCACCACAGGATCACTGAAGATGAATGGATACGTGGTGGATTAGTGTTGGTTCAGGCGAAAGATCATCGTGTGATTAAAGAACGAAAGTTAATGTTCAGATATAGTTAGGCATAACATGAGGGCTGTAAGTACTATTAGGAATAATCATAAGTATTCATTATATGTTTCTGGGTTATATTGGTGGACACCTAACACTGCTCTGGACATTTGGGGGTAAGCTCGAAGCTTGGGTTAGCACGCATACATGCGATATGAGGTTAGGCAAGCAGGGGTTAGGTCGTTTGGCTTGATTGGATGGATTTTAGTGTTGACTGAGGCGGTTGTTGGTAGTACTGGGTGCAGATTTGATGCTGGGCAGATCGGGTGCATTGGTCGGAATTGGTTATGCGTGGGGTAAACCAACATAGGAGTGCTAGACATACTTCGCAGCCGGGAAGGCTATCTCCAGGGTGTATGTATCGCCGCCAGTTTGTTGGCGTCCCTGGCGACCCGTCAATGTCAGATCGTCATCCTCATCGCTGCAAATTGGGTTAACGAACACACAAAACACATATAGCATATACACAGTGTACACGGATGATCCGAAGGCGGATCAGGACATGCTAGACCGGCGTGCGGTGCTGGGACCTGGGTTCTCATGCAACTACTTACTTGACCACTGGCAGTTCGGCCTCCATCACATAGACTCCGCCATCCTTGGACTGACGACGCACGCGGTTGTTCTGGGCACCTCGGTAGTGGTCGCACTTCACATCGATCTGGATGTCCTTGCATTCCCTGCGATGGGCGGAGTAATGCGTATAAGAAATGAAGCAACGAAAGGAGGAAAACCACCACAAACCTCGTTCCCTCGATGGCGTACGAGCAGAAGTTCCAGTCCCTGTTCAGGCCATTGACCGAGTTGGTCACCTTCTGGCGGAGCACCGCCTGGCCAGCCTTGTTGCACAGCACGTCCGAGGGGAACAGCATCTTGATGCGGAACACTCGCTGGGCGGGCTTCGAGGGTGAGCAGGATGGGTAGACCAAGGGCATTGAGGGTTCCCTCGTCGGTCGCCAGAAGCCCTCGGCTCCGCAGGTGTAGAACTCGGGCACCTGCTCCGAGAATCGGAGACCCGTATTGCAGGCGATCTCGCACACCTTGAACTGACCACCTGCACCCCAGTCCTTGCATACCTGCGATCCGCCAACGGGATCAGCCAAGGCTGGACAGAAGTCGGCTGTGAAATAGATTCGTAGACATGCAATGAGTATCAAGCAGCCCAGTTTCCTTTTGGTACTTACTTAGCAGGGAGACCTTGAAGCTGCAGGATGCAGTGTTTCCAGCTGCGTCGGATGCAATGTAGGTGATGTCGTAGGTGCCCCACAGTAACGTAGATCCGGATCGGTGTCCATTTCGCTCGTAGATCTTGGTCACGCCAATGTTGTCGCTGAAGTGCGGCTCATCCCAGGTGACCACCGCGGATCCGTTCTTGGCAATCACCCACAGATCTCCGGGGCAGTGCTCCACCACTGGTGGCTCCTTGTCCACGACCAGCTGCTGGCAATTGGCGCCCGTGTAGCCCACAGGGCACTTACGTTGTCCGCATAGGGACGGTACATTGCGCTCCACTCCGCCGGAAGTCACCTCGTATCCCGCCCAGTTGAGGATGAGGCCGGGATAGAGAACCGGTTCGGATCGGCAGTCGCGCACCTGCTTCTGGATCTCCGATGTGATGTCGAGGGCCCTGGCCCACACTTGAGCCTTGGTTATGGTGCCCTGGAATCCGGAATCCGAGTAGGCCAGCTCGTTGCTAAGTCCATATGGCTGCGGAAGTCCCAGCACTGCCCAGAGATAGCCGGGCAGCGAGCCACCCGCTCCGTACTCCATCTTACTGGCAATCAGTCCCTCTGTGATCAGTTGAAGCTGTCCGGAGATTCCGTCCCAGACCACGGCGACATGGTGCCACTGGCCGTCGTTGACGGAGGTGTACTCGCCGAAGCTCAGGAAGGCATCTGGCTGGTCCTCGAAGAGCGATACCTGGACTCCACTGGAGTGGGCCTGCAGCAGCATTCGGCGGTGCTGGGTCATGCGGGCGGATTGCACGCCGTATAGGGTGAAGAAGATGCCGCGGTCGTCCTTCTGGGCGAACTGCACCCACATGGCGACGGTCAGGCTGTTCGCCTCGCCCGTGGGGAAGGGAACCACCTGGGCGGCGGTGGATCGCGATGGATCGCTGAAGTACAGATCGTAGTCCACTTGGATTGCCTTCCGGCAGTCGTCTCCGGTCATGTTGAAGGGACACTGGCAGTAGAAGCCGTTGGTGAGGTCCACGCAGGAGGCGCCCGGCGGGCAAGAGTTGTCCTTGCAGTCCACGATGTCCTGTTCGCAATTGCGTCCGGTGAAGCCAGGCGGGCACTGGCAGCTGTATCCAGCTCCATTGTCCACGCAGGTGGCTCCATTCTGGCAGACGTGCTCCTCGCAAGCATCGTACTCGTACTGACAACCGATGCCCGAGTAATCCGCCGGGCAGCTGCAGTTCAGACCCGATCCGAAGTCCTGGCACTTGCCACCGTGCATACAAGGATCGCCGATGCAGCGTTCCGGGGCGGTCTCGCAGTTCTTGCCATCGGTGCCACTGGGACACACGCAGAAGTAGTCCTGGAACAGGTCGATGCAGCTGGCGTCGTTCTGGCAAGGAGCCTGCGCTCCACACGTGGTCACCTGCTGCTCACAGCGCATGCCACTCCATCCTGGCTCGCAGCCGCACTCGAAGCCACCGACGCGATCCCGGCAGATGCCATTGTTCAGGCAGGGCTGCGCCTCGCAGTCATCGATGTCCGTGGCGCACAGAGGTCCCTTGAACCCGTCCCGGCACACGCACTCGAACTTGTTGTCCAGGTCGAGACAGCGCTCCGTGCCCACTGGATTGCAGGGGTCACTCAGACACTCGTCGATTTCTGCCTCGCAGGAGAGACCCACGTAGCCAGGGCGGCACTTGCAGCTGAAGCCATCCAACTGGTCCACGCAGGTGGCGCCGTGCTGGCAGGGATTCGAGGCGCAGTCGTCGATGGTGTGCTGGCAGTTCTTGCCCGTGTAGCCGGGTTCGCAGTTGCAGCTGAAGCCATCGACCAGGTCCACGCAGGTTCCCTCGTTGGCGCAGGGTCGGTTCTCGCAGTCGTCGATGTTGATGTCGCAGGCAGATCCCATCCAGCCCGGGTGGCAGACGCACTCGTGGTCGAACAGGCGGTCCACACAGGTGCCGTGCTTGCAGGGCTCCGACAGGCAGAGATCGATCTTCTGCTCGCAGCGCTTGCCGGTGAATCCTGGCGGACAGGCGCACTGGAAGTCGTTGACCAGATCTGTGCAGTTGGCGCCCAGCAGGCAGGGATTCTCCGAACAGTCGTTGATGTTTTGCTCGCAGTGGATGCCCTCCCATCCGGGCACACACTCGCACTTGTAGCGACCCTGCTCCAGGGCCTGGCAGCTGGCTCCGTTGCCGCACGGATTGCCATTCGCCGTGCACGGATCGATGGTCACATCGCACTGATCTCCGGTGTAGCCACTGCGGCACAGGCAGGTCACGTTCTTGTAGCCCGGCTCGTTCTTGCACATGGCCCTGGCCGGACAGGTGTCGTTGCCGCAGTCACTGGTCTCCTCCTGGCAGTTGATGCCCGAGTAGCCCGCCGGGCACTCACAGCGGTAGCCCTGCGGCAGATCCTTGCACTGGCCACCGTTGTAGCAGGGCTGGGAGGCGCACTCGTCGATGTCCTGCTCGCAGCGACGACCGGAGAAGCCGGCCGGACAGAAGCACTGGATGTCGTGGCCCATGGGCACACAGAGTCCGCCGTGCTGGCAGGCGCCTTCGCCACAGACCACCGGCTTGCACTGCTCGCGTCCCTTGGAGGCGGGTGAATCGGTTCGCATGTTGCTCGGACACTCGTTGCAGCTCTGTGCGCCCGCGGCTCCCTGGTAGTGATGCAGTGGGCAGGGCGAGCAAGGTGCCAGTCCGGTGGCGGAATAGGTTCCCGGAGCGCACTTGGCGCGACACAAGTCCTTATTCGAAGCAGCCGGCTGGTAGGTGAAGCTCTGAGCCGGACAGGCCTGGCAATCCTTGAATCCACCGGTTGGCGGTTCGGCAGTGAAGGAGTTACGCGGACACTCCAGGCAGGGCACTAGGCCGGTGGGTGAGTAGGTGCCGTAGCCGCAGACGGGAATGCAGTCCGCCTGCGACTTGGTGCCCTCCTCCTTGGTGTAGGTGCCGGCCGGACAGCGCAGACAGGTTCCCTGGCGGTCTCGGTTCTGGTAGTAGCCCCTCGGGCAGTAGGTGCAGCTGTTCTGACCCTCGGACACGTACGTGCCGGCGGGACAGTGCAAGCAGCGCGGCACATCGCTGGTGTCCATGTTCAGCACCTCGCCCACATTGCAGTTGAATCCCCGCGAGATCTGCGACTTGAGGGCGCGCAGTGGTGGACACTGGTTGCCAATGTTGGCAATGTTCAGAAGGTCATCGATCACGGCACTGGCATAGGGCACACTGAGATCGAAGATCAGGTTCAGCGTGGAGCCGCACAGGTCGTACAGCTGCGGCTGACGCACAGCCGGCAGAATGGACAGGATGAAGTCCATCTTGACCACATTCTCCTCCAGCAGCATGGGCACCGATTTCACAAAGGTAACGTTCATGTTCACATTTACGGCGGAGCAGCGCTGCGAGAGCAACTGGTTCAGGCCGCCGTAGTGCTGTGCCAGCACCTCCTGGTACTGACCCAGACAGGATTGGGCCACTGCTCCGTTGGCGCGGTAGGTGATGGACGCGGTTACGTGGTAGGCGGCCTGTTCCGTGTTCTCGGACACGCAGTCGGGCACCACGGAGGTGGGGCGCCACAGACGGGACGTCTCGCAGGAGAAGGTCTTCAGGGGTTCGCCGTCGGTGAAGCGGAATCCTGGCTTGCAGGTGGCAATGCACTCGATACCGCGGTCTCCGGGCAGGCAATTGATGGCACCATTGGCCGGCGGCTGGAGCTCCCAGTCGACGCAGGGTGAGGCCTTCACAGAGACCTGGAAGTGGCAGGCGGCGCGGTTGTTGTACTTGTCCGTAGCCGTAACGGTCACGTTCTCGAAGTTTCCGATCTTGATGGTGGCAGTCTCGGGGCTGAACTGCAGCCTCACCTCGCCCGTGTCATCGGAGGTCTTGATCCTCTTGCGCGTATCGTTGAAGTTCACTGTGTAGCTCTCCTGGCGATCCACCAGCTCAATCACATAGCTCTGGGGGCACTGGAGCAGTGGTGGGGTCACATCGGGCACCGTGATGTTGATCTCGCAGATGGCCACATTGCCATCGTAGTCGAAGGCCACGTACTTCACAACCGTGTCCTTGAAAATGTAGCTGGGAGTGCGGAAGTTCTGAGGCTTGATCTCCAGGCGGGCAATCGATCCGGAGTTGTCCACCGCCGTGGGTTCGGTGAAGTTAACGGGTAGAACTCCGCCGTTCTCATCGCGACGCACCACAATGGGTTGCTGCGGGCAGTTCTGGAAGATCGGAGGTTCGTTGTCCACGCACGGCGAGTATCCGTAGTCGTAGCCGAGGAGTGGTTCCTGTTTCGGCTCCTCGCAGCCCATCAGCTCGAACTTCAGACAGGCGTTGTCCATGTAGCTCACTATTCCAAGGATCACGAAGCGCGCCTGCACGAACTTGGGCAGCGTGATCATGGCCAGCTCTCCGTAGTTGCCTGGATCCCGCATGGTCAGGTTGAAGTTGGGGAAGTACACCACGTAGTTCTCGCTCTCCGCCTGCTTGTAGAAGAATCGGATCTCCGTGGGCCTGCCCACAATGTCGTTGGTGACCACACCCTTCACCAGAATGGCCTTGACTCGGTAGATCTGGCCCAGATCCACGCTCACGTAGGTGAAGGCCTCCTGCTTTCCACACCAGCCCGTGGCCGAGTTGAGTCGGATGTTCTTGGCCTCGTAATTGGGTCGCTCCGAGGTGGCATTGATGGCCGAGTCCGGAATCCGGCCCGAACCCAATCCCAAGGGCTTGATGACCTTGCACTCCGGCTCGCGTATGCACGTGATGGGTCGGGGATTGATCAGGATGTAGCCAGGACGATTGCATCCGAAGTACACCTCCGAGCTCTGCTCATAGCTGCGGGCAATCTGGCGACCATCGGCCGGTCTTCCGGGATCCTCGCACACTGGTCCCTCGCAGCGAAGATCACCGAAGTCCCAGATGCCATCAGCTCCACAACGAACCACGTTGTCGTGACGACCCGTCTGGCCAGCCAACTTGAAGGTGTTCTGGCAGCCAAAGAAGAAGCTGCTCTGGTAGCGCGTGTCCACAAACTGTCCGTACTCCGCGCCGGGCGTGGGCATGGGCGCATAGCAGTCCACCCGGGGACAGGAGGGCTGCATTCCGGACAGCCAGTAGTCGGGCAGACCAGGCTTGGGGTCATACACGCACTGCCGGAAGCCGGAGGAGGCGGTGGCTCTCAGTTGCCGACCCGCCGCTCCGCACGTAATGGTCACATTGTCCCGGAAGGGCACTAGCACGGATTCGGGATCGGGGCGGGCCACAGTTAGACCCTCCAACTTGTCATCGGGCAGGGAAACGCACTTTGCATCTGAAAGGCACCATTTCATGGTTAGTAAAATAGGAACTAAACGAGGATCTGCATGGGTAGCACTTACAATTGCACTCTGGTACGCTGGCGTTCCACTGACCGCTGGATAGGCACAGTGCCGCCGAGCTGCCGCTCATGATGTAGCCAAAGTGGCACTGGAAGCGCACCACATCGCCGAAGTGATAGTCGTTCTTATCGCTCAGGAGCTGGCCGTTCTCGGGCGCCTCCAGTTCGGGACACATCAGTGGGACACAGGTCTTGTTGCGCTGATAGGTGTCCCCGTCACGTTCGCCGGATTCGGAGCGCTCGATGTGATAGCCAGCCGTGCCGTTGGAGGTGTACAGCTGGTAGCCGGTGTTGCAGCCACAGGCAAATCCTCCCGGGGAGTTGATGCACTTCTGGTCACAGCCGCCGTTGTTCTTGCTGCACTCGTTGATGTCCACGCAGTCCAAGCGGGTGCAGCCCATCAGCTCCATGCGCAGACAGGGGGCACCCACGTAGTCCTGGATGCGGAAGCGAATGTAGCGAGCCTCGATGGGCAGGGGCAGGTTCAGGATGGAGAGCGTGGGCTCCAGGATGCGGAACTCCACGGCAGTGCCGTCCGGATTGGCGTAGTCCTTGAACACATCCGTCAGATCGTTGGTGTACTGCAGACGCACCGCCGAGCTGAAGGCCACATTGCCATCGGGACGCTGCACGGACATGGTGCGGAAGCCACGCAGGATGGTGGGTGCCTTGAGGTCGATGAGTATCCAGTTGGCACCGGGCTCCGAGGAGCCGCCGCACCAGCCATTCGTGTTCAAGCGCAGCTGCTCCTTGCTGTAGCCCGGCTCGCTGACCGAGGTGGTGATGCTGTCATCCGGAATGCCTCCGTTTCCCAAGCCCAAATCGCCCACGGGCCGGCACTCGGTGGTGGCCGTGAATCCCGATCTGCACTGGCAGTGGAAGGAGCCGTTCGTGTTCTGGCACTCGGTGGTGGTCAGGTCGCACTGCGAGGAGCTGCACTCGTTGATGTCCTCGCAGGTTGGCGGCTGCTCGAACTTCTGGGCCTCGCTGCAGCGCATGATGTTGCTGCCGATCAGCTTGTATCCCTTGAAGCACTGCACCCTGGCCTCATCCCCGAAGAGATAGGCTCGCGTCGAGTCCACCACAAAGCCGTTGGCGATCGTCGGGAACTCGAAGCACCGCTTGCGCGTGCATCTGGGCACGTCCCCGCTCCAGGTGCCATTCGACATGCAGGTCAGCACGGGGTGGCCATTGCGCTCGTAGCCCGGCTCACACTCGTACTGGACAATGGTGCCGTAGCTGCGTCCTCCTCCATTCAGCAGGGTCACGTTGGCGTGGGCCACCTCCGGCAGGGCTGCGCACTGGGAGGCCATGCAGTGCGGCTGTCGCTCCCAGCGGCCGTCCGGCAGACAGGAGATCTTCTCGATCGGAGCACCCGAGGCAAAGGCGAAGCCGGCGTAGCACTGGTACATCGCTATTCCGCGATAGGTCACGTTCGAGGAGCCAATGGAGAAACCGTTGTCGATTTGTGGCACAGGACCGCAGTAGACCTCTGTTGAAGGGATGACAAAAATCAGTTAGCAAGCCATCTAGTTGTGGCACAGCTAGCCAGACTCACCCTGACACTTGGGTATGTAGGAGACACTCCAGTTGCCACCGCGCAGACATTCGGTAACCAGTCGCGTCTTGCCGGTGGCAAACTCCTGTCCAATGGGACATGTAAAGCTGACCAGCGTACCGAAAGCGGTGTCGCGACTGGAGGCCAAGGCTCCAATTCCGGGTTGCAGCTCCGGGCAATCGGCCGAAAAGGTGGCCGACCATCTAAGAGATTCAGGATTGTATATTAGACATTGCAACCATGCTAGAACAACTCAAGAGCACTCACCCAGCAGCATTGTGCAGAGCATCCGAGGTGAACTTGATGAGCATCTCCCCGGATGAGGCAGTCAGGGTCAGTTTGGGCGCCGCCGGGCCGGTGAATCCGTTTCCGGAGTGCAGGCGCAGACCGGAAGTGGAGGATCCGTCGAACACCTGGACATTGTCGCTCTTGTGGACGGTGAACTTGTCGAACTTCAGCGAGAGCGGAGCACGGGCATTGTTGCGGATGGTGAAGTAGCACTCCTGGTTCTTGGGGTAGTCGGCCAATCCGAAGGCTGGTGAAGTAACGGTGCCGTTTCTGGCGGTGATCGTGGCCTTGCAGCCCTGGATGTACCGCAGACTGAAGCCCTTGCCGGCCTCACCCAAACTGGACTTGAAGTACAGGTAGAGGGCGTTGCCCGTTGAGATGATCACCCGGTTGTTCTGGGCCGTCTTTCCGGTCAGCTTGGCGATGGTGCGACTCATGGGCGTTTCGCCGTCGCGTATCATCAAGAAGTCGCGTCCGTCGGCGATGTCCAGGTCGTCCACTTCGATGGAGATGATGCGACCCGGCTGTGCCTTAATCACATAGAGGCACTCCAGGCCACCGGGATACTGCTTCGGGTAGTTGGGGCTGGTCAGGATCTGGCGCTGCAGCGTGGCCTTCAGGGTGCCGCCACAGTTCTTGGCCTCCGTCTTCCACGTGGCCCTGAATCCCTTGCGCTCCACACTGCCGTCCGTGGTGAACTTGACGATCATGAAGTTGGAAGCGGACACGAAGGGCTGCGTGGTCAGATCCTGCTTGCCACTGAGCGTGGCCAGCGACACGGACTTGTCCTCGGTGCGTCCGCCAACCAGAATCTGCACGGTGTCGAAGGTCTTCTCTGTCTCGAAGTCCTGGAACTGCAGGATGATGTTGCTGCCCAGTGGCCCCTCCAGCGTCCACTTGCACTTGCTCAGCGCTCCGTACTTGTGCGGATAGTTGGGCGTCTCGATCACATCTCCGCCGGACTGCATGTGGTAGTGGCACTGCGCTGGACAGTCCAGTTCGTCGGTGCCATCGCCGCAGTCGTCGCTGCCGTCGCACTTGAAGGCCTGGTTGATGCACTTGCCGTTGGCGCAGTGGAGCGCTCCCTGTGGACAGGCCTGGGCGCGGCACATGAACGGCAGCAGGGACTCACAGGTGCCCAGATCCCAGCTCTGTGACTTACCGGCGAAGGCGGCCGCCACACACTCCCCGGACTCGGCGTTCGGCTGATGCAGCGACCAGTAGCCGGAGTACTGCGAGATCAGTGCTCCCGATGCGGACTCCAGCGTGTTGGTGCGCAGGTCGTCCAGGGAGGCCAGTCCCAGCCAGTACTTGTCCGAAGCCCTTTGGTTGGGATCACTGGCCCGGGCGATGGCCAGGGTCTCGTTGTTCTCCGCATAACTGTCGATGGCCACCAGCTCGGCTCCGTATCTGCAATACAAAGTATTTAGCTATAAGATTCCAAAAAACTATGAAAGGCATCAGATAAGAACTGCTTTGTATGCACTTCCCCCGATAACCTGGAGGATATGGCCGATTAGCATGCTGCTCTTGGCCAAGTTTCCGTTGCAATTGCAATTAGGCAGCTGCGCTTCACTTTCTATTTTCTGTTTCTGTTTCTATCTCAATTATGTGGAGCTGGCCGTGGATCGGGGAAATCAGGCGCACTGCACTGAAACTTTCGTTTCCAATCGCTAAACTCACTTTGATACCAATCTCATAATTTGGAGTTCTGCGCGCCCAGCGGGAAAAACGAGTTTCGCCCAAATAAAGGCATTGCGACATTACGCATTCGCCGCGTGGGACGTGGCTGCCTTTGGCAAACGGCTGCAGCTGCGGCACGCCAAAAAATAATTCGAAAAAGCATACAAAATTATGTATGAGAGACACTCCCTGCCGTCAACAATTGCTGCGTGCCACACAGAGTGAAAACTTCAGACGCGGCTCCGCAAGTCGCGCTTTTTAATCTTTTTTGGCTTGGCTTGGCCATTTTTTATATGCCTTATGGATTGGGCGTGTATTAAGATAAGCAAAAAATATGCAATACGCTTGGGCATTGGAAAGCAAATCCAAGTTGGCGAAAATGTATGTTTGCCCTTACATTACTCCTTGTGTTTACTCTTCAATTAAAGGGGCAATAAAATGACACAAAATAACTTTAGCCACAACATATGATTCTCTTCCCACTTCCGAAACGATTTAATTTGCAGCTCGGCGCATTACCAACTTGATTTTAACTGCTAAAAGCTCCGTTAACTTGAAGTGTTAACGCCTTGTCAGAGGTTTTCCCTCATTCTACCCAATTTCGCAGGCTACGCACGCCAAAAAGAAATTTCACCGAAATAAGCCACTGAAACATTTCACAGTTGAACGAATGTTTGACTGGCCAACGACACCTGTCAACGCAATCACCCCGTGCTGATATAAACAATACACATGGGAGATATGTATATACACACATAACATTTTGGCAAACCGACCATTTGAAGCAGCATAGCTACATGGCTGGCGTGTGTTGACCCCCAACCACGTCAGTGGCATTCAAATGAGCACTGGAGCACTGGACTTGACTGGGGCGAGGTCTATGGCATGTAAATTACATTAGGAGCAGTGGATGGAGCTGTGGATGTGTCTTGGAGTCACGATGTGCCCGGCATGCTTAAGTGGCACTTGACGCCGTTGGCGAGGAGAAATTGCGTAGGCCATTGACATTCAGCGGCGGCCAATAAGTTTATTAATACGTACTTACATTCAGCTAACAGAAGAAATATGTACCCAGCATATTACCGAAAACCGGAGAAACTTTCACCCCAAAATGGCCCGTGGGTCAGCTCACGATTCTCACGTTCATTAAGCGGGCATCGAAATGCCCAATCCCAAGCTCTATTATCAAAACACTCTCAATTTCCGAGATGGGCAGTCCTGCGGACGGCAGGTGATCGCTGCTCAGGAATTTGGGTCATTGGTGCAGGTTAACACCCAGAAAAGCAAACAACAAAAAATGAGAAGTTGGTGAAAAATGCCTGAAGAAGCGCTCGCCGGAAGCTTTCGGCGACTTTCTTTTCGCTCGAACGGAGAAGGCGGAACGTGGAGTTGGAAGTAATGAGTCACCCGGGTTGGGTATCGATCGGCATATTGATGGCCCTGCCCAGTCGGGCTGCAAAGCAATTTGAAAGCCTGGTCAGCAAAGCAAACTTGTTTTGCTTCTGGTGCTTTTTTGGCTCCAACTGCCGACCACTTTGGCATTGACAGTTAGCTGTCGGCAACGGAAATGCAATGTGCTGCTGTAACGGCAACTGCTGGATTAAGTACTGTATATAGGTAGATAGATACCTATGTACCGCACTGAACCATCCATTAATCCATCCTACTAGCCGTCAAGAACAGCAGGTAGCGTATTTGCTCAAGCGCAGCAGCCTGGTTGGGGTAAAAACTAAAAACACCTTCTCAGGTTCGATTTATGACAAAGAGCGGAACAAGTTGGCGACTTCCTCACAAATCGGGCCTAATCTCATTTGGCTGGGGAAATTATCATATGGTTATGGTTGCGACTCCACTCACCTTCGACACAGTTCGGCGCTTTTATCCCACGAGTGCTTGATATTGAAATATTTATAACAATTTAAGCCGCGCAGTTCCCAACCTGAAAGATACAAAAGAGAAGTTTGCATATTAGACAAGGTTAAATTGGTCTGTTTAGCTGAAGTTCCACGTTTAGTTCTAGATAGGAACTCATTTAAAATTAAGTCTGAATTTACCTCAGATTTCTTATAAGTGCACTTAATTGAACCACAGTCCGTAAAATTTCACTTAACCATACGGCAATGCTCAAATATTCTGTTGGCATTCCTTACAGCTCACGGATACATTAAATTAATTGCTTTTTTTAAACTCAGATTTGTGCATAGCGTTAGTAAGCATTAGAGCTATGCCCAAAAGTAAGCCTCTTAAAAACCAGCAAGACGATTTCATGGAAATTAAACAGTATGCTCTTAATCATTAAATATCACCACCAACTGGTGAGGAAAGAGATATGCTCGTTGGTGACCCCAATCAGCATCTTAACTGGTTTTGCATAACTTATGTCCAGCAGCTACGACAACTTTCTGCGCGCGTTTTGGCGATGAGAACGAGAATTCAAACAGAAAATCAGCGGATAATTAAGTGGTTGGGCCAACTGAGATTGTATTTAAGATGTGGCTGTGACGCTTTCGTTTTCCTCCGAATGCTAAGAGTTTTCCCAGTAAAATGGGAAAGTTGCGCGCGAAACTTGGACTCGGACTCGGACTCGCCTCGAAGTCAGCTTGATTGACAGCTTTCATTTAAAATCAAATCGTCTAAAATATGCACTCGTACACCACACTTTGTTTGCAATGAGGGGGAAACTAAAACAAAAAGCAAAAGTATTTAAACAATTTTTTGCTCTTTTTATGCGCAGACGCACGCGCTGCGTCAAAAAGTGGTTGGCAAATGTTGGCTTTGGTGTTTTTCTGCGGGTCGGCAAGTTGTTACAGATTTCCCAGATTTTCCAATTCGCATGGGTGTCCAAATGGGACTTTCACGATTTCCTTGTCCAAGTATTGCTTTGGAGGGAAAACTGCATCCTGTCGATAAAGCGTGCTCAATTGAAAACTGCATTTCTTGGTAATTATTTATTAAAGAAACCACAGTGACAATTTCTAGGATATTTCTCTATTGCTATTCAAAAAGTGACTTTAAAAGCCGGAGAAAAATTGGGAAGTTGTTTGTGATAATTGTCATTCATAAAGATGGAAAGTTCGTGTTGATATAAACCAGCTTCTTTCAAGTTCATTTCATGGCATGACATTTACAAGATATATAAAATTGATGAAAATGTAGGAAAATAATCTCAGTTTTAAACATCTCATTTCATCCTCCAACTCCACAATTTCCCAGCTGAATCGAGTGAGCTGGCCGCAAACTTGCGATCATTACCCATTTTACCATCGATCCCACCCATTTTAGCGGCGTACAAGAAAGATAACGTTACTCTTGAGGCTTATTTGTTTGCCTAACCAGCGGGTAGAACCGCTATTGGCCACACAATTTGTTCGAATTTATTTATTTGTCTGCCCAGTTACCGCAGCGCAATTTGGTATTAGCCATGCTTGAATGCCAAAATAACCACAGGTAACTGTAAGGTGTTCCACTTGCAGAAAAACCGAATGGTTTCTGGACATCTTTCGGCGATCTTTCTGGGTTACCTAACACGCTTCAATGGAAATCTAAATCAGCACAGGGGCCTTCTGTGTAATTGTATTTAATAGCTGCAAACAGATTCCTCCCCACAGAACTTAGTTTAGTCTTTCTTCTATCGAGCGACGGCTGTGATAAATTCTCCAACTTGTGGCCATGTCACCGTGACAGCCGAGAACTTCGGAGTTCAATTCTCGTCGGGCAATTAAAGCCACGTAACTGCCAATTGGCTTCGGAAATTCTTTGGGTCTTGTCTTCGACTTGGGTGCAGCCACAGCGAACTGGACAAGGTTAGCCGGTTTCAGTCTCCATCCTCGTCTTTTCTGCTTCTCTACCTTTGCAGTTGCTATTTCTTTAGTTTTATTGAATTGTGTGCCAGATATTTGAAATTCTTGCCAGGAAGTTTTGTTTTCCCCAGGTTTTTGCGCCATTACCTATGCAAATGTTTGCTGCGTGACTTGGCCAAGTGTTTCGCTCCGTCTTTGTCTCATTAAGTCAGTGCTTCCCTTTCTGCTGGCTAAGTATGCGCCGAGTGTGCTTGATCATTGTCTATATATAATTTGCAGGGCAGGCTCAGTGATTGTAGCATACGAAAAGATCTTGTGAAAACAATACCAAATTAATAATGTGAGAATTTCTTACGTAAAAATCATCTAGTTGTATATAAGCACGTGGGATTTGTACCTGCATAGGTATATGTCTATATCTAGGGGAATATGCTTCTTGTAATACCTCACTTTGTCAACGTAATGATTGCTCATTACATTAGCTAATTACATTTTTGTAGGTTAAGGGGTACTATTTTTAATTTTACCCCAAGATGAGGGAATTTGGATTTAGGTTTTTTATAACATACACGTAGTACTTATATCACATAAATATTTTCAGGTTTATCTAAATATTAAAAAGAGTAAAATTACGCTGATTATATCTGGTTTGCCTAACAGCACGTACTTATTACCCAATTTCCGACAAATAAATGTGTCGTGCCCTGTTTTTAAAGCCACTCTTTCGAAATCGTGGAGGTTCTTTTTCTTGAAAAAATAAGAAAAGTTAACTAAAAGAAAAAGTGAAACCTTGGCTGCGGCTTGCAATAAATCTTCTTTAGTGTGCTCATTTCATTAACCCCATTGCCAGCCGAGTAACTCGGAATCTTAGCCATTAAATCTCTACAAAAGAAAAGGCTTACGAAAAGAATAAGATCTTCATGTCAGTGAGTGCAGCTTTGATTAAATATATTCCTTACTATTTTATTATCTATTTTTCTGTTCACACAGAAGTCGGTGGAGTTGAAAAGCGTTGACTTCCTTTAACCGAACTAAAAAGCCACCGACATATGTAGAAATATTTGTTTAATTTGACTTGAGCGCACGCTTGTTTCACGCTTTATGATTTACTAAACGCTTCAATATCATAAATAAAACTGCAAAACAAAAATGAAGACATTACAAATTGTGGTGGTGGTAACACATTGTCGCCACTCCATAAATCACTTTGGGCGCTCTAATCCAAGTGTGTGCCCGCCGACCCAGAACCCCTACCTAATCAGTTTAGTCAAATCACACCACTTTTCTGCCAGTGTACGCATGGATAGAGCCCAGAGCAGCCGCAATAGAACTCACCGACCGACAGAGAGAGATGCTCATTCAATTAGCTGGAAACTCTTGGCAGCTCGGCTGCGTTTACTCAAGCGTGTCCAAAAATGTGGAAGTTGCCGTTCTAAGTCTTCGCGATCGACTCCGCTCATGCCGCAAGCCATGTTTGTCAGTCCGTCAGTTACGTCGGCTTGGTCATCATCAATTTGAGGCTTTTACCGTTAGGCCTCAGGATTTCTAAGTGGCCGCCAATGGCCCATGGCGGTACAACTTCTGTTCGAGCTGGCGGTCAGTACGAAAATGGTGGAAATTGATTACGCATAGACCGTTGGGTCTGACCATATCGAAGGTGGAAGGTTATAGTCGATTGAAATTGTAGGGTATTTTTTATTGGAGGTTTTTGTTTATTCGACAGGTGTATAATTTATAATCAAGCTATTTCAAGCAGAACTCTGTATTGAATCACTGTTCCCTTGACACTTCCCAGAGATCTTAACCATCTGACAGCTCAACTAATGGCGCAACATCATAATTCCATTAGTTGAGTCATAAAATCAAAAACATCTTTTCTTAGCCCATATCCATGTCTACACTTATATCGATGTATTAACAACGATCAATATGCAACGGCTAAATGGGTGGAAAAAAATGCAATAACTGCCAAGAGTTTGGCCTATTTTTCGAGCCGTCGTTTGTGCAATGAAACCCAACCGACTGCACCTAAAACAAGTCACCGATACCCAGACACCTGCATATGAAAAACTTAAGTGGGGTGAAAAATATTTAAAAAAAATAAAAGACTTAGGCAACGAACTTGTTTGGCTCTGCACAAGTGTTAATCAGCACAGCAAGTTGCAGCTAGTTGAGAGATGGATGGACTTGGATGGCTAGGAAGCGGCGAGCGCAAGTGGCACAGCGGGCAAAAGCTGGAGCCAAGGAGAAGTGCACTGAGAGAAAACCAGCTATGCCATTAAATGTGCAAAAACTTACTGAAATCACACAAACTTCCTTTACATCTAAAATATATTTTAGCAATGCCTAAGCTTAATTAGAATATAAATAATTTATAGTTGGTAATGAATGGAGTATTGCACTTTTCTCACTGTGCACAGTAAGTCGGGTAAGTGAAAAAAATAAGCAGCTACGACTGCCGCAGCGGAAAACCGTTAAGAAATCTCGTTTGTGTGGGGCCCAAGTCTGGAGTTGGAAATTCTTCATATGGAGTATATATATTCTATATATACAATGCTGTCATGGCATTCTACCAAGGAGAGAAAATGGTAATGGGTGAGGAGAGAAACAAGTTTGGCATATGTAATAACCGTTATCGGCTACTTGCTGCCTCATTTTTTTAGGTGTTGTAGGCGGCAATGCCAAGTGAAAGGCTTATGGTCCTAGCTCAGCCACCTTGCGCCGCCCCCTTCATATTGATTGATTAGCCTGGTGGTAACTTCCGTCATGTAGACATTTTCTGCACACTCTTCAGCTCACCAAATTTTATTTCTTTTCAGTAGATTTTTTTCTGGTTTCGTTGGGTGCTAACTCGTTTAGCAGGTTGCTTATTGGCTTCAGTGGATTTTGTCATTAGCCCAAGAATTTTTATAGCACAAACGTATGCGATATGTTTATGACACAAATATGGCTAAGCTACACTGAGGAATAAATACCAATGTTGATAAACTTGATTTTCTACGAGCAAACCGGGCAGAGAATAAAGATCATGATAAGCTTTAAATGGTATGAACATGAAAATGCCATTTTAAGAAAATTATAAAACGTGATAAATTGGATTCCCCATGAATATGAAAAAAATTACCTAATCGACTTTTGAGAGTTTTACTTATCATCGAGAATATTGTGTTCTTTATGCTGGATTATCAAGCGTAAAAACTCCGCCAGTCATCGTTAATCTATCCAAAAGCACCGTGAAATTAAAATTAACGCGAGATTAACCAATTTAAGTTGTTAGTTGATAATTTGGGTCGGCAAAAATTCCTCTATTCCAGTTGCATCTGTTAGCCTTTAATGTTGAGAAAAAATCTCCTCAGACACTTTAACAACCGGAAATCGTTCATCATACCACGCTTCGATCAAAGACAATCAATTACGCCATTAACAACGCTTAGAACATTCAAGGCAAAGACAAAGAATCTTAAAGGTATAATTGCCAGCTTGAAGCACACCCAATATAGTAACACCCAAACAAATGCGCTTGCAACTGCCTTGGCCAAAATAATACTCAGACGCTTTTGATTTAAGCGAAAAGTTGTGGTTCGGTTTTTGGGACACACCTGCGTCCGCTGCAAACGCACGTGTTTTTGAAGTGCAATTTGGAATTCGTACTTTATTTCGGGTTGCTGTAGGTGAATATGGATATATGGACCAACTTACCATTGGGACACGAAAACGCCTCGTCGGCTCCAATAAGGTGTAGCACATTTAGGAGCAGCAACGACGACAGCAAAGCGGCCAGCCAATGCGAATTGGCTGCCGTCGATTGTTTCATTTTGGCCCGATTTAATGCCCAGTTAAGCGCGGTGGTTTGTTGCCAATCTGCAATCACAAAAAGAGAATAGGTATAAGAAAAAGGTATAAGTTTCGATATAATTTCAATAATCCGAAGTAAATTAGTTTACGGCCTCGCCCTGGCCACCAAAAAATAGAATAATCACAAAAACCGGTTGCCTCATTCACACCTCACATCCGATAAAAGGTAATGATTAGCAAATTTATGCCACTCTGACTCAGTCTCCGGCTGAAATTTCGATCTGAGCACGTGTTTCTGCGGCGAATCGCGCTTAGTGAATGCGGTTTTAGAAAGTTTCTCGAGAAGTCCGCGAGCCACAGCCTGCAAAAGAATTCGCATACACTTAAAGCCCTCTCCCCTTTGAAATTTGCAGGTGAGCCATAAATAAGACTAATGCTCTTTTTAGTGCGTCGCTTATACTCGAGAATGGAATTTTTGAAAGATGACTTTCGCGCACATCATTTTGTTTATGATCTTTATAATGGGGAATTTCTAATACTTGTATTTGTGTTTTTTACTTATGCATCGTTCGGTGATAATACAGAGGTCGACTATATAATTTATTTAATACACCTTACCCCCCTTATACTGTGTTTTCTTCAACGTCATCTACCTTAATCACCCCTATATAAGGCTGATTAGCTTGTTGTACTCAAAAATAATTGTAAGCCGGAGTCAAGTCAAGAGTCAAAATTTGGGCTAGAAATTATTATATTTACCAACCCAAAGTTTAAGGTTATTCCGATTTGACTGTCATTTATCACGATTGCGACTGAACTTGTTTGCAGTCGTGTGATCTGTGTGTGTGACTTTTCATTCATATCCAAAGCTAAATAAAGTCGGTCTGGGTTTTCTGGGGTGGGGTTCGCGGGGATCGTCCCCTCGTCACCTTCCACCACATTGTAAACGGAGATCGAGGCGCAAGGTTGCCGTTATTGCCAAGTAATTATAGACTGGCTAACACAAGATGTACAGTTGCATGTTGATACAGTTTGTATTTGTGCTTGCCTGCTAACTGAACTTGTTTTGGGGTGGAGGCTGGATTACGGCCACTATATTGGGGTGAAGTTTGGAGATTTGGTGGAAAATCTAGTTTGTTGTTCAATATTTACTTAATGTTTATGTGCCATGGATAATTGAGAAAATAACTTGGGCACCCAATCTCTTTGGGTTTTTTATATTAATTTATTGGCACACCATTTTTCCTATTTCATATCATAACTTTCATGTTACTTAAGTCTTTTGTTTTCTTCAGTCCAGTGGTGTGTGTTTCTTTGCTGCATTTGAAATACGAAATACGAAACCCTAACGCAACTCGCGCAGTCTCCTGGACCCAGATTCACACTCAGACCAGCCCAGATCAAGTCCATTAACAACTTCCGCAAATTGTCTCTGGGAGAAATCTCAGTCTGGGCTTAAAATTTAGTCAAACGCGAAGGCAAACGCCCTGCCACATGTTTCATTTGCAATGCGATACCACAACATCAACACAACGTCGAAACATTAGATAACTTTGTTGCATGCGAATGAAAGGCTTAAATCCAAAAATAAAAAAATCATAATGGTGAATACAAGCCATTGAAAAGCGGCTTATACTCAGACAGGTCTTGGCGGCTCTTATTGAAGACAAAAAAGAGACAGAAAAAATAATTTGCAAGTAAGCTAAGACTGCACGCACCACTCAGCGCTAATTAAGAAAAATAGCGATGCCAACTCTTGTTTATGTTTATTTCTAATTAAAATACTAATATAAGCAAAAGGGCAATGAATTATGCAATGCGTTGTTTTCCTTTGCCCGGAGTCTGACTTTTCCCAGTTTAAAGTTGAAACCTCAACTGCAACTCCAACTGCCAACTGCAGCTGGCTGAAAAGCCGCAGGCCATAAGCCGCATTTTTTGTGCAATTAGTTGACTATGCGGTTTGGCCCAGAAAGCAACTTGCAGCCGTCAAACAGCTAACTTGTTTCGATAGCTAACTGTTTATCCACTTGGCCAACAGCCACCCGAGCACTTGTGTGTGGGTGAGCCAGGTCGCACGGTGCCACCTTAAGCTCGGGTCTAGGCTGCGCCAGCAGTAGCATTCAACGGAAAGGCGCCAAAAATTATAGAGGCTTACCCAACATTTATTTACTTTGCTGTTTAATGAAGCGCACTCATTTGGTGAGGAGCGGAAAGCGGCAGGGAAGTGGGCGTGGGCATGGGCGTGGGTAGGAGGGAGTCTTTGACCGAGCCAAAGACAGCATTGTCATTAGCTGACTGTGAAATCTGTGGGTCCATTGAAGGCTAAACAGCATCATTCAGTAAAATATAATTATTAAATATATTATGAGATGGTCACAATAGTTGTGCGAATACGTCAAGTGTCCGTAAAATAATTTAATTTAATCTTCCGCATTTATCTTCGTTAAAATTCAAATAAAAACAAAACAAATTACTATTCTTTCCTAAATTAATTTAAGTATCTGCTAAAATAACTGTCTTTAACTGTTATAACTTCTGCTTATTTACGGGACTACTTCTTAATTGATAGCCCAAGGAAATAATACATATTTCAACTTTCAGAAGTCAATACCCTGGAAAATGTTTTGGCCAGCAGCTCATTATATAACATTAGCTTATGATGGCAGCACGATGGCTTTCGAAGACTTAGCAAACAATATTTCCCATTCTTCGCGCAAACAGCAAACTGCAACCGATTACATGCGCTGTATGCAAATGTTGGCATCACTAATAAGTAATAAAAAAGCAAAAATACACTACCCATTTAGCATATAAATAAGCGAGAGTGAAAGGTTTTGGATTTGATTTAATGACTTTTTTTAAACCCATTGATTTATCTTCGATATCGGTGTGTCTTAAGCGCATCGTTTAACAATCGTTTCGAAAGATTCACAAAAAATTAGCATGGAAATGGGCGGCATGGCAAGTCGCTTAGTGTGGATTTTCGTAACTCTCATGACAGACACCGATTAAAGGTTGATTAAGCTGGAGATAGCAAATTAAAGTTTGTTCAATATGCTGTCTGATTCGCGTGTGAATACCAATAAACGTTGGCCATAGGGCTTACGCTAGAAACCAAAGACTTAGGCAACGAACTTGACAGCCTCCAAACAAGAGAACCACTCATCATCGGCCACCTAGAGAACAAAAGAGTTGTGCAAGACCAAACTCAAAAAACCTTTTTCATCCGCATCGAAGCTGCGAGTTTCGCAATCTCCCCATCAAACGGAGAGGAAAACTGCATCACAAGATGTGTGGCAGAAACTCATGACTGCTTCAGTCGCAATCAAAATTCAAATATTTCCTGGGCAAACACACTACATGTGTGCCGAGCGAATATCAAACAAGAAAACTGATCGACCTGCGACCAAACCGGTTGCCGATGGCTCAGTATGCAGCCATTATTGATGACACCTTCGACATTTAGCCAGCCAGAGAGCAGAAAAACAAAGTACATACACAAGCTAAATCAAAACGAATACCTTAAAATGATGACTAAGTTGAGCAAATGGTAAAAGTCAAACGTGGTACATAATTTCTGGTGAACTTTTTGTGCCGCTGGTTTTCGATTTTGGTGATTGGAAATGCAGCTGCTGCCGGTTTGTTTTAGAGGCCTTTTAAAGACGGCGTTTAAGTTTTCCATTTCCATTTCGCATCAGCCACCACCGTCTTCACACGAGCCCACTGTTTTCCACCAAAGTAAAGACGGAACTTTCACTTGCACACTTGCCTGAGGTGGGCATTTTCAGTGTTTTTCCTTATGTTTTTGGCTGTGCAAAAATTTGGCCACACAAATCGATGTTGGCCAACGGAGGAAAACACGTTTCCAGTTTTTATGCCTGCCCAACTAATGACCAAATATTATTATACTTTGATTTCTTTTGGCCTGAAGGTCAATTGGTTTTTACCATTTTTTACAAATTGAGTTTTTGGCTTTCGGTGTCAGTCAGTTGTTGGCTTGTGCAAGGAGTAAAGAGGTAGACAGAGAGTGGAAACTGGGACGGAAAAGGAGGTTCAAATGCTTATAGAGAGAGTCCAATCTCTTAAGTAAAGTACTTAAATGAAATGGAGAACCGGAGAGTCTTCAATCTCTTAGGCTAATTTGATGGGTGCTTGAGATTCAATTGAGACCAGTTAGAGAAACATTAATCTGGGGAACGACAATCTGGCGGAGTAGATCAATCTGACCACGACAGTTTAATGTGTAATAAATACAGCAATGGCTTCATTCAGTCTAATTGCTACTTTTACGTGAGAAATCAAAGTAAATTGATCAATTTGTTTAAGAAATTTACTTGAACCAATTTAATAAATTGATTTAATGTAATGATTCTCTTTTAGATTTCCAGATAATCAATGTCTGATATGACATTTTTAAGTTTATTAAATTATTTGTGAGTGTTACTCAATGATTCGCTATTTAAATGCCGAATAATGTTCTTAAAAATTGTTAATAAAACGCGGTACCTTTGTTCTCCAATCAGACTCACTCTCAATCGGCTTGAGCTTTCTATAATCAAAGCGACCATAGCTTGAAACTCCAAGAAACTCAGAAGAAACCAGATTTTTATGTAAATTTATGTTCTTTCAAGCTTTGTGATTTCTTTTTTTGCTCTTGCAGCCATTGATCTTTTGATTCAACATAAAAATTTGTGTTTAATTTCGATGGTCAGGTAGCCGGAGCCGCAGGGAGCAGATCTTGGGGAGATCGGGGAGAAAAACCAGCTGGGCAGCTGGTCGGTTGGCGGAGGGACCCAATGAACTAGTTTCGGGCTTGTGGCATGTAAGATTTGTTTTTGGTTTTTTTAATGCCTTTGGTATTTGGGTTACATGAAATGTTTGTGGCCAAACCAATGGGAGTTTGATGGCGTTCCTATTGGCGAGGGAAATAAAATCGTTTAATGAACTATGAAGGTCTGATTTGTGGTTTATCCATTGGCATCCTAGTGTTATAGCCCGCAATCGGTTATAGCAGAAAATCATAAACGTGTTTTATTTTCCCGTCGAGACGCTTTTCCTCGGCCAAAACCAGGCAACTGAAACTTTTCACTATCCGCGTATTTGTATTTATCTTTTTCGGGTAACTTGCTACCGCCAACAACAGCTTCGGCAGCAAAACATTCATTTGTTTTCATGTACAGCCGAAGCCGTCGAAAGCTGTTCACAAAATGGTCAAGTGATTTCCATTGGCCAACACTTTCACAAGCTGGAAAAAAGAGCGCCAAGAAGCACTGCGGGGCTTCGAAGTGGGTGATGAGCGCAATTAATATTTAATTCGTAAATAGACAAGGAAAAGTTTGTTTTCTATTGCCGCAAGCTGATGGTTTTGTAACTGAATCCAAATGACTGAGTCCAAATGGTGAAAATGGTGCAATGGGCCGCACCTGGGCAGAAAAACACAAATAAAAACACCCACCGACTTGAGTGCCAAAATGAAGTCAGCGGATTTTCAAACAGAAAGCAATGGCAGGTTATAAATAAAAATAACAACCACCAAGGAATGATGGCACGCCCATCATATCTTGAACTGCTATCAAAGCAGTAGAGAAGAATTGAAGTCACTGGATAACAACGACTTGGTGCTCTAACAAAATATGGAATAAGGAAAATATATAATATATTTTCTGATAAGCACATTATTTAAATATTTTAAGATATTGCTAAACAAGTTACCAGTTATGGGTAAATATATATACAAATAAGTATATTTTGAAATTATTCATTTATTTAACCACCTAAAATCTAAAACAAATAATTGTTTTTTCTTCTAATTTAGGCAACAATCAAGTCAACAATCTCTAGATATCTTCTCCAAGAGTATCACTATCGCACACAAAGACCCTCGCGGCAAGAGTATCAGTATCTTAATTCTGAGTTTTGGTTAGCGACTTTTTGAAACCGAAGACGATAGCTGCGTGACTCGAAGACGCACAGCCGTCAAGAATGCAGTCAAAAAGGCAAGAGCAGCCAAGTTAAAAAACAGGTTACGAGAAGTATGCACAGAGCCAAAAGTCAGACAGTCTGGCCAAGAGTCAGATGGGGGATCATTGTGTTGGGATGCGTGTGTATGCGGTGTGAGGCGGTCATGTGAATTATATTTTGAGATTCGGCAGCTTAAAAACGCAGATAGTCCGAAAGTGAATGGAGGGCAGAGGAGCTTGGGAGAATCGCAAGCAAGTAGATGGAACTTGATAACTTGGCTGGATTACGAATGCGGCTCCGCTGGGCATTTCCACAGCTCAGCTCACCTCACTAAGCCTGATCACAATTTTTCCATTTTTAACAATTGTCGACAATGACAGCGTCAAATGTTTTTTGTTTTGACTCGCTTTTCCCGGCGAGTGAGCTCCACTTTTCCACACAATTCTCACAATTAAAAACATAAGAAGAAACAGAAAACGCACACAACATGAAGATGGCGATGCAGTTGGAAAAATAAAGAAAATTTGTGGCAATTGTAACTAATCGACGAGCAACGGCTGATGGCGCCGAGAAAGCGCCCACCTTGGAAAACTTATGAAATTGTCAACAGCTTTTCAACATGATTAGGCTGCTTTTTGCCGCAGAGAAATAGAGAGCGCTGCGATGACCATTCATTCGCTTTTAGAATGAGTTTGGCATTTGGAGGCACTTTCACTGCCGCCGAGACGGAAGTTGAGAATCCAAATATAAACAAAATTGAAAATCAAGATCGACAGAATCGAAAACTTTCGTTACCGGGAAAGAGTTGATGATGTGAAAATTAGTATCCCAATCAAATGGCTATAATTATTTAATGATTTGATGGACGCCAGACATGCACTGAATATTCATCTCTCTTTCTATAATACGTTACTCGCATGTCGGAAAAGATCTTAGTCCAGATCAGCGCGCTGATGGATGGATCTCTCTTAAGACTAACGCAGACAACGCCCTGGCATTCCATTCCCTTAATGGCCAACTGACACTTGATATGCGGCAAGAGATTTGTCATTCATGTGAACCATGCGTAGGACCCATCAGCCCTAAACTAGACCCATAATACATTTCATTCCACTAATTTTAACTGACTTCTCGCACTTTCAGTAAAGATTTGGAAATGGGTCTTTACCTGTGATTGCACCCTTTGTTATTCTTCGTTTTTTAGGGTGTGTTCGTGAGTATCTACCTGCCGATACTTTGGCATCGGCTGCCAATTATCAACCTTCGAGAAAAGGTCGAAGAATCTAATGCTTTTCTCGCCATAGCCCAAATAATAGATGACTTTGTGGCGTTTCTTTCAGGTCTTGTTTCCTGCGAAATGGGGGATTAGATCATCCAAGTGAAACCGAAGCCTTTGTTGGATAGACCAATTGTAAATTATGGGTTTTACTTAATTTACTTATATTTTCATAAGAAAGGTTGTTAGAAAATTATAGTCACAAAAAAAAACTTTCAAACTCCACACACGATTTTGTAGTTTTCAAGCGAAACCCAAACAAATCGAAAGACTTAGGCAACAAACGTGCATTCACTTCTGTATCTTGCAATCCCTACTAAACTCTTAACACACATTTTAGCAACAACTTCCGTTTGGATGCTGTGAGCCAAATACCAATATACAAATTATGACTAAGCCATAGCGACTTAAGCCGTAAAGCACGCGCCTAAACAAGTTTTACTTGTTTCGATACTTCTTGCCAAGCTATGAAAATGACTTAAGTAGAACTCATCTCCGAAAAGATTCCCTAATCATGGCACAAATTTCCATAAAGCAACCAGTTTATTTATATTTGCCAAAAAGCTGTGCTAAAAATGAGCCACGAATAAAAAGCAAACACCGAATTGTTGCGCGTTGTTTACAAGTGTGATGAGGGCTCTTTGCGCTGGTCTTGTACGTCATTTGTTCTGCTTTTCACTTTGAGTGAAATTTTCTACAACTTCTATGGTTTGTTTCGGTTTCTGTTATTAAGCAACAACAACAGCGAGCAGAGTGCGTCTTGAAATTGAGGTTAACTGTTTGGGTAGCTCTCGCTTTTCGACTTTTCGATGGAGTTTTGGGGGTACGGGTATGGGTAGAGGGAAGTCGACTTGGCCTTTATTGAATGAATGTGACAACAAAGGCGAGTCAGACACGGCCGACAGACAATCGAAGCTTTTTAAGGTTTTGTTTAATAGAAAGTAACAGAAATTGTTCTTATTGTTGTTGGCGTGTGCTACTTTTTGTGGGTAAGTGGGAATATATGGGCGGCTTTATATGGCACATAGCATAACCACTCTCGATACAGCAATTGCTTGCTCAATCAATGGAATCAATCAATTATTTAAACACAATTAAATCGAAGTTTAATTGCAAAAACGAAAGCCCGGCATTGTTTATGTGTTTTTGTTTGTATGTAGACATATGCATAAATAATCGCATTTTTGTGCAATGACTGAAGGCGTGTCTTGAGATTGGCTTTTATTTCATTGTGCTTATTGATTGATAGTTATGAAGTATTATATAGTAATGGAACGAAATGATGTCAGCTTAAAAGCAGAAGAATATAACGTCATCTATATAGAAAATTGTTGCCTCTTATACTTAGTATAACCTCCAACCTATATATCCACTATACACTTTTTACTTTGCCACTCTTTTCCATTCGCTCCATTCGCTGCCATTTCAATATGCAACTCACCTCTTATAAATGCAGCTGTAGCTATATATAAGCACTATATAGATTCGATTCGTATCGTTCGCGAATGCTAGTATTCCAATTTATGTGGCATGTCAGCCGGTTATCCTTGAGGTCAACAAAAGCGACAATAACGACGGTTTCTTTCCCTTTGCCGACAACGGCGGTGTGAGTTTTTTATGGCAACTTTTTGGTGCGGTTTTCTTTTTATTTACTTAAACTTTTAAATGTACAAGGCCAGTGTTGCACTGCTGGGAGATATTAAAAGTTATAAAATAAAACGCGTCGCATAAGTGTGATTTATGATCGGTTCTGTCTAGCCTGACTATCTATAGTTTGTCTAATGGGAATGGGTCTATTTAATTATGCATGCCGTGGTAGAGATCCGAAACAAGTCAGTCCAAGAATTCTTGTCTGAAGTCACAGCACGTATTCGAAATGTGTAGGGAACACTTTGGGATTGAGCTCACCAAAATGTTCGAAGAAATATTTATGTTAATTAGGGGAAATCTGTTGAGGATAGTCCCAGAAGTATTCCTATTGAGATTGGAAAGTCAAACAAATGACTTAGGATACGAACTTGTTGGAAGTATATAATATTTAACCTCAAGACTGCATTTTGTGGCCCTTACTTGTATTTTTTTGTGTTTAGTTTTTGTGGTTGTTTCCTTTGGCCATTGCGCAAAACACTTGTTGGCCAGTTTCTGGTAGCAGTTGTGGCTTCTTTTCCCGTAAGTTTGTTATTTCTACCCGGTTAATGGGAGCGTAAATGCGCAGCTGGCATGTGAAGTGAGTATCAGAGTGTGTTACTCCCGATGGATGGACTAGTTACTCACACAAGTAGTCTAATGTCAGTTGGCAAAGTAAAGTGCAAAAGGCACAGACAAGTTAATGGACTGGTAAAAACCGAACGGCTCACAAAGAAAACAGGGAGAACAAATTATACCGACTTGGTCGGTTAAAAACAACATAAAATCATTATAGCGGACTACTCCACACTTCCTATCCTTGATTTTATAAAATTGCTGAAGAAATTCTTGCATTAATTTGTCGTATCTCTTCCACTCTTGCATTTAATGATATTTATATATTCACTGATTTCGTAGTTTTGTCCTCTTCGTTGCAGTAAATCTATTACACTTTTTTTTCAATTTAAAATTCCTCTTTTTTTGCTGCTCGCATTTAATGGTCAGTTTCCTCATAGAGCACACACGATCCAAGCACGCGCCTCCATTAAAATGCACAGAAATCCTTTTTCGCCAGCCAGCGTACGACGAACACAGGCACAAAATCAAACACTTTGCTGTGCAAAACAATCGAATAAAATCCAGTTTCGAAGTAAATACATTCACAGACTGCACAAGCACTTATTGTTATAGGACACAAAGAGATCTGCAGATCCGGGGAGCGTTTACTGTACCATGTACTGTACCACACGAAGGCCAAACTCAGACTGAAACTTGTTCAGCAAATCAACGCGGTCTGCACCTGAAGTTTCAGTCCACGCACACACACACACTCGTCTACACTCGCCCAAAGACCACAAGACACGACAGCAAAAATGGTAAGAAACAGGCGAAGAGCGGGCCAGAAAGCAGAAAAGAAGGTAGAGAGGTAGAGGCGATCGGCAATAGGTAGAAACGTAAGACTGTGTGAGGCGAGGAAAATAAAACAGCTCAACGTGCCCGTTTTACAGATTTTCCTATGGCTCACTATATATGCATACATATACATCTAGCCTCCTCTCCCCAGACTTCTTAACGGCTTTCGTTCGCTGACACTCACTCACTGCCTCACTGAAAGAAACCCAGTCGAATCGATACATACACTTGTCTAGAGTTCGGATTCGCCGCAGCCTCTTTACGTCCACAACGCGCCACAGTCGAAGGCATACTGAAGCCGCGAAAGCTCCCGATGTCTTGGGTTTTTTCACATTAGTATGGTTATCGGTCGGTGAAAAACAGCCGGCATACCGATCGTTATTCGCCGCCGTTGAATTCGGCCGAAAAGACGGCTCGGTAATCTCAACCGGCACTGAGAATTCGCCGCAAAAACGCTACCTAAGCTATGTCGGCCAAATGCGTGGGCAACATCGCCTAGACAGGATTAGTTGCGGCGTCCTTGTTTCTTGGGAAATTTCATTTAATTGTGCAGGACATGTGAAGTCGGAGGTGGGTTTTACCCTCCCCTGATGTTGGGTTGCTTACTGTTTTCAAACATTCGCGAGCAACGGAAGCGGCGGCCAAACGAAAGACTGAAGCAACGAACTTGCTAAAAGGGTTCGCCAACAAAGCGTAGAAGACCATAAAAGTGGGATTGCTACACTTGGCCCTTAGAATCCTTTGGCACTCCTTGCTGCCTCTGTTTGGTTACTGCCCTTTCTTGTCTCATTATTTTTTTTAATAACCATAACCCTTACAAAGTCATAAACTGTGCAAAACGTGCGAAATGCTTAATAGAATCTACTAATGACCAACGAAAAAAACTCCATCAATAGTCATAAAATTAGAGTTATTGCAATTTTTATCTTTGTTCCGTCTTTTTTTATGTATAGCCTGAAAAGTGCAAGAAGTGCCTTACATTTTGTTCATATGTGTATGTAACCTTGCGTCACATCCGTTGTTAAAAGGTATTTGGCACTTGTTTCTTAGCCATTCTATAGAATTGCGCATAACAATTACTCTTTATGGCGGGATTTTCCCAAACCGAAGGATTTCTTTTAAGGAACGTTTATCTCTGTGTGGGTGAATAGTACGAAAAGGCAAATGGAATGGGCTCAAGAAGAATTATGATATCAAAAATAACCATTAAAGAAAAGTGAGTTGGGATTTTTGGACAAAAATATATGGTGTAGTTGTATTATGTAAATGATTATTAAATCTTAACTCAAACTTAACGATTGGGTTTTGCCCTAGTTTGAATAAGTTTATTAATCTGATCAGGAAGCCGAAGTGTAATAATCATCAAGTACTACAATTTTAATAGATTTTATTGATGTCAGTTTTTCATTCCTTTATTATCCAATCAACAATAATGATTTATTAAACTTTCCACTTCCTTTCTTTTCAAATTAAAAATAAATGCATATAAACAGATAAAAAGAGCATGATAAAAAATAATTCACTGCTTCTTGTAGAAATATAAGGCAGATAAATCGATGTAATTTACACATCCACCGGAATAAAACAATTTAATTATAGGGTACAAGCAATCATTAGACTCGCATCTATCCATCTTCAAGTATGTTTTTACTTCCTTCTCAAGAAACAAGTCATGAGTATTTCGGTGCGATTAAAAATGTGTTGGCTTCTTAGGAAGTAGAAAAGGGAATGTATATTTCCTAATGGTAAAGCATTACCCAAGGGAATATGAATACAAGTAAACTCTCTAATTACATTTAAAACTTGTTTCGTTTTACAATTGCTCTTGAAAAACTAAATAGTTCCTAAATTACACCTACATTTCTACGCTCCGTTAATCAGCAAACGAATACACAACACGCTACAGGTCAAATATTAAAATTAAAGGCAATACCCACCTTAGACGGAAATGTAGACAATTGCAAGCCAATTGAAGAGGGACCATCAGACGGTTGACAAAATCAGTCGGTTGAGCCAGCAGAACGGAAGTTCCAAAAAGGGCGCACACTCAAATATTCCGATGAGGGTTTTGGATCCGAGTTTGGGTTCTGGGGCGTGCCTGTCCTAATTTGGCCGGAGAAAGTCTTGACATTTCCATCAGAATAATGTCGTATCCATTTCTAAACAAACACTAAAATCAGGTACCCATATTAAAACATAAAAATGCCATTTGGTGGAGACAACTTCAAGGACTTTAAAGAACTAAATAAAATTCCCAAGGATAACAATAAGTACAAGTACATCGCTGTTTTGATCGTTGTTCTACCCGGCATTATATTGGGCGGTTTTATGGGCAAGAAGTTGGCCCAGTTTCTGGAAGTATTTGATCTATATGCGCCTGATATCTCGGATGATGATTAATGGAACAACCGTGACACACTTGCATCTTCTACATGGTAAACCAAATGAATTTGGAGCAAGCCTGTGCACATCCTGTTCGTATATATGCTAATGTGCCAGTTCAAACAGGCCAAACGGGATGCTAGGAAAGAAAACTCAACGCAACCAACTGCTCAGACCGGTAACCAAAATCGATGCAGGCTAATAAGTGCACCCGATCAATTGAATCATAATTAGTGCAGAGCTCAAAATCAAACAGGTTATTAGCAATAAATTTACATTTTAAAATAAATGCACTCGTATGGTTTTCATAGCTTTAAATTCTGAGACTATAACTGACTAACCGACTTTAGTTTAATTTCAAGATTTTTTAGAGTAGATCACGCAATTAAATAATTCTCAATTATGACACAATTACCTAGAACTAACTCGAGTTTCCAGTCTATGTAGAGCATGAATTGTGTTTTGAATTGTAGATGAGCGTTGCTCGCCCGCAGATTTGGTCATCGCCAGTCTTTAATTGCAACTAGTAAGTGTGGAAATTTGCTTCTGTGGATTTGGGTTAGGCTCGCATACCCCAAAACAAATAAAAAATCGCATTCCATAGTGCTAAATATTTCATCATTACCTGCTATAGTGCTCAATATTTCATCATTACCTGCTATTCCAAATGCATCAAAAGTTTTTTTTTATTTAAGAAATAGTTTTTTATGTAATTATAGAAACGTCACATTTGATACCTATTTAAATAAATGGGGTATAAAGCGTTTTCTTGTTATTTAAAGAGCGATGCAAAATGTATTTCTCTAAAATTTCGATTAAGAAAAAAACGTTGTGCTTATTTTAAAAAATTTTACAATTTTATCCACCCCTGGGGTGACCATAACGTCAAAAATACTAACAAAAAACGGGAAGCAGTATTTTTATACTACAGCTTAAAAACAACAGCTGTTCGCACGGAAAACATAAACAAATGATTTTAGTACTAGAATTTCCTTTAACGTCAGACGGCATAGCCCGAAAATTGTTTAAAAACAACTCCAACAAGTGTAGTAAAAATGTGGTTGGCAGGAAATCTGTTCAAAGCATCCGTAGCAATCAGATTCGGTCGCTTACTGCACCTCAAGCGCAAGGAGGTTTATATGGTGAGTAAAAATTGTGACAAGATTCCTTTTCGAACCATTATGCAATATTTCACCTCATATCACTAGGAATGCTTTCGCATCCTAGGCGTTCACGAAACAGCTGATCAGAATACGGTCCGCCACGCCTACTTGAATCTGGTGAAACGGGTGCATCCCGATTCGGGAACGGAGGAGGCCAGCGCCGAACGCTTCCAGCAGGTGGACGAGGCCTTCCGTGTGCTGCAGGAGAAGTTTGCCAAAGGAAGGCGAAACATCCAGGAGGACGAGGAGGAGGCCATGGAGTTTGACATCAAGCATACGGCGCCGCAGCACCGGCAATATCTGTCCAATGAGGGCATTGGAGTGGGAACACCCTTTCAGCGGCAGAAGCAGTACCAGCAGGTGCGCGCTATGAAGGCTCAGGAACGCGTCCTGGAGCACCGCATCGACAAGGCGGCTGCTGGTGAGAAAACACTGTTATCCAAGGGCGGCAGCCACTTTCGCAAGCATGCCATTAAGACCAAGTACGGCATCGATCGTGTAGTCGAGGATCTCATTCAGGAGGCCATGTCCAAGGGTGACTTCAACAATCTAAACGGGTCAGGAAAGCCACTGTCCTCGGCTCAGTCGCAGAATCCCTATCTGGACTTCACGACCCACAAGTTGAACAAGATTATGTTGGACAACGGCTTCACGCCGGAATGGATAAGCCTAGGCAAGGACATTCGCGATGCGATTGCTCAGCTTAAGACGAAACTGCGCCAGGAGCGGAAATACTACGGCGAATGGCCCTTGCAGCGTCCCGAGGATCTGGCTGCCTGGAAAGTGTTTACCCGGAATCACCAGGACGATGTGCAACAACTGAACAAGCTCATTGACAAGTACAATCTGATAGTGCCCATTCTGGAGAATCAGTTCTTTCGCCTGCACCTCGACAGGATGGCTGAACCTATATTTAAGGATCCGGAGTTGCAGCGCAACGTAGTCAGACCCGAAATGAGAGCTAAGCCCAGCAGCAATCTAGAGAATCAAGGGAGTGCTGGTACAAGTTTGTTTTCTCTAATTAGCAAACTATTGTAATTTAAGATGTGTGATTGTGAAATATGTGATATTAGATGTAGATTACGGTGCTGTAAGTATATGTGTATGAAATAGTTCAATAGTTCAAGGGCCTTTTGGTTGTTCTAACGTTAAAATCATTGATGTGACCGAATGTGACTATAAATTATGGATTTTTTTATACATCTCTTTTAATGAATTTTGTTTAAATAATTATTTATATAAAACGAACTGCAGTCTTAACGTAAAAAATTGCTTTACAACTAACTAACGCCAATTTTCGTTGAAAATTCGAGATTATAATTAAAACTAATTCGACAAAAAATCTTCCAGTTATGAGGACTCTATAGATAAACTCATTCCTGGTTGTTCAATTCCAATTGTCAAGTTTCATAAACTGGCATTTACTGTGAAATAAGAGCTGTTCCATCGGCCAACAGGGCCAATGCCCTTGGAAAAGCCCAGTGCTCAGCCTTATGGATGCGCTGCGTCAGCGAATCCTCGTCGTCATCGGGCAAAATGGGAACAGCAGCCTGAACAATGATCGCTCCCGTGTCCACACCCTCATCCACGAAGTGAACCGTACAGCCGGACTCCTTTTCGCCCGCCTCCAAGGCCTGCTTCTGGACATGCAGCCCAGGATACTTGGGCAGCAGCGAAGGATGGATATTGATGAGCCGTCCACGCCACTCCCGAACGAATGGAGCACTCAGGACACGCATGAAGCCGGCAAGACAGATCAGATCCACGCGAGCCGCCTTCAGATTTCGCATGAGCTCCGCGTCATAGAGCTCTCGGCTGGCGAAATCCTTGTGGGAGATGACCAATGAAGGTACTCCAGCTTCCGTGGCGCGTTTCAGACCCAGAACACCAGGCTTATTGCTGATTACCAGGACAATGTCAGCATGAATACCCTGCGCCGAGTCGCGCGTTGCATCGATTAGTGCCTGCAGGTTGCTGCCCGTTCCCGAAATGAGGACACCAACTCGTTTTCGACGCTGGGAGAGTATCTTCTGTGTCCTGGCCAATGATGCCTCAAAGTTCTGGACCACCACCTGCGGCTTCTTCGGATCCTTGCGGGCCACCACCTCGCCGACCACAGCTGCTCTTTGTGGATAACGCAGCTCCTTGAGGACGCTCTCAACTTCCGTCGGGGCCACCACCAGAACCATACCCAAGCCGCAGTTATAGGTGCGCTGCAGCTCAGTGGAACTGATATTTCCGGCCGCTGCCAGCCAGGCGAAAACGGGCGGTAGTTGGAACTTATTGGCATCCAGGCGTACGGCAAGATCCTTACGCAACACTCGCGGTATATTCTCGCTCAGGCCTCCTCCTGTGATGTGGGCTAGTGCCTTGATGCCGTGATTCCCTCGGGACAGCAGAGTGGACAATGCCTGAACATAGATTTTGGTGGGCACCAGCAGCTCCTCGCCCAGCGTCCTCTCACTGAAGGGAGCCTTGTCATGCAGACCTAAGCCCACTCGCTTCAGAACGGCATGGACCAAACTGAACCCGTTGCTGTGGACGCCAGACGAAGGTAGTCCGATGAGCACATCTCCCGGTTGAATTTCCTCCAGGAGGGGTAGAATTCCGGAGTGTTCTGCTATGCCCAAGGCGAAGCCAGCCAGATCATAGACCTGCGGCTCGTACAGTAGCGGCAGAGCAGCACTGTGCGAATCTGGAGGAGATTAGACAAGAAATAGGTAGCATTCGTAATTAAAACCTTTATACTTTTTTCAAGATATCCAGCTCCACTTACCAATGAAACTGCTGTTCGCCTGCCTGGCACCCTCTTGGACCCCGGAGTGAACCTCCTTGGCCAACTGCTCCTGCCAGAGCCCGCAGGCATAGTAGCTTGAGAAACTGATTGGCTCGGCTCCATTGCAGAGGATGTCGTTGACGCACATGGCAACCAAATCGATGCCCACGCTCGTGTTGCGATTCGTTTGCTGCGCTATTTTTAACTTGGTGCCCACTCCGTCGGTGCCCAGGATGAGTATGGGGTCCTTGTATTGGGTGGGTATGCGCGTCAGCCGACGTCCAGCTGCGTTTTCAAAGCATTCCTCCCGCGGAGCTATCAAATCCGGATTGGAAGGCACTTTTTTGAGCTCTTCGGGCAGTTCGCGCATGCCGAGACCTCCGAACGGCGAGGCCACCTTCTCCAGTTGCTCCACAAAGTTGCGCACCTGGACGGGAGATCCGCTAGCCTTTGGCCGCCGTTGCAGGACACCCAGCACTTTGGCTCCCGGAAGGGACGTTCGCCACAGTTGACTTGACTGGGGCAGGATCAGAACCATGCCAATGCCGCAGTTGTGCCGCTCCAGAAGTGTTTGGGCACTCAGCCTTAGTTTTCCGGCCAGCCAGCCAAAGATTTTGGGCACTGGGACGGCACCGAAATCCAGCGTTGTCTCGAATCCTTCGGGAAGAAGACGGCGGACATCGTTTAGCAGACCATGGGTCACGTGGGCCACCGACTTGATCTCATCTCCTTTCTGAAGATGAGGCAACAGCTGTTGGACATATAGTTGTGTGGGTGTGGCCAAGACATGGGCCAAGGTAAGCCCATCCTCGCCTCCGTCCACGGGAGATCGCTCCCTGAGATTCACTTTGGATGCCGCCAACTGGGTGAGTATCTCATTGAAGCCGGCGCAATGGAGTCCAGATGACGGCAGTCCGATGACCAGGTCACCCGGCTGGTAAAGATCGAAACGGGGTAGGATTCGAGACTGCTCCACTATGCCAACGCAATAGCCAGCCATGTCATGCTGACCGGGAGCGTAAAGAGACGGCATCTCGGCAGTTTCGCCACCTGAAGAGAAATTTCAAATTAGTCGTTGCATTTGAGAGCAGTGCGCTCATGTTCTCACCCACTAAGGCGCACCGCGCATCCCGGCAGCCATCAGCCATTCCCTTGACCAACTGGGCGGCCAATGGAACGTGCAGCTTGCCACAGGCAATGTAGTCCAGGAAGGCAACCGGCTCGGCACCCACTTCCAGGACATCGTTGGCAGCCAGTGCAAACAGGTCGTAGCCCACATTTTCGTATAATTCGTGCTCCAGGGCAAGGTGGATCTTGGCTCCGACCCCCTGGGTGGCCTCAGCAATGACTGGCTCCTTGTAGCTCAAATCCTTCAAGCGGAAAAGTCCTCCGAATCCACCCAAGCCGCCAAGGACGCCCGGGCGCTGGGTGCCCCGGGACAAGGGCTTGATGCGTTGCACCAGTGCATCTCCAGCATCGATGTCCACTCCGCTGTCCTTGTAGCTCAACCCCTTCGTGCTGGCACCGGCACTACGTTTGGAAAAGATTTGGAAGAAGATAGCAGTAGGTGATCAGTAGGTCATGCCAAATGGGTTGGTTAGAAAATGAGAATTAGTGGGGAAACAGCATACATAAACTATTATTGATTAATTATTGGAATGTTTGTCTTTCAATTCGTGCTTGCTTTATTTCAAGTGAGTCTTGATGCATGATGATTCACTTATAATTACATTTTGAACGCCTTCTGGGCAATGTCCGTTCGGTACTGAGCTCCAGAGCCCGAGAAAGTGATGCTGCCAGCCAATTTGGTGGCCTTCGCAGCGGCCTCCTTCAAGCTGCCGTCGAGGGCGATGGCGATGAGGACACGACCGCCATTGGTCAGGGCTTCCTTTTGTGGATTCACGGCAAGGCCGCTGTGAAAGACCAATTGGGTGGGCGAGTTGGCGGTCGGAAGTCCTGACAGGATAATACAAGCAATTATGAAGGTATGTATAAGGGAGTGGTCGAAAGCTTACCCGATATGATGCATCCCTTTGTGGAGGTCTCCGGATAGCCAGCACTGGCCAGGATCACACCCACGGCACTCACTCCAGTGCGCCATTGCAGGGGAATCTTGTCCAGCTGTCCGGTGCAACAAGCCAGCATCACCTCGAACAGATCGCTATCGAGCAGCGGCAGAATCACCTGTGTCTCGGGATCTCCGAAGCGACAGTTAAACTCGAGCACACGGGGACCATCGCGTGTCAGCATAAGTCCCGCATAGAGGACTCCCTGGTAGGTGATCCTCTCCTTGAGCAGACCCTGCACAGCCCTCTCCAGCACGGCCTTTTGCACCAGTTCCAGTGCTGGCTGGCTGATCAACGGGCATGGACAGTAGGCACCCATGCCTCCGGTGTTCGGTCCAGTGTCGCCGTCGCCCAGACGCTTGTGATCCTGCGCTGGAAGCATGGCGCGCACGCTCTTGCCATCGGTGAAGGCCAAGACGGAAACCTCTTCGCCCTCCAGCAACTCCTCCACCACCAGCGTGGCACCCGCCTGTCCGTACTTCAGCTGTCCCAGGATCTCGTCCACCGCCTGGCAGGCCTCCTCCGCATTGGTGGCCACCACCACGCCCTTTCCCGCTGCCAATCCAGCCGCTTTCACCACCAGAGCTGGATACGGAGCGCTATTAAATGTAGATATTTAAACATTTATTATTTTAAAGCATATGTGTTAGGTGTTATAGGTGTTATTTATACCTTCTGATGAACGCCTTGGCCTTCTCCGTGTCCGTGAAACTCTCGTAGCGCGCGGTGGGAATCCCATGGCGCAGCATGAAGTCCTTGGCCCACTTCTTATCCGCCTCGATTTGGGCACCTTGCTTGCCAGGTCCAAAACAGGGGATTCCTGCGCTCTGCAGCACATCGCCCAGACCCAAAGCCAAGGGATCTTCGGGTCCCACGATCACCAGGGATATCTGGTTTTCCTTACTCCATTTGGCAATGGCCTTTAAAGAGGGAAAATAAATATATTAAGCTTATCGATTTTTAAAGGTTTTCAATTAAATAACGAGAAAGCTACTTCTATTTGTGCAGTGATTCATAATTTCGTAACAAATATAATACAATTCATTTGGATTATTCCAGATCATCTAAAACAATAGGAACCAGATGGTGAAATATAATCGAATAACCGATGTTTAAATTACTTCATTGACGATCATTGACATGGTAATCGCATTTACTGATAAATTCTTGCCAAAAAGATAGCATTTCGTGAGCTCCGACAGGCAGAATTTAGAATTTGCATAGTAATTGTGTTGTCTCCGAAAGAAATCTGCAATTTGAAGATCATAATTGGGTTTTCCAATCAAAGCGGGTCACGATCGTCCGCCACCTCTTGGGATCGGGATCCTCATTGTTGCAGGTTGTTTTGACTTTTGGCAACCACATTCCAAGTCACAGATAGCACTCCTCTAAGTACCCAACCGGTTCCATCGTCAATTTGTCGCCAAAATACTAAATGCCTGTCCAATTGCTTTGCCATTAAACTGGGTCTGTGCTTGCATTGTCTTCGCACTTGGCGGATGGATGGAGATGATGAACTGACTCAGGCGCCAGCTATGTCAGTCATGTCAATAAACCAAGTTAATCCCAGCTTGATCGACGGTCCGGTTTTGGTGTCGGATTCGGAATTGGAATCGGAATCGGCTTCGGATGCGCAGCCGTCGATATCGTTACTCAGCTCTAATTCGAATTGGCGCCAACGCAGCGCCGGATTACCCCGCTCTGGAGAAACGCGTCTCGATTGCACTGGCCTGCGTTCCAGACCATTTAGCACCTGGGGAGCTCATCCCGATTTCCTGACCCCCGTTGCCCATCCGGTTGGCCGTTTCGTTTCCCAAAGTTCAAGAACGTTCACACGGAATGACGCTTTTATTGGGCCATTTGGCTTTCCAAGTTAAGAGCGATTCGGCAAACCCGGCCAAGGTTTTAATTTCCCGTAACGAAGGAGTGAAGGTTGCGAAGTGCTTATGACAGATGAATCGGACCAGCAGAAAAGAAAGATCAACAACTTTTATATCTTCGGTGTTTCCTTTTTTCGTTCATTGGCAAGACGCGCATTCTCCGACTGGCTCTTCCCAAATTTGGCTAGAACGTATTCGACTTTATGCTTTACAGAGTGCGCTCATGATTTACTGTATGATATGCAAATGAGGTGCGGGAGAATGGGATCTGGCCATCTGGAGGGGCGGCAAGTCTGGAGAGGAATGCCGCCACATTAGTCTGCGGATAAGTACGGAATTAGATACGCTTTGCTGAATTAGTCGGACGGGTTTTGCGATCGTCCACAAGAAGTATCATCCAGGGGATGGCAGGAAACTTCGTCTACGTTGCTGCCAAGTGCTTGAATTATTTGCTTGATGATAAAAATCCAAGATCATTTATCAGAATATCAGAGTATGCTTGTGCAATTTCTAAGAATAACCATGCAGATAAAGTGAGCAAAGAATGCTGCGTATCAAGTCGAAGAAGTAATTAAGCTTCATTAGACTAAGCCAATAACCCAAAATTGGCATTTAGGCTGTAAAGCATTACTTAACTGGAGAGTCATTTCCTTTGAAACTAATTTACTTTTTTAGACGGCACATTACAAACAGTCTATCAGGTATATGGAATTTCCAGACATAAATTTCAGCTGAAACGACTATTATTAAATTAATTTACTGTCCTCTAACTGTGGTAGCTAACCTGCAGTGCATACCATCAATCATTCAAAAAATAACTTGCATTGACACATCTTAGCCAGAGCTACTATAGGGTTTTTACGACAGTGCAGTTCAACGATCGTCATGGTATTTAGAGCTCCTTGAGGTGGTAAGTCGAGCCGGGCAATATGGGATTTTCAAGATCAGCCACAATACATATCAAATTGTAAGTGCCCCAACCTTCGAGTAGGGCATAACCATTCACGAATGTTTCGTTTAGGTTTCACTCTGCCTTCCGTTTTGCCGGACTCCAACATCCCACACTTTGGGAATTGCAGCGGCGACAACGACAAATAACGCCGTTGATACCTATATAAAATAATTCCTATAAGAAATAAAATCATTTTATTTATGACTGACTAAGGCGACCAGCAGCGATGAGATGATGTAGATGGAGGCGATCATGACGATGGCGACGACGACGACGACGATGACGAGCGGAGATGGAGACGGAGACGGAGACGGCAGCTCGGAACTGGGTTTCCGAGGCGAAGTGTAGCCAAAAATCCGCTGGTGAGCGGATGGATATAAAAACGAAAGCGTCCGAGAAGCAGGCAAGCAGTTTAGAACCAAACTCGAACGCGACACCATGTATTTGCTTGTAAGCCCAACAGCTGGCCTTTTCCCGAAAATGGATTATAATCGCCGACTCTCTAATCTCACCCGCAGGTGAACTTCATCGTAGCGCTGGCCGTGCTGCAGGTGCAGGCAGGCTCCTCCTACATACCAGACTCGGATCGGAACACCCGCACCCTTCAGAACGATCTGCAGGTGGAGCGGGATGGCAACTACCGGTACGCCTACGAGACCTCCAACGGCATTTCCGCCTCGCAGCAGGGATTGGGCGGCGTGTCCGTTCAGGGCGGCAGCAGTTACACCTCACCCGAGGGCGAAGTCATCAGCGTGAACTATGTGGCCGATGAGTTTGGCTACCATCCCGTGGGCGCGCACATACCCCAGGTGCCGGACTACATACTGCGCGCCCTGGAGTACATTAGAACGCATCCCTACCAGATCAAGGACTACTACACCGGCGAGCTGAAGACCGTGGAGCACGATGCGGCCGCCTTCAATGTGTACACCCGCAACATCCAGGATCCCACAACGCCCAGATCCCGACCGAGCACCACACCCAAGACCATATACCTCACCCATCCGCCCACGACCACGTTGCGACCTCTGCGCCAAAGACGAGGTGCTCCGACGCACTGAATGATCGATGGTCGAGCCTCATTGGCGGGGAAAGGGGCTGGTCTCTTGGGCATCCAGCGGGCGAATCTGTGAATTTTGATCTAAACCATTAATTAAGCCACGAACAATAAATAGAAGTGCTAAGCAAACATAAGCTAAAGTGTAAAACGACAACAGCGAGTTGCTATTGTTACCCGATCTGTCATCTGTCGACTTGTCTGCTGGATCATGGATCACATCGTGGATCGACATAAACAGTTTTGGGTATTTGATTCTGTTTATGGAACGACGATCAATTCGATTCCAAAGAAGTCAATAGCAAGCATTATGCCAAGAAAATTTATTAATTAATAGCGAATTTAACAATCCGAGGAATCTTATTAAGCTGTCGATCCCAAATACTTGCTACTTAAAATTTCCATACCTAAAAACGAGCCAAATAACACCTGCCGTCCGCGATATAAAGCCTACAAATGATAGGATCGTAAAAGTCACATTTGAAAGAAACAATTTGAAGGAACAAGAAGCGGAAAGCCCCAATTTAAAGGTAATTTTTGTATAATCTACGGAGAAGACTTTCAATGAATGTTGTTTTTGCCACTGCTACCTGCTATAATTAATTGACCCAAATGAAGCAGATAATGTATTTAAACTGGTTTTTGGTTCACATTCAGATGTAGCTATTTTAATATAAAAGTTCATTAAATGACCACTTGTTTTTCAAAAATGTATCCAAAGTATGTAATTGATGATTTGTGTTTTTTCGCATAATTGAGTATGAATGTATAGTACTAAACCACTAGCACACGTGGAATATCTATAAGTATATATTTCCAGCAACGAGATAGCGCGCAGCACACATCACTTATCAGCCAGAGGTGCAATCGCGCCCCCATGGCCCGTCTAAGGGTTAAGGCGGCGGATTGCGTCGCTCCGAGATTGGATGCAATGAAGCGCTTTCCCAGCGTCTCGATTGCGAATTTACGGCTGCCGCTCAGCATAAAGGTTCTCGGAGAATGGAGGGCGTTCTTTACCACGATCGAAGCCATAAAAGCGAACGAATCACTGGGTAACACAACAATAAAATGGCAACCAAACGCACTTAGTGCCGAAAAACGCGCACCCACAACCCAATTCACACACACACTTGCACTGCTCAGTAACTTTAGGAACCACACGAAGGTCGCTCCAAGGTCGGAGTAAGGAACCTACCTCGAAATCCCCAGGAGCCAAGGTCTTCGCGTCCAGATTCCGGCACTTGTCCACCAGCTGGATGCCATGGCTGCCCGGCAATGCGTATACTTGGGCCACCTTTGGTGACTGCGACAACTTCCAGCAGATCGCGTGCTCCCGACCGCCGCTGCCAATTACCAGAACGCGATGCGACATAATTCCGCTGAATCAATCACGTTTCCAAAGTTCCCAAAACAATAACACCAAGCTGAAGCTAATGCGCACCCACGTGTTGAGCCTAAGATCTGGACAAAAAGCACGCGCGACTCGATGTTGCGCGCCGTTTCTCTTTGGGTTCGGATCAACCGCTCGGTTCGACGCCTCTTTTTCAACTGGAGTCTGGCCTACCATAGGTAGTCATGTACATACATCCATGTGTATGTGCATAGATATGTATGTATGTGTGCCCATGTGCGATTATGTTTGTGTTCAGGTTCAGGGGCTGATAAGAGTGGGTTCCAGTGGGCTGATTGCATTCTCTTTTACACAGCGAAAATAAACCAGATGATAACTAGATTTCTGGATGGGTGATAAAGTAGTTGAGATAGTAAAGGAAATAAAATACCCCTTTACCCTTTGAAATTTGAACAAACTAAGCAACTAATGCGTGCGCCAGCATTTTCTCCCAGTGCTCCCGGTGCTGTTTGTTGTTTTCAGCAGGCCGATTGGAAAAGTTGCGAATAAATAACAAAAACACGGCGATAGCCTTTCGGGACCCCTGAAAAACCAACGATCGCTGTGCTGGGGGTAAATGGAGCAATAACTCAATTGCATTCGCTTATCAGGATCATTTGTGAAAGCAAATGAACATCCGAAAGATCTGGAATTTTCCTCATACTGCACTACATATGTACATATGTTGCTTTACCCACTTTTATGCGAATTATTGGATCAGCTGTATGCTAAAAGCTCTTCTTAAACAAACATTTATGTATATATAGAGTAAAAGCTCATAGCTAAACGAGGTAACTCCCCGGCTAAGCTTTTACGATCTGAAATTTGGACTTTCTATACTACATATTGAAAAAAGGTTCGTTATCCTGTAACTTTCACAACAATTCGGGCAGCTGAAGCAAAACAACACTATTGTCATAAATGAGGTCGAAGACAAGAAACAAGTCGAGTTTGAATCAACAGCCGCTGATTAATTAGGTATTGGAAAGCAGCAGGCAATAAATAAGATCGAATCTCGACCTGTGATTTTGAGGGATCATTGCACTGCAAAAATCATAATCTTGCGTCACATTTTAAAATTACCGCTTCGTTTTATTAGTATGCATTATACAAAATTGTGTGGTGTGAGTTGTAAATTTACAAAATATCTACCATAGTCCGTCATAAAATTTGTTTAAGATAGTTGTTGATGCTCGGTCTAGCCAGTGGGTAGAGCAACGAAAACGCGCGCCACATCGAGAACCTGCGTGCAAATGTGTGGTGACAAAGAATCTGAGAATGTCAATGCCTCGTGGGTTTTTTCTCGTTTTTCGCTTGAATTTCATTTATATATAGAATCATGCATTTGCAATCAAAGTACCAAGATGAAAATTAGAAGTTATTGAAATAGGCAGGTGACTCTCCATCGCTGCAGTCTGTTACCGGCGCATCTGAAAGCCAATGGAGCCATTCGGACAGGGACCCTTGGGCAAGCGCAGGACTAGGTCGTTGAACGGATGCGGATGCTGGCCGAGCTGCTGCTGATTGTGCTGCTGGTGCTGCTGCGGCGACTGCAGCGACTGTTGGCGCAGGAGGGCAGCAGACACTGATCCGCCCACAACCGGTGACCAGCTCTGCTGCGGATTGGGCGAGGACTGGGGCGGCGCCTGAGCCTGCATCCCACCACCGCCCATTCCCGAGCCTCCGCCTCCGTACGGCGGCAGCCGTTGGTTGAAATGATTTTGAATCGAGGGCGACTGCTGTTGCTGCTGATGTTGCGGGTTATGCGGATAGTAATAGTTAAGGCCAGGCTGATTATGCGGCCCCTGGAAGTAGCTGTTGTAGTTATTATACATTGGTGTCACTAGGGACATCTTCGGTGCCGAACTCGAGCGGTGCATTCCTGCTGCTGGATGGCTACTATTGTTGTTGATGACGTTATTGTTGCTGTTGGCAGATGGGGGAGTGGCAGGCGGCGCCGCGGACGCGGGAGCCCCACTGCTGCTATTCACAGCTGGCGCGCTGGGAGTGGTCCTAAAAATAAGACAAAATATGTAGACATTTCTGATTAAATAGGGTTTCTGTTAAGATGTTTCTTAAAAATATATCTAATATTAGATATTCAAAACGAAGTAAATTATTCATATTAAAGAGTTGTAAGTTATGAATAGTTACTTAGAGACCTAAGAGCTTCCGAGTGAAAATCTTAGGTTAAAATATGAACTATAGTGGTTTCTGTCTAGATAAATGAGTATAGTTAATCGAGACCCTGATAAGTAATATTTCGCTGTACTTATTTGTGTTTCGACAGTAAGGAATGGCTTTCTCGGCACCAAAATAATAGAATAAAGTAAGTTTGGAAATGAAATCAACTTGTAGGCTGGTATGTTATAATTACTAACGGTTTGTCATCCTCTGGGTTTTTGGCAGCGCCCAGGATGCGCAGCCTGGCCTCCGCGTACTCCTGTTCGCGCTGCTTGAGCGTCTTGATGGGCTGCTTCGGTCGCATCCCGTTGGTGTCCCGCCGCTCCTCCGCCTGGGCGGGCCGTCGCAGTATCTTGACGGTTTGGTTGCTGGTGGGCGTGGAGTAGGTGGCCGCATCGTAATCATTGGACGACTTGTGCAGCACCATCATGACGGGCTGCTGCTGCTGGACAGACGGATCAACCTCTGCTGGCGGTGCTTGGGGCTTCCGGGCAATGGTGATCTGCCTTGGCGGAGGATTCCCGCCCCCGCTTCCACCGCCGCCGCCGCTGCTGAGGATTTGTGAGCACTCCTGTAGGCTCTGCGGGCGTTGGAGCAATTTCATTTTGTGGACAGGTGGGTCGCTCGCCTGCAGCTTTGTTTGCAGAGTCATAGAGAGCTGGGGAAGAGAGTGGTGTCTCATCGGTTATCAGGCAACATGTTTAATCACGTCGCGTGGCACTCACCCCAGCCTCGTCGATTTCCTCCCAGTTGTCTAACACATCCTCGCCATGGGACATCGTTCAACAAAACACGTTGCTCGATTGGTGATAGAATATATACTTTGGGTTTCGGTTGCGTTTTCGCTCACTTCCTTCTCTTGCGTCTGCTGCTGCAGCTCGCACTCTTACTGATACATGATTCCTTTGCACTTTTATCAGACATAAGTTATGCGTATGTTGGCAACCACACTTTTTTCACGAAATTCGCACCCAAGAACCCTACTGAAAAAACAAAAAAACAATACGCAACAATTTGGCCTGCTACTAATGTCGTTCTCGTTGTTGTTGTGGTTGTTCTCCGTGGGTTACTCTTCTTCTTCCTCGTCAGGTCACAGCAAAAGTGACAGGTTTCGTTCTTTTCCACCTAAACTGGGAAAGTGGTTCTACTCTACTGGCCCAACCCGCACTGCGCCAGAAGATACTTGGCCACCCACCTTTGCTAGCCACAATTGTTAACCATTTACTATTAACGCTTTATTAATAAAAGAAGTGTGTGGCCGCCGCCCGCGTTTCGCTGTGAATGTCGACCGAAATTTGGAATAGTGCTGCGTTAATCGATAGCCTGTGTAATCGAAAAAAAATTTAAAATGTGATTTTGATCATGTTGTTTTCTAAATATTCAGTTCATTAAATTTGACAATGTTTTGCAGGGCGAACTTGTAGTTAGTTGTCCGATATAGTTGGGATCGCGAAAATACATGTATGAATATTTTGCTTAGCCATGTCATACCCAAGGCAACAATCGATAACGGCATGTTAAGCCAAGGTTGGGTGTATGTTATGTTAACATGATAACCAAATCAGCTGTTCTCTCTGAAATTTCGGCAAGGCTAATGAAATATTTGAAATAGATAAGAGGCACTATTGATCATGGAAGTTATAATCCCGCGCTATTCGGAGGCACACATCATTATCATAGGTCAGCAACCGCGCAGCAAGCAGATCACCAAGCGATAGCAACCATCCGAAATCCAGCAATCTTTAAGCACGTGCCATTCAATCAGAAGCTGACGGAATTTCTCGCTGTGTTTACGTAAATAGTTATAATTCCACAATGGAGGGGGCCGAAATCGCAACAAAAAAGAAGTCCAATCCCGTAAAGTCCTTTATTGCGGGCGGAGTGGGAGGCATGTGCAATGTGTTCGTTGGCCATCCTTTGGACACCATAAAGGTGAGCTCCAAAACTGTGGTTACTAATGAAATCGAAGTAATGCTTTCAGTTCCAATCCAGGTCCGTCTCCAAACCATGCCCACACCTCTGCCTGGACAACCGCCGAGATATAAGGGAGTCATAGATTGTGCCACCAGGACATTTCGCCATGAGGGTGTGCGTGGATTCTACAGAGGTATATCCGCTCCCCTTGTAGGAGTAACACCCATCTATGCTGTGGACTTTGCCGTCTATGCGGCGGGTAAACGATTGTTCCAAACGGATGACCACATTAGGCTCACCTACCCACAAATATTCGCCGCCGGAGCCTTGGCCGGAGTTTGTTCCGCCCTAGTCACAGTACCCACCGATCGAATAAAAGTCCTTCTACAGACGCAAACCGTCTCCAACGGACCTCTACTCTACAATGGGACCATTGACACAGCTGCAAAGCTTTATAGGCAAGGTGGCATTCGGAGCCTCTTCAAGGGAACATGCGCGTGCATTCTGAGAGGTCAGCTATTCATTGATTGATTAAAGTCGCCTTAATAGTGATTGATTATTTGGAATTCGCAGACTCGCCCACCGGTTTTTACTTTGTCACCTACGAGTTCCTGCAGGAATTGGCCAGAAAGAAGTCCGCCACCGGGAAGATTAGCACCACATCAACTATTCTGTCTGGCGGAACGGCGGGCATTGTGTTTTGGACTTTGGCCGTGCCGTTCGATGTACTTAAAAGCCGCCTCCAGTCAGGTTAGTCATCCAATCGTAAATCGAAAATCTATTAGCAATGTTTTATAAATGCCATGATTGCAGCACCTGAAGGCACCTACAAACATGGCATTCGTAGCGTTTTTAGGAACCTAATGGCCACAGAAGGCCCAAAAGCTCTATTTCGCGGAATCCTGCCAATTCTACTTCGTGCCTTTCCCTCCACCGCAGCAGTTTTCTTCGGCGTGGAGCTAACCAATGATTTGTTGAAAGCTTAAATTTAAGAACTTGTATTTAGAGAGGCTGTTTGGAATATTAAATATTGTTTACATAGTGATGTAGTTTAGTTTATTGGGATTTCCGATTTTACCAGAGTGACCAGTGACCGAAGGATATTAATGGATACGTTCAAAATATTAAAAAGATACGAAATATTAATAGATACGTTCAAAAATAAAGAATTAAAGGGTCCCCTAAAGTGTCTATGCTTTCTTAAATTGTTTGTTACTAAGCTTTCCAGCAATAATTTAAGCCACATTGAAAAATTCTCACCCTGCTTAGAATTTTATAAGTATTTAAGTAAATAATTTTTACTTTACATGGTAAAGTATCTTTAAGTTTTAGTTTGGTTTCGATTCATTTCAATTGGAAGACGAAACACAATCGATAGTTTCCAAGCAGAATCGACCGTCTATATTAGCGGGGAATTCACGGAAAGATTCCAACTGTTGCTTCCAATCAGAAGACTACTTGCAGAGAGATATATTGTATACAAATTATAAAACCAGTAAAATAAATAATAAACATTACTAGTGTGGAACTGCACGCTGTCCAGTAAAAGTGAAATCAAAAGAACTGTAATTGTGATTTCACAAGAGCACGTAAATACACATATATCCCGTCTTATCAGTTTAATTGCAAGCGGTCATTTAGTGACTAATCGAATGTCTAAGCTAAAACCGCTTAAGTATGACCTCACACGAAGGGAATGGAGCTCCAATGCAGCCGCTAAATATCACATCATATAATATCAGAGGCTTGGAAGGCAAACAAAACAATGAAGAGTTTATCACATACCTGCAAAACTTCGATATTTTCATTTTACTTGAAACACACACTCTTCCAAATGCCGTATCCGCCGAGGAATTCAAGCAACAGCAGCCCGATTTTGAGTTTTTGCATTGGAGGGACGCCACAAGGGTACTTCGTCGTGGCAGAGGAATCGGTGGGTGCATCATAGGCGTTAGGAAATCGCTCAATGAGCGTGGAATAAGCCACTCAGTTGTAGAAAGGAACGATGTAAAGATTTTACAGATCAGTCTGTGTGAGAGAAAGCTAAATATTATTCCACTTTACATCCATACCATTGGATGGAAGGGGGAATTCAAGCCAGTGGAGGAGGCATTTGAAAACCAGGAAGTGCCCATGACGAATGCTATAGTTATGGGCGATGTGAATATCCGCATTGGGGAGTTCAAGCAAGCTGTAGAACCCAGCTACTGTGTGGCCAATACAAATGGTCGCCTATCGCATGACAAAAAGATGGAGAGGGCAGGAAAGTTCCTCGCCTTTTGCACCAACAACAAACTTCAAATCCTGAATGGACTCACCCACGGGGATTTGACAGGAAGTTACACCTACTTCAGTAATCTGGGCAACTCCACCATTGATATAGCCGCAGTGAGCCAGAACTTGATGGCAGCCGTTGTGGACTTCAAGGTGGACAAGCCAGAGACGGGCCGAACCCGGCATGGATCCGACCACTTGCCCATCTGCCTGCAATTGGACCTCGAAGTCCTGCGAAACGCGCAGGTGACCAGGCTATCTCCAATGCGACTCAGAAGCAGTTACACTGCGCCATTCGATTCCAGCATCGTGGTGAACGAACCCACTTTGGACTCTGAAATTAGAGCCGAGGAAGTGATATATGTTCTTAGGCGCGGATCTTTTCCCGAGTTTTCGAAGAGCGTACTGGACGAAATCACCCGCCATTGCAATGATATTTTTAATGCCACCCAGAGAGACAGTATCGTTGGCTCAAATATTGCTACATCGTCGGACGTCACAAAGATTCTACTGCAAATAGTAATGTATAGGCTGATCAGGTGGTGCAAGCAGAAGCACATCTTGAGTGATTCCCAGACTCGATATTCGGTAAAGTTCTCCAAGATAGATGCGGTTTACAGTCTCAGTACCATCGCAAAAATCAAATTGGCTGATAAGTGCACGCGAGTTTACTCTTATCTCGTTCACTTTGAATCAATAACTTCAGAAATGCCCGCGCTTTTGTGGGCCAAACTTCAAAAACTTGGTGTGTCGTCGAAAGTATTACGGTTTTTAAGAGAGAAGTTAGGCGAAAACACTTTCCGTAACTATTTTCAAAACGGCGGAGCTATGGCCAAACTCTTATTCACCCTGTATTTGAACGATCTTCCGGAGGAATTGAAGGGGGGATTTGTCATCGATGGTCGCCATTTGAACGTCATAATGTACGCTGATAAGATCGCAGTACTTTCTGAAAGAACTAACGATCTTCAGAATATGATCAACCAGCTGGAAGCCTACTGCAACAAATGGAGCATGGTGGTGGACATGGAAAGGTCCAAGGTTATGGTCTTAAGGCGCGGTGGACGGATTGCGTTAAATGAAAATTGGATTATAACAGGAAAGAAGATCGAAACCACTGGCAAGGCAGAATTCCTCGATTTTCAGTTTACGAGTACACTGTCCAACAAAACGCAAGTACTCAACATGATTGCAGACGCCAAGAGTAAGCTAATGAGTTTCGGTAGCACATCGGAAAATTGGACCAGACTAATGAATCTATACATGGTTCAAATGTGGGGATGCGAACAATTCAAGGAGATCAAAGCTCTGCAAACTTCGTTTATTAGAAAAACTCGTAATACGTGTACCAACCTCAACAATCTTGCACTTAAGCTTAATTTGAAATATATTAAAAGCCTCTATTTTGCCCACAATGATTCATCCATCTCGCGATTTTTAACTCTTAAAGTAATAGATGAAAACATCCTGTGGACTAAAAAACTTGATAATATTTGTAGTGCCTATAACTTAAGGTGGAAGAGTTTTTTGAATTCTGAACCGGAGTGGAGCAATTTTTGTGAGAATCTACTGAGCCGCCTAGAGGAACCCTGAAATCCAAAGGATGGTCTTTTTTTATGATTTGTTGAACAAAACAATGTGTTAAAACCATATTTGTAAATATTTAAATGTAAACTTTACATATCAATTATTATGGAATTTATATAATTCAATCTTTTATATCACAACTGTTTTTTATACTTATTTTATACTTACCAGCATATTTAACTGTGTTTATAAAACTATATAATATGTTATTAAATGGGGATTTTTCGTTGTTTAAACGAGACAAAAAAAATGAACTGTATTTTAGTTTTATTCAGTTTTTGTTTTTATTTAGCTTTCTGGTCTATGCATATTTCTAATTCTTAATTTTTGGAATGTCATAAAATCACCTTAAACACTATTACGAATATCATTTAAAAATCGCATTACCAAAGATTGCACATTAATCGTAAAAATATGTAAAAATAATTGCAAATAAATATGCACTAATTGTAGATGTATACAAAAAATTCAATGTATAAAATATGAAATACTTCTTAGGAATCAATTAAAATGAACTAAATTGTGTGCATAGCATTTTTGATATCATAAATTCTTCATAGCATTGGCTGTGATGCTCACTTGGTAAACGATCCATAATCAGATCAATACGTCTATATAATACAAATCAAGAAAATCAGGCGGTCATAAACACCTCCAATGGAGTTCTTGTAACACAAATATTTAGCATCCTTAGTCATTAACAGCTAGTTTCCGATAGGATCTTAATCGTGATAAATAGTAAATTAGTGTCTTTTACAATCAACTTTTTTCCGTGGAACGAAGAGCTTACAGAATTGAACAAAGAAAACTCAATTTTTACTTTTGGAATTTACACAATATACCGTAAAGCATGAACAGAATATCGCGATTAGTGTTTAACTATAATAGATTAGCTGCGCAGTTTCCAGACCCGTTTGCACATTGTTCAGAGAATAAAAAATAATAACGTTCGTTATTATTGTAGTTTAGAGAAAGTGATGAGAATTGCTTCAAATACTTTTCCATGTAAAGGTATTTGGAGCCAAAGTGTGTTAACAATCTAATAGGAAACATTACAAGGGCAAACGATCTTAGTTTCGAAAGTATCATAAACGTCATATTCATGCTCATAAAAACAAAATATGTGAGTAACAAATGTATGTGTTAGAATGCGGGAGCATTATGGTTATAAAAGATAAATGGAATATCACGATTAGTCCTTAACTAGTTACAGATTAGCTGCTCAGTTTCCTGTTCGGTTTGCAGCTCAGCCCGCTTGACTAGAGTTGGAGCCGCCGCTGGCGAGTCCGCCACAGCAATTGCTCTGCGCTGCCTTGGCACTGAAGCTCCCCAGGCCGATGGAGCTGCCTTCTGACTGGCGCTGGGCGGCCGCCGCTGCGGCCGAACTACTGCCATCCTTGCTTCTAGCCTGACCAATCAATTCGGCGGCAATTTCGTAGAACAGTCGCTCAACATTTTCCGCTTCCTTGGCGGACGTCTCCAAGAAGTACATGTCGTGCTGTTTGGCGAACTCTTCGCCAATCTGGGTGGGAATCTCTCGATCATCCCTGTCCGTCTTGTTACCCACCAGAATTTTGAGTACCTTGGAGTTGGCGTATTCCTGGATCTCGCGCAGCCAGTCTGGAAGGCAGTCGAATGTGGGTTGGCAGCTGATGTCGTACACCAGGATCAAGGCGTGAGCCGATCGATAGTAGCTTTGCGTAATGGATCGGAACCGCTCCTGGCCGGCGGTGTCCCAGATTTGAAGCTTGATCTTCTCGCCCTCCACCTCCACTGTCTTAATCATGAAGTCCACACCAATGGTGGCACCCTGGCCAGGGGGAAACAGGCCTTGAGTAAAGCGGCGCACTAGGCAGGTTTTTCCAACACCAGCGTTGCCCACTAGGACGATTTTAAACAGGAACTTGTAGTCCTCCATTGGGGCTGGTCCCAAAATGGGTTGGTTTTCGGGTATTTGAGTGGCTGGGTGTGGGTAAGTGTGTGTGTGCTCTGCGAAAGTAGACGAAAGTTAGTCGGAGTTTAGACACACCTATCCAGCGACGCGTAACGATTATACTTTGATGGCTGGTGGTGGTTCGTTGGATCAGCTTACGCCATCCCCAGCGAAGACAACGCCTCTCACCTGTGGCTCACCTGGTGCTCTATCACTACCTGGGAAGCGAGTTGGGTGGTGTCAAAGGCTGTTAGCCTTGTTTTTTGGCTTATTTGGCTAAAAGATGATGACTCAACAGCAGCTGTAGGTGCTTGTTACTTGCTTATCTATGCGAATCGGCCCCAAGTCCATTCAGCAGGGCTTCGGCCAGGTTCACTATGCTTGAAAATTGGCAATACACTGGTTGCATGCTGCCGCATTAATTACCAGCCTTAATTTTGCTTATGTTTACCAACAGAATTTTGCTGTATTTCGACGTGATGGTATTTGATTAGAGATGTGAAATACCATCAATTCCCTTAGCGATACTTCCCGATGTTTCTCTTTGTATCGACGGAATACTTTTTGAATACTATCAAAAAATGTGTCATATTTTATAAAAGCGACATCTGATTTAGTCAATTGGCGTTAATTCTCTTTTAAGCACATGTATGCAGTGGCTTTATGTTAATATGCCCCTGTCTAAACAGGCGCCTATAAATTTATAAGAAACGATATCGATATATCAGTCGCAACGAAGTATGGTTATCTAGTTATCGATTGTGCATCATCGATAAGTTATGTGACAACCCTGTAGCTGAAAACAAGCAGCCACGCTAGAGAAGAAAATCTGGTAGAAAATTTATAAAAATTGTATTTGAATAAGCGCGAAAGCCAAAAGAGAAGTTCGTAAGTGGTCCTGTGATTTGCTTTGTGCGTCCCCACCACATTTTGATTTCTCCACACGTGCCAGACACCGAGCAGTGGACTTTTTTCACGGAGCACCCCGGATAGCACCGAAGTAATTTTTGAACATGGCCGAGGACTTCGATGTGGAGGCGATGCTTGAGGCGCCGTATATGAAAAACGTAAGTTCCCAAAGGTCGGGTAGCAGCCGATTATCGTTTAAATTAAGTCCCACTGGCCTTGTGCCCACCCAATGCGATTATTTTGCTGTGAAAAAAATGAAAAAAAAACAGTTACTTCATATGTATGTTTGTATACTTCTTTTCCCCACATAGACACCAACAGGCGTTCGTGCATTTTGTGTTTGTATGTAAGTCTTCGTCTCGGGCACACACACATACACACACACATATATATATATATATATATGCAGTCGATGCATACTAAGATGTCTTAAATCGATTTTTAGCCTAATTTTGATGTTAAATAAAAAATCGGCAACCGGAACGCCACTCTGCGTGCTGATTTTCGTAATTTTTTTCATACTCGACTGCGTGCATACAGAAGTGTTTCGCCAACGAAAAATCTTTCTGTGTGTGGGTTTGTGTTGTTTATTTTTCTGCGCGGCATTTGATACAGTCGTGTTTTGCAGTGGGTGTACAGTGGGGTGCAAAATATTTGGCAGGGTTGCAATCGCAACTAAAACCGTTTAACAAGTGTCTGGAAAATTTAAAGGATTGAATTACTAACAGGACAGTCATGGTTTTATGATTGTTTTCACATTGAACTTACTTATTAAAAACAAACTTATATTACGGATATTATATACAATCTTATTTAACTTGGACTTCAATCTTTGAATTGGGTTTGTAGCAATTTGTATTCCTCTTATCTTATCTGGGCAAACCATCTGTAATAATATTCAAATAGGTTTAAACTTAGCCATATGAAATAATACTTGGAAATGTGTCAATATGTATATATATTATAAAATAATTTGGTTTTTTTCCGTAGGGCTTTTTAAGTAGTATTTACAATTGAATTTTTCGGTGTGTTGTGGAATAAATGTGATAAAAGTAATTATTAAGCACCAAAGCAAATCAAACATAGCTCGATAGCTTTCCAAGGTTTTCGCAATAAAAGGCTTGATCCATCTGAAGGACAAGCTTAAGTAGCAAATAAATTGAACTTTCTTTCGCCCCGAACCAAGAACTCATGAGTTCAAAGCTCTTATTGCTTCCTATCTGCTGTTTCGCTAAGAACAACCGAAAACTACCCACACACAATCACCATTAAAAAATTAAAAACCCAAACAAAATGCTAGAATAATTCTTAAGGGTGAAATGTCTTTGCAGAGAATCGAATAAGCTCAATATTGTTGCTAGAGATTGTTTTGGTCATTCTAAACACAAAAAGCTGGAGACCATTTGGTAAGTTTTGAATGTGCCAGAAGCTGCGAAAAACCAATTACAAAATTACAAAACAATAAAAAAAACCAAAACATATCTAGGCATTTTGTATTCAATATGATTTGTTTATGTTTGAGTTTTTTTGAACACAATCCAATTGAAATCGTTACCTTACTGCTCTATGTAAACCAATGAAACTGAACGTGCACTAAATTTCAGATATACTCCTCCTAACTTGTCTGGGGCAGCAGGCAGCACTACTACTACTCTCACTCACAGTCAGACAAGAAAGAAAGTATCGCTCAAATTACAAATTACAGATTTACCATAAACAGAAATCGAAAAATAAGCATAAATGACCAACACATAAGCCCAAAAAGCCAAGCCTAAACCAAACCTATTTGAACAAACAAAAAACGTAATAAGCAATTCTTAAACTATAGCACTACAATCTTACTTATATAATGTCTATGTCCTATATATATATAGACGACGTCTTTTTGAGAACCAATCAACCAGTCCACTCCACTAGCCAGCGCTAAACATTCCCCCAAAACTGATCTGATTGAGAATGAGAATGAGCATGGGAAATTTGCCCATGTGGAGACAACATTTCTCGCCGTCGTGAACCATCTGTGTGTGTGCCATATACAAATTAAATATATTATATATATTTAGCAAAACTATGTATAAGATATCTCTCTATATCTATATCCTTATTACTACCTAAAAACTGCTAAAAATTGGCAATGATCCCCAAATGATCATTGTTGACTTAAGCATTTCTACTTTATATACTTGCAGATGCCAAAAATTTAACTAATTTACTTTGATTTGCTTTCTCTTATTCAAAAAAAAAATATTTACGAAACTGAAAAAATAATATATCATAACAAACTCAATGATATAATCGAAAATCAACCAACATCAACAACGACCACAACGTAACGAACGATCAACACCCGTTATGTGTTCCCACCCACCAAAAAACTGAAACCAATCGACAAAAAAAAAAAAATAATCCACTTATCTGTATCTACATTATTGCTTGCGCCCAACCAACCCATCCTCCCTGTCCACTCCCACACCCAATCCACCAAACAAACAAAACAACCTATCTGTGTAGAATGTCAGTGCGGGCAGCGGTGGACGTGGTGGACGCAGGCACAGCGGCAGCAGTCCTGGCGGCGGAGGACACGATGACGAACACGCCGAGAACGCTCCACGGAACGGCAGCGGCGGCGGAAGCTCACACAAAAAACAAAGCAAGCGATCCCGGTAAGGACATTTAATAAATGATAAGTTAAAGTACTTAAGCCCTTCTTTTTTGCACTATCGCAGGAGTAGAAGCGGCTCACGAGATGGCAAATCTCGACGGGACCGCGGCAACGAACGCAGCACTCATCGGGACAAGGATAAAGAGCGCGATCGAAACCGCGACGGAGGAGACCGGGATCGACACCGCAGGGAAGGCGGCGATCGAGATCGGGAGCGAGAACGTGAGCGCGAACGCGAGAGAACTCGTCGCAGTAGATCGCGGGATGAGCGCGGTGGAGGTGGACGATACGGGGATCGTGACAAGGACCGGCGCTCTCGAGATCGTCGCGGCGGCAGCAAGTCGATGCAAGTGGATCGCTCGCGGGACAAGCGTCGACGCAGTCGTTCCCGCGATCAGCAGCGCAAACGGCTGAGTCCGATCCGTGAACGCAAGCGCAGCCATTCCCGCTCAAGGGATAGAAAGTAAGTTGACATCAAAACAAGATACCTTACCCTCTTTTGTTGGCTCTTTGTTACACGTCTTATTAATATAATTCTTACTAATTATAGCAGTCGACGTCGGGGAACCAATTCGCCACGACGGCGCTCACCAGCGAATGGAGCTGACCGCACCCCGCCCACCGAGCTCAGTCCTGAGGAGCGGGACGCCCGCACCGTCTTCTGCATCCAGCTGTCGCAACGAGTGCGAGCGCGTGACCTGGAGGAGTTCTTCTCCAGCGTGGGCAAGGTGCGCGACGTGCGTCTAATCACGTGCAACAAGACGAAGCGCTTCAAGGGTATCGCCTACATCGAGTTTGAAGATCCTGAGTCCGTGGCACTGGCTCTGGGCCTCTCCGGCCAGCGGCTGCTCGGCGTGCCCATCATGGTGCAGCACACGCAGGCTGAGAAGAATCGTCTCCAGAATGCTGCGCCCGCATTCCAACCGAAGAGTCACACGGGTCCCATGCGCCTCTACGTGGGATCACTGCACTTTAACATTACCGAGGACATGCTGCGGGGCATATTCGAGCCCTTTGGCAAGATCGATGCGATTCAACTGATCATGGACACGGAGACGGGCCGTTCCAAGGGCTACGGATTTATCACGGTGGGTTTTTGAGCTGTTCAATGACTTGTAGAGCGATTTAAACGACACCTTTTTTAATAAGAAATATCCTCTAAAGCATAGTTTGAATGGCTGAATTTGAGATAAAAAGAGAACATTAATTTAAACTAATTGCCTATTTATATTTTGCAGTACCACAATGCTGACGATGCCAAAAAGGCTCTGGAACAACTGAACGGCTTTGAACTGGCCGGTCGCCTCATGAAAGTGGGCAATGTGACGGAGCGCCTGGACATGAATACCACCTCGCTGGACACCGACGAGATGGATCGCACAGGCATCGATCTTGGCGCCACGGGACGCCTGCAGCTGATGTTTAAGTTAGCGGAAGGAGCCGGTTTGGCGGTTCCCCAGGCGGCTGCAAATGCGCTGCTGGCCACAGCTCCTCAACCGGCGCCAATGCAGCAGCAGGAGGCGGCACCATCGATAGCAACACAGTGCTTCATACTGTCCAATATGTTTGATCCTCGGACGGAGACAAATCCCACCTGGGACGTGGAGATCCGGGACGATGTGCTGGAGGAGTGCGCCAAACACGGCGGGGTGCTGCACATCCACGTGGACACCATCTCTCCCACGGGAACCGTCTACGTCAAGTGCCCGAGCACAACGACTGCTGTGCTGGCAGTAAATGCACTGCACGGACGCTGGTTTGCCGGTCGAGTGATCACGGCGGCCTATGTGCCCGTAATCAATTACCACACCATGTTTCCGGACTCCATCAACGTCGTCGATCTGGTGACGTCCACGCGCAAGAACACTGATGATTGATTTGAATGCGTGGACACAAATACTGTTAATATTCGTTACAAGAACTAATTTTTGGTCAAAACATTTTCAATTTTTTTAAAAGACTCGACGCAATCTGAAAATTAGGGGCACATATTAAAATACAAATATATATGAATTCAAAAATTTAAACACTTCTCAACTTGAACTAACTATGTCCGTAAACTATATAAATGTGTTTATGTGTATATTAGATTGCCTGAAATGCTGCAAGATCGTGTTACCCCAATGGAAAATTATGTAGTTTTTAGTGCTTAATTTGTAATTTGCTAGTTTGACCGCCAAAAATGTAAGGACACTGACCGACCGACCGACCTATCGATTGTTGGCTTGCACGGAGCTTGATTTTAAAACATTGGACATTGTAACATTTCCCATAATTGTTAAGCCTGTAGTTTACCATACAGATATTTTGTAGAAAAAAGAAACGCTAATCAAAAATAAATCGTGAAATCGGATGAGTATTGAGTTTCAAGTGGCGATAACGATAGACAGGTTCGCCTGATTATCGGTGCACAGCGATAGTTTCGAGTGCAGCCCTAGTTCTTGCATGTGTTGGGCAGCAGCCAATCGAAATCTGGCTAAATAAAATTAGTTAAACTCTTTGCTTTGCCAGCACAAACGCACACAGTACGGTTCACATTGCATATTTTAGACAATTAACCAATAGTAAACATTTTCCAATTACTGACGAGCGCGATGTTAAGTGCGGAATTGAGGAAAATTCCATGTGACCCCTGAATTTCGTGTGCGTGTGTGTTTGTGAAAGCAGCGCGGAGAAAAAAAATGGCAAACACAAGCCAACTACAACAAATGTAGGTACCACACAGCAACAACAATTAGAAGGGCTATTATAAGGGGCCGAAAATGAAAATTCAATAATTTGACGCCTTGACGCAAAGGTTAGTTTTTCTAAGAGCTGTGAAAATTATTATGAAATGTGAGAAGTGTGCGCCTGTGTGTTTTATAATTCCCGCACACACGCACAGCTGCGCCCCCGCAAATTTGTGTGCGTGTGTGTGCGAGTGTGTTCATTTTTTGACCTCCCCCAAGCAGCATCCCCCCCACCGCCCCTCTAAGCCAGCTGATTCATGCTGCTGGTGATAAATCAATGCTTTTAATCGAAGAAAACTATAAAAAACAACCACATGCAACATTAAACGGTGTCGTCTAATGACCCTGCCCCATTAAACAACAACAACAAGCGACGCGACGCGCTACTTATATAAGTGCAAAAGTATGTGTGTGTGTGAGTGTGCGTTTGAGTGCCAAAACAACGCAACTTTAACAAATTGCTTGGCTTTTTGGCAAGCGTTTGAGAATTGTCGTCGCTTGGAAATTAATTTTAGAGCATTATGCCATCCACGCTAGTGTTTTTGGCCTGACAATTGCGCGCTCTTTACGTCTAAAAGAAAAAGAAAGAGAAAGGAAATTTGAAAAATGCCTTCCTGTGTGTGAGTAATAGAATGAGTGTGTGCGTTTGTGACGGCAGCGCAGCTGCGGCGCTGCCAAACTATTACCGTTAGCCGGCGGTTTTCATTCACGATTTTCCGCTTTGTTGTTAATTCTAGCTAAAAGCGAATTCCCCTCTGTTCTTCGATTTTCTACGTGTTATGCAACGCAAAATGCAGCCCAATGGGCGAAAAAAAGAGCGCCATTGATTTTCCGCTGTTATCATTAGGCGGCTGTATCGCGATTTTGCGGGGAACACCTACCTTTCTCTTGGCGTCACATGCTAAAAACTCTGCTCTTTGTGCGTCATCGTTTAAAAGTCGTTGCGAGTTGCAAATTGAAAACTCCAATTCACACTCAGCTGTTCGCGATTGCTTCGTACACTGCGAGAATAAAGCTAGTCGATACTTAGTTCACATGCCATTGGCATTTTAAACAGTATATTAAGGGTATTCCGGATCCTTTTTTTTTTTTTTGCATTCACGTACTTATGATGACCATTATGATCTACATACATAGGTCATAAAACATCTGCGTCCACTGGTGAAAAAAAGTCCAGGTAGAAAACTCACCCCTTTTCAAATAAATGTTCACCTTTTTCAGTCTAAAAATTTAAGGTTTGAGTATCTTATCCTATTACTATTTGTATATATATTGGTGGGTATCATTTGATCATCAAACTAACCACTAGTAAACATTATTTCTTTCTGTGCTGTGTTTATTGACTAATTACACTTCCACTTCTTGTTCGCTCGTTTTTTTGTTATTATCACCGCGGTTTTTATGTGAGTCTCCGAGTGCAGGCGACGGGCCTCTGAGCACGTAGTCTATCCGTCCCACATGGTTTTGGACATCTCTTTGACTCTTGGATCTGCTCTTCGAGTACTCCATATTTCCGACCTCGAAAACGTCGGTATGACTCGACAAAGCTCGCAGACTCCACTCGATCAATAAGTTAGCCAAGAAGAATCAGTTAAGGCCTGCGCGGCGCTCAGGTCTCTACTTTGGTAGTTAAAAGTTTGCATTGAAGTATAAGAACATTTTCCTAATAAGTGCTAGCCGCAGTCTCAATTAATCGTAATTGTCAAACCGTAGTGGTATTAAGCATATTTTACATATAACTACAAAGATAATGTATACATAAATATCAGCGTATTAACGAAAATGAGTTATTATCTTGTTATTATCTTGTTATTAATGGATTGTTTTTTATCTACGTGAAAATCTAACTAAACTAAAACACAATCGAATCCATTCCATTGCCAAATTGTACCGTGTGGAAAAGGCCTAAACGCCTATTTCACAGAATTTCACGGGGTGTCTGCCTTTGCGACTGCCAATTTAGTAGTTGATAAATATTGGTCGAAAATCCTTTGACGTTTTGCTAATATTTATAGTGTTAATAATCATTCACATTCGCCCGCCGACTTTATCAGCCAGCAAATAGATAAGCAAAAGTCGCGTACGTTCGTTCCCCTGTTCGTTTGCTAGCAATGAACTCATTCGAATGTAAATAGCGAAAATAGAGTGGAAAAAGTCGCCTGGCAGCTGGCTTATAAGTTTCATGTGATTGCCAGCAAATTAACACAAGCCCGCCTTCTCCTTCTCCTCTCCAATTTCAGTTGAGCAACTAACCAGAAGCGGAACAGAGGAGGAGTTCCCAACCCTCCAAGTGGTGCCCACCCACCCCGAATCCCCAAATCAAGGAGTAACAATTCCACGACAATACTGTTATCCAGAAGCGATCACCATTTAATGCTATCCGCAACTTTGGGGGCCAATGGCGGCTCTCAGCCGCTCAGTCCCTCCGCCCAGGCGACGCTCAGCAAGCACCTGCCGCGCCTCCAGTCGAAGCGTCTCCTCCAGCAGACGCAGTTGCAGTCGCCGGCTGCCCCCAGACCACAGACCTGCGATGCCAGCTGCCTGACCGGTGAGCAAATCATTTCGATCTTTCCCACAGTCCGACTACCACGAGCTCAGCTTACACAGACTGAGTACTCTTCCATTGTGCAGCCACATGGATAAGCGTTTGGATTGATCAATTTAATCGAGAAGTCACCAATTCTCATTCCTGCACTGCTATTCAGGAAATTAACTCTCTGGCCAGAAATGGTTGCATTCAAATTAAGTTTATCAGCAGTAACGAAAAGCGAGCATTCTTCTGTGGTAAATCTGAGCATGGTAGTTGGACTGCAGGTGCACTCTAAACTACTTTTCTCACAATCGTGCTAATATACTGATATATGTTGTAATTTTCACAGAGCTATGCAGCAGCGAGAATCTGCCCGAGGTGGAGATTTTTTCGCTGCTGGAGGAGCAGATACCCAAGTACAAGGTGCGCAACGACTTCCTCACAAACTTCTCGGGCTATGCGAATGAGGACTGGTTCGTTCCGGCCCCAGCGCTGCCTATTCCGCCGGAGGGCCTGGGCCTGACCAAGGAGCAAACAAGAGAGTGCCTAAACTACTTCCGTGAGTTGCCTTTTACTATTATCTTTTACTATTATCTGTAGAAAGTCAAGTGCGTTTTCCATGACTAGATAACGAATGAGATCATCGAGAAGTCTTAAATATTATTTGAACTGAGACTTGTTCGATGCACTATTTATCTGTTTTACTTTATATTTGTGTGACCATATAGAGTTGAAATTCTTATTAGTAAAGGAATACATATTCCCATTTTTTTATTTAACGATATTATTAGGATATCACCAGTACAAAATTGCAAAAGCAAAACTATTGCAAGCCATAACTGGGTGAAGACCAAAGCCATTTATGACTTTCCTAATATATTTGTTTTTATGGCACTGGTCGGCTCTGGCTAGCTATACAATTGCCCAATTAATACAAATTTATCAGCGGAAACTTGTGCGGTCACCCTTTGAATCATTCATATTCAGTGCGAGTTATACAATCTGTATACTATATTATTCTCTATGTGTATTTGGTTTATGTATGTATCTTATATGTCTCAACTTGTAGTTTTTCTTTGGTTTTTTGAAATCCCCAATTGTTTTTATGCGTTTTTAAGTATTTTTCAAATTGTTTATCCACCTCCGCTTGACAGCAAAACGCAATTTCCTTTTATCTACGCAAGAAAGCAGATTAAAAATAAATTGCCATATATAATATATATTGTGCAGAATTCTTTTTGTATCACATGCCAATGTTTTCTGTCTCTGACATTTGTGCGAATATTATTGTTAATATTTCTTAAGCTCTTTTGGAAATGTTTAGTTCAAGGTTATTTATGGTTTTTGAGTTGAAAGCCATATGTATGATAATAGATACTTTGATTTAATAACTTTTAAATAATCTTCTATTGGCTGTAACAATGAAAAAGATGCCATTAATGCGCGCTTCTTTAGTAAGCAACAAACTAATTCAATCTTATTCGTGGTAATACTATATATAAATACTAAATTAAAAGTTTTATTTCCGAAATATATTAAACCCTTTCGATTTATCGATTTCCCGCGCAATTTCAACACTTGTTGCTGTGGACTCGAGGTAGTGTTGTGAAACGGCCGGGCACAGCTGTGGCCTGTCATTCGCACAAGATCATTGCCACATGACAGCGCCAACGAAACAGCTGAGTGGGGCCCGGCCGGCGGTCTGGCAACGCTGCGCGTGCTTTTCTCACATTGCCTTTCGATTTTGTCGGACGTTTGAAATCGGTGGGGAAGAAGGAAAAGTAATGGTGCTGCGCTCCGCGTGCTTGTGTGTGCGATATTTCAAATGTCTTAGCGCCGCCGCGAAATAAATACGTAAACCGAATTGTTTGTGTGCCAAAACGAAATGTAAGCGGTGGTCCGTTGGCGTTCGCCCCGTTAATAAATGCGAAAATTACGAAAAATTGCGAAAAATCTGTGTGTTTCGTTCGGCGTTGGCAGTGAAATTGTGCGTGTGCACGACTGGCATAATTTGCCAAAAATACTCGAAAAATATGTGTGCCAAAGAAAAGCAAAAAGGCACAAAATGGCAAAAAGGCGAGCCAGTGGCACTGCCGAAAAATCATTAACGCAAAATTATTAATAATATTGCTCATACGCGCTTCGTGCGCCAGAGCAGTTGGAATTTCTCCAAGTGCTTTTGTTCGTGCCGTCATACGAATTGAATTTATTTTTAGGACAACTATTGGCAGAGTATGTGTGTGTGTGGTGTGTGTGAGTGCTAAACTTTTTTTTCTTTCTTCATTTTTCTGTGAATTATGAAGCGGCAAATGCTGGCTGTTGTAAACATTTAAAGGGAACGCGCGTATTAATGGGTGGAGGCCATGGGCAGAGCTTGTTGGCTGTCAGCTTAATTTGTTCTTGCCGTTCAATGGGGTTTCTTCGCTTGCAGTTGTTGTCGTTCCGTCTCTTTACATAATCGTTTTTCCATGCCGTCTTTCGGTTTCGGTTTCGCTGATAAGAAGCGTTTTAATTCTATATGGCCCTCTATCGGAATTTCCCTCTATCTCTGTCGCGCATCGACATTCCGTCCCTGTCACTTCAAAAAACCAGCTGTTTGCCGATGTTTGTTTGCATTGGGTGTGTGTTCTTTCGATTGTACATAGTAAATATGTACATGCATACATAAATATGTACATATGTGCGCGGTGGTCAGACAATTTACCACGTATTCCCGCTAGACGAATTCACGACTTCCAGTTCTTCGACTGCAGCCGGTTTACAGTGATCCCTGGGTAAACAAAAGATGCTAATTTGTAGCACTCTGCTAAGAACACAAATAAGCAGAGCAAAGGTCCATCAATCCATGTGGATGTGATCAATTTTAATACAGTAAGACTTCAAAAATAGTATAGTAAAGTAGCGTTGGATACACAAATATCAATGAAATAAGGCATACAGCATTTGGTTTTGACACTGAATTTCCATAAAGACTAATAATGAGCCAAAAATTGTCAATTAGTCATTCACTTAGACCTTGTAGTCTTCACCTTCTAAAAGTAATGATTAATAAGCATGAATCACAGGGCATGGATCTCTGTTATACAATAGTTGATGACTTCTCCCATAGCCAGATATAACTGTACTCCATTGGCGTGGCTTCTTGATCGATCGGCATTACGTCGGTCAGTGGCTTTTCCGCATCAATCAACGGTTTATCTGGCTGAAGAACGCGTTCCGTTGGCTCATCAAGTGTTCCGCCGGCAACTAACCGCAAACTTCAAGAGCACCAAGTACAAATGTACAAATGGCGCTTGAGCTATGGGCCACGTTAAATGGACAGTCATAATCGCCCTGGCCATTGTGCTTTCATTGGTGCTAAGCCTGTGCCGCACCAAATTCCGCGCGAAAATTGGTGTCATGTTCGTTGGTCCTAAACTCGGGCACCCCAACAAGCAAAGAAAAGAAAAGCGGCAAAAAAGCCGCTTATGTGCGAGTGACCATGCTTCTTTTTATTCAGCAAACAATTGCCCGAGATGGTTTACATATTGTGACACACTTTCATTGCGTCACTTCGCAAAAGCACTGCACCTGCGAACATTCGTTCAATCCGCCGCTGTTTTCCTCTGTGTCACTGGCCTATTGGGGAGGACATTCACATTGCCCGCCGCTAATTGGTCCAAGAAAATGTGGCTCAAAGCGTTTTCCCGGTAATAACCACTTGATGCAACAACTACCCAGGCTATCACTCACTTCGCCTATCAATTGCAGCGGACGTCGAACTTCCTTGACTTTGCCGTTGCTCGTTATTGATCATCGGCTGTAAACAAAGCTAATTAAATATTAGCTGCTCTCAATGCAGATTTAAGCACCTGAAGAGTTCAGAAAGACCAGTTATCAGCTGGTGCTCATGGAGAGGTGAATTAGTTCAACATATTCCGAGTAAGAAATTGGTAGAACGTTTGACTATTGCTTATGGCAACATTCAAGTGGTTGGCTAAGCTCTAGAATGGTTGTGACTTGGACTGCATAAATTGAGTGCTTTTCAGTAACATTTCTTTCCATTTGTTGCGTCACATTTTGTATCTTATTTCTGATCTTAAGCTTATCCGTCGCAAAAGCAGGTAATCCGACTGCTTACGAATAAAGCTTTGCGCACTGCCCATCTTGTAGTGACCATAAAAAACTGCTTAAATGCACCGGACTTTTGCCAATAATTAATTACGAACAGCATTTGTGAAAGTTGATGTGATCCAAATACATCAGAAAAACTGAAAAAAAAAAAAAAAATAGATAACATGCCAAATAACAACTTAGTTGGCCTTATGTTACTGCTGCCGTTTTCGTTTCATTTTCGCGTGTACGAATTGATTGGGATGTTTGTTTTTGGGATGTTTGCTGCTTTTCCCTCAGCTATTCAGCTTTGTTCAGTTGTCTTTACATAATTACCCTACCCTGCGGCCCACGAATGCCCGATCGGCTATTATCTTCTCGCCCATTATACATATATCATATATCACATTTGGATTCAATCAGCCAATCAGCCAAGCTGTATGTGCTCATTCTTGTTGGGCCGCTCGTTTTGTCATATGTCATATGGTTTATGGTTTGCGGTTCATCTATGCGATAAAGTGATTTATTCCTCGGCTCCCTTCGAATGTTCAGTACCTGGAGTGCGGGAACGTGACTCACAGGTGCATACGCGGTGTGCATGTCGATGAACCTACAAATCCGCGACCAAATTGAGTTTTTTACGCAAAGCACAGTACCGCACTCAACTGCAGGGATGCAAAAAATTAATTTCAAGCTAAAAACGGTGACTCGGATCAGTTGACTCATCGCCGCATCTCACTCTGGGCACCAAGGCTTTTTGTTCGACTAGCCAGCAGCTTTATGTTGGCCATCTCATGTTGGCCGTTCATTTGGCACAACCGTTAGTATCTGAATCTAGCTCGGCAGTTATCTCAGCTGGGTTCAGCTCAATTTTCTTTCACTTCGCCCGACTGGCCGTCCGGCCTCATATATGATATTATGATCGAATCGAATGCTGGCTATTGAGAGCGTGAATGGACCAGCTTCTTGGGATGTGCACCATTTCCCACATTCTGTAGCGCAACCCACGCCTTTTTCCCACCTGAGTGGCGCGTTCTAGGTGTTGCGCGTTGGCCAGAGTTTTCCCAGCCACCTACGTGATCTTGGCCACGGACCAACTCCATTCGAACGCATCTCCCATTCCGGACAAGGCTAACTAATTTGTAAAACTCGTTTGCGCCCAACTTTCCTCAAGTGGCAGCCACTAAATCTCCGTCTTGCCCAAAGTCTGTCCACTCTTCTACTGCGCGTCGCGGTGTGAAGTCGTCGCAGTTTTGAAATATTTGTGATTTATTTTTTTCGACCGGCATTGTATGTAAATGCTGGGATTTATATGCGCACACAATTTGCCATTGTTGGTATTTTTGGGAAATGAGGCAAACATCTTCCGCAGATTGGTGGTGCCTGCTGCCTGCTGGTGGTGACTTACCTCATAATCCGAGAGTAACATTCGAGAGCCGGTCGAAAATAGCCTATCGATAAGTGCGATTCGGGGCGTAAAGATACGGATTTCTTTGGGGCACCTGCTGCGCAGTATTTTAACAAGGAATCAGACAAAGTTACTTACACACACGCACACCGAAACTCGCAATCTTTATAGGCACTGTATGCAAGCCTAATCCCAGAAAAGCTGTTAAAACAAAACTTTCAAATTCCCAGTTAGAAGTTAATTGTTCGTGTGTTCAAATACATGTTTTAAGTCGAAATTCAAATTAAAAAGTTCGCGCTGAAGCCAAGCAAACGATGTACGTAAAGCAAAATGCCACTCCTCAACAGTGCAATGCGAAGTAAACCAAATCATCAAGAACCAGAGCCCCATCAGCATGCCATCAAGAAGCTGGAGGCCCTGCCCATAATAGTCGAGCAGGAGGCGGACGATTATGGGCTAACCTTCAGGAACGGCAACCAGCTGAATAGCACCTTTTCCGTGGACGCAGAAGCCGGCAGTTCGTCGACCTCGCTGGTCGAGAGCAAGTCGAGCAGCTCCCTGTGGTCCACCGCCTCCGAGGACTCCCTGAACGCCACCCTGATCACCAGCCAGCCGTCCAACTCCAGCAAGCACTTCGAGAACACCTACAAGCTGCTGGGTCAGCACCTGGATACCAATTGCCAGCGCTCGGCGGACAAGCGGCAGCAGCTCAATGGCTCTGCGAGCGATTTCGATAGCCTATCCAGCTGCTCCTCCATGTCGGCGATCGTCAACGGGATTGAGCCACCGCCCACGCGCCTGGAACTGGAACTGGAGGCAGTGGATCGCATGCGCTGCATTGTCCAGCAAATGAAATCGGGGCCAAAGTCGATGGATCCACCGCTGGGCGTGTCGGCTCCTCATCTGGCCCTGCTGCACGACTTCGCCTCGAAGGGACAGCGAAAGGTGGAGGCCAGTGTTCCGGGCACTCCGGTACCCAGTCCGATAGCGGGCGTGCTGGAGGCACCGCACTTCGAGTTGCCACAGGAGCTGCTGCAGGCAGCCAGCAGTTGGGAACTCATGTACTATGCCTCCAAGAACGTCGATGGCAAGAACTGCCTGAAGGTGGTGCGCAGTCTGCTGACGAACAAAGGTAAGGGTTTATAAATACGATGTTTCTGGAGGTTCGGTTCTGTTTCCGTTTCCAAGCTGTATTTTCTGAACTTGTAGCCTTGCCTATAGGCAATGTCAAGTATCTGATAATTGAGGCATTAAGATAACATATAATCCATCACTACTCATGGCACAAGAGATAACAATCACTGTAGTGGATAAGTGCGTGTGCGATAAGTACACTCGCAAAAGTTTCCGATTTGATGCGCCTTTTAACATCAATTAAAGTTATAGCTCGTCCAAAACACGACGTATGTAAATCAATATAAATAATATAAAAAATCGAGCTTGCCACAGTTTTATTGCATTACACCAATCAAATACTTTCCATGTCTATATTAAATTAGTAATATTTTTATCTCGTGCAATCGGCAATGATATCTCCCTGACCGATATTCTTACAAATAGATTAACTTAGATTGTTTTGTTATTAAGGTATTTTGACAATATGGGCTCACACTTTCGTACTTTCTTTACTTATCACTGAAGTGCAGGCTGCATGTCTTAGCCTTAATTTGAGCCTATCTTATCGGAGGTCTTTTGTATTTTTCCAATTAATGAACTTTATTGTTGTTTTGCCTGGTTATTTTTGAGTTCTTTCGTTGTGGTCGACGTGTGAGCAAACACGACAGCCATTTTTTGCACATACAATATGATTCCCCATTTCTGCCTATTTATTTTCCTTTATTTCGACGAGTGATGTTTAGACTTTGTATTTGCTTTCGATATACTACATGGATCGTGCCGACTTGTTGAGTCTGCCATATTGATATTTGCACAACTTATGATGGCTTTTTGTTCACTCCTAAAATCGCCTATAGACGATTTTAGCAAGTTCATTAGAAAAACTATCGAGTTTGAGGGGAACGAAGGGCAGGATGGCGAAGAGCACATGATCTCATCTTGTGCCTGGGATCTTTATTGCTAGGGCCGCCATTATCTACGCAAGTTTGTATTAATTTAGTTTTCCAAATGTGGAGAGGAGCTTTTTCGCCTTATCATCTGTTTGCCAGACACACTATCTTGGCCGATTGATTGCGGAAAAAGCTCCAGTCATTTATTGCCATTAATGCAGGCAAAAAGGCACATGACATTATTGTCTTGAAATCATCACTGAAGTTCTATTAGCGTAAAGCTGCCAAAAACCCATTAAGTACAGTTTTATGACTTGCACGTAGGTGGGTTTCTCTATATCTTAAAAACTAATCGAGACACTATACTAAAGTGTTACAAACAACTGATTCCCTTATGGGATTTTAATGTACCCGGCGCACATGACTCATCTTATTAATATCAATTGTGGGATATGTTAATGAATAAAATGTATAATGATATGAAATGAATAAAGGGAGCAAGGATAATGGTACGGTACAACTTCCATGTATTCATTCATTTATAGGTTATACTATAAAATAAAATGCTAAACGCAGACGCAAGATATTGAGTTTTCTTTCCATTTTTATGACTGTCCGACGCGTGCTGTAAATCATTAAGTGGAACATTAGCAGTCACAAACTCAAAGTAGATTTTTAATTTTTAGAGCACAGTCCGGAAGATCGTAAGTCAGCTAATCCGATCCATCGGTGATCCTATACTATTTCATTTTGTGCAATAGTTTTCTACCTGATTTATCTACATACATACATATGTACCTAAATAAATGTTTTGAAGTTCTTGGAAATACGTCTGAAATAGCTACGCAGAAAATTACCCGCGTAGTTTTTCGCGCCCTAACCATGAATGGGATTAGGATTAGGCGAAAAATGGTTCCGGTTTTTAGTTGGAGTTTTCTATATACTCGCTGTTTACCTGAGAAATAGGAAATATGATATATTGTGAGGGGAAATAAACAATTGGCAAAGGGATTTGATGGCCAGGGGTCGCTTATGGAGGGTATGTATGTAAATGTAATTCAACCATCCCTGCTATCGAAGTATTTATGTATATTTCGCATTGAATAGTTACGCAGTATCAATAAGCCGACCCTCTTACACCATCGCTATTTGCCTTTTTGGGCTGGCAACACTGTACCGCTCTCTTACTCTCCCATTTGCTCTCCCCAAGTGTGGATGGCATGGTGGTGGATGTGGATTTCGATTCCAATACAACAAACCAAATTCATTCACTCTTGGCTTCCACGCCTCGCGTTTGTCATTCTCTCGAGTATCTGCAATCTGTAAATTACACAATTTGTGCAAAATCCGAACGGAAAACTAAAACAATTTGTGCCAAACAATTTGCCAAAGTCAAGGAGTTGAAATTTCGAATAGTGCGCTGCATGCGGTTAAAGATATAATGAGCAATTCGAAACGTTTGCAAGCTGCGGAAAGAATATAAAAAACAGCACGCAAAAGACGTAAGAAGAATTGACTGTATTTGTGTGTGTGTACCGTCACGAGTTTGGAGCGCAGTTTTCGCTTGTCTTCTTCTTTCCATCTATATTTGAAGTTTTCGCGTTTATAAGTTTTTTGTTGTGCACGGGTTATGTCTCTAACCTTTGGACTTTTGAACTGCTATTATATATTTTTTGTGAAGTGAAGTGAAACGAGGAAATATTTAGCAACATGTGAGTTTACCAAAATTGTCTTGTAGTATTTCCATTTAGAATTCCCAGCTGTAACCGTAACTATTGCCATTTCCCTTTCACTGGAAATGTCTTGGGGGAAAACGCCTTTTACTTTAAGTGCTGCTGCAGTTGTTGTTGTTATTGCTGTTTCTATTGTTGTTGCTGCCTGCGCTGCCGGTTCTCCTCGGTCGACGTCGACGTCACAGCTGCCATTTGAGTGTGTGCGTTTGGCCGAGCAAGAAGTTCCACTTCCAGTTTCCAAGCTGCGCTCATGGCTATTTATAAAAACAAAAACAGAAAAGATAACATTGAGCCAGTCAAGCGAGGTTTTTTTTGTGCTTTATATATATTTTTGGCCAAGCGAAATCTTTGAAAGAAATAAATTAACGAGCTGCAAGTGATTTTGCGCATGCTCCGCGTTTAGTGGGTGGCAAAGAGAGTCAAAAGTGAGAGGGAGAGAGTGGGAGAGAGCCGCGCGATGACAGTTATTCATTTTCTCTTGTGACTCTGAACAATTCGCATTAATTTAGCAATTAGTTTTAATGTTTACATTCACCGAGCATCAAGGCAATTGAATAAAAAACTACAAAATCATGTGACCCCCGGCCCGGATGAAAAGAAATAAAAGGAACGGAAAAACGGGGTGAATTACGACGAGGGAAAAAGAAAACACCCCTATATGTACCGCCAAACAAGCCGAAAGTGCCTAGACGGAATTTGTAAAATGCTTTAAAAATTACATAATACAAATCGAAGAGGAAATCGTCAACGAACCGATTTAAATTTAAATGTGCTTAGATCTAAAGCAGGAACGCTAAGTGACTAAGAAAAAAAAATTGCCAAAGAAAACGAAAGAAATCAACAAAGACAAAATGACGCACGTAAACAACAGGGAAGAAATGGAAAAGGAGATGGAGCCAACGGGAGAGCGAGAGAGAGACAGGGAGACTGCTGCCGGCAGCGGGGTCCGTCATCGATTTTTAGCCAGTGCATCGGAGCGAGATGCCAATAGCAGGAATGCATTGGAAGCTGCAGCGACAGCAACAACAGCCACGACAGCCACAACGATTACCAACTTGGAAGACTTGGCCTTCGAGGCATGCCAAAATTGGTCGGAATTGCACCAAGACTTCTTCATCACGGACGATGAACTTGAGTACGAGGATGAACTCTCTTTGGGCAGCAGCATTGGCAACATTGCAATAACAACGGCAGCAGATGCAGCAGCAGATGCTATAATAACGGGAGAACAGCAGAACGAGCAGCTGCTGATGGAAGGTGCTTATGCTATAACTGTTAAATCGATGAACCCAGTCCAGTGTGGAGCTATTGCATTCTTTACCAACACTGTCAGACGGAGCCTTTCTTAAAGCGACTCGCTACAGTGAACTTTTGAAAACTGTGGATGTTTACTGAAACGACACAGTAAAGAGTTCCTACCTTGAACAACATTTTTGTACATTAACAAAAGTTTGTGAAAAGATTTCTAATTTCACTTGTGGCTGCATTGTTAGAAATATTTGTGTACTTATCTATACAATATTGAGAAATGTATCTTCTCGATATATTCTCGAGTATATTCTCAAATTTTGGGGAATGTAGTTTTTTTTTTAAACACTGTCAAACAGACCCTGCCGAACAAATTGCCATTATTTTCTACGAATATACATACTTAAACATAGTTATTGCATCTATTGAACTGCGTTTATAGTTACATAATTATTTGGTTATTATATATTTTATAGTTCTATGCGGCAACCGCGTTAGCCAGATGACTCGGGCGTACGATGACATTGAGGCCGTGACGCGACTGCTGGAGGAGAAGGAAAAGGACCTGGAGCTGACCGTTCAGATTGGCAAGGAGTTGCTCACGCAGAACAATGCACTCGAGGCACGGGTCGCGGATCTGGAAACCGATCTCAAGGCCTCCAACGACGATCGCGCCCAGCTGGTTCACGAGCTGCACAAGAAGAACGAGCTCATCTCTGTGCTTACCAACGACGCAGATGATGGCACAGATACTGGTGAGTAAAACACAGATAACGTAATCTATATGGGTAGATAAGTGACCAAAAGATCAACGTTGAATAACTCCAATAGCACTTAATTCGTGATTTAATGACTAATTATATTTAATTGTTGCTCCACAGACACTCCCACCATGTCGAAGTCTATAACTTTGGATCTACTGCAGCGCAAGGTCAACTCTCTGCTTGACGAGAACAAGTCTCTGAAGTCCGAGGCCACTCAACTGGCCCACCAGACGGACGAGGTAGAGGAGCACGAGCGCCAGCTGATGGCCGATATCAGTGCTCAATTAAGCGATGCCAATTCGCAGTACGACAACCTCAGTTTGGAGTTGGAACGGCAGCGGGAGGAAAACCGGCTGCAACATGAGCAGATCGTGAATCTGACCGCTCGCCTGGCGGAGGCGGAAATGCGGTTGCACCAACTGACGCAAGACAACGACGAACATCTCTCACTGCTTCACGTGACCAAAGAAAACCAAAATGCTTTGGCACTGGAACTGGTGGAGTTTAAGCAGCGTTACGAAGAGGTGCTCGCTCTGCTTCACTCTGCTCAGGATCAACTGAAGCAGCAGCGAAAGCGGTCGCAGCCACAGGCCAGGAGCTCATTCCTCGGCGGCCTTGGAACGAGTGGCGCTGGCATGGGCGGTAGTCTCTTCGCTCCGGATTCGCTGCACTGCGAGCTTATGGAGTCGTCCCTGTACTCAGAGAATAGCCTAGACTCTGGCATATCCGGCGATAGCCAGCGAGCAGCGGATCGCATAAGCCGCATGATGATGCACATGCCGTCGGGCGGCATGAGTTCGTCCACCATGGGAGGTAGCGTGTATGCTGGAGCTGGCAATGTGCCGCCTTACAAGCGGGTGTTCGATACAGTGCGATGTGCCGGCAAAAGCGGCAACTACATGGACAGCGGCAATGTGTCGATGACCCAACTGGGAGCCATGTCGATGAGCAGCTCTTCGGGGCCGCGCATGGCTTCGATGGCGTATCCAGCGGGCTCTTACTATCGTGGCGGTAGCAATCAATCGCTGGGAGTTAAAACTCTGTCAAGCGAGAGTCTCAACTCCCAGTCTGATGACGGCTATCCAGCCCAGCCCTCTGGTGTGCCAGGAGCGCCCGGCGCCAAGGAGCTGGAGGCGGCTCTCAAGAGGCTGACGCCGGCTGAGGTCTTGGCCCGCCGTGCTATGTTGTCCTATGCGCCGGCTGGAACCTATAACTACGACGAACCCATAGGTCACGGAACAGGTAACGCCCGAAACTCGGACCTACCTCTGGGCGTGCGCACGCCGGACAGTATCATGTCAACCGGCTCCTCGGGAATGTCGGGGTCCACGAATCACATGTCCGCCTCGATGACGCACCAGTGGCGCCTACCCGAGAAGCTGCAGATCATCAAACCCATGGAGGGATCGCAGACCTTGCACCATTGGTCGCGCTTGGCCACGCCCACGCTCAGTGGACTGCTAGACGAGCGTCCCGGCGTGACGATCCGTGGTGGTCGTGGGTTGGACGATCTGGGAATGCAGATCTACACGCTGTCGGACGTAGAGGAGGATGTTAGCGATGATCTACCCGGCAAGCAGTTTGAGGCACCGGGCTGCACGTTCACGTACACCAACAGCATGGTCATGCATCCGGACGACGGATTCGTTAACGATCTGTCATTCCTCTCACAGTCGCAGATGTCGTCTCGAATGGCCTCCACGTCGACGTCCAGGCAACCCAGGTTAGTATAAAATATTATTCGAGCTTCTATAAATGTAATCCTATTACTTAAGGTTTGTGGGATTTATATTAGTTCATGTCATTATTTATTTCGTAGAAATAATGAATCGTTATATAGTCAACACATGTGCCAACTGTCATGTTTTTGACACTCGTTTCCTTTTCTTGTTTTTCACGCATTATTTGTAAGCCCGAATTCTAATTCTTTGCCTAATCTCACTTTCAGTTGTCCTGCCACGCCGCGTGCTGGATTGTCGCGCAAAAATTCCTGCTCCACATTTTCGGTGAACCTCGGACTCGCTGGAATGCTGAACGAGAGGGGCATCAAGGCGGTGACGCCCAGTGCCCTCAACACGCCCGCCGGTCCCAACTTTACGCCCACGGTGACGCCATGCAACAGCCCAGAGGGATCACCTCCTCGCGCCCAGTCGCCCGAGCCGCTCTTTGGACTGCTCTCGTCTGGGGCAGATCTGATCCGACGGAAAATCGTAGGCGATCAGCATCAGCAGCAGCAACAGAAGCAGAGGAGCAGCCTTAGCAAGCAGCAGCAGCAGAAGATCATGCTGTCGCACCTGGAAAGACGGGCCCTGCGATCGCTGAACTTGATTGAGAAGGTGGAGAGCATTGGACTGGAGAACATAATAAGCGCACAGAGAGGCCTTGGCTCAGGAATCGCCAACCGCAGCAGCTCGCCCCTGAGTAGTGGTAGCCTGCAGAGTCTCCACACCAGCAGCAACAGCATTGTGGACGACATACACTTCGATCGGGCACAGATCAAGGGTGTGCTGCATAGAGGCCTGAAGTCGCCCACGCCCGCTACACCATCAACATCAGCTGCGGCGGCTGCAGGATTAGTTATATCGACCAGCAGCAGCACGAGCGCTTACAACAGCGATGACAGCGACGACCAGGGTTTGGTAATGAAGATCAAACCGTCGAAGAGCGCGAAACCCACAACAACAGGAGCAGCACAAAGTCAGCCAAGCTCAGGGGCGAGTGCCCAGACGACGACATCCAACGGCACGGCGAGCGAAACGCGACTGAAGCAGATGCAGCGCCAGAAATCGCGCAGGCAGCTAAAGAACGGAATGGCTAACCAGCGGCCTGACCTGGGCACAATTTCTGCTGCCGGAGGAGGCGGACGAGTACGTCCCGATCTGGGAAAGGTAGCCGACAGTGGCAGCAGCAAGCTCAGCACCACCAAACGAAATGAGGCTAAGCCTGCGGAAGAGGAAGAGGCGACGCCACAGACCATCACACAGGCGTTTGTGGGTTCAGTTAGTTCCTTGCTTTTTGGCCGCAAGGGCGGTTGGCTGTAAAACGAATAGCTAATCATTCACAACCTTATTCTTACGCTTGCTGGACTATAATTTACTTTTAAAGGAATGGAAAGATGCCTTTTGCGAGTAAAATAACATTTTTATTTAAGCACTTCGCGAGAACAAGTTGAATAACGAAACGTAATGTAATCGTGTGATGTACGTTTAGTTTAATTTTTCTGTTTAAAACCCCGCATAATGCCTGTCATCGCCACCATAAGCAACACTGGAAAAAGGTTTTAGTGTTTGTAGCTGTGATTTGTAAATACATATAGAGAAATGTTTAAATTTAGTGGTTATTAATCAAGTACTTCGCATATTATTATAATTTTTGCATCAACTGACGGCGGCAATATAAGAACAAAACGAGGGCCAGTTCGTTAGAAACCGAGTTCCAAAGCAGCTATTTTTAATTTACACTACATTTTGCCAATTTTGTATTTATTTTCCCTGTGTTTATTACCACTTAAACGAAAACGAAACCAAGTATACATTTATTTTTATGATTTCGTTGTGTATAGGGTCAAAGCAGGTGCAACGTTGTATATAGAAAGAACAAAATGAGAGAAATCAATCTGTAACTTGAATGTGGTTAAGCAAAGAGGTACATATATATTTTTTTACACGCGTATATAGTTTGCGTTTTTCGCTTTCCACACAAGAGACGTACTCCGTAGCCCCTCGCCTCCCCACTCCACCCAAACCTGTATCACAAAGGTCATAACTCAAAATGCTATTGCTTTGACTTAAATCCTAATTCGGTGCTAATGGCGCCACCATACGAAAATACATCAATTATAGTGAAAAACTAATTTTTTCTAGTCCTACACTGGGTGGGTGCTCGTTTGGCTATGCACAACTTCAGAGCATAGCTTCAAAACAGAGCGCACTTAGCCCGAGACACAAGAACTTAAGAGCACTGAACAAATGTGTGAAGAAATCCGTATAAATAGGTTCATCGATAGAGAACCGCATCCAGTAAGATCCAAGATCCAGTAATAAATGCACTATGGCCAACCAACCAAGCATTAGCATAAACGGACACATGTTATCCAATCACTCGCGAACACACTAGCTCGCAGTTATAGTCTATTAGCAGGATTCTCAAATCTGAAGTGTAAAGTTGAAGATCAGATCAGTACTTTTGTTATTTTTACTTCGAGTGGTTTTAATTTGAAGAACGAAAATATCATGGAATAAGAATATATCGATTAAGATCAAGAAGTAACATATGTTTATTGGAGTTGTACGCCTTTTTCGAGGATTTTTGTTTAATAGCATTTCAACTGAGGAGTTGGCATTAAAAGCTAATCGAGTGCGTGCCCTAAAGCGTAAATTATACAAACATTTGGAATACAGAAAGGAATGTAAAAGTTATTAGTTTTAATTATCAATATATTTATTTATATCTGCAAAATAAAGAGAACATCGTTAAATACAATTTGGTTAAAAGAGTTTTCTTCGGCATTGGTATGCAACCAAATATAGGTAAATGGAACACTAAAAATCAAAAATGAAAAAAACATTACATTTATATTTCATTATAAATCAAAATATTTGGCTCAAAAAATTGGATTCCTTTAAATTTACTGGAGTTTTCACTTGAGGGTTTTACTTTATGTTGCTTATGTTTTCAATCGGTAGATCTCACTTTTCAATGGTGAAATAATAACAATGTTAAACAAACCGTTTTTCAATTTTCAAACATTTTGAAAAAGCCGCCAAGCTAGATTTAACTTTTCGAAAATACCAAAACCTACCGCAACTGTTAGTGCTTGCAGCCGAGTGCGAAACTGTTCAACACTGCTACCCATTTCGGCACGTGCTGGGTGTGGACACACTGGCACGCAGCGAGGTAAACACAACGCAATATTTCGTCGGAATTTCACCTGGTTTTCACCTGGTTCGTCGCGCAATAAAACCGCTTAATTGTGCCGAAATCACGGCACAGATAATGCGCGAGTCAATTGGAATACGGCGCGATGAGATAATCGGTCGATTGGGGCGGCAAATGGCAACTGCGTGTCAAGTGGAAAATAAGTGAACGGTGGGTGGAGGGTTGGCTTTCGTCAAACAAGAAAACAAAAACAAAACGCGCAGCCGAAAATCGGCAACAACAAAAGCGAGTGAGAGAAAGGTGCGCGAAATTCACCTGTCCCCTTGGGCCGATTAATTGATGACGTGGAAGCGGACGAAGGACGCAGGGCCACAGGATATATACATATTTTCCAGTGCACATGCACATGCATGCTGCACACGCACGCACACACACTCACACACACTAGCGCCCATGCAGAAAACCAGTTGTTTGGCCGTTGTGTTTGCTGTTGATATTGCTGCTGCTGCTGTTGCTGCTGCTGCAAATGAGAAGTGCAAGTGAAGCAGCAGCAAAAATCCTGCTCTTGAAGTACAAAGCGAAGAAAAGGAGAAAATAAATAAGCGGAAAAGGGCCGAGAAGGAGAAGGAGGAGAAGGTGCGACAACGACAAAAAGTTGTTTGTCAACTTGTTGCCAATGTTGCAGCCACAAAGTGGCTGGCTGTACAAACAGCAGCAACAAAAACCCAGCATTTGGCATCGGGCGAGTCCAGGCGAAAGTCCCAGGCCCTCGGCAGGATAATAAGGAGCACCGAAAACCGAAGCACGAACAGGTGGAAAGGGCCAGGACATCCTTTCACTCGGGTAAGTTTGTCCAACGCAAGTGATATGCATCAGTTTTTTTAATACATTTCCCTATTTTCCTCTCAGCTTCAAATCAGGAAACTACTAAAACACCTTGCATACAGGTGGTACAGAAAGAAATCCATTCGATGGCATCAGGATCTTAAGAGTAATTCGAAAAAGATTTGAAAGTGGAAATCAGGAAATAGATCACAAGTGACATAGGATTCTCCACGAATTCGGCGTTCTAATTGGGTCAGTTTAAAGTATTCTCTGTGTGAATCTTACTTAATTCTTCTTTTCGCATTTTGCTAAAGCAGGCTTATTGGATAACTTGCCTAAGCCATCCGTAGAAAACTTCATAAGAGTCTACTGCACCTTAACCAGGAGAAGGAAATCAGCTTGTGGTAAGAAAAGAGCAATTTAGAGAATTTACAATCAAGAAATCAACATTCTTACATCCTTAAAGCCATTCCTAATACCACATACTTTCCCTTTCAGCTAAACATAGCATTTTGAAAGTCTAAAGTATTACAATATTATGAATAAAACGTTAATTAGTTCCCTTTCGTATTTGCAGTGAAGGCACTTTTGTTCCAGTAAATCATTTCGGCAATTAAAAGAACCCCTGCGTGCAATCATGTCCACGATTACCAGAAGCGCTAGTGCGAGTCCCATGGCGCTGAACGGCATCATCGATGCCAGCCTGTTTCCCCTGAAGTCCACGGCCGATGTTATCAATCTGTTCCGTCGCGCACTAACCTCTGGTATCGAGCCTGATCTCACCCTGCTCTCCATCGTGGTTGGCTACATCGAGCTGTCCTTGACGACGGGAGAGGCTGCTGCGCAGGCCGCTCAAGCTGCCGCCGCCGCTGTCGCAGCAGGTGACATTAGTCAGGCGACGACAGGTGTGTGTTGCACCCCGTTCATCACTTCCTATTACCTTTTACTGCTCGCGTTTACCGTTAAGCATTTAGCAAAGGGTGACCAGTTAAAACGGAAGCGATTGCTGGCAAATTGGAAAAGTTTCTGCTTCCTTTTTGGTGGCTCACTTCGAAATTGCAGTCAACACTGAAGTCTATTAATTAATTGTACATTTCGAATCGCAGGTGGGAATGACATCATCATGGGCAACAGCGTCCCGTTTCCAGTTGTAACTCACGAACTGATCGCCGGCCTGTATAAGAAATTCCAGACGATCCTGTCGGTGGTCGAGAAGCCCAAACCCCATCGCCAGGCCACCCGAGAGGTGATCAAGAAGGTGTCGGATGTGATTTGGAACTCGCTGATCCGCAGCAGCTACAAGGATCGGGCTCACCTGCAGAACCTCTACAGCTACCTGTCCGGTAACAAGTTGGACTGCTTCGGAGTCGCTCTGGCTGTGGTGGCGGGATGTCAGTTGCTCGGCTACAAGGACGTGCGACTGGCCATCTCCGAGGATCACGCTTGGGTGGTATTTGGCCAAAAGCGCGTGGAGACAATCGAAGTGACATGGCACGGCAAAGGGAGCGAGGATAAGCGGGGGCAGGATATTCGCCCCGGTATCGAATCCGGATCATGGCTATACTTGGGTAAGCTTGAATCTATGCAGGCGTACCACTCTTGGCCGCCATTCACAAATTAAACAATGCATTGTCTAACACACCTTTTCCTCATTTAGGTGGACTGGCGGTGGTCTGCGAGCGTGGCATGGAAGTGGCGGCCATCTGTGCCGCTCTGAATATTTCATTGACCTCGAACAGTGACTGCGTGGAGGTGGCAGACCTTCAGCAGCAGCTGCTCTGGCTACTCTACGATTTGGGCCACCTCAAACGCTATCCGATGGCCCTGGGAACTCTCGGCGAGCTGGAGGAGATTCATCGGACGCATCCTAGCATCAGTTGTGAGCAGTTATATCGCGAGGCTATTGAGTCAGCGAGGACTCACTACCGGAACCATCACGTGTATCCGTATACCTACCAGGGAAACTACTACAATCGATTGCTCAAGTACCGAGACGCTTTTGCGGCATGGGCAAATGCGGCGGACGTTATTCGCTTGTATACGTACCAGTGTCGTGATGACGAGGAGATATACAAGGAGCTGTTGGACATTGCCAACGAGCTCATACCGTACGTGATGAAAACGGAGAGTTCAGGTCATTCAGCGAGAAGTATTCTACGAGACTCTGAGGTTTTCGCCAATTTGCTGCGGTTCTACGATGGCATCTGCCAGTGGGAGGAGGATAGCTTGACTCCAATTCTGCATATCGGTTGGGCCAAGCCATTGGTGAATAATATCACCAAGTTCGATTACGACATTAGGTCCCAGGTGGTCATCAAATTGCCCGAGGATCTGGAGGCGGAGCAGGCGAAGGCGGAGCAGGCGAAGGCGGAGCAGGCGAGGGCGGAACAGGAAGCCAAGGAGGCTAAGGAGTCAAAGGAAGCCACAGGATCAGAGGCTTTGGAAGGCAATAACAATAAGCTGGTCACAAAGGAAGAGGTAAGCAGACTGATAGTTCACTTTAAGAATTTTATTAAGCAATTAAGTTCCCAAATTTGAATGATCAAAGAGTTTCAATTTGAAAATTCCTTGAAGTTCGTTTTCTTTCATTTGGAATAACATTTTGCAACAATATTTTTTTATACTTTTTTATAAAGTAAAGTATTAAAATGAAATCCGTCGACTGGCATTTATTAGCCATTTTTATGTTTAGATGTCGTACATTTTGAGGGGTATAAATTGCACTCGCCACCGCAGCTTTTGCAATGCACCTTAACCCTTTTCCTCAACATATTTCCCGATCCACTAGACTGGGAATTGTATCTGAAAGGAAGGGTATGCTCATCGCATCCAGAATGTAGCCTCGATGGTCCTTTGTCCTTTAAACTATGGGGAGAAAATTCCACGCAAGTCTGAAATTGTTCGCTATGCCGAGGAGGCATTTTATCCTTGGCGGATCCTTCTACATTACATGTATCTATTGAGGTACGTGGAGGCACTTCAACCATTTTTGGATTCTTCTGGAAAAATGTATTTAATTCGCTAACAGCAATATCTGGTTTATTATAGTATTTCATCAACAAATACTCCACAGCCTCCAACTTCTTGGTCAGTATTTCATTATCAATCTGTAATCTTTCTAACTGGCGTTCCAGATTGTCGACCGTATGAAGCTTGGATTGCTGATCCCCTGCTTCCTGATTGTACCTTTTGCACAGAGGGCTCCCACACTTTACTTGGATTTCTGGACCCTGCCTTGGAATTCCTGGGGTGCTTGACTGTGTGCCATGAACTTTCTTTACGTTATTACGATTAGGCACCAACCGTTCCAACTCGTCTTCGCTTTCCGAAGGCAGGGAAACGTTCTTGCTTTCGTCGAGGAAGTGCGAGGTTTTTGAGATTTTCTTGGTCTTCGACGGTTTTGGATTCGGCTCTTTGGTTTGCTTTTCACGCTGAATATTTTTAAAGATGCCCGTTTTAGAGGCTCGAATATCTAGGCTATTTCGCCTCTCTAATTTGGCAGCATTTTTAGTATAATTAAAGACCATCGACTGACACTTGTGCATGGCATTCATGCCTCCAGTTGAGGAAGGGGCTACATTTAAGATTTTGTTCAGCCCGATTGGCGAGCCTTTTCTCACCTTTTTGGCATCGTATTCCTTCTTATTGTCGTTCGTTTTAAAGAACTTGTGCATCCAGTTGCAGAAGTCCACGTGATTGTGTCCCGCAATTAACTCATCCTCCGACATATACCGCGTTACTCTTAGTTTCTCAATGCTATTTTGCAGCAACCGGAAATTCGCCTTGAAGTCGCTTGTGCTGCTCGTATAAAACCTGACTTTTTGAATTGGAATCGTCTCGGGGTAGAGTCTGTGCATCAGCTGACAGTATACTGCTCCTGTCTTAAGATCATCCATGCCACGCAATTCGCAGTCCAGGGTGTTGTTTAAAAAGATCAGCAGGCTTCTGATGGAGACCACCTCGTTTTTGTGCACGACTACATTTTTCGGCAGATCAATGGTCTTTTTGCCCGAAACTGACATGGTACTTAGTAGGATTCGGTTATCGCAAAGGCTTCAATCTGTTAGTAAAGCCGATTTCAGTTCTTTAAACTTTGGTTACGCAATCTGGCTCTTAAATCGCATTGGCTGATGGTTAGAAGGAGTAAAAGGAAATTAATTGTAATATTTAATGCTAAGTTGTTTAATGTGCAGCTATTCTTACCGATTCTGTGTTTTAGGTAATGTTGATTGTAGGGTAGTGCTAGTACTGTGCTTTATTTTTAAGAGAATTCTGAGATGGAAGAAAGCAAGCTCACAACCTACCATGATTGGTACTCCAATAAATGGGTTCAAAGTTATTCATATAATTCTTTCTCTTTGACAGAAATCCAAAAGTTCAGAGCTGCCGACTACCTTGGCCGATTTAACTGCTGCCTGCGGCGAGAAGATTCTCAATCCGGACTTCCTGCTCCAGGGCGGAGGACAGCCGTTCGCCGATCAGAAGCAACCGCCTTCTGGCGGCGAATCCGATAGTGCAGAGCTTCACAATAATAACAATAACAGCAACAGCAATAACAACAACCACAATTCGGACAAAAAGGAGACCCCAGCCACCACAACGACCCCAACTACCACAAGCAATGGCAGCGGCACCTCTGGCCAGCTGCCCGTTTCTAGTGAGGCCAGCAATGCTGGCCAAGCACAATCCCAAGTTCAAATAAATGACCAACAGGGAAAACCACAGCACAAAGAAGCTAAAAAAGAGGAGACAAGCGACGACTACGATCCCTTCGAGATAATGCTCAAGCGGCCAGTCATCACCTTGTACAGCCAAAAGATGAAGGGCCTGAAGGATCTGCTTCTGGCCGAGAAGCTCAACACTCACGCTATTTCCCTCCAAGTCACCGCCCAGTCAGTGGCCTCGCGAAAGGTTCGAGGAGTGGAGAAGCAATCGGCCACCATTTCAGCCACCATCACTGCAATCTCTTCCAGTTCCGGAGACAGTGTCCTGAGCGGAGTCGGTGGTGGAGGTGGTGGAGGTGGCAGTGGTTCAGCAGTCACCGGTGGAGCGTCCTTGGCATCATCGTCCCTAGGAGGGGATTCTATAGCCGCCTCACGCCCAAAAAGAACGCGTCGCGAGTAATTCTCATTGTTGTATATTACGTATTGGAAAATTCTTATTAATCATATGTGCAAGCTAAGGTGGTTCGAGTTTTGTTGTGTAGTAGAGTGAACTCTTTAAGATAAAAAGATAGGCACATTTCGTTAAAAAACCGACTACAGCCAAACTGGAACTCTGTCCTCTGAGCACAATGAAGTCAAAATACACTTCAATAACTTACATTTTGAAATTTACTACTACCTATACAAATTTCAATTATCTCCAACTTAAAAATTGCATCTTTTAAATTTTGTAGCAGCTGAAACTCGAACCACCACAGTAAGCGAGCATATAATATATAAGCTATAATATTTTTGATGTTCGATGTGTATTTATGTAGTTCGTAAGCGCGAGACGAAACAGAAATTAAGCCGTTATAGAACGCCTAGCGTTTTAAAAAGAAATTTAAAATGTGAAACACATACACACAGACATGTCCCAACAAACGAACACAGGCACACGAAACGCTAAGCTATGCTAAGTATTTATGATGTATTTTTAGCTGTTATACTTTATCTCTTATGTATTTATTGCTACAACTATGTGTTTTCCCATCAAGCAAGCTTAAACCTTTTTTTTACTGTTTAAGCGTAACTTAATTGGTGCTCTTCTTCGAAAACGAAAGCAAAATATAGGTTCTGTGTTTGATTTCGATCGCACTTTGATGCGAAAATCCGAAAAGATGTTTTTAGAACGATAGCCGGACTGCTCATATTTATGTATTTACTTTAAAGCATTTTATTGAGGCTAAGCTGATTAATTTAACTCTATTTACATATATATATCCTGTACAACTTAAGAACGCAAATCCTTGTTACAAACTGTTGACTTGACTTGCAACAAAACAGTTGGCAAAACCGAATGGTAAACAAAAGAATACATATTTTACACTTCCTCTATATGTGATACAACACTTTTCTAGAAAAGCTTTCATATTATCTTATAAAACTAAATAGAATTAACCACTCTCCACACACTGTAAACGAACACTACTGAAGTGGGCTGGCAGCAGCAGGACAGGCTATTGTTTAGGGATAACCCATAATCCAGTTGAATGTAGGTCCCGATCCGACGAATGTGTCCCATCAACTTGTCGCCCCATTTAGCTACAGCAATTACGGAAAAAATCGGAGCTTGTAACAAATTGTTAAACGATGATAATAATTGCATTGAATTTAATTTGATTTGTGCGTAGAGCATCTGTGATGAATAATAATGTTTAAAGGATAGAGAATGAGCGAGGTGGAGAGCCCAAAACCACACACAATACTGATCAACAATATTACTAATCAAATATAAGGTGTTTTATTCCTCGTATATAACATTAGCAGTCTAAATGTAAACACAAACGAAATCAAACAAACTATTTAATTATGCAGATTTGCAGACCGCAACAACTAAATGTTAAATGTTGAACTAGAGTTACAATTGCGAACTCTAGACACCGTAACTAACAACAAAACAACAAAGGAGTATATATTTTGGCATACAAAATTTTTAACATTAAGTCAACTAAAGGCAGAATGCTAATTGTGAAACATGTTTTATTTTTACTACATCTCGGACAGCACGAAAACCAGCCCAAAAATAGACAAAACTTAAAGTTCGCTATGCAAAAAATCAAAAGGCAGCAATTCAAGAACGGAAACAATATGAAAACCTATACCCATATAACATATATTTATTAATGTTAAAATATGGTACATTTTTGATCTAATTGTTTAAAATAGCCAACCAGCAGCAACAGTTAAATTAAATGTAGCTTAAAATCCAAATGCTCAATAATCCCTTTAGCTTGAAAAGTAAATAGCCAGCCGTAAAAATGTTATACAAATCATTAAATGCATATAAAACAATTGTAAAAGGCTAAAGCAATCCTGAAAAACTTGAAGACCTGAAAATCATATGAAATATAAGTGACTTCAATGCTAGGAATTTTGTGTTAAATGCGGTTCAACTTTTTCCGGTGTGTTTTAGCCAGCATTTGAATTTTTTGGGGTGAGTGTTTAAACAAAAGTGGCTTAATTCTTTTATAGAAAAAGAAAAATAATTTAAGCCATAGGTACTAAATCGGAATACAAAAGTAAGGTGTGCAAATATTTTTTTAAAATCCAAAAGCTGTACACCGAATATCCCACCTTTTTTTGTATTTGTAGCTTAGATTTTTTCAAGCTATAAGCTAGCCATGACATCACTGTTAGGTGCCAATGGTATTTTTAGGGGTATTTTTTCCGGGTTACTTTGGTTTATTCTGACGGTACAGCTGCGGTCACACAATAAAAAGTGACTGGCATCATTTAGCAACAAAAAACGCGAATAGCGTCAAAAACATTGTTTTAACGTTGTTTTAAATTAATAAAAGCACACACAATGTCTGCACCAGATAAGGAAAAGGAGAAAGAGAAGGAGGAGACCAACAACAAGGGCGAGGACTTGGGTCTCCTGGAGGAGGATGATGAGTTCGAAGAGTTTCCCGCCGAAGGTTGGTCACTGTAATGTGTAACATCGGCAGTTTCTAACCATTTTCATTGCAGATTTCCGTGTTGGCGACGATGAGGAGGAGCTGAATGTGTGGGAGGACAACTGGGACGACGACAACGTGGAGGATGACTTTAGCCAGCAGTTAAAGGCCCATCTGGAGAGCAAGAAAATGGAAACGTAAACCGGCACCGACCCCTTTGTTCAGTCCTAACCATAAAAACGAGCTGAGCTGTTTTGCAGTAATAGAATAAAATCAGTATATTAAGTGGAATTCATATGCCAGTTTTGGCCAAGAGCCTCATGGATTTGCTCATTTAACATGGCATACAGCTGATCTTGCCCCAAATTTCGCTGGTCAAGCTCGACCAAGTTTTTACTCAGATCCTCTAGGCGTTTCTTGCGATCCTCAACATCGACCTGCAGCTGTTTGAGTTCGTTAAGCAGCTTGTGATTCTCGGCATCGTTTTCCTGGCTTCTTTCCTCGTACCGCTGATCACAAAGACCGAGTTCCTCCTTCTTGGCCTTTGCATCCTGAAGGCGCTTCTGATAATTGACCTTCCAGGTGGGCAACTGCTTCTCCACCGCCTCCAGCTGCTTGAAGCTCTCCTTGTAGTCATCCACTTTGCACAGCGAAAGCGCAGCCGTGGCTTTCTCCAAGGAGGCGACTATGTGTTGGCTGTTTTCGATTATCCGGCGATGTTCTTTCGTCTCCTGTTTTTTGCTGGCCAGCTCCGTCTTGCAGCTCTCGACATGCGAGGATGCGCTCTTAATCTTCCTGCAAGGTGTGAAATTTTCGTAAGTAAAGAAACTCTAGGCTTGCCCGACAGCTCTTACTCTCGCAGTTCAGTCACTTGACTCTCCTCCACCACTAGCTGCTCCCAGTGTCCTATACGTTTGTCCAACTCATTATGCTGCAGCTCGAGAAGTTCCAGAGCGTTTTCCTGCTCGCTGCAGGACTTTTTCAATGGTAGAAGCTTTGCTTGAGTATCCTGCAAATCTTTCTTAAGTTGGTTGATGGCCACTTCGCATTCCTTGGTGTTCTGACTGCACTGCTCCAGCTGTTGACTCTTGGTCTTCAGCTCGGCAGCCAGCGAGTCCTTCAGCTTAAGGGCCTCCTCTACAGGCCCCACCACCTTCTTTTTGAACACTTTGTAGTAGGCCAGGTGGTTGAAAAGGTAGCTCAGGGTAGCCAGCGTTTTCTTAACAGCTAATAGGCAAGTAAATGTTAAAGATACGAAATAGTTAATTGTGCCTAATTGTACATTATTGAGAGAAATCCCTCAATCCCTCACCTGGCTTTATGATATCCACATAGGTGTAGGTCTTGTTGGGAAAGCTGATCTGGACAATGCGCTCCACTTGGCGGCACACTCGGATGAGGAAGAGGCGCGCCTCGCGCGATGAGTGGGCGAGTTCGGTGCCAATCTTATAGGGCGGCTCCATGCGGAAACCGAAACTACGCAGATAGTGCACCATGATCTTGGTGACAAGGGGCTCGGTGGGATTGGCCAAGTCGTTCTGGCAAATGTTGATGTCGGGCATCAGGCAGTTGCCCTGGTTCATAACCCTCTCTATTTCGGCTGAAAGCGCCATTTAATCAAGAGTTTTAAGTTGCTGTAGTGTTTTTGAATGGAACGCCGCTGTGGGTTGAGATTAGTGTGACCAAAGTCTGCAAGCCCCCAAAATCCTCTAAAATGCCACTCCAGAATTGATGTGGTTTTCACACTTTCAGTTCGACACCAGATAACTGGGATTTTGTAAAATGATGTAAAAAAAGGAAAGTACTTTTTAAACATTTTAAATAAACTAATCATTAAAAGTAGTATTTTTTAAGTGCAATGGTTGTGGTATTTTTTAGCGCGAAACTAAAAAGTAACGGAAAACCCGGCTTCCGGTTGCCATGGATGTTTGTTAAGTTTTCTGGGCTTTTGGTGTGTGAAAACTCCGCGAAATGGCCTCCTCAAGCGCAGTAGAAGATGAGCATCTCACGGACTCCGATTTAACCGACGATGAGGGTGAGTTTGGGTCGGTAATTCCCTGCAGAAATCCTTTTAATCCCTAATCCCAGAGCGCAGCGTGGAACCGCGCCAGGAGGAGCTGCGTCCGGAGACTCCGAAGCCATCCTATAGCGACGAGGAACTAAACCAATTGGTGTGCTATATTCAGCGGATGAGTGTGTTGAGCTGCTTGGATCACAGGGACTGGCAGGAGGGAACTCTGGACATCATCCGCGGCTGGCTGCTGGAGGTGCACGAGCCCCTGCTGACCATTTACTACGACAGGGATACCCTATCCGCCTGCTTGGGCATGCCCACCACATGTGTCTCGGATCTGAGCTACTTTCGCCGGGAGCCGAATGAGATCTTCAGCGTGGAGGGATTTCACGATGAGATCAACTTTGGCACCTTGACGAGCGATGTGGATGGCTGCTTGATGGAGCTACTGGATCGCTTGTACGTTCCCTTCCTCCGGAACTATCTCGAATGGAACGCCACGGTGCGAAATCGTTTCTTTTCCAGCATGGACAGATTTCTGGCATTTCTCACCGGAATGCACCACCAAATCTCTGGGGTGTCTGTGATGTACGTCCCCTTTGTCATTAAGGAGTTGACGGCTGGTCCCGTTGATAGGTATTTGGTCGGAAGTCTGGAGGGAATCGCTCTATACTGGACAACACAGATTCGTACTTTGCTGGCAGACGACACGTTGACAGTTCCACACGATCTGGTCACCGTGCGGGATGAGTTCGAGTTCTGGGAATATCGCTGTAAGTTTATATCTGTTAGCTCTGTAAAAAATATTAATTTGAAGGTGGTGTAAAAGAAGTTGAGTTTCGTAACTATTTATCCACCTTCTCATTTCAGATGAAGTCCTTCAAGGTATCAACGATCAATTGGCTCAATCGGATGTTCAGAAGGTGTTATGGCTCTTACACAATGCCCATTCCGTGCACATGCCACAAATGGATGGACTTATTGAGAGGGCCAAGGAAGAGCTTCTTAAGTCTTTGTCGAATATTAAGTTCCTTCATCTGCTGATTGAGCCCTGCTCCAAAATAGATGCGGCCACAAGCCCGAAGGATTTGACAAAACTTTTGCCTCGGATTATCCACCTCATACGATTTATTTGGCTGAATTCTGAATACTACAATACAGCTAGGCTAATATCTGCATTGTTCCGGAATTTGAGCAATCAGATCATAAGGTAATTTTGAACCGGAAATACCAAAGAAGATATAATATGTTTTTTGCTCCTTACAGATTCTGCACAGAGCAAACCAAAGTAGAGGAGATTCTCTCGGGCAAACCCCGTTTCGGCATTAGGATTTGCAACGTGGCTATCGAATGCTGTCTGACCTACAGGGGAATCTACGATACAATTTCTATAGAGCTTGCCCAGAAACAGACCCAAATGCCGTGGAAGCTGGATGAGGGACTAATCTTCAACCACATCGATGCTTTTGTGGAACGGCTCAATGATGTGATTGACATTTGTGAATCCATGATTGTATTTGGACGACTAGATGAAAATGGGAGCATACCCAAACCCGTTTTTGGCGGCACGTGTGGCGAGGAGCTAGAGAAGATTGCGGAAAGTGTGGAGGAACAGTTTCTGGGCACCTTGCACACACTGCAGTGCGACTCTCAGGCATATATCCTGAATGTCCATCGTTCAGATTGGTACGCGGATGTAGCAGCCTTTCGCAGGGACATGCAGAAACTGGAGGAAACTGTCCAGAGGCTGATCTTCAATGTATTCCAGAAAGTGTCCAATGTTGAGGAAACGTTGGAGGCTCTGCAATCCATGCTATTCTATTCGTATCGCCAGAGAGGAACCCTGAGAAAAACATACATAAAGGAAACGAGCACACTGTGGAGGATGTTCTCCAAGGAAATGGATGCTACGTCGAGAAAACTGCTAGAGGAGCAAAGCCGGGAATCCTGGTTATCAAAACACGTATCCATAGCTCTCAGTTACCGGATTAATCTTGAACGTCTGACTTGGCTAAGAGATCGATTGAAGAACTCCGAATGGTTGCCGGCTGTGAAGGAATCAGCACCAGCTTTGGCTAAATTTGACGCACTGCGTCATGAATTCCAAAAGGAAATTCGACTGGCCTACGAAGACTGGGTGGCCAAGCGCTGCGGCTTTTCGGGAGACCTTTGCCGGCGCTTGGATCGTTATCTGGTAGTGCGAAGTAAGAAATTCAAGGGACTTTTGGAGTGCAATATTGATGCATCCGTTCTGGAGCTGTGTGAGCAGGCCCAGCACTTTGAAAGAATGGGCTTTGCCATTCCTAACACAATGAAAAAACTTTACGAAAGATACGATGTTATAAGATCATTATACAATGGTATTATTCAACTTGCTTTAAGTCACAATCGAATTTTGGCTGTTCTGAGCGACAGGGAACGAAAACTATTTCGACCTCTGATACAAGCGTGTGATCGTCAACTTGCTCCTGGGGTATTCAAGATAACCTACGGCTCTGAGTTCAATGAGGAATTCTTCGAAGACGGCACAGAGTTCATCGCGGAGTTCCAGGAGTTAGTTCTTATATTCAAGCGCGCTAATCGCGGCGTGGCCAGGATTTGTGAGAAAATCTGCACCACCTGCCTACTGCACTTTGCATTTTCCGGCTCCGTGGATATATCTGTGTTCCAGCAACAGTTGTCCAGCAGGCTGAGCTCCTCCGGTGACATCTTGAGGAGCTACTACAGCAATGTAGTGGAGCTACTGTCAGCCTTTAGTCGGCAGTTTCAATCGGTGGATGATGAGGTGAGCATTAAATTTAAAATCTTTTCTTTTATGCGATTTATTTTCATGCCAGATGACTGGTGAGTGGATTGCTTATGTAAACGATATGGATGACATGCTAGCCAGTTCCTTAATGACCAGTGCTCGTGGATCCCTTAACAAGCTCTATGAAGCCCTTCATTGCGATGAGGATATGGCATCCGCTCCTATTATTGTCGTCGAATCAGATGTGAAGGATGGTCGTATTGTCTTTACTCCCGACATGGAGGCCATTGGAGATATGATCAATGGAATCGTTGATAGCATACGCAGCATGTTGGATCAGTTTCCACGACTGGGGTATAAACTGAAGCTCCCCAAGAAGCAGCAGCGTCAGGGATTCGCCAGCGTTTTCCAGGAGGATCAGGAGTGCTCTGACTTGATGAGAAGCATTCAAGCGGAGATCGGCATTCAGCGAGAGGAGCTAGCTAAGTACGAATCGGCGTGGAATAAGAATCGTGTCCTTTGGGAGACGACGGAGGCAGAGTTCCGGCAGCGCCTAATGTCTAAGTCTCGGACGGCTGGTGTCTTTGAAGGTGGAATAGAACACTACAGTGCCCTGGCGGATGATGTCATCTTCGAGGATGCCATCACTAACGTGTACTTTATCCTGATCAATCAGAATGCACTGAAGAGCACCATCCTGGATTGGATCGAAAAGTGGCAGGCTCTCAATATTAAAATGCTGCTGGATCATGGCAGCAATTTGATGAGAGGTTAGTCTCACATACTTACTATTTTGAGAAGACATTGAACTACCAGCCCCTACTTTATATATCTTTTGTTTTAGCCGTCTACCGATATATGCGACGCAACGAGCAAAATGTGATGACGGTTCCTCGAACCATCCGTGAAACGGTGGCTGCCAAACAGCTCTTTGCTCAACTCCTGAAGGATGTGCCAGTGAAGCAATCGGCATTTACTCCGATGCTGGAACTCTTTGTGCTGCTGCACAAATACCAGGTGCAGCTCAGCGACGAAACCTTTGAGCAGGTGATGGGATTGGAGACGGCATGGTTGCACTACCTCCACGTGCTGGAGGAAGCGGATGAGATGCTGGACAATGAGGACAGTGAGGCCAAGTTGCAGTTGGCCAAACACGGGGAAAAGTTCAAGTTGATATTAAAGGAGTTTCTGGAGGATTTCTACTCGAAATTACCCAAGAAATAGGAATAGGAAAATAGACATCCCAGTAATTACTTTCAAAAGCCATTTTAATTATAAGTTTTACCACAGGTAAAAATTAAGTAACCATCTCAGCACTCTTGTAGTTAATTTACTTGCTTTAAATTTAATTATGTTACAAAGTTTCCATTAAATATTTATTTCTTTTGATACCATATTACCATTTGTCATATAAAAAAGGCAAATTATATGTAAGCAATTTTTCCGCACGACTTCTCCATTTTTTCCCATTTTCAATTAGAATGCTGTTACAGCAAAGACCGCAAATAATCTGATATCCTAGTGTGATTAAGTTTTTTGTTCATCGAGCGTTGATGTGCGGTTTAGTTTAATTAATCGCTGTGTTTAACACCGATGTAACAACGAACTAAGTTAAACATAAAAGCATAAGATCTGAACATGATACCATGATACCATGTTCTGGCTTTAACCCTTAAATAAAACGAATATAGTTTTCCTATACTTTTAATTACTGGGCTCTCTGATTTTGGTAAGTTTGTTAATGGCTCTGATGGGTCAGCTCCGTGACGCCACCGGTTTCGACTTGCCTTCGTTGGGTAACCAAATCGCTTGTTATCATTTTGATTGATTTATGGTGTGTTCGTGAGGCTCAGCTAATTAGCTGTTAATGTGAATTTGAGTCGGGCGCTTCAGTCATGAAGCGGTCGCCAGTCAGTTGGTCACTTCTGTGGATGGGCTGCACAGGCCTTTTCCTGCTGGCTGATAGCCCAGCCCCTGTGAAATCCCATCACATTTTGGGTGTCTTTGTCAATGTGCACCGTTCGCAGTTAATGGTCCATTTGGCGGTATGTCGGGCTCTATTGCAGAGGGGTCACCACTTAACCCTGGTCACCACATTGCCGCTGGAGGAGCAGGAGGTTCGGGGGAATGTGTCACACATTTTAATTCCCTGGGAGCAGCCAACAGTGGAGGGATCCTCCTCCTCGGACCTCCTTCTGCGTCTGCAACGGATGTTTAGGCGGTTGGAACATTCCGGAGATCTGCTGGATTTGCCGGAGTGGAAGCGGTTTCTCAGTAACCCACCTAATACTCCCTTTGATCTCCTTCTCTTGGGCTATCATTTTAACGATCATCTGTTGGGAGTTGCTGCGCATTTCAACTGTCCAGTGGCTATAGTTTCCACCCAACAGCCAACTGGATTTGTCAACAGCCTAATGGGCAATCCCGAGGAGCGTTCGTACGTCCCACAGCCGTATGATGGCCACCAGAGGAGTGGAATCTCAGCCCGCGTCTTTGGAATTTGGGAGAAGTTCATCGAAATTTTGGCGAGGAGGGTACTGGCCAGGATCTACAGGTATGTATCTGAAATAGCTGCTGCAAAATTAAAATCCATTGTGGTTCGCTTTTTAGCTTGCACTTTCCCGAACCGCGATACCCCAGCTTTGAAACGATGCGCCGATCGGTGGTCCTGGCCTTAAGTAATCATCACATGATCAGCGAGGGTCCCATAGCACCATTACTTCCCAGTATGGTGGATGTGGGAGGTATAGTCCTAGAGCAACAGCGAAAGAAGACTCCTCTGGAAATATCAGCTGGCAATCGATCTCTCATCATCTTCAGTTTGGGCACTCGCTTCACTTGGCGGAAGTCAACTGCAGAACTGGTGCAGACTTTCACAAAAGCTTTTTCTCGGTTTCCGGACTACGACATTTACTGGACCTACGATGGACCAAATGGTAGTGCCATCAGTTTGGATTATCCCCACTTGAAAGTCGCCAAGTGGTGGCCGCAATCCCAGTTGCTGCAAAGTGGCAGGACTCGATTGTTCATCACTCATGGAGGCAAGGGAAGTCTCTCGGAAGCCCTTTTTTATGGAGTGCCCATGCTGGGACTACCTTTAATTGGGGATCAGCGCGCAAATCTTCAGAGAATGCACTCGAAAAACTGGGGATTGACTTTATCTACCTACTCACGCAATCTCACGCACTTGGAGCTAGCGAAGGCCATTTCGAGAATGATTAGCAATTCGAGTTACGGCGAAACTATATTGAAAGCTTCTCAAATGTATCGCGATCGTCCAATGAATTCCAGCGATTTGGCCACTTATTGGATCGAGTACATCGTTCGACATAAGGGAGCTAAAAATCTGTACAATCCCGCCAGGCAACTTAACATGATCGAATATCACTGCATCGATATTTATTTGATAGTTTATGGGTTCTTAATTCTAACGATTGCCATACTCAGAAAAGTAAATCGCTTGCTGTGACTAGAAGTATTTTTATTGCATACAAAAATATATTAAATAAGTAGCTAGGACGTCAACTTAATCGACAATAACTTAAGTACACTCGAATGTTGTTTGTCAATACTTCTGATCGGAACTTGGGAATCTGTTTAATTTATTTTTATAGAGGACCGAGAATGCTAGTAATTTAGGACCCTTTCATAAAAGCGCTACAGTGATTTAGAATTCGACAGATTCTTATGGTTTTAATAAATTATAATTAAAACACTGTAGTCTTTTTCAGTTCGCACTGCATCTTACACTCAGCTTAACTAGAAGTACATTTTAAGTTTATTTTCTGTAAAGTAATCACTAGGTCCAAAAATTAATTTGAATCGGTCTTTAATATTATAATATTATTACTCATAATACTAACAACCATAGTATGCCTTTAGTTTGCCGCTCATCCAAACGATCAGTTAGTTCGGGATTCCTTTGTTCTATGGCCATCGCGTATCCCTAACCACAGTTTTACTTCCATAGCACGAACTTCCATCATTACTTGGGATAGAAACTTTTATCTGAACCGCGTTCTGCCATTTTTTGTGGCTTTAGTGTTATATAGATAGATTTCAGCTCATGCACAGTTCTGGGTTTTCATTCTTTCAATGGGAATTTGGTTTAGCTTTTGCTATTTTGGCGCCCCGATCGCAAATACGGCTGCAGATTCGGATTCCGAGTTGGATTTTGTCCCGGGCGCGGACATCGCCCGTTCTTCACGTCATACGCCCCGTAATTGCAGAACGGCGGACTGACCTCCCCACTTTGAATGCGGCTGAAACAATGAAAATGGCAGTGAAAGCATAAAAAACAACCTAAATATACTACTGGCAAAGAATGGGGTAGAAGCACTTCAACTTACCGTCGCTCCATCACCGAGAATCCCTCAACGCCGTTCTTCAGCCTCTTGCACGTGTCGTCGCTGAGGTGGCAGTCGCATCGGCAGCGCTGCTCCCTCCGCTCCCTACGCTCCCACAGACCCACCTCCAGGTGCTCCTCCCGCGATCCCGTCCAGCTGAAGTCCTTGAAGTGCTTGGGGCATAGGCACACGGGACTCCGTTTCCGACGCGTTTCCACCTTCACACATCCGCATTCCGTGTGGTTCTCCATCGGCTTAATGATGGGCTCGGAGAAGCGGCCCTCCACCTTTGCGAACACCAGCTCCACCGTTTCGTTCTTCTTCATTTGGCAGGTCCATCCCGCCTCGCAGCATCCGACCTTGTCGCTGCACCTGTGCAGGATCGTGGCATGAGGTGTGTAGAACGTGTTCGTTTCCCTCATGATGTGGACCACCTCCGGCCTTGGCACCCGGCAGACACCCTCCATTGCCATCAGTTGCTTGTGAGCCTCGATCATTTTGTTGAGCTCCCTGGTACGAGTAACTGAAAGATACCCATCGTTATAAAGCGCATGCTGAGTTTAATCACAAGGCAGATGTAAATTCCATAAGGATTTAGGAATCATTACACTCGTATATGTACATAAAGAAATTTATAATTGGAAATAGGAAAATAATTAAATATGATTGAATATGATTGTTAGTCCTCTAACGGAAGTTTCAGTTAAACTTGCTAGAAATATCTGTGTTCAATAGTGTTGCTATAACCGATCTTTGAAATTCGTTTTACGATCACTGCAAACATGCAAGTCATAACTGTAGGCACTAAAATGCATCCTGCTGCTTTGAATAATCCCCTAAAATGCTTACTTTTATATGCAACCTATTGACATAAGCACACTTTAGCGCCTGCATATGTGTGTCATTGGAATAACCAGTCGACGGGTTTGTTACTTAATGGCCCACTAAATCGCTGAGTTCAGTAAACGGCCAGAAATTCCCTCCTTCCGTTTTCAATGCCTCTCGCGCGCGTTTCGCGTGCGATTCGGTAGCGTTTTCGATCGCCCACTGGCTTTTTGCGATGCCAGCGGCTTAAGATCATTTGTGAGATGTAATTTTTTTATTGATCGACTGCTGGAGATTGCCCCTTTAAGGCCATTTTGCCTGGCTTAAGTTTACCGTTGCACGCGAGTATTATTTATCGTCTTTTGTCGCCACCATAAAAAAACAACCTCCAGAAGCGATCTTTGCATGCGGAATTAACTTTTTCTCGGCAGTCTGGCGGTCGTAAAGTGGCAGGAAGCAAGCGGATTGGCGGGAATCGGAGGGCGCAGTCTGCTCAAAGACCACCCAGTGGTTATCCCAGCTAATCCCAGGTCCTAGTCCCAGTCCCCTTTCATTCACCTACTGGGAGAAGAACTTTGCTGGCGAATCTCCTAGGGAGAATCAACTGTTGGCTCCACATGTAATTTTCATAAATGCTCCATGATTGAATCATCAACATAACGAGCGCGCTGGGAGGGGGTGGGTGTGTATGGTTGCACTGTCACCAAATATGGGGACCCACCTATACGGATAACGATTATACTGCTATTTTGGAGCTGCTCATACGGATACATATAGTTGTGCTAACTTCCATACCAATAGCAGAATATCCTTGAGTGATTCTGTAACTATGATGCAATTCAATGTGTATCTCCCAGTGTACTTGTGGTAGCTCCAGGTTGCAGTGGCGACCAGAAGGACGCAGAAGGAGCTGTTGGACAGCATCACAGTTTGCTCCAGCTGCCTCAGCCACAACAGCCACATGAATAATTCAAGGGGCTCTGGCTCAACAAGCCAGGAGCACTGAAAACACAGGGCTTTCAGAGGCGCGGTGGGCTGGAAAATGGGGGCTGTGTGGAAAGTGGGGTGTGTGCTGTTCAAGGGGGGCAATTGCAATGTTCTTGAAAGTCTGCTTTGCTGTCTTTGAACTTGACGGCAGCGGCCATGAAAATGTGGGCCAATCTCATGGAAACCAAAGGTGTTGAGGTAGGGGAATCCCCAAAACATCACAGTTTACAAAGTTGTGCTGGGGCAATAAAGTCATTTTGATTGCTGCAGCATGTTGCACAGCACATTACTAAAGAAAATCACAGAGAAATTTCTATCATCTAATTATGTAAAGATCATTAAATCAACTGAAACCTGTAGAGGCATTTAATAAGCTTTAGAATAAAGTATTAGAGGTATATGTAAATCCACGCAGTATATAGGTCATTTTCAGAATTGCTTTAGAAGCGTTGTTGACTTCAGTCGGCAATATTTGTTCAATCAATATTATGCATTGTATCACAATTCTGCGGAGTTGAACAGTGTGAGTCCCCCAATAAATAAGACAACAGAGTCAGCCAAGTTGAGCATACGCGATGAGTAAATATTTGATAGCGGCAAATTATGTAAGTAACATACTCAATTGAAGCGAAAAATCAACAAAAATCGCCGTGATAAGAAAATTGCATCATTAGGCATTTACAGCAACAGACACAGGCATTTCCATTGACAATTTCCCAGGCCGAGTGACACACTTTCCGCGGCTTTTGCGCCGACTCTGTCCACACGCTCTTAACGGTTTTCCCAACAACACTTTTCGCGCCCATTAAGCGACAACAATTTTCCACTCAAATGCAAAAGGCAGAGAAATGCGCAAAGGGGTGGAGATACAAAAATATTGAGACAGACCGAGCTCACATTTCATTGTCAGGGGTCTGGGTTAGCTTGTGGCTGTATCGTAATTGCCAATACACTGCAAAAAACTGGCAAGGATTATGAATTTAAATAGGTAAGCAATTCTTCTCCTGAAGAATGCTTATAAAACTCTCTGAAGGCAGTGCAGCTCTAATGAATAATCAGCAAACTTGAAGCAATAAATATTTCTCCCAGTCTCAGTGGGGATTTTGTTTAGCCTAGTGTCTTGTAATGAAGTAATTGGCTAGATCTGTGGAAGTCTCAAATTGCCTCCTCCTTAAGAGAAGAAAAACGACAAACCAACAACTTAAATTAATAGAGATGGCGTTTTGTGTTTGCTTAACAAAAAACTCTCCTCTTAATTGCAACGAAAGTGCAGATGCATCGCCCAAGTAACCATGTTAAAATGGAAAAACGCAGTGGGGAATTATCTTTTGGGTGATTTTTCAACTCCCCAAGGCGTAGTTTTCACTCACTTTCCTATGGTTAGAAAGTAAAGTGCGTAAGTTAAGCTCGTGCCCGACTGTCCATCCGTCCTTCTGTTGACATCTGTGCTCTGGTTTTCCATCATTCATGGGGAGAGTCACGTGCCAAAGGATAAAACAGTCATTTTCATTTCCATTGTCATAAATAACAGGGCAAACAACTGGGATTGTCTAGCCACAGTTGCGGAATGCCAAATATGGCCTGGAATTCATAGGAGTTATTAATAAAGTGGCAATAAAAAGTTCAATTACTCCGCCTTGTTGGAAAAGTTGCTAATTTATTGTAAAGTTTATTTCAAAGTTTATTTATTTGATTTGAAGGCTAATTCAACCTTTGTTATATGTTTTTTAATTAGATTCGAGTATATTTAAGTTTAAGCAGCGTAGGTTCCCCTATTACTTGGCACGCTTCTATTATTGCGGACGCAACTGTTGCCTAGACTTTCCTTTTCCTACATCAAAGGGCATTTGATGGCGTTTTGTTCGGCTTGTTTGGCCCTTTCGTCCAGAGAATCGCATAGAATTCGTTTAGCACATTTGCTTAGCACATTTTTTATGGCCAGAACGTGATGATCTATTTGCAGCACAATTGCCGGGGAAAGGAGACGCCATTAATGGCCCCAATGAACCCCGATGAACGAGGCAATCTTTAAATGGAGGTAGGGGTAGCATACTCATACTCACTGTTGTATTTCCTCAACCCTTCCACCGCGTTCTGATCTGGGATTCGCCCATTCCACGCTCTCAACTTGCCCAGCTGATCCGATGGATTGTCATGGCTCTGTTTTGATGAAAATAGAGAAACGAACATTTAGAATACTATAATATTGCAAGAGATAAGTCATAATGTTCGCATAACATGCGCGAACCAACACTTTATTTATGGTTATAGTCGCTTGATCTTTTATTTATTTGCTGGCTGCCCCGCGACCACGTAACTATATTTCCCATTCAGAGAACGAAATTTTGCTGCTTTCATTATTATTGCACAATGTGCAGGAGCCCCGCATTTACACATATTTTTTCACCCATAAAGTATTAAAAACGCTGTGCCATTTTTTCTAGGAGCAAAAACGTAATATGGCCCAGCTAATAAATTGGATTGTGTCATGTGACAGGCAGCATACAGAAATGTTTTTCCCATATTTACCCAATCAAGTGTTATATGAAACAACATGTGGAGCTTGCATTTATTTTGGGAATTATTTGGACCAATATTTCCTCGGGGACATATTTTTAAATGAAACTTAAAACTAGGAACAAGGATTACTATCAATGGGAAACAAGTACTTATAGAAAAGAAAGCCCATTTAAAATATATAAAAATTAATTCAACATAAGCCGGAATGTTCTGATAAATTTCCTCATATTTTCCCACAAAGGGCCAGTGAAAATTAAATTGCCTTTTGATTTATGCCGGCAAGTAGTGCTCACGCAGCAATTTTGATTTATTTAACTGATTATTAACACAACTCACACAGAGCCGCAGGAAAAGGGGAGTACAAGTGCAGGTGCAAAGTGAAAACTGCGTGCCACACCTGAGAGCACCTGAAAAGCTATCACTTACAGCTCAAAGAGCAACAGCAGCGGATGTGGGGAAAACTTTTACAATTTGCATTGCCACACACTCACACGTATCGATTTTCAACAAAGGGATGCACTTGCTTTTCCCACGTTTTCCCAGCCCAAAAGAGCGTCCCGAATGTCATGAAAACTAACGACATGCATATAAGTGATACATAATGCGACGGGCGGGCGGGGAGCGGCGGGAAATCGGAAAAGCGGAAGAGCGGAAGAGCGAAAAGCGGAAAAGCGGGGGTGGCTGCCTTCTGGGTGTAATAAATGAAGTGTGCATGTAAGAAAAATGACACCGGCAGGAGCAGAAAGGATAAAGCAGCCAGCACACAACTCCATTCGCATTCCCAGCCGAGTCACCAAAGCGTTAAGTGAAATGGCCAGCGAAACGGCAGGAAGCTTTCCTCTTCAGCGCTGCAGAACTGAGCGGATCGTTTGCGAATTGAAATTGAAATTGAGGGTAATGCCGAGTCATGGTCCGCTTGCAGAAGCAGCTAATGGCTCGGGTGCATTAGCCATATTTTTTAGGGCGGTTAATGAATGCCACGCCAGGACCTGCAAGGACATCTTGTCTTGGCAGGATCAGGCGCTCTATAAATCGATGCCCTTGGCCAATACTTTGAAGTTTTTCCCTGCTTCTGGAGTTTCACTTTCATTTAGCTGACCACAAATGAACTTTATTTAATTACTTCAACTTTATGTGATTCATCGTTCATTGTTACTCTTGCTGAAACATTTGCTAGTAAGCCGCTCAATTTCCTTGTCGTGCAACGATCGTTTTGGCTATGCGAATCAAAGTAACTCGAATCGGATCTGGAATCTCAGCGTCCCATTTCTTTTCCCCCCATACCGTACATTACATTGTAGGCAATTCCTCAGCTCTCCTTTCTTATAACCAGTTCTACTTAAGCTTCATTACGCATGCTCAGCCATGACACGACCATTTCATCCAGGCTGGCAGTTGGCGACTCCCCCGACCCATTCTGGAAACTGCTCCCGCCGCGGCTCCCCTCGGATTACCATCAATCTGGAGTGCCAATCCCAGGAGCAGGAACCGGAGCTGCCCTACACGGAGGGAAAAACATCCTCAGTGCAAGACCATCTATATCATATGCTTCGTAGTTGCCATAATATGAAATATCAAAGGCTGGAGCGCTACAAGAAAAATGGTAAGTTAGAACCTTTTCTTCTCAGTGTAAAACGAAGTTGAGGCAGGGACACAGGAATGAAGAAAAAAGCTATTAAGTGTCTGCTTGGTTGACAGTATTCGAAAACAGTTGGTTGTTTTTTGTTAGGCCCGCTTCAGCTTCTATGGAAAATAATAAAACATAAAAAGAGACCAAACTTCATTTGCATTGGCCCCTTGTTCTGTTTTGAGCGTTTGAAGGATGCTTTGGCCGGAGGAGCAGTTTCTTTATTATTTTTCACTCTTGTTTTTTTCCGCACCTTTTTTGTTTAGCCCCAATTGGGATTCCTGGCGTGGGTGTGACTTGTGTTTGGTATTTTACGAGCCAGAAGGTAACAACAACGGCAGCGACAACAATAATAAAGAGCCTGTCGTGGGTTTATTTGCAATCAAAAGAGTTATGAGCCAAATGCAAATAGCGCGCCCAGTACCCTGCTTTATGATCCCCTGTCCTTACACTCTAAAATAAAATCTACAATTGAAAGCGGAAACAAAATATGATTCAAGGCGAACTTGCAAAGGTAATGAGCAAATCCATGTAGACCACAATTTATATAATAGTTAAAGCCCGCGGTAGGTACTTCCACTTGATTCAATAAATATTTATACTAGTGTATTCCCCCGAGTTCCTCAACTAAGCCTCTGACAGCGAATTCGAGGGCTTAAAGGTGTTGGCCCTGGTCAAGATTAAATACCCCTTGCCCCACACCTCCCACCCACCCACTTTGCGGATTGTAAAATGCGTGAATGAGCAAAAGATGAAAAAGAAACAAGAGAATCACCATCAGCAGTGGCAGTGGCGGCACAAAAAGTCTGGCCAACAAATTCGCCAACAACTGTGCAAATAAACAACAAGCCAGGGGCGGTGGGTGTGAGGGGGTGCATAATGGGCCAGAAAGGGCAGCGCGGTTGGGGGGAAGCTTCGTATAGTTATAGTACAATCACATATTTGTTCTCGCAGAGGAGAGCGCAGCAAACAGGGCCAACTAAATGTGCACTGCAATGTCTTTCTCAACTTTTCCGATTCCCCATTGAAACGCACAACTATAAATGGGTAGTACGAGTACACTCGTATTCACAATGAATCGCTTTAGCTAAATTAGAGTTTTCACCCAAAGGGTAAGACGGATTTCGCAATAGCCCGCCATGTAACCATAAGAACACAGATCACAATTTGGTCATTGTAAAAATATTATGTCAGCTATATATGGTTTTAGTAATAGCTTTTGAATAGCACTCTATGTTATTGTTTTTAACATGAATATATGTTAAAAGAGTAGTTTAATTCTATATACTATATTTCGTTAAATCTATATACTTTCTAAAAATATAGATATGCACATACGTTTACTTTTAATGTAGTATTTCAGAGTTCAGTGGCTCGAGTTTATTGAATGATTACACAGCAAATCTTTCATTGAAAATAATGAATACAATGCATTCATGACGACTCATCAAATAGTAGGAGAAAGAGAGGAATGTCCCATTTCTTCTTCCTGTGAATTTCTACATTATCTTTTCCAGGGCATCCGCAGTTCGTGGGCAGTCAGCTTTCGAGGCCTTTCAGTTTGTGTTTTACTAATTTGCGTTGAATGCAATGCCGCGAAATGCAAATGTAGCAATTGCAATTTGACTAAAAGCTAAGCAGGGAAAATGGAAAAATGTATGAAAAGCGCAGCGAGCAGTGTTTGTGGAAAAGTCCGCCTCGAAATTCTCGTTATTTTCTTTTTTAGAAATACAAACATGGCCCAGACACGCGGTGCTATGAAAAGGGGAAGTTGCTGGTGGACCACATGGCGTATGCTTAATATGTCATGGGTGCTTCTCTTACTGATTGTACTCAGTTTGCGTTATATTATTTTTTAGCACAAAAGTGCCAATTAGGCGGGCACTCGGCGCCCTGCTTCCTCCCAATTCAACCATTAACTTGAGTAAGTAAAATCGGACACACTTTGCAAATTTACTTGGTGTTTTTCCTTTTGCATCCTAATTGAAACTACTCGCATTAAAAGCCCATACAATTTTATGTTTTTTAGCGCGCCAAGTATTTAAGAGAAACGAAAAGAAATGCGCAAAGGACTGGGTGTATAAAATGCTTTTTAATTTTTAACGAGCGAGTGCAGCCGCGAAATCCGCCGCGACTGCTAGGCACGTTTATTATGACAATTTTATATTTGTTTGCTTTCGGCCGACTGCGAAAACGAAAGCAGCCAAAAGGAAAGCATCAAGGCTGAGCGTGGAAATCAGAAAGCACAGACGCCGCCTTTGGGACCATAAATGGCCATAATGTCCGTACAATGTCAATGACAGCGCGGCGATGTTTTGGCCAGAGAACAGGCCGAACGGCCTAAACGGCCTGAACGGCCCGAACGGCTTTCAGGGCAGCACTCTTAAGCCTAAAGAAATCTGAATGAGTTTACACGCTCATAAAACTCTAATTTCAGTTGTATGTGCAATCGTGGTTTATGCGTGCTTTAACTAATAAGATATCTTAATTGCGAAATCAATTTGTTTCGCCAAGCTTCTAAATGGATGTTGAGATTACTCATACAATATAAGCTATTTTATCCAAATGCATCCAAATTATTAAAGTTATACATCCCTATCCACAGGCTGCGTTGCCGAGCCAAGAAGGCGCCTCCCAATTAACTCGCTGCAGTTGCTCGGCAAATGCCGGAAATGTGAACTGATGCATCATCATCATCGTCGTCGTCATCGTCATCGTCGGGGGAATCGATCGAGAAACTGATTCTCGGTTGCCGGTCGAGACGTCGAATGGCAGAACATGTCTGGGTAAGCTTGAGGGGATCGGACTGTGAGTGTCGGGGCTGTCTGACTCTTCTAATTGCAACGCCCACACGCACCGATAGATTGCCGCTAGATTGCCCAAGAGATTGAAACGTAGCTGCCCCACCAATCCACCAATCCACCGATCCACCGATCTCCCGACTTGTCTGGCCTGCTCTAGATTGACTTTTCAATCTGCAATTTGTATGAATTTATCAAAGACGATACACTGACTGACGAAAGGGAAATATTGACTTTGTTGCGAGACTCGTGCGCAAATAAACGCTGGACAACGCGGAAATCGGTGATTTATCAGTGCACCTAAAACTGCTGCTGAGCACTTAAAAAAATTGGAGTTATTCTATAGACATGGAATTTCTGCTTTATATAGGGGGAATTTCAAAATACACAATCTGCTGGGAGCATTTGCACCCAAATGTCATTTATAAAGTAAAAAGATGAATGAAATACACTTCTGATTTCGTTACAATGTCTTTCATCTTTTTCGGGATCGGGCGGTTCCGCAAAACTTTCCCGGAAAACATAGCGCACGAAGGGAGGAATTGCCATTAAATTTAGAACAAAGGAATTTATATGATTTATGTTCGCGAGGAGTGTATTAAGGTCTCGTCTTGGCCATGATTTATATTCGCTGGTGGGTCTTAATTGCGTGACTCTTGGCGCATGCCCCGTTTAATGGCCAACAAGTCGCCGGCGATCAATCAGCCAGCCGTACAGTCGCGTCCACTTACTTATGGCCAGCAGCCGAAATGCGTGAGCTCGTTACACTGAATTAATTGGTCTGGCGACCAGTTTCCCTACACCTTTCTCAAGCTGTTTTTTTGGCGACAATTTTTCCCCCATTCATTAGGCAATGTCTTGCAGACTAGAAATGAATTGCATAAAACCTTACAGATATGTCACAAATATGCAGAGCTTCCGCATGAAATACTTGATCTCTTTGTGGGCCATAAATCACGAACAGATCACCGACATACGAGTACTTTGTGGACCGCCCGAAAACAGTTTGCTATTATGTCATAAGCCGATTTGCCCGTCATTAGTTTCTTTTTTCTTTTCTTTGAAAAGATTGCTAATAAATCAGAAATCCCGCCGACACTTACACATATCCCCAATTTCTATTGGTGCGTGGCAACAGATTTCATCGTTCAACTCTGTGTGGCAATCGACGGAGTCAACACAGACTTGCTGGGGATAGAAATTGTATGGGGCGCGCAGAACATTGCTTATTTCTGGATCAGCCGTTGAACTGAAAGTGAAATGATTTCATTTTCGAAGTGCCATGCGAACGTACCCTGATTCTCAGAATTTATTCATTTTTTATTGTGCGAAATGCTAAATGCCAATTGCTATAAGCAAGTGCTATTTTCTAAATTGATACATTCTAATTCTTATCACATTGAGTTCAAGAGCAAATAGTGTTAATGAGATACACTCTTGAATTGCACTCGCTTTTCTCCATTCTCAGCAACTCTTCGCCGACTTTTCAATTGCCATAGATAACCTCCATTTTCTCCAAGCCCGCGTTGATAAAGTCATTTTCTAGTCATTCAACTACTGCGATTGTACAATTGTTTGTCGTGTGCTAACAAGCAGATCAAGTTATATTAATCGCACACTTGCCTATAAATACGTATGCAGATTTTAATTTTATAGACCGTGCTACAACAGTGCTACAACCGACCATTTGCGTGGCTTATATTAACATTTCCCACAGAGCGGTGCTATTTTTACCCCGTTCCGAAAGATATGGCCAAGATATAGGGCCCATTCCCAGTTCTTAATCTCAGTGCAGCTATGCACACGGAATGCGTTGGCAAATAAACTGGCAAAGGTAAACACACAGGGAGAAATGAAATGGTATGTGAGGGACTCGAGCTCAGAGGCAAGTGCAGCGATTTCCCAGGGCGAGGGGGCGGATGGAAAGTGGGTGTGGTCGGGGATATGCCCAGTACAAAGTTCCGACGAGCAGATATTAAATTCCACTTTTCGGAGGTCAAAGGACGGGGTCGGAAATGGGAGCAGGGATATTAAGGTACAATCCTGACCACAGACCATAAGCTATTTATGCCGCCTGAGTGCATCTGCCACAAGCTCCCACCCCCGGTTCCCCGCTTTCCACATATCTCTTTGAGCCGGCACCTTATCGCACCTTTGTATGCTATTGGATCACCCATAGTTGCAGGCAAATGTGCAAGCGATAAGGTACAAATCAAGGCAGACTCTGCGACGGGGAATCAAAACCCAGGCTGAACCTTGGGCTGATAAGCGATTAATCGCAGAATCTAAAAGTGATTGTCGCCGGTTGGGGAAATCCAAAGCTATATGTTCATAACTCACGCAAAATTCGCATAGTACGAGTGTACTCAATGTCGCAAGCAAGTAACATTTGAAACAAAAATTGGTTTTGTATGCAAGCAAAAGCAATACTAAGCCAGAGAAAGAAAGGCGAATTAAATAAAATTCATTGGAAATGCCCATTTGCAGAACACGCTTGCTTAATCAGTTTGCGGACTTATCAAAAGCACTGCTATGCGATTTATCATTTAAGGAACTAAGGAACTAAGTTTTTGAGAAGTTAGTTTTGGCAAAACTCTTCTTCCACAAAATTGAGTGACTTCTCTTTCTCAGAAATCCATATTAATTGGTAATAAACACACATTGAATGACTCCCATATCAGATGTTCCATCTCAATTACGAGTAATCAATGTAAATCAGTGAAATTGTTCCTAAACAGAGTAAATCACATATATTTAGACACGATTGATTCCCTTCAAAGGCGGCAGCACTTGCATGTTGTCGAGTCAATTAGGCCAATTAACGAGGGACCACCATAACGGAAAGCCTTGTCTTTAGGACCCGAACCCCGAACCCCGAACCCCTTGCAACCCGCTTACGTTTTCCCCTTCTTATTGCCAGCTGTATCAACCAGCTGTCGGCCATGGACCCGAAAAAAAGCAATAAAAAATGAAACTGCAGGGCGACAGGTACTTCTGCAGGTCGCTCTCTGTCGATTTTAAACGGATCGGCACAATTACAGGCCGGAAAGTGAAACCGAAAGCGTTGCTGGGCAGGGATCTCTCTTCTGGATATGGATACGGATCTGGATGTGGGCATTATGCTGGCTCCCGCCAAATTGGCTTGTTAACCAAATTGGTGGCTCCTGCCTGCCGCAACACGTTTCATAATTGCCGCCATTGAGTAACTCCTCTGCCCGAACTGGCGATCCGCAGCCTCATGGGTGGGCCTTGCGATCCTCGGTCCGCAATGGGTGAGTGGAGAGCTGCGATCGGAGATCGGATCGAAGCGATTGCCAGTCCCAGTCCCAGTACCAGGCCCAGGGTTAGTCACCCGTCGCCGATTCACTGGCGCTGTTGGGTTCAAGGTGAGCCATCTCGTTGCGATCCGACTCTGATTACCATTCCGATTCTAATGCGCAACAAGCAGTTGCAGCTACTGCAGATACTGCACAAATTCACCGAGAAGCGGCCAACGAAATCAGTACGGCTGGCTATGATTCATTCATGAATATTGCTGGGTCTGTTGTTCCCACGTCTTTGACGACTTGTTTCGAGAAAATAATTATTTTGTAACATGTATCCATGACATAACAAGCTTATCAGCTTGATTCCCCCGCGCTAAAGTTCGGGTTGCCATCAGTTGCAAGATCCTTCACCGAGAGATACTAGGAAGTTGTCTTCCTTAAGCTTTTACCAGAATAGTACATTCATATCAGTTCCTTAACGTTCCGTTAAAACACAAATAAATATTTAAACGGCTAGAGACTGTCATAAAGCAGGACTACACTTTTATGGTTTCCCTGAAGTGTTTGCCCCGTGTGGGTCCCCAGATTAGAGATACAATACTCACCACATCGACGCCGGCATCGGAGCCAAGGTGGTTGTCGTCCCCCTGCCCCCAGTGGACGCCACTGAGACTGCGGCCCTGCGGATTCAGTTGCTGGGGGGTCTGATCACGAGGCACGCGCCTGCGGATTAACCGGATCAGGTAGGACCTGTCTCTCGGGATCGCCCGGTTCTCGGAGTACTGCTCGTAGTCGGAGGACTTCTGGTCCTCGTCCTCGTCCTCGTCCGCGCCGAGGAACTCGCGTGGGGGGAGGATGTAGCGACCGAGTGGAGGATTGGTGTGTGGATGGGAGGTGGTCATGGGCAAGGCCGAATTCCGCACGTTTAAGTAATTGTCATTAATGTCAGTCGGAAAATTGGAATAAGCGAGTGTCGTCTTCGATAATGTTATGGCGATGAACGCCAGCACAAGATTGCATATTACGAGATTCATATTTAAATATTATGTTTTTTGTATTTAGTTTGATTCTGGGTTTTTTAAATAATTATTTAGCACTCCGGTCGCGAAAATTCTATATTGGAATACACATAATATTCCGCTATTCTGCAAAAGAATAATAAATACGAAAAGATTAGACACTTGGCTTCTTATTAATTAATTAATCACACAGATTTTTTCGTTTGATATTTCATTTAGTTTAATCACTGTCGTAGGATTTTGGTGTACATTTTAAATAACTTTAGTTTTAACGAATTTGAAGAATTTCATGGATTGCTGTTTTTGTTTCACTTTAATTATTGCTCATTTGCATTGAATTTGCTCCGTTAATTGCACCTTGTGGCCACTTTTTATAATTTTATGCTCCAACTTGGCAGGCAATTTTTCGAGTCTAACAAGTTGCTAAATATTTTTGGCAGCTGAATGTTTTTATTTGGCACACGTCTTCGCTGTTAACGTACAGCTCCGCAGAACCGGCGTTTTTCACAGATGCAAAAATATCGAAAGACAAAATAAAACAACTTGTTACTCAATCGTTTTTTATTTACAATTCTCTTTGCGGCTGTGCGATTTTCAAAATGTTAATAAACTTTGCCGGCGAGACAATAAACATTTTATAGTCGCTGCTCAAAAACATAAAACAAGCACATTATTTTAATTGCTTTGTTCAATAATATGTAATTTGGCACACCCACTTTTCAATTAAAAACCGGCCTTTAATAAACTTACAATCACTTAAAATTTTTACGTGCAGTTGTGAAATGTTTTTTTTGTTTCACCAACATTGTCAATTTATTTTTTTCGATGAGCAACTGATTTATTTTGTAAAAAATATTTCCAAGCGATTTACCGTCTTGCACACTTTTCGAAGGAATTTTTTTTAGCTTATAGCACTTATTCTTCACCAAGTTCTTGATTTTTATAAGGACTCTTTTTTGCCTCAAAGGATAAAACTTGAGTGCCGAATCTCACGCAGCATGCGACCGTTCGCTTCGAGTTCCACCGCACGACTGATCCGGCGGCATTGCCGATCCACATCCACAGCAGCACGAAACGAAAAGCTTCTGCTCTGCGAGCTCTTTTCACTCAGAGAGAAAGAACGCCTTTAAGTCACTTGCATTTGAAAGAGTATCTTTCGCCAATGACGTCATCCGTCATCGAGTCGTATTATTTCATCTGCTTACATATGTTCGATTTCTGCATGCTTCTTGTTTGTGTCCCAATTAAGTACATAGTTATCTGAACTCGTGATACATGATAGCCTTAGACGCCGTTGAAGCGCACAAACAGGTAGCGTTTCCGACTGTAAGTGTATAACATACATATTTGAGTCGATCTGGCAGCGCCGCGTCCGTCCGGATGTCCGGGTGTCCGAATGATGGTCAGGATCTTAAGAACTATAAAAGCTAGAGTGTGGGGAATTCTACTTTGCTAGTCCACCCAAAAATATTATGAGCAATTCAGGAAATAGAAATACACTTATTTTAGCTGAGTAACCGGTAGGGGATATCAATGGCACACTTAAATATTTAAAGACCCGAGTTTCCGCAAAATTTTCATTCGGGTAATCCATAATTAATTCTGACATAATGTTCGATGACTTATTGACCGATGAATTGGGAACCAAATATAGTTGAGTTTCTCGACTATAAGATATCCGTTACTCAGCTAGTTGTGAAGTAGAAAAGAAACAGGATGTTCGTAGAAATTCATTAATTTAAAGTGTCTGTTGTTTATCTCGTTCTATTTCAAGATAGGGGGTTGAGTTAAGGGAGCAAGCGCTTAAAGAACATTCCGTCCCGATCTTTAGCAAAAGGACGTTATAAAGAGTTCTCAATTTCTCACACAAATAAATATATCTTCTACCTCTGGCTTCAGTTTATAAATAGAAGTGATCGCATGGTTATCAGCCACTTGCTGAGGTGGCGACCTTAAGCAACTCATTTGCTGGCAAATTACAAGAACGCTTATCTATAGCACGCTTTGAGCTGGAACTTACTTTAATGTTGTATGTAAATCCGCACGAAAACGATGTGATTCAGCTCCAGATGTTATTCCGCCTGTCAACACGTTTGCCGTTGAAGATGGGAATCCTCGACGGATTCGTCTTATTTATGGCCACTGGCTGGTTCTGCTAATAGCCCATAAATCTTATTAATGATATCTGTCAAGTGAGCGCGGCAACCAGCGAGATCTGCATCAATGCATTGGCGTTTCATTTCTCGGTTCTAAGTCGGGAATTCTCGGTTGAGTCTGGGGCAGTCTACTCGATTTTGCTCCATTCTCAATTCTCAATTCTCTGGTGTTGATGATGGACAGCAGCTTTCAGCGCTACCGTCAATCAGTCGGGCTGACAAAAAGTGTTTACCCCTTTTGCGAAGAAAAAAGGGGGAAGAGCGACACACACTTGATGCCCTTCCGTTTGGGTATAGAAGTCAGTCTAAGTAAGGCATTCTAAATGAATAATAAAATGCAGTAAATAAATGTTTTGGGTGAAAATCAAGCTTACCTAAAAGAACTGAAATTGCTTTCATTTTGTAATTAGCTGGCGGGCTAGCAGGATTTTGTTAGGGTATTCCGAGAACGTTGTCATTGCCTTGCATTGCTAGCTCACACTTTGTTGTGCAACACTCGAATGCTCCCGCCCTGCCACAAGTGGGCGTGGTTCGTGGGCGTAGCTGACTTCGCACCAGGCCAATAATCTTTAATAGGTCTGAAGAATTTTTTTGTAGCTGTCTACTCTCTTTTCAGTCAACACCAAGCGCAAATATGCGACCGTCTATGCCGCAGTCCTCTCCACCCGCCCCCCAAAGCTAGCCCCCTCCCAAAAAGTTTTCCCCGCCCCTGCGCGCCTGTCGAGTTTGCTTGTAGACACCCAAACACCCACGATCAGGAATTTGCATATGTGTTGCCTGATCTGAATTTTTAGCTCGTCACCTCCGTTTATTTGCCGTTTGTACAAACACATTTTGAGACATTTTCGAATCGCCGTTTTCTACTTCCTGTAGAAAATTGTAAAGTTGTGTACTAATATTATATATTTGTTTAGTCGAAACTAATTCGAAACTAGCGATTTTCCAACAAAGAGATCTGCAAATCGGTAGCTTGTGTCGTTCTTATCTACATCCGGATTTGTCTGAATTTCTGATTAAATCCCCAACTAATTGTGAAATAATGCAGTTGTAATCTTCTCAAAGAAATGGCACAGATTCATGAGTCATGAGTGCAAACTGAAGCATTAGTATTAGTGACCTCTTGTGACTCAGCCAAAACTCAGTCTGACTTCGAGGTCTAAATACCGCTCTTCAAATGCCATATACGAAGATAATATAATCCCTTTATCATCTTGCGAGGGGCTCAGAAAAGCGATCGTTTACTTATCACTCAGACCCCCATTTCCCCCTTTTAAGCCGGCCTGTTCCAGTTTTCAGTTTTCAGTCTGCGGTTTTTGTTTTCCCCGATCGAGCTACAGAATTGACAATTAGTGAAAGTGGAAAATGTGTCTGGTCCGCCGTTGTGGCTGTTGTTTGCCTAGACCAAAGATCTGTAAATGCTTTTGATGGCTCCATCGAGATCTTTTGCCCTGGTACGTGTGAATATTTGAGAAAGCTAATCCCCATGATTTGCACTTTGCTCGCTGCACTCTAAAAAATTACAGAATATTTGCCTGGCATCATACTAAAACGGCACTTCTTTTAAGGACAACCTAGCAAGCTTAAGACCTTTGTGGGAATACTTGTATAAATTAATTAATTAATGAGTTTGCTTTATTTTCATAAAATTTTTATAATATTTTTGCTTAAAGCTAGCTTAAATGTACTTTACAGATATTCGATTTTAAGGCATCTTTACAATTTAATGATTCAACATTTTATACTTATATAAAGTAGATTCTTATAAGCATGTTCTTCATGACATGTTTGGCGTCAGATATTGACGGAATTCTCTGAGTGACCGGCTGAGGAAGTTCTCCCAGAGTTCTCGTATACCAATCTCATATGATCCTATACCAATCTCATATGATATGTTTTTTCACTGGCTTTTAAAGTATACTTGCGTATCTCGTACTCTTCAGTGCATCTTTTTGATTAGGTGTTCTATAAACACAGGGAAAATGGCGTTTTAATATTTGTAAATTATTTTACTTAACAGTTGCACCATTTTGTGGGCTTAGCTTTCCCTTCGACACCCATTAATAAAACCTGTGTGCAAACAATAAACAAATTATCAGAGCTCCAGAGAGCCACGGGATTTATGCTCCACGACAGGGCTTAGTGGATTGTGGCCACGACAAATTGCCTGGTGGCCTGGTTGCCTGGTTGCGTGGCAGTTTTATGCGGCCGAAAAGTTGGCGATAAGGCAAAATAAGGAAAATCGCAGGCCTTTCGGCCAGCTGGCTGTTGACTGTTGGCCTACTGAAATCGCTAAACTGTGCCAGCGAATTTGCAAGTAAATCAGACGCGTTGCACGAATAATTTGGCAGAGAATCGAATCGAAAAACGAGACAAGACGGCGGCAGGCAATCTAAAAATAAAGGCCATGACGAAGTCGACAGAATATCGGATGAGACATGTGTACCCGCTACATGCGATATATATGCATATGTAGCGGGAAGGGGCGTGGCATCGCGCCACAAGTTGCCAAGTTATTTTTTATAGCGTCTGGCAATTGGCGATGATGCAAGGCGGCCCTCCTCTTTGTGGCTTATTTTTTACGACCACATTATTTGCCGGCCGTTCTTGTGGCTATTTTCTATGCCATTTCGGCGGCTTTCTGTGCGTGGGCTCTCATTGATATTAATTGCTCGGCTTTCTTTTGGCAGCCAGCGCAAGTGTTTATTTGGCTTATGTCTTCCGGCCAAAAAGGGAGAGCATCGCGACGTGGCTAGAACCCATTCTTGTGGCATTTGCTACTGCATTGTCGTGCGATTTCACTTGCAATATTTCGAAACATTCAACATAATTTAATTCAAGCAACTTTATATTGAATAATTGTTCAAACTGTCGAAAGCTCAACAAAACATCACTGACATTGTATCTTTTCCTATCTTTGAACCGCCAAGTCCCGCTCATATGGTTTTATATTGCGAATTTTAGTACCCTTCACATTTTTATAGGGCACCCAAAGTGCTATCCATCTGGAGAGGGATCCCAAACCACAGCGGCTACATATTTTCTGCCGCATTTTGCGGGCACTTTGGTGTCTTTTGGTTCTGCGGCATATGCTGAGCACATAAAACATGCCGAACTGTGCTAATGTTTTTATTTTCTCATATGCATATATATGTATTTCCTTTTCTTCGGGGGCGCCAAGCCAAAGCCAATTTGGCGACAGTTTTCCCATTTTCCTCGCCCTGGCAATTTTCCCAAAAGCATTTTGTTGTGGGGGAGGCAACAAGTGTCTGCATCGGATATTTTCTTGTTCCTTTGTTCTTGGCTGCTGTGCATTTGATGATTAATGCTGTTTATTTTTGCCTACTTGGCCATGGGAATTTGCAGTTTTCAATTGGGTCAATTCGACGATTTATTTTTTTATTTCGCTTATAGTTTTTCATTTCTCTGCTGCTCTGCTGCTCAGCTGCAAGTTCAGAGTTCTCTAGCGACCCGAATGCAAACACATTAACATATGCACCAAGATGGCTTTCTAGATTACTGATCCCAAGCGAAGGGGCCAACACTTTGTCTATGAGTTCTTATTTGGCTCCATACGATTACTTTCCAAGCGATTATTTTCTGTAATTTATAACAAAGCGAGTGTCCGGAATTCCTTCATAAGTGTATACATATAAAAGTTGAAGTCGTATAAGCACTAGATACAATCGTGTCAGTACTTTGTTTACTATTTATAGGTAATTCTGCTGAGTAATGTCGCTTGCATAAATCCCCAAAATGTTCTGTGTTCTTCCTTTGCACAATAAAGTGGATTTGGAAGTGCCCTTTGTTTGCCATGATATGTTTGTTTATTTGCCCAACTTGCCGCGAGTGATCTTCCCCTCAGAAGTGGGATCCAGTAATTGCCTTTTTTCCTCCGCCGGACGCCTCAAGATATGCTTTGATTTTGACCGACTTTTTTGCTTATCGGAGGCGGAAAATCTTGTACTTACGTTTTTCCCTGCTCAAAGTTCAAGCTCAACGCATCGTTGCGTGGGGTCCTTTGGGGCGAGTGGAAAATATCCCACACTTCAGTGGGGTGTCTGTGGTTTTCCATATAAATCCGAAAAGTATGTGTTAAATTTAGAAATAATGGACGCAGCGAGACCTTGAAAATAAGAGTCCCCATTTAATGCAGAATAAAATGAGCAGAACATCAGTGTTGGCCAAAATAACCAACTGAAGCGGTAGATAAATCTTTTGCATATGCTCGGAATATTAATATTATTATTAATTATAATATTATTATAATAATATTACTTCTGAGGTGCCTAGAGTTAGTTGTGTGGCTCAAATAAAAACATTCTGAAAGCTGTGCACTTGAGGCAAACAATGATCTCATGCCTCGGCCTTCAGAAGATGCCACTCCATCACCCTCCCCCCCCAGCCACTCAGACCGTTTGACTTTAGCAGTGTATGCGTCACTCTGCCGATAAGACTTTCCAATGCTCGACTGTGGCTACCAGCTCCCCTTGTTTGCCCACGATGTCGATAAGCACGTGGACAGTTTTCCCGGCGACTAAAGAGATGTTTGGTTTTTGGCGGCCAACGCGTCGCCCGGCACGTTCGAAATAATTCCGGGCATAGAGTGGGTTCAAAAGTGCTTAACTGCAAACCGAGACGAGCTGCATTTTGATTGATTAAACAGACACCCAGACGGACAGTTGATGCCCTACGCCAGCACCGCCCCGCCCCGCCTAATTAGTCGCAATGGATTGTTCAGCGCCCGATCCGAAATTCGATGATTGCCCAACCAGATATTTGGGTGGTGGAGCACGTGTCCCAGTCTTGTAGCTTAATTGCAAGAGGTTACGAGGGGGCGAGGTGCTGTGACTATTACCGGTTGACCTCTGCGACTAACACTGGGTTACCTCATCTGCATATCCCCCCGCCCCCTTTGGGTTACGAAATCTCGACGGATTTTTGCATACATTTTCTGCCGTTTGCCGTTGCTTTATGCATACAAATTGTGAAGTTTTCTTTTTGTCGCCCAAAGCGCCTGTAAAATATGTAAGATGATAAATTGTAAAATAAAAACGGACAACTAGAAAGAAGGTAGAAAAAGAAAAGAGCTGCAAGTAGCAGCAAAAATATGAGTTTTATGCAAATTGCCAGCTAAATTTGTGATATTTGTGTCTGCAAGCGGTTTTCTTTGTCCCATCCCACACACTCCCTCCGTGGTCCCCTTTCTCCAGAGCCCCCACCCTTTTCCAGACCCCCTTTAGCCCGCTTAAGCCCCATGTATCCCCCACACCGCTTGTGTCCCCCGTTTGTGGTTGCTTATTGTAAACCAATTTGCTTATGTGATTTGTCTTTCCACAGAAGGGTTTTCCCGCGACCCCTGTCTCTTTGGATCTTTATTACCCCCTTAGGAGGTGGGTGTGTGCGGTAGGTGGGCGAGGGGTGGGCTGTTGGGGCGGGGCGGGGCGGTGGAGCTGCTCAATGGCTCCGGAGTGATGTGTGGCCCACGGGAAGCTGTGGGGTGCAGAGCCTGACGTTTGACGGACTTGTGGGTACCCTTGCCTCATCTTCACTTCGGGCGTTCCAGTTTTATTTGCGGCTTGCATTGCTACAGCAGAGCGCGCAAAAATATATTATATGTAAAATATATTTATATGCACAAATGTGTAAGACATTAAAGCCTGTTTAATGATATAGTTATGTTGGATATAACAAGAATTGCGGTAGGACAAACAACTGGAACGGCGACCTTTAGACTCCGCTGACAATGGCAGCCACTTGAGGACTTGGACTTGACTATTTGACGTCTTGACCGACGATTGACCCTCGATTGACCCACACCAACTTCTACGCTCGGACTTGATCCCTCGACGGCTTCTTTTACTACTTGACAACTAAAACAGGTAATGATTACTGCCCTAGACTTGAGTTTACATAAGTATTCAGCCTTACTCATACGCATGCCTTTCCGCTGCTAGTAAGCTGACCTCAGCTGTGGAAAGGGTCACACTTTCGTTTCCCGCTTCCGTGGGCTGAGTCATCCCGCTGACTTCCTTTGCCCAGGTTAGGCAAGTGCTCCTTGGCATGAGTCACAGCTACCCAAAATTCCAATTTACGTTCTTTGTGAATCAATTGATCTGGGGAATTTCCCTACTGTTTGTCACTGCAGGTTCATGAATGCTGAATAATTAAATGCCGAAAATGATTTCCATAAGAAGCGCATTATGGGTCTTTGAACTTTTGCAACACACTCACACTTTCTGGGTTTTGACGCACTTTAGGTAAGCAGCCATCGACGAGACTCTGGGATATTTTTCCGATATGTTTTGCCTTTGCATGGATATTGAGTGAAAAATGTAGGCCAGACAAAGGTTTTGACCTGGGATACCATGGACACACATTCCGCCTGTGGCACATATGCGCTGAAATTCAATTAAATCTGCAACGATGCCGAATTTCAATATCGATTTTCGGTTTTTCGTCGCGTTACTCGCAGACTTTCAATTCAAACCCGATAAATGCGCACAGCTTGCAGATCGCGAGGCCAAGACACAAGCGCCAATGGCCAGGAGATTGCATCAGACAGCCACAGATCAGCCAAGTGGAGGGGTTGGTCTGGGGGATGTGGACATGGCCGGGGACCCGAGCTGGTGGGTACTCATATTCAAGACCAAATCGATGCCAGAGTCTGGTGGAAGCGAGTCTTGGCCTTTGGGGCGTTGTGCGGCTGGCAATTAAATTGCAAAATAATAATTTTTATTACCAACTTGACGACTGCGACGACTGCGGTGGAAGACTCTTCATTTGCGAATCGGTCTGTGGCCTCAAATGAAATGGAAATCATTTGCTAAGAAGAGATGTAATTTGCTAAGATGTAATGCGAATCGGTTGACACCCTGGAATATCTACGCTTGTGCATTTCCACAAAGAAAATATAAAAATAATCCATACCTTACTTACCTTAAGTTTTCAGTTGGTTCACTATGGTACTTGGTACTATGGCAGTCAACAAAATGTAGCTGTTTTGGCCAGGGTATCGAAAGGAGGGGCCAAGATGGCATGTTAATTGAGCCGACTTTTGACGCTTTTGCGGGGGCGATCGGGTCGTTCGAGTTCGATGTCGATGTCGATGCTGTGGGTAGATTTTAATAATTGGCCATTGGCTTTCCCATCTAGCAGTGGTGCGATCAAAGCTGCCAATAAAACGGAATCAAGATCGTTCAGTGAACCACGGATCCCTCCCCCTGCGCCCGATATGTGGGTGTCATGAAAATGAAAATGGGGCGAAAGGTTGTTAAATGATTAAGAGGCGTGCCATTAGCAACAATCCTTAAGCCCCCCGATTTTCCGCCCCCTTTTCTTGGGTGTCAGCCAGAGACGACGGTGCATTAGAAAGTTCGTGGGAAGTCTTTTCAAGTGGTTGCCGACCCTGGGAAAAGCGGAGCAGGGGGCGGGGAACACGCTGCAGGATGGTGTGAATAGAAGGGCTCGAGGGGGAAGGGGGATAGGGGATAGGGGCCAAAGATGTCGACTGCGTCTGGCAAAGAGTTTTCGCAGTCAGTGTGAAATGGTTTTCATAAAGGAAGTAAACTGAGCACTGGCGCACATATGCAAAACTAAAGAGGTGGTAATAAAAAGCGCTAATATACATACTAACACACTGACTCGTGCACTGAGAGGAAAATCTACTAAGATTGAACTTACCAAGCCGAAATGAATGCCTCTCATAAGGAAACACCGCATATACTGCCTAAATATCATATGTAAGTTAACAAAATAATATATATGTTTTACTACAGATCTAAATAAACCTTACCGCTTATCTATAATTCAAGAAGCACTTTTCCTGTGTATGGCTGTGTGTGTGCATATGCACATTTTATGTTAATTGAAGCAATGCGTCAATGGCATTTTCCTTGCTCCTCTCCACCTCTACACCTCTCCTCCTGTTTTCCACCTTCCTCTTTCTTTTCCTTTTTTTACATATATGTATTTTCCACCTTTCGTTATGTCAACTGTGAAAAGCGCGCCTTGAAAAGGGGGAAAATCTTGAACCATTTCGCCAGAAGAGCCGAAAACTTGTATTTCCATGTGTGGGCGAGGAAAATGCGGGCTTGGCTCACAGCTAGAATGGTGGGTCTACATAGTAAAATGCGAAAAGTGCTAAGAAGTGTCCTATAGAATAAATGAGTCTGTGATTAAACAAATTATCAATCACCCGGGTCTAGAAATTCATTAGGATGAACTCTGAATGAATATTATGAATGAATAATATTACAAATTATCGCCTGATTTTCAAAAGATTTTTGCATTTCAAAAGGTTTAGATTTAATAGTGAATTTGTACATTTTCAGTACATTTTCTATGATTTCATCTGCATAAAAAATGTGCCACTTTGCAAATAACTTCTCCCACTCATTTTTCAACCAAAACACATTCGATATTTATTGCGCTGCATATTTGGCCAACATACTTAATACCCGCTTAAGTGTAATTGAGCCGAGCAAACATTGAACACCACGAAGCTCCGCAAGCAGCTAATCAATTATGATCAGGCCAAAGGCCCAAGAGCAAACATAACCGCTGACACGCCCCTCGACGCCCAGCGCCCCTTTGCGAAGAAGAAGAGCGCGCTGCAACGATTCCCAAGTGAAACATTATCGAGGCGATATACGAGCCAAATGGAGGCAAACAATTTCCGGGGCTAATAATAAATATCAATAAGCCAAAAATTTATTACCAACTAACCGCAGAATTCGCGAAGGCTTCTGTGCTTTTCTGCCAACGAACTTTAGCAATGCTGCCGTCTCTTTCTATTGCTATCTGCCATCTCTTTCCGGTGATATCACGTCGCTCTTTCGCGCATTTCCCTCTTTATCGCCTGCGGTGCCAACAAATCCCTTTGATTAATTCTAATAGCCTCAGATGTTCAGGCTCGACATCATTTCTTTCGTTTAATACTCAATTTGGTGTTGTTCCCTGCCATCTGCCATCTCTTTCCCGCCACTCTGCCCTTCTCATTCGCTCCTTTTCAAGGCGTCAAGTTGTTTGCGTTTATGTTCTGTTCTGTGACTAATATGCAAACAGGCGAGCAAAGCAAAGCAGCAGCACCAGCAGCACAACTTGGCCAATAACTTAACTTGGCTCAAATACTGCCTCCTGCCCCCTTGCTCCCCTGCGCCCACACACATGCGCACACACTCAGCAACACACATATTATAAGCAGGAACATGTGGAAATAAGAACTTGGTAGGATGAAGATCTGGATACCCTGAAATATTCCGTACCCTAGAACTACCTATAGGGATGAGTAACATTTAGTTCATCGGCCTTACAAATTGCAGTGTCAGTTGATTAAATATATATTGTGTTGTATGTGTGCAGGTATTGTAATGGTAAACATTTAAAAGTCACTAAAGTAAGAGAAAATTTGTATTTTATAAAACTGTAAGTATAAACATGTCATACCTGCGACTTCCCTCTGTAGGGCAAATAAGAGAAGTGCAAGAGCGTCGGGACCATAGAGATAAGCCCAAGATTAGCAACAATTCCAGCCGTTGTTGGCCTCTGGGGGAGTTGGACTTCGATTTTTTGTTGTTTTCGGATTCCAGACAGCTGCCGAAATGCTGGTGCAGCAGAAAGGTAGGAAGTTGTTTACTTAAAAATTGAGCAGAAGGCGAAGATTCGCCATTGCAACAAGTGACTAATGATTGGTGTTTGTTTAAGTGTACTGAATGGCCACACAACAACAACTTCTGCTGCGTTTTAATCTGCAACTCGTTTGGCTTTTACCTCTCCCTCCGTTCAGTCAGGTTCATCCAGCGGAGTTCACCTCGTTCTTATTTTTTGTTCGTTCGGGTTCCACATGCGTAACCCATTATAGTGCCGCATATCAAGATACATTTGTATCTTCTGCAGCTCTGGCGCATAAATGTTTTTTACGAGCCCTTCCCCCTGCCCCCTTAGTCCTCCCCCTCCCTCTTTTGTGTCGATGGCCTTCGAGGAGTTGCGAGGATAATCGCGGTCCTTTATGAAGCCTCCTTTGTGTGCGGGTGCCGTAAATACGCCTTTTGATGTGTGAAGCGTGCCCGGCCACTGGGGTCGATGGTATTTATGGGCCTAAGGTCAATGGAATAACCCGGCACGATCCCAAGTACCTCGCACACGCCCAAGCACTTGGACAACACAGGAAGCATGAGTCAAGGTCGAGAACGCTGGAGTTCTAACGGTAGTATATCTGATTACAAATTCTATGGTGCAAATTCGGGGTTTCCTAGAACAAAGCATCTTAATGCTAATGACTCGCTGCCGAAATATATGTATAAATATACATATATGTATAAGTTTTAATTAAGAACTGTAGAGAATGCTATGGTCGAGTTCCCCGACTATCAGATACCCGTTACTCAGATAGTGGAAGTGCGAACAAAAATTTCAACATTTCTGGAATATCGATAATTTTAAAGTCTGCAAAAGTTGAGGGGAGACAGTTTTGGACGGTATGTAGGCGTTCGAGTAGGCGTGGCAAAAAGGCTAATTTATAGAAATTTACAAGATATATAAAAATATGAAAAAAAAATAAAAAAAATATAAAAATATGAAATACTCTGCGAGTAAAGGGTATTTTACTCATAATCCTTTGTGGTGATACGAAAATGTTCATTAAACTATTACTGAATATAGTCACATAATCTATAATTTATTTTAAAAATGCCAGCATCATAAGCATCAAAAAATTAAGTTACGATTATGAGCGGCGGCCACAACAACAATTACCCGTTATTAAAACTGCGGGGTGAAAAGGCTAAATTTAGTTTCGGTTAGTTGCAATTTTCGCATAAACGCTTTTTTCTTGCAATTAAAAGCGGCGCGTAAATGCAAATTTGAATAATGTATTAATGCTTTGTAAATGTTTGCAAAAGTGAAGGAAAATGCAATAAAAACTGGAAGACCATGCTAAATTTGCGCTCATAAATAAGTACAAAACTACAGTGGCACACTTGTTTACAGACTGAATGAAAAATGGGTGTACGGAAATCCCAATAGAATTGTGCTAAATGGTTCACATATATTAAAACTTATTAGCGATAGTTAAAAATAATGGCTTAGGTTCATTGAAATTTGGAGTAGTCGGTAAGAACATTTATTTTCGATCTCATTAGGCTAGCCTAAATCTAAAGCCATATTTTATCGAGCGATTACTATAAATAATATCCCGTAATTGGTTAACGTTAAAAAGACGGCTTTGGATTTGTTCTATGTTCTTATGTTCATTATAAAGAAGATATTTCTGGCACAATCGGAAAATGAGAACGAATCAGTAATCTTAAATCGTATAGTTTCCGAGAATTCGAAATGGGGATAGCTATATGTACTTAAAAGATAAAATGTTTATCACTATAGGGGCGGAGTACAGGGTACAGGGGATACAAGAACCATCGCTTTAACCTGAAATTCATCTAGGTAAGCTCTCTATTTTGCATTTATTACACATACTCGTATTTTGCGGATGTGGATATGTTTTGCTCGTGTGGCGTGCAATCATTATGTCAGATCATATCGCGTTGAAAGTTTCAGCAGGAAATTAAATGCAATTTAGCGAGGACTTAAATGCCGGACGGCTCAGTATGATAACTCCACCTGTCTGTATCTGTGTGTGCTTGCATATGTGTATGACTGTGTCTGTGTGTGCGAACGGATGTATCTGTGTGTGGTGAGAGAGCGAGAGCTTCCATTTAAGCGCTGTTGGCTTTTCCTGGTGGGAAGAAGTGGGTATGTCACCCATTTGTGTATGTGTGTGTGTGTGGGTGTGCGTGTGTATGAGGTGGGAATTAATTATGCAGGCATATCATGGCTACTCCTTCTACCCCTTCCTCTTCTACCCGTCCCTTTCCCACACGCACACAAACAGTCGCATCCTTTCCGTGTGCGGTTTTAATTTGTGAGCCCGTGCCCGTGCCCGTGCCCGTGCATTTTGCCTGATCCTTTTCCTTTCCGCTGCTTGCCATTGCAATTTCCCCTGCCACGCCCACTTGCCAGGGCCCCTGCGCCACGCCCCTTGCCACCCATCCCTTGCTGCGGGTTGGGGTATTTTTTGTTCTTGTTTTCCTGCCCCAGAGTTGTTTGCAATTCCGTGTGATTTCACTTGGCCGGCAGGAATCGATGAGTAAAGCAATTTGGGACAGGGAGTCCTTGAGAACAGCACTTTGAGGTGTCCCGTATCCGATGGGGCACTATGTGGGCGCCAGACCCACCAGTTACTCCAGTTTTTAATGATTTCAATTGGCAGGCCCGTGCTGAATCACCAACGCCACTAACCCACGTAGTGCTGCTTAGTTCGGATAGTGACCCGGATAAAAGCTAAATTATTTTTAAAAATCTATATTTAACATCCAATTAAGCCATTTGGACAGCCATGACGAATACGCTTCACATGTGTGAATAAGCAGGAAATAGCAATTCCCATGGGTCAATCATCGATTACGTACCCACATTTAGCTTCTTATTCGTTGGTGCATAGAAACAGTAGACTTAGTTTCACTCATTGGATTTGGAAATTTCCCAATTTCTTTTATTTCACACATCATCATGAAACTTATCATTGAATAAACGCAAATAAAATAGCCAAAGCGGCAGATCTGAATCGCTGGAACCGAAACAAGCTTATCGCCACTGCGGTTGCGGCGTGCGTCGCTAGGTGGCGCTATCATCCTCGTGCGCCTGCCGGGTGCACTCCACTTACAAATTCTATAAATTTTAGATCATAATGTGACCAGCACCCATTCCGACGTGCGTCTGTGTCTATGTGTCTGTGGGAAAGTACACCTGTGTGACGGTGCAGGTGGGCGGCGAGTGGGAGGGGCGGGGAGTGGGTCGAACGCAGAGCTCTATTTGCTATGCATTTTCATTAGTAGCAACTTTTCAGCTTAGACGCTGTAATTAGCACGAAATTGGCTTCCGAAATGGGTTTAAAGGGTTTCCAGCAGCCCAAGTGAGCAGCGGTTCTTAAAGTGTATGCTAAGGTAAACGTACTTTTTAAGTTGTACTTGCATTGCAGTTGAGTTTATTTGTGGTAACGCTCATTGGAATAAAAACAAATTAAGTTGACGTCTTTCACAACTGCAATCTGCGACTCATTAGCTGCAGTTTTCACTTTCCTCGCGAGACTTTCCCCGACCGGTTGACAAACATTTGGCAAACTCCTTTAGCGCCATACTGCTAATTGGTATGACTTCGTCCATCTGCGTAACCTCCTCTGATTGTGGAAGCTATTAATTTTACATCGTTGGATTTTCGCATAGTAATAATATGTTTCTTTTATTAGTATTGGGTTGTTTCTCAGCTTATCGCTTACATTCATTTTTATACATTAAAATTTACGCTAAAAGTTGTAAATAAAATCATTTTGAAATGTAATCTTTCGTATATTGGCTTGGTATCTTGTATCTTGTATCTTGTGGTAGCTTCTATTAACAATTACACAGATTTATTGAAATATTCGTGTCACATTCAACGTCGCATTGGGATTGCGTTTCCTATATGCGTATGCTTATTTAAAGTGGGGTGCGAATTTCAATAAATATTTTACCTTGAGCAAATAGATTGCTCGATAATTATGGCGAACCTGTAATTACGCTGGATAAATAGAAATGAGGCACGGAATATTAAACGGCATTTGGTGTCTGGCTAAATGGTAAATAAATTCACAATAATTAAAGCCCTAAATTCCGCTTGAAATTAATAATTGAGCTCATCGATTGCCAACCAGCAAATGTCATTAATATGCAAATGCGTTATGCAATGCGGGAATTATTTCTCTCCCTCTGAAGCAAATTGCGCCATAATTCGTGCCAAATGGATTCATTTTGGGTGCCGCTTAAATGTAGGTTTCTAAAATATATGTACAGTGCTCGGTGCCAGAACTATTTAAGCAACTTAAACTATAGCTGGTGCACGGGTCAAATGAAAATGAAATGCTGTCTGAAATCGGGGTTTCCCAAGATGTACATATGTAGTATGTACCTATGCGATATTGGAGATATCCTAAGTTTAGTTTAGTTTAGTTTTGTCACTATCAAATGCAGGAAAAAGCAATAGAGTTGTGGGCTAGTTTACGTTCATATGGTTTATACATTTATCTCGCTATATTTATGGTTAGTTTAGTGTTTTGTATTTTCCGCTTTAAATGCCGTTTGATCTGCTGAGTTCTATGGCGGAATTTCCATTCGATTAAACATTCGTGGCCGTGGAAAAACAAAATTAAAATTTGACTAGAAATTGAATATGAAAATTTAATTTTGTTTTTGTTGCGACTTATCCAGGATGGGTTTTGTTTGAATTTTGTTAAAACTTAGCTTAGATAACATGAACAATATATTTGCTCGTACTCGTATGTAGGTAATTAATATATTTAAATTGTAATATTAGTGATGTGTTTTCGTTCGATTTTATTATAATTAAATAACTAATTAAATAACATAACATTAGTCAATTAAAACTAAAAACGCAGTCAATTTATATATTTGGAATTTCATTTAGCATACGCATAAAACACACATAATTACTCCGGTTTATTTGTGGCTGTTTTATATTGAAACACTTAAGAACAATGCTACAAATTCATATTGCTGTATGTGTTTTTCTTTCTTTTCTAAAACATGCGCAAAAAAGTCTTATTTTCTTTTGCTAAGATACAGATTTTGCTTGCACCTACGTCGTTTAAATGGCTCGTCGGATTGTATTCCTAATAGATCTACTACTCAATCAGCTGATATACTTAGTTGTACGAGTATATGTTGCTTAGGCTGGGTCGATTTTTAGAAGTAGAAAATGAATAATCTGTTCTATACTTTTCTTAGTAAAAAGGTGTCAAACTTTACTTTTTATTTAAACCAGTTCTACCAGAAAGTACTACCCTTTTCTGCTGGCTGTCGAATGCTCATTTCGGGGATTTCCGACCCAACCGATGTATAGATAGACACAGCTAGACATTACAGATTTGCTTTAAAGTGCTTTCGGTATTTTAGTACGTTTGCTTCTGGCTAATCGACCCATCGCTTTACTTTCGTGTTGTTTTGTATAGGATATGCAACTAAATTCACGTCTCTCATTTCGCCTGCACTCTTGTCAGCAGAGGAGAATCCCTCTGGATTCTCCCCCTTGTCTGGACTTAATACTTTTCCTGGCTTCACGTGGGAAATCCTCCCGCTTATGACATGGCGTTGTAGGATGGTTGCTCGTGTTGCTTGGGGCAGCGGCCGTGTTTGTCCATGTAGAGTCCAAACTCACAGGTGGGCGGCTTGCAGCGACCTTGCTGTATGCACCTGTGGTTGGGGGTAAGCAGAAGGTCAGGATGGGGATGGGTAAGTGCGGGGACTCCACTCACTTGCGATCGTTCATGGCAAAGTGCTCGTTGCCCCGCTTCAGCCAGTCGCAGTCGTAGTTCCCGGAGCTGCAGTCGCACCTGCACTGCCCGTCGTCCTGCAGGATCTTCTCGAAGCTCTTCGGACAGGTGCAACTCAGTATGGTGGCCCGCACCGCCGTGGTCGACTGCCCGTAGTGGGCCATGGCCGTCTCCTCGTTGTAGCTCGATCGCTCGATGCAGTGGCACTCCGTGTGGTTCACAAAGGTCCGCTTCTCGATGACGCTCCGATGCTTGCTGCTCTTCACCTGCGGGAAATGGAAATGGAAATGCGAAAACGGATAAGTCCTTCGGTCCAGCAAGCTTAATTATAACGACCAACTATTTGCACACGGGCTGCATAATTGACCCCCAACTCCATGACGCCATGTGGCATCGTATGTAGCATATATGTCTTCCAACTGGCAGCGGGGAGTTGGCAGTCTCCTAAGCTGGCTGCTCATCAAACTTGTTGTCATTGTTGCCTTGTCTAGTTGTCGGTCGGTTATTGCTATAGCTCTTGTAACTCTTAAATGAGTTGTCGGTTGTCTGCGCAGTGGCTTATGTGATTGTGAATCGCGGTAAGGGGATTTTTCGGCTTCATAACTAAAGTGCTCTTCCGACAGATCTTATGCACAGATGGACAGGCTAACGCCTTCTATTTAACTATATTTGGCAAGGGTTTCGACCTAGCTGTTCTAAAAACGTAAGTGGCTGGCAGTTAGCTAGTCCCCCTCTAATTTGGCCGCACGCCTCTGTCCAAAAGGCATTAGCAGACCGCAAAACTTCCACAGCTGCTGGGGCCTGGAATTGAATTGGTCTCGTGTCGTCACTTTGGAGGCTGCCCTGTGGTCCACTTTCCACTCCACCCATTCCAGTGCGCCCGAGCCCGCTCAAAGTTGTGGGTCTGGCTGCATGACAAGTGCAAAATGATGAAATGCGTATGAATTGCATAAATTAAGTTGGATTTGCTTAATTAAAATAACAAGTTGGCCATTAATCAAGCCTGGCCACTCATCCAGCGCATAGATCTTGGTTCGCAAGGAGCAGCATATGGAAAAGGGGGTGTGGGGAGGGGGTAAAAGGCAGGGAAAATGTCTGGAAAATGTGCCAAAAAAAAGGTCTGCAGAAAATGGGGAGTGCTGTGAAGCATTTGAATTTTGATTGGACGCATCAGGGCAGAAACAACTAACAATCCCAATAAGTTGACAAAGCATAAAAAGGGAAAATTCACTGGTTCGTTTCAGGTATTTATGAAAATGCTTCAAATTGAGTTTTTAGTTGCGTTCACTGCGGTTCGTGTTGTGTGGCTTTTACGGTTTGTGGTGCGGTTTTGGCTAATAGAAATGCAACTCAACCTGCAGCGGATTGAAAAACTTTTCCGCCCCTTGCAGCCCCAAAAGTTGTTGCTTGTTTTTGTAGTCAGAGCGGCACAAAATTGCTTGAGAAGAGGGCGCTTTTCCTCACAAAAAGCAACAATAATTGCCGGAAACGGAAGTGCCAAGTGCTGGTGTTGTTACTTTACTGTGCCCAAACCACGATTGTTCAAAAATTGCACTAAAGTGCTTCTCCTGTTTCTTCTGCTTAGCAAATATGCAAATCTCAGCCTACACACGGCTACAAACCGAAAAGTCCCTTTTTAGCACTAGTTTTTAGCTTTTACCTAAAATTGAATATACACAATTTTTATGAACTTGCAGTGCTAGAATATAGTTTTTGAAATATTTTATTTTTTTCGGGCTTTATTGAAATTGGCTTAAATAATTTCGAGTGCATTGTGATGCATAACAATATTGTTGATGGGGTAGTGCACTTTTCAAGATGGCCTCTCTAATTGAGGTTGGGTCTTTATGCAGGAAAATGCATTCGAAACCACCTCCTTTTCCCTTGAGAGTGTGCGTGAGTGTCCGTTGGTGTGCGTGTGTGTGACCCGAGCAATTAGTCAGTTATTGCTCGGTTTGCCAGGGATTTTCCGAGTGGTGGGCGGCTTGGGGTGGTTGCGATTAAGCCAGCTCAGTGTCGTGTAAGCATAAAATGTTTTTCCTAAATTCATGCATTTTCCAGAGGCTTCCTGCGCTGTGGCTTGGACACGATACAATGGAAAAGGACGAGAACTTAATTGAGGCGAAAAGGAGGCCGGGCTGAGTATTTACTGAGACCTAGGCTTGCCTACTTTTGGGGAGGAATTCCAAATCATTGTTATATATATTGACCTGGATTACTTGTTCCACAGTGTGCTTGAATTTATGAGTTCCAGTTAGATTAGCCCAAATCTAAGTGGAAGCTCAAATTTTTCTACTAAGAGCTACAAATTTGTGTCTTAAGTGCTTTTAAGGTTTGTTTTCTGCCAATGGCCTGGTTCAAAGTTCACGCGCGTGCCACCTAAAGAAGATGCATTTATTTTTCTAGCTAACTGCAAGCTTGGCATCCAAATCCATGACTCTATAAACTTTGGGAAATGAGTAAATAGTTCATGTAGCTGCACCAAGCCTTGGCATTCCCCATTTCAGCTTCACTTCCTCCCAACATGTTGGTTCCACATAAATCCGAAGAATGCAGAACTTGCAACTGTCATCAACTGCTGCTAAAGTTTCAGCAACCAGGAAGACATCGGAAGGGGATTTAGATGGTAAACAGAAGGGCATTTCGGAAGAATACAGGACTTAGAGGATCTTGGGATTGTACAGACACACAGTGCATGCCCTCTAAGCAAAGTTGAAGTATTTGAAAGCTCAACTCCTAGCGGCAAATAGTTGAAATGACTAAGGTAATTAGTTATTTATTCAAGACGACTATATCGATCATAGTGGGTATGCGAGTTCGAACCATTCCTCATCCTTTGCTTGGCGCCCATCACCCACATCAACGTGGCTTAGAGGAGCTTTTCCTAACTGCAGTGCGGGATGCTGGCGCTTGGCGCTTGGCTCTTGCACCTGTTTCCACCTGTTTACGTGCTCGCAATTTGCATTTTCCCCGCCCTTCCCGCAGCTCCCTCTGTGTGCACACGTGGATGTCTCGTGGTGGGGCACGGGCATTTCAGCGTGGCGAAATTGCATTACGCAGTTCGAAAACTGGCAGAGGCAGTGTCATGAAAGGAGTCCTTTCTCTTTCTCCGCCCCTGCGTGGCTTTCATGCCTTTCCGAAATCCACCTTATCGCCCGTTACCAGGCTTTCAACTCATCCCAAGCTTATTATGCACACGCCTTGAGCTGGCCACATTTTGTGGCAAATTAATTAAATCACCGCAGCTCACTTCGACTGCATATAAACTTGCAGATGCCTAGGCACAGTGAGAAAACAATGCGATTTACTTGAATTGCCGTCCCAAGTATAAAAGTAATTGGATGGCATATGCTCTTCTATTGTTTAACATTTCTATTAATGAAGAGCTTATACTGATGAAATCCTAATTGTTATATATCTCTAAAGTTCATGGTGCGTCCTTGTATCTATCAAAAATGTGGAGATAAGCAATCATTAAATTCTTTGGATCATTTGTTAAATGATGCATATAAGGTCGTAGTTCTTACTTTATTGACCTGAGAACTGGATGCACATGAATTGTGCTGAAGTATGAACAGAATAGTATTGCAAATGGCCATGTAGGTGGAAATTTCTTCGTATGGAGGACATAGATGACGGGTGCAAGTGGATGAGGAGTTGGCCATTTGCCTGACAGCCAATTGACTTTTACTTCGGCTTCGGTTTGCTAAACAAGCAAAACTTTTGCCGGGTGTGTGCTGGATTTTATTAGTGCTGCTCGTGGGCGTTGGCTTTCACGTTTAGGAGGCCTTTGATTTCTGCCTTGGCTTTTCTAGCCCCACGTGCCCCACTCCCCTTGTCCCCTTGCCTCCTGCTCCGCTCCTGCCAGCCCCGCGCCACCGCGCTCCTCTGGACTTGGGTGAAAGTGGGGGGCATTGAACCCGAAAAAGAGAATCCAGGAGGCGCAGAAAGGAGAGGAGACTGCCTCATAAATCTCACAGCGCTTACAACATGTGCCGCAGTTTGTTATGGTGTGCTCGGTCGGCAGAGGGGGCGGCTGGGCAGGCCAATGCCCTTTGAAGACTGCCCCGGCATCCTGCTCCCCCTCCCGGAAACCCTGCTCGAAATGCAAAAATTTGCGCAACATAAATTATGTTTTGTTAAAATGTTTACGCTTTTTATCGCGCTGCTGTTGTTGGTTGCATCCTCAGCCTGGTTATCGCTCCTTGGCGCTCCTACACGGCCACCCTTTCGAACCTCTTGCTGCACAGAGCGAAATTGGTGGCACTTCAGGATGCTGTTTATATTCCCCAGTAATAAAGCAGCACAGCATATCCCTCTTTAAAGAGGGCAACTTAATTTGAAGTTTATTCTAAATGGAAAATGATGATTTAGTTTGCCATATTTTCTGCCAGTGCAGCACCTCCTCTTCAGCACTGCAGCTGTGTGTGTCTGCGTGTGTTTGCCTGCCACTTGACACCTCTCAATGACAAACCGCTGAGTTGCTCCCTCCTGGCAAGTTCTCCTGCAGCTTCCTCAGCTTCCTCAGCTGCAGACTGTCCTGCTTCTTCATCCTGTGGGGCTTCTTTGCTTCTTTAGTGCCTGATATTTTTTTGTACCGTATATGTGTTTTTAAGCTTTAGTGCTGCCAACAGCTTGGGCAACATAGCTTCAGCTTCAGTTTCCTGGCTAGAAATATTTTTTGTGTCCCCTATGAAGGATGCAGACCAAGGAAGAAAGGAACGGAAAATGGTCTGAAAATGGCAGGAGCGGGGGCAAGAAGCCCACAATGATGGCCACTAGAGCTCCCTGGGGCCATACACTTTGCTGCCGCCTGATTCCACCGAGCTTGTCATGGAGTTTGCTCATGCCAAAGAGGAACAAGTTTATTTTGGGGGCTTCCTCGAAACTATTTGCATATTTAAACTGACTTTAAGCCGGCTGGCTTACTGCATCCTCAATTTAGAAAAACACAAGGGTTAGGCGTTCTGTTCTGTTTTTTAAAACGATTTGTTGACGAATCTTCAGCCCTAACACATATTTAGCTTCCGCACAACCTTAATCTGTTGAATGTATGGCATTTTACATTTGAGAATCACAACATATTTTGAAGTCTTATCTCGACGCTCGACCACTACCATTAATTTTAAATACCCCTCCTCCTAAAGTTATCTAGCTGGCGTATCCCATAGGTTTTTGCTCGGGTGCCGAAAATGTTAAATTGCCCTACGATAATTTGTGTGGTCTTGCTCGCCAGTTTAATTGGATAATTAAGTGGGGCGAGTTGGCTTGACTCCTTTTCCGCCCCCTTTTCATAGGATGATGCCTCATGTGGGGGCGTGTTTGTCTTGTTCTTAAGCATTTTGCGGCCATGTATGCCCCAGACTTTGGGCTGTCTTCTGGCTCAGGGTGTGTGAGCATACTCGTAGATAAATCTTGCAAGTGGCAACTTTTTGCGGCAAGCGCAGCATAAATATTTGAAAATTAAAAGCCATCCTCGGAGGACGGAGTTGCTGCCTTGAATGCCCCTAATAAAAAGTTGCCACCGCAGGAGTAAAATTTATGAAATTTATGTTAAGAAGGGGAGAGTCAGCCACTTACCAAAGCGCATATAATGGAAAACTAAGCAAATGCAAAGGAAACTTACGCTAAGATCCCTGGAAAAGCATAGGAATTTTCCTTGCCACTTGAAACATTTTTGGACTGACAACGAAATATTTTTCCTCGTGTTATTCAATAAGTTGAGTAAATTGTACGTGTATTCGATGAGCCAAGAGATACTGCAGGCAATTTTCAAGTAATCCCTGATGCTTAGGCCCCGCATACGTGTATGTAGTTAACCCATTTAAATCAAACGAATCCACAACTCGTTTCCGTTAATTAGCAACCAGCCATCACATTGCCAACAATCCAATCTGTAGCGCATTAAAATTAAGCAAAAGTGGGTTTCCTCCCCCAGAGCAAAGCACAAATGCTTAATTACATTCTCGATTTCAACATGTATTGAAAGCTCGTTACGTAACAAAAAGACAGCCAGAACAATGACGGCAGCATCGAGCAACAATAATCATATCATGAGGCATAAATCACCAAACAAATTGAATTATCATGGCGTCATTAAAAAGTCATTTCAGCCGAAAGAGCGCGCTGCAAAAAGACGTACTTACTGCGATCAAAAATGAAATGAAAATAAAGGTGGAACGATATGATTATGTTGCAATATGGCGCCCTCAGGCATGACCTACGCCCACAAAAACAATAATGAAAACAACAACAACAGCCGCGTCGATTGCCACCGGAAAGAGACGGAGCCATGTGGAAGGAGAGAGACAGAGCATCGGTACTTAAAGTCATAAAACGCGAGCAAAGCGCACACGTTCGCTTTCAAAAACCTGAAGCCCAAATACAATGAATGCGTTCGCGTCAGAATGAAAATGGCTTTTCATTAATTATTGTTGTTGCTTTTGCTGCACCCAAGCGCAACGTTTCAATGAAAATGATTTCTTTAAAGACTCAAGGGCGCGGCCCTTTAAAGGGCGGCAGTAAAAACAAACGTAATAACGAAAAATGGTTCAATTATGCCTTACGCAGTGCTTCAGGTTTCAAATCCGATTTCCGGACTGGAACTACGATCGCTTCTAGCTGATAAAAACCCATCAAATAGCATCTGTACTCACGAAGAAATGCAGCTCAACGTTGTGGGTGCTCTTGGCGGCACATATTTGGCTTCTGCTGGGGCAGCAACCACTGTCCTCGCTGCAGCGGTGCAGAATGGTGCAGTGGGGTGTGTAGATCTTGGAGGGATCCTGCTGGACGAGCTGGCAGCGTTTCTGGGGGACTCGGCAGGTGGCCTCCTTCAGCACCTGGTTCATGTGGGCGTGGGCCAGGGCTGTGCGGAATTGAGACAGATTTAGTTGAGTAGCATGCAGTAGGGGCAGTGCCACAGGGCTAGCTTACCTCTCTCACTCTTCTGCTTCTGGGCATGGAGGCGTCTCGCTTTGATCACCGCTTCGGGGGTTCCCATATGCTCCTCCTTCCTCTGGCCGACCTTCCCCGCAACGTAATTGCGTGCGTAAATGTTCTCCACGTCCTGGAAGGGAAAACAGGGTTCATTTTGGGCTCATTTTAGTTATGCTAATTGATGGTTTTGTTTTGTGCTCGTTTTCATATCCCTTTTGCCACTCCCCCCTTGGTTTGCCACCATATCAACAGCCACATTACGCATACGCCACCGTTGCCATAAAAGTCACTCACATTAATAAAGCCCCCATTCGGGCCGTGTGATGACAATTTGTCACCATTTTTATTGTCCGTAGAATGCAGAAAGAGGAAGGGAGCGGAGGGGAGGGGAAGGCAAACACAGATTGAGGCAACATGCCGGTGTAACATTAACGAGAAGTTGGTACCCAACAATATGTTGGCCCACCTGAAGTTCATAAACTAAGAATTCATGTGCACGCAGACGGCACGAAAGCAGCAGCAGTTACATGAATGAAACGGAAGGTAAGCGCGTTTAAAGGGCACAGATGGATACCCTTACCCAAGCTTATTCCGCATAAGGAAAAATTAAACATGCCACTAGATATCTAACATGCCCAGAGGCAATCAATAATAGCATACTTTAGCAAGTAACTGAGTTGGTCTAACCTCCAGTGTCAGCTGCAAACTGAGCCACCAAATCGCTGTACCTTGACCCATAAGGGCAGAACAATGGGCACATGAAACAAATTGGCATTCAGGGCAATAAATACGACTGCGAGAACAATAGAGAAGAAATTGTCGGACATGGACTTATAGCAAAGCCCGGGAAAAAGGAAATCAACCTGGTCCATGGCCAAAAGCAGAACCAGCTCCAAAAAACCAGGCCCAGTCAACCACGAATTGGAAGCGAGACCGAATGAAGTAAAAATGTTGACCAATGCGCACAATTGGCAATTTGTGAAGTTAAGCGAAATTAATGAGCTGACTGCGGCCACAGCTCTTGCACACACAAAAAAAATATATAGTAAATATACAAAGATATATAGGCAGTGCCGGTAGGAGCGAAAAATCGTAAATTGCGCGAATGTGGGTGGGCCAAATGGCTAAATAAAAGGCCAACGCTCTGGAGTTGGGCGGCCTGTTCATTAGTCACACATTGAGCATACATACATGTATGTATATAAGTAAGTACTATGTATGTGCGGTACAAGGTGCTCAAGAGCAATTGGCATAAATCTTCGTCTTTGGCATTTGTGCGTTGTATTGTGTCCAGGCCCATTCTCATTTTCATTTGAGGGCTAGCATTTCTGGTCCATTTGCTTTTGGCCGAAAACAATGGCTCTTTGATGTTGGTCAATGATATTTAGCGCCTTAACCTTGAGGCTTATGAACGCTTCCCCCATTGTTGTTGTTTTCCGATGGCCCAAGATGAGCCACAGGGGCACAAGGGGCACGAGGGGCACGATGGGGGAGCCGCAAAAGCCGCTCAAGAATGCGGCGATAATGCCCATGTCTATGAACACTTGGCCTTTGCTTAACCGCCAAGAAGATTGGATTCGCATCTGCCCATTGGGCAGCAATAAACCGTAATGCAGCTTGATGGAAATGCTGCGGGAAAATTCCTGCGATAAGGCTGGGATCAGCCTTATGAAAATTGCAGATTTGGGGTAACGCACCGTGTACATAGGTTACCTATTTTCAGAGAGTTATGTTCAAGTATTTTACAGGATATCTTTATATAATATGCATATACAAATGTGTATATAACTTAAGAAAATTAGAATGCCATTCGAATTAAGACAACGAAACATAAGCACTTGGAAAATATTCAGAAACAGCATCCCAAGTGCACTTGCACAAGCACTAAACACCCGACCAGCGCGTGAAATTTCATCTCATTTGGCAAATTGCTTTTGCAAAAATAATTTCGCTTGACCCGTTTGCTTCCGTGCTCTGCTCCTTCAAAGCCCGGCTCATTGCAATTAAATTTGTGTTTTTCCAGCTTCCATTTCGGACAGATTTTCCCGTTTTTCCATCCAACTGCTAACGACACTTCAGTCTGCGACGTTGGCTGAGAATTTATCACCTTTCGGGTCGCTTCTCGTTTGTCAACTTTATTCAATTTTGAAAACTGCACTGGCAGCGAGAAGAGATAGGGGAGAAAGGGGAGAGCCGTCAGCTGCCTTCACTTTCATCAAACTTCTGGCATTTGACGCCGTACTGGCTGCTTATTAAAAACTCAAACGCCCCTCGAGGAGAGCTTCTACGCTTTGGCCCACTCTTTTTGGCCCACTCCTCGTTTTTCCCGCCAGCAGACACTCGGCTGTCGAGTCAAGTGCTGAAATATTGCAGCCTCTGTGGGGGATCCGCCGATTCCCCGGCCATTCCTGTCTGGATTGCCCCATTCGCTCCTGTTTGTCATATTGCATTCCACAGTCGAGTGGCATTTTGACGGAAAGAGTGGAGGTGAAATGGGTGCACGGGAAAAATCGAAGGATCGAGGAAGCCTATGGATTTAACCATAAAACGTTATATTCAAGTCATACCTTTTGAAAACTAATGGTACGGACTTGACCGAATGAATGCTACCTAGATAAGAATATTAATATTTGTATCTTTTAAAAGATTATTATGTTGGAAATATACTTTTAATGCTTTTGTGTTTTCTCCCAAAGCCGTTTTGCTCTCATGCTTTAAATGCTTTGCCCGACTTAAAATTTCGCAACATTTATACAAATTTTTCCCAGTGCAATATCGTAAATTGGAGCAGAAGGAGCGCACTTGATATCATATCAAAGTTGAATGTTTTTATTTATTAGCTGCATGCGAAATTGATTCCGCGAATACAGGGAAATACAGGCGAAGAATTTGCCAGTTCCATATCAGCATTCCATATTCTAGTTTGAAGAGATTTGAAAATGGTTTGATTTGAATTTTTTCCGCATTTTGCGCTGCATACTTTCGGGGGTGTTCACGTCAAATTGCGCATACGCCTCGTGTGACGAGCGGAATTATTTTGAAATGTATTTGCATAGAAAAGGCAAATAAAAGTTGGCCAGATAAAACGCGATTCGAACCCCAAAGCGGAAAGAAAAGTTTTGCATTGAAAAGTTTTGATGGTGAAAAATGCACATACAGTGCGCATTCGGATAAGTGCTTGGGTTCACTTCGGTAATTGTTGTTTACTCATTGTACGAGTATGAATCATGCCGTCTCTTGCTATCGCGCATCAGCCGTCCCTTTCTGTGGATTGTTACCTGCATTTGGCTTGATGCGTTTTGTTGTATATAAATTGTATTTGTTGAACTTTATAATGGTTATGAAGTTGATGGTTTTACGAAGCAATTTGCAACAACTTCTGTCTGTCTGCCTCTCTCTCTTTCCTGTCATCCCCCTGTCTCTCTCGCTCTCTTGTTATTTTCTTGGAGCCAAGCTCTTCGCATACAACTTTTGCCAAGTTTTCTTTTGGGACTGGTCTCATAAATTTTTATTATGAATGCACATATTTTTCCCGGGTTCACTTGCAATCTCTCATTGTTCTTGTCTCTTTCCCGTCGGCTATACCCATCTCTTTCGAGCGGTGTGGAGTCTGTGCTGCGAATATGGGGCTCAGTTGGTGGCCGAGTTTGGTGCGGTTAATGTGCATTTGGCAGCTATTATGGCTTTCGACCATAAATATTGCCTTGGAAATGATAACTTGTGTGGCATAGTTTAAATGCCCGAAGAGCAATCGCATCAATTAAATTTCCTAGATACCATATTTGTTTAACCGTCATACCCGCCCTCTTCGAGCATTTATAATTTAATTAAATCATTTACGCTCCTTCGATGCCACACACATCCACGCAAAATTTCCTTTACACATGATTTTGACCTTATTTATGTTGAGCCTGGCTCAGCATTTACGCAAATTTCCCAGGTGCCTTATTTTTCATTCAACAGCAACAGCCATACTCGTAAAACCAAACAAGCCGAGCGTGCCTCGAAAAAGGCAGATTAAAGTCCTTTAAGGCCAACGGCGAATGAATTATAAATGATAAACCGACTGAACGGTGGCAACCTTTAACAGTTTCACCTCAGATCTTCGGGGGGCCCTGAATCGTTTGCCTGGCATATGACCCTTGAGGGGATATATACTTTACATATGTACATACATATGTACATTTACTCGGCTGCATATTCATTCACTGCCGTGGTCATTTCACTGTACTAATGCACTCATGCACAGGGGGCTCATCGAAATCTCTCCATATAGGGATTCGCGGAGAAGAAAAGTAGTTATTTTTACAATTATTGGAAGTCTCATGATTTCAAATGTGACATTTTTTAATTTTTTTGAATTTCACATCATAACAAAAAAAAAATACAAATAAATTAAAATTTTTCTACAACATCATAAAATCAGAAAAATTACAAAAGAATTAAAAGAAAATATAAATTTCTAAATTTGAATGCAGTTTTTTAGAGAATTGCGCCAGAAACATTTGGAGGTATGCCACTTCAAAATCCGATTAAGATAAGTTGAGTTATGGAGTTTAGAACTTCAGCCTTAGGACATTTAAACCATTTTGTTCGGCCAATCGATAGAAATTTTCAAGACTATTAAAGCAGGAGAAAAATATTACATTTACAAAAAATGTGGCCGGGGCAGTTTTGTGCGGCTTGTGGGCCTTAGAGTGGGCGTGGCAACATTTGAAAATAAACTTCTGCATGCCTAATTTCAATATTCTAACTTTAATAGTTCCTGAGAACTATACGGACAGACGGACACGGCCAGTTCGGCTCGGCTATTGATCCTGATCAAGAATATATATACTTTATATGGTCGGAAACGCTTCCTTCTGCCTGTTACGTACTTTTCAACGAATATAGTATACCCTTTTACTCTACGAGTAACGGGCATAATTACAAAAATTATAAACAGAAATGGTACAAAAAAGCTCCTTATAAAACAATATTATTAAATAAAAAATAGCGTGTAAACATTAAATTAAGTTTATTATCGCGAATTAAATTAGTTAAATGACTTTATTTCTTTTCCTTTCTTTCTCATATGTGAGGGCTGCGCTCTGCCTTGCGGCCATTAAGCATGTTAATGCTGACCACGCCCACACACATGAGCAGCATGAGCAGGGGCGGAAGGTCACTGGGTCGCAGGGGGAGGGGAGGGTTCGACGCGTCTCTTGTCCGCTGCAGTATCAGGAAGCAACAACGAGCTGGCCCCTTTGTGGAACATCGAAACCTGCATTACAATGAACCTGCTGGGCAGCCTGCCCCTGCCCCTGCCACGCCCCCCATCATCAAGGCACCCGCCCTCATTTGGCCCCTTGTTCAAATGAAGTTTGGCGCACCTTGCTGCCATTTGGCTGAAACCGAGCCACGGACAGGGCTGCACATGCTGACCTCACTCGTGCAACAATGGACACAGGTTGCCGCACCACGCCCACAATTTAATGCGGCCTTGTGGGCGGCAAAGAGCGATGGGATGAAGGCCTTCAGTGTGGAATGGGTTCAGTTGTGGACTTTCACTTACTCCGAATGTCTATCTGTATCTGTCCGTTTGACTGGCAGGAATGTTTGTTTTGGGGGTAGGCGCATTGGTAACAAAGGGGGTCGACGGAAAATCGTGGAAGGATATCTGAAGAGAAGCTGCACAGAAAAGGGCTAAATTACAGGCTTCTGACAGCTGTCAGTCGATGGGTTCATCGGAAATGAACGAGAGAAATGCCAGGAACGCAAACGCATGTCGCTTCATTAGCATTTATATGGAACTTCAAAAGGAGCCAATTAAAATTCAGCAAAAACATGGCTTTCAAAGTAAAGTGTTAGTATGAAAATGGCAACAATTGCTCAAATATGGAAATAAAAAAGGATTTGGGGCCAAGGAAAGTATGAATAGCGAAACGACCTTATTAGTAAGTTATTTTTTAATTCAAAGTGTAACTTTGTGAAATAAGTAACTGCGGCCTACTTGAGCAGACAGCACTTGAAACTCTCATTAATTAGCCGCTTTTTCAGTTGGCAAAAGAAAGCCTCAACAATCCGGGACAACATTAGCGCTCCTGGGAGCCGCAGAGCGCCTTAATACCCCTATTCTCCCCACAACTATTTTGCAATTCAAAGTTGCGAAAAACCACAGCGGGCGCCAAAAGTTTACTTTGCATGGAGATAAAACCACAGAAATACTTGCCAACAACTGCCTGCGATCTGCTCACCCCTCCCCCCTCCCCACGTCTCTCGGAAAATTTCGACCTGGACGTGTCCAAAGGGCTTGGGGCTTTTCCAGGACTCATGAGCGGAGCCGAGGGAAACTCACATGCAGCCAAAAAGTGTCAAATTTATGAACGGCTTGCTAAACAAATTTGAACCTGCTACGCCAAGGATGTACACGGGATGGGGTCCAGCCAGAAAAAGGACATGAAATCGGGGCCAAAGTTTAAAGCCGTCTACTGGGCGGGAAAACTGGGAGGAACCGCAGAAAGTTTCGGCCTGGTCAGCAGTGCCCGGAAAAACCGCAAACTGCGAGAGAAAGGAGTGCAGCCAAAAGCCGAAAATGAATTTTCAGTGTTGCCAACTTTCTGTGGGAATGGATGGCGTTCTGGGCGTTGGATGGCGAGTGGGCGTGGCCGAGTTACGCATATTATTTGTGCATCGCAACTGTGGAACTCGTAAACTGAATGCCGGCGCTAAACGGCGGCCATAAATTCATTTAGTAAGGCAACACTGGTCATAAATTTTCAGGCTATCGATTGCATCGTGAACGTCCAACGGCGAGGGGAGTGTAAAAATTGGTGGGGCCGGGAAAAGCTGCAGCAGGAAAATGCAAAAAACAAAAGGCTACAAAAGCAGCCAAAGCCAAAGGCCAAAGGCGATAAAATAGTTTATGCTTGCTGCTTATGTTTCTCGTGGGGAATATCTGCGCAAAGGAAAATTAAACTGTTAGTGCGGAAAAACATAGAACCGTAAATGGGAATTCCATCACACATTTACCCTAAATTTTGGCAACGGTATATATGTATAATATATAAATACTGTGTTTAATTTTTCCTCGTTTCTGTTTTCACAGCTTAATTTGACATGCTTTTAGTTGTTGCACTCAATAAATCACAGTTATGTTTTCACCGCCAATTGAGCAAATCCAAACTGAGTTTTTCAGACCGCGCCAAAAACACATGGCGAAAATTCATAAACAAAACCAGCTGCATAAAAAAGCACAAATTTAAGCGGAAACGGAAGTGGACTACCATTAAAAAGCAATAGTTGGCGAAGAAGGTGGCGCTGAAATTCATAGAAAAATCCGCGTTTATAATAAATGTGGCTGCAATTAAATGCCAGCGAAATTAAAAAGACCATTGAATGTGCGACAGTTGTCTTCAATTTAAATTGCGACTTCAGGTCCCAGACTCATTATGACCTTTTTTGGGTTGCTGGCAAAACTTAATATTAATGACTTGCTGGGAAATTAATTTCTTCACTTGACTTTCACTCGTCGTCGGAGGGGAAAAGGAGATGGCTTGGATGTTGCTCTGGTCTGGCGTCTCCAGTTTCCCGATTCCGATCCCATTTCCAAGTCCGTCTTTTTTGTTTTTTTCCTACACCCCAAGTGGGTCAACATTGATTTCCGTCAGTTGATGGCCGAAGAAGCTGTCCTGGCGATGGACGCAGCTCATAAATATTCCAAGCGGCACGCGCTGCCCGTCGAGCCACCTTCCCGCCCCCCGCCGTCCAAGCCCCCTGCTCCCCGCCCCCTGCCCCTCAAGACCCCCTTACCGCCTTAAAAAGTGGCAAAACGAGGCGACAAAGTTGCCCAGCATCGATATGTGGGATTGAAAGGGGCGGGGAAATGCTTGGGGACGGCTGCACAACTGAAGAATCTGCTGCACTGATTGAAAATAAATAAATTTGTTCAGTTGCTGGTCAAGACGGCCAGCGAAAAAACAAGGTCTTGAATAAGTTTACGCGGACCTGAAAGGATTGCAACGCAATCGTTCGCAGGAAATCATCTCAATGAGTGGCTCGACTTGCAACAGAAGTATCTGTATCAATGGAGTAATCTGAACGAAAAAGTGGGAGTTCCATGGCATTCAAAAAAGGGAGCCAAAATTTATGCGACTAGAAACGATTTAATGCCATATTTTAAGTGGTAAAACGTTGTACAGTAGCGAACAAGTAATAAATCTAAACTGACTGATAGATGCTTTTTATCGCTGGCAGCTCGTCAAGTGAGAAACTATGGTGACATTGAATATTTTGGGGGATTTCACCAACAGCTCCTAAAAACCCGAAGCAAGTGCTTCTTCTGTGTGTGTTCAGTAAATAACATTTAATTATGAGTAATTCCGCGAAAAAGATGTCCTTTTATGTGGGAACCTGTGCCGCGGCCACACAATTTTTGGTACTCTGCTTACTTTTTCACATCTTACGCATTTTCCTTGAATTCCCCATTTATGTCCGTGCATTCTCCCTCATTTTGAGCTTTTTGGAGCACTTGCGGCTTTTGGCCCGGAATAAATGGTATAAACATCGCCCACACTTCGACACTCTCGAAGATACTCAGTCGCAAGTGTTTCCTTGCATATTTAATACCATCTTGTGGAAGTTATCAACTTGCCTTTGAGACGTTGCAGTTTATTGATTTCGTTCGTGTTTTATTTAATTTCTTCCTCTTCCATCATTTTATCGGGCCATGACAGCCTTTTGGCTTGAATAAATGATGATGCTGTCGATGTTAAAGGGCTTAAAATTCACGACTGAGGGAGCATTAACATTTTGAAAGTTTCCCAAGAATTTTGCGGGCTCTTTGGGAATTTGAAATGGAAGGGGTACGCGTAAGCTACAGTCAAAGTCAAAGTCGATTGAGTTTGATTTTGTATTATGGGTTCATTGGCTTATCCTCTGAACTTTAAGTGAATTGTTTCTTCTTGACTTTCGTCTGCTTATTGCTTAGGATTCGATAATTTTCGGTTAAGTAATTTCATTACAACGAAAAACTTTCAATTGACAGCTGATAAGGGAATATTTATCCCTTTTTCTAGGTTTTCTCTCCCAAATATTGTCAACGGGTGTTGCAAGACCAAGCTCCTCCAGCAGCTTCTTATCAGAGGGATGTTGCGTCGAGTGGGAGATATGTTCGTATATCCACTGTTTATCGTGCATTAAACCCGGAGAACAAGTGCTCTGTATGTTTTCCCTATCTATTTCCCAGCACCAACACTTTGAACTCTGTCTGGGGTTTGCGGCGTGAAATTTTCTTTGAGTTTTCCCGGCGGGATTACTGGTGCTGGATGCTGTTACCCTTTCTTCCTGCTGTTCTGCTGTTCACAGATTTACAATTACATGCTCCTCGTTGAATGCATCTCGCTTTCCCCCCATTCCCTCTCCTCCCTGCCGCTCTCCCTTGTAGTTGCCGCTTTTCCCACTCTAATGGGGGCTAATGACCTGTGGTTGCGGAGTGGGCGGGGAAATTGTAGCTGGGGGCGGAACCCAGAACAGGTAGATTTGTGTGTACACTAATGTAATTAGTGAAGTGATGATGATACGTCTAATTCAATTGCGGCTATATCCTCGGCACATAGAAGTCGGGAGGTGATTAATATTAGGAGAGGAGGAATAGGTTTTTAATAAGCAACTTGGAAAAATCAGTTTTGGAAAAAAGCCCTTGCTAGCGAACTAACCCAATATTTACTGAACAAGCAAAATGATAAATCAAAGCCGCTTTATGGCTTTTTATTTATGTTTTCACTATTTTACAAATGCTCACCTCAGCTAAGTAAGAACTTATAGTAGAATGGTCGTAATGGAAATTGAAATAAAGCAATTAAAATTCCATGGTGCCAGCAATAAAATCTGCCATACGTCCATAAGCATTTAATAATTAATCTTTGTTGCGCAAATGTTTGCATTAAATTAAATTGGCATGCAAATGCATAATACTATAGAGGCAAATCTGAAAAATTGAATGCTTTTTGCGAATCGCAAATTCAATTTGATGTTTGGATGTTCGCCCGACATTTAAATATTTGTGTCGAATGTTTTCGCTGACATTTAATTATTTTCTTTGGCGCGCATTTGTTGCCGAACATATTTTAAGCGTATTTTATAATAGAACCCACAAAATCCGATAGTTTCGCGGGGCTTTGGTTTTTTGCTGGCCAAAACAAATAGCATTTACTGCTATCTATGCGTATTTAGGTTCACTGTGGTTTGTTGACGGGTCATTTGGGTCACTATTTGGGAAAAACAAAGCCATAGCAACACAAACATTGACCCACATTTCAATTTATTTTATTTGCTGCGGGTGTCGTTGTGGCACACTCGTGATTTGTGCGAGAAATACACAAATGAAAGTCATAAATTTGGGCGCAACATGCCAGGGGCTGCTCCCTTTTTCCTTTTTCCTGCCCTTTTTGCCCTTTCCCCGCCCACATTTTCCCATTTTCCAACTATTTCCACCAAATAGATGTGGGTCACAGGGTAAGTAATGTTAGCAATCGCAGGATATGGCCCAGACCCATAGACATTCGCCAGTCAAATCAGCGTCAAGTTCGCGAGCCAACGTTTCAATTAAACTAAGTTCGCGGCAATGATTCGGTCTATAAGACTGTCGGCAGACGGGAGCCAGACAAGTCACGTTTCTTTTCCAGCGCCAAGAGCTATATATGGAAATGAGTTGGTCGGGGCTACACGTATACCCTACATGGAAGCGGATTGATCGTGCATTTTCCACTGGCTTTGATTCGGCCTTAAAGTGCGGAAGTGTAGTGGAATATCTGGCGAACCAAGATGTTGGTAAAGAACTAAACTCACTTAGATATTACTGGCTTATTCAAAGGTTATCCACTAGCACTTTCCATAATAAAGCTTCTAATAACATGTTTCATTTTTAAAGCCTTCTGCAACATCGCATCCAACCTCGCTAGGGAACCTAGCATTGCTAAACTGAAAATTCCCTAGAGCATACACATTTTCAGCATAGATTTCTCAACCATTTTCCGATGATTTTGCATGGCAGTCGGCGGCAGTCAACGCCACTTTTTAATTGAATATTCAGTGCACAGACTTTACATCGGCATGGCGCATATCGAATTGATGGACAGGCCTCCGGTGGGTGCGCTACTCTCGATGACAGCCGTGGATTTGAGCGGTCGAGTGGGCACCGGGGAACTCACATACTCGCCGTAGAGATCCGTTCTCTATTCAGTGTGTAAATATTTGCGAAACGATTCCAGATGCAGCCGGAGATTTCGAGCTGGGGACTGGGAACGGGGAACTTGGAACCTTGTTGCTGATCGTTGCTGCTGATGGTTGACCAACAAATTGGTCACGATCGTTAAGCAAGACGCCTATTGTAATTGTTCGGAATCGGAATCGGAATCAGAATCGTTTGCAGGTCATCCACCCGGGGCTCACCAGATGCATTTACGACTCTATTTACATAGGCGATCGCCACGATGATGGGGGCGTATGTGGTATGTGGCAAGTTCAATGCAACGGAAGTGCCGGCAATTGTCAGGAGTGGTTTCTCCGTGGTTTCAGTTCAATTTGCGTGTCTATATTTCGCATGACACATGAGGAGAGATCCACATGCTAGGCACTTGAATATGAGCGATCATGTAATACATTATATTAATAATGAAGACACAATGGCTTTGTGTTTCAGTAACTATTAGTTGGATATAAAAAAATGTCTGAACAATAGAAACTGATTTACAGGCTCCAGATGAATCAGTCGAATAGCAAATGTTCCGGAATAAGTGCATGGAAATTGTAGTATGTTACTCATACTATTATGTATAATAGTCTTTATTTGGAGATAGCTGGAGCATCCGCTATTAATTTGACCACAACTGTTTACCGCGGAAACCGACATGTGGGTGGGTTTTATGTTGGTGGCGGTACTTACATGGCCATCGTTGTCTTCTAATGTCTTTGCAGCACTTACCTGCAACGAAGAGCGGAGGGGAAAATTATTGCAGTTGCACTCAAGTTGGGCGCAGAAGTTTCGCCGTGGGCGGATCGAAACAAAGTTGCAATTGTCTAAGTCAGAGTTCTGTAGCATTTCTGCCACTTGCTAATGTGAGGCAGCCATTCAACCATTCAGCCATTCAGCCATTCGGGGCTGGCCAAAGTTTCCGCTCTTTTATAGGAGGGTATAAAAATAGTTACTGCCAGTAGTTAAGCCCGCAGACAAAACACTGTTGCTCAACAAGCTTTGGGGAGTGTTTTGCTAACACGATGCTTAAATTGGCAGATGGAGTACGGAAATACTTGAAAACTGTCAAGTTCTTGTGAGCAGCTCTCAAAATGAAGGGGAATCGATTGCAAGTAAGTAGGGGGCATAAAAACTAGTCTCAATTGTATTTTACATTAGTATATTAGCCTAAAACCAAATTAAATAATTAATTTGTAATGCTTTGGGAAAAGCATTTAACACTAGCTGCAAAAAGTAATTCCACCTTGTAATTTATTTTCATTACATATCGAATTTCACACAATAAGCGGATAATCTTTTTTACAAAACATTACATTTGCAAGGGCTGAATGCAATTATTTTATTTTTTTATGCCTTTCCAAACTACCCACAGACATAATCATCTCATATGCCAACATTGCAGAAACCTTTTGGATCGTTGTGGGAGTGCCTTGCTAGCCGTCTCTTTCTGGTCCTCTACTGCCATCCCTTTCTTTAGTGCGTGTGCGTCGTTTCTGCAACCTGCAACTTGTTGAGTCACTCGGGTGTTTAGTATTCAAGTGTCGGCCTCCAATGGATAACGAGCCATCAATCATCGGTCGAACTACCAGCCAAAGCAGACCATCTAACAAAATGAAGCGAGACTTGCTTTGAGATGATGAATTGCAGGTCACTTACAAATTCGGCATTGCTCTTGCTTAAACAGTGTACAATTTAACCATCAAACCAAACAGCTACATTATACTTAAAAATCATTTTGGAATGGATATGCATCGAACTTAATACCATTGATTATGATTGTCTTCAATCGATTGAGTCAGCTGCCATCTATGGATTTCAGTCTTATGACAAGTGAAACGGCTGCACTCCATGTAATGTATAATATTAAATTGGCAAAAATCCCATGGCTGTTGTGCGAAATGTATATATTTTCTGTGTTGCATGTTGCTGTGGTGCAGCAACTTTCACGCAAACAATTCGTCGACAAGCATTTAAACTCCTTTTTGCAAGCAAAAAAGTCAATTTTTCTGTGGGTGGTCCGCCGCCTTGCCTTTATTTAATTAGTGCAAAGAAAAGATTGCCAAAGCGCACAATTGAAATAGTTTTCAATCAACAAAAATCAATTAATACGCTATAAACGCCACCAACACATGTCGCTCCAATTTTCGCTTGGTTTTTCCACTAAATGATTTTTAATTGCTCAGACAATCGCGAAGCAGCTGGCAAAAAATCCTAGACAATTGGCCAACAACGAAATGGACAAAAAGAGCTGCCTTGGCTAATTGCTCGCTCGATTTGTACCAACTTGATTTATTTTGGCTAAGATAGAGCTGCTTATGTGGCTTTGCATTGCCCTAATTTTTTTGACTTCACGAGGGGCTTGTGACTCATGAAAAATAAAATAACACCAGTTTCTGTGCTTATGTTTCTTAGGCGGCAAGATCTTCTATTGATTATTGATGCAATAGCTGACATTTTAAACAATTTGTGTCAATTGCTTCTCTTATTCGATGAATATTTTAGCTGCTGCTTTAGGGGTTTTTCAACACGTTGTCCAAATAAATTGAAATTGAATGACTCCATCGTGTTTTCCCAGCTTTGCCAAATTATTCTCTCAATTTAGGAGTCATCGGTGTCAACTGCAGTTGAACAACGCTCGTATAAATTATTCAAAATTCGTTTAGAAAGTGCGTGCCTGGTAACGCCTACAATTCAGTTTAACTGGGTGCCAAGCCCCAAAATCACCTTAAATAATTCCCTTCACACCAAACGAATTATGCAAAAGCGACAGAGCTATTACACTCCACTCGACCGAACGAACACCCTACTTCTCTGTCCCGTTTTTCTCTAGAGAAACTGTGGAAGGATTCAATCCCAGGCAGAAAAATGTCCCATTCCCACTTTTTTTTCCATGGGGGATGTGGGCACGCGACAATTAGCACTCCATTGACACATGTGCGACAAATGCGGAGAATTGGGGAAAGGGGAGAGAGAAAGAGACGGGCAGATAGACAGCGAAAGAGACGGGGAGATAGTCGCACCCTGCTTGCGTGTTGCTTACCGAGAAATGGAGCATTTTATGCTCCAATAAAAATAATTAAGTGGCGTAATTGATAATGACTTTTTTCCTCCGTTGTTTTCTGTTTGGTGTGCCTTTTATTTTTCATGTCATAATTTTGTGAATTTATGGCATCATTTTAAAAAGCGTCAGCAGTGCATTCGTTGTTCATTTCTTTATTATTTTTGTGCGGCGTCAGAAGCGTTTAAATTTTATAATCGATTTTGATAAGCGCGCAGCCAGTGAGTTTCGGTTGGAAGTGGATGCAAATGAGCTCTCAGCTAATTACGAATGTTTGTCGCTGGCGTGGAATGAAAGTGCAAGTGATAGGGCAATTCCCAAAGTGTCACAGAAGATCACAGTGATGCAACTGAATTTTCGAGTGACAAGCGAGTTTTTGTTCAATTCAAATGCTGTTCGGAATGCGTGAATTCAATTAGACCAAATATTTGGCGTACAAATTGTTTATTTTCAAAGGCAATTAATTTATATTCATATTTCCATTAATACCCAAGCCAGCTGGAACCAGTTAGAAACCTTTCAATATAATCAAGTATTTCAAAAAACTTTTTCAACTTAAATGTCCAAGCCATACACGTAATAGCTGGGCGGACTTTTGACTTTTAATGCGAATGCAAAGCATCGATTGCAGCAACTCAAGCTTGTTGGCTGTTGAAATCTTTTGCAACGCACTGTGTGCCTTTAATTTATGTTGTGTTGGCCAGAAATCTTTATTTACGCTCTCAATATTGGCAACTTCAACAAGCTCGTAGATCACTGTAATGGCATTCGGTCTTTGCACTCCGTCTCTTTCTGTGCACCAGCCTCCGTCTCTCTCTACAGTTCTTACCTAAAGTGCCCCGCCTCTCTCGCTCTCTCTACCCCGGTTTTAGCCATCAATGAAGGCCGCCTTTTTCACTTTGGTAGGCAGTCGAGCGGGGGCATGGGCGGTGGGCGGTGGGCGTGGCAAAAGTTCAACGGTTCGACGGAGCACTTGATACTTTTTATGTTCCCGTTGTCATTGCACATTGCACTCTCCGCTTGTCAATGGCAGTGCTTGAACAAGTTTTTTCTTTGCCCAGCATTTTTTATCCATTATTCGATTTTTTCGAACTTGACTAGTCGGTGTGTGCACAACTGTACAACAAACAGGAATCGCGCTGGGAATTGTTGATGCACTCGAGATACTCGAACTTGCAAAAGGAAAAGTGAATCAGGATGGCAGCCGGGCGGAAATCCAACTAAATCAATGTTGAAGTCCGATGATGAAGTCGAGCAGAATCGAGGTAAAAACTGCCAGAGGTGCTGAACTCGAATTGAGAGCAAATTGGTAGTGTGCAGTTTGTAAACAAATCTGATAGCAATCAGAAACTAACTCATTTAATTTGTTAAAATTAAATTAAAATTGTATATTTTTCTGCTTTTTAACTGAGTAAACTGAGGGACAGTTTTCCAATACTATTTCGCTGGAGGCTAAAAATCAAATTAAAATGAATTAGAACAGATTTCGTTTGATATTTTTTCTACGACAAGAAAAAAAGAGAAAAACTAATTAAAAAACCCTTGTCCCTTCCTCAATTCGTGAATCTCACTAATCGAATCGATTCAAATACCTATTAACAAACATTGCCGCTCGAAAAAGGGGAAACTGCGGCAAAGCCCACAACAAGTATCTTTTTGCTTTGAGGCCGCCGCTTAATTTATTGAAAGATTCCAATGGCTGACAATAAATCTCGCTTCATTTTGCTCCCAAAACGGCAGGTCAAACGGACAAACACTAATTAGCAATGCCCACTTTCGGTTTCGATTGGATCAATGATTTCAAAATGTATCTGGCGAGTGCATAACTTTTCCAGTGCCTACTCACTGTTTTCGATTTCATTTCGGTTTCCACTCTCATTGGTTGTAAATACTTGTGCTCAACTCGGATTTATGACAAGTGCTGCATGTGCCACTTTTATTTCTGCACTTTGTTTACTTTTCATGTATCTTGTGGACGTTTTGAGAGGAAATCCCCTCCAATGCCGTGAAATCTGCCAGTGTAATAAATATAACAAACTCAGGCAATGCTTCGTGAGATCATTTAAGGTAGTTAAGGTCTTTTAATGACCTTTGTTTCGGTCTTAAAGCTTATAATGTAAATAATGTATTAAGGGAGTAAGGCAAATAAACATCACAAGACTCAATAATAATAGTCCAAATTTGATATTCGGTAACCTTTGGGAAAAGATCACATCAATGACAGCTGCACGCTATAAGCCCTGATCTCGTTCTTGTTTTATTGCCTATCCTATTATTATCATATCAAAAGGCAATGATATTCCACTCGAAAGATGTTCATGTCCCACAGCATGGGAGCTGGTGACCTCCACATAGACAAGTAGACACTCATCTCATCACCATAAGCCGAATCACGAACTCTGAACTCTGTCCCCTCCGTTCCACTCCTTTGATCAATTAGAGGGCTCGAGACCTGCACTTGGCTCATGTCATATGCACTCTACGCACTGCGAGAAATATTCTTGTAGGGCGGTGCGGAAAATAGACTTTAAATCGCATTAAAAAACTAAAGTTTATTACTTAAAAATACATTTTACTACAACAATGTAGAAGTGAGTTTGGGCACTATCTACCAATTGTACCATACTTTTTCTAAGTGTGAGCCAAAGTGGCGCCTTGAAATCAGAGGGGATTGCTAGAGAGGGACGGAGAGGGAGTTCCCATTAGAGACACGCAATGGGGAAAAGCGGAAAACTCTTTGCCAGAGCTGAAAGGGAGGAGCGTTTCGAGCGCCGTCTATAATTTGTGTGAAGACACTGTGTGCGACACACTTCAAGTTGTCAGCATTTGATGGCTCACGGTGGCCACTCCCATGCCCCCGTTGGATTTCCCCCCTTTCGGACCCAATTAAGCAATTTGTGGTCGACCATCACATGAAACACGCACACTGACCATTGGCATTCAGCAGAGGAGAACCTCTAATCTTGGCCAGCTTTTTATTTGCCTTTAATGGCCAGGAAAAATTATATTCCAATTTAACTAGCGATAATAAACACAATTTTCACTTCGGGTCACAACACTGGTTGACATTTTCTATTATCTGACATTTTTTTATGTGATCGCTTGACTTCTGTGGCTAAGCATGAAAGTGGAGTTTTTTATGAGCGTTTATTAAATTAGTAATCGTTTTTGGATATAAGTGCCTTTTTATGGGTTTGGCTACGGGGTGGGAAAATGGGTCAGAGATCTCCAAAGATATCAAATTTGATAGAGCTGTAAACCGATTTTAAGCTGAATGGATAATTGATTGAATAGGATTACTGAATGGTGTTGGCCTTTAAGAGAGAAAGTGGTGAAAAAATAAATAACTATAAATCTATTTCTGGTCTTAAATACATATATCACTTTTCCTACTCTACATACTTTTCAACTTCTCATTCCAGTCCATTGAATTTGCACCATATTCATTCAAAACTTTATGCGATTTCCCTGACATTTATGGGTTCTTACTTAACAAAATCCACTCAGCCACTTTGGCGAGTCGAGCTGAAAGCTCCAACTTGAACTCAACCTGCTAGTGGCACTCAGAAGTCTGCTGGCAATTTATGGTTGATTCTACTTAGCTCAAGTCAGAAACGAAGCTGTCATAAATTTGGTCGAAATATGACCCACAAATTGCCACGAGGCGGATAATAATTTATTGGAGAGAACGGGCGGCTTGGCCAGATGATTTAATTAGGCTGGGAATTAAAAACACGACCTAGGCGCCGAGAGCGGAGAGCGAATTTAGAGAAAAATGCACGAGGCATGATAACAAGTTTATCCGACAGAAACAAGACAAGAAGTCAACATGTGGTGCAGAGTTCAGAGCAGGCCACCCATCAACGACCTGTCAGCCAGTCATCTTGTGCATCATCATCACTATCTGGTTCGGTTTCGCCTGTGCAGCAGACATAAATTCAGTTAGCTGAGCTGCATACGAAAGTATCTGGCAGATACTATCTCTCCTGCCCGATTCGTTAGAGGGCAACATTGTGCGGTTGACTAAACGCCCGACAGTCGGTGTGAGTGTTGGAATGCCTGGCCTGACTGCTCCCCGGCTATCCGAGTATCGCAGTATCTGTGTATCTGTGTATCTATCGGATGCAATCTGTGAATCGCCGTTGGCAACTCAAACATTGTTTCCTACTCTTTCCTTTCTCTTTCTCTTGCTCTATCTCTATCTCTTCGACCGCCCGCATATTCAATCAGTTTATGTCAGTCGAAAGATTTGACGAGGGCTTCGTCTTTCATTTTTCAGTTCAGTTTTTGTCGCTTTTCGGTAGTCAATTAAATTTTCCCAGAAATTCAATAACCAAATCCGACGGCATTACGGAAAGGGCAACTTGTCACCGGGCAGTTTCGTTAGTCAGAAAACCAGTGGAGAGGGGTGGCATTCCTGGCAATCGATTTCAATTTAATTAATTTTTATTAGACAATTTAGTCTCGCTCAAGAGAACACTACTTTATAATTTATAACATAGTTATAAGTTAGCGTACCAGTTGCCGACAAACTTTATATTCAATTCCCGTTCAGAATTGATACCTAATGTAATAATCAAGTTTCGGATTTCAATTAAATGGTTTCTCGTATTTATTAACCATTATCTACCATTCGAACTCCTTAAATGCTTGGTCAATAAACGCAAGAAGATGGATTGTTTTTCCATTCAGAGGTTCCCATAATCGGCACCTTTTTCTTCCTAAGCTCATTAATAATATTACTTTCCAGCTCAGCTACCTTTTTTTCAAATTTGCATGGGTTTGCCTGGGAAATTGCTTGATTTTTTTCCGGGATGTGTCTCCTCAACCAGAAGAATTGGAGAACCCTCGGCTCTGAATGATGTCTCGATTCTCGATTGGCTTCATTTGGTTGCTCGACATGCACATTGTTGGGCTTCATTAACTTTTGCTTCTGCTTTTGGCGATTGAGGCATTTGCACTCGATTGGAACATTCGAAGAGCACTCGTCAGCTAGGCGTATTATATGGCTTGCAAAAGATTTTTTTATAGATTTTCTGGGTGAAGTTTTTGCTTGTTCTTGTGCGACCTTTCGGTTTTTCCTTTTTTGGGGTGGGAAAATCCTGCCTCCTTGCTCTTTCGGCTGTTCGATTACTTGCTCGGATTTCTGGTAGCCATTGCTTACTCGGTCAGAAATCTTTGTTTACAATTTCCAGAGTCGTACAATTGCTTTTCACCTCGAGTGTTTATCGCAAGTAAAAAGTAGCACTTGCACTTGAAAACAGCTGCTGTGCAGGAATGGAAAAAAGTGAGTGCAGGTGGGCATTGGGGCGTTGAACTCCAGTGAATTCAAGGTGGCTTACAAACTAAGGTAAACAGGAAAGAAAGACAGCACAGATCGAATAATCACATTTCATCACAGTGTATTGTATTGTAAATTGAATTTGTTCACTGTGATTTGATCACTTTTGATTGATGATTTGCCTTTATTATACATTTTATTTATTACATATATATCACTTCCAATTTACATGTTTTTACTCTCCCCTTTCAAGCTGAAGAAGGCCCATGGTCAAAATTAATCTTCCTCATTTCCAAATCCCCTTATCTGATGTCACCGCATTCGAGGCCGAACAATGGCAGTGTTTGTAAAAAAATTATACAATTATTTCCACCCCATCCCCCGCTATTGAACAACATTTTGATGATGTCTTAGATGTGTAAACACAAATCAATTGGTGCGGGGACCGTAACAAATTTGTGTGTGTTTGCTGCCCAAGAAAGCAAAGAAAGGCCTACAAAGCGAGTTGCAACGTCAAGACCACCAACATTCGAGGCGACTCCAACTTGATTAATGATCAATCCCGCACGGCAGAGTAAAGAAACGCGAGTATTATATCTTTTTGGGGAAAATTGAAAAGCCAATCGCATTGAGGGAATTTTTCGGTGCTCGCATTGAAATTGCCGGCAAAACAAAACAGCACCAAACAAATGATGTGGCACCAGGCAGTGGTGCCGCTCAAATTCGACAAGGCAATCAAAATGAAGTTACCTCCGATTCAGAGGAGTCATCAATCACCAAAGGTCCCCGAGAAAAGAGGACGGGACACCCGGTAATTGGTGTAGAAGAAAGCTGTGTAAAAACCGAGAACAACGAAAGCGATTTAAAATAAATTAATAGTGGCAAGAACTAAAAGGGTATGCATACATTTGGAGCCATGGGGTTGGGGCACTTCGAATGTTTAATTAGTTTGCAGAACAAAGGCCTGAGGAGAGATACTCGTATATAAGTATAACTTCCAATGTCTGTTGTTGTCTTAACAAAGTGTCGGAAAGTTCAGTTCAGTTTAATTAAAGCCACAAGCCGACGAGATACACTGTGAGCATGGCTGACCAGCAGCAACGAGGTACAGTAGTCACTCGGCCATGAAGCCTTGCACTTCCCTTGCAATCGATCTTTAATATATTGCCACATTCAGTGGGAAAATCGCATTATCCCAGGATGCACTGTGCTGTGTGTAAATCCAATGACTTTGCATTCTAAACAAAAGCAGTGCAAACATTTCTGCCATCATTGGCTTCTGAACGTTGATGTGAAATGGGGAAAATAAATGGGGAAATGCAATGCGGATGGCGGGGGGAAAACTCCTTCAGGCCAGACTGTTTGAAGCCCTTCCACAATAAGTACAAGCAACTCAACTGAACAGGACTTTCCCTGCTCAACTGGCAAATAATTAAAATTGTGAGCAAACCTAAAAATTACACAAAAGCGTGCCAGAAAATAAACCCACAGAATATGGCACAAAAATTGTGAGGAAAACATAAACACAAATTAAATGCAAGGCGGGCGCAGGGCGAAAAATGGCGAAAATAAAAAACGGGGACGCCAAATAAAATAGCGAAAAACAGAATTTTATTCTGCTCATGCCAAGCACGAAACAAGAAAAATAGAAAATGCAAAATGGAAAATGGAAAATGAAAAATCAAAAGGCAAAAAGGAAATGCGGAGTCGGAGGTACGTTGCTAAGTTGTTGAGACCGCGGGCGAATTTTTGTGGGAAAGCGACGGGGCGGTGGGCGTGGTCGTCGCACAAATTTTTAGTTAATTAAAACTAAAAGTGAAAATGCGCAAATTGCGGGTAATAAAAGCGCTTAAAGCGACACAAGGGACACCAGAGGGTAAAAGGAAAAACTCAGTGGAGCCAAAAAGAAGCGGGCGATGATGACAAAATACAAATAACGATATACATCCCTAAGGAAAATGGAGCCGTGGGAAAAACAAGCAAAATGGGAAGTAAAATCGAATGTTTCCAACTAAGTTATACCACTGTTAGTTGGCAATACTTCAAAGAGTGATCTTCAATGATCTTGATTTCATAGGTTGTTTGAACACCACTTAAATACCCCTACCACTTTATTTTCACAGTGCACCGAGAACCGACGTCAAGTAAAATAAATGGGGAAAAATGCAGGCGGCTGTAGACACAAGATGTAAAAAGCCAAATAATGTAAAATAAAACGGGGACAAAAAACAAATGCAATTTACAATGCTAACACACAAATTGGTTGAGGAACTGTAGGAAAAAATTAAGGAAAAGCGCCTACGACAGAGGAGAACAACATTTTTGTGCTAAAAAACGGACTGCATAAATGAGAAAGAAGGAGAGGAAAAACCTGTGCCGAACTAATGCCAAGCTAAAGGAAAACGCTGGAAAATGCGTATACAGCGGATAGGGGATGGGGGATAGGGGTTGGGAAATGCGGCCTCGCTTTGTTTGCTAGCTGAAAAGCTGGACAGCTGGGCACAACACAATGGTGGGGAAAATGGGGAAAAACGGGCAAAATGTGCGAAATGAGGCGCCGCAAAAAACAAACCGACTATTTAACAAAAGGCAGAATGCAGGCAAAAAATGAAGAGGGTTCTTTGTTGTGCTTAAGGTGACAATGAATTAGCAGGTCTACAATGGGGAAAAGGGGAGTAGGGATGCTAAAACTTTCCCGCTCAAAGGATGATATACGATCTGTTAAGCACCACATTAAATTCCATTCTATAAAGTTATCCAATAAATAAATCTAATGTTACCCATACAATTTTTATGTTGCTATAGCATTTCCCTACAGGACATATTATTTACAGTATTACCAAGACTACATGCACATCAAATTAATTAACCCTACAACATATCATACATACAGTTTATTAAATTAGCGAGTTGAATGAAGATTGTTTAGGACGCTCTCGCAGATAAATCCGTTCAAGATCCTTGCGAGATGGAAAATGCAAAAACTGTTTTAGTCCAAATGCTTTGGGACACTGCGTTTCTCTCCCCCTTTCCTTGTGTCTTATACATTTCCATTTCCCTGGGGAAAATCTAGAGTCATGCTGAATTTTCATTCATTGCTTTTGCCACTCTTTTCGCTGACCAGCTGAACGAAAATGTGAAAAGCGTGCAATGCTAACAAAATGCAGATTAAGTCAACAACTTTGGTGTTAAAAAATTGGGTGGGATTTCGGTGGTTGGATTTTCTTTGGTTTCCTGCACAATGGATACTATCTGGCAAGGATTTTTGCTTTTTTTGCATTTGGTACAATTGTCCTGCCGGCTGGGAACTTTATTTTTGTTCTAGTTTTTACCATTTTTGCTTTGCTTTTTTTTTGTATCTTTTGCATGACAATTAGGTGCAAATGAGTTAAAACGCATGGCGCTGGGCAATCCATGCCACTTCATCCTAAGAATTGCTACAATGGGAAGTGACCTCCCTTCTGAATTTTCATCTCCACTCAAAAAAATTCCATCTAACTTCCAACAAAATAGATCCGATTTTCCCAGCATTTTCATGTTTTTTTCAATTGCACTTGTCGGACAAAAAAGTGTTTTTCTGAAGAGGGGGTCCACATAATAAATTTCCTAAAAATAAAATATTACGGAGCGGAAAAATGTGAACTGGTAGTGGGAATTATGAAAAATGCCAAGTAAAGTGGCTGAACCGAAAAAAATCATCATTAAAAATTAGCTGCACTAATTTGTGTGAAAATTGGGTCACAAGGCGAGTGGGAGGGGGTGCGTGGGGGCCTGCATTTAGCAAAATGGGGCGTGGCAGGGGGCGGCCAAGTCAATGAAGCCACAAACGTTTAATTGTTTTAATGCTTTGAATTAATTGAATGTGCAAGAGGCAGCGCCTTCAATTTTCCCCACAGAAGCTGCAGCTGCGTTTGTTTACGCCCGCCAAAATGTTTGAAGTGGCTCCCGAGGAAAATGCGCTGGGTGGAGGAAGTGGGTGGAAAATCCGGGGGTAGGCAGTGGGTCGGGGGTGGGTGGGTGCTGCCAGTGAAGCAGAACGAATTCGAGCTAATAGACTGATTGCAAAAGTTGCAGCAACCACACAGGAAAAGCGAGGGGTATGGAAAAGTGCCAGGGAAATGGGAATGCGTTAGAGAAGTGAAAGTGTTGGGAATCGATTTGAAAAGCAAATAAAACTGACTGCTGGCTGTTTAAGCCAAAGGCGCCAAATAAAAGTGGGTGGCAAAGCAGGGAAAATCGAGAAAATACTCGCATATGGAAGACGAAGTGAAGTACCGACGAGAATATCTAAGCACTTTGGAGAGGCCAAAAATCGGGCAGTCCGAGATAAAAGAAGTCCCACACTCGCTGTTATAATTAGATGCAATAATTGTTTATGCCCTAAATTTGAGTTAGCACATCGTTAAAACAGCCGAGGAAATCCAGAAAAAGAATCTAATTTAAAGAGGTACTAAGCCTACTAAAATCCATAAATTACATATAATATGCTGTTAATTTCGATTGTAAATCTCTCGAAAACTGTTACTAAATTATGTGAATGCATTTGTTGTGGATGCAGATAATAGATTAATCCTGAATTCAATTTCAAATAAAAGAAGTATATTAGGTTAAATTTATTAGGGCATTATTCCACCATTTTTTAAGCTGCACATGTACATATTTTAAAAGTTGAAATCTATGTTATAATAATAATATTGAATAAATCATTGGACTGTGATAAATGAAAGCGTTGTTGGGTAAACATAGAAAGCTTTGTTTGCTTAGCAGATTTTAGTTTAAAATAAACTTTTCTGTATGATCAATAAATCGCCTACAAGTTCGGTTCTCAAATATTCTAGAATCTTCGCGACTAGGAAAACATCTTTGAATGCCACCCTTTAGTTATAAAACATTAATACTCTATGAACATTTCGACATCATCATTAACTCTGTAAGGCAAGGGGAGGGGAATATGATTTCCAGATCATATGCATTTCGCAATTAATACGGATTTAATTGGTAAAGAAGCATTGCATTGCCAGAACATTCGATCGCATAAATCTCAATTGAATCTGAACAATTACCCAGAGCAATTAATAATCACAAAAAACAGCCTAATCGGCTCGAAAAGATCTGAAAGGAACGTGCCGAGCACTCGCAATTAAACAAATTAATTTGTATGCCAAGTGGCAAATTCTGCGGGCACAAGTACAAAGAATGAAGAGAAATGATATAAAATGAGTGTGAGGAATCCGAATCGAATCGAGGTAATCTAATTGAAATGAAAAGTGCAAACCGCTTGGCAAATTTAAAACTATTAAAAATGTACATACATACGTGAGCACAAATTCTTGTCAAAGCTTTTTAATGTCAATCTGACTGGTCGGCTGTCAGCAAAGCGATTTATTGCATTTATCACTAATCAAATTATTCAGAAATTGTTGTCATACGAGTATTTGCATCGGCATATTGCATAGAGAACAAAATCAGAGAAATAATGCCGTGGTTTTGCGTTGCCTAATTACAGTTCTAATTGATTGATCTCGAACGCTGAGTTTGCCATTAATTTAAATGGAATATTCGTTGCCATCAATTAGTTTTCTGATCTATTACGGGTATAAGTAAATGTAATTCATTTATGGTAGCTTTATATGCAAAAATTACATTTATATTAATTTGTTCATATTATGAAGAGCAAGTGGACAAAATGAAAGCTTGCTGAGAATTTGAATTGCGAGGGCAGAACCAAAAAATCTACAGGAACAAACAAAATATTTGCGAAATCCCAAGTATGCCAAGCACACCGAGATTCCCCAGAATCCCACTTTGCTGCCCAAAATACTTCCTGCTCCGCGTCCAACCCATTAAATCGACTCCCCCCGGACTCACTCACATCATTATCCTCCGATTTGGCATCTTTGGGTTTCGTTGTTTTGCCGTTCGATGTTGTTGCCGTTGTCGTTGTCGTTGTCAGCAGTTGTCGCTGCTGTTGTCGCTGCGCCAGCAACTGCAATTGATGTTGCTCCTTCTGCCGCCGATGGGCAATCTCGATTTGCTGCCACTGCCGCGGGGAGAAGGTTCCCTGATCGCCGGTTTCGATGGTGTGCAGCTCGAGATCTTCGTTATCGTACTCGTTGTAGTGTAGTCTGCGTTTCTGCACAGTCTTGGCCTTGTCATCGCCGAAACTCGGTGCCTGTCTAATGGGCTTCATGGCCAGCTCCTTGGTATGAGATTTATGCTGATGATGACGCACTGGCCAGCTCTGCTGCGACTGCTGCTCCTGCAGATGCTGCTGCAGCTGGCGTTGCAACTGCAGCTCCCACGCCATCTGATGTTGCTGCAGGCGCAGATGATGCTGCTCGTGTCTGAGGCGCAACTCCTCCTGCGGACTCCGGCGCGTTCTGGCTGAACTTTTATCACGTTCTCGTCTGAAGTCATCAGACAACACCTTCTGCCAGCCATTATTCTGCACATTAGCCTGCGCCTCCAGGCGCACAAAACTCAAGAAAAGCAAGGCAAGCTGCAGGGTATTTAGGAGCATTTTGTTTAGACACTTCTCTCCTTTTATTAATTGCCGTGCACTTCTGTAACTATTTTTCACCCTATTTTATACCGCACTTTACAATTCGATTTGCTTTGAGTTCTTTTTAATTAATCAGGGGCTCCGTAATTAATTGCTGTACACTTTTTGTAATTTCTATGCTTCTATGCTTCACTTCACGAATCTTTTGAAAAATGTTGAAATATTTCCACGGAATCTCGGGGATTTTCGTGGCTTGTTTAAAACATTTTGCGGTTGTTGTTAATGTGACAAGCGTGGCATAAATCATAAGCTAACCGAAAAGTGTGTCACGCATTTTTTGTGAATGAAAAAGCCGCTTTGTGAATCACTTGGTTTTAATTGGAGGCCAAAAGAATACCAGCACACACAGACGCCGAGGAAATCGGCTAGACAAACAATTGATTGCCAAATGCCAAGTAATTTTTATTTTGGAGCAAGTTCAAGAAATTGTTGGGAAAAACTTAGACGCGTGCTGCCTGTTGGCCATTTCACAATCCACAAAGATACAAAGATTCGGGTACTCGGGTACACCAGACGCACTCACGGACGCAGATACAGATACATGTGCTGATACACGCAGACACACAAACGACACTTCAGATGGCGAACGAACCGACGGCCAGAGTGATAGACCGTTGAATGCTGAAAATTTTCGAAAAACGAGAAAATGCCCGCAACAAATGTTGCGCCGGCCTCAGCATTGGCAACATTTCCCCTCACTGAGCCGTGTGGATTGTAAACAGAAAACAGCTGACCGGCAGCACTGCGCACGTGTGGATGTGTGTGGTGCAGCAACACCTGGCACTGTCAGCAGCATGTTGCTACTGTCTCTGCAACACGCTGCGTTGGAAAATTGCGCTTTTGATTGTTTGTACAACTAATTCATCTGCAGCGAACTAGTTCCCTTCGAAAGATTAACATTCTTCAGCAGCGGGATTTAATGGGTTCTGGGGAAATCTTTGATGTGCATCGGAAAGAAAATTACCCAGCGCGGTAGGTGCAACCATTAAAGTGCAATCAGCCCAACTTGCTGCACAAAACACGAAACTTATTGTAATTAATTTCTGAAAAGCCCTGCAATACAATATTTTAATTTAATGTTACTCCCATGAAAAAGGTGAGGGAATCTGATTCTTGCCACTCCTCCGCGCCATCGACACTTCCCAAGATATTTTGTGGCCTTTAGCACGCACCATAATTCACAGGAATTAGCTCAGGCATGCCATTGTCACCCGGCATGATAGGTGCTCGTCGGTATCTTGGAACACGCAGGAGACTTGGCACTTGGCACTTGGCACTCCGGCTCTCGGGGATTTTGGCACCTGCCGCTTTGGCAGATGCCCGGGATTAGGTCTCGGTCACGTTGATGATGACCCACCCATTGTGTGATGCACTCCTCGCAGTTGTTGGTGTCGGCAATTGGGCCTGCTGGATGATTGATGGACTCCGCAAGGGCATTCCGTTGGCGAGCTGCGGGCACGCATTATAATCCTCTGAACTCACCTGCCCAGCTGTCCACCCTTGCCCCTGGAGTATCATGCTGATGACGACATGGCCGAGGCAGAGGTGTTGCCCACTTGCACTTAATTGCATGTTTGGTCAGGCGAATCAACGCCCAGGCCAGAAAACCGCCAAAGTCAGAGCCGAAAACGCCCCTGGAATGTGCAGCCCACTATTGCCTCTTCAGATAACTTTCCGCTCATCTGCACTGAAAACAATTCGCCTTCATTTAGTCTTGCGGGCAGGAATATTCATAAAGTGCACACTGGATTCAACACCAAATCCTGATCTTGGGGTCACTTCACATGTCCCTCAATTTGTCCCGCGAAACATGAACATTTTATTGGATTATTAAATGGTACCCCAATTTGCTCGCAGTGTGGGGAGGCGCCCCGCCGAGTGGCGATGGTGGCTGGCGGGGAAATTTATGTGGCCAGTTGGTCACGGCTAGAAGAACTTTGTGCGCACGGGGAAGCGTTTCGGGGAAGGGGACGAGGGTACTGCTGTTATTGCTTCGCTCCTGCTGTTGCTGCATAATTGATAAATGTTTACAAATTATTATGTTGCACATACAGCAGTGGCAGCAGCAGCAGCACCAGCAACATCGCAATGGAGCCCACCCAGGCGAGGACGCCCCACCCAATCCCCATTTACACAGCGGACCTCGTGTGGTGATTTTCTTGTGCTTCGGAACCTGGTGAAAGCCGGCGCATAGTTGTTATGCTTTATTCATTTTAAATACCCTAACCTGTTAGCCTTATAAACCAAAATTAATGGTTTATTATTTTCATAGGCATTAATCTCTTCGAAATATATTTCAGTCTTTATTAGGAAACTGTTGTAATTGTGTAACATATCTCTTTAAATTCGAATATATATACCATAAAATATGTGTGCACTTCCTTGCAAATTGCTTCCTTAAATTTGTAATTTTGAAAGAGTATTCCTGACTTCATTGCTGCGCTGTGACTTTCCCCATTTCTGTTCTTCGGCTTTTATTTTTGCTCCAGCCCTAGCCGCTTGCCGTTTTTCTCACGGAGAGGCGCCAACTGCATTTTCATTTAATGTTTGCTGTAGCCGCTAATTAAAATGAATCCACGCAGACAGGCGGGCTGAAAATTAAAGCCCATAGGTAAAAGAGGAGGCTCTTCCATTAGCTGCGGCGGGCATGGTGAAATGGATCGGGGGCCGTATTTATAGCCAACTCAAATCGCTGGCGAAATCATTTTCCAGCGAAGGACGGCTCTCCACATTGCCCTTGGCATTAGCTTTGTTTCACTCCGCTACACTTTTTTGTATTCCGATTCACATTTACCGCATTCAATTTGCCTAAGTTGCCATTCGGATTGCGAGGGGAATTGCAGGGACAGCAGCTGGCGAAGGAAATGAAATCGAATTCAATACAAAATGCAAATGAGGCGTAGGGAACCGCAAACGAGGATTGGCATGAGAAATGAGGAATGAGGAATGAGACGCCATCGAAATCATAAAAATCAAATTTGAAATTGATAGGAAGCGAGCACAGGGGCGAAGAAATAACTCAATTTGAAATCGAAACCAGATCGAGAACAAAGTCATCCCTTAATTGAGATGAGCTCCTGCGGGGATGGGTATGGATACGATTGAGATTTTCACTATCTGACAGCCACTTCCGGGTAATTATTGAAAATAGTTTGCCTGCCAACAATGCTGATCTATGACACTTTTCCAGCCTTTCCGGGCACAAATTTCCATTGCCCTAAACCGCTTAGCTGGAAAATGATGAGGGGCAAAGCAAATTGACTCGAGATAAAACTCCACGGCCCAAGGCCAGAAACCCTAACCAAGAACACAAAAAAGGGTGCCTAACCCCAGTTAAAGAGCAACGCAATTTCCGGTTGCCCCCCGCGGGTCAAAGACAGAGATAGCTGACAACAGAGCGGGACGGAGTGCTAGACAGCGAAAGGCAGGGAAGGAGCCACATCCAGTCAGCATCCAAATATTTGTCGTCATCAAATGACATCTGTTTGTCGTTGGCTTTTATTCTGAAGGCCGTCCCAAAGTTCGTGTAGTCAAAGGTCAGTGCCTGACATATGAACACAGTGCGTTTCAGCAGTGTAGCGTGGTTAGACATGCACCTCAGAGTGTCATGGTGTATTTGAGGAACTCATTTGTGATAATGTTGTGCTCAGTACTTTTGAAAATCTTCTGTGTCGGTGGGTTTTCCATGACTAACGCTACTCATTAGTTTCAAAGAGGTTTCGTAAGAAAAACTAGATACTCCTACAAGCAAATCGAGTTTGCGAAACAATGTTCCTAGTCTATTACCGACAATTATGTTTTTAAAGTTATAAATAAATGCTTGATGTTTAAAAATCGCTTTGGCCGATAAGATTTTTGAGCAGTTTACAATTCAAGATGGCAGGCAACATTAATGTGCGTTCAAGAGTTTGCTCTTGTACAGCAAATGAAGGCAATTGGTTGTCAGCGCAACGAAGAATTTGCATAAATCTCACGCTTGATCTGCCACGCCCCCTCCCCCCTCTCCGCCTAAGAGGCAGAGCTAGAAAGGTGAAAGGTGAGCGGAGATAAAATGCAGACTTTAACGAGTAGCCGCGTTCCCAAGAAGCGGCAACAATTTTCAATGGAAAATGCAGCGGCTGAAAATGTAAATAACTAGCAAGAAAATACATTAAAGGCAAATCCGAGCTGAAACTGCAGCGGGCAGCGAGATTTTCCGATTGCCCAAAAAATACCAGAAGACCCAATGACATAGTTTGCATACTCCAAGAAGAAGCAGGAAGCGTTTACGGGGAAAACCGATGAGCAGTGAGCAGGGGAAATCCCCAGAGCGGGGAGGCTATTAAAGCGGCATTTGCAGCGTGTTGAAAGGCGTCGAAGCTGCAATTAGCCGACGAGATTTTCCAGTGGGTGGGGAAAACAAGGCGCTGGGGAGCAGGTTGCGTGTGGATCACAGAAATAGAAATGCGGCTATCTTTGGGAAAACAGAGAAGGAAAAAGGAAGCTGATGGAAAAGTGGGGGCTTTACTTAAGGCTGCCTGCTGGGTAATAGAACTCGAGGCGACTGAAGCCATTAATGAAGCGAAATAATGCAACTCGGTGCGTGTACTCATAATTATTTGTGAAAAGATTGTGAATTTGCTTGCCAACGCCTTTGCCGTTTATATTTGGGAAAAGTAAGAAGTTTTAAACGTAATCAATTATCTAGGCTCCAGAGCTCAATTTATTTATATGCGTTTCTGTACTTTCCAGCAGAAATCAGCAACATCTTCACACGAACGCAATCCCAGAGTGTAGTTTATGATCCCACTATCTTCATCAGCCAATAATATTATAATTTGCCAGGCAGTATAAATGTGCAGGGTATATGGCGCCGAAGGCAGGGAGTCCTTTGTGTGTTTACGATTGTAGTGGCCATAAACAATTTGAGCCAATTCCAGTTAATGGCTGGCCTAACGATGCCAACGTGCGCCCTGTTAGTCAAAGCTCAGTTTCAAGAATATTTTCGACATATTTCTATAATCAAGCGACTGCAGACGTGCCAAAGCAGCAGCAATTGAAAGGCTCCCAACCAAATGCTTCCCATTCTCCTCCCATCTAATTAAGTGCATCAACAAATGGCGGGCGAGATTAGACGGCTGACGTGGGCGTACTCACCAAATTCGATCCGCACGAGACCCGTGATCCCAATGCCAATACCGAAAACCGCATCCCAAAGGGTATTGTCTAACTAATTGGATTAACGTTGATGCCTGACCTGGCAGTATGGACCTCTTGGCGAGCTGCTGGGTCCGGTCTCAGGTAGGATTCCTACTCTACACTATAGTATTCTATGGATACAGGATACAAAGCAACAAAGGCCACAAGTATATGCATTATGTACTGTGGCACCAAAACTCGTTCGTTCTCGCTTTTGTATCTCGGCCAGCAATCAATGTAAACAACCAAACCCACAAATAACAATGCCATTTCGGCCAAGTCATTTTGGTTTCACTGGTTTCCGAACCTTTTGGTTACCATTTTGTACTTTTACGATGATTTCACGTCGGCGATAACAGAACAGAACAAAACGCTCGGGTGCTTGAAGAGGTCGAATATATTTTCCTAATCGTTTCGAGTGCATTTAAAATGAAATTAAGTGAAACTTGAATGATGGATGCGAACGGTCAATTGGAGTTTGAGTTCTAAAAGTGGCGGAGATTTTACCCCTAGAAATGTTTTATTAATATAGTTAGCTGTGTTGTTTTGGTTTCTTGGTAGGTAAATGTTCGGCTCATGGAGGGGGAAACTGAATATTGTGATAATTCTAAAAAAATAGTACGATTATTTTTTTAATATTTATAAATAGCACCTTGGAAGTCCCAAATGCATGGCACAAACTTCACTTTATGTATTTAAAAGCACACCTTTAAGCAACACCTCTTCTGAACTTTACTTAATATTAAAACTTACCCAACAAAAATAAGGACATGCATTCTGAAAGACAAGTTTTATTTCCATTCTAGTTGATCCCGAACAACAAACGTCAGGAGCAGCAGCTGCAGAAGAATTTTGAGGTCTTTGTGGGGACTTCTTTCAATTTCGGGTCTGCCGCAGCATTTTGCTCAACTTAATTGTGTGAAAAACTTTTCTTCCGCTCAACATGAGCAGGCATGAATGGCTGCAAAGTGTTTCCCTCGGTTGGGGAAAGTGTACGACAGCCGTAAGGAAGTGAAAGTAAAAATTATTTAATACGATGGCAGTTGAAAGAAGAATAAAACAAAGTTTGGCTTCAAATAACGCTAACAGGAACAGAAACCTAAGAAATTGGATTCTGGATATAAGTTTTACTGAGTTTAAGCTTAAGTTTTATTTAAGTTTAAAAAACTTACAGCTTAAAACTAATGCAAACCTACATATGTGATTTATAAGCTTTTGATAACTAAAAGAACTTAAATGAGTTCGTTAGTACACAAAATAGGACGATTAACTCTAATTGGTAAAACTTGTCTTAACATGGCCGGAAAGCAGCTGAAAAATTTGGCAGTAGAATTCTCCTGGTGAAAATAGAGGAATGAAAACTGGACTGGGGTTGAAAAGGAAAATTGTGGGTGGCGAAACTCAGCCACGCTTTCCATTTTGATCATGATGATGATGATAAAAACCTGCACAGCAGTCACATGCTAAAAAAAAATGAACTAGGGAAAAACACGCACACACTTATACGTGAAAAGAATGGTTCTTGAAAAAGGACTCAATGAGGCGAACGAGGAGAAAGGAGGTTAAATTGCAAGGCAAGATAAAAATTGCAAGCTGCATTTCCACAAGAGGCGAAAAAGTGGATGCTCAAGAGTTTGTCGGGCCATAACAAAATTTTTAAAAAATAAAAGATGATCGGGAATGACAGAAAAACCCCATAACTGGAGTGGCAATAAAGCTAGTTGACGGTTTTCAACGAGACCACGAAGCAAAACCGCGAGCGCTGCTAAAATCGCGTGTGCCTTATCTTGCGCGCGTTTTCGTAGCGTTTTCGTAGCGTTTTCCGCACGTTTTTAATTGGAATCAACCTTAAAGGCTCCCTGCTTTTGACCAGCTGCGGTCACAGTTTTCCCTAATCACTAACTAAACAATTAATCAAGCAAAAACCAAAGTTTCACCAATGGCGGGGAGGAGTTGGAAGCTTTCCCGGCCAAGAAAGTGACATTTTCGAGGTGCACGTCAACACGAGCAACTCCAACGCCTGTTGATTAATGAGCTGTGATGCTAGGAGACCCACCAGTGGGAAAATTGGGGAAAAGCGGGAGGAAAATGGGGCGGGTGCAATGCAACTACACTTCGTAACCGAAGCAGTAAGTTAAGCTGTTTTAAAAGGGAAATGCCAGCTGAAGGATTTGTTACTAGTGACTGGGGAAATGAGCGGCTTGATTACGTGAGTTCAGCTGAGCTGGGAAATGGCGGAAAAAGAAGGGAAAATGCGCATTCATAGGATGTGCCAGAGAGACAGACAGGCGCACGAAATGAGAGCGCATCAAGGGATCAGAACTAATTAAAATGCTTTATGAATGGGGCTAGGGAATATGGCTTAAGGAGCTCAAGCTCTATTAGTTCAAGCCAACATATCCGCCAACAAGAATCTATTTTAATGATTGGTAATACAAAGACTCCCTGTTAACCACACGTCTTGTTTCCCAGAATTTCACAGAAATTCTCAGAATTTCGTCCCGAAAATAGCATCCATCCGAAAGCAAACATAGCCACATGGGCATCAATCACACATCAGATATCACCCTTCCATCCAATGGCAACATAATCAAGTCGGGAAATTCAGTTTTCCCAACGCGGCGTGTGTAAGATAGGACTTTCTCGCCCACTTGTCCCTATTTCAGATTAAGCTGCTTCCGACTGAATAACCAATCGAAATGATAACCGGGAATGGCCGAAACCGAAAGCTGGGAGATATTTTTCCACGTTCGGGCAACAAATTGCATAAATCAAGTTACAAATCAACTGGCAATCACAACTGCAGCAACAGTCACTGCATTAAAATCACTTGCGAAATAACAACGTTTCAGCTCAACTTTTCGCTCCCTCTGAAAATGTGATTGCGTTTTCAATTGCAATTTAATTTTGATACATATTTCCTAGCTGCATTTTTCCGCGTGGCGAAAACGCCACGCCCCTTGCAGCCCCTTGAAAAACGCTTTTGCACAAATCTGTGCCGCTGCACATACTTTTCAAGAGCGTGTTCTATGTTTTTCAGATACCCCGCTGGATGGGATTGAAATGTAATCAAAAATTGCGAATTCTGCGAAATCCAAACAGCAAAGTGCGACCTACGGGTTTTTCTTGTGCGCTGTCCTATTTTTTTGCGAATGCGTGCATCTGGTAAATTGGTCTGTGGGTTTTTTGTGGCCTCCGGATAAATTGCACGTATAACTGTCGATAGGGGGAAAGTAACTTAAGTTTCAGAATATTAAAATGCTGCCGGCAGAGCCATTAACAAATCCTTAAAACAGCATTAAAACACGTTTTTCTATTTGGAAAACGTGAATATTATGCCCAAATTCTACCAAACTAACAAATTGCATATTCGCCACAACATGGGCCTTGTTAAGTGAATTCCTAAGCTACTATCAATCAGAGATTAACAACAATCGCAGGCAGCAACGCATGTAAGGGTTAATTTGGAGCACTCTTTGGGCATTTCCCCCTGGATTTGCAAACGGTTTTGGAAATTAATTAAGACAAACTGAATCAAGACACGAAGCGGCATTTCCACGCGGGGAAATGCACGAACACACACTCGTGCACAGGGAGGCTGGAAAACGCCATTCTTTGGTACCGAAAGGCGAGCACAGCTGCATACTAATAAGCACCATTGTGGGTATGTGTGGCTTCCAGCTCACCTGCTTCTCCCCCTCCCCTGCCCCTTCTTTTTCTAGCCTTCTGATGCTTTGGTCAGGCACGTGCCACGCCCACAATTCGGGGCTGGGAAAAGCTGTCAAGCTGACGTCGGTACGAGCATTATGACGGCATTTACACATCAGCTCCGGCTTCCTCGGATGGTCAGCATTCGAGGATTAGATGGACCGCCGAGGGCCGAGGACTTTAAGCACGCACTCTGGGGACTCAGGAGTCCTGAGCTCATAAGCCGCAGCAAACGGCTTACGTTTCAGCATTCACGGCTAAAAAAATGTCTCCCAAGGAGCATGTTTTTAAATCAGCCAACTAAAAGATGAATGGTCATGTAGCTACATCTTCTTTACTTTGCAAACTAGGCAAATAAACAGTATAAATAAATAGAGGGATTATGATTTATGAAAAGTGTTATTCAAAGAGGTTCAACATTTTCATATATTACTTTCATCAGGAAATGCTTAAATGTCCCTGTTTTCCGCAGGACTCTCCCAACCTGCCGACTAAACACTAAACATTCCTGCGGAAGCTTTATAATGTTTGTCCGGCTATGCAAATAAATCCAAGTCGTGGCCAAAAACTCAATTTCGCGCAGCTAGTGCAGCAGCTGCCACTCGAATGTGGAACTGCAACCCCCATGAACCCCATTTTGGGGTATGTCAATCCCCACCAAGCGGAGCACATGGCGACAAACAGCGGGCGCCGCTTTCCATTTGTTTGCCTGCAAACACGCAGAGAGCAGCCAACGCCAAGGACAAAGGACGAGAAGGACGAGAAGGACGAAGGCTGCTCAGCATGCACTAGACCCATTTCGTGAATATATGGCAGTTCGGAGTGGCAGTTGTGGAAATGGAGGTGGAAGTAGCAGTAGAAGTGGAGGCCTGCCGCACTGAATTGCACTTGGGCAAAAACAAAATCTGAGTCGTGGAAATCGCATTTTGAAAAGCATACGAAGCACCAAATTCCCCTCTTTAGGTCTATTAGAATAAAGGAACTTTTAAGTACTCATATAATTGTGAAAATCTATTTAGAAAGCATTTTAGTACTTCAAATCTACACTATATTAGTTGTTTTGGTGACAACATTAATCATCAAATAAATATTAATCATAAATAACAACCAACCAACAGTTCCAACAGGTTGATCACTTCTCTAACTTGAGCGGACATCAAACGATACGGCGTGGCAAAAAGGCCACATATATACTAGTTTCTTCAGTACAGTTCCATCAGAACTCAATCCTCTTGATAAAGTCATCATACTCCGGTCGAACGAGGCCACAAAAAATAACGCACACAGCGTGAGGAAGCTGCGATTCTGAATTTCTAAGAGGCTGAGGGCGAAAATTTCCCGAAAAAATTGGTCGAAACTGCCACCCCGAAAGTCTCATCCCCGTAATTTTGTTTTTTGCGTTCTGGCGGAATATTTGCCCGAAATTCGTTTTTCTGCACCCTGCGCACGCTTTTCTGCATTGGGATAGGTCCAGAAATCGGAAAAACCGTATTGCAGTTCCGGGTTTTCGGTTGGTTGGCCGGCTGCGCGCCCTAAATGGATTTAGCTTGTTCCGATTCCGAATTTTGTCCGTGGTTCGTTTTTCAGCGACGTGGCAACTGGGAAATGTGCTCGTTTGCATGTGCCACATGTGTCCCGGAGCTGTGTGTGCATAAACTGCAATGGAACTGGCGTTAATTCGCAAATTCAATTGTCAAATCAATGGCAAATGGCAAATAAATTTAATTCTCTTAACGCCCCAGCTGGCAATAAAGAACCATCTGATGAATCAGAGGCACATTAAATACGACCTGTCACGTCCCCCTGCAATATATACATTTGCATCAAGGTGTCGGAACGCAGACACATCCAATGTGGTGGCCGGCAGGTGGACACAAAGGTGGTCAGTGCACTGGAAAATAATATTTATTGCTCCTGGAATTCATGAAATTCATGTTCGTAGGCTAACCAATGTATCACTACAAACGTTCAACTTTTATCACTGGGTACACGTATATTGGTGTTCAAATCTAGGACATTTTTGTCAAGTGTAAGCGGACAGAAGGCGAGGAGCCGGAAAACCAGACGGATACTTCTGGTCTGGTCAAATTTCTGGGCAGTCGCACAGCGTTGGCAGCATTTGTGGTTACTTGACGGACAGTCTATGCACATTTGGTCTGCTTTTTGCCAACCGCCGCAAAAGTGCCCGAAATGAAGGATGGCAGGCAGCAGAGGGTTAAGTGGGTGGCTGGGTGGCTGGGTCAGATAGTGGCGAAAGTGGCCGCAAGTTCGTCAACATGGGCAAATATTTGCAGATATCCAAACGATGTCGCACGTCTGTTGCTGCTGTTGCTGCAACTGCTGCTGTGGATGTTGATTGTTGGTCAAGTGACCGAAAGCCAACAATTGGTCACGATCACTTTGCCTTTATTGTTTTCGTTACTATAGCTCTGTCCTCCTGTTTTATTGGTTTTTTCCGGGCGATGTCTCTCCTTTGTTTTCGCACTTGCGACTGTTCGTGTCGCTGATTTGACGTGACTAATGGGCCGTTAGGCATATGTCCACTCAGCTGAAGGAGCAAACAGGTGGCGGGAAAGCCATGCTCGAACTGAGTTTTCCCCTTTTCCACTTCTTAACAAGTTACAAATAGCGTGGCTCGCTTCACTGCCACAATTGCAATGGTGCAAGACCCAAGTTGATTACGATGCAAGAATTGAGGGAGGTCAGGGTTGAATATACACAGGATCGCATATAAGGTAGAGTTATAATTCAGTTTGCACACGAAATTGCACTGAATTGTACTGAATGCTAATAAGTTGCCTCAACAAAATACTTTGTATTTAATATTGTACAATTTCCCCTTTAGGCACAGGTATTTATCTCAGCAGCAATCCGTTTAACGGAGTTAATCTGCTGCTCACTTAAGCTTACCATATCCACATTGAAAACACTAGACATTCCCAGAAATCAATCTCAAAAGTGTCACAGCCAGAACTCACCTGCAAAGAGATTCGAAAAATGCGATAGGAATTAGTCAAATATTTTGCATAAATCGCCGGCAAACACTTGGCAAGCAATTCGCAACAACATTCCGATCGCGGGGACATAATCAACAGCCATATCCATCACCATTAGCATCACCTTTGTCATTTCCATGCCCCGGCCGAGATTAGCAACGAAAATTTGGCATCTGTCGGTGGCTTTTCGCTGTGGTTCTTTTATTTGCATATGACATCATCAAAGTGGCAACAGCAGCCAAAGGTTTGTGCAAAACAAACAAACGCGCCAGCGGAATGCAAAAGCCAACAAAAGCGAAGCCGGAGCGAAAATCTTGTAGCCGCCACCGCCTGTCAAATGATTTGCAACTTTGTGCAAATTCGTTTGCCAGTCGCAGCCCCACGCCCCCCATTTTCCCCCGGCCTTCGGCAATTATTAGTTGGCAACCGCCGTCTGTCTGCCAACCACGAACCAAACTCGAGCCACGTAGAGCTGTGATTTTAACTAGAAGATGCAGATGAAGGCGAAGTCGAAGACCGGACCAGAGACCACGGAGAGCGGACTGAAGATTTCAGGCTTCAGACTGCAGACTCCAGACTGCCAGGCAGTTGCAACTGCCCCGCGGTGGACACGAAGGCCACGACCGGCGAGTAAAAAAGCCAGGAGGAGCTGCCGAGCAGTTAGCCTACTACCCAGAACCCCTTTCATGAGAAAAACTCTCCATAGGTACATAGGAAAATATTTGGGCAATGATGAGTGTGCTACAACACGTAGCCAAATAATCAATACCTAATGTGGAAGAGGCAAATTTAATTAGTCCAACTTAGTCAGCCAACAGCTAATAGACCCTGTTACATTTTTAGTGTATGAAATCTTGTATTCCAGCTACCAAACCATAGACCACTTCAGTGCACCCCCAGGTAGGGTATAAAAAAATGATTTTGATGACTACGAGATTTATTTGCCATCGACTCTAGAATCCATTTGCCCGCCTCCCGCTGCACACCGACCAATTCCGGCTGATTTGCTGGCGATTTGGACGTTGATGAAGTGATTAACCCAGCCAGCAAGCGTTTGGCTTTTTGATAGCGTTTAGTTTATGAGCTGACCTCGAGGGTCTCGGCGCAATGTTCCAGCTATTTGCGATGGCCGATTTGCGGTTGGTGAAGCGCTCGACGGCGAGCTGCAGGTGCAGTGCACCACAGGTGAGATGCAAAATGGGGGCAGCAGTAAGGTAGCTGTTGGATATGCAGTTGGAGGCAGTATGCAAATTGTGTCAGGTTTAATGGCTGATGAAAGAGCCATTGATTTATGGACAGCGGTTCTGGGAAGCAGAGCTAATCAAACTAAAGCTCAGCCAACTGATTTCCTGATTTCTTCTCACTGCTCTGTGAAGATTATATTTGGGAAACTTAGGCATTAAACTTATTATTCATGAAAAATGTATTTTTTAATGCTCAAAGTTTAAAAGTATTTAAATAGCACGACAATAATTATGAGTCATGCATAATGCTTATTATCTTGCACAACGCAGACATACAAAATGCCTTTAATTATTTTTAGTCTACACATTAACCTTGACTTTGTTCCGCAGATTAGGAAATAAAAGTCTCCGCCAGAAATAAAAGTCTAGAAATTTGTAACGAAATCAAAGGCAATAAATCTGAGTTGGATTAGCTGGGGTGGGCTGTTTGAAAATACTCAAACTCAAGTGCTCTGCTTCATGGTATCACAAATCTCCAAAGCCTCTTTGAGACTACCGAACAAATCGAAAAGGGGATTTGGTTTTATTGAAAAGCGAAAGTGTTAAAGTGTCTGTCAGACCAAAACGAAACCCCGCCCATGTGGAAAGCCAGTTATAAGCCCTGAAACATAAAACACCTTCCCAGTGCGAAGTTAATGGTCGTGATGCTCGTTTTAAGACCTCACGAGTGCATTGTTCCCAATCGGATTCCAATAAAATCGAAATAAAATTGTGTAATAAAAGGAAATCGCTTATAAATGCCGAAAATGAAATATTGATGAAACGCACTGAAGCACTGAAGCACTGTCCGCATGTCAAGCGAACAACCGAGCGAACTGAAGAAACCAACACTGAACTTCGTTGCCTCGTTTCTCATGCATAATGCAACGGAGTGCAACTGGAGACGTTGGAAATTTCTAACAATTCCGCAGACGGGAAAATATCAAATGAGAGAAATTAATCATACATGTTTGGGGCATATCAGGGGGTCTGCTACTGGGCTTTTCCATATGCCGTATGCCATATGCCATATGCCATATGCCAATCGAAACAATTAGGCAATTTATTGACGCTGGCCTGGCATTGGCATTCAATTTACCGTCTTCGCTGCCTCTCAACAATTTCGAATGTCATAAATTGTGACGCGCCTGGAAAAGAGATTTACGTGGTGTCAAACGCGCACAATGGGTTAATGTCCAGCCACAAAACTGAAGCCCCAACGATCAATCGCATACCGAATGCGACCAGGAATTGAGTCATCACCAACGCCATCATCAATGACCGCGGACATTAATTAAATGGCATTCAAATGCAGATTTTTGTCGACCTGCCAAATGCCAGAGGAGTAACCCCCCATCATGAATATTACGCCGCATTATTTGATATTCTGAGTGCAGCAAAATTATTGAGTGGTCCAAAATTATGCTTATTGATTAAGCTGTCAAAAAGTGCTTGACTATTTTCGGTTTCGTTTTCCAAACTTTGGTTATTTTTTATGTGCCACTCGCTGGCGAACAGACAACTTTTGTGCTGCCAAATGAGTGGAGATGCACAGTGGTCTCGAATTCTTTTTGGATACCAGTGACAAGTGGATGCAAGTGACTGCATCAATTTGTCAGCGGCTTATAGCTGACAAGTTAAATGATGCGCTGCAGAAGATCATTTAATTAACCACCAAATTAAATTTACATAATATATATTCATTTACATCATATAAAAGTGCATCAGCATGCTCAACTCTTTAAGGCCTGGCCATTCGCACACTTAGGGCATTTCAAGTGATCACTTTGGAAATTGGATGTATATATTTGCAGTTATTAACAGGAGGATCACTATATATCTACCTTGTCCCACTGTGCAGCCCAAGAAAACTCTGTGACACTTGTCATTGACAAACACACACACACCTCAGGCGCATTTTGGGTGGGTGTCGCCAGTTCTTGGTGGCCGGAGTTTTTCCCTTGGCGTGGCCTGCAATCGTGGCTCTTATACTTTATACATGCGGGTAATGGGTTTGCAATTTTCAGCGACTTTTTGACACACATACCACGCTCGATCCCAATCGCAGGCTTACAGAGATACTAACGCACACACTCACACGGTTGTAGGGTTCCCAGCGGCATGACTGACTCAAAAGATTTATGTTTCATTTTTAATGACCAGCTGGGCAATGCATCAACTTACATATATACTTGGAATGAAGACATTTGCCAGGCCACCTTTGACCTTTGCGCACTCGATTTACGACTGTGTGTGTGCGTGGGAGAGATTACATCAGGCAGATGATGCATTTACATCAGCCACAGGTGGGACAATGCAGCACAGCAGGTGACAGCGAGGGGGTTCTGGATCATCAAAACCCGAACTTTATTTCCCTTTTAGAGTCCGCTTTGATTTATTTGTGTGCGATTGATGAATTAGAATGCACAACTCACGCCGTCACACACATAAATGGGTTTCAGATACATTTTGGTCTCTCTGTCGCACAAGTACAGTCAAACTTCTTTACGAGGTATACGAATAACAAAATTTATTGGTTTTGTTATGAACAAACTTCTTATTGTTTTAAATTTTTTTCTTTACGAAAAATATGTGCATTTTTTTAACAAATATGATGCAGTTTTCTATAAATCTTTGAGATCGTAATTTTTTCAATTAGTTTTCAGAATTAATTTGAAATGATGTGTAGATTGTAATCAATCTCTTCGAAGAATCCTTAAATTGCCCATCAAGTTAGCAAGATCTATTTTCCTGTTCATCAAAAGAGGCTTCACCGTATTTGTACAGAGGAAACTATCTTTTTTTGTTTTGCGATTTTTCTGGGTCGAATTTTTGTGAGTATTTTAGTTTTACGTTTACAGTTCAATAGTTCAGTTTAGTTACAGTTTTTTATTTATGTCAATGGGCTGTGAATAACAGGCGTGACCGTGACTGTGACTCTTTCCTCTCTAGCGGGTAACCCTTTTTCCAAAAAGCGGGGTACACGACTTTCAATTTGTCTTTTGCGGCTTTTATTTATTTATTTTTTTTTTTTTCGTTCGAAAAGGGGAAACGGGCGGTTACGTGAAGGCGGAAATTGTAGGGCGAGCATTTCGCAATGGACTTGCAACAAACACGTCAACAAAAATATTTTCGTTTGCTGGTCATGATTTATCGTCAACTCGACTCTTTGACAAGCGTGTTATTTTCAGCATTTTTTATTTTGTCACTTGCAAGTGTTGCGTGAAATAAAATCTAATTCCCCATTCGGGTGGGGTTTTTTGTAGCTATAATATTACCAGAACAACATGGCTTGATTTAAAGGTGTTTCTGGCCATAAAGCATAACATTTTAATAAAAATGTGAATACAATACTTTGAGGTGACAAAAATCGGGAACATTAATCAACTAGGCATAAAGGGAGTGTCAGTCAGGGTAAATGAAATATAAAAATGTATTTGCCCAGATGTCAACATTTTAAGAAAATCCCAATAATTTTAAGGCAGATTTATGATGATGCTGGTGAATTATGGGGCATTGATTCAATTAAGCACATTAGCGTTAATTAGCTTAGACATTAAATCTTTTTAAAATGACACTCGTTGTACATTCAGGATTTAAGGGTGAAAATAGATTTTGTTAAATATTTAAGGAAAATATAAATGAGGGCAACAAATCATCGATATACGTAATGAAAATAAACCATTTTCAAAACTGAATTTTGGAATGCATTCTCTATTTGTTTACATTCTCCTTTATGTAGATATGTATAAGAATTTCATTGCGTATTCCATGGATTCCAGATTCATGGAGTTCAACGAAATTCTCTCAATTTACCACTTCAATAAAGTCTATTTTTGACACTTCGATTGGGGTCAGACTTATAAAGTTATATGGCAATTGCAGCTGGCACAACTCCATCCATATAAACACTGGCATTAACCATAAACTAAGACTCCCAAGAACTGTCCAGAATTCCTTGTCACGTAATAAAGAATTTATGCCGTCGCTCGCAGCTTAAATCATGCCAAACGTGATCGCGGATCGTAATAGGGTTCTAACTGTAAACGCACCAAGCGAATCCATCCACCTTGACCCCAAAAACAAGCCATGGGTTAAGACGGCGACTCAGCCTTGCATTTCAATGAACTACAATGAATTCTTCGTCGAGCTCATCATCGGAATCAATCACAAAGTCGGCATCTCATCACATATGTCTTCGGTTAGCAACTAAAAAGCCCATGACGCACAGAAAGAGATGGGGCTATGCAAGCAGAAAGAGACGGATGTAACGAGCAGGGGCAAACTGCGAATGCATTCAACAGATTCAAAGATACATATCGTTCTGCCACTGACAAACCGTTTTCTGTCAGCTTAACTAACAAACTGCTTTTGTCGCTCCCCAAATTGCCCTTTTACCCCCTATTCTACATGTATGAATTTTTACAGATGCGGTGGGCATACTAGCATTCATGAAATTTACATGCATCACATCATATCATACTATATAAATTAAATACTAAGTCTCATCATACAAACATTACATATGTATGTATAACTTTATTTTACATACATATGTATGTATGTATGTTCGAGTTTAAAAGTGGTATAAATAAAATGTTTAGTACATACTAATATTACGCCCCATGTTGTAAGTGTGGCGCATGATTTATAAAGTGACGAAGCCGCTAAAAGATTTCGCGGCATTCTAAGAATTTCCAGCGCAGCATGTGTGGCACAAGGGAAACATTTAAACCAGAATGGAAAAGAAGTAGTTGGGGAAGTGGAAAAGAAAAGCATAAGGCCCCTGCACATACATACATATGTAATCTTAACAGTCTAATAAAGTCATTGAAACTCCCAACTTCGCGCAGGCCACCCAGCAAAAAGACAACAGCAGCATTGCCAATTAGTTGGGAGAATTTATATTGCTTTTTTCGGTTTCCGAGAAGAGAGTGGGGAAATAATTTCTGGAAATTTATATTAGAAGCTGCTATAAATTATGGCGAAAGCGAGCGAGAGCAAGCCAAGACCCTTGCCGGCTTAAAAGGCTGGCAAGACCCGCCAAAAATCCCAAACTCGAAGCAATCTGGAGACAATAAGCACAAGTTGTGCAATGGAAAATGTCCAAAGAAGGCGGCGGCCACGAACGATACTTCAATGACCCAGGGAGTGAGGGGCAGGGCAGCCAAGTATTTTCTTTGTGGAAAACGAAGAGCTCCCTCCAAATGATATACTCACAACTCCTCCTGTGAGAAGGCAACTAATGAATGCCCCTGGCATGAGGAAAAACAGCAGCAGCAGCAGCAGCAGCAGCAGAGGAAAATATAAAACATCACAAAGTGCGAGGGAGGTGGAAATAAATTGCACTGCCAATAACAGGCCAAAAACGAAAATGTATAAAATGTGAGTGGGAATTAGCTGAAAAATGTCATCAGCAGCAATCGCCAGGAGAAATAAATATTTGTATGTGGAGAAAGAATAAAGAAGTTTCTAATACATCCAAGGGAACGAACGTAATTAGTATCGAAAAATACAGCTCGTTCATTGTTTTCTATTCTGCAGAGAGCTGAAACACAGATTTTCATTGAAAAGCATTTGACAGCAGAAGCTGGAATTTCTGTCCCAATTTATGTTCCAGCCTGCAAAGCAAACATTTTCCCATTGCCAAGAAGTTCACTGGCAACAAAGAGTTGCGAGTTTGACTTTTCCTTTGTCAGCCAGTGCAGTTCTAGATGGCAATGGCAATGTGGATTCCTTCAGCCTAATGAGTACAAATATTTCTGGCTTGTTTTCAGTTGATATCAAGCCGTGTTTGTGCGTACACTGACAGAAAAAGGCATACTAAGCTAGACTTTTAAACTTACAATTTTTTTTTAAGATATTTTATTTACTATCTGAAGTTTTTAAAAAGTTGTTCAATAAGCAGTTTCTATCACGGTCAAAATGATGAGTTATCAACTGCCTCGAATGCCCTGTCCCCAAAGTTGCTACCACTTTTATGGGCCACGATGGCACCCGCTGCGTTTGAGCTCCAAGGTCGTTGCAGCCGCAGCGACAACCTTCAGCCAATCGGCGGGTGGCGACCGTGGGCGACGGGGTTTCACTGTACGTGTGTGGCTTTGGATGTCACTCCTTAACCGCTTCTGACGATTCGCCGCACAAAGACCAAGCTCACTGTGGGTTCTTCGGAGCTTCTGCAAAGTGGTAAGAGAAATGACGGAAGCAGCAGCAACAGGAAGAAAAACAAGCCGGCAATATAGGAAAGAACGCCCACGAAAGGCGGCTAGAAGCTTACAAACAGAAAATGCTACAACAGCGGATGGAGAAGCTGGAAAAGTAGTGACAGCATTTGTGGCTCTGACAGCTTTTCGGAAAGTGGGTGGCAAAACAGAGGGCGGTACAAATGAGGGATGTGCATTTGGGTTTGGAAAAGTTTTGGGGCAAAAGCCACAAGGAAAAGAGCGAATGGAAAATCTTTCAAGGCCTCTGAAACCTGAAACAACACTGAAAACCTTTCAGCAGCATCAAACAAAAGCCTACAAAAATTGCATTGCACATAGCAGAATTAAATCTGTTCGGCACAAGCAGCTTTCCAGCGCCAAAACAAACTGCAAACTGCAAACCGAAACTGAAGAGATAGCATTTTATTTGGATTGGAAATCTTTTTTGCTCTACGTCCATTTTGCATTCGCAACAACCGGAACTGGTTTAAAGGATTACAAAGATTTCAGGTTTGAAATGAATTCTGTATTCTCTTGTCATATCATAAATGGTCCAAATCCCTTGGACTAGTGAGGGCATTAAAGAAATGTGTTAGCCAAATTTAAAATGCATGGCAACTGGCAAGCAAGCAATACATTTTGATATTGATTTTGCTTTCCTCCGCAATAAGTTTGGCAATTTAAAAAAATGCCTTTATTTCCCTTTGTATTTATGTTAATTAAGAATTATTCGAAATGGTATTATTGAAGAACTCATTAGTGAGCATCCAGAGCGAAAATAAAAAGTGTATCGAATAAAGTGAAAGCACCAAAAGCGCTGCCAATTAAGCGGGGGTAAGTTGAGTAAATTGTAAATTGGATCGAGTCTGTGGCATGTTAGCACGGCATGTGGACTCCGGGCAGAAAGCTCCCCTTAACATGTCACGGGGCGAAAAAACATAAGTAGGAAGGAAGGAAGGATGCAGTGCATCCGGCGGGGGCGGAGCCAGAGGTAAATGGAACACACCAGCCGTAGTGTTGCCGTCGTCATCCGCAGACATGTGTTAATTGTATTGTTCCACAGAGAGCAGGAAAATTGGGTGGGAAAACGGGGCGGTGGCGCCTTGTTATTTTGATGTGCCAACGCCAATTCACCTGTCGCCCCCTCCGGCCACCCTCGAAAGGAAAACCTCCACCTCTTGTGTTTTGTGTTTTTTGTGTTGTTTTACACGCAGCTGCTCATTGTTCGTGTGCTTTGTTATTGCTGTTGCTCTTATTAGGCGCGTTGTTTTAGCCAAGTGTTTATTTAGCTGTTAACAATATTTCGAGTGCATCTCGCATTTACATTTTGAGCACACACAATTGTCAACGCATGTTGTGCACTTAATTAATATTTAAATTTTCAATCATGCTTTAACAAAATTTTATCCGTGGTGGATTAATTTCGACTGAGCTGGCGCGTATTCAACATCGAATTTATTGTGAAAGGTTTAAGAACGTGAATTCGTGCGGGAAATTATTTATATTGCAGTCTTATTTAATATTCTGTGTAAGAATAATCATAATAATATGAAATTCATATTAATTTGTATTAAAATAAAGCGGCTAATTTAAAAGTTGTTGTTTTAGGAAGTTCTAGCCCTAGCGACTCACTGAATTTATTTCCCGTAAAATACATTTAAGGACATCTATAACCCGAGGACCTGAGCATGGAAGCTCATCTCAATGACAAATAAACTCCAATGACCTGCAGTAAAGTTGAAATGCTGGTCCAATAAACATAAACAGGAAACACTAAAAACAAACTAAAGCAGACGACTCGGGGTATTTAATTTACCCCGCCGGATCGACGAACATTATTTGCTTTGGGGCTAATTTAATTGGTTCCTTTTCAAGGTAATCACACCAAGTTGGGTGGGATGGGCACCCAGTGACCTCTGGGTCGTGGGATCAAAGAGGCGCATGAAAATGCAATTAGGAGGGGCAATACTTATATCTAGAACCTCTGTCAACAACCAACGCAAAGCAAACATAATGGATTGGCATCCAGAAAGTGCAAATCAAATGCAGCAAATTAAATGTTATTGTTGCTGCATTTTGTTGATTTTCGTTGCCGTTCTGACTGGTTTCAATTAGCCAGGCCGCCATGGCGAATGGCGAGCGGTCAGCCAAAAAGTGCCGAATGGGCAAAGGCAGCTGCTATCCATTCCCCTCCTACCTCCTCCCTCCCTCCCCCCTCATCCTGCCCACATTGTGTAAACATTTGCCATGAGCACCAAAACACAAAGTAAAGCTACATGTCTGTTTGTTGTAAGCCAAAATGCAAACGGCATTAGCCATGGTCAGTGCGTTATGTCGAGGTGAGTAATGGCAGTGCACTGCGAGAATTTTCTAGGTACGACACGCTCTACACCTTCAAATGAGATTCAAAGCACTCAACATAAATTCTCCTTTTAACAATTACTCTTGGAGTAAATTTCTACACTGTCCGTTTGGTATTTAGAACCCATCGTGGTGGAATAGATAGCATTATTTGGCTCAGTGCACGGATGTTCAATCTATTTGTTTACTGACGGATTTTCGACGTGACTAACCATCAGCATCAAATGAAAATCATACGTGAAACTGAAACCGAAACCAAAAGACGGTTGGTCATTTGTGGCCACAATCACTATCGCTGGCTGTTTATGAACGGAATCTCTTATCAGGGGCTCCCCACAGCCCCACAGCCCCTCAGCCCCACCCCCCAATGCCCCACAACCCCACATCGCCATCGCCGCAAACGCCACATAATGGAGCAATGTCAGAGCAACAACAATGGCTAATGACATCATGAAATCGGCGGGACGCCGCAGACTTATCAGTATCAGTGAGTCCAGAACAATGGGCCAGTGCCAGGCCAGACTCACCTCATTCTCAGTGTTCCTTATGAGAGGGGTGTTCCGGCTCCTCTCGCGCATCGCCAGCAGCTCCTTCTGGTGCTTCTGCTGCCTGAGATGGTGGTCGTGCTCGATTTTGTTCCACTGTTCGTTGGAGAAGCCCTCCTCCGACTCGGAGTCCGAGTCCTCATTGGAGTAGTCCTCTTCGGCACCGCTATTCCTTAGATTCGCATCAATTAATTGCAGTTTTGGCCTTTCAGTGCGCAATACAGTGGGCTTGGCGGTTGTGGTTGTCGAGGTGCTCGTTGTCGTTGAAGTGGCTGTGATGTGCGGCTTCCTAACAGCCTCTTTCTCCCTATCATGTTTGAACAACCAATCGAATATGTTGCGCTTGCCGGCGGACTTGTCGTGCGGATTGGCCACGCTGGGGTATTTGTTGCTATTGTGATTGCTCCTCGAGACTATGTCCAGTTCGTCCGACTGGTCGTAGGCATTGTAATCGGGCTCCTTCAGATCGATGTGGGGCAGCTTCTGGGTAAACAGTGAGTATCTGGGCATTTGGCGGGCCAGTTCCTCGTCGACGCCGTTCGATGAATCGGTGTCCTCATCGTACTCATCGTAGTCATCTTCGTCGTCCTCATCGCTGTCCTCATCGGAATCACTCGAATCCACTTCCTGTCGCCAGTTGGGTCCTCTGGTGGATCGCGGCTCAGCCCAGGAGGGAAAGATGCCGTCCCTGTCGAAATAGCGGCTGTGATTGGAGATCAGGCCGTGATGCATAGTTGTGGGTGCCTCGGTGGTCATTGGGTTCTTCGCTGCGCTCGATCCGATGGACAAGCGGTGCTGCTGATGACGCAGCGAGGGAAACACGCGCTGCTCCCAGCTGACATGATGACGATTGTGGTGACGCAAGTGGTGCTGCTGCATGGGCAATTGGGGATCGAGGAAGGCCTTCTTCTCGAGGCCCTCGGCCGGCGGCTGGTGGTTCCCCTCCAGCTCGGCCCGCAGATGCTGTTCGTGCCGCAAGTGGTGGTGGTGCTGCTGATGGGCCTCCAGCTGCTGCGCCTCCTGCAGCTGCTGCAATCGCTGCTGCTGATGGGGACTTCGATGACCCGAAGTGGGAGCTACTGTGGTCAGCACAGGTGCTCCCTTCACATCACTGCTGTTGGCCCAGGCGAGGGGCACTAGGATCAGGACAAGCCAATGCATTTTGAAGATCATTGCGATTCGCTGCGGGCAGTTTCCTTTTTTATGCCGGCCTTTTTCTAGAAATACGCTGCTCTTTGTATCGATATTTGTCACACGCGTTTGTTGGCCCTTGCCTTTGTCTTTTGTTTGGTTTAAAGCATTTCCTTTTGTCCGACAATCAGCAATTAATATTGCCGCTTTTTGTTTTGACACTTGTTAAATGTTTAAGTAATTCGTTATTACCGGCTTAAAATGGAATTTTAATTGCTCAGTGGTGGAATTATGTCGTTTACTTTTTGTGAATGGAACTTAAATTGTTCTCGGAAAAATGTTTTACTCGATGCTGATTTTTATATGGCATTAAAATACTACTTGGGTCTTTGTTTATTATTCCATTACATTTATAGCTTTATTTATTTGTTGTTTGAGATCCCTTGAAACTTATATTTTTCGTTCAGTATTAATATTTGACTTTATTTCATTTATTTGTAATTATTTTTCATAGTCGAATTCAATTTTGTTTGAGAACAGCACTTCGTAACTTTAGCACTAATCATTCATATCGAATGTATATGCAATATTCTTTATTCTCTTCCTTTGATCTTTCAGGCAATTTGTTCACACACTTTATGATTTATGATTAATGGATATTAAATTCTTAGCGTTAACCAATTACCGCGGCCGTAAATCCGCCGCAGAATCCGCGCGCGACTTTTGACGCGGTGCCAGGAGGCAAAAAAACACACCCACCAATCCACTCACGCACATCCGAGTATATATCTCCGAGTATATATCTGTATGTGCGATGCGTTAGCGCTTGTTTGTGCAATGATTTGTTTGTTTTGATTTCCTGGGCCAGATGGCTGAGTTCCATACGAATAGATGGAGATATGGCACTTCCGTTTGGCTCCGGTAAATGGTAGGTTCAGGTCGCGAGGCTCCACGGAGGGGCGGACAAATCCACAGTTCCCGACGTTCAGATAACGACTGACACACGGATTGCGTTTGGATTTCAGTCGCGGCAGATGCGCATTGGCAACACATGTTGCGATCCACAAAAGAGCATCTAGTCGCAACATGAGGCCAGCAACATGAGGCGACAGCAAAAACTGAAAACTACGACAAAATCTATTACCAATCCGGCTGATCAGCCTGGAAATTCGCTGGCCTAACCAGTTTAAGAAGCAGAATATAATTTAAGTTGGACATTGCGCTTGTAGCATCATAAAATAAAATGTCAGCAATCTCCCACACAATCTGGGACTCCTGTAAATTGTACACTTCAAGAAAAAGGATACGTTAGGGATAACGAGCACTGGGTTTTTTTCGATCAATCCTTTCATAATGACGTTTACTGACTCTTAAGGGCAAATGGAATGGAATTAAGTTAACCAAAAGATCAACATTTTAACTCCTTTGTGAAGTTTCAAGAATGTTATATATTTTTCCCTCAGTGCAGCAATCATCTTCATCTAAAGCCTATCAGCAGCTTTGGCCGTACGCCCATGTCTCGTACTTTCCCTGAGTCGTCTGAGAACTTCTTCTGAAGTTTAATTCTCAAGATTGTTGTGCGTTGGCTGCTGATTTTCGCTCCTCGTGTGGGCAGTTGCACAGACACAAATTACATAATAATAATAATGAGATGTATTTTTATTTCCACCTCCAACCCAGATCTTCTGTTTGTTTTACCGAACCACAGAATGTGTGATTTCCTAGAATTCTACACTATAATATCCTTGAACGTCGGACAAGTCGCATTGAAGAACAAATTTTCCAACTAATTGCCATTAAACGAAATGTGTATAAACCTAAAAGGTTTAGACTCATCACCAGTGAGTCACCGATTTTAGAACGAGTAAACTTCTTAGCATGATCATAAAAAAGTGGCCGTCCTAAGACTGATCGATGATAAAAGACTCGAGGAAAAAGAAGGGTTGAGGCCTGAAATGAAGACTTAAAGAACATTTTATTATTCTCCTAACCATATTTTCTTGCCGGAAAATTGATTTTCAACGCTGGGCGTGCAAATAGGATTTGTCAGGCGATCAATAAAAGATATGCGGGGTTCCCACTAAATCAAAGAAGATACGATAGCTGATTATAGCGAATTATCGTTGATAGATAGTCGCAGTGAATTAGTTCTTTATAATTGGAGTCTCTCCCTTTTTCGATCTTCAAATAGTTTCCCACCCCAAACATTTTATTGTGGCCTTTCTTGTTTGATTTTCCTAAGCTCCAAGGCAAACAAGTTTCGTTTTCTTTCGCTTGAAGATTGTAAAGATTGTTGTATCATTGTGGGATGTGTGTGCATTGTGTTTGTTTTGGGTGAGTTTCGGTAGGTGATAAGCTATAAAGCTATATGTGCGGTTTGCCCATAAAAGCCTATAGAGTGTGTTGAATCTTACGCTCAATTTGGTTACTCGTGTGGCATGGAGTCATGTAAATACATTTTACTAAATCGAACTAAGCATTTGTTATGAGGACAGTCACGGTTAATGCTGCTCATATACAATAATGCACAAGATTATCTAAAATATCAAGCGCCACATATGCACCCACCACTAAGCCAAGTTAAGTCAACTAATTTGCAACATTCTTAACTTCTCAACAAGTTTTCAACGACGACTCCCGAAAACTAAGTCCGTGCAGCAGCAAGAGGCAATTTAATAATCATGAGGCTGCTTACTTTGCACTTCACTTCAGTTCAGCGCGCCCCCAGTTTCGACAATTTTCCAAACCCTTTCCCGCACCTAATGAAATCATTTCCAGTGCTCGATAGGGCGGCAAGGAATCATCAAGTTGCTAATTGGGTTGTCTAAAATGTTCAGCAAACGCGACTCAAACTTTCTGGTGTAAGCTCTTATCTTTAATCCATGCGAAACATGTTTATCCTCTGCTTTCCGTGGTAGGCGGTTAAATTACAATTTGTTTATAAATAATAGTTTTTAATAGTTCGTAAATATATATTTAATATTGATGTTATCATGCAAGCTAATAAAATGACCAAGTGGCGACTTTTTATCCGCACTTTTTGCCACAGCAAAATTATAAAAATTTAATCTCTTTTCCAAAAAGGCAAAATTTCATTGCCCTCTGGGGCCAGACAGTAATTAGCATTTCCCGATCGACCTAATCAATCAGGCAGCGGCGGCGGAAAGGGGGCGGGGCTGCAGGTTAAATGCCAATAAACTTCCAGGAAAAACAATAACAGAGCAAAAAACACAGCAAAGTCAAGAGCGATAAACAAAGTGAAGGGAGGGATGGGGGAGAAGTGGGCGGAGGTGAGCGGGTGAGCGGGTGTGGCAACTTTTGGCTCAAATTGTTTTGCCCGTTGTTGCTGTGATTGTAATGGATGAATTTCCTTGGCTTACTGCTGGGCAATCTATAAGATACAGATACAAACCTGTGAGTCGGGCCATGAAGAACAAGCAGTTATTTTCTTGGGGGCGTCCTGTTTTGGGGGCGTGTCTCCGGCAATTTTCAAGTTGATATCTTCACCAAGTGGGCCAGTGTGTGCAGGAATCCGGCAAAGGAGAGTCATGAACAAACAGACTAAGTAAGCGATTGCCAGGGGAATAAAATGGCCAAGAAACTAGAGGCAACTGAATTGAGGAAAAACCGGGTTGGCAAAGGGGTTACAAAGTACTTTGTGCTCCAGCTAACTAGGTAAACTAAAAAGGAATTTGTAAGTTAGATGGCCACTTCAACTTAATAACATCAATTTGCAGTAGCAGTTTTTCAGGTGTGATGCGTTTTAGGGATCGGTTGAGCCAGCAGCCGATGATTTACAGCAAACCAAATGAATCTATCCGATATTTGTCAATAACTTTTGTATTATTTCAAGGTACTTATACTTTCTAGTAAATAAAGAAGAGAAAATAAGAGGAACATCCTCCGTTTAAGCACGACTTAAAGGGTAAGCCATTGTCTTGTTTTCCCTAGCTTCCCTCCAACCATTTTTACTGTTGCCTATCAGTCTTCACCTGGCACACTTTGTAGCAATTTTTTATGACAAATATAACCCCAAAAGAATACCGAGCGCACAATGTTGCCCCAATCGCCCAGCAGCCACGCCCCCTTTGAGCCACCCACATGCGGCAAGGAACTGGAATACATAGCTGCCTTGTATATAAGTACAAGTGTATGTGTGATGTTCCTCCTAGAAAAGAGCCAGAGACAAATGCCTTTGCCATTGAAGAAGAGTTGCCATCATCGGCGGTGCTGGTATCCCCCATGTCGCTTTTGCCTCGTTAAAATCTGTGAAAAAATATGTCTGGCTTTCCTGCATAACGGGCGATATCTGTAGGGTTACAATTTCCTTTCTTTTTTAGTGGTGCTGTTGCAATGCCGCTGGTTGTTGCTGTTGTTGGCTTGTTAACAACACCAGGAGGCAGACACTTCCTTCGGCTTCCGCAGCTCCTTCTTAGGCACTGAGAGAAAATGTTCGCGAAATATATAGTGCTATAGAAAAGTATCTTGCGCGTTGCAAGGCACACTTTCTTGCTAGTATCTGGGTTTTCTTGCGGCGCAAGTTTAACGCTTTTCCTTTGCCCCTTTGTCTTGTCGCGTGTTTTGAACCCATCCTCCCCTTCTTACCGTGTTCTATGAACATTCTCTATTTTTTTGTTTTGCGCTACTTTCTGGGTTATAGGCCCCTTTTGTTTGGCCAGAAATGAAGGCGCCGCTTTGTGTCTGCTAAAATGTTTTCCACTCTTTATCCCCTGGCTTAAGCAGAGATGTTTAAGGCGAGTGGAGGCGGATGGAATAGACCATACAATATGCTGCCATTGATGGTGATGATGGAGCAGATGCATGGAGATGGAGATGGAGATGCGGAAGGTGACCCAAACTAAACGGAAGTGCTGCCCACCGAGGCAAACAGTTGTGAACTCTTTGGGCGGATCGAAAAAGGTGCAAATAACAGGCCTGGGAAACTCGGGGAAAATATCAAATATTATCACTTTACCGAAGTCATAACAAAGGGCAGTCCCCAAAATGGCTATTAAATTAAAGACTTATAAGTCAGGGTTCTTTAAAACAAAACCAATAGGTAACTCTAATGTCTTCCCCAAATCCTAACTTAAAGACCCATATGAACGAAATAATTGCAAGCTGCATTAAATAACTTTAACTCTGTAGAGATACCCATCAGCGACAAATTTTGCACAAATCAGACTTTGTAAGCTTTTAAGCCGAAAACTTTGCGATGGCGGAAAATTGAGCCTTGAAATGAATGCGTAAGTCTTTCCATGGCAACTTTCGAGTTTGGACTTCGACACACTTGTTGCCACAGCAATGTAGTCAACGACTGGCAAGACTTTGGTGGCAGTCTTGTGAAGATTTTTAGAGAAGGCCTAGTCACGTCGGTGGCAACAAATAACCGCCAGCCATAAACAACCCAAAAAAGAACATAATAAAAACCGGGGAAATCGCTCAAATGGGCACACACAGAACTCCGAAGTCTACCATCTTAGGGAATATTAAAACAGCGAGGCAGAGCAAATAGCTCCAAAGAGCTCCAAAGAGTCGGGATGTCTGGTTGGCTCAGCTGTGTGCCGTAGCTCAAGGTCAAAGCACACACGCCCGGTGGGTGGGGAAAGGCAGTGAAAGGTTGGATCCCAAAAAAAATAGGATGGATAACAGAAAGCCGGTTCAGCTTTTCGGGGCCTTTTCGCTTGTTTGCGCATGCAAATAAATATACAATTTTCATGAATGAACACGTATGGAGCAGCACACTCGACCTGCAATGGGCATATTAAGCAGAGGCAACCAGTTTCGCGAAAACATTGTTCTAGAGCCACGGAAATAAATAAACATATGGGATCTGTATCTAAACATGTTAGCAAAGCCTTACGTTTGTCAATAAGTAGAACGTAGTGTTTGTTGATTCTTAAATTTAATTTTTCAAGTTCCTTAGTTGGTATACAATAATGTTTCCTTCAGTTTTACCAAACGCTTTGAAATATTTTTTACAAGCCCTCCCATTTGATTTCTACCACAGTGCTGGGGCTTTCCTGTACTCCTGCTCCGCCGGAACACCACCCCTTGACCAGCCAACAGCCAACAGCCAACTAGCTCCCTGGAGGCCACCTCGGTACTGACACGGTTTCGTTTAACCAGGCCAAAACAGAAAATCTGTTAAAGGTAGCAGCCAAAACCAAACGAAACCAAGCCCAAACTGAAACTGAAACTGAAACCCAGCGAAACGAAAGCAGAGGAGGCGTTAAAAATAAGGGCGAAAGGGGTAACAGGACTATTGAAAATACTTGTACAAGTTGGCGTGTTCCCTACGTGCTCGCGTTTCGCCAGTAAAATGTTTCTATTTTTATCACCATTAGGAGATGGAAGCCATCCCCCGGCCCCACCCCCCAGCACCGATTTTCCAGCTTCATCTTCTCCCCATCGCCCCGCACCGCCACGCCCCTTTCACCGCCCACTCCGCCCTCTGACTGCATTTGCATGTGAAACAAGCAGATAAATTCAGACATGCAAACGCCATAAATTTTTGCGAGGCGAGCAGCACAGGAGCAGTAACACACTAAAGCGGCAGCGTACTTAGAAAAAAGTTTAGTAGCGTACTACAAGTTTAATGTAACTATTAAGATTTACAGCTAAAAAAAAGTATTTTATAAAATAATTAAATGAGACAAAGCAAAGCAGACTAAAAACTGTTTGCATTCGGCAAAGAATTCTGAAGTACAATTATTGTGCAAGAGCAAATATAAGTTTTCTATAAATATGTAAAAGAAAACATGAAAGCGATAAATGTATCTTAATTATGTCAAAAGTATACATGTCTTGCTTGTTAGAAGGTCAAGTTTCAATAGTTGACTGTATGGCCCACAGTCACATTTTCTGATAAAGGACCCATTTTTTTCTTGCGGTGTGACAGGAAGGCGGAGCAAAGGACCGCAGCAGCAACGTCATTTAAAATCGAAAATTTCACATATTTTTGCATAAAATTTGCATGCAACAGCGCCGGAGGAAACAGGAAGAGGTTGGAGATGCAGCGCCAAAGATGCAGTTTCAGATGCATCTCCATTTTTCGTGTCCACATTGCGATACAGTAGCAGATACAGATACACAGAAATAGGGCTGGCAATATGTAGATGGCGGCGCTATACATCTTGTTTCTTAAAATGTTGACTTAAATTTTGCGGGGGAGAACTTTTCAACTTTTTGCCAGAAAATTGAAAAAGTTTCGAGACACGAAAGGGGCGAAAAACCAAAATTCCTGGACGAGACATGGCAGCATGTGGCAAGGAAGGTGGCCCTGAGGGGCAACTGATGCCTGTGATTAGACCCGAGGCACGTTCAACGGGAAAACAGAGCTGCAGACCGCCAACGTGGACAAGATTTACGGCCTCCGATTGGGTTCCAGTTATTAGTGGACGAAGTAGTGCACAGAGTTGCCGTTGCATAAATCAAATTCATTTGCCAACTGTTTTCACTGCAAGCCAAAACTGTCTAGCCGCAACCTGCGCTCAGAAGCCTTGGCAAATGGAGCAGTCAGGTGATTAGCAATCATCATTGGCCAACAGGTAACAGGCGGCAGCCACAGCAACTGCAACTGCCTTGATTGAAATGTCCAACTGCCAGTGGTCAGCATGTTGTATCTGTCACTTTTCCGCTTTTCTATTAACCGGAGACACTGTTCAGTTGGCTGCCGTTTGAATCCCAGTTCTCAACTCATCAAGGAGTATGCGAAGAAAATCCAGATTCTGAAGCATTTCTGAAAATTGACGAATTTCTCTTTAAATGGACTATGGACTCTCAGTCAGATTGAAATGTTACAGGTAAGTGACTACATGGCTCACCCCTTTTTAATGCATTTCTTCTCTAAGTATTCACAACAATGTGGCTTTTTCGCTAAGTAAATCCGCCTGTAAACCAAGAATTTAGTTACTGTGGTGTCTTAGGTCAGTTACCCCATTCAAGCGGATTGAGTCATCTAACAAAAAGCCAAGGAATCACCAAGGCTGTTCGCTGCCACAAACCCCATTAGCCGCCATTAGAAAAGAGTTTTATGTTACCAGTTGAGAGCTAAAAGCATTTCAATCTGGGGAAATAGAAAACAGAAGGAGAAACCAACATGAACCTGCCCCAATGCAGTGCTCAAGTGAAATGCAAATGAAACCACAATGGAAGGAAAATATAAAAAGGAGATGAAATTGAAAATGGAAATGAAAACGAAAACGAAAATTACGAGAAAAAGGACCACGAGAAATCCGATTGTGATTCGACATCTGGGAGGCGGTGGCCTATCGAAATCGGTAGGCATTTGAATAATTGAAGTGTTGGGCAAAGGACAAAGGACCCCCCAGATACAAAGATACATTTCAAGATAGTCAACAAGTTATTCGCCTCTTGTTTGGAGAATTGCCAATTGTCGATGGGCTTGACATTGCCGGCTCATAAAAAGAAGAGTGACAAATTGCTACGTATTTTATTTTTAGGAAAGGAAAAGAAGCCCGTAAGAAAAATTGGACTGAAGTCAGAAACATACACAAATTCCGAAAGGAATCGAGACCGTAACTTACTCAATTTTTTCTCTCTCCTCCCCATTCTTTGGAAAATTTTTAAGCAGCCCTAACAACGAAAATAAACAAGAGGCGGTGGGCAAACAAACAATCTACAAGTATCAAAAAGATGCACCTGAAGCGCATCTCACAGATACAATTCGGTTTCTCATCGCTCGGAACTTCCACTTGTTTGCTTACCTAAGGTAGCTTTAAATACTCTCCGGACTGCCAAAAATAAGGTGAGCATTTTTTGGGCAACAGAATAGTTCCAAGTTGAAACTTTGCTTTCTATCTGCCAGTTGCATCTTCCAAGTTGTGCGAACTGTCGCACATCATTTGCCATTGCACCGATCGAGAGATAAACAGCACGCACTAAAAATACCCTGTCCATAACATATTCATTACAAAATGCTTGTACCTTAATTGCTATAAAAACGAATTTTAAAGCAGATCACAAACTATTTGGGTATTTAATATTTGTAATATATAGACAAACTATTTGAAGCCAAGTAATAAGCAAACTTAATAGTAATTTTAACTTACCCAAACGGAAAACCAACTCCTACAGCTCCGACTATTTTTCTTCATCGACATCACATACAAAAATGCAATGCTAATAAATCAAGCAAATATTTGGGTCACGCTTCCGTGGCTTTGTGGCATACTGTCTGCCTGCAGAGTGCCCACTGTACTGCAGGGTGGGGGAGGTGCAAATGGACATCGCTAGTGTCTAGTAAAAAGAAAAATATTTGCTTGAAAATTGCCTGTAAATATTTGAGTCGGTCGTGTGGGGTGCAGATCAACGTGCCTCGAAATCGGTATGGTTCTCGTTTTCGGTTGATTTATGCGCGGTCAGCCACACTTAACCCAATCTGGGATGAGGCCAAGAGGCGGATGTCTCTGGTCCGGACTGATTCCACATGGTTACGCACACATATCTCGGCTATAATTCAATGAATGTGTCAACAGGGCAGCATAAGCTAAACGAATCAACTCGAACTCAATCAATTCCGGCCAAATAATAATAAACAATTTTCTAAGCCAAGCAAATATCTCCCAAGTTTGTCTATTTTCCCTTACCAACTCTACGTGACCGTATAAGAAAGCTCGATGGAACCTTTTCACGTAAAACTTTACAAAGAAAATAAATGCAAAACACTTTCTTTTATCCAATCTACGCATTCGTAAATCAAGTTTGAGCCCACAAAGAACTGACTTATGAGAAGCGTCAACAGTAATACTTTTTGGGATATGTCTGTGAAAATATATTAAAATGCATGCCAACTAACATGAAACACTAAATTACGAGTACTTCCTTCACAAACCTAAGAGGGAAACGTTGTATCCAAGCACAAGATAGCTTGACTTTAAGCGGGCTTTTAAAGTCGCTAAATGTCAACTTGTGGTGATGGCGAAATGGGAAATGCACTTTTCCACACACTCTCGCACGCACACAGTCACGCACACATATGCACATACACACACAGCGACAGGCAGACAGAGAGGCACACACATCCGGTGGCCATTTGTCGGAATGAACTGGCAGGATTGCGGGCAGGGTCACGACACATGGCGGCCCAAACCGATTTGACCAGGCCAAGACCAAGCCGGCAGACAAACAACTGTGAAATGCATTTCGACATGACCAAAGCAAGAGAAAAACACATTGGAAAAACAACCTACAATGGGGCGGACCAGGGGATCTTTTCTTGCCCTGCACTGCCATAAAAGTAAATGGAACATGTACAAGTGTCTTGCTATACACCCGAATATATATACACTCAGCGAAAATATTAGAAATCAATAAAAACCCCGAAATAAGTGGATTTTTATCAACAACACAACCACAAACATGACATCTTTAACTATCTTTTTAGTTGAGCTTTAAAGGTGAGTAATCGTTTTTTTCATCACAAGTACATATTGCAGTATCATTTTAATATGTATAATTTGTAAGACTAATAAGCCGATTGTGGCTTTCGGTGTATGTTTGAAATGGCCAGCAACTGCTGCAAACTGTCAGCTGCTAACTTTTAAAGCTAAAAATGTTTATAGAAAACTCGTTACACAAATCGAATAGAAATTCTCGTCTCTTCTTTGCAGCAACCTCATTTCATGGGAGGGAGTACGTACAGATGACCCTGACAACCCTGGGGAAACTCACTAATTTTCCCTCGTAAAAACTTCAATTTCCCTTGTCGATGGAGGTGTAATTTCGAATGCAATAGGTGGCTAAAAGGGAAAGAGGAAACGCTGATGATGGACCTGCCACATAAAGAGGATGTTTAAGTCCACAAGTTGCAATCTGTAATTGCTTAACTTTAATTTCAACACAGAGAGCGGATTTCACATGGAAGAGCATATGCACCAATAAACTTGTAGCTGTTTCCAAATGGCTGAATTGGTTAATTGTTAGAAGTGTAAGTTGATGTACACATCTTAAACTTGCCAATGTTGTTAATTAAGGCATTAAAAAAGTTTTAAACAAAGCTGTTCCGCTTTGAAAGTCATAAAGGTAAACCGTCTTAAAAACGGCGCACTTGAACAATTTGCTACCTACCAAACAATGTCGTAAATGCCTATAATCATCTGCAATATTAGCGTCTTTATCAAGAAGACTTTGTCCAAAGCATTTACCACAATCCACAAACAATTTACCAGAAAAACAAAAAAGGTTAGGCACTTCGACTTTGACTCCTATCATCTATTTGTCTAGCAATTAAAAAAGTATAAGACCAGCAAATTAAATGCGCCAACTGTTGGACAAAGTTTTTTCATTTTTTTCAAATTCTATTTTCAGCGCAAATTTTTTCAGCTGCTTTGGCAAACTTTTCGCTGAGCCAAAACAAAAAAAAAAAAAAAACAGCGAACCAACCGGCGTCGCGTCGCCGCACTTAATTAAATTAGAAGGAGCTTTCCCGCCGCACAGTGGCACCAAAACGCTGCGAAAAGTCAACAATAACAAACCAGAGAACAAGAGGAAAATTGAGCAAAATTTTAGCCAAACAGACGGCGACAGTCGCGGGAAATCAGCAAAACTAATGCCGAAAGTTTTTTTCGAGGGGGAGTAAGGCTTCGCACACGAAAAGGGGTGCGTGGGAAAGTGGGCGGTGGGCTGTGGGCGATGGGCGGTGGGCGGAGTGTTTCTAGAGCGTTGGTGGGCGACAGCTGCCTTTAGTGTTCGGACAAGTCGGGTGGGCGTGGCACGTCACTGAGCTCACAGAGCCGTGAAATGGCCGACAAGTTTTATCTGCCAAGGGAAATTTGGTTTGTTGGATCTGTTCCGGTTTTTATTTTCCGAAACTATATGACTTCAACATAATTGAGGGGTATTAATTTGATTTTAATGGAGGTTACACGCAAAAATAGTATATATATTCTTGATTTTTTGTAAAGGTTGTAATATTTGTTACTTTTTTATTATTTCCATCGATTGGCCGAAAAACTTTTTGCCACGCCCACTCTACTGCCCAAAACTGCACCGCCCACATTTCCAAGAAATGTCCTAGGGCTGAAGTTCTAAGCTCCATAACTCATCTTATCTTAATCGGATTTTGAAGTGGCATACCTCAAAATGTTTCTGACGCAATTCTCTAAAAATATGCATTTAACTTCATAGAAATAACGGGTATGTGCTAGTTGGGGAACTCGACTATAGCAAACTATCTTGTTGCAATCTATAATATGTTCTAATTGCCTTCTATCATTTATTAACACATTTTATAATTAAAGAGTCAGAAATAAATTTAATGTCAAATTGAAACCGGAACTGAGCCATGACTATCCTTTTAAACCCAGGCTCTTTTTTTTACGGATGGGTGGCACAAAGTTTATCAACTTAATTAGAGGCTTGATTACGACGACTGTCGTCCGTCTCCACAGGCATTAAAATTAAACGCGTTTGGAATGGAAAGGAGGCTATAACGGAGACAGGAGACGGAGCCGGATTTCCGGAGACAAAATCCGGATACGGTGGCAGCACTTTGACATTTTAAAGCCCCCGCCAGACGGCGTGGCTCTTATCGCAGCACCTCTATAGCACCACCACCACTAAGCCACTCAGCTCCACCCACTTTTGGCCACCCACTTTATACACAGCCTGTTATCAGCTTATGGCTCCCATTTGGTTAGCAGCCCTTTAACTGCTTGCCATTTATCGTAGATTTGATTTATGGCGCAATTAAAAACTGCCCCAGATGAAAAGTGGGCGGGGCTTGTTCGGCTTGAAAGGCTAGTAGCGGGAGGGTGGGCGTGAAAAGTCCACATCTAAGGCGTGGCCAGCTCACACGTCCTCCTGCACCGACTTTTTGCCAGCGGCAGCTTCGAAGCTCCGAAGCCAAATTTATGGCAACAAATTTATTGGCAAAGAGTAGCGACAAAAAGAACAAGGAAATTTAAATAGATTTTCCGCTTCCTTAAAAAGTGACAAACGGATAAGGGAAAAGCGGAAAGCGAGATGCTAAATCCCGCCAAGCTGCAACAAAATCGCATGCATATGTTATCGAGTACATTAGTACAATGGGGCTGTATTTGGATCAAAAATGTATACATACCAAAGTAAAACATTTTATATTTGGTTTTTAGTTAAATGTAATTAAAGAAGATGGTTGTGTGGGGGTGAACTCTCCAGGTTTCTAGTTTCATTCAAATTAATAATAAAAAAATGGTAGTGCTATATTTAATCTGCAGGAGCACTATTGCTCCCCTCGCTTCATCACCATGTCATCTTGAGTTTGCCAGCTCCTCCTCGGATTTCATGTTCCATCCTCCCACTTGGTCTCCTGGTGTTTGCCACCATCCACCAGCTGTTTGGCTGCACTTTGAGTTATGCATGGTCGGCCGCTTTAGCCTTTTGGACTGGTGTCAAACATATATACTACAACCCGAAATACATATAGCTAAAGCTATGCAGCATAAGCAGAAGTCAGTGCAACATGTTGCCGCAACCATGAAATGTAAATAAATTTCTCATGCGGCCTGGCATGTCGTAAAACACGAGGTTAATGTGGTAAAAGCCGGCTAGACATCTGATACAATGGGGGTAAGGAGGAGTTCGCAACATGGGGCAACATATTGTTGCCTAAGCAAACTATTAAGGACAGTAAGTAGCATTTAATGGAGTTTGCGCGTGGATGTGGAATGCAGTCGCATATTTCATTGCCAGCTTTGGGGCGCACAGAGGTTTATGGGTTAGAAGGAAGGCAGAAGGAAGCCGCGAAAGTCACAAATCTGGACCATTTACACCAGTTGATGCGGACAAACTTCTAAAAGTTAAGCTAGAATTAAGAGAATTAAGCTAGAAAATAATTAACAACGAACTTTTATTAAAATATATTAATATAAAAAACCAATATCTTTCATATTAGATTCCAAAATATACATATTTTTGTTTCATTAAAAGAAATTGTACTTATCTACATACTCTTAACTCTCCTTAATTCAAGCGCGAGAATTATTTGCCCTCAAGGCGCCTCAAAGTATGCAGCAATTGTTGAGGATTAGCGCGGTCGTGTCTGAGATTTACTTGAGCTCCCTTGACCTCTTGACCTAACCCTTTGAGGGCCCTTTGGCGAAGAGCAAGTCACGCAGTCAATTATAAGCTGACAAAAATGCTAAGGTAACAAATTTGGAGCGCAGGCTGGAAACCCGCTGGAATGTCTATTTAATTAACACGCACACACACAGACAAGCCGAAAAAATTGAGTTAAAACTTTTTTTCTGGCTAAGGGGTTGGGCTGTGGTGGAAAATTAATTTGGCGCCCTTTTGCCCGCCGCTCTAACTCGCACATAAACTTCTAATTGGCAGCACATTCCGCATACGCCGCGTTGGCCCATGGAAAAACTTTTCCACCCAGCCTGCCAAGCGATGAGCCCTAAAAACGAGGGCGAAAACTTTGACGTTTTGTGTGCGCCAAAGTTATAATAGATTTTTAGTTTCACTCATTTAGTCGAAATATTTTCAGAGGATGGAGTATCTGCCTCTCGACCAGAAAACCTAATCATTTGTAGTTATGGACTAAGTTGACTTTTCCCCCACAATGTTCACAGATTGAATTGAATTGTTTTGGACAAGAAGGTCACTCAATTTGCCTTCAATGGGAGTTTTAAAAATAATAGTTGTTGAATGGTCTGCAATATCAAGTATTGAGTAAATGAGAACAGAGTTAAAGGCACATTTAAAATTATAATAAATTTTGGACTTTGAACTTTGGATGTTTGTGTTTTTTGGAAATATAAAATGGTTTCAGCCATTCAGGGTAATAAAAACAAATTCGAAATAAGAACAAAGACCGTAAGTACTGGAGGAAAATGGGTTTTGAAATTTATTTTCCATCTCTGAATTGCTTTATCACAAGGAGATTTCCCTCTGTTAGTTCCGTTGGCTAAAACTCAATTATATTTGTTTATTCATTCCCAAAACTAATCCCGCTGTTTTATGTGCTAAACTTGGCCAGCAAACGAATATATCTTGCCCAGAACTCCGCCCAAGAAAACTTCGTTGTTCCTGTCTCTGTTCCTGGATCTGGAAACCCAGCTTTTCCCGCCCGCTTTCCTCGCCTGTCTCGGAAAACTTTCCCCTGGGCGTCATGCTGTCTGAGCTTGTGGCTTTACGCTGCCAGTTATATGGTCAACATTTTCCCACCCACGGTCCCCAGCTGCTCTCCAGTTTGGCTTGCTGGTTCATATATCTTTAATTTTTTATGCCCGCCGTTATGTCAGCACATTTGCCAAGGCACACTTTTCAGCAGCCGCACAACTGAGTTGCTGTCATTAGCGAGATAGATTCTAAGGATAATGCACTGGAACAAAATATGTCCGCTTGTTTTACCTTTAAAATGCAAATAAGAGACTTTGGGGCGGTTGCGCAAGTCCTTAAAAACTATATGGTAATTATATGATAAATGAACATAGTGAATTATAATCTTCTTTTGCTTTATGTGCATATTTACTTACATTGTTTTAGGTGTATCTCCTTAGTTTTTATTTGTGTGTGCTGACTGTTTGTGGCCCATAACTGGGTCAACAATGGGAGCTCTTTGAGGTTCTTGCCTCCTTCGGTTTCCTTCCCCGTCCGCTTTCCCTTCTCTCAGCCCGCCCGTCTGCTTTGTGGTTATCCTGGTTTGTTGCTTTTGGCCATTGTTGGGGCCATCGCCCGTTTACAAGTCAAGTGGCGCGCGTAACACCAAAAAATTGTGTAACGAAAACAATTTATTCTGCTGTAGAACCTGACGTTTCACTGCTGCTTTCAATGGTGGCTCTACATCCTGTCATTGTCAGCTAGCCAGATTTGACATCCAGATTCCGACAGGCTGCCATTGTTTTTGTGCTCTTTCTATGTTTTACAGCACGCATTTTACCATGGTGTTTTCCCAATTTGTTTTGCCATTGCGGAATTTAAATGTCAGTTCTGATTTCGCTTACACCTTAATTTGATATTTTAATTCAATTTAATGTAACTTTCAGCTGGAATAATATAAATTTGTTAATCACATTTTCATTTTCATTTTCATGGGCATAAGTATGCATTTAATATTTGACACTCGCATCAAGAGTGTTTAAGTATTTGCTATTAAATGTTGGGGCCAAGCTGAAAAGCAAATATTTACGCCCCACTGCACTTGGAGATATCACCAGTGAGTTGAATGACGATTATGGAAAATGGTAGATACAAAAACCAGTGAAAAAGTGTGTAAAATTTAAAATTTTAATTTAATTATACCCGCTACTCGTATATCTGTTACAATGAATCTGCTATACCGTTTTTCTCAATGAGCTATAAGTTATGGAATACATCTTTAATTAAAGGCTATTAAAGGCAATTTTACCTATCCTAGGCTATGCAAGCATGTTTTAGACGTATTTACCAAAAATTTGTGAGCCTTAGACCTGTGCCAAGTGCATCTGGCCAAGACTTTAGCCCGCTCCGACGAACCACTGACCGAAACGTGACAATTTTGGCCAAACACAAAACGCAAACGCAAACATTGCAGGCACCCAGAATTGGCCAAAAGCACTTGGCCATGTGTGCGGAGCAGCTGCTCACTGTTCACTTATTGTCAGTCGGTTGGCTTAGAGCGGCTGATGCCGCAGCTCAGTATTTGCATACAAATTCGATTTGGCGATGAGGAGGGAGTAGCACAGCTGACATAAAAATCAAAATAATGTAGCAAGAGGCGCCAAAAGGCAGAAGTTTAGCTCTCCAAGTTTAAGTGCTCAAAGAAATAAACGCAATTTATTTTACAATTTTATATACAAAGACTAACAAATTAAAAAAAATGTTACTTTCTACATTTAGAAAATTAAATGTAATATTTTTTTAGTACAACTTACATTTTCTCATCATTGCACACGCCAAAAGGCAAATCGATCTATTGCACCAGACGAATATTATAAGTGCACTTAGGGCAATTAAAAACCAAGTAAAATATTCACAAAAAAGGCAGAAATCGCTTGGCCGCCGGAGGAGACAAATGGAGCTATGTGAAAAACTTGCCCAAATCAGCGACGAAAAATGAAAGGCCAAATGGACTGAGTGCAAAAGATAAGCCTAATGAAGATTGCAATTGGCCAATTGTTGCCACTGCTGCCGAGATTTGCTTTTTGCCTTTTAGGCAATGCTGAAAATTAGCAGCAATTAAAGGAAATTCGCAACGAAATGCGATAAGTGCGGCCGATATAAATGTGTTTGAAGTTTCGCATTTGTGGGAAGGTGAAGCCAAAGTCGATTTCGACTTGGTCGTCGTTATGGCCGGGGAAATTGGCCAATGAAATGTGCAACCATTGGAAAAAGTGGCCATAAGTGGGTCAAATTGATTCTGATAAATGGCCAAAATGCTTGAGTTTGCTGCTTTAAGAACTTTTTCCAATCTGTTTCCTTATTGAGTTTTCTTTTTAATGCCCCTTATACATTTATTTATTGAGCTTGGCTCTTTGAATGCATGTTGTTTGTGCAATTGTGGTTTTCTTTAAAAATGTCCAACGAACTTCGTGTGAAACTTATACTTATTGGCTTCAAAGTAAAATAAATATATTCCTTTATTTTGCAAGGAGCAAAATATTTCAATATTTTAATCTAATTACATAGCTAACAATGGTGTTGAATACCACGCAACATTTTTGAGCTTTAATGTCTATAAGCTGGACTATTACAGTTGTTTCTAAGAAATTAAATTTTACAGAAATAAAGCAAGTCCAATTAAAGCGCCACCGTTCCCACACTCGCTCTATAAAGTTGTCCGTACATCATGTCAAAATATTTTGACAACTTGCTGTCAGGTTCAAGATAATCATGGCCCTAATGAGATGCAAGACGAATGGGGGCCGCATTTTTTGATAAATTGATAAGGTCTTCGGTTGGTACAAATTACAGGCCTGCAAAGGTTGCCCCCGGTACTTTGAGCGACCAATTAAATCGGCATATGCATAATCAAAATCAGAAGAATTCAGTAAAACACGTAAACTTGTTGTGCATCTTGTGAATGAGCATTGGATACGGAGCTGAATCGAAGCAGAAAATCCAACAGAAGCAGCCGCATCTTCAAGGGCGTTCAATAAACGCAAAACGGGTTCCGAGACCATCTGGAAAATATGGGACTGAGGGGCATTGTAGGTGTCAAAGGCATTGGCATCGGCATCTGCCTTTCGATGAGTCAGTTTTTAATTCAGAGGTGGTCTTGCTGCTTGATTGTCAAGGTCAATTCGCAGCGCACGATCTGACAAATTGAGTTAATTTAAATATTTGGAGTAAGGGAAGATTTATAGTAGTGTTAGTCGCCCCCACAAGTGTTCCAATTCCACTGACACTTCAAAACTTGTACGGAAGTGAAGCACAACTTCCATATATGCCCTTCTATTTACTTTAATAGGCTAATACATACATGATGTCTTACTAAGTTTTGCTCAATTAAAGTCAATAAAATAAATGAAATTATTCATTTTCATGTATACAAGATTTTTTCGTAGATTATTATTTAATAATTCAAATTGATCTGACAAAAAACATTTATTTTTCAGTTCCATAATTGATCAGCAGACATAATTCCCCACAAATGCACTTCTGTCCGTTAATACTAAAATAAATATACTATTAAAATACATACGTTCGTATGCGGAATTATAAAAAGCAAACACATTAATTGCCATAATATTGTACAAAAGCGCACGCATTGTGTGTAATGCAACAATGTTGCAATTGCAATTGCCATCAATTAAATAAAAAGCCTCAACAATTTGCGTGGCCATGCAAATTATGCTCAACAGGCGGGAAAAAACTGATGGCGAGATGGGAAAAGGGAAAAAGGAAAAAAACATGTGAAGTAAAGTAAAGTAAAATGAAATGAAAACTCAGTTGCATAAAAATCTACGTAACTCGCATTTAATTTGCCGATTTGGCGAAAGGTTGAATGAAAAACAGACGTCCAGCCACTTTCTAAAAGCGAAATCGAAAGTTGTCAGATGAACGAAAGGAAATTACTCCTGGACATTTAAATATGAAAATAAAAAAGGCATAAAAACCTATAACTAGATTATGTGGCAAAACTGAATTGCATATAAAAATTGTTTTGAAATACTTCCTCACTGCTCTAACAAGAAATATACGTTTGCAAGGATGTAGATCGTAGAGTAAAAAATATACAGCATATTTACACAGGATGACAAATTGCCCAGCAGTGCGGCAAACTTTTTAATTAAGGCTGATAATTTCACATTTGTGAATACCAAACAACTACTGGGTGGCTTAATGAAACCAGATCCCAACCAACTATAGCTGGCAGCAGGGCAGATTCCCGAAGGAATCTCGTTTCTGGCCCCAACTAGACACCAATGAGATGCGAATTCTCCGGGTTTTGTTCGCCGAAGGCAAGTAATCGCTTTCGAAAAAACCCCCTGGCATACTCATCCGCCCAGTTTCGAGTCAATGCGATTCAAGTGCGTTCAATTTCCTTTGGGAGGACACAAGGGTTCAGCTGCAGGACGACCTCATCAATATAAATCACAACAAAGGGCCCTTGGCCAACTGGCTTTTGACATTGTTTACCTCATCAGCTCGGGTGCTCTGAAAGCCTGGAACCAGCACATCTTTTTGACTGATGTTCTCTGGATTGTGTGCCTTTGTTTTTGGGCCAGTTGGAAGCTTCTGTTCCTGCTTTTTGATGGATGCGATGCAGCAGCTGTGTTGGCCAACAATCCAGCCGGGTGGAGCGGAATATGGCCAGTGATGCATTATCTAGATGGACACTCAAGTTCATATTTCCGGGCTTCATCAACTTGCCCGGCCAAAGGCTTTAAATACTTGGAGGTTTGAATAAAAAAGAGTTTTCAAATATACGTTGGACTAGCTAATTGAATTTAATTATATTTATTCATGATTAAGCAGGTAAGGGAATAAATAATTGGCTAAGGTTACAATTAACATGGCTATAATCGAGATAAATATGGGATTAATTTCATAGCGTTTAATGGGTATATTGATTACCATTGGCATAAGTGTCGAATAGTTGCCCCATGCCACTCCAAGGTTTCCTTGCCAATCTGTGACATTAAGCTCAATTTCTGATACCCGCTTATCGCATTGGCCACATCTTGTTCGCAGCTTTGCATCGCGATATTGAAAAGTCCATTGAGGTTGGCAATTTGAATTGCAAAACGAATGCGAAAGCGAAGCTTATCGCACAGCATTTATCTCGACAGTAGCAGAGCATGCAAATATTGTCCCACCTATAAACACTGCTTATCTATCAGTTCGCATCTGATTCTGTATCTACGTTGCTGCCTGAGTTCCATTCTCTGGCCTAAACTGCTATAGGCCAAATATAAATATATGCAAAAGTTGGTGCTGCTATATGCAAATTATTATTGCATTATTACACCGAATTTGCTGCGGAAGGAAAACGTATCTTTCTATTGCCAAGCATAATTAAGATATGACTTAATCAAATTACATATTTTCGTTTGAGTATTATATTCGATGTTAAATAAAGCTTTTTTGAAGGTATAGCAAGAAATGCTCAGTATTCAGTCGTGTCAGATATTCATTTTCTATTTATAAAGTTAAGGCCGCAATAAAACTTGAAATAGCCATTAAAAAATGCGAAAGTGCATTATGTTTTAAATAAAATAAAATAACATAAAATGAAATGAAAATAAGTCAGTAATTTCCACAAATACGTTAACATTAAAATATTTTTATCTGTTAACTCCGAAATAAAAATTTCACATTTTAAACATATTTTTTATTATTTTTCTTCACACTGTATATTTTGCCATCAATGATCAAATTGCAGTTTTTTCATAGCATAACCAGAAAAAGGACATTCAACAAAAAACGCAGAGAAATCCAGTACCCCACCATTTTTGTATTTTGTTTGACAGGAACAATGGCGTTCGCACACACATTTCTTTAGTCATCATATAATTTTCAGTACCCCTCCAGTACTTTTGGCAATTTCCCAGTGTGGAAAGCGTTTTCCTCTTATTGTTTTCAGCATTTTCATTTGACTTTTTTCCCATTTTTTGAAGTTCCGTTCGCCGATCCAACAACAATGGATGGGCAATCCAAAAACGAGCATCCATTTTCGATTTTTCATCATCAATGGCGGAGCACTTCTTCCTTTCTGCCTTGACTTATTTCTTTGGCTCTGGCTTTTTTATTGGGTTTCAGCTCTTTTCGTTATTGTTCAGTGCATTTTTATTGGAACGCTTTTGGTTATTTTCCAGGGAGAGGGAAGCGGCGGGGTCTGTGCCTTTTTGCGCCGGGTCGCTGGCCATTGTTTACTTCCGTTTCCGGTTGAAAAAAGGGGCGACCGGCAGCGGAGTTTCGGGGGTTTGGGCGTATGCAAATATTTTCAGCGTGATTGCATATTTCTCTTTTGATTTCTTGCCTTTGTGACGTTTTATTGTTAATCGAATTGATGAAATTAAAAATATATCGGCATTCCTGACCATAGCGGAGTTAAAGATCATAGGTTAACTTGGTTTCAAGCGGTATTTTAAATTTTAACCATTACACTTTAAGACATTTTATCTCATTTTTACGCACTGGCCTTCCTAAGAAAATGAACGAAACAGCTACACACATGGGGTCTTAATGTAATGCTTATGTTTATTTTACAAAATGAGCTTGGCACTTTTGACGCGCTTTTTGGTAAATTTGCAGTTTTTTTTTGTGTTTTTTGTGCGGCCTAATTAAGTAAAAATATTTACACAAGCCACATGTCCTCACCCACCTCAACTTTACCATTTTAAACGCCCACAAAATGCTTGGCTCCTGCTCTCGGGTGATTTTCATTTTATGCCCTGTAAAAACAAATTAAAACGCGCTTACTTTTCGCACAAACATTTTTTTTGGGAACAACTTTTTAAGCGACTCTTTGTTGCGCGTGTTTAATTTTTAAAGACTTTGGCGGTTGGGTGTTTGGAATACAGTTTTGCAACAAAAGCGGTTACTTTTTGGCTTACCTGATAATTAAACAAGTAACGAAGCTTTTAAGCTACTTAACATATTTTAAGTAAGACTTTGAGCACTGCAATATATGTATTTTCAACTGATTAAGGAATTGGAAAAAATAAATAAACAAAGCCGCTAAACGACATAATAAAACTACAAAAAATACTTCCCAGTCGATCTAATCAAATGTTGTTCAGCTGTCAAATAAAGTTAGTACAGCTACGAACTCGCCTAAGTGACAACTACAAATCGCTGTGAATTGGACATGAAACAAACTAATAATGTATGCCAATGCAGTATGATACGAGGAAAAGAGCTTCTGGATGGGGAAAGAGCCAATCAATAAATGCATGTGCAGGGAAGAATGCTAAGGTTGGAAGTTTATCGGCCAGCAAGGACAAAGCAAACGAAATGGGGAAGGTAGAGGCTAAGACCAGGCGAAAGGGATAGCGCACTAAATCAGAAAGAGATCCCACTACAAAATCGAAAGAGATGGCTAGAAGGCATGGTAAGGTAGGTTGACTTACTCCCAATTGGTATTGGCATATTGGCCAACGTTTTCAGACGCCAAAGTGGATTGCCTCTTGATTAATTAAAAGCTCTTTGATGCTCCTCCTTGTGGGCGTGTGCTCACCTTTCACTCCTCGATATTCAGTCCTGCAGCCGCTGCCATATGCTCCTCCATATCCCTCATATATCACCATTTTGCTCCTTTTCAGTTCTGTGTAGGATAGCCATCCACAGAAGTCTTTGGCTCCATTCAATAAGGTTCAAAGGGTTATTTTACCATCGGGGCCGAAAATAACCACTATAACAAAAAAATATATTTGACTTTTAAAAATTACTCGTTATTATGGGAAAAACAATCAAACTTAAAGGAATTTGTTTAAGCAATCAACCATAAATCAATTCAGAAACTACCATTTAAAGCACACATGTACATATTGCATTGGCCTCAGCTGTAATCCCATAAGGCTGACTAACTCAGCTTCCACAAAGTGTCCTCTAAGTTCCATGCAAAATGTGTGCCAATTTGTGTGTTTGTACTTTGAGTCCTTTGCTAATGGTTTGTCCTCTGTTCCCACCCACAGCTCCTTCTCCAGAATTTGCCTAGCAAAGCGTAAATCAATTGCTTGCCAAAAGGAGCACAGGAGCAAAGGATGCAGCCAAAGGAACGCTTTCGACACAAGAAAACAACTGAGGCTAATTGCACAGGCGCAAATTCACCACCCCAAATACAGATACACTTAATCGGAAGTGTGGCGGAAAATTTAAGGTCTCATTTATAACTAATAACAGTCAACTTACAATCAATTGACCGAAGAGAACAGTTTATAAACGCAATTGAAATCGAGGACGACAAGTAAATTAAGCAGTTCGATGGCGTGACCAATTCTCGCATGGGAATCCATATCAGCACGAACATGAATGGCAACCAAGTGGGTTTACACCGAACACACAATTTGTACATAAACTCCAAGCATGGAATAACGGCTGGAACTGCTGAAGCCTGAGCCAGATGAGTTTATGAGTTTATTTATTATGAGTTTATTTAAGCCAATTTGTTTGGTAACAAGAGAATAAGGAACAAGAAACTAGGGCATATCTCGCTCAGGTGAGGCTTAAAATAAGTATATCACTTTTATGCAGGTTAGCAATGAAACTAGCCAACAATAACAAGCATCGCTATTGTATTAAAATATCACTGGTGTCTAAAAAATCAGGGACGCACATAAAATCCACTCAAAGCACTAACAAAGCTCAAATAACCGACTCACTTTAGCCCTATCAATTCAAGACATTTCCCAACCAAAACAAAAAGATCCACGCACGGTCCTTGGCAACATTAATATGAGCAAAGCTGACGACTAGATATAAAGACCTGTTGTCCTCTGAAGATGCACTACAACAAACACATAACGTATTTAAAATATATTGAAATAGTAATACGAGTGTAAGTAGTTCCTGCAAATGGGATATTATAATAATTTAGCTAATACACGTAGTGACGAAGCGCACCCAAAGAGGGCGGCTTCTTAGTGTACCTATTAATCTTGTATCTTGTATCTTGTCGCCAATCTTGTATCCCAGTCTAGTTTTGAAGTAGTAGCAATAAGAATAATATATTATATTTAGCCATTTTTTGTCTTAGTGCACGATCAGAATTGTGGAAGTGCAAAACCGGTTAATTGGCTGGGAGAACTGACTGTGGCGTGGACAGGCAGATAGATATAAAGGCCTAATGGCGCCAACGACGATTACTGAAAACATAGACATTAAATGCAGAGGAAGTGACATTAATTGCATTGATTTAGCAGGCCCTGCAGACCCACAGGCTAACTGATAAAAGTTGGCCACGTCTGGCTCCATTATTGGGATGCCCCCAAAGGCCAATCGACAAACAATTTCCGGAGCATGGGCTTTAAGGGGAGCCTTTGAAATAGCAGGCCATTTGCCTGGAATGGTCATTACGCACTCATTGCGTATGCACTTCCAATTATTTGAAATTGTTGCTAATGAGAAATTAATTTGCAAAATGCTAATCAAGCGGTGCCAGTTGCTCGTTGGTCAGATCTCCATTCTAATTCCAACAAATTGCAAATGAAGTATTGCGAACGGATCGAACTGATTTAATTAAGACGGCCAGCCAGTCGACTGAGTTTCGAAATTTTACCATTGAATCGTGTCAGACTAATGCGGATTTAATTGTTTCAATTCGGACAGGCCAAATGAAACCGAGTTGTAATGAGAGCAAATCACCGAAACCTGGCCAGCATTTTACGTAATAGTGTATCATTTTGTATGTTGAAGGTGCGCTCGTCACTACGCTGGTGCTTTTCTTTCACTTCATAGAGCGTGAAAGCGGAAGTTGCTTGCAACATGTTGATTCAAACATTATTATTAGCACTGGGTGGCGGCACTGGTGGAAAAAGCGATAAATAAGTATCGCTCAATAAATACGTCAGCGATTCAGACAATTGGGGCTTGGCCAACATTAATCAAAACCTCAGGTGGATGCAGACTCACCTGCAACCAGCCTCCCATATTCTGTTGTGCTTTGGATGCATTTCGAGTTCCGAGTGGTTTACAACGGGCGGTTGCCAAAAGCATCGAAACTCCTTATTTCAGCGAGCGTGTGTGCAATTAAACTGCCTGATTGATACATTTTGATTGATTAATGGGATTCAAAGAACTTGCGTGCCGGCAATCAGCCGTCACTTGCCCGCTAAAATACGGAGCTGCGATTCTATAAGGTAAACATTCCCTTGGAGGTGGTAGAGCCCTCAAATTTTATTTTAGCGCTCTTCAACAGAAAATGTAGGAAAACGTAAGGATCCAATATTTTAAATATTGTAATATTAAACAAAGCTAGATGTTCAACTAATCATCACTAATTTAATTCATTTAATTGCACGGAACCCCTTAATAGTTTACTATAAATGAAATATTATTTGCTCATTCCAATGTTGTTCGATCCAGCGACAACAATAAGCTTTACAGACTAGGTGCTACTTCCGATAAATATGAGTTTAGGCGGCACCGTGTGTGCGATCACAGGTGATTTTTGAGACTAGACTTCCAATTATAGTTCCTTTTGCAGTTCAAACATTGATAAGGCTCTCCATCCGGGTGATTACGAATGTGGGCTTTAGACTTTTTGTACTGAAGTGGTCCTCTGGCAAATGAAGCACTCGTGCTGACGTCCAGTTTGACTATGTGTTAGGCTGTTTTCCTTGAGAAAATATGACCGGGTTGAGGACTTTGGGCACTGGCTGCGTTTGTGCGGCTTATGCTTGGAGTGAATTTGCATGTGGACTTTCAGGTAAGATTCATGGACAAAATCCTTCGGGCATTCGGGGCACTTGAACATTCGATCTACCAAGTGAGTGCGCAGGTGGTCCTTAAGACACTGCGACCTCCCGAAAGTTTTAGGACACTCGGAGCACTGAAAAGGTCGTTCCCCTGTGTGCGTTCGCATGTGCCGTCTAAGGGTCGACTTGGTTGCCAGAGTCTTTGAGCACTCGGGGCACTGCATTAGCTTCAGCTGGGAATGGGTCCTCATATGTACTTCGAGCTGCTTGGGGAACTGAAACTCCCCCGAAGAGTGGGTACATCTGTGCAGAGTCCTATCCTTGGTATTATCCATACAGAAACTATAATTTTCCGCATAATCCTCCTCAATTAATTCCTTCTTCACTTGCAATTCGAAGTAATAGGATTCACTATCTAAAGCCTGGCCATCTGCTTCTGGGAAATCATCTTCAATCGGCTCGTTTTTCACCTGGATATGCCTGTCATCTGGGTAAGGATCCACTGTTCCTAAGTTCTTTTCCAGATCTTTATTTTTCCCATGTTCGGGGACCTGGTAGCATGGATTCTCTTTCTGTGGATCATATGGCTCTACGAGGCATTTATGCGTATTTCTACTAAAATCCTTCTCTGTAGTTTCGCCGAATTTCCTTTGAAATTCCAACTGGGAACTCTTTGTTTTTCTGTAAATAATTTTAATAGTACGGTTTCCGGAGCACCATGTCAGCTACTTACTGTTTCATAGTTTCCTCCTTATTAGTATCGAGTATGCACAGCCATAGCTGGTTTAGGGAACTATGGCGTTTATCACATTTATACAAATACAAATTTGTAAACAAACAAGAAAACAAACTTTAACTCCAAGCAGCTGATTAGAGCAATGAACAAAAGCTGAAAGATGTGCAACACGAAAATACCATAAATTCGGTATTTTCTGGTTGTTCCTATTGCACAATTCATCGCATGCTCTTTAAACAAACAAATTTAATATAATGTACTCATTAATCTACTCAATAACCTACTTAATATAATTTATTCTTAAAATCACTTAAATATTCTTCGTATTCTTTAAAGTTTCATTTATTTATTGTTTTGTTTGATTGGAGTGGTGCATGTGGACAAAGTGCAGTGTAATACTCTCTAAAACACCAGACATCAAAAGTAAACACATCACCGCAAGTTGGTATTATCCATATAACAGAATCCGGTAACACTAACGTATTTGCCAAAAATGCGCATAAATATCGAAGTTGATTTAATAATATAGAGAAACCTAGTTAAACACGCTATCGAAAATGTCTGTGCTGCGATTCCTGGTGACGCGCCAGGCCTTGGCTGCCCTAACGAGACCAAGAACCTTCAATATCCTCCAAAACCCAGCACAAATCGCCTGCGCCTCCACTTTGTGCAACCGAAATAGCAATCATAATGCCCAGGATCTGACCAAATCGAGTGCCAATTTAAGTGTGATGCAAGTTAGGGGCCACAAACGCTTTGGCCATCAGGAGGAGAAGACGCCCAATGTGACAAAGTACTTCCACCTGTTCATCCTTAGTTTGTTCATCATTTCGGTACTGGACTGGGGCAAGTGAGTAAACTAACCAAAAAAGTATTTTCAGACAAGTCAAAATTATTAATTTGGAATCTATTTTTAGAGTGAAGCGCCTGTTGTTGCCAAAGGTGGACGCGGATGCTGGACAACGTCCATCATCGGAGGCTGGCGTTAATGGCGAGGATAAGACATCCGAATCGGACGATAGCGAGGATGAGGATTCGGAATCCGATCTGCACCTGCACGAGGGCAAGAAGATCCGCGAGAAAGTTGGTTTCCGCGAGAGGAAGGTATAAAGCTGCTTGACGACGCTACAGTTCTCTGTCTCTATAACTCTGTAAAAAGATCCTTTATACTTTCGTTTAATTCCGGTTTTCACAGTTTTAAAAATTGCTGAAAAATCTTTTAAAATCTTCGTTTAAAAACGTATTTTCAATATTTGTTATTCTGAAAAAATGTACTCGTTATTTGATATCTTTTTGCCACATGACTTAACCACTATTTGCAAAATGAAAGAGTTTTTGTAGCAGTCGTGAGGACCGGATAAAACAAAAATTTTAATATATTTTAAAATTTCGTATATTATGTTAAACCAAACTCTTTGATTATTACCGTTTCTTTTATGTTTGTGACGTCTTGTTTTTGACCCACCATCAAACACATTAAACACACCACGAAGATCATTGAGTATGAGAACCGAATCAGGCAGTTCTCCACACCCGACAAAATTTTTCGTTATTTTGCCACCGTAAGACTGCAGGATGCCACCCAAACGATTGTCTGCATGACTCCCGAGGATTTCCTTCGCTCCATTTATCCGGGAATCAAGCAGCCAGATGGTAAATCACTCATTGAGATGACCACATATAGAGTTATATATTTAGTTATTAGATTAATTTTCCTAAGGATATTTTTTATATTTCGAGTTGTTTTTGTAACTTTGAGTTAGCATAACTTTTCATAATTTGAAGCGTTCGTTAAGAGAAATTCATGATTCCTGCCCTTTCGTAAGCTAAACCTACGTTGTTCGCCTTAGATAATTGAGTATGAGAACCGTATCCGGCAGTTCTCCACGCCGGACAAAGTGTTTCGCTACTTTGCCACCATACAGGTGCCGGTGGCGGATGACCGTCATGAAGTCTACATGACTCCGACCGACTTTTTAACAAGCATGACGCCCGGCATGAAGCAACCAGATGGTATGTGCTAGAAAATCAGGGAAAATCTTCAGAAAGCCTCTTTTTCAGAACTTACTAACCTACAACATGTTTAGAGAGTTCCTGCAATAACAGCTATTTCTTTTAGGCTTGGGTCTGGACCAATATCGTCGATATGATCCTAAGGTAAGTCGAAAATGCATTTGTAATGTAAGTAAATAACTTAAGCTTTCCCCTAACAGTCTGTTGGCGAGCAGCTCAATTTGCACCTGGAGAAGAACAGCATTTTTTACAAACTGGGCTCATACGGACTGATCACATTCTCAGACTACATCTTCTTGCTCACAGTTCTCTCAAGTAAGTGATAAGTATTCCATTGAATACATTCCAATAACCTCGTTTTCTTTCTAGTTTCACGGCGCCACTTTGAGATTGCATTCCGCATGTTTGATTTGAATGGGGATGGTGACGTGGACTGCGAGGAATTCGAAATGGTGGCCACCTTGGTGAGGCAGCAAACCAGCATGGGAACCCGACACCGAGATCACGCCAACACAGGAAACACCTTTAAGGTAATAAGACTCAGTTGCACTAGATATTAATCAGAAAGAGTACCTCGAGCCGTACTAAATACGATTCCATTTGTATATTTGTGTATTCTCTGTCTTTTCGCTTTGAACCTAAATATTGAACGCGTGTCTAAACTGTGTACATATCGAATCTTAACTTCCCTCTGTTTTTGATGTACTTACAGTCCTTGAAGGTACTTTGTGTGATAATGCTTATTGACCTCTTTTGCCTTTTCAAATTTATTTTCAAAACATTCAAACACAATCGCACTCAAGTTAAACCAAATCACATTTTTCGTAGTTAATTCCACGATGCACCTGCTCCCATGCACACAAGTTAATCTTCTTTATGTCAAAATAATATTGTTTTGGAAATTTTAATTTCTTATTTTTAAATCGTTTTCGTAGGGTGTGAACTCGGCTTTAATCACATATTTCTTTGGCCCCAATATGGATGAAAAGCTGACGATTGAGAAGTTCCTGGATTTCCAGGAGCAACTGCAAAGGGAGATCTTGTCACTCGAATTTGAAAGAAAAGAACCCAACGATGAGGGGAATATAACAGAAGCGGATTTCGCAGAACTCCTACTGGCCTATGCTGGATATCCGTTAAAAAAGAAGCAAAAGAAGTTAAAGAGGGTTAAGAGGAGATTTAGGGACCATGGCAAAGGAATCTCCAAACAGGACTATCTAGATTTCTTCCATTTCCTAAACAACATTAACGACGTGGACACTGCCCTGACTTTCTACCACATCGCCGGTGCCTCGATTGATCAACAAACTTTGCAGCACGTGGCCAAAACGGTAGCCATGGTCAATCTTTCGGATCATGTGGTGGATGTGGTCTTCACCATCTTTGATGAGAATAGTAAGTTTCATATTTAATTGTGAATTTAAAGAGATAACATAAATTCATTCGTCCAACCTCTTTTAGATGACAACCAACTCAGCAACAAGGAGTTTATTTCGGTGATGAAGAATCGCGTGCAGCGTGGATTGGAGAAACCCAAAGATACAGGATTCCTAAAGATGATGCGATCGGTGTTCAAGTGCGCCAAGGAAACCAAGCCTGTGCTGCTGGACATCTAAAGATCGCCACTCCGTGGATTCTCCCGCTTCAAGCGCCCCAATCTTAGTCATTTTTTCCTACGCTTACGCTTCTGTTTACTATTTATTTTGGTAGTTAACATTTACACAAATCGATTTTAGCTCAATCTTTGTAATTGCTCGACACCCAGGCAGGTTTTATGAAATTATGACTTGCTTTTGTATATTTCACCGACTCTTGTGCACTTAACTCGTTTATTTTTTAATAAAAAAATATATATCATAATATTTATAAATAAGTACAACTTAAGTTTTTTTCTGTAGCTTATCATTCAGTTCTCAAAGCTTTTATATCATTTAGGAGTTGGATTATGGCGCGTTGTTATGACATAAAGATATGAATATAAATATATTAATAGGGAATGCTTTAATGATCCTTACTAGCTAATTTATGTGAAATAAGGGATTTTCAATCCTCTTTATGCATTAGAAACACTGGCCTAGAATTTAAAATTCCCGCTCAGTTTATATTATTGTGGGTTCGAAACATTTTCTATGCCACATCTACCTCCTCTTGCTCCTCGTCCACCACATCATCGATACTCATTCCGTACAATTCCAAGTCATGCTTTTTAAGATGGGCCGTATAAGCATCCAATTCCGTGAATCGCTGCTGGCACTCGCAGCATTCTAGACAATCTTCCACAGAACTGTCGCCATCATCGTCACTGTCGTAAATGGACGATTTGCGGCTACTCTGCTGGTCCACATGCCTGGTCTTGTGATCTGAGTACTCCAGATAGTCCCTGAACTTGGAGGGACACCTCAGACACTTGTACCAGCGATCCCTGACATGAGTGACCATGTGTTTTTTAAGGGTGGAGCACTCCCTGAAGGGTTTCCTGCATTTTGAGCAGCTAAAAGGCTTCTCTCCCGTATGGATCATATAGTGACGTTTAAGATTATGACGAGTTCCGAAGGGACGATGACATAAAGGACAAGGATAAGATCTGCGAGTGCGACTTACAGGCTTTCCAGATACATTTCCATCGTTGCTCAAGGAAGATGAGGAGTTGGCACTGCTGCAGCTGCGAGGAAGTGGCGGACGACTTGGCTGCGTGTGTGGAGGAACCTTTTCCGGAAGACATTGAATAGGTGGTATTAAAGTAACCATTAAACTGGGCTGTGCCTCCACATGTTGCTGATCCTCTTCTTCTCGGTCCCCTTCCTCTATTTCGCAATCATCCTCTTCCATCTCATCCGAATGCTCCTCCGCTGTTTTATCGCCCAGTTCCTCCGGTTGAGGTTTTACCATAAGATTCTTGCTTTCACAATCTTCACACCTTGTAGAATCCTGCTCCAGAGGTGGTCCCAAGTGACAGATCATGCAAATAAATTGAGGATCATGTGAGTGCCTTCGACGATGCTTCTTAAGATCGCTAAATTCCCGAAAACGTCGCTCGCACAGATCACATGGGAACGGTCTTTCACCTGGAGCAAATTAAATTATGAGAGATCAGTGGACATATTGGAATATCATATTTCAAGTTCAGTACCTGTATGTATCATCATATGACGTCTTAGATTGTAATTAGATTGCACTTTCTTTCCGCAGTCAGGACATTCGTACATATGCCTTCCCCTTCTGTTGGCACCTGGTCGCCTCTTCACTAATCTCCTCGAGCCCGAAGATTTCCTTTTGATGACATTCTCTGCCTTGTCTTCCTCTTCCTGGTCGGAGGGCACAATGATTACCTGTTCCTGGGAATTCTCGTTCTGAGTTTCCTCCTGTCGCCGCTCATTCAGGACGCAGCTTACAGTGTTTGATGGAAGATTCACATCTTCGTTTTCTTCGCTAGCTTCGTCATGATCACTATCACTTAGCTCGATTTCTGCGACAACGGTGTGCACCTGTCTGGGAATGAGCTCGATATCTGGAGTTATCCTCCTAATGGACGAATTCCAATGCGCTAGACTCCTGGCTGCGCTGATAATCAGACCCCTGGGTGATGGAGCCTCCTCCTCGTCTAATTCGATTACCTCTTGGTCTCTTCGCTTCTCGGCCTCCCGCTCTTCCAACTCTCTTTTCTCCCTTTTCTGCTGTTCCTTGATTCTTTTTATTTCCAACTCCTTTTCCCTCTGCTGCTGACCGATTTGCCACAGGAAACTCTTGATTTTCACATCATCTATTGATATAAAGTTCTCTTCGGGCTCCTGGTATTCATATCTGACCGGATCGGGGGGTAGTAGTCCGCAGGCGGCGTCGCAGCTAGCGTCGCAGCAGGCAGAGGCAGAACAGCAGGGCAGCAGAGTGCAGTCCTTGCAGCAGTCCACGCAGGACGATGGTTTATTCAGAGCCAGCTCCATCAAATCTGCAATGTTAGAATGATCAGAAATGAACGTAAGAAGTTAAATGATCCGAACTGCAGCAAAAAAAAACATTGCATAAACGTAGGCGTGTTTTATATCACAGAAAAATTCCTATGTTGAAGTACTGCGGATAACTAGCGTCTTATCAGTATTTGCAATTTAAAATGTCTCAACTGCAAGAAAATGACTTTCTAATATGGAAAAACTACAATAAAGATTGTCCAACGACAAAGTAACAATATATTATATTTCTATATGAAGCAACCGGCTAATATGTATCCTGACAAGTCGCATACGCACCATTGATAACCCAGGAGATTCCGATCGTATGAATTCTGCGATTGCACACCCCTCTCGCCCTCTTTGCGAAGATTCGCTCCTTTCTTTCGTTTTTTATCCGCAATTTGTGCGCTCGGCGATGGCGATTGAGCTGCGTCTGCCGTGCGAAGAAGTGAAGAAGAAACTGGATTCGCGATTCGCGATTTGCGGCTTGCCGAGCAGCCACCTCTCGGCAAAAACAACAAAACGCCGCAAAAGTCGAGCTTCGGTCGACGTCGACGGCGACTGCGCTGCCGCGGCGCTGCTCGGTCTGTGAATCAGCGAAGCGAGCAGAGCAGCAACAACAACAACCATGTGGGCAGCGCTTAAGGCTTTTTTTGTGCACACAAACGTGAGCCTTAGCCCCCCTTTCCCACCAATACCCCTTCTCCTTTGGCGTGTTAACTTGATTTTTCTTCTGGCCACGCAAGAGCGAAATACGAAAAACAAAGAAAATGCCCCAAAACAACAACAAGGGCAACAACAAAAACAATTGCAATTACAGCCGGAGCAACAGGCGCAGCAGCAACAACAACAGCTCACGATTTTTGCTCGCAAGAGCATAGGCGTAGGCAGGACACGAGAAGGGGGTAAGGCAACTGGAACCAATTCCTTATGAAGGTCTTGCAGGTCTTAAGCAATGGCATTGTCTTTTAAGCTAACTATACATATACTTAGCTTATCTTAAATAAAATGCCAATATGACGCAAATATGATAAATTACTTTTTATTAAACTAGGTCTGACTGAAGGAGAAAACAAAATTTAAGAATGTTTATAATTGGGAGAGGTGGGACCCCCCTCGACACAACTGCTTACGCCCGTGCAGAGAGGCGAAGAGAGAGCAGGAGAGTGTAATGGAGGGGGAGGTGGGCGGGAGAGTGGGCGAGTGGGAGTACGGAAGCGTGGAGTGAGTGGGGTTACAGGGGGTAGGTGGAGCAGCGTGACCAAAGCGTAAAAACCAACAACAACAGCGACGGCAACGCCAACGCCGATGCCAATGCCGACGTCAACGTCGACGTCGAAAAAAAAATTTATTGACGTCCGAGCAGCAGCACTAAAGTAAAACCGTGCGCCTTCAACTTTTTTCATTCGCAGTTGCTTTTCTTCTTATTTTTAGCTTTGTTGTTGGTTTCCTTTTTATGCATGTATATACGTGTATACGAACATACGTGTACATATACTTTAGTAATTGACTTTAATTATTGGCCGCTTCTTTGGTTATTTTCCATTTTCAGGGCGATCTTTTGTTAAGTGCTCAATAATTGCCTGAAAATCGCTCGATCGTTTTTTATGAACTGTTGAAAAGTCGCTTACGGGTGGAAAATTATCCATTTTCTTTCCTTTTACATTTATTACTAAAGGAGCACAGCACAAATCAAGTTCGACTAGTTTTCGGTTTTCAAAACTAACGTTTCCTAAGTTTAATTGCTTTGTAAATAAGTTTTTCGTCCTGTGACTTAAGTAGTTATAAATTATCTAGAAGCTTTTAAAACTTAATTTATAAACGTATATTCAACCCGTTCTATTAATCATTTATGCGTATAATGGGCGTATAATACGTATACTCCAAATAACTTGAACAATATTCAAAAGGCGAAAGACAAACTCACCTTAACTGGATCGACTCACCTCGGAACCGACTTATGTACATATGCATATATGTATGCAATGTACATAGTCAGTTTTGAGTCACTTTTCGAGGGCTAGGATAGCGTGTTTTCTTCTAATTTGTATTCCATCAGCGTGGGTAGTGGGGTTCTGCCCCTGTGATGATATGGAGCCGGATCCCCAGGTCCGCCTCGAATGCTTGGCTAGGCTCCCGATTGCTCTGGTGTCTCGGTCTCGGAATATTGGCGATCGTGACTGCTGCGCTTAGTTATCTTATTTTTTGTTCTGTTTTTTGCCATAAAACTCGTTTGTATCGGATCCACTCACACGTCCAGCCGCTTGAAGCGAACCACAGACGCCCACTCGACTTGGTCCGTGTGGAATCGGCCTGGCTTATCGGTGCTTTCGGTCTCCGTCTCCGTCTCGGTGCCTGGTTTCTGGCTTCTGGCCTGGGGGATTGGCGTCCGTGTTCGAGGCACGAGCATCTGGCCATGTGCATTGTGTCCTATCTGTGTGGGGAACCAGTATGTCGCTGTCTGCGAATGGGGAGCAATGCTCGGCTTCCCACTCCCCAGGTGTTCGAACTTTTCGGTGCGTGTGTGTGCATCTCGTGTGTATGGATACCTACTCGAGCTTGCAGGTGCTTCACGCTGGCACGATATCATAAAAGTTGTATATACATGTAGTAATTTTTATCTATTTATTCTTCTTTATGTATTTATGAAAGTATGGTAGAAGGATTTCAGTATTTCGTTGTTCAACTAGATCAGTTGAATAGGAACTGTATTTCGTTAGCTTTAGTTACTTACATACATATAACCTAAACAAAAAAAAAGAATAAAGTCAAGGTCAAGTTCACTGGCCGTGAGATAACTTTTACTTAACCCGCTCTTTTATAATCTAGTTAATATATCTTTAAAGTTTTTTTTCTGTAAGTTGCATTGAACACACCTCCTTATGTATCCCTATACAAACCTTTTAGCCCAACCAACAAAAACAGACAATTTGATCGATTGAAAAAATGTGTAATAGGCAATTCTTTCGTTTTGGATCCTTTCTAAGTATAACATTTTCCTGAAACTACGTAAATTCGCTTACGATAATTAGAATCGAATCGTAAATCTATATAATATATGCGTTACTATATCAGTAGGTTTTTGGGGTTACGCGCAGATATTTGCGCTAAATTGGATCACATTATAGGCAATATAATGCTGAATTACATATAGGCATAAAGGAAACATATTTGGCAAAATTGGGGTTTTGTTCTTAAAATCTAGGGTGAGGTTGCGACTAAAAACAAAACTAAAGTATAAGCTCGTACTTAAATAAGGAAGTGTGTAAAAAAAATAGATTGTTTAATCAAAACATTGGAAATGGAGAACATCATATAACACAAAGATCTGGCTATATATAGTGAACCTTAGGCTAACAAATTAAAAACAAATGTTTTCTAGGGGTGAAAGAGGGTGTAAGTGTGCTTCGATAAATGATATGCAAGATGGTTTAGAACTTCAGACAAACAACTTAACTATGTACAACAAAACTACGACCTAATATTAAGCAAGTCAGGATCGATTGAGATCCCGAACTTAAGCGTGTGTGTTATTGGTTATTTTGGGTCGATTTTCTTAAACAAAAATCAAAGTACCACCAATTTATCTGTTGTGTCTTCAGGGAGACTTGCTTTGAACACTATAAGAAATATACTTTATAAACCATTTTTAACCTCTTACATATTGCTCCAAAGGTATCCTAATTCAATTTTTTTTTGTAAAAAATATTGCTTGTGGATTCATAACAAAACCCTTGGTTTAGTTGACATTCTAGAACTTATAAATGATCAAGCTAAGCGTGTTTATCGGAAAATAATTTCAATAAACCTTCTGAAGGATTCAAAGCAAATCATCTAAAGTGTAGCAAGGATTAATTTTTGGCGCCTGAGATTATAAGCATTTCTTAGCATTCCTAAAACCGACCCCTAAGCTAAGATAATCTGTGTATGTTTTTAAAGCTTTTGCGGCACATCTTTGCTAGTGGCTCCCGTTCGCTCGTGATTGACAACAAACTTCTTGGCGCCCGACAATCCCTGCTTGTTGATATAGAAGCTCTTCTGGGCCAGCGGCGAACCACCGCCATCTGAATCCACCACCAGGCGATTCAGGAAAGTGGCAGCTGTCTTGGCACCACTGTCGCAGGAGGATGACTCTATGCTAATGGTGGAGCATCCACCGATTGAGGAGGTCTCGCTTTTGGCATCGTCCATTAGAGTGGCATCATCCACCAGGTCGTTGACCAGCACCTGCGTACTAGACGATGCAGTAGACAGTATGGAAGAGGTGCGACTGCGGCAGGAGTGCGTCTCCGATTCGGGTATCGAAATGCCCTCGTCGATGCTTTGGCTCTGGCTTCCTCCGGAAACGAGGCACATGGCAGCCTCCAGATTGGGACCGCTGCCAACTCCTCCGGGCGAGGCGGAAACGGGCGACGGACATCCTGAGCTACTGCTATTATTATTTATTCCACTTCCGCTCACCGAATTACTTGTGCACAGCTTCGAGATGAACAACTTGGGCGTAAGGCGACCGTCAAAGGTTCCGGAATCCGGACTGGGACACACCGACGAAGGTGATTGGCACACCGGTGAGGAGCCGCGACTGAAATGGAAAGGGAAAGCCATTTTCGTTAATTTTGTATGTAAGCCCTTTGTCTAAATATTCAGCAAGTAGCACAATTACTTACACCTATACTATTGGCTATCTAATATAATTAAATGAATGGTACTCGCACCACAATGGTATTATTTATAGCCTTTGAACAACTGCAACTAAGCCGAAAATATCTAAATTTAAATTTTACAAGAGGCCCGAAGTAATATAATTTTAGACTACAAGACACTAGCTGTTTTACTTCGATCTGAAATACTATCAAAGCTAATATTTTAAATGCTATAAGGCGTATTTCATTGACTACAAACTGTTAAGCTGACTACTTTTTCAAAATCGAATGCGAACGACCCATTAACCCATTCAAAGCTAGTTGATTAAATAAACTAAAAATAATTATTCAGGTTAATATACTTTAGATATCCAATATCGTACCTCTCAGTGAATATTTTCTTCACAGGCGGAGGAGAGTACACGCTCCAATTGCTGCCCTGAGTGGGATTATCGTCCAGCTCAAATTTTCTTTTCACGGGTCCCAGCTGAGATGGCCTCATGGCAATGGGAGACATCGACCTCCTGGTGGCAAACGTGCGTCTCGTGGGCGACGGGGAGTATGGTAGTCTCATGCCCGCGCGATTGTTTGTGGGACTGGGACTGGAACAGCTGGTAGTGCCGGTGGGTGGCAGGCTGACCTGCAGGGGATTGGAGAACTCGTCCGATTTGCACGACCAGTTCTCGGCCACCAGCGTCAGGTCCTCCCAGCTCTGCGAGATTTGTATTTCCCGATGAACTTCACGCTCATGGTTCACCTCCCGGCTGTTCAGGTCTGCGCATTCCTCCTGCCTCAGCTGGGAAACCCGCGGAGTGAGGCAGAGGGTAGCTCCATTGGCTGCCGTGGTCAGTGGACTATAGCTGGCCGAGTACCTTCTGGCTCGAGGTGTGAATATATTGAAGACGGGAGCCGGGGAAACCTCCCTGGAATTGGGCTGGGATCGTATGTGTATGTTCTTGCCGAAGCAATCGATGGATGGAGCATTCGGCATCTGGATATCCACCACCTGTTGGCTCTTCTTGGGCGTCTGTTCGTGCTCCCTGGCCGCCAGAGCAGCCGCTGCGGCTGCGCGTGTGGTCATCGGGGTCTTTCCCGATTTGCCCGCCGTCGGAGTCCGGATTATTGGCACACTGAGGCAGCGTTTGAGGGTCTTGGAGCTACCAGTCGGTGGCGGCGGATCCAGCGTGTCCATGGGCACTGTCGAGAGGTTCTCCTGCTGCTGCTCCTCGCCACTCGCTTTCGTCTCCGATTCCATTGCCGTGTATCTAAAAATAGCAATTGTTTACTTCTTGGTTCCCAGGGTTATTTTTATACCCTTGTTGAGGGTATGGCTAAATTGGGTAGCAGCTGTAATGATACTGCATTACTTAGTGTTTACTGGGTGCATCTGTAGTCAGATGTCTTTGATCTGGTTCAACCTTTCGGTTTTGAAACTCGGGATTTGGGTTATCTGAATGGTTTTTTGGTAGCTTAAGACTTTGATGTTTACTTGGGGCATGGATACTTGTATATAGTTTTCTTCCAATTAGGAACCCCTAAATTATATACATTTTTTAACTATACAGTGGCATCCGTTCTTAATTTAGGAAATTACAACGTATAGCCTAAATAAAACTCTGTAACCTTTGATTAATTGATACTATACTATGATGATGAGTAATATAGTACATCTCTATCTATTTGACACCTATATTCGCTATGGTAAAGTATGAAATATTCAATTATTATTTATCATTTGTGTCACTCAAAATTATTATAAAGAATTCTTTCCGGGTTGATTACAAATTGCAGATCTACGATAAGCTGCGATCATACCAAATGGCAATATCTTGTTCTAATTTAAAGAAGTATTTGAAGAGTTACAAAAAGATTGTAATCATTTTTCAAGGACTAATTCTTCAAATGCAACACTATATCCTTTAGCTCCAAAAGGAAAGATCGCTCATCAAGGCAGTTCCAAGATCCGCCGTGTCAAGAAAGCATTCCCTAGCATTTTTCCACAACAATTACGGAGATTCTTAAGGTGGCTAAGAATTTCCCGATTTTCCGCAGGACTTCGGGGCGCAGCGGCAGCGCAGCCGGCGTCGCTGCCGCCGCGGGCAGTGCGACTGTCTATTTTTTTCACCCACGAAGTGCGTTTGCAACTTTTGGCAGCCACTTTTCACGAGGTAAATGATACTTGCCCTTTGAAATCATTGCAGATTTAGCTTCGCCAAATCGTGTAGAACACTTGGCACTACCTTAAGTTTGCCAAAAACACGCGCAATTGGCCAAAAATACTTACAAAATTAAGTCCTGTGATTGTAATTTTCAGCTACCCGTTTAGTTTTTTTATAGTGTTGGCAAGCGACTAAATGCGAGTGACCACATACACGATTAGGCAGTATGACACACCGAGCATGGGCTAAAAAATTGAAATTATTTAAAATTCGACCAGTTCACGTATTACTTACACATTCACTTAAAATGTAGTATTTAAAGATAATTCAGTTTTGTAATTTCAATGATAAAGATCACTTGATTTCTTTCAAATCAGCTGGTATTTGGCCTGCGGCACTTTTGTTGTCTCATGCGGCGCTCGTCATGCATCTCTGTGTGAAAACGCTGTGCAACACTAAGCGCGCGCAATTACGTTACGTTTTGATAAATTCAAAAATTAAACGTTGCTGTTTTTAATAAATAAATAAATATTCTCTTATTTCGACAATAAAATTGAAATGTAAATCTGGAGCATAAAATATTTGTATGTTAAAAGATCTTAAATAACAATTTTATTAGCCAGATTAGAAGAATTTAAATATGCAAAAACAACATATCCTAAGTAACCATTGATGAATTTAAATATCAAAAGTCCCCAAGTAAATTGAAGTACGACCAGTCAATCAAAATGCGATAATAGACACATGTTACATTTATTTATTATGCATAGCTTAAAATGAAAGTGCGAATTTCGAGGAACACACTCATGTTTACAAGCTGATGCTGTAATTTGGTTTCTTGATGGTTTGTTTAAATTTAACAAAAATGACAACAAATTATAATAAAACAGTCGAACCAAGATATCAGACTAATTGATTCTGTAAATCTTTTGTAACTTAAAAATATGCGATAGGCGATTGAAATTATTATGGAAAAGTGCTTGTTTTTTCGTTTCTGTTCAACTAAATAATACTTAATTATCCATTCTGTATTCGGCGAAACTTCCGATTTACTGATGACTAAGAGCTAGAGTTACACTTTAAGCTAATTTGTTGCTTGATGCGCGTTTTTCCTTTGTTTCCTTTGCTGTTTTATTATTTCTTGTTGTTTGTTTCTTAGAATTCGTATTGTTGCTTTGGATGGTTTGCAATTGAAATCGTTCGTTACTTGACAAGTAGATGAAACAAAGGGATAGTATAAGGATGGATAGATGGCTTGAAGTATTACTAAGAGCGAACTTTGCTGGGTGGCTGAATATTAAATTACATTGGTTGTGTTGGCAAACGCAGAGCATCTGAGCATCTAACCATCGGACAGGGCGGGCGTCACCCATCCATACTTCTCGTGCGACTTCACCAGCGACCGGAACGACTCCTCCGCCTGGCGCCTGTGGAGCAATCACAGAGTGCAATCACAAATGATATTGAGATAAGATATATGTATTTCCTTACCGACTGAACTCCTTTGTACTCTTTGGCTTCCGCATGATCCTGCCCTGACCCTTGACCACGCTGGCTGCGAACTGCATGATGACCGCCTCCACCGTATAGGCACTGGCCCATCCGTGAGGCGTTAACAGCTCCATGCAGATGGCACCACCCTCCATCACGTAACCCTTCTCGATGCGCGGCTCCACCACGCGCATGAACGGCGGGGCGAAGGGGAAGTTGTCGGGGAAGCTCAGGTGCAACAGGATGGCCGGCACACCCATCTCAACCATATCTCTGGCCAGGGGCGAGTCGGGATCAATCACATGCAGGCGTACGTGCCACTCGAACAGGCTATCGTTGACGAGTTCCACCTGAGAAGATGGTAGGATGTTAGTAATTGTTCTATAAAAAGAGGATTTTCAAATCAAAATCAAAAGAGTCCTTACCGTGAAGACAGCATCGTTCTTGGTCTGCAGTCGCTCCATTTCGCGGTATTCCTTCATTAGGCGGCGGGATCGAATCGTCTGATCCGGCGCCGCCACCAATTGGCGTTCTCTCGTCGGCGCCACCCTGTGAGATGGATAGAAAGTACAGAGATCAGCTCTTTCAAATTAAAGATGGGTGATTCTTTCATGAAGCTTGCCGAATACAATTTGATTTCGTTGTTTTTAAAACACTTACTTATGATCTTGTCGTCGCCGCTTGCCTGGGGAATCCCAAACAGCCTGCTCGGCAGCCATTCGAACTACAGCATTCTTGGAGGCACCGCAGGATCCAGATCTCTGCTCCACCGCCCATTGCGACGCCTCCTGCCAAAGAGGGTGATGCCCAGTCTTAATTTCAATGATAAAGATCACTCGATTTCTTTCAAATCAGCTGATATTTGGCCTGCGGCACTTTTGTTGTTTCATGCGGCGCTCGTCATGCATCTCTGTGTGCAAACGCTGTGCAACACTAAGGGCGCGCAATTCAAATTGACTCGCTGATACGGCAAAGTGGAAATAAATGTTCACATGTTTTGTATTCGTATGATTTTTAATTGATATTATTTACTTGTGAGGATCTTATTTCGACAATAAAATTGAAATGTAAATCTGGAGCATAAAATATTTGTATGTTAAAAGATCTTAAATAACAATTTTATTAGCCAGATTAGAAGAATTTAAATATGCAAAAACAACATATCCTAAGTAACCATTGATGAATTTAAATATCAAAAGTCCCCAAGTAAATTGAAGTACGACCAGTCAATCAAAATGCGATAATAGACACATGTTACATTTATTTATTATGCATAGCTTAAAATGAAAGTGCGAATTTCGAGGAACACACTCATGTTTACAAGCTGATGTTGTAATTTGGTTTCTTGATGGTTTGTTTAAATTTAACAAAAATCACAACAAATTATAATAACACAGTCGAACCAAGATATCAGACTAATTGATTCTGTAAATCTTTTGTAACTTAAAAATATGCGCTAGGCGATTGAAATTAATATGGAAAAGTGCTGTTCATCGTACTTGTTTTTTCGTTTCTGTTCAACTAAATAATACTTAATTATCCATTTTGTATTCGGCGAAACTTCCGATTTACTGATGACTAAGAGCTAGAGTTACACTTTAAGCTAATTTGTTGCTTGATGCGCGTTTTTCCTTTGTTTCCTTTGCTGTTTTATTATTTCTTGTTGTTTGTTTCTTAGAATTCGTATTGTTGCTTTGGATGGTTTGCAATTGAAATCGTTCGTTACTTGACAAGTAGATGAAACAAAGAGAGAGTATAAAGATGGATAGATGGCTTGAAGTATTACTATGAGCGAACTTTGCTGGGTGGCTGAATATTAAATTGCATTGGTTGGCAAACGCAGAGCATCTGAGCAGTTCCTTGCGGTCCGGAAGCGGCGCTTAACCATCGGACAGGGCGGGCGTCACCCATCCATACTTCTCGTGCGTCTTCACCAGCGAACGGAACGACTCCTCCGCCTGGCGCCTGTGGAGCGATCACAGAGTGCAATCACAAATGATATTGACATAAGATATATTTCCTTACCGAGTGAACTCCTTTGTACTCTTTGGCTTCCGCATGATCCTGCCCTGACCCTTGACCACGCTGGCTGCGAACTGCATGATGACCGCCTCCACCGTATAGGCACTAGCCCATCCGCGAGGCGTTAACAGCTCCATGCAGATGGCACCACCCTCCATCACGTAACCCTTCTCGATGCGCGGCTCCACCACGCGCATGAACGGCGGGGCGAAGGGGAAGTTGTCGGGGAAGCTCAGGTGCAACAGGATGGCCGGCACACCCATCTCGACCATATCTCTGGCCAGGGGCGAATCGGGATCAATCACATGCAGGCGTACGTGCCACTCGAACAGGCTATCGTTGACGAGTTCCACCTAAGATGGTAGGATGTTAGTAATTGTATAAAAGGAGGATTTTCAAATCAAAATCAAAAGAGTCCTTACCGTGAAGACAGCATCGTTCTTGGTCTGCAGTCGCTCCATTTCGCGGTATTCCTTCATTAGGCGGCGGGATCGAATCGTCTGATCCGGCGCCGCCACCAGTTGGCGTTCTTTCGTCGGCGCCACCCTGTGAGATGGATAGAAAGTACCGAGATCAGCTCTTTCACATTAAAGATGGGTGATTCTTTCATGAAGCTTGCCGAATACAATTTGATTTCGTTTTCTTTAAAACACTCACTTATGATCTTGTCGTCGCCGCTTGCCTGGGGAATCCCAAACAGCCTGCTCGGCAGCCATTCGAACTACAGCATTCTTGGAGGCACCGGAGGATCCAGATGATCCGACTGCTCCACCGCCCATTGCGACGCCTCCTGCCGAAGAGGGTGATGCCCCGTCGTGATTGTTGTTATTATTATTGTTGTTTATATTCGGACTGCTGCCAGTGGCGCCATCGACCTTGTCATTGTTGTTATTATTAATGTTATTATTATGGTTGTTGTTATTATTGTTATTGCTGGACTTGTGGAAGATTTTGCGGAATGCAGTGACTACTCTCTCCTTGGAACGCGACGACATCTTGGCTGGGATTGGCTTGGTCTCTTGGCTCCCTCGGTCTCCGACGAGTGGATTTCTTGTGGTTTTGATTGTGTGCTTCTGAGTTACTTGAGCGGTGGCTTTTGATTTAGTAGTTTACAAGTACTTCGTGGGCGTGGTTGTTCAGTCTTCTTCATTAAATGGTTCCTGGTGCAATGTGGGCGTGTGAATTTGTTCTGAAAGTGCATAAGAGCGAAATAGTTAGCTGAATTAAGCTGATTAAGTACCATCCTATAATACGGTAGAACTTCCACTGAGGCTACATTCCTCGTAATTTAAGAAAATAAATATGGTTTAGTACATTTCTTAGTGTGAATTTAAGAATAATGTTTAAGCTTTTGTGGTTTTGCAAACTCGTAAATGGCCTGAGCGTCATAAGAAAAATGTCGACATCAACATTTTCTTGGGTCGAGCTTATAAAATTAACATACTTGCGCATGCTAAGGATGCCATTACTTGGAATTTGATTCCCTCGAGCTATTTTCATATTTTAGCAGTCCCTCCCTCCCTCCCAACCAGCACAATTATGCGACCTTGAACTAGCGCCCACACTTGTAAGCCACAACACAACAATAACCGGAGATACTTTACCATGTCTGGCAGTCGTGAGCACAAGCACACATCCTTGGCGAACTTTTCAAGTGAATAACAAGACCGCCAACGAAATATGTTAAATACTCCCCTTAGCGAAACAAAACGAATCACAACGACGGCTTTCAAAAAAAAAAAGGACGAAAAAAAAATTTATTTTGTCGCAGCTATGGGTTTGCCTTAAAGCAAGGATTACAATATTCACTAAAAAAACAGATATGAAGCGAATAATGAGAACTGGCTGGAAAGGAGGAACATGGAAAACAGGCCTTACATTTAAAAACAATATTTATTCAACAATGTATATAATCTTTACATGAATCCGCCAGAAGTTATAATCTTTTCATCCCTAATTTCGGTGCCACAGCACCCGAGGGCTCCAACTTGTTTACTAAAATTTCACACAGCCTCTGAAGGGACTTTCCTCCGACTAATATCTTTTATTTTCTGAGCTGCAGATGCCGTGCAAAACATGAACTCCCCTTTTATCACCACACTGGATTGTCCGAGGTGTTGACGTGGACTTGCCAAATTGTTTGCCTTTCGCATAATTAGCTTTCGCCCCAGTGCTCGAGTCTCGAAGGGGATTTCTTGGTTCACCTCCGACCTCCTGGACGAAAGCCAAGACCAGGAACTCTGTGACCAAGGACACCAGATGTGGGCGTTACATTTTAATGGTCGTTGCTGGGACAAAGGGAGGACTATTATTATTATAAGCGCACAGATAATAGTAAACTGAGCCAAGAGCCAAGACCCAGGAGATCAGATAGAATTGCTTCGAGGAAGCACACGAAAAGCAGCCAAGAATTTGGGGTGGAGAATAATTTAAAGCATTTGTAGACTTAAAAAGAACTTCGTTAAACACAATGGCTATAAAATTAGTTGTAAAGAGCACAGATCCTATTTTGTTCAGAATTAACTGAGCCTTACTGCATTACACTAATTATAGTATATAAAATAATATGTCTATAATAATATTTTATATTTATTTTTACTTCAATCCAAATATCCGTAGTTACCATTAGCATTCGTATTTTATTCAGGTCACGTTGCTAAAGAAATTTTCTTTAGCAACTTTATTTGTAAGTTTACAAATGATGAATAATTGATTGATTAATGACCGTGACTGGAAAAGGGAATCGAATCCCTTAGGTGGACCCATGAACTCATTAAGAGTTCATCAAGCTCAAACTATTCGAGACTGGGAGTGGTCTATTTTCCAAAGTCCTCCCTTTTTCCGCCCAGTTATGGGCCATTTCCTTTCTGCATCTGTTGGGTGCCCGACTAAAAGTATTTTTAGAGAAAACTTTTTGCACTTTTGCTTTCAGCCACTAAAAGGAAAAATAAACACTGACCGAGGCCGAAACAAAGGCGCCACAAGAATCCGCCCCCAAAAAAAAGTCCACAAACATTGGCGAAGGGGAACAAAGCGCGCTGCAGTCACGTAGGAAACTCTATCTGACTCCGAGCACACATTTCTGGAGTTTTTTCGTCATTTGTTTAACCAAATAAATGTCAACAATGTTTGACGTATTTGTAGCCTCTTAAGGCAAACTCTATAAAAAACAGGCTGACTCGGATCGGGATCGGTTCGGATCGAATATAAATATATATTACATATATTAATGCCAATAAGAGTTTTGAATAATTGTTTAAATATATGTATATCGAATTCGAAACGACACACCCTAATGCAGTTCTATACACTTGGCGACCAATTGACTGCGTCCGTTGAAATCACTCTAGTCACACAGATATATGTACAATCTTATCTGGCGCCACAAAAATCGATATGAGCAGACCAAAAGCTACACCTCTCCAAATAAAACCGCTGCCCATAAACCCAGTTTCCCCTCTCCTTCATTCAACCCAATCTATAACTGACCTACCCCGCACGGATATTTAATAATAGCCTCCGGGACTGACTGGGCTGGCTTGTCGCAACCAATGATATTTGCAAATCCGAATATAGATAGCTGCCAAGTGTCGTTAAATCAAGTGGTAAACACTGTATCCAGCTATCTTTTGTGCTTGATGGATTTTTAATTGAGTTTCCCGACGGAAACGACTTGCTTGGTATCGAAATGTTAAGTTGGTTTCTTCCCTACAATATTGTTACAAATTATTCCACAAGTATATTATCTGCTTACTTTTCAGATTATGACAGATAACTTTGATTCGAAATGTTTGAAAATAATCGACTCAAGTAACCTTTAATCTACAGGATTTAAAAGCGTGGGAAAATAAACAAAGGCCACAAAGTTAACGTACATTTACCTGCAGGTATATTTACCTGCTATTATACAATAGCACTAATAAATAAATACATGTAAATCATACATATTCGGTGGGTGTACAAACAACTCGGGTCATGTTTATTGTTGTTTAATTTCATGCTAATTTTGCCGGCAGTCGCATGCAAATTTGCAGTATGCAAGCACGAAAGTAAAAGGTAAACCAAACCAAAACTGGGAGAAAGGCAAAAATGTTTAAATTAAGAAAAAACAAGAAATATAGAACTGTGTCAGCTTTAAATTATTCTGGGGATGCCTTTGGGCGTTATTCTGTTTTCAGCTTATTTATTGATTTTTGTTTCTGACGACATTTTTGCCGTGCAATTCGAAGTGAAATGCATTAAGAAGAAAGGTTTACATTTAAATACACCTATAAAAATTGATGTTATGCTTATGTTACTAACTAAATGTAGTTTTTTCATTTAGTATGCTCTAATTTATAAATATTTTGCATTTAAATTTAAAATATCGTATTTAATTTCGACAAGGTTAATGTATTTTTTAAATGTATTAATAATATAAGTTTTTAGACCTCTTCAACACACAACAGCAAATTTAAGTTCTGAAATGTGTGGTTCTTATTGGTCTCACTGAGAATTCGCTTGTTCGGCTGGTCTTGTTCTTGAACAAGACTTGTTTAACAACAATTTACCGGGTGATTTCTTCAAGTGCTGAAAGCTTGCGAGAGAGGTCGTTAATCAACTGTTTGCTGCAGGCAGCAGAACAATGCGGAAATATTTGCACAGGGGAAAAGGGGAAGGCTTGATCGGCGAGAGAGAGAGAGATGCTGACTAATGGCCCCTGCAACAGTTCTTTGTTCCCAGCCATTAGCGAACACCTACTTTGGCACACACCCACATCCACCGAGAATTAATCCCCCCGTGCCTTGACCATCAAGTGTGGTTGCCATGGCATTCAGCCCCGCTCCTCAGGTTTTCTGCCACACCACTTACACTTATCCTATCGTCAGTGATGGCAAGGCAGCGTGAAAAGTAGCTATGTGCATAGCAAGAATGGGTAGAAAATGCTAGGGAACTATCAAATTGAAAGCAAAACTGGGTTGAATAGGTAATGTGTAAGGTAAAATGGTTATATCACGATATCATCGATGAAGTGCTGCGAAATATATCATACCTTGCTATCATACCTAAAGTAAGTTCCATATTAGTTTCAGCTATTTAATGATACAAATACAAATATTTAATGATACAAGATACGCTTGAAAGAAATTCAAATGGAATAGTTTGTCTATGGTACGCACAGTATAAACAAAATTTGTTATTCATAGCCAACTTGCCAACACCGTTGGTCATCCTGTACCTCCCACTTGGGCGCCCCTTCTACAGCTGCTCTCGATACTGACGATGGCATTGTTCTAGATGGAAGTCCGAGGGTCACCGCTTGTTACGGCTTTGTTAATTTATTTATAAACAATTCCTCGCTCGGACTCTGGTGCACATGCAAATTGAATTAAGCCCGGATTGCTTTTCTCTTTCCGTTTTTTTCCATCGACATAGGAAGCTTTTAAATGTGCATTCAGCGTTAATCAAGGCCAGGCGTCAGCCTCACAATCGGTCTCCTTTATTTCCTTGTCGTTCATGCTAACCAAATCGAAGGGCTTTGTCATCCGATAAGGTCGACGAACTCTTTCTTTCCACGCCCAATAATACCCGTAAACTGACTAACAGACAGTGACTGATGCTGATGGCTTGACCCCGTTGTTATGGTGTCCCCAAAAAGATACATAACGCAGCGGAGCTCACCCCCATCTGACCTTGGAAATGTCTCTGTTAGTCTGTTTATCAATATCATGTGGCGCCGTAACACATGCCACACACGAAGCGAAAATAGCAACAAGAAGCCTGGCAATCGTCAGGATGCAGAACTCGCCGAACTATGAAATACCCTTTAAAATTCGCATAATTTGTGCTATATATGATGCCTTTTCTACTATATTGACTTGATTCATACTGAATTTGATGAGCTTCCTTTGCCATTTGTAGATGTAAGAAACTTCCATACTTTCCCTTTAAAACGACCTGCTTAAATATCAAACACTCTTTTTAGTAAGGATATACAAACCTTGCCACATTTTTTATGTTTTTATTAAGACTCCGGCAGGCACATTTAGCACGTACATACAAAACAGAGGTCTCCTAGACACCCGAGATGAAAAGCCTGGGTCTAAGCGCTCCTTTTTCCCTACAACGGAATGGGTTTTGCCTGGTTCACTGATGGCGCGTGTTTCATTCGAACGGAAGCCATTTATGAAATTGATTGCGACAAGAGAGCAACAAAAGCAAAAACATCAGAAGCCACAACAATAACCACATCTCACGGGTTAAAAGTAGACTTTGATACGGACACATTGGAAAAGGGATATACGCGTCATTTGATGACGCAAGCAGCTGAGTTGCGGCTCAGTCTGTTGAGTGTCCATGGAAATGCACAGATAAAAATCACCAAAATGATGGGTTTATTATGGAAGATTACATGGAAGATTACATGGAATCTTCAGGCTGAAGAATTCGCGTTTCCAGCGCTCCTGCACTGTACCAACTATAGTCCAAAGCTGTGCTATAAATATTCTTTTTAAAATCTTGATGATTTTTTTCAGTGCGACTGCGTCTATCTGGATAGCTTGTGTGTGAAGCGAGCGACCTGTCAATTTTGCTTTTGTCGGGTGTCAAAGTTAAGCACTTTGGATAGTGGTTATTGCACGCGAGATAATCTTCAAGTGCTTAATGCTCAGGGTGGAGCGGAAACCACTATTAAATTTTGGATAAATGCTCATGCATCGTTGACAAATATACAGCAGCTGTATAAAAACGAAACTTTTTTTTGTAAAGAATTAATATTCATTCAGATACTACAAATTTAAAATATTGCACAATTTTTACAAGCACATATTATGTTCCACAGGAGAGCTATGCCCGCTGACGTCAGCGTTAGACCTGGGGGCAACTTAAAGTATAAACGGACTGAGCTGGACACACGGAAATGGTTGTTGTAAGTGCTACCTGCCGCATTGATTATCCTCGGTGAAATTGTTTATCACCTGCCACGGGCACTCCCACTCATGTAAAATGCGTAAATTCATGCGATGGCAGGAAAGTTCATCTAATTGCCGAAGACCCTTTGGTCTTTCGCCCTATTTATAGAGTTCCCGGGGGTATCCTTAAGCCCTTTCCCGACTCCGTGCGCCACTTTCAGGGGTATGCATAATCAATTTATGCGTGTGCCGGTCTGGGTCTATAAATTAATTCAGGCGTTAAAATAAAATGCCCACTCGGCGGGTCCATAAAAAGTTGATGTGCCAAAGTGCACACACACCCAAGCTTAGCGTCGCTGATCAAGTGCGATTTAGATGCACAACAGGGTACCAAATACAGTGGGGCCTCGATTTACTTTATCGAGATAGTACAAATAATTTCCACGTTTTTTGAGATAAATGATTTATATTTGCTTTAAATAAATCTGATTAAATAAAGCGTCCCAGTCTAAATTTATTTTACTTTCTTTTCTTCTAAAACAGGTTTACCAAATGCACATCGTATTTGACGCACAATCAAAAATTGTAAATTTGTCATTAAGATGTAGGTTTTATTCAGCAGAGATAAACGTGCAGAGCAATAAAAGAAAAAGTAAGTCATTTTTTCTTGGGAAATGCGTCAACGATGAATGAGTCTCTACTGTAAAAGAGGATGCAAAGCGCCATGGCGCCTGTCTAACTGTATTTAAGAAGAAAGTGGAGATAGAGGAATGAGATAAGATAGAGCAGGCAGGGAATATAATTTATCGGCAAAGCTTATCCTTCTCTCCCTCCCGCTCGTGCCAACACAGCGCTCTGATTTCATTCATGAATACCAAATAATGTGGAGAAGCCTTTCCGACTTCGTGGCCCCTTCTCCACTTACACTCACAAATGCATAAGTATGTATGGGTGTATATATGTATTTATAACCATGTTTGTATGCTGGTGGGCGTGAAAATGTCAGCAGTAAATACCATTTGAGCATTTTCCGTTGTGGAGCTTCCACACATTTGCTTAGATTTATTTCCACAATCTCTCGTTACCCAGCTTTTCGGCGTTTCTTTTCATCTTAGTTGTCCCAGGCAATAAAGGCAAACAACAAGTACAAAAAAGGAATTAAATAACAAACAAAATAGGAAAAGTTTTCCTTGTTCTTTTTCGGGACCCCTTTTCCTCTTTGAAAGGGATTTTTAATAATCTTTAACTTTTTCCATCTTAAAGGAAGTGTTCTGAAACTCAGTGGGGTTATGTACCAGGTATCATTTAAAAAAGGCAAGCATCCAAATTATCTATGTACACTTTTTCGTTATCTTAAGTTTAAAATTTAAAATAAAATATAAAATATTGTTAAAAAATTTTAAGAAAAATGCGTTAGCAAAGACAGCAAATTATAGTTAAGTTAAAACAAAAATTGGCCTATTATTTGCATAACTGACCAATTGTGTTTAAGGTTTCATTTTCAAATTTCTGGGGGGTGTACGCAGAATTATGCGAGTAAGTGTACATATGTAAGTAAAAAATTACTCAGCAAACTGATAAACATTTTGTGACTCGAGAGACTCAAAGTATAAATTTCTAAAGAGGGCATCTTAAATTAAGAACTTGACCATGACTGCAGCCTTGGGAAAGTGGCTTGCACTGCAAGAAAAAAGCGTCAACAAAAGAACTCTTGAAAATGTTCAGTATCAAGTTCAATGAAAAGCTGGCATTGGCAGAGCAAGATAGAGGCAGCATCCCACCCTTTCGCGCTTGCGAAGAGATACCAATTTCAAGCAATGTCAAAAGCTAGAGTGCAATGAATAGGACAAGCACAAACATGTGGACAACCCACCGTTTATTTGACAGGCTTGTTTGTTAGTGTCATGCTTCAATTGAAAATCGAAGGGGAGGAAGGGAGACGGAGAGACAGGGGTAGCATGTGTAACCCACAACGTTCTATTTGTAAGAGTGAGAGGTCAAGAGCTTTTAATTGGCAAATTGTTGTAATACACCAAAAACAAAAAGGGATAAGCGATAAGGAGTAAAGGAGATGAGGGCTAAGGAGAGGTAACAAAAGCGGCAGAACACTCACCGACTTGCCAAGTGCAAAATGCAATTCGCTGTTCTTATGTTTCTTCACACGTTCGTGCTTATCAGCGTTCCGTTTTATTCACGATTTTCGTTTCTTTCGTTTCCTTTGCCACTCGCACAGACAAACAAATAATAACGACGGGAAAGACAATCGAATGCAGTTCTTCCCAACAATTATATTTTCTATTGCGCGCTAGCGAAAAGCAATAACGTTCGCCGTTTCGATACGACTTTTGGATTATTTCCTGGCCTGGACACTGGAGCACCAACTTTTCGCTGCACTGCACTTTTTTTCGCCCGCGAGAGCGGTAGAGATGTAAAATAACATCTTTGCATCGAACAGCGATGTATCTTGGCGATAGTGGTCGGTTCCCTTTTTGTTATCGATGTTAAGCGATGCATCGGTTTATGTCTACATTCTACACCATCACCAGTTACGTATTTTAGCGAATATACCAACCCCATCCGCGCGGTTTTCAAAACACTAACAATAATGAATTATTGAATATTCAGTTTATAATATGCATCGAAAGAAATAAATATTATAATTCCTTTTTTGTTATTGTTTATATTTTCAATTCGCAGAGCCCGTATAGCCCCTTAAAAAAGTCAACCTTTGTTTGGTATCGCATAGTTTACGTTTATTTTGTTTGAGAAATGTCTAGAACACCAATAAAGTAAATTCAGTAGCAAACAAGTGGGATTAGTACTATTAAATATCCACTTGTCGCTCGCATTTATTGCTTCTTATGGCTTTCCTGGACTTAGGAAAATGTCTATATAAATACCAGTAATAAGAGTATATTAACCATTTCGGATATGGAAAAGGTTATACAATCCAAATGCTCTTCAAATAACGGTAGTAATTGATTATGAGTATTTGCCTCCATTTCATTGTTAGTAAGTAATTCGTTACAGTTTAATAATGGCTTTACAAACAATATAATACTGCGCATCTGCAACAGATTTGTTATCATTAGGATGCTACATAGCCAACATACCATAGGAAAACAATCAAAAGTAGCTGCTACATACTAATCAACAAATGTTATTTTCCCCTCCAACGGGTAATTGTAGTTTTTAAATATTTCTTAAATATTCTCAAGCACTTTGAATAAATATTTACGTGGCTTAAAAATAATTCAAATTTCATATTTATCTTGTGTGTACGTTTTCAACGGAATCTCAAAATTGCAAGGAAGATATTTGTTTGCTTAGTAGTTTTTATACGTTATATCTAGAATAATATAGCTAAAGATTAGGAAGTGTGCCATTTGAAAATAAAGAAATGAAAATTAGGAAAATCAAAACAAAAGGAAATAATAAATTTGCTTGGGTTTCGTTTATTTTCGTATAATTTTTTAAAGATCTTAGCTAATAAATTCTGCTAGGAAACAATAAAATTAAAAATTCTTTAAAGAATAATATCGAGATTAAAGTTTGATTTTGTTGATTTTAATACAAATTAAACTTACAGGACTACAAAATGAACTCGACTAACGACGTACGAAAAACAATGACGATTTATAAATTTAAATCTAAACAAGGTTCAAGGCCCGAGCTGAGGGAAGTTTTCTTAGCGAGAAATTTGCACAATGTGGATATGTCTCTGCGTGGATTCTGGAAAACTTGAAGGCTGTGTCAACTCTGGCTTGGTCCCTTCCCCAGCTGAAACCCTTTTCTCTAAATTCACATAGTCCGAAACTAAATGTTAATAACTAGTTTACATTGTAAGCTGCATCTCACATAAAAAGTAATGTACATTGGTTTTATGTTCTAATGTGTATAACTAGATCTGCCTTTTCTACATCCACATCTTGGTGTTTGTTACCCCCGAATAACAGCAAATTGAACAGCTTTATGAATTTTGGTTTTCGTTATACCACTCTATAGATTTCCACGAGTATTGGTTTTATGTATTATGTTAATGTATTATGTATTATCCCTTTTTACTAATGAAGTTTAACCTTGGCTTTTATACGGTTTCGCACTGTATAATAGTGAAAGGTGCAGAGGTATGTTTGCATGAGTTATAAGATGATCTCCGTCGAGCTCTGCTGCAGTGGATCGCACTGGTAGGACTCGGAGTTTGGTACCGGCGAGTACTTGGTGTTCTTCTTGCTGGAAGCTGCGGGATTCAAGGGTGCAGCCGTAGTGGTGGTGTAGCTATAGGTGGTTCCACATCCATTCAAACTGGTGACAGTGCTGACTAGTCCAGTTCCTGGAAATTTGGCTACCGTCACAACACTGGCTGTCAATGTGGCCGTGGAGGAATCATTACTTCCTGTGGTTCCTGACCCCCTTTTGGCAGTGGTTTTCCTGCGTACTGGCGTCTCCTGCAGCACGGCTGACTTCCTTATGGTCTGCTGCAGCAAGGCATTTACGTCGATTGCTGGCCAGGCGACCAGCGAGACACTTCGTCATAAGGAGTTATCCACAGGAGAAGATCCGCGTTTATGCTTGCCATGGGGATTGCGATTCCAGTGCTTGCAGGACGGTTGCTCCACTTCCTTCTCTTTTGAATCCTTCGCCTCCTTGTTCTCCAGCTTATCCAGTTTATCTCCTTCTTTGGTGGGAAAAGAAGTACCGCCTCCAGCGGCGGATGACAGAGAAAAGTACTCCGCTGATTGGCTTAATGAAGAGGCATCCGCATCGGTTATGTTGCCTCCGCCGATATCACTTCTCATGGTGTGATCTCCATGATCCTGGTCCATAAAGGAAGACCTGTGGGTGCTAAGGGGTGTCAGTGTACTGCTATGCATATCGTCACCATCTTGCGAAGGTGTAATGGTATGATCTGCAGCTGTACAGAAACTTTCCCGTTGTCCCGTGGTCTCGTCGTCTTCATCATCCGCTTCCTCCTCATCTTCCTGGGAACACGAGCCACAACAGCAGCTTGAATTCTGACAAGAGCAGAAACTTGCTCTCCTAGAACCGGGAATGCATTGGTGACACTCCGCTGCCACAGTCATTTCATGGGGTTCCTGTAGATCCTCATCCAAACTGCTGCAGGAACAGGAACTTGAACAACTGCTGCAGTAATCCTGTCCAGCCTCAGCTATAAACCTTTTTCTCTTGATGCGTACACACTCATTTCGCGCTGGAGCGGAGGCAGGATTTCCCCTTTTTGTGGAGCTGCTGGAACTATTCGTAACTGCTGGCTGAGTTAGTTGGGTCTCATCTTCTGGTAAATGGTGGGAGCCCATCTGCACGTCGTCATCATCTTCATCGCGAGACAGTTCATCTGTTTCAATTGTGGTATTGGAATTCAACGAACCCCTCCTGTGACGATGTTGTTCTCGAAGAGGAGCCATTATAATGGGTTTTACGCCCTCACTGGCCACCTTATACGGAAAATTCGAGGTGGCCGTGCTGCTGTTGTTTTCCTCTCCGTCCTCGCTCATCGTTGCTGCATCGATTTCTATGGCAATGGCCTGATGATGCATTGCCTCATCACTAGAGTCCAAGGAAGACTTGTTGTTGTTAGATGGAAGCATTTGTTTGTGATTCGTCTGCTTAATTTGCAGATGCTTCTGATGATGATGACTCCTTTTCTGGTGCAGCAGAGCTCGTCTCTTTGTGCTGCTATAGTGACAATGGTGGTGGTGGTGATGATGCCTATGGTGATTGCAGTGGCAGTGGTGATGATGGGTGGTGATCACACAGCAGCAACTCCCACCCTCCAATCTAGTTTGGGTGGCATTATTTCGCTTCCTGCGGCAGCATCCACTTGCCTCCTGAGCCCCAATCAGTCTCTGCTCTTTGGAAGCCGGGGAATGGACAATGACGACCTCCAAGGCAGCTGCCATGCTGCTATCATCCTTACTCTTGCCACTGCCTCCTGGTCTGGGCAACATCTTGTTATTATTGTGATATTGAAACGCACGATTATCGTGGCACTGACCAAAGTCCAGCACCTTAAAGTGCTCGTCATCCGCTCGAGCCGTCAGCAGATGGTCGTCTCCGCTGCTGCTCACTGTGACGGGCAGCGAAAGCTGATGCTCCTCGGATTGGGATGTATGTAGGTCGTGGGGATGGATGTGCTGTGGCTGTTCTTCGGGGGCAAACTGCTAATCGCCGCGGCGCAGATCGCGCGGCTTGGAATTCTTACGGTAGAACCACACCTGTGACAGGATCGCTATGTCCAAGCTGACCTGAGGTTCAACATAAATAGTACACCATTAGTGTTCTGAGAACATATACTTCTAAGAATTTATAAAACACTTGCCTGCAGCGTGCCACAGATCCAGAATTGCGATGGTGCTTTTCTAACAATAAAGTAACCAGTCTTAAACATATCACCGAGCGTCCACATGATCACCATGTGTATGCTCATTCCATATGTCGATTTATTCTTAAAGTTGCGCAGAAATTGTGGCGCCCCTGCATGCAAGAGAAATAAAAACAAGATTGATATATAGCACCATCATTTTGATTGGTTTACACTCACCCAACATGGCTTCAGTAAAGACGGCAACGAAACCCATGGATTCCATGAACCAATGTACGGACAACATCAGATATGTTACGGCGGCACCAACGGCCCACACGACTAGCATAAAGTCCAGATACGATTGGAAGTCTGTCCAGTTCCAAAAGTATTTGAAGTCCAGGTCTGAAAAGCAAATAAATTCATGATAAATGATTGACTTCAACCATATCTTCACTAACAACCAGCTCAATGAGTTAGTTCACCCAGCAACTCAATCCTACCTCGAAAAACTTGTACTACTCTTTTCTTCATCTTACCATGATTGAAATAAAGTGCAAACAATGCATGCTATTTCACTTAGCTACAGTAGGAAAGCAAAAGGTCATGACCCCAGCAATTTAAAACTCTACCAATCATTCACAGCCAGAACCAGGCCAGGCTACACCAGAACGACTGCAGAGGGGAAGCCAGTTGGAAATCAATTTTCATTATCTCTGCCAGCTTTTAGGCGCTGCACAATTTACGACCAGCCATGTACAAAGAAGCCCAAGGCGTGCCAATATAATTAGCTCATGTCGGTGTGGGTGTATATTGGTTCTGCTCTCTGGTTCGCTGATCAATTTACCGCCTGGAACCGTAGCTCCTAACCCAGTTTCTTGTTTTTCTAGTTTCTGATAAGAAGTAACGATGGAGAAGAAATAAATGTGGCAAATGCGGCAAACGAGCTTTTCGCTCAATAAAGATATGGTTTGATAAAAGCAGCAGAAGGTACTTCGCTAATGGAATTACAATGCCCTAACTTCCCACACTCCCATTTGATTTTATTTCAATCTGCTCTGCAAACTGACACAGGAAACGGCCGTCAATTGAGTGAAAAGCTGTTTGTACTCCGAATGTGTCAGCCAAAGCATATATGGATGTTATGCTAAAGTCTTGAACCGGAAATCAATGTAAGCTGCAGACTCTCCCTTCTTTGCCCATCAATATACCTAGACATGTCGACTTGTTAAGTATTATGAAGTCAAGGCCGTGGAACCAGCTGACTCACCATTGAGATAGTGCCGGGAGCGAACTCGCTTCAGGACGCTGCCACCCGCTTCGGTGGATACAGAGGCGCCCGTATCCGTGTCCGTCATCACTTTGGGCAAATGCAGTTCATCGCCTGGAAGAAGAGGAGGGCAAGTTGACATGTTTATCCTCCGGGTGACAGGCTTTAAACGGCTGATGGGACTCACCTCGCAGGGCGTGCTCGCGGTTATTGGCATTAACTCGCTTCACCTTCACGCACAGATGGATCATCAGGAACATGGTCACGTTCATCACGACACTCTGCACCAGCAGTGGAAGCTCGTAGCGGCTGGAGAACCTGCAATCCAGAGGGAAATTGGGTAAAGGTCAATCGGAAAGGTCAGCTCAAAATGACATTTTAATTGACTGCCCTATCGAGATGCGGTTGTGTCCTTGGCGGTATATCATTTCCATATAATTAGGACGTGTTGTTCGAGGAATTTAGTTCGAAATTGTAAAACAAACACAATTGGAAAGTTAATTTGGAGTGGCTTTTTTTAACCATTCGCCAGTTACAGTCCCAACTGAATCAATGCTTGATGATTAGACACACATTAAAAAGAAATACGGAAGGTTATCTTAACATATTACTTATTTATGAGACTCAATGCTCTCTCCACAGCACCCGAAATCATAAAATATAATTATTATTTATCACCCTGGAGTTGACAAGTGAATGCTGCACAATGTAGTGTTGATTACAGCTAATTGACAGGTGCTAAGGTGGCGCCCGAACAGGGACAACAAGTGATTGATGTGCGGCCAACTGCATAAATTACTCCCGAACCAAATCGATTGTAAGGGCCCAAGGAGTAGGTGCTGGAAAAATCCCAGCACTGTGTCAAGCGGCACTGTCATAAATCTGACAGATGCCAAGTGGGTGAAAAAGGGTCCCCGAGCACAAACAACAAACAATGGGTGAAACGTGTTGGGCATTTGGCAAGGCCCCAAACAAATGCCGAGCAGCCAAAGGCAAGTCCCCAGATTCGCTGGGGATTTGTTGTGATGAAAGTCCTGATGTCCAACCAAAAGTCATTCCCCAATGTTATTAAAAAAATACGACAATTTGTCGGCATTTCACTGGCGCAGATTAGTGGAGCCAACTGCTTTACTAAAGCCACAGCTGTAGCTCGCAATCACAACAGCAAATAGCATACATTTCCGCGTTTCTTCCGATTACCAGATAGTAAATTGCGGAAAGCGCGGAAATTGTGCCACGGGGACTAATCGCTCTGGCGGGGCATCGGAACTCGATTACCAGTTGGGCCAAGTCAATGCCATGCCACGGCTTCAACTAAATCTCCATAAATACATTTTACACTTCGATTGGGCTAGAGCAATTCAAGAAATTTACTTTTGCAGGGGTGCCTTTCCACCTGCATTGATTTTAAATTAAATATTTAACATTAAATATTTAAAATAGCAATGCTTAATAAAGAAAATGCTATCCTAAGCTCTGCCCCGACACCCACAAAATCATAGCAACAAAGCGTGCTTTTTGAGTTGGTATAACAACTGCAAATTTCTGAAATGTTAATATTTTCAGTGCAAACACTCCAATTTGTACGCTCTGGACGAGAGAACTAACACCCCAAACATCGCTGTGCCTTCGTCACTAGTGCAAATGGTTAACTTTACCTTTTCAATTGGCAAAAGCTGAAAAAACACACCGGCACCTCCTTCCACCCACGGGCATAGCATTTGCACGCTTCAACGTGTAAAAAATGTCGTAAAAAATCGATAAAATCGTATACGTGCATTACAAACAGGCATGAACACATATACGAGTATACCGTGCCGCATTTGGCGGTGTGCCTGAGCCTGCAATGTAAACAATTTTCCAACAAGCGGGCAGCAGCACCACCCACTTTTCACCTGCATTTTCAGGCTCACTTTCACTGGCAATTTGCTCGACTAGCCGCAGCAATTTGACTAAATAGGCGAGCCCCGAAAATGTCACTTAGGCTTGATGAAAGTTTTATTGATGGAATTTGTCGGCGGGGCTGGGAAATTAAGTCACCAAAATGGAGCCAAGCAATTTGCAAGCTGTTATACATGTGTTAGGGCTTTGTTCAGCACCAACCTTTTGTGTCTGTTCTAGCCATAATTAAAATTCCGCGTTGCCTTCGGCGCCTTGTTTACTCAAGTGGGGGTGCGTTTTGTCTGCCTGAATTACACTCGCTGTCGCCTGGCTATGGCTTATGAAAAGTAAACAATTATTGCATAGGTAGGTTGCCGAAAAAAACCAAACACCTTTATATGTCAGCAGAGGGACTGCTTATATTATATCTTATTTATATTCCAATTATCTTCCAATAAATGCGACTAAAATATGCTCCCAGCTATTGTCCTATAGTTCCGACCGCGCCTGTAGGCGATTTTGTGTAAGCCAAGGCTGGCGCTGTGCGCTTAACACAAATTTCATTTGGCCCAACTGGTGTGGACGCCTGTAAGTAGGCTGCACTCGTCGTGGGCCGAAGTCCTCATCATTGTCCCACCGCTGAAGGGCTCCTAACTAACGGAACCGAAAGCACTTGAGGCCGTACATTCCGGTTATTTCGGAACCACTGAGCAGAGTGTTGGCCACGTTAGTAGATTGCCTGCTTCGAGATTTGTGTAAACACACAAGCTGCCGCCTGATGAGCAGTGGGAACTAAGAACCTACAGCCATAGCACAATTTTTCCACCAACCATTGAGTAAATGAATGTATAGAAAGGATTGCCAGCCGCTGATGATGATGAATGGCCATAACTGGGTCGATCTACAGCCCAGATGGATTTTGTGGTGTGCCGAGCTAAGCTGCTCGGAGTGACCTTGTCGGGGATAAAGGATGCAGTGGCGATGAACTAGAGCGCAGATGAATACCGATTGCCAATGAGCTGAACAGTATGTGAGTTAAGTGGTATGTGCCGAAACTTGAACATTAAATGCAAAGATAGATGAGTTATAAGCGTATGATGGTGAGATAACACAATGACTATGACAGAACTGCCAATAGGTAAATACAGAATTATTATAAAACTTAAAAAAACGCCACAGTCAAGTAATTCGACTATCAGATGCCCATTACTACGATAAAGAAGATCCTACGGAGATGGAGAAAAAATCCTTAAGTATGGGGTCGCCAGATTAAAGCGCATACCAAAATCCTGTATAACTTTTTCGGAATAACTTTTGAAAGAAGAATTTGAATCATGGCAGCGTAATACCAAGAATATTCCTACCTAGAATATACTTTCACTCTACGATTGTCAACTCCATATTACAAAAACTCCTATAAGAGCAACAGAAAGCTGCTATGGTCTCCGAAAATAACAAAGTAAATCGAAAAATAAATATTTATTATACCACTTGATTTGCTCAATGAAAATTAATGCGAGCTGAGCCCACCCACATGGGCCTAAGCCCATAAAACCCCAAACCGAAACACAAACACAAGATTCTAGTCACCCAGATGTGTGCGACTTTTGTTCGGGGAATCACTTCAATTTACGCCCACCGGAAAATTCGCAGGCGCAGGCGAAATTGGAAAAGGAGCCTAGAACTCAGATGGCAACAAAATCGTAGGACAAAAGAAGGACAATGCCACAATTGAAAACGGCAAAATAAAAGGAGACCAGGCGCACAAAACAATTTGCCGATTTGCATATGAACATTAAATTTGTAGTCAACTCGATGGCAAATATATGTGTGGTACTCATACATATGTATTCCATTGTAGATAGAAAGTACAACTTTAGCGCTGACTGATTTCCATATAATTTCATTTTGGGACCTACCCCAATTTATATCTGCGTGTGCATAAGTCACTTGGCCTATCAAACCATTTGAAGTCCGGAAATGTGTCCATGAAGTTTTCTGGTTCTGGAACGTGATAATGCTGCTTACAACTTTTTATAAGTTTTTTTAAATGAACACATTGTTAGATGACGCAGTTCTTGGAAATCGTGCGGACTGCACAGTCACCTTATGCTTACAAACAATAGAGTTGTGGTTGTGGAAGGTCTTGTAAGCTTCTAATTCTTTTATAATAAAGCTCAAAGCCACAAAACGTAGTGTCTCTACTATGAAATTTAATATTCCTTAAGTTTGCCCACGCAGATTATCTCTGCCTCAGCCCGAATTTGGGGGCCAAAAATCTATTCTAATTGAGAAATTGAAATCTCTATCTGTTGGCTTCGTGCAAACATTTGCGTCCGTCAACGTCGCACATTTCTCGCATGCAAAGAAGCCCCATCCACGATTGTGATTGGTGATTGTTCATTCAGCAGCAGGCCAAAGCCAAAGCCGTAAATATTCTATGGCCAACGGATTGACGGGGTTGTTAGATGTTTCGATTTGTTGTGCTTCCCATCTGAATTTTCGCCACCGCCAGTGAATTTCAAGTCTGACTTGAGCCCAGATTTAATGCACCGAGCAACAACCTGACTTTGGCTTGGCATTAAAATTCAATTAGGCCAACGTCTCGGCCATAAAGCACGACCAAGAAGTAAGATTAGCGTTGGAGTGGAGTGCTCTTTACTTGTCCGTCCTTTCAGCAGCAGTGACGTATGATTTCAGGGATTGTCCTCGGCACGGAATGTGACGTGAACGGCTTTCGGCGCAGCTCTCTTTTTAATTACGTAAAAATCTTGGAACACAAATACAATTAATTTCAAGGGGCATGGCTGGCAGATAAGAGTGCGCTGGCTGACCTTTGACTGTACCGCACCCTGGTTATCAGAATGCCTCGCATAAAAGTAAAACTTTGCGCTCCAAACGGAACAAATGCGATTGAGATAATGCCAATCGGCGTTAGATGGAGGCTCTACACGGAAAATTAGCTTTGAAAACTATGTAATGTGGCAGATAACCCCTGGGTTCGCCTATTCGAATGGGAGAGGTCGGCAAAAACTGATAATTGTCACAATTAAGCAGCTCGTCTTGGGTGCCTTGATGAGCTCACAATTAGAACGGGTGGTATGAAAATTGTTGTAGAAAACTAAAAACCCTACACTTAAATTCTCTCTTCTTAGTAACTATTTAAACTGGCGTGCTTAAGCAGGGCAATTAACGGATTTGCAGCAAGCTAATTCCCAGGCAAACGTGATTCTTTGTATTATGAATAAGAAAAGAACGGTGAAAAGCAGATAACATTGCCATCAATTCTTATACCTGTTACTGGTAGATAAAAAGGGTATACTAGATTCTTTAAAACTTATGTAACAGGTAGAAGGAAACGTTTCCAACCATATAAAGTACATATATTCTTAATCAGGATCAATAGTCGATCTGGCCACGTGCGTCTGTCTGTCCGTCCGTATTAACGTCGATTCTCAGGAACTATAAAAGCTAGAAAGTTAAGATTAGGCATGCATACATAGACGTAGCACTTCCAGCTGTGTAACGGGCATCTGATAGTCGGGGAACTCGCTATAGCATTTATATTTTTTCAATATAACTAAAATTTTATAGTTTACATTTAATGTTTTTGTTTGAATTTCAAAATCCGAAAAATACTAAATTCCTGAAATTGAAACTGAACTTCAAAAACTGATGGCTACCCTCTGTAGCTTCTCAGCAAGAGCACCGTTGTACTTAAATTTCAAGTGCCTCTTAAAACTGGATAAACAAACTCGTGCCGTGGCAACTTCAACATTGAAATTATAAATCTTTCGCATATGCCATAACCACAATTAAGTGGCCAACCACCCAAGCAACATTTCCACACGGACAACACAAGTGCTTCATTTGCAAAAATGGCATCGTTGATAAAAAACCAGAACCCCTCGAACAACATCATTATTAACTGCGTCGACCGACCGGTTTAGAAATTTAAAATCCAATTTGCATGGGATGCGAAAAAAAAAGCAACAGCGACAGACCAAAAAACATTTATGGACCATACGCAAGGTTTCCTGGTCAGCAAATTTTTCCCCGAAAAAATTAATCGGTTTGAAGGACTTTACCACAAAACCATCCACATCCAATTGCCGCCCACAAACCTTGACCTTCCGCGCGAAAATGTCAAATAAAGTTGTTTGCCTTTGGTAAAAAGTTCCTTCTTTTTTTCATTCATCGAGTCGTATGCATTAATAATAAATAAACAAGTAAAGTGGGCCAAAGCTTGTATAAATAAAAGTGAATGAAAGTTGGGAGTACTTTATAAATTATTAAAAATGCTAGATTAGATAGAAATTGTCTTCGTTTCGTCCCGCCGAATTTCTGTTGATAAGCAAATTTTAAATTACCAAATAATTCGGCCGAATCGTGTGACATTTTCAGATAAACACAAGAATATATATAATATGACATTATTAGCTTACGTATAAGGAAGCACCTTATTCCGATAAGTGTTTACGTAAACAAATTAATTGGTTGGAGTAGACACAATTATCGCCTGATGGCAAGACTTGGCTTATCTGCGTACACCCATTCGCCTTTGTGCAATAGTGATAAGAAGGAGCTCTTTGAGGAACCTCAAGTAAGAGGCGAAGTTTGCTTGCTTTACACAAATATCATAAACATGCAGTGTGAACGGTGCATTTCGAAAGCTTATCAATAGCGGATGTTTTCTTGTAACGTAGACGATTCTTTCAATCTCCTATATAAGAAAGAACTCTTCACATAGGAACTTAGTTTGTACACTAAATTTATGTCTGATTTAATCCCTATTGAAAAATTCCGTAAAACAACAAACAGCACAGCCCAATTACTCAGCAAATTTGCACTTTATAACTTCTCTTTCTTGACTGCCCAAGTTTTAAAGACTCTCGTAACAGGTTGCTTGTATAATTGCTGAAATAGGTTCAATGAACTCCAAAGTTCTCAAGTTTAACCCTTCACTTTTTCGCCAGATTGAGCTGTGAGCTGTATAATATAAATAGTTGGCAAATTTGGCCTGCTGAGTTATGCAAGATTTAAGGTGAGTTTGTAGCTGCATTTTAAGATTCCATTTCAAATATGAATATTCAGATGCTCGACTATACTATGCAAATTACAGTCGAATGTTGCCTCACATTTAAGAGTCAATTTCAAATGTGAATATTTGGATTTTTGGATGTACTATACAATTTTAATTGCAGATGAACGGAGCCCCAATTTGATAGCTTGTTAAGTCTGAACAGCGCGCGTTTTCAGGCGGGCTGACAAATTGTGTAAATATTTAAGCAGTATAATAAGTGCAGGAAAATTGCAAATATAGAAATGACTGTGCACGAGCCGAGCTAACCGTTCGCATACGAGTATTTACATCTTTTGTTATATGCCTGGAATGAAAGTGTTAATTATATTGCAGACTTGTGTAGTCACGCCCCACTGACCTGACCAACTTATTGAGTCATAATGGTAGCGTTTTTTGCGCGAGAAAACCTTTTTACGAAATCTAACTCCGCGTTGTTGACTCTGGTCACAAAGCAAATTTTAGTTAGCTGAATATGTATGTATGTCGGAATACATATATTCTTTATACGCAGTCAGATTCATTCGGAAACTAGAAAAAACGCCCACATCGCGCAATAGTTTAGTAACAAATTTGCTGGAAGAGGAATGACTAACTACTTAATAAAATTAAGGGCAACTTTTTGCAGATAACATCGCAAGTCGTAAATAAAAAAACGTACCTACTACACTAAAAGCAGAAAAATTCTAAATAATATATCTTATCTGAAGTGTAGGCTCCATTCGCATTATCTAAGCCACAAAGGTAATCTGGATTTTACAATAATTAATCAGCGATGATTTCAAGCAATGAGCTCATCCAAAAAGAGTACAAAATGGTTGCAATTATTATATTTATCACTGTGTGATATCACTGTGTGAGTAATATGATTAATTCCCTGTTTAATATGCACATTTACGATCAACAACAAAGGCAGCCACGTTGTCAATTTTTACAATAAATACTGCGGATGTGTCATTCTGCTTATCTTTGTTGGAAAACCTTTTCTCTGGAAGTCACACAAGTGGAATATATTTCAATCACGTTAGTTAACTAATTGCCTGCAATTTATGGTAAATTCACGAAATATCTTTTAATTGTTGGAGTGTTTCGTGCATTTTGTTGTCCACAAATTGCCAGATGCACTCAACTACTTTTGTTGCGGGGGTTTATCCACATCGCAGCAATTAGTCGGAATAATAATAATTACGCTGTACGGAAAAAGGCGTGCATAAATTAAAAGCTACTTCCTGTCATTGTTGTAGCCCAAAAACATTCCTATTGCACTATTACTTATTACTTAGCCCCCAGACTGACTTTATTCAGAAAGCCCAATGAAACTGATCGCGTGTCTAGCGAAAATGTCTGGCCACAAAGAATCGTAAACATCTATACATAAAGTACATATTTTGTATTGGGATTACTCGGCCCAAAGCCTCGTTGCACAGCTGATTCAACTTTGCACGCCGGCAACAGTTTCTAGCTAAATAATTCATTTATTGATTGCCATCCAGGCCAGACAAATTGACGCCGCCGCTGAGGGCCACCAGTTGCTCCTATTCTCTTTTGGCGTTCACGTTTCACTTGCCTTGTTAATAATTTATTTATAGGAAGCGATGGGTCTCAAGAAACCCACAATAGAAGCAGCTTTAAACGCGCTAAACAGCAGCGACCTGAAAAATACACAGAAACCAGCTGGACAAAAGTAGTTCACCCTGGTGCTAAAGGCTAGGTGCAGTTGCTGGCCTAAAAAACAGTCTATTTTGTTGGCACAAAATGACAAATATACATTTTGGACTAAATGCCAAAGTACGTTTCGATTAAACCATATTGCAAATTCAATTATGTCTTTTTGCTTGGTGGCTGTGGCAGTTTCAACTGGTTTTAATGGCATTGTCACATTTCGCACACTCATTCAAATTGAATTAAAAATTTAGTTTATTTATTTTGATTTATATGTTACGCTCTTCAAAACGATGATATTAACTTCCGAGAAGCTGAATGAATACATTACAGAAGCAAAAGTTCAACATTTTTAAAATTTTTTAATCACCATTCTTAAAACTTTATTCTTAAAAACTTCCACTAAATAATAAACTAGTTGCGATTGTTCTGAGTATAACATTCTTATCGAACATCCCACAAAACATTAGTATACCCGACATTGTTTTCCCAAATCAGCATGAAGGCTGATAAATCTTCCAATAATTGTCATAAACCCCAGCGAAAATAGCGATTATCGATGACATTGTGCCCAATACCGTATCACTGGGAGCACAATAAAGATAAAACCAGCCCCTTGGGCCCCGTGGTCGCCAAAATCGACCAGAAATCATGACATAACTAATAGATAGGTGGGGTGGTCTGGTCTCAAGTGCTGGAAACCGTAGTTTGTCGCGCCGTACCAGGAGAGAATTTCGCGCGATAAGCGGCTTGAATTGCCAACAGATAAGCCGAGATACCAGGTATTTGCCGAGTGGGTTTAGTCATCCCATCGTGGGCCAGATAAAGTGGAAAAGGGTTTGCTTAGAGAGATTCAGGTACCGGGAGTTACCATCCGGGATGCCAGAGGATTCTAAACAACTTCGATTGAAAGGGATCTTCGAGAAAGAATTTTTAAATGTGTATATGTAGACAAACAAGCATGTTTTATAGTTATTAGATAGATTGCAGGGAGAAAAGTGCCATATCAGAGATTTTTCAAAGAATTATTATTATACAAGAATAATAAAGCCGACAGGATGTGCAGGTGTTTATTTTCATTTGAATACACAGCGTTCAAAAGTGATTTGTACTATTTTTGTGTGCTGTACAGTCAAAGAAAAATAGCAGCGTTCATGATAGATTTATTGCTCAAAAAAGATATAATTTCGATATAAAAACTGCAATATCATTAGCAAAATCAACAGAATGTATATAGCTACCACATTTCAGATTTTTCGTTCTCATTTGGGAAAATTTAAGGAATGAATTTAATGAGCTTCGCAGATGCTAGCAATATTTTAGTTTCCTAATAATCGGCACCCATTTTAGATTACAAATTTAGTTACTTGAACTAGCTAAGTCTTACCAGAAGAGTATTCTCAGCGAATTGGCCACCAGCAGTGCCAGGCACACGTACAGGGAGAATCCCTCCGCGTCCTGCGTCTTCTTGATCTCGATATATTGGGGGACGTAGGGGATCACGCCCCCAATCACCATCGCAGAGGCGGCGGCCCAACCCACCACGTGACCGACCGTCAGGCCCATCTCATCGTTGATGATCCAATCCATTGTGAGCTATGTATCTCTGTTTACTTAGAATTTGGTGCTATTTTGTTTTATTCGGTTGGTTAGTTCCTTGGAATTTATGTTTTGTCGTTTAGCGGATATGTGTGTTATTGATTTTATCTTATGATTTTTTGACTAGTTTAAAAGCCGGCGATTGGAAGTAGTCGTTGTTGTAGTTGCTGGATTTCGCATAGTTTGCAGTAATAACTATTGTTTGTTTGACAGTGTAATGCAGGAAGGAAAGAGTGTGGAAGTCAGCTGTGTGTGCTATTGTTGTTTTTTGTCGTTTCGCTTTGATCTGCTACTTTTGCACACGCACACACTAACGCACACCCACACGTAGGCAGCGAAGATATTTATTTTCTATTTCCCTCTCACTCTCTCACTCCCACTTTCTCGCTCTTTGAAATTTTCCTGTGTTTTCGTTTTCCGCGTTTTTTGTATTGAATTTTCACCGAATATTCTCTGCCCGTTTTCACGAATCGTCACCGATTTTCCTGCGCACACTTTTCTGGCAGCGGAAAACACTAGACGAGAAAAGCGCTGCAATCACAAATCGCTCCATTTCCACGCAAACACATCAGCACACTTCATAAATGCTCTCGGCATTTCAATTGCATTTCCCCGTTGCCTTTTCCTTTAATTGAGTTAAATTTTTGTTGTGGCTGCAGCAGTTGTTGTTGTTGCTTTTGTTATTGTTCCGGAAAATTGTACTTATTCACCCACTAATTGCTGTCGCTTGCCGTCGTTTGAATTTTCGTTCTTCGCACACTCGGTGGTCAGTTTTCCTTTCACCTCGCCTCAGTTTGCATTTCCTCTGCGAGTTTACGGAAAAACTGTCCGCGGATCAACCGCACGCAAGCAAAAACAACAACACAAACAAACGTACACAAGTTTCGTAGCTGGTGTTACCAGTCAGCGAAATCCCAAAACTCACATTCCCTAACGCATCGACCCGATAAGCCAATATGGTCACTTTATTATTCGATAACATTTTCCTTATACCCTTTTCCAACCGGTTTAAATAGCCTTTGACTAATGTACTGTTGAGTACCAATTGACGTACCTACGGTGTTACCGGGGTATTTGTACCTACATAGCAATATATCAGATATGAAGAAATTTATAAAGTTTCAGATATTGGAGAGTTATTTGTAATAAGTATATATTTAATTTTTTTAATTCACTACTTAGTTTTGTTTAAAAGACTACAAAATTCAACTGATACCAACGAGCTATGATAAATTAGGCTTTACAATTTTTGTTTAATGGTCGTTTATTATACAAATAACTGTACAAGTCGCATTTATCACAGTGAAAACTGAAAATTGTATGAAATAAAATTGAACTAAGCAAAAATAAGGGTGACACAATAACATTTCGATTTGATAGAGATGGTTGTTAAAAATACGTTAAGATACAAGTTAGTTCTTCTTTTTCTTCTTGTCCGGTTGGGCCAATCCCTGCGACTCCTGGTATTGGCGCACAATCTGATCCTGGACATCTGGGAGACAAGGTGAGTACCTGGAGTACTCCATGGTGAACTCACCCTTTCCCTGGGTACTCGATCTAAAAATAAAGATAAGATATATTTTGATACACATGGCCGTTTCCAATGCTGACTGAACTTACCGTAGCTCTCCTGCATAGCCAAACATGTCGTTCAGTGGAACCTCCGCGTAGACAGTGAACCAACCTTCGGTTCCCTCAGTTCCGGTGATAATACCATGCCGTTTGCTCAAGTGACCCATTACTGCACCCTGGAATTCCTCGGGTGCAGTGACCTCCACCAGCATAATGGGCTCTAGGATTTGCCAGCTGCCGTTTTGGAAGACTTCTTTGATGGCACCATGGGCAGCCAACATGAAGGCCAGCTCACTGGAGTCCACGATGTGGTGACCACCATCTTGCAGGCGGAATCGAATACCGGACAACTTGTGACCGGAGAGCATTCCCTTTTCAGCCATCTCCCTGTAACCTAAGCAAAGAGCATATTTAAAGCGGAACATAAGGAATGTCATTTTGGTTACCCTTTTCGACTCCAGGGACAAATTGTTTTGGTACATTGGTGCCCACTGTTTCGTCCACGAATTCCAGCAGGGTGTTTTGGGTTGGCGGCAGTGGTTCCATGATACCAATAATCCTGGCGTATTGACCCGATCCTCCCGATTGTTTCTTGTGCAGGTAATCAAACTCACACGGTCCCACGAGAGTTTCCCTAAATGCTACTTTTGGCTTTCCCAGCGTCACTGGGCAACCGTATTCCCTCTCCATTCTTTGGGCATAGATTTCCAAATGCAATTCACCCATTCCCGAGACAAGAGTTTCCTTTACATCGTTGTCGAAAAAGAAGTGGAATGTGGGATCCTCTTTTGTGAATCTGGCAATAGCCTTTGAGAAATTGTCCCTATCCTTGGTATTATTTGGCTTAATGGCCATTGAGACAACGGGCTCCGGTACAAAGATGGATTCCATAGACAGATTGTTCTTGGGATTGGTGGTGAAAGTGTCACCGGAGGCGCAATCAACTCCAAACAATGCGAATATATCGCCGGCGTAAACCTCGTTTACGTCTTCCATTTGATTCGAGTGAAGTCGAACCAAGCGAGCAATTCTCACTTTCTTGTTGGTGCGAGCATTGAAGATGTTGTCGCCCTTCCGCAGAACTCCTTGGTAGCATCTGAGGTAGGTTAGTTGGCCAAAGCGACCGGCTTCCAGTTTAAAAGCCAAGCCGACAAAAGGATCCTTGCCATCACGTGCGGGATTTAAGACTATTTTTTCTGGGTCTTGTCCTTCCTTCTCGATAAAGCCCAGGTTCTCCACCTCTCCAGGATTGGGCAGGTAATCAAGTACTGCATCTAGCAGTGGCTGGACACCTTTGTTTTTCAGTGCTGTGCCCACCAAGACAGGTGTGAAGGTTCTGTTGATGCAGGTTCTCCTTAAGGCCGCCTTGATATCGTCTTCTGTGAACGGCTTTTCTTCCAGAAACAGTTCCCCAAGCGTTTCGTCCGCATTGGATAAGTGTTCTATGAGCTCCTGCCTTCTCTCTAGGCTCTCCACCCGCATATCCTGTGGTATTTCGTCCAGCCTAATGTCCATTCCGTGCTCGCCTTCAAAGTATATGGCTTTCTCCCGCACTAAATCCACGATGCCCTTGCAATTGCTCTCCACTCCAATGGGCAGCTGAATGAAAGCAGCGTTGTGGTTCATTTTGGACCTCATCTGGGATAGAACTCTATAGGGATTCGAACCCAAGCGATCCAGTTTGTTGATGAAGGCCAGACAGGGCACATTGTAGCGCTTCATCTGCCGATTGACCGTCAGGGTCTGACTCTGGACTCCGCCCACGGCGCACAAGACGAGAACGGCACCATCCAGAACTCGGAGTGCGCGCTCCACCTCAACGGTGAAGTCCACATGTCCGGGAGTATCGATAATATTGATATTGGTGTCCTTCCACAGCGTGTAGGTGGCTGCTGATTGGATGGTGATGCCGCGCTGCCTCTCCAGCTCCATGCTGTCCATGGTGGCACCCACATTATCCTTTCCCCGCACCTCGTGCATTTCCGCAATCCTGCCGGTGTAGAACAGAATCCTCTCCGTCAAGGTCGTCTTTCCACTGTCTATATGCGCCGAGATTCCTATGTTCCGGATCCTCTCGATGGGCTTGTGCTCCGAGAACTTCGCATGCGAACTGTAGCCGGCCTGAAAAGTTATACGTGCATTAAACTACATTTCTTATAGCGCTTACATAACTAGCCGATGGAATTTCGGATATTTTTCAGATTCCAACGAACCTTTCCCAGCGACTCCAATGCCCGGATGCGCAGGTGGTTGTTCCCGGTCAGTAAACGGGTAATGAGCGACATCCTGGCCAGGTTTTAATTAAAAACTACGAATTTAACCGGAAAACACGCGCTCGTGGAAAACCAAAACAAGACTGTTATCGATATGCGGAGGCGGTTTCTGTGCTAACCTATCGGTTTCTACCGGACAAGTAATATAGTAAGACCATGGCTTGTTACCGATAAAATACCATTAAAAAAGTTAGCTTAAAAAAGTTTTTTAATAAAATATATTGAGAAAATGTAACCGAAAATTTATAAAAATGTTTAAATCCTTTGAGAAAGAATAATAATAAGAGGAATACAACCATATACACTATCAAAATCCCAAAAATTTGCCTTACAAATCTTAAAATACAACAGTTCAGAGTCCAAAATATGTAACTTTATTTTATACATTTATTTTTAACAAATTCCTTTACTGTGGATTGTATACGATTGGCTTCCGGTATTCGCATGATATGTAGCCAGACAATTACATAGTTTGTGCCAAATTGCACTTTGGGGTATATATGCGCAAAAGGGACGGTAGGTGGTGGTACATACATATGTATACATCATAAGTATTAGGACTGATTATAGACACGTAATTGATTTACAGGTACACAGATATACGATAAAATGAAGTTAAATCATTGACTCAAACGGATGTTTCTGTTGGTGTAAGATATCCACGCCACAATTGCTTCGACGTATTAAATTTTCGGTTCTGCAATAACGAAATTCGAAATTAATATCCGTGTTCTACGGGTGGGAGTACCAGGTATAATCTAGGTTTGGTTCATCTATTTACGTACACATTTACTATATAGAATTGAGTGTGCACATACAGACATCAAACACGATGCTAATGGAGCTTTGATGGTCTGATGGAACGAGAGTTTGAAGATGATCAGAAATATTCAAAAATTTCGTTTGTTTTTATTGAAGCTGTAACTCTGTTTGTGAATTTACAAGATCTTCAGAAGTAAAGACGATAGTCCACAAACTCTGATTCTCAGTATTTATGATCAGTATGAAATTCTGATTTAATGGAAGACAAGCAGAACTCGATCATGTGCTAGAAATGAGTGATCAGAGATATAGATTTTGGGAGCAGAGGTGCCACACTCAAGACTCACAACTATGCACAAAATACACTGAAAACGAATGATGCATACCAAAAGTAACGAAATGAAAGATACATTTTTGTTTAAGCCGTTTGCGTGTGGCTAGTTAATGGTTCGCCACTTTTATTCAATATTTATAGCTGTCTATATGTATTATATGTATATTTTTTTTGGTGTTTCAGATAGGATGCGAGTGTCTGTGTGTTTAACTTAATGTGAGCCATAAAATATAGTACAATTGTTTACAGCTTTGTCTTGGCTAGACTAAATGATACACACCTTAAATAACCCAACCCCAAGATATACCCTTCAGATCACAGTTCGATAAATAAACCCCGTGTAACGCACAATTCGCATTAGCTAACCAAGTCAAAGTGTAATCCCCAAAATTGGAAAATTGGACAAACATCGGACCACCGATGGTTTACTATTTGGTGTTTGTTCTGTGGCTTTGGCTTCTTCACATCCTGATCTGTGGAATTGACTCTATAAAACTCGTTTCAAAAGTGTATATTTCGAATGCTTTTCTCGTCTACGGAATATCGTATTTTTTACCATATAGTTAATACTTGTATATCTTGTACCTGAGCCCCAAATCAAAAAATCACCCCATACTGGCACAGCTAAAAATCATTACCAAAAATCGACCCTGGGAAAACTACTGCGATAAATGTAAATAGTAAATAGAGATTATGATACGGCTGTGGATGACCAACTTGAACTACATAGAAGTGTTTGGTTTGTGGGTTCTTTGTGCTTTGTTCGCTCTAAAATCCATGTTCTCGGGATCTCTAGACGGGTGTTATGTTGGCCGGACTGATCTGACTGTTGTTTGCGCAGGATCCCTCCAGTTTGGCAGCCTCCTTGCAACTGTTGATCTGTTGTGGCTGCTGCTGATTGCCCGCCGGATGCCCCGGACTGTTGGTCGGAGCTTCACTGTACTCATCCGCCTCATGCATGGGCGAAAGGCGTGGCGAGAGGGTGGCGCTTGAGGGGGCACTGCAGAGAGGGGGAGGCACAGGGGGAATGCGAAGACGAGCATGAATGATTTAATAGTCGATATTCTCCCAAGAAAATTCGCCCAAAATCTGCCATATTGTTTTGCTCATTACAAAAAATAAAATTAAAATGTTACATGTTTAAATTATAAGGAAAAATGCTGTTACCAGCTATGAAAGATTTTTGGATAGTTTAATGTTATCTGATTAGGTATTTTGTTTTTAACTAACTTCAAGGCTTTTTTAAGTGGGATTTTTTACCACTTAAAAGAATTTTAATAGAAATATTTAAGTGTGTGAAGTTTATGCGTTTAAGGTATACCCATCAAATATTATATTTCTTAATGCCCAGCTATAATTTTGTAACCCTCTAAATATCTCGTTTTTTTTAAGCTCCAAGATTGAGCTCCAGTTCTAGCTTTATAATTGGGTGTGGGAAAAGCGAGATAAATTGTTTATTTACAAGAGAGCGAGCAAAAGAACTAGCAGCTCATGAGGGGAAAAGTGTGGGATCTGATTGGACCTGATTCTGGACAGGACCCCAATGGAAACACTTACTGGTTGCCATTGATCTGGCGGACTTTAAGGGTGACGGGTATGATCAGTTGCTCCGAGATCCCGTTGCCATCCTTGTTGATCTGCTGCCAGACTGTGGTGCGATTGACAGCCTCCTGGGGAATGTTCACTGTGGGTCCATTGGTGCCGGGCTTGTTTCCGGAAAGCGGAATGTGGATGGTGGTGGGACCCGACTTATCGGCATTGTAGTTGGCCCCCGCACCAGATCCCGGGGGGTGCTGGTGATGATTGTCCTTCAATATAAAATTGGCATATTTGCATAGTTTTGGGGCCAAAAAGATCTCTCGGGAAGCGAGCAAAGGGTGGATAGGAGGGAAAGTATAGCAAATCTGGTCTAAGGTTGCACAAGTGAAAGGCGAAGTAGAAAGAGATCTCTGAGTAAAAGCGTGAGGTTCTAGGTCTAAATCAGTGATCTGGTGTCAAAGCCAATTCGGTGGAGTGTGTTCAATTTTGCATATATGCCAAATTTTTGTTTTATTTTCATAGGTTTAGTTTCTGTGTGTGTTGAATTTTGGATTTTAACATCAATTTTCGCTACAATTACGCGTGGGCCTATGTCGCTGGTTAGTTACTGGAACTCTCGACCCGATGACTATAAAATAACATAACAGGTTCCATTTAATACATTTAGGTACTTGTTGTACGGCGTAAACGATTGACTAATTATGACTTACGCTAGAATTTCATTTACATTTATAAATATCATATTTGTGTATATATAGTATAAGAGTAGTTTTAGAGTAGGTTCGGATAGATAACACGTTTGCACTACGAAAAACCACAAATTTTTTTTTTTTTTTTTGTAAGTTTGGCATTTACAGGTGGCTTAAAAGCGATTTTTTAGCATAGAATCAAAAGGAAGTTAAATCATGTTTTTTTAAAAAATATCGTACATATAAAAACAAAATGCAAAGTAGCTGCATGCCATATTATTAACTTAAAATGGGTAGGGGGAAAAACATTTACAAAATACTGTTAGAGACATGATAAAAACGTATATAACAGGGAATAATGCATACGTATGGATAGATAACTAGTTCAATAAAGTGTATCAAGGCCGACAAAATGCAAATTAATCCAAAAATCTATAAATAATTGAGTTTATCGTTGGTTTTGTGCCGTGGACTGGGCAGCACTGCAAACGCAAATGAAATGGGCAGCACTGGTCCGTGGGACTTCTTTTTTCTCTTGTTTGGCCGGCGGCGTTGGTGTGGGTGTGTTTGTGGTTGTGGCTGTGGTTATGGTTGGTGTGCTTGGCTAGGTGTGTGCGTGTGTGGTTGGAAGGTGTTCAGTGCCATCTACTTCTTGAGCAGACTGCTCTGTGCCTCAAACTCCTTCTCATTTGCATTTGAGGTGGTGCAACTGATGAGTCCAGCGCCAACGGCACCGCCAGACCCAACGATTCCATCATCAAGGCCCGGCGGCTTGGTCACCACCCTGCCCCGGCTGCCTTTTCCCCAGGGGAAAATGCGCGCCAATAAGCCCACCTCAGCGTCCAGTTTATGCAGATCATCTGCCGCCGCCCGCTTCGTCATCTCCGGCATTATGTCGTCCAGGATCTTCAGCTCGCGCCGGGTGAACACCAGGTCCAGGGCCTTTCGTATGCCTATCATCACCACCAGCATCAGGGGAAACAGAATGGAGGTCTGCGTGAAGGACTTGATCAGCCAGAGAATTATGAGGCAGGCCAGCTGGATCATGGTGAACAGGTGGACGCGTTTAATGGGCACCTGTAATGTAAACCACAGTTGTAAAGTTATTAGGGGTTATCTAATTACAAAAATTCTAAGTCAAAAGAATGCTTTTCATTCCTTCATTACCAACTGAAACTATTCATCTTTATTCCTTATGCTTACATTGGTTAGTACTTTGAGCTCAAAAAAGATAATACTTTGTGGAAAGGCATAAGTATTCATACTCTCATATATTTAATATCTTCAGAAATATATATCATTTTATGTAAGCTTAATGGTAAGGCTGTAACAGCGAAAATGATCTTTTTGTAACGCGGAATGCGTTAATCAGTGCATCCGGTGGATGAGTTTTTCCTTTTTAATTTGATAAAGGCTGTTCTCAGAACGGTGCAGCTAAATGCAAAAATAGTCTTCAGTCTGACTTTACTTCTGTTGGGCGAAACTTCTGGCTTGGGGGAGAAATGCAACAAATCCTGATTTTTGTTCTACTCGGGATGGTTTTACAAAGTACCGAGGGGTCCACTTTACGTGTAAGTGAATAGCAGGAGTTAGTTTTAGTTGACCGAAGTCCAATGCATTTAATTTAGGTTTCCTACTGCCCACCAAATGAACCTACTAATTTGGAGAATCTGCTGAAGTCATTTGGTGACATTTTGAAAGAAAAAGTGTGGAGTTTTGAACAGCGAATGAAGCAATTGGAAAAACAGCAAAACACATTTCTTGAAACCTTAAGCGCAAGATTGGAAAATCAACTGACATGGAAATCAAATGTTCAAACCCAAGGATCGCAGACTTCTGATAACAGAACGAAGGAAGAAAATATGAGTAATACAGACACCCAAGCTGTTGTAACCGAACAGACTGTCCGTTCCAATAATGGCGCTATTCTAAATACACCAAATGTTAATTTAACCACACAATTCCTAAGTGGGATCGCTGATCCTGTGAATTTTGATTGGAAAACGTTTGTACTACGCCTGCTAAGTGAACATGAAGTATTTATACAAAATGAAAAGGAAACTGAACCTGATATAAAAGACACAAAGCTTTCGACTGACTTCGAGAAATCTTTTTTTGAGATTATAAATACGTATGCAAATATAATGGAACAGGTTGACAAGGAAAATACTACTGAAAGTACCTCTACAGAAACATTTTTATTGGATAACATTTCCAGCACCATCGATACGCAATTTATCGATGCAATTGCAGAGTCACCGGAGTATAAATTTATAGTAAATTATTTGTTAAAGAAATTTAAAGACATGGAGGGACGTGGACTACCAAATAGCGAATCTGCTGTCATGGATTTCCTTCATGAGTTAATGGTGGAATCTGTTAAGTGGGCGGAATCGGTGAATAATTAGAAGATACAAAACTGGAAAATACAACGGCCCTATTACCCGTTATTTTTGATAAATAGCCAACTGATATTTTACCTACAACATTGTACATTGTATATTGTACACACTTAACAAGAAACTAAATATGACTTATGCAATAAATGTATACATAAAATAACCAAAAAGTATGTGGTTTTGATCCTTTCTGTCGACTCACCTGGCGCAGGAACATATAGTCTGGCTGGTACTTCGCCGGCATGAACATAATCAGTATGCGATCGAAGAACTGTAAGCCCTTGAGTGAGGCCACGCCCATATACAGAAACACGCCGAACAGGACCGGCATGGGAATGTTGCCGAGCAGCGGGGTCAGCAGCACGGAGCCACCGATGGTCAGGAAGATCAGGATGTGGGTCACCCGCTGCTCGCGCACTCCCAGGAACTGTGGTTTCTCACCAGGGGCCGAGCACTCCGACTCCAGTTTCAGCGAGTTCACGTGGTTGATGCTCAGCACGGTGGCGGCCACGAACCTGTGGATTCCAAAAGCAGTGGCATTATAGGGATGTATTCTACGATTGACTGGGCAGTATAGAACATGGAGAAGAGACTCACCAGGGCAGACCCATCATGCTGCAAATGGCAATCAGAATGGAGAGAATGAACAGATCCAGATGGTAGCCACAGCCCTTCTTCAGTTTGTTCTCCTTGCGGTTCACGATAACGGCCGTGATCTGTTGGTCCATGAAGATCAGGATGGTTCCGAGCAGGGCGGGGAATACGGCAATGATCGGCGACCACCAGGGGTTCTTCTCGGAGAACGGCGGGATAAGCCAGCCCCTGGTGCTCAGCGTGGGCTTCAGCTCGTTGGGCACCTCCAGTTTCTGGGTGGGAACTCCCAGCGAATAGTCGAAGAAACTCATGGCGAAAATCGCGATCAGCACGGAGAAATCGCTGATGTACTGACGGACGATCGAGGGGAAGAATAGGGCGTTCTTGAACTCCTTCAGCACGGTGGAGATGAGGAAGGTGCCGGCGCAGAGGACCACCGACATGAGGAAAACGTTTTCGGTGGGCGGGGTTCCGCAGTCTCCACCAACCAAGGTGCCATTGTAGGACTGGAAAATAAGAATTTTATTACTGAAGTCCAAGGCCTGTATTCACATATTTGAAGATACCCTACCTCACAAGAATCCCAATTGTACTTGGCATAATCGACCACACTGGCGTTGCTCCCGATTGGCGGTGTACAGACGCAGTCGTATATGCCCTGATTGACCGGGAAATTCTTTCCGATGACAACCACGTTCTCTATGGCCTTGTAGATGAAGATGAACGCGATCAGGGTGGCGAAGTTCTCCTCGGTGAACCGGGTGATGTAACAGACGAGGGCACTGGCGTCAATCGCGGTCAGGACGATGCAAATGCCGGCGACCCACATGCCGATCCAGAACCGGAAAGTCATATATTCCCAGCCCATCCTCTGACAGAACTCGTAGATAATTGACTCAAAGACCAGGACTGGACCGGTGGACCCGAGAATTGTCAGCGGCTGACCCGAAAAGAAGCCATAGCCCATGCCACAAACGAACCCAGAGACCAGGGACTCCATCGCAGCCATGTGCTTGCCAGTGGCCTCCGCCAGGAGACCTCCGAAGGTGATGATCGGCGACAGGCAGGCGAAGTACAGGAAGATCCACGATGCCACGCACTGCATGGATAGGGCGTCCTTGTAATCGCTTAGGTACCAGGGCGCCTTCCTCTTGATGTCGTTGATGAGGCCTCCGAAGAGCCTACCCGTCCTGGACAGGCCGTTCTCCTCGCGGAGACGTGCCTCTTCCTCCTCCTCGTCCACCTCCTCCTTGGGCAACTCTGGGGGACGCTTTCTCACTTCCTGCGAAGGAATCGCCGCTGGTGGCTCAATCCGTATGGTGGGATCCCATTCTCCTGGCGGCAGTACGGTGACCGCATCGAGGAACTCATCCACTCCGGACAGCAGATGATCCCTCTTGCGGGCTCGGTAGGCCACCTCGTGGAAGATCTCGTCGGACATCAGGGTGGCCATTGCCCGGCCGATCTCGTGGAAGTTGCTCTGACTGCCTGGCGGGCCGAGCAGGATGAAGACGAATCTGTGGAGGAGCAGAAGGCATTAACATCTGTTATACAACCGATAATAATCACTATTTAATTGATTAATTGATCAATATTGATTAGATGGCAGTGACATAAAATGTGTGATAACTGATCAATTATCAAGTTTATATTTCTGTTTTAAGGTATTTATAGCAATCGTAAAATCATTATCAATTTTGGGAAATGTAGAATTCACTGGAAGTTTGTTATCATCAATATTATTCGTTGTTTATACCTAAGGATGATTATTGCTAAATATTTTAAACATGGACTGCTTAAATTGACGCATTCTACCAACGATTAAAGTCGGAGAATTGAACCTACCTTGTGGGCACTGGCACCTCGGTGAGATCGCCCAGGACCACCGCCTGGCTCAGGCGGATGAAGCAGGACAGGGTGCGCTCCAGGAAGTCCACCTCGCCCACGAGGATGTTGCTGGCCTCCGCGCCCGGCGGGATCTTCCGCATGAAGTGGGTGTTGCCCTTGTGCTGCTGCTCGCTGAGCTCCGTTCCGCTTCCCGGCCTGGCCATCGACTGGTTACTGGGACTCTTGACCATGTCCTCTGTGATCGATGGCAGGTTTTGTGCGGGCCGCGAGTGTTTAGAATTAGATTTTTTCTCTGCATTAGTCGCGGGTTTTCGTTCGGGACACGGGGTGCGGGTTTTCATTGGTGTTTATTATCGTGTTTACGTGGTTGCATATATATTTTTTATTGGGATACGTGCGTTGATAGGTATTACAGTAATAATAATAACAACAACAACATGTAGGTCAACACGTTACAACGGAACAACATAAAAACATACGAAAAAGAAGTGCAAGAAGAGATATTGCATTAAATTCGGATTCGGCTAAGAGTGCTGAAAGAGACTTCAGATTGAGTTCAGATACAGATAATGAAGCATGCAAAGTATAATGGAAAGTATACGAGTATCTTTGGGAAAGTATGTCAAGATGTGATAAGCGTGCATACGAGTATCCTTTTGATTACGAGTATATCGTTCTAAGAGAACCATTTTCGCTTTTCCAATTCCGCGCAATACCATCTCCATGCAAATTTCGACACCTTCGCATATCCTTCGCTGAACCAATCTTATTTACAAAGTTGCGAACTACAAAACAAATATTCGATCTATTTGTTCCAGAATTATCAAACAATTAACAGACACGAAAAATCAAACGGCAAACTGTAACAAAACAATCACTTCTTCATTTGGTTTGCTTGCTAATGGATTCTGGATGTGGGATGTTCTTTACCGAGCGTTCTGTTGCTGGGTTTTCCGCTGGGCACCGTTAGAAAACGCCCCATGGCGCCGGCAGCGGTGCTCAGGCTTGAATTTCCATTTGATCCGGGCGGTCCCGGTTCGCTGGCCGTTAGGGAAATTGGCGTTGTGGCGCCCAAAATGCTGCCCGAGTGCTCTTCAACTGCAAAATGTGGGGGTTTTCACGTTATCATTAGGATGAGGCCATTCTCAAGGTATCTCGAACTGGTCTGGTTCATTTATACTTCTCAGGCCGTATAAATACCTATATTTCTATAATAAAATGGATCCCAACAGTTTGATGCCTTTTCAATTTGTTCGTTCCAGTGTGGTTTTAAAGTATTGGTAAGTAAAGATTTTACCCAGTGTATAAAAGTATTTTTAGCTTAGGTTGTTATAGAAATGGGGTATAGTTTGCTTTCAAAATGCGAAATGAAAAGGTACTTTTGCGAATGGGAAACAAATCAATGGAGAATTATAGATATAACGAAGATTTTGAGAAGAAAGTAGAGGATTTGCTGCTTAAACTGTTTGCTTAAATATAAATGTAGATTGTTAAATTTGGATAGACAGCACAACAAGTTGGGTATATCATCATAGTAATATAAGGGCTAACGAACTTTTGAAGGTTATAGTTGCATATATAGTGAGTAGATAAAAAGTTCAAGGAGTAGAGAAAATAGAAGAGTCAATGGCAAGAGATAATCATCGAAAAACACAGCGTGCTCTTGATAGGTACGGCAAGTACAGTGAAAACCATTGATGGGCTATTACTTGGCATTGTCTGTGACTGCGGTCGTCCTTGATTCTGAGCTTGATTCTGGGCCTGATGTTGGGGTGACGCCCCTGCATGGAACCAGGTGGTGACCCCGATGGCCCCCAGATGCGTTGAAGTGTCAGCTTATTGGGTAAACGAATAACGCGAGTTTATTTCATGATTCTATAGCGACTACCAGCCAATGAATATGAGTGATTTATGAGTGATTTGGAGTGGCAAATGTGCTTCTTCAAGAAGAGTTTCTTTATTACGCTTTGGGGCTTCTGATTTCAGCCGAATATTTACCATCTGAAGTCAAAATGTGAGGTGTAATCCCGTCATTAGGGTTTCGATTATCGCTTCTACGAGTGTTTCTAAGTTCCAAATTATCCAAAATTTGATTTTAGTTAGCTCCTACTTTTGATCGAATTGTATCTGGGTGCTTTTTGTTAGGTGCAAGGCAACTAAAAATCATTTCGGCTTGGCCTCTCAGCCGTACAGAGATTGCATAAGCTAGACTGGTGACGGGGTTCTCTAGTTCTAGGCTATATTGGCTATACCTGTGGGAACAGCGAGATAACAACCACGCTGATCCTTACTCGACACATAGAGGGGTGTCTGGTCCGGTCTGGTTCCGGGCAGATCCAGGCCAGCTGCTGAGCCATGCAGTGAGTGCAGTGGAGTGCTCTTGCCCAGGTCTGAGTAGTTAGTATTGGTTCGGATCGGATGAGAGTTTTAGACACACTTCACAAAATGATCCTAAATGAGGTCTGATCTGGGTGATGGCGTTGAGCTCGCAGATGGATCATAGATTCACACCAAACGAACGAGATGAGCTTAGAGTTACCCAGCGATCGTGAACAGCCCATACTCACTTTTTGATGACGAGTGATTGCGCATATCGGCCAGGGATCGAATAATTGGCAGTCGCGTCTTTTTGGCATACTCGTGCTGATGCCGATGGCGTCGCAGGAGCGCGTCCTTGACCTTGTCCTTGACCCCGGGCGGCAAGGCACCCGCACTGACCATGTGATCGCAGACCAGGTCGGCCATCACCTCCAGGTTTTGGGCCTCCATGTCCAGCATCACGCTGCCATTGACCAGCAGGCGACGCAGCTCGAACAGGGAGTGCAGGGAGAGGGTGGCCACGTGGGGCTTCGACCATCGATTGCCGCCCTCCTCCACATCCTCCTCGAACTTGATCCACCGCGCTGTCTCCTTCCACTCGATCTCGTCGCCCTCCTTCACCAGCATCCCCATTTCCGAAAACAGGGGATGCGATACATGTGTGCCATCGTCCACGTCTTCGCCGAGTATGAATTGAACTCGCTGGGCCGGCGGAGTCACTATAATTCAAGGATACGGTATGAGAAAAGCCGCTCTACACATCGGTAATAAATACATAGGTAACTCGCAACACAAAAAAAAAAGTTAAATACAGATATCAACTTAAAAAAAGGACGAAAGTATAAAATTAAATAAGCATTTACAACATTTAAGCCATGTGCAGTATTTTCTTCCTGTGCAAAACTTCATGATCTTAATCAACATTTATGACTTAGTCGCAACATCTTCCTGCCACTGCCACCCCGTTCATAACAATGATTGCACCGCATCCTGGGGATTTTGGCGAATGCGTGCTAAAGTTAATTGGCGAAAATAATTTGGCCCTGATCTGTGCTGGGAATTCGTCCCTGACCGTTGTCCACCATATATCCTGCTTAGTCCTGTTTGGGCTACTTGCTGTTTATGTTGGAATTGCGTGATATTGTTGTGTGCGACTAAGGATGTTTACGGTAAGTATAGGCGTTTTGGAATGAATTTAACTGCCCACAAGGCACTAAAGCAGGAATTTAATACGAACTTAATTGGGTAAATAACGTATAGAACTTAAAATGTCTAAATAATTAGTTGGATGAGGATGGATAATGTTGGTTACTACTACTATAGTCTTCTATACTACTACTGTAGTGTATCTGTGTAAATGAGAAAACATTGGGTTACAGTAAAGCAAATGTGAAAACAACCCAAGCTCAGTTGCTTCCTAAACATCCATACATTTGCTTACAATAAAGCATATGTAGTATACATGTTTAAGAAACAACTGAGTTTGAGTGGATGGAATAGGTTATGGAAGCTTGTATGAAAAGCAGTAACACAAGTGGGAGAATAATGGTGGAAATAGGCGCATTAATATATAACTTTAGAACTTAATCCAATAAACTTAAGCATTGTGATTGCTTGGGTACTGTTGGGTCTGATTAGTTTGCAGTAAATAAACCCAACTTAAGACCAAGTTCAAGAAGATTCCCTTCCCTTCCTTTTAGCCGGCTGAATGTAATTCGATTATCCTAATTCAATGTCACCCCATTACAATCAAAACTTCTTGTTGGCGGCAAGTTGTAAGCCAATCATCTGTCGTTTTGATTAGCCATCTTACGAGCGAAATGTCTCAGAAGAGGACTGTTATTTCAGGGTTTTCCCCTCGCACTTTAGGTTCCTGCAATTTGCCACCATTCTCGGCCCCACCGAAACTGACTGGATCCACAGTAAACACTGGCATTCCATTCCGGACAAGCTCCACATTGCAATTAGATCTGCACAAGGAAACCCGAGGCTGCAATAGGGCGAGACACCTGACGCACCTGGTCGCTCCACTTCCTGTTGCTTCTCGCTGACGTTGTCCTTGCCCGCACCACCGCCCACACTTCCGGATCCGCCGATGGAGCCGCCTCCGCCGATGGAGCCGCCACCGCCGCCCCCTCCAGGGCCACTGTGGTGGTGCTTGCGCCGGCGCTGCGAGTGGCGTCGTCCTCCTGGCACATGGACGCCCACATAGACGGTGTGGGCGCGGTGTCCTGCAGAAGAAATGCTGGTAAGAATTCGGCGGTATTCGGATGGGGGAAGGGGGTCCGAAGTGTAGGTCCGAATTGAGTGCGTCGTTGTTGATTAATTGCAATTGAGTTACATAATTGGATGTGCTGCTGTAATTCACATCGCCTTCCTTCGCGTTTTCAATTAAATTTAAAGTGCTTTTCTGTTCTTAAGGACGCTGCAATCTAATTTCAGTAAGACAAACAGTAAATGTACCTTGTTTTGTGTTTGAAACATCTAAACGTTCGGAAACACACTCAATTTTATTATAAGTATTGAAACGTATTTTGGCCCGACATCGTTTTCAATCTAACAATCAGCAGCTCAGAGTTCACTTTAATTTTAGTTTGCCCCAGTGATAAGATTCGTCTATAGCTTTTGTCTGCCATCAGACAATCACGTATACGCAACGTTGAATCATCTACGAACCCAAATCCAATTTAATCTTAGATTCAGCACCGTCTTAATCAAATTCCCGGCTCTGTTCGTTGTTTTCTTAGTGACTACAAATAAATTTATGTTAATTACTATTTCCCTGAATTTTGATGTCCGCTTTAAAGCAAGTCCCCGTCTCAATTTTCAAAGCCTTTGTTGAACTTGCGCTCTGTCAGTTGACTAATTGTGATATCATCTGCCAAGTACTTGCATTGGTAGTTTTTCATAAATTTAAATTAATTATACAGAGCACATCTTCTAATTTGTTTCCACTTTCGCCAAGTCACGCGATTAGGTCTCATAAGCATTGAAATTGTGGGCGTTGCAATTAGGGACAGAAAAGTTGGTTGTTAAATGCACTTTTATTATACAGTATACAATAAATTATTCGTAAATGTTGTTTTGCCTTTGAAATGTACATTTATTAAGCGTAAAGATGTTATTTTCAGTGATGTAAGCACATAAAAGACCACAACCGGAAGATATGTAAGATGAGACTTAAATTCATTTTTTAAATGCACAACTAATTTGTGTGACCCTCATACACAATTTAATTTTCTAGTTAAATCTAGTTTCTCAGATTTTTGATTTCTATGAAGAATTTGTAGTCCATATTGGCATTAGTTTTGGTTACGCGTCTAAAGTTGTCAACCTGCAATTAACACGACGCAAATTTCTTGTTTGTCTACCGACTTGTCACTTGGCTGGTTTTACAAGTCGGCTATAATTTTGGTACATTCGTGGCCTGAACTGTTATATTCAGGTTCTTCTTATCAGCAATTAAAAAGGGGACTTTAAGAAGTGGAGCTCGACTCACCCTCGAAATCATTCTCTGTAAATTGTTGCGTAAAATCCTCGCCGCCAGTGCGCGGATCCTTTGGCGCCTCGTCATCGCCGCTGGAGGAGTTCATGGTCCAAGGTCTGAAAAGACGAACAGAAATTAATATCTTTTTCGAGATAATTAAGAACTGAAAAGGGTCACGAAAAACATGTACAATGCCCGTGTGCTCTTATAAAACGTATTGAGTAAGCCCTTATTCTACTTTTGCATCAGTTTCTTATCGCTAGTCTGGAGCTCCATTACGACTACCTCAGCTAAATCAACCTCAGTTTCAGTGGCAGGCCTAGAAAATATAAACTCGCGCCTTAGTTGCAATTCAAAATGCGTTGTCAATCGCCTAATTGAAATGCGCGTTTGCCATAGAATCAGATACCTCCACACCAGCCGCTCTTTCAACCGATCGTACGTAGAAAAATTGACATAAATTAAGGGAAATCGAGAGTGCCATAAATGGAGAAGAGGGTATACCCTATTGCTTACTAAATTTTAGATTTTAATTTTAAATTTATAAATGGTAAAAAAGGATGCTTCCTAGTTCTGCAGTTCGGTAGAATTTGAAGGAAAGTATTTTTGATTAAAGTTTTAAACATGGCTTTCAGGAAATTAGGCACGTGCATCATTTTTTGGTTTATAATATAGACAAATAATGTCTATATGTCAATCATTTCACTTCGTCATTAACATACTCATTGCCACAGTTGCCGTGACTCTCATAGAAAAATTGCCACATACAGCTCGAGAATTTTTAACTGCAATTCCCAGTTGTTGAATTGCTCGTCTGCTGATGGGTTTTAATTTCATGCAAATTTTGAATTTAAATGGACTTTAAACAGTGAGTTGTTTTCACTTTTAATATATTTTCCGTTGCGCTCTATTGCATTGCTTTCATAAATAAAAGTGCTTGAATTTTCAAACAAACGTATAAATATTACGAGTATGTTCGATCATTTAGCCAATATTTATTGGAAATAAACGCCCTAATAGTTATTGTTATGGCATGTTTGCACTTGTATTTAGTTAGCTTTTTAGTGGAATTGACATTTAATAAGGAATTTGAATATTGCATTGTGATTGATTGACGTCGTGGTCAATCAAAAAAATATTTTTCTTACTTCTAAGGTGCGAAATACAGAATCTGAACTAGATTACACGTATATTCAAATACGTGAATGCCATTAGTTATTATAAACCTTTTTGCAAAAGATGATAAAGTGTAAGATTTATAGACCTAGTCAGTTTTTTGAATGGTTGAAAATTACAGAGCCATAGCTAACAATTTCCAAGAGCAGCCATTAATTAAAAACTTAATATACGTATGGGAACAAACTATTTATAAAATGTGTGAAACGAAATTTATACAATATTTTTTTAATATGTATCAAGCCAAAGACATTTCTTCGTTGTTTGCACGAACCGGGTAATTTCAGTTATTTCCAAGATTATGATGGAAAATTTGCATTGCATAAAGGTTTATTCCTATATAGCCTATCATCTTGCGTCGCTGTCGCCGCTCGTTTTCTTATCAGCCAGTAAAATGTAATCTATATGGTACTTGAATGTATAGACAACACGAAGTGACAGCCAAGAGGACGGACATCCCTGCCTGTCTGCCAATTGCCGGTCTAAACTGGGTCTAGCCAGGGCTTACTGAACATGGCATACCCCTCTGTCCTCGCGATTTCATGCCTTTTGATGGGCTTATCAGCACCTGAGTCACAACAACAAACAATTATTTGGAGTCCGATATTAACTTAATAGCCGATGTTGTATTCTGTGTCAACAACACCACGAATTGCCAGACAATTTGCACTTGACTTTGTTTAATTAGGCGGTCTTTCGGCGTTAAATCAAATAAGCGGAACGGTTTGCAGCCAGAACCCGAAATTCTCGTAGACGAGAAGGCTTATCTGGTTGACATGGTGGTGCTGTTATTTATTTCTTTAATAAATTTATTAGCGAAGTACTGTGGAACTGGCGAAAATAATTTGTAGCTGAAGAATTGCCAAATTGCCGAATGTTTGACTATTATATTAAGTACAAATATTTTGATTTGTAGCCTGCTGCAGTCTCTATTATGACACGCTTGATTAAATCTAAATTAAATTAAGATTTTAAAGACAAAAACAGAAAGGCAGAGGTGCAAAATCGAACTGAAATAGTTTTCATTGTTTCGTTTCTACTACTTTTTGAATACACATGTTCCAAGGGTGAGGTTCTTTAATCTGTCGACCTTACTCCCTTTTCGGTCCCCTTGGGCAGAGAAGATAAACCCACAACAGTGCCAACTTGTACAGCTTAATCGAAACCCGGGTGATAAGCCAGGCTGAAAAATGCGAGTGGAACTTTGGACTTTTGGCTGCATTTCTTCTGTGACACTTTTTTCAGTAATCAACGATGATGAATCAGACCGTCTACTTACAATTCTATGTACTCATTCTTTTCGGCCATCACCTTATCGCCTCCAAATAGCGATCGGAAAACTGGAGCTTTTTTTTTCCTGTTTGTACGAAAATTTCACACACGCACCTCGCGATTATCAGCCGAAAAAGCGAACTGATAGCGTACAAGCAATGGGACACAATAAACAGCGAACGTGTTGTTCCGTTTTATTATTGGATTTTAATCGTTCGGATTTTCGGATCGGTGGAATTCTGAATTTGTTGAAAACGCGATCCGACGACTCGACTGCGAGTCCCGGCGATTGCAGACTAACTAACTTTGCCGATCTTTAAACTGAAGCGGCAGTCGCTTAACCCTCTGCTGCCGATTATGCCGATTCTGCCGGCGTCGCAGTCGGGAATTATACGGAGAGAGATAGCGATAGAGAGACACTTGTGGAGCCCCCCCCACAAAATGTGTTTTTAAACACCAATTTCGCCTACTTAACTTTGTCGATAGTTTCGCCTTTAAATGGGCTTCCTTATCGCCGGGTCTGTTATCAAAGGGGCAGGCGAAAAACTGTTTACTTAGCGGAAAGTGCATTTTAATGGTCCGTTACAAGATCGGGCTAAATAGCACATACTCGTATATTGGCAAATCCGGTTAATACTGCTGGTCGGCAAAGTTGAATAGTATGCTATATAGTACTTTTTTGGCACTACTAATACTACTAATATCAACAAGTGTTCACTGCGTGATTTTTTATAGATACTCAGTTTCTGTTTTGTCATCTAATGAATATCCAAACACATTTTTCGTCTCCGCCTGTGTGAGTGATATATGTATGTATTTTTATTATGTGTATAATTTTATAAGTTTTGTTGTGGCTTTTCTCGATGACAAAAACAAACAGCAGAAATACCTTATATCGGTGGAGCCCTTGAAAAAAATGAATGTGGGCCACTGAATGCCAACAAACCCAAATATTTTGTGGAGAACCAATAGTAGGAAGTAATTCCGCTTGAGATATATTTGAAAAGCTGTCGGGCCACTTTTTTTATGCCTTTATGCTTTAGCTTTTAAAATAACAAATTATTTTTCTGAATGTTTATATATGTTTAAGCAAAGACACTAGAATAATTATTCTAATTATTCTAGTGTCTTTGGTTTAAGATACCATACAGCACTCATTTCATAATCCCCAACTTATATAGTATTTTTATAATAAACGTTTTTTTATAATATTTAAAGCTTAAAATGAAATGGAACTTATGAATGTTTTGGATAGATATTTTTAGTGTTCAAAGTGATCTTAGAAATGAGAAAAAATTACATTCCCTTAATCAAATCTGTTTGTTTGGCGTTGGAAGACGAGACACACCTCCACAACTTGATTCTCCGTGTTGACTCTCCGAATTTGGTATTCAAATTTATTCGGTGACCAAGCAAAGTAAACTGTTTTGGACAAAGCTCGAAATCAAAACAAATCTCGAAAAATACGAAGAAAAATAACCCCAAACGTTATTAAGACGTCTTGCCAGGCAGCAAAACTAGAAATAATTTTAATTCATTTTGCAGTGACTTGCTGTGGATGCGGCTTCGGTGTTGACGTTGACTGGTTTGTTGGTAGTGGATTGTGGATTGTGGTAACAACTGCGATGCAAGGCGAATCGTACCGGTTAGAACCGGTAAAAGGCAAACGGTTCAGGTTTCACGGACAGCCTGAGTAGAATGAGATGGGGCGATATGGGAGGAGAGGTGTTTCTGATAATGGGGGTTTTTAGTATTTTTATTTTTAAATTTGATATTATCTTTTGTGAATCACCCATCTTTGTCAGTCAATATAAGTGCCGCAAAGACGAAAACAAATCCAGAATAATTAATTTATTTTTTGTTTGCTCGAGTGTTAAGTTTTCAATGCGAATTCCTCCGAATTCAGTTGACTGAAACTGAGTCTGGCCGATTCGATTCGGATTTCATTGTTAATAAATCTATTTTCCCGCCTTAGGCATAATTAATAACAATTAGCGATAACTCCACCTAACTTTGAATGAATCCAGAATCAGAGGTGTGTTAATCGAGTTTACGTCGGTTGACAAGGCCAAAAATACCATAAGTCCGATGAGATCAGCTTAAATTCAGATCAGACATCACGATTGCTTTGATCTCTTTTACTTTGACGTCAGCTTTGGGTACACGCTTTCGTCTTATCTCATTGATTATGGTGCACTTGAAAAAGGCGAATTAATCATCGTCAATGGAACGTCATGGGCAAGATGTGGTCCTATTTTTCAGGGTTCCGTCTTATCGCAATCCACTCGAGCCACCCTGACAACTAAATGGTTTAGTAAACGTAACTCTGGTTGATAAACTTAGATTTTCATCGAAAGCCAGTCCTCGCGTCACTTTAACCACTTGAAAAGCCACTTTAATTGGCAAAACACCTTATCGCCAGTCAATATTCTTGTCATATATAGACATATATGGCCGGGTCTTATTTACTTGATGGTTTTATGATTCGGCAAAATTTTTTTGTTGACACCTTTCTGGCTAGATTTTTATGGGTATTGCTGTTATATATCGCTCTCTTGAAAACAATTTTAATTTAACACATTTAGTTTGTTTAGTTTCTGCAGCTATGTTTGCTTTGTTCATTAGAGGAGTTTATGGCAGCAAAACAAATTTATTTTTGATTTTGGTTTGATTTCCCTGGCTGTTGCAAAGAAGTTTTATGCCCAGCTCTATTTTCTTTGCCGAAATCCCTTTAATTCGGCTGGAATTTCAATGCTTAAATTTCCCTTCTCCCTATTTTCTACCATGACCTTCATGAGCTCATTCTTCAACCCCAAAAGCCGTCAACAAATCAAGGCCAACAGAGTTATAAATTCCTTCTGCCTGAAATATTGTCCATTCCCACTTGGCCATTCCCAAATTTGGTGGCATCATAGACGCTTTTTTACTACCCCACCAATTAGAACAAAGAATAGGGTTCTCAGATGACCATGGGTCGTGTGAAAATGCTTTGGCCTCAGTTTGCCATTCTGATTCAGTCTGATGTCATTCTGGGCCACTTGATTCAGCATTTTTTGCCATCTATGGACAAGCTGGAGGTGTTGAATAAATCTCACTGCAAAGTGAGATATTGCAGTCAAACAATAATTGGATTAATGCACAGGCGGAAAAAGTCAAATGAAATATGGTCAAAACAAGTATTCCAAAGAAAGATAATATATAAGATATAATATATAATATATAAGTTACTGCTTGTACTTGTGGCACTTGAACTTAATTCTTTAAGCAGAATTATAATGTAATGCAAACCAATTCAATTTGTATGCATTCCATAATTAAAAAAGTTTTTCTCGCTGTGCGCAAGATGGTTTTCACAAATACAAGTAGTGATATTTGCCAAAGAAATTCGCAATTAGTTGGGAAAATGTTAAATGCTGGATAAAGGCGCAAACCAAAAGGGGCGGGGCAGAGGTGCGATTTGGGACCCGAGGCAACTTGGCGTGTGCCATTTTGAGAGACATCCGCTGCATGCGGAAGTGACACACATAACAGGGGGAGGGGCTGGGCTAAAAAAGGGTCCGGATGGTGCGGAAAATTGGGGCCTGGGGGGTGAATGGGAGCAATGTACCCCAATGAAGCGGGAAAGAGGCAAGCAAAACAGAGAATCCTGAGCGGGAAATGGAAATGCCAAAGAGTCAGTCGAAGAGTCGCAACTCCTGGAGTTTGAATTCTCTTCTAAACTCTCAACTTCTCTTTGTTGTTTGTTGTGTGTATATTGGTTGCTTATCGAACGCCTGCCTCGCTTATCACAACTGACAAAGAAAATACACTGGCACCACACAATGGGGCAGCATCATCCGCATTTATGGCCTCCTCCTTTTCTGCCACCCGCACCTCTTCAATTTGCTATTCCACCCCGCTCCTTGCACTTGACATGTTGTTGACCCAGTCTCTAGAAAAAGACAGACAGACAACACAAGTCATCATCAACAAACCGCAACAAGCAGAATAGAAAGTATCTATATCAGTCAGATACCTTTGCTCTGAGATATCGTTCTCACTTCTACGATAATAATGCTAAAGCAAACACTGAAGAACTGGAACCAACGGATTAGTTCGTTTTTCAATTAGTGGAGCTATCAATTGTATAATTAACGGACAATATTTAAGCTATTTATAAGCTAATTAAAAAGGGAATACTAGATTCGTTGAATATGATGTAACAGGTAGAAGGAAGCTTTTCCGACCATATAAGGTACGAGTATATATTCTCTTGATGTCCGCCTGTGTGTCCGTATGAACGCCTCGATCTCAGGATCTATAAAAGCTAGAAGTAACGGGTATCTGATAGTCGGGGAACTCGACTATAGCGTTCTATCTTGTTTTCCGTTTGAAATCAGGCATGCAAAACAAAAACGTTGTGCATATATGGATAAAGCTCCTCATTCATTTTGAATGCGAATATTTCTATGTAGGTACATATCAGCTAACGGACTCTTTTTTAAACGATTTAAGCACAACGACTTTATAGAGACTGCATATTTAGATAGTGGATTCTATCTATAGCTCTGAGATGTGCGTGTATGGAAATTGTCTACAGAATTGAAATTGCTGATGGGGCTAACCACCCTCCATTGTCACTTAATTGGGGGCAGTAATACCGTGTTTAAGTTGATCTTCCTAGCTATTACAATCGGATCGTTAAAGTGGCTAGTGATTGCATTTGTGATATCTCCATTTGCAGCTTTAATTTTTATAGCACCATTGAAATACGGATATAAACTTTAAAAGGTTATTTGGAATACTAAAACATTGTTAGTGTTTGCAAAATATGAAAAGTATAGTACATTTCTTGATCTTCTCTTCCCGAAATCAAATTATCCTGGCTTCACTGCATCATAGCAACCATTAACAAAGGTCTTTGTTTGTGGCCTCGCATTCATACGCCCTGTTGTCCGCCATTGTCCGCAATTGAGTATTTACTCAATTGCTAATGATTCCGCCGAAAATCCCATTTACCTGGTACTATCAGTGGCTATAACTCTGGGCAATCGGCCATGTCCGTGGATGTGTTTCAGCTGCGCCTGCTGTGGCATCCTGAATCCTTGACTTCAGCTTTGATTCCCCCTGGAAAGTACACCCGAAAATCCTGTCAAATGGCTTTGTTTTCGTCTTTTTCTGGTGGCTGGGTGTGGTAAACAAAGACAAATTTAGACGCACAGCGGGAAAGGGTTATTGACACCGAAAATCGAAACAACAACCGAAACGATGGGGTATTAATGGGAAACCTTTAGTTTATTACTGAAAATTAACTTTCTGGCAGTACTTGTGATATGTATAGATTTTCAGGAATGTATTTTTGTGTATTTAAATTCTCTGGAATATTTTTCCGGAATTTTTGGGATATCCGTTACCGTATGAGTCGCGCGGCAGACTAATCCGGCCGGCTGGTTTTCGAGAAGTTGAGAGCTCTGTGCCCGAGGTTTTCCCGCTGCATCTTCGGAATTTTCACTCTCACGATTTTCCTCTCCAAGTCTCTCTTTTCGCTGCACTTTCCGGCCAAAGAGTGCACTCTCTTTCGGCCCGATTTGATTCCTCTCCGGACTGCTTAACACGTTTGCATTTGCGGCTTTTCTTGTTATTATCTTATTATGAGCACGTTGCATGTTTGACGATGGCGGGCTAGGACCGAAAGCCTGATGCAGCGGTGGGGTGGAAAATCGGGGGGCCGGGAACTTGGTCATGTCAATTTAATTCTGTGCAAATTCACTTTCGACGCACTGAATCAAGTTAATGTGTAAAGGCTTTCCAGTGGCGGCACGGAGCGTAAACTACTGAACAGAAAAGTGCGAATTTGTTTTGGTTTTTGCCAGAATGCAATTCAATTGCTTTTGAGGGATGACAGGTTGATATTAAATTCCATTACCGTAATGTCAAGGTTTATATACAGCGATTTTAAAAGGTTTTTAAAAGGTTAAACGAAATGCATTTCTAGGTAAAAGTACGAATTACTTGATTTATCAAACAAAATAACAGAATTGACAGTGTCTGCAAATCGTTTTCGCACACATTTATTAAATCTTTCCTTGATAAAAGTGTGACATTTTTATCCTTCCTAACGGATACAAAACTGTTACCATTTTGTTACCAAACACGTGCATTCTGCATATAAAAGAAAAATGACATGAAAGAGGGAAATAGTGGGTGGTGCTGGTGGGAAAAATAGCGTAGGAGAGGAAGAAGAGACTCGTGTCAAGTGTAAATGAAATTTCCAATTTTGCCGTGTGTGCAAAAATCAGCGAAATGTGGCTGTTGTTGTTGTCCGTATTGATTTTTGTTCCCTGCTTATGTGGTTAAATAGTGTCATACGAGAGGAGGTTTTCAAAAGGGGAGACTTGGGGGCGAGGTCGCGATAAAAGTGTTGCGAAATGGATGTCAACAGACGAGCGGAAACTTGGTCAGGCTGCATGTTTCAGCACACTTCAAGCAAATTTTTTTAGATGAATCTGACCTTTGTTCTTGGGAGAACGTAAAAATGTAGGTTTGCAATTAAAGTATAAGTTTTAAATTTAATTATTTTATTTGCGACACGCATATACCAAATTAGTTGAGTAAAGTTGCATTACCATTTACTTATAAACGATTTTAATGGATATCAAAAAGTAGTGCCACCTTGTAATTTAAGAGAGGAGATAAACTTTTAAGCAAGGTACAAGATTATAAATACCGAGACAAGGTTGTATCTAAAAGTAAAATTATAGCACGCAATCTTCCGCAGATATGCATATATGAAACCTACTCACGCACACAGTTCTCGAGTAGGCCCGATACTGGCTAAATATAGGACTTTAGCCAAGGACTTTTCCACAAGAACTGAGTTGACTGGAAAGATGGATGCAAGCTACTGAAGTATTCTGTCGCTCAATTGATGAGTGCGTTTTATGGCCCTTCCCAACACTGCCAATCTATAAATTCGCCATTCGCCCCTGGCTCCATTTATTGAAACTGTTCAAATTGATTGAGTTTCAATGGGGAGGACAGGTGGCCTAAAAGAGAAATGCAAATATTATTTGGTTCGACATGCTTGAAAATCCTCGGTGACATACGGCAATTCAATCGAACCTTATTTACATATTTATGTCGGCAGCAAACAAATGTAAATTGCATTGGCATATGGTAAAGTACAGTACAGTCGAGTGCTTTCTCAAGTCAGGTTGAATAATAATGATTATGTAGAAATTTTGTCATAAACGAATACTTATGTTTTTAAATCTAATCTTTGTTACTTGTTTTTCTCTTGTTTTGAATACTGAATGTATTATGCACTTATGCAAACTTTTTTAATGGAAAACATCAAACAAGAACATTGGGTAGATTAATCAATTTGACCTTGTTTTGTGGTCAACAACTTGTGCAGATTTTCATGTTTTCGTTAGAAAAGTTTCGAAACAAGTTCTAGTTTCTGAAGTATTAGTTGAACCAACACCTAATTAGATTTCCTCTAACACATGGTGAGATGTTAATGGTTAATCCAGCATGCTGGTAACAGCAAAAGTGTTATTAATCCGCCATAAAAAGACCAGCCAAAGCAGGTATATGTCAAGAACGGTGTTTTCTACTTTTCCGTCTCTGCTCCCTGGTATTTCCATATCCATTAGCCATCAGCGGGATGCACATAAGGACACACGAAGTCACTTGATATACCTGCCCGCGTGTAATTGTACTCATTCCTGAGCTCAGTTTTAGCCGGATATTCATTAGTATCCATAGACATCCGAGAGCCACGTACTCGTGCTAATTATAAGACGGGTTCTTTGGCTTAAGGGGGTTTACATCTTAAATGAATGGGATTAGTAGCCAGCATGTTGAAGGTCTCGCTTTTCAATCGATTCCCGCGAAGGTTGGGATATCGATATGCCAAGAAAGAGATAGTAACAAACTTGATGTGGGTTACAGGCCGTGAATGTATTAATCGATTATGTGACAACATTTTGGTCTTTCATTTAACGACAATGTTCTCTGGGCTTTCCTTTGCCCTTCGATTCCCTTTGTTTGTAATCTATTGAACATTCCTCGCTTGTTGTCGTTGTATTCGCTATTATGTAAAATTTTGTGTAAACGCCAGACAGGTGGGGATATAGAAAAAGGCCCAGCAAATGGTCATTAGCTCACATGTTTGGTTTGCCCCTCGGTAGCAATTCAACATTGGCAGTGACTTGTTTGCTTAGTTGGCCGGCAAGAGTAGTTAAACAGAAGGCTATATAATATCGGAGGTTGGCATAGTGGCTAATTTAATGGCTTTCGATTGTCCGGAATAATCCCTGAGTCACTTGCGAAGTTGTCCGCTTGCTTCTATTTGGCTCGATAGGTTGGGTGTTCTCTATTTGTTGATCAATATTTGAAGATAGCGTTGTTGAGGTATAGATCAATCATTTCCGTTCGTGGAAAGGGCGTTAATTTTGTTTCCCACAAGGTAAACAGCATTGGAGGCTAAAGAATTCCGTATTTCATTACTTTTTATTTTTGTTGTAAGAAGCTAAGACTCTTTAGGTAATATATGAATTTGTTTTAATAATAAACTTCGTCACATCATTATTTTAGAAAATCATCGATTTCTGAACCAAATCAGATCCCCTTTTTGATAGCAATTTAATTTAAATACTTGACCCTTTTATTAAACTCTATGTCGTTCCCTACACATATTTGGCAATGTTAACATAAAATAACCCCTTAAGCAGTCCAACATGCAGCTGGTCCACTCTGGGGACCTACTGACCCGCTTTTTTCTTGGCAATTACAGTACAGCCTGGTCCAACAAAAGCTAATCAGAGCCCGCAAACTATTTTCCCATAGTACCTCCCCCCTCTTCCCTGTGATCAACATTTAAATTGGCTTTTTAAATCCTTTTAAGCCGAAGACTTCGGCAGATAAGCCTCAAGGATTGGGAGAAAACCTAGATCCAACAACAAGGGGTGCCAAGCGTAGGATACTTACCACACTGGATGAATGGGGGCCAAGAAGGATGCAGAAGGTGGATGAGGAAGCCCTCGAGGGGGGCGTTACTTGGGCTCTGCCTACTGACCCAGTTACCGCTAGTAACTGTTATAGCTAGAGTTGAAAATACGGTTCTGACCTCTTAAATGCTCATTAACGGTTGTTTTCGGGTATCGTTATCTTCAGGCGGGTTACTTTTTTTTAAATAGATGGGTTCACATTGGCAGTGCTTGGTTGTGAAAATTGCGGAGATTGATTGATTTATTTTTAAATTTTGTATCGATTTAATCTTGGCGGGTTGCTCATTAGCGTAAGGTTACAACAAGCTTTCCTTTTCAAGTCGGATTTATTTGTAGAGCTACACATATATATTTTGCATGGTTATTTATGACATAAATGCACTTTTAGAGTGTTTAACTAATTTCACTATTTTTCGCTTAGGTGGTTAAACAATTGATTTCCATATTTATGGATTAATTGGCTTGGATTTGTATTGGCCTCAGGTTCCCTTCCGTTTATTTCTATTTGCTATTTTTTGGTTTTTTCCGTTCTGCAGTTTTCGGCCGCAGAAAGCGCGTGAAAAGCGAAGGAAAGCGAGAAAAACACGTCCGCACTGGGCGAATGGCCAGGAGAACCTGAAAATCAGTACCCACCAAGCGGGCGAATTTCGAATCATCCCCGCTCCGCCGATTCACTTTCGCTCTTGCCGCACTTTTCATCCGCTCTCGCGGCACTTTCGCTCCCTCTCGCCGCGCTCTCTCTCTCTGAGCGCCGCCGCCTTTCAGGTCCTGCCTGTGACATTTACAATGTCAGCCTCCACTTCGGATAGCAATTCGCCGCGGCTAAGAGAGCGCTGGAGAGGGAGACGCGGCCACTACTTTGTTTTTGCATTGTTCTTTCGCCGGGAAACTCCTGTGGGCCCCAAAAACGCTCTTTTGATTTGGCATTTTGTCGTGTTGGGCTTTTGCGACAGTCATATGTTAGCCACTCACCTACGATTCCGAGTGCAGGGCACTTAGGTGATTCAGAACTCTTAAATCTTTGTTTTCTAATATATCTTTGAAATTCAGTTTTTGTTGTTTTTTTCTAAGACAGTTAGAAACGTTTATGTAAATAAAATTACGTGTTAAATTTAATTATTTTATTTTAATAATTTTGGGATATATCATCTATATGATCTCAGTTTTCCGATTGGAATAAACGTCAAAAATCCTTTTCTTAAATTTTTTGGTTTTATATAATTGGACGAATCACTGAATTTTAAAGTCCCTGAGAAAATCGATTTTGATATCATATTTCATATTAAAGTTGAAGCGGTTTTCCTGAGTAATTGTGAAGCTCTGATAAAGTTGTCTGTTAAATAGAAACAATTAAAAGCTTCTCCCACTCAATCTATTCATGTGTGAGTTGTGATTTTAGAGGGGTGGGGGGAAATTTCAACAGTAGAAACTAATTAGGGGAATACTATTCCCAAAGGACTGCCACGATGGGGTGGAGTGCATGGCCACCTCAAAGCACCCTTTCGCGGCCATCAGGTGGTGGCCATGGCCCGCTCATGGGGTTGTCATTATGGGCGCGTGCCTTTGGCCAGCGAATGGAGCCTCGGCTTTGGACTGATAAGTGGCTATTCACTTGGCTCCTCTGACCGCCAACTGAATGGCAATTGCTTTATAATTCAACTGCTGACGTCGTCTTCCTCCAAGATCAAAGACCTCCCCTAATTATCCGAAAGGGCTTCGCTTGATTGATGGTTTGATTTGGCTTTTGCTTTTGCTTTTGCTCGGAGGTGCACTTATTTATTTTGAATGGTTAACTGGTTACTGGGTGCTCTGTGTGCTACTTAGCTAACTAAGTTATGGATCAGGTTAATCAGGTGAAACAGTGCGCGGAAGTGGGTGCTTGGGGATAGTCTGCAAGATGATCAGTTTGTTGGTGATGTGGTCTCTGGCGAAAGAGGACATGATCGTGCTCCTGCAGACAGGGATCCAAGCTGGGTGCAGGCGAGGTGAGTGGGGCAACCTCGTGAAATACTTCGTCTTCAGGGTAATGGTGATATTGCGGGCGCGGTTCAGGATCCCTTTCCATCATATACTGTCTCTCCACCGTTTCCTCTGAGCTCCTTGGATAGAAAGGCGTTCTCTTAATTGGCACTGGTGCAAAACTTTTTATATTTCTCTCAGGTTGTTGCTTTATCAAGGCCTGACTCCGCTGAAGGAAACCTACAGGACTCACACCCCAAAATCTTTGCGGCTGATTGGGGGTTCTTGGGGGAGACTGAGCAACTTCATCGCTGCAGTCCAAGCCCCTCACAATGTTATTCATGTAGATCGAGGGCGGTATGCGTTTCCTGTACTTGGGTCTTGGTCTGGGCACTATTTGTTTATTGGACACAAAGTAATCCCGCTGCTGGGGTCCCACTGGCGCCATTCGCTGAAGTGGCTTGGCAAAGTTTCCCTCGTACAAAATGGGCTCCACATAGTTTTTCACGGGCTTTCGAAAACGGAAAGATGGAGGTGGTCTTGGACTGGCTGCTGCACATTACGAAATTTCATTTTAATATTAGTGAAAAGGACTCTAGGTATTTTAGCCATTTGTATTATATTATATTATATTGTATTATACTTACCAGGCCCTTGGTTGGGCATAAACTGTGGGCACAGATTCGTATCCTGCTCATCTGTGTCTTCACAAGGTGCTTCTGTAGTGGAAGTAACTATATTTTCAGACATCTGAGTACCTGTAGGATTAAAATGACCTGTTAAGTGGTTTTACAGCTGCCTTGAATTTGCCTTTACCTTCGTCATCTTCACATCCTGAGAATTCCGGCACAGTGATGTCTTCGTCGCAGCTTTCTGAGGTGGTGGTTTCCGGACCGGAAGTAGTCGTAGAGACAGTGGTCGGAGGCACGACCGTTGTGGTGTTGGTGCTCACTTCCGGTCGAAGCTTCAGTTCAGCAGCTTCGGTGGTCATGATCACCTGAATAACCTCGCTGGGCTGGCTGGCATTATCTAGCTTGATCTGTGGGGGATCGGGTACTTTCGGTGACTTCGCCCTGGAATTCTTTCTCCTGTTCCTTAAGGCCTTCAATCGCTTCAATTGGTTCTCTGTAAACGGCGGCTGTGTAGTCGATGTTGTGGAACTAGTTGTTGTGGTTGGTGTTGAAGTCGTTTCCTGTTCTGTGGTCGTTTCCGGTGTGGTCGCTTCTTCTGTGGTGCTGGTTTCCGCTGGTGAGGTGCTCTCATCTACAGTTGTTGTTTCCACAGTTGTTGTGGTTGTTGACGTTGTGGTATTTGCTTTGATCTTCGGTACTAACTTTCTAAGTTTTATGATTTTAGAATCGGTTGAAGTTTCTGTTGTTGAACTTAATGGTGCATCTGTGGTTGAAGCAATTGTACCATTACTGGCCAGTGCCAGTAGTTCGTTTGGTGTGGCACTTTTACTTGCTTTACGTTTTGGATTGCATTTCTTGGTTTTGGGTTTAGCTGTGGTGGGGGGTCTTTCTGGCGCCAGGGTGAAATTGGCGCAGGGATCCTGTTTAAGCAGCGGTGTTTTCAGCAGTAGTAACCTAACGAAACACGGGTGTTCAATGGGTAGACCTTCATCGAAAGCTGGTTCACAGGGTGGCAAAAAGTCCAAACACTCCTCCTTGTCCTCCTCATAGTCATCGAAAATGTGGCTAAACGGCTCCTGTGAATCGCCGCTGTCATCACAACCTATCGACGCTGCTGGCAACACGGATATATCCCTCTGGTCGCGACCATTGCTGGGATAGTCCTCCGCCTCGCGCAGCATCATATCCAAAAGTTGCATCTCCAAAGGCGAACTAATGGGGAATACAAATATAAAACCTATTTCATATTTCCCCAGCTATTTACAACTCACCCAAAAACTGAAGATCCAACAAGTAGCACCCAAAGTAGCAGCAGCATCTTCATGATTCGAGTGTTTGGGTCGATGGTTTCCATGGAAATGTTGCCCCAACCCGAGCGACATTTGGCTTTTGTTGAGTTCACGTATCTGTCGGATGCAGTGCGCTGCACTCTCACTTTCTGCCAATTGAGACATCGTTCTTTCCGATCTGTAACCCGTGGCACCTCCACCTCCCCCGAATCAAAATCATAGTTTTGCGGTCAGCTTTCTCATTAGACTCTACTGCAATCCGTCTGGGCGGCGTCTTCGTTGCTCTGGTCTTGTTTTCACTTTTCTTCCATACGTGACAAGTGCTGAGATCGGCGATTTTGGCGTTTACTTTCCACTTCGTTCATTCTTCGTTCTGGTCTGGGATACTCTACACAGCGAAGTTGGGGTTTCAATCGATAGCAACATCATATTTCGATGATGATTTTCGGTGTATCTACATATAAGCTGAAAGCGAAATATATCAAGTATTCATTTACCTTATTCTAGTTATGTTCTTTAAGCTTTTGCTTAATCATCGCATCATTAAATTCAATTTACAAAAGTGAATTAAGGCCTAGGTAATGATTATTCAAGCTTTATTAAAATGCTTAAAATATTTAGGAGTCCAAAACGCAAGCTTAAAAAATATAAATATAATCGAATCAAATCAATCCTATCCAATCCAATTTTATAATGATAAGAAATACTTCAAGTATACACGATGCATACAAAATTTCATAGCAATAACCCAAATCTTTGATATTAATTAATTGAATTATCATAGTGTATTTTGCCAATCCGCACTCCGTTCTCCCGCTTTCGTTTTTCACGTGTATTTGTTATTTGCCTAACTTATTTAATTTATTATTGTGCCGTTTGATCCAACGTCTCGTTCGTTCGTTTGTTTCCGTTCATGCAAATTACTTTTATTGTCCCCTCGCGTGGGCGTAACACAGAGGCGTGGCTAGGAGGGGGTCCGGGGGTATACTAATAGTAATTAATACCCATCGAATGGCTGCGGTTTTCACGGAACTAAAACAATTGGCTGCCATTCTTGGTTCGATTGGCAGTCTGAAAGCAGCTGAGCAATTAGAAAAGCAGTTGTTAAGTGGCTAGTTAAGACGGCATGGTACGGAAAGTATGAAAAGGCTGTGTAATTGAAGCCAAATGACTAATTACTTATAGTTGGCTGTAAGCTTTGATTTGCTCTATTGAACTTTTGTGTACTGAATTGCCAGTTGTTATAGTTCGTGACATTCGTAGGGAAAGTAGCAGTGAGAAAGTGCTGATAACTGGTAACTACCTTCGCTTGCTGATGCCGTTGTAAACAAACAAGGAAATGGTTTCCTAACGTTGTGGAAAATAGAATTAAACAATATGACAAGACCACATATTCAATGGTAAAAAGGCCCGCTAAATAGTATTTACAAATTGCTTACATTCTCTTCAGGGAACACTCTATATGAACGTCGAAAACCTGCCTCACTTTCCCACTGAATTCTTGACCTTGTGTCTGCCACATTCCCAAATGTCAGCTGGCGGATAATGTGGGTTTGGGAAATGAGCTTGGGGCGTGCCTTCATCCTGTCATTTCCAAATGGCAGTCGCGTGTAATTTGTCCTGCCTTTCTGGAGCAATCTTTACGACTTTCCAGCTGTTTAATGTACAAATCTGTACTTGCGTGGGGCGTTGGTTCTTAATCAATATTTGCCCGCCAGACAAATATTTTCCAATCAAATGGAGACCACAAGGATTCAGTTTACATAGAAAATATTGTGTTTAAGGCGCATGTGAAATGAAAACCGCCTGGCTGGTACCTCAAAAAGGTTTGCCCTTTTCCCTGCTTTCGCTGGCATCCTTGTCATGCGAAACATGCAACAGTTTTCGGGCCTCAGCACGCAACACTCACTGAATTATGTTGACAGAAGCGTATCAATGTCACGGCTGAAGGGGAAAAGTGTGAGTTCCCGGGTCCTGGGACATGACAGATGGCTCGACTGCCATTAAGGCGACTAAATAACACATCAGTTTGGTACAGTGGAGGTGCCTTAAATGTAACGTTGCAGAGCTAAAACTGCACTTTATACATGCCTAATATACTTTTTTGATTTAGTAAAAAATGTATTCCCTGCTATGTTCATATAAAATTAAATGTTAATTAAAATCTTCTTTTAAAATTATTTTACAAAAGTTTACAACTAGCTTCTTGTCTAAAAAGTAATAATGAATAATGAGTACAAAGAGATAATAATAAGCAAAATAATAATAAGAATTAGTAATAATTACAATATATTAATAAATAACAAAATAATAAAAATATTTAGTAATAATTACAAAGAATAATAAAAAGCAAAATAATAATATTAATACAAATTAATTCAAATCAAGCACAAATCTCACTTTAGTGAGATGTAAATAAATACATACACCCAAATGTATGCAATGTAAAACGGCTTTATGTATGTAAAGTAAGTTACCAACAGATGGCGCTTTGCTAAGACTTGGACTTAAATTGTGACATTAGAAGAAGTTGTGCCGGCTACGTTTGCCTTAGGCAAGCTTTACTGTTGCTGGAGGAACTACTCGAAGGCGGAGATCACCGGAAGTTTAGCCGGATGTTTTTTGGGGTTAGGGTAGGCGAACGGCTGTGCGCTGAGTCTCGTGCTAAGTAATGTCGCGTGGACATCGTGAGCAGTCAATTTGACAATTGATAAAACCGGTTATCTAACACTTGAGGTTGGCGGTTCACGCATCGGTTTGGTCGGGTTTGAAGCTGTTGAAACGGCCTCAAGTGGCCCACTGCCACGATCAATGTAACCGACCGAAGGTTGATAAGAGTTCGCCACTTCAGCGCTGGCCAAGTCACCTGCAGTAACGTGATGGATCGCCTTTTTTATTGCGACAATACGCTAATTGCTCAAGTGTTTGCATGGCTGCACATCACTGTTGTGTGCCGAACGAGAATTAATTAATTAATTCCTTGGTCGCTTCTTCGCATCTAACTGAGTTACTATTGCACCACAAGGTCATCCTTGCAGTCTTTACTTTATAAATGCCAACATACTTCTTTATGGAATCATCAGAAATGTAAATGTATCCGTTAGGAACTTTGGATGATCTTTTAAGTCTAAACCGCAATAAAAGACATTTTAGGACTTATTTTTATGTGAAACTTTATATTTCATTTCAGTTTTGTATTTTTTTTGGTTTGTTTTGTATGTTTAAATACTTATTAAAATGTTTTTGTTTTTTGTTTTTGTTTTTATTTTTCTTTTTTGTTGCTGTGTGTTTGTTAGCTTCTGCTTTTCGGTTGTTGTTGGCGTGTGTGTCCGTGTTTTTTTGTTGGTTTTCCGTTTTGCTAAATAAAGTTTTGCGATTTTTTTGAGATTTTTTCTTTGCGACGGTAGCTAATGCTTACTATATATTATATAGTAATTAAATAGATAGATGCATGTATGCGCTTGTGTGTGTCTGTGCGACTGTGTGTGTGACTGTGTGTGTGCATTTGGGTATGTGTGTGAGCTGGTGAGTTTGGCCATTAGCGAAGCCTTAGCTTTCTGATCGATCTCTTCTGCTGTCGTTCTGCATTCGTTCCTTTTGCTTATCTTCAGTAATATTTGTTAGGAATGGAAAAAAATTACAAGCCGTAAAGGTAGAAAAAAACTTTACAAATTACATTTTCAAAGAGCACAGTACAGTAGAGGGGTAGAAAATGACGGAGACGGGCGGAGAAAGTCGGCGACAGATGACACCCCGTCTATTTACAAAAGTATTTGTTCTCCAGCCGCTGGCAGTAGTCGCAGATCAGCTGGCAGCACCGCCCATTGTTGAACCGGCACCGGCACTTCTCCACCTGCTTCACCACCTGCGTGGTGTAGCCACGCCCACAGCACAGGGTGCCACAGTTGTCCGGGTGCAGGCACTGCCGATCCTTGGTGACCGCGCAGTAGGAGGGCGAGGTCTCCAGATAGTACAGCGTGGTGTATTGCGATTGTTGGGGCTGTGAAGGGGAGATTTAGGCATTATTAGTTGGGTTCTTGAGTGGTTTGGAGGTGCAGCCCTTAAATACTAGTAATTTAGCTCAATAATCTGTTGCTGCTGCTGAAACTCCTACGGGATCTGAGTCCATAAGCAAGTTTGTAGGAACTTAAGACCTATTCCATTATGTATCTCATATACAGAATATCTATATCTATGCTATAGAACGTATCCTTTCAGAACGTACTTTCTTGCGGCGCTGCTTTGGCTTTTTCATGCGACTCGAGGACACCTGGCGCATGGATCGCTGGTTGGGCGCCTTGCGAATGGCCTCGTTGTACTTCTGCCTCAAGAGCGTGGCTGTGGCATTGAAGTCGGCCATCTTCTTCCAGCAGGTTTTCATCGAACAGGAGCCGGAGACGCCGTGGCACTTGCACTTGTCCATCATCTGCGAGGAAACAGCTTCGATGCCGACCTGGGCGGAAAGTGCGGTTAAATATCTCCTTCTACATCTCCTCCCACTTAGCTTACCTCCGAGTCATGTCGCAATATCTCGCTGACCTCGTCCCCGTCTCCGCCGCGCAGGTCCAGGAAGCTGCGGGTCACCCGCTTGCCGTGCTTCAGATTGTCGTTGCAGCCGCCCCACTGGAAGTCCTGCGCCTCCCTGTTGTGCTTCTTGGGCCCGCAGCTGCACTTGGTCATCCGGCCCTCGGCACAGGCCCTGGCTATCGAGTGGGTCATGGCGGCCGCCGTGAGCGCGTGGACGAAGGCCGTCTCCTTGTAGAGCTTCTTGAAGATGTTCCGCTTGCCGCGCGTCTCGATCGAGCAGTTCCAGCGGTCGTAGCGGAACTGCTCCTCGCAGTGGCTGGTGGCCAGGCGGCGGGCTTCGCTGAGCGTTCCCGGCAGTCCCGTCTCCTTGCGGCACTGGTGGTTCTGTCGCCGCGTGGCCGGCATGTATCTGCAGGGTCCACCCACTTGGCCCTGCGAGGTGAACACCGCCATCACTGTGTGCTCCGAAATGAAGTGCTCGCTGGAAGACATAGAGTTTTCGGAAGGATTCATTAGAAAGGGATAGGGATGTTTTTCCATGCTTTCATTATGGAAAAATACAATTTTGTTTTCTGCTTTCTGGCTACACTTTAAATGTTTGGCTAATTTTTGGCTGGATTAAGCGCCATCTAACTCTCGCTTGCAGAACTATCTACATGAGTTTTACACAAATTCTGCGCCCAAAGCGCCATCTAGCGGATCTCGGGTGAAGCGTCCGAGTTAATCGGTAAAAATACCGTTTCACCGAGAATTCAAACCTTGCGCGCCCTCTTTACATTTAAAATTAGAACAGTGTTCTGTAAACTCGGAATGCCGATTTGAATTTCATGTTTGGACTCTCGGATTCTGAATGCAATGTGTAAATTGGCAACCACTAATTTAGGGTTGCACAATGGAAAAACCGAACAACGAAGTGTTTACGGCCAATCATAAACTTTTATTTGATTTATCAAACGTTACAACACACATGCCAGTATGCGCCTTTTCTTATCAGTCTTCTCGCAATAGCAGAAGGAATTTCCTTGAATTGTTTTCCCATGCCATATCTATTTCCAGTTATTTTCGAGCTAATTGCATACTCACAAAAGTATCTCTGAATTATTTCAAAAAGAAGCCGCCGCTGCACCTCGCCCGCTTCCTGGCCAGCTTCGGTTATCATTTTGTGGCACCCACTCCGCCGCGGCACTGTGGAGTATGCTGATTTGCAGGAAATCTTAAATTCTCATAAAACTTAAGTGCATCGTAAATTGGCGTATGAGTAACGAGCTCAGCATATCTGCGGCTATCGCACTATCTGGCTTTCCGACTATTTCCGTCTCCGTCTGCGCCTCGAGGCACCGATTTTCCCCACTTTTCCCCTTTTTCCCCTTGCTTTCCCGGGTTCATCTGCCCCCCAATTCGATCGAAACTTTCGCCACTCGAAGTCTGTTGATAATATTCCATTGAGATTTGTTCTACATTTTCCGCGCGCTCACTTTTTATGGGAAATTAATTTGCCACATTTTCGCAATTAATTAATTAATTGAATGTTTGAAATGTTTACAAGTAGTTTCGTAGCGCAAGTGTAGCGCCATTTGTTTGGATCCACGAATTCGCCGCTGCGGCTGCCAATTTTTATCTATTTATCTCCCGCTGTTTTATTTCGATATTTCGATTTGACGTAGTTTTCGGCTTGATTAAACTATCATTTGGCGATTGACGAAATCTAGCATGGAGCGGAATTTAATTGGATGGCCTGGTGGGGAAAGTCTTTAGTTATATGGCAGCTTTCGCCTATTGTTTGTTGCTAAATATTATTATTAAACGAGTTCGGCAGCAAATATTTATGACATTCAACTTTAGTTCCAAGTGCAAAAAAATAAAACTTGTAGATGAATGAACATAGAATTGACAAAATATACCCAGAATCGAAACATGAAAACCCGTTACTAGGAACCAGTTTCTACATTTTACAGGTTGATTTATCGCATATTTTATCTACAGTCATAGGAAGTACAGATCGTACAGTATTGTTGTGTGAACTGACATGTGTCGATCTGCAGATCTTTGTGCCACGAGACCTTTTGTGGCTCCAACACCCTTGGGGTCTTCAATTACAGCCCAAAGCCCATGTAAGTCGTCGTGTAAGCTTTGCATTGTTATCGCATCCGATTTGGTTGTTGCAAGTGGAGTGCAAAGCGCATTAGGCAAAGCCCCAGCCAATAACTCCCCTTTACCCATTTCAAGTTTGGATAATGTGTGTCGCCTTAGCCATGGAAAACATTGAGGAATTACAAGCCATAAGCTGGGGGCGTGGCAGCTGGGGGCAGCTTGGAGCTAATCCTTTTGACAAAACGTTTACGGGGCAAAATGCCAGACAATTAGCTCAGGCAACTGACTAAAGCAATTAGACAGCTAGCTCGGGAGCCACTTTAATATCACAAATTTCAGCCCCCGGCTAAATAATGCGGATAGATATGCACGTAGATATACAATAGCATAGATGCGTATCTCCCAAAGTAGATACAAAGTAGTCGAAAGCTATTAAAGTGGCCACAGAGCCAAACAAACTGAAGAGTTGGTGGTTAGGCCGAACAACAAATTGATGGACAGACGGACGGATGTGTGCCAGCAAACATGCGGGGGAGTGGGGCGGAGGAAACGATAGCGCCGTAAAACAAAAGTGTTGATGGATACTTTCCTCGTGCGATGATGACGCTGAAGTTGTGTGCTTTGAGTGCTCTTTTTACTCGCTTTTCCCTCATTTCCCCTCTGCATTTGTGGAGATTCATCAAATTTTCAGAAACGTAAAATATTCAACACACAGGTGCACTGGCACAGCACATGTATAAATCCCTTTGTGCTGCGGCAAAAGCATTTTACGGACTTTACAGTTTCTAGCTGCTTCTGCTGTGGATGCTGCCCCAAACAGCATAGCAAATGTGCAACAGCCACAGCGCAGCAACAGGAGGCAGAGGCAGCAACTGCAGCAGTCGGCGATTGAAGGCAGTTCGAGGAACAGCAGAAGAGGCCGGGAAAGTGGGTACTTCACGGAACGCTTTAATGATCATAATTAACCATTTATATTATTTTCAATCTAGGCAAGAGAACTTATCTACTTTTGGTTTTGGTAACTCTAGTGGTACAGCTTGACATTACCTCCTAAAATTTGGCCTAGAAAACTTATAAAAAGGTTCAAATCATTCTCGCTGTGTAGATGACGATAAAAACGGAAATCAGCCCGGGCGTGCATCCATAAAATCTTTTTTAGAGTAGCATAAGCATATCGAAAGCTGGAAATGCTCTCTCGACTTGAACTTTTTTATGGACTTTTTACCATTTGCATTTTATTGCCAAAACATAAATGCAGCTGCCAGCCACGCACATTTCGGGTTCTTCCCGTTCCGAAATGCATTGCTTATTTTTAAAACATTGACTTGCATTGGTTGGTAGCCCAACTCCCCAGTCGATTTCTTTTCTGGGTGGCGGCAAAATGTTTGTTTGTTTGCTGGCCCGCTTGTTTTGGTTTCCTCTGTTTGCTTTTGGCGTAGCTGTCGCATAATTCACCCCGGCCCGAAACGTTCAATTAAAACGCAAGTGCAAATACTGTAACCCAATCGGATCGGAAAATTGATGAACTTAAGCAAAACGCGACGCGCTCGGTTGGCTTTAATTGATAGCTGGCAAATGAAGCAGAAGGCGCTGCTTCTGGGATTCTCACATTTACTTCACATTTGTGCTTCTGTGCTTGTGCTTGTGCTTGTGCTTTTTGCTTAGCTGCTTGCTTGCTTGCCTGGCAAGAATGGGGCCAATGAGGCGTCATTTCTATGGGCAATTTGCTGAGAGACAAGCAGTTTTCTCAAATACAATATGGGCGCAAACAGTCGTTAATAGTGGCGATCACTGGGCCGCCGCGCCTCATGAAGATTCTAGGAATATCTTTCTACACACTCGGAAAAAGATTAGAATATTACCATTTAATTAGTCAAGTAAGCTGGAGTGCTAACTTGTAACTCCTTATGTTACAATGATAACATTTTGTGTGAAATTGTTCATATTTTGGCGCTTTTCCTTCTGTGCATCCGTTTCTGAGTCTCCAAAGAAGCTTTCAAATTGCGCCCATTAATTGCCATAACTCTTTTTCAATAATTCATGCAGACCCCATTTGTTTGGCTTTGCAGCTTAACAGTGTCGTCTCCTTTTGTCATTTGTTGGATCTCCTTAAATCTTCCGCTGAGTCCGCGGAGTCCGCTTCCTGCACCTGTCGGCTTATTTATTCATTCGTTTACGGCAGACGAAACACACTTCAAAATGCGCTGTAAATATTGCGCTTAAGCCGCTAAATTGCAAGCGGTAAAGGCGGTAAAAGCAGCCAGCAGCAACAATTGCTGTCAGCAAAAAAACAGGGAGCGAAGGGAGCGAAGGGAGGGAGGCAGTTGCAAGCGCGAAAACCGCAAGACAAACGTCCGCCCCTTTGGGGGAAGTCCCCCTTGCGCTTATTTTTCCGGGGCGAGGGGTCTCTAAATGCTGATGTATGAGATGTTGTTGTTGCTGCCCAATTTCGGCAGCGTTAAAACATAAAATATGCTTCCGCTCCCGCGGCTCTCGAAGCCGCCATGAATAATGTTGTTGCAACAAGGGAAGGGAAGGCACTGTTGCACTGAGAGAAACCATGGCCCACATTTCACGTCTTGTAAAAGCCAATTTCATGGGTTTCCTCTTTTAAAAAGGGCACCTGATATAATTCAGGAAGAAATGGCACACATCATTTATATGTGGGTAAAATTGAATCATAACGAGTATGCTGTTTCTTCCAGTGCTTGTGGGTGGTGGTTAGTGCGGGGCAGCCATAGTCGGTGGTTGTTTTTCGGCTGCAACTCGGCGCTTCATCATAAAAAGCGCATCCTTCTGCCCAGCTCCCTGTGCCCAAGATTATGGTCATCAATTTTGGCATCATCCAACAAACAGTTGTAGCCGTAAACAATGTCGCCTCCCCTCGGCAGCTTCAGCGCAGCAGCAACAAATGTGCCCCCCGAGAGTTTGGCACAAAATTAAAAAAAAAAAGAAAAGAAAACCCAAAACCAAAAAACAAAAACGGAGAACGCAGAACGGTAAAAGGCATTTTTATGGGCTGGCTCATAAAATTTGTGCATGGGATTTTGGAGTCGAGCAGTAAGTAGACAATAAAATGACGTCGCTACTTTTTTGGATTTTTAATAAAACGTTGCGGCAAATGATTAAAAACAAAAAGCCAGCCACTGCGTAGTAGCAACAGCAGCAGCAGCAGCAGCAGCAGCAGCAGCAGCAGCAATCAATTTAGTTGCCCACCCAGAAAGCGAGGGTCGCTCGGCCACTTGCTCTTCCGCACTGGATCGCTATTTTAGTTTTAAAAGCATTTTAACGGCTTACTTAGGCTCATGTTGCAGACAGTGCTGCTGCTGCTGCTGCTGCTGCTGCTGCTGCTGCTGCTGCGGTTTATTTACTCAAAACCGATTTCTGTGGCAAGCACGGAATCGGAAAATGCAAAAGCATGTGACGCCCCCTTGGAAAAGGGGCGGACCACCTTTATTCCTAATTTGTTTGCGTTAAAGTTTATCAGTAAGCAGGGGAAGCCTACCAAAAATGCCATGCTGCTGCTGATGCTGCTACACTCAGAAGAAATTCCAGCACCTTTGCCTCGCTTTCGAGGCATGTGTGCTAAAGTTTGAAATGCACATTCTGAGTGCTTGGAAATTAATTTAAAGAACAATATCCAGAATTAAATATGATGATGTGCTGCTTAAATGGGTTTTTTCTGAGTGCAGCGGAAGCTGATGTTGCTGATGCTGCTGATGCTGCTGCTGCGTGTGCGCCATAAAAATGCAATAAAAATCTTTACGACACATTTCGCTTGCAACCCTCACATTGGGGCACAAACACAGCCCTACATATATTTACCCTATATATATATATAGGTTTAGCCGTGCGATGGCCACACTTCACACCTAGCATCTTCCGTTGTTGCCCCATGTTGCTGCGTGCTGCAGCGATGTTGCTACCTTAATGCAACGGCTGCAAGCCACTTTGCGCCTATTACCTTGGCCACGCCCCTAATAAACACGTCACTAATAAAGGAATCCGCTCGACTTAAAAAGTATAAAAGGTATGTTCGAGTTCCTAACTATTTCCGATTACAGAAATATGTTGTGGATATTTGGCAGGAAACATAAATAAATGTAAGCTATTTCAATATATTTGTAATTGGTTTCACATCTTGAGAGTCATGTATTAATTTCCAAATTTAATATCTTCCATTTGTTATCTATGAAAGTCCTTAAGATGTTGTTAAAATGAAAGTTCAGATAATACTCTGAATGATAACGTATGTGGCACGTTAGGGATTGCCGATAACTTTGGGTTGGCTCATGAACTTTCACTGGAAAAACCGCGTTTGCGACACGCCCATTTAAGCCTTGAAGATTCCATGTAGAGAGCTACTTGGAAGCCAGGAGAAATTCTAGAGGAAAAATGCTCAGAGGGTGCAGTCGCACTCCAGTTGTGAGTGGCAAGCCTTTGTTTCTGCCACCGAATGCAGACGAATCGTGCAACATTTTAGCCCAACCATTGCGTTTGACATTTATCATCCTTCAAGAATGCCAAATCTGCTCCGTTAACCATCAAAGCCCCTCCTTCTGGCACTCAATCTTCAGCTGCCTGGCAGTGCAGCTTCCGCTTGTTGTTGCAGTTGCAAGAGCGTTGCTACATCCAGTGCACGCTGCTCCCCTTTCATTGAATACATTGCCAAACTATTTTTCAGCTAATATTAGATGGTGTTGTTGGTGGTGCTGCTGCCACTGCCGCGTTTATGGCTGGTATTTTCTCGTTTATGCTTGAACGGCATTCCAGCAATTTGTCTGCATTTCTTTTCATTTCTGTTAGCCGCTATAATTTCTCCAGCATTTTACAGACATTTGTTGTTTCAGAGCCAGTGCGTTTCTGCCCTCGAGAATTTATCAGGTAATTTTGGGTGAAGAGCGGCAATACTCCGCCACATATAGACATTTTGTTACTGATTTATGCGATAGCCTTTACATTTCAGAAATGAACTGCCAATTCCCTCTAAATTGAGACTTATTTATGGAATTGTCATAACATTATCTCTTCTCCGTCGGGCAATTAAAATTAATTGCTGGCATTTCGGTCCTCGCTTTTCCATTTTCCCGCTCTCCTCTGAAGTTTTCCCATAAAAATTGCCAGCGAATAGATTTAAATTAATTTCCCTGGCAATTTTCCTTTTGGCTCCAAGGCAACGACCACCAGCGGGGAAACAAAGCTTAAGCTTAGCTATTAATGATTAATTTTGCGACTTGGCTTGACTGTTTCTCATACACTTCAACAAAAATGTAGGAAAAACCTTGATAGCTACAATAGTAGCCATTCAAATCTTGAGTTTTACACAAATTTCTGAAATCATAGGTATAAATGAAATAAAATATTTTCGTGAGTGTACGAGTATGTAGAAGAATAGGTGGTGGAGTAAGAGCTTTGAATAAAAGTCTGGCATAAAAATTAAACATCAACGCGAAACGCAATCAACATTAAAAGTTTGCGAGGGAGCTCTTGGCTTACATTTTATTTACTTTCCCATAAAAGAGAAACGCACGGGTATAAACCGATAAGAACCCACATCCACGCCCGGAATTCTGACTCAAGCCGAGAGCGATGGTCGCCAGACTCAGTTGCTCCGTGGGATCCGGATCCACTCAAATGCGTTTCGCATAAAATGCGTTTTTATGACCATGACGAAAAAACGATCCTGATATCACACCCCGAGCAGGCCCACAGCGAAACTAAGGAGGAAGCCCGGCTTCGCTTTCCACGCCATCATCAGCTCATTTTCCTCGGAAAACGGGAAAACGGGAAAACGGAGAACGGGAAACCTCTGCGGGGGTGAAAGCGTGGCTAACATTGCCGCAATGATGTATTAATGGACGGTCACGTAAAGCTCGTAAGATTTTTACAAGCAACCCTCGCTTCGCCTGGCCTGGCTCACAAAATGGCCTTGGAGGTGGTGTTTTCCTATGTGCACTACAGTAGGTTATGTATGGGCGGGATTGAAGTACCATCGCACACATTCCTCGACTCTTTGCCAGCTCTCCAAGTTGTTCATTGAGTGCTAATTAAGCAAAAATCCCGCCCCACAAACGAGGCCAAGTTGGCGCCATATACACAAAAAGATGCCACAACCATCAGGCAACATCCACGCATAGATTCAGATTCGGATACAGCTACAGATACAGATACACTTACTGATACAGATACAGATGCAGATACGCGCACTTGTACCAGATAGAGATACAGAAAGGTCTGTGCTTTATTCTCTAAACAAATCAAATGCTGCCACGAAGGCATTCAATCAGTTGAGTTCACTCGCTGGCAATGTTGTTGTTATGAGGTGATAAAACAAGTTCATGTTGCACGGATCTCTTGCCTTCTGGCATCTTCTGGTCTGGTTTCGATTTGTAAACTTTACAAAGTCGATTATTGGCCTATTAATCGAGGGTAGTTTCCACCAGAACTGGGCAAGATCGATTGTAAATGTATCATTCCAGTTAATGAATATTAATGCCAGCATAACAAAAAGCATAAACATTCGAAATCCAACTTGAAACCACAAATCAAATGCGTTTTTAAGCACCAGCGAAATGGAGCATATGTTTGTGGAAAATAGCTGAATCTTGCGGGGAATGTCGCCCTCTGTTAAGATTCTCTAAAAATACTGTTATGAAAATATTTCCCTAAACTCAATTGTGCCACTCCATATTCCCAATTTGTTGGCCGCTTCCGTTCGTTGTTTCCACTCAACACTCAACAAATTTAAGCCAAACAAATGACCAAACACAGACGAAAAATTCAGAGGAACAGATACACAGACAGAAAAAGCCAAAGACTGAAGTCAGCAAAATAAGCTAAAGTAAAAGAGATTTGCTCAGCGAAGTGCCCTTAAAATAGGCACTTTTTAAGTAAGGCTTATTAACTTATTAAAAAGATGTGAAGATAAAGTGTAAGTACTAAGTTTTCTCCACTAAACCCTGTACTAAAGTAGAGATCGATTGCTGTGGAGTTCGAATTTCTCGTTAACTTCCTGTTCATCTGAGTGCATTTGATTTAGAAAAAGCGAGGGGCTGCCGATTTCAGAATCGGACAACATTTTTGCTGTGACCACACAAAATTCGCTGGTCTGCTCCGCGTATTTCGCAGCCGGCTGTCAACGCCAAGAAGCGCTTAAGCATTATTAATCGCTTTCGAAATGAACTGTGCGCATTGATAATGAGCGGCGAAATATGCAATGCAAATGCACTTGCCGCGAAAAAGAGTTTGACAATCCGATGGATGCGGCGGGGAAAGTTGCAGCAGCAGATCGCCAGTCGCATCCATTGGCATCTGCCTCTGTTGGCCAGAAAGGCAATTTTGCATAATTTCCGAAACACATGTTGCCTTCAATCATGCGAGAAGGAGCAGCAAGGGCTGGCAATGGGAATGGGAAAGGGTATGGGAAAGGGAATGGGAAAGGGTATGGGATATGGGATGTGGGATATGGGATATGGTAAAGCGCCCTGAGGGCGGCACATAGACAAATTGACTGACTGACTAACTGGCTGGCTGCTTGACTGCATTTGAATACATCTGACTGGCTGACTGGCTGACTGCCGGATGGCTGAGTGCCTGCTGAATGCTGCCTGTTGAATTTTGCCCGGGATTCGCACTGCGACTGGCAGTCGGGAAGCAAGTGAAAACGTAGCGGAAAGCATTTTAATGCTAATTACAAAGAATTTGTGCCGCCGCCACTCTTACTTTTTGCCCTCCTTTGCACAGATACCCTTACTGAAACCAGCTCAGGCCTCATTTTAGATAGTCCGAAATTAAATAATGTTAGCTATGGTTTTTAGAAAATATTTGTTTAGAGATACAAAGATTTTTAGGCTGCAGTAACCCGCTTTGATCACTGACCAAGTAAGCGCCTAATTTGAGGACATGCCCGTATCCATCCTGCCCATAAAAGCGTATCGAATATTCCCTGCTGAACTGCACTTTTCCCCACAACTCACTCTCACTTTCCAGTGGGTCATCGCTCGTAGCCCGGCTCTTTTTTCTGGCCCGAATCGGTCTTCTGGCTCCGAGAGTGGGCCCCTTTGAATTTTTTCGATTTCCGAAAATAAATGTTAGCGCATCGCCTGCGGCACAGGACTGCGTTTTAATTGGAAAACACGGAGCGCAAAGTGGAGTTCCCAGCTCCAGCTCCAGCTCCAGCTGTTGGCTTTCGTATCTTTATTTCGCTTTTGCTTTCCGGGACCTCGAAGGCGGCGGTAAAATCACTTTAATCAAATCGTTTTATGGCAGCGCGCTCACTCGCTGCGGAAAAAGGCAGGAAAGTCAGAAAAGCCGACAAATGACACAGGCGGACGGTCACAAAAGACACATGAACGTCATTAAGCAAACAATTGGCTGGGAAATCGTGGGTGTTTGCGTGGAACGCGGGTGGCAGGTGAGTTTCCCAGCTTGACATTAAACGCGTGTTAATTTCATTTAATTCGGGCAGTGATTCGCCCACAGGGGAAATGGGGGAAATGGTCTACGGAGCAGGGGGACTGGGCGGTTCTTCAGACATTCACGGTAAACGACCCGTCCGTGTTTCTGTTCATCCATCAACGCCCCGATCGCTCAACTCCCCGGGAATATTCCCCCAACTGCAATTGTCAATCAGCGTTTTTCCCCTCAGTCTGCGGCATTTTCCTCCCATTTTCCCTTTTCTTCGACTGCCATTCAAGGTCCATCATCTCCGTTCCTCGCTCTGCTATTTCGCTCTTGAATTTCGCCTGTGCAAAGTGAAATTTCTGGAGGGATCCAGCGGGAAAATTCTGTATGGTTTCCTATGGTGTCTGGGCGATCGCAGAACGCTTTGTCAAGTGGATATTTATGTTTCGGGCTATGATCTAGAAAACTGGAGATGTCAAGTGGGTGGCGCTGATTTGTGGCTAATGATTTGTGGATGGGGCCAAAAGTGGTGCCAGCTAATAGGAAAGTTCTTGGGGTCTGAGTGGGTTGCGATGTGGGGAAAGAGGGTGCACTGATTTAGGGACCTATCAGGTTCTTAAAAATATTGGCCGCTTGATTAATTAATTTTAGAAATATTTTGACATGTATTTCATTGTGAAATCTTGCTAAATTGTGGTATTTCTTTTCATTTCTATTATTTTTGACTTGCCCTTAACTAAGACTCATTTACTTCGGTATCAGTACTGTGTTAATTTGGCCATTAAATGACACTTTATAGGAAAATGTTGTTTGAATCTTAAAGTCGTACATAAAACTGACTCCTGCACAGACAATTTTCCACAGTATTTACTAGTTTTCCATTTCTGTATCGTGCTGACTAAACGTCTTTTTTTCTAGATTCAGCCAGATTACACCCAACCTCAAGCCGAGCATATCCATTTCATTTTACCCCTCGACAAGCCCACAAATTGAATTAAAATACCCAGCATGTTTGTTTTTTCGGGGTAGCATTCAATGATGATGTCGTGCTGTCGGCGGCTTCTTAACTCAGCTCCTGTTTTTTTATTCGCCTTTTAGATTCCGAGATTCTCCTCATTTCCATAACTGTTTTCGGTAGTCTGATTGGCTTGGAAAAGCGGAGATGCTTGGCTTTTATGTCGCCGCCGCTGTCGCGTCTTTTGTTCAGGGTCAAATTGGCAATCTATATCGATCTCGGCAGCGACTCCGCCCCACAAAGAAATGCACATTAACACCTACGACACTCGACGACAAGTGCAACAAGCGGTGCCATCTTGGTCACACCTCTGGAGCAGGCGAGATGAAAGCACATGGATCCGGAGAGGCGGCTCAGACCATTAGGCTTCAAGCCCGAGCATCAATTAGGCCTAAAGACCCCGCCAACGATGTTTGACGGCATGCCATGACTCTTGTCGCTAATTTGCGCAAATTATGTGCCGGGCCTCTCAAAGTACCGCAAAGTGAGTGCCAACAGCCCAGCAATCCCGGTTAGGAACCAACCATCCAAAACTCCAATTATGTCAACAGCAACCGCGGCAGGCGCAACATCAAAGCCAGCAGGCGGCCTGTCTTGCGGCTCCTCACCTCTTCGGGACACCAGAAAGCCAGGGAAGCGGGGAAAGTCAGGGGAAAAGCCGGGAAAAGTACATGGGATGCCGCCACGCGGACAACATGTTGCTGCGGCACAGGTTGCAGCAGCATCTTTCGGCGACAATCCGAGGCAGCCAAGATCTGTTGGCTCCAGGAGGGCGCAAAAGATATACCCTCAAAAAAGAATAATATTCAAACAGTAGAACAAATTGCGATAAGTTATAATCATTCTGCATTTCTTCCAAATCATTGTAAAATTAAAAACAAAGTCAATTAGGCGCAAGAGCTGTTTTCATTACTATCTTCCATGCCAAAACTCGAGCTCCAGGCATTCTGCGATAAATATTTTCCCAACAGCACAAATACCCACAACCGCCAATCGCCAATCGCTTGCGAAAGTTATCATAGCCCGAGCAAAGGGTTAAGTAAACAGGAACGTCAACGCTTTGTAGGTTAAACCGTTTAGACAGGATGTACGAGTGTGCGAGTGTGCGAGTGGAAAATGGGAAGTGGGAAATGGAGGGGGTTTTTGGGGCTGTGCGACTGCAATTGGGAGTCGCAGGCTGCGTGTGGCAAAACGCTTAGGCCCCCTCTTTGATCTCGCCCTCTGACGCTTTGATGTGCGGTGCGTGCCTCAAGGTCCACAAAACTTCAAGGTCCCAACTGCGGGCGTATCTGTATCTACGCCTTGTATCTGTATCCGCATGTGTGTGGGGCAACTCGTTGTTTGTCTTTGATGCAACTTCCTCAATGCGCTGCCAAACGGGCAAACTGGGAAAACTTTGGTCCAGAGACAGAGACAGTTAAAAAGATGGAAGATGGAAGATGGAAGATGGGCCTGCCGAGTCCGCGGCAGATGAGATCAAAGGCAACTCGAAAAGCCATCACGCTTTTAGACACACGACCAAAACACGGCAAACTCCAAGAAATGAAATAAAACAGAATCAACCGCATCTTGCACTTGGCTGCCGCCTAAAACAGCATTTGTCGGTGCACTAAGAGAAATAGCTGGGCACCTCAGAAGACTTATAAGTACAACCAAGCAAAGCCAATTGCATCTAATTCTGAGAAACAACTTTGTCGCGTGTATTTCTGCTAATAAAATTGAGCTGATCCCAAAAATAGATATTTTGGTAAATGCACAGGTATTTTTTCAAGTGCGCATCTGCATTTGGATCTTTAATCTGTTTCTGCATCTGCTCCTCGAAGTTTGTCTTACTTTTTACACCTTTCAATATGAGCGTTTTGTTGTCTGATTTTGGGCTTCACGCTCGAATCGCTTCGGAATCCGGCTTCGAGCTGCCTGATTTGTTTAAGTCATTTGGACGATTTTCTCTACGCACTTTCCGACGATTACATGAAAATGCATTTTGTGTCATGGGAACGCTGCGCTGAGGCAGCCGAATCCATTCTATTGTTGTGGCAGTTGCAACCCTCGGAAATGCATTTTCCTTTCGGTTCCACGGAGTTGTTCATCATCAGCAGCATCGACACAGAATCATCGGCATTTCTGTGCTGGCATTTTTATTGGGTTTCATCATGGCCAATTTATGACTCCGATCTCGCTTTTGTGTGCTCCCTCGTCTGGCAGCTGCTTTTTGTTTAAACTTTTATGGCGCAGCTTTAGCTTTTCCTTTTGCCCGCCTTTCATTCCAACAAAAGGACATTCGGCATAAAGGAATTTACCCAAAACGGGAAAAACTTATTCACAAAAAGTCCAAAACGAAGACGGAGTTGAACTGAACCCCAGTTTATCATTAAGAGACAAAACCTCGGCAACGGAAATGCCTTCAGGAGTTGGAGGAATAAAAAGATGTCGAGAAGCAGTCCAAGTTGAGAGACAACGGCCTCATAAAACGCAGCCATCAAACACGACAAAATTAAAAAGTTCAAATGGCAAATGGCAAATGGCAGGCAAATTGTTGGCCGTAAAATCACTAGAAAATGCTGTGGGGAATATTTTCCGTAAACAACGAAGTGCTAATACTTTAACCGCCTCGACAGGCAGGAATATTCCAGAGTCGAATAATCAGTAATTTATTAGCATAATGATTGGAAATTCCTCGCCGCAGATCTTCAATTGGATGGCTAATATATGGGCTTAATAAGAGATGAAAATGTTTCAGATAATAATTTCAGCTAATTTTATGTCGAGAGGAAATTAGGTTAAGGTGTTTGTGGTATGAGATCCATTAATGAATTGCAATAAGTGAACCTACTGTCAGTGGAACATGAAGTAATACTCGTACAAGAAAACAAGAAGTGCCTGAAATTACATTTCTCAGAAAGAAGCACAAGACTCATAAGTCGGCCAGCTGCTGCCCCTCATCCTGCTGTTCCATCCCATTACCAAATCTGAACCTCGAGACCCGCCGACATTTTCATTGTCGTCTTATTGAGACAAATAAATTCGGGGTGGTGCCACATGGCGATGCCAACTGCAGTCGTCGCAGAATTCGCCTGGATATTTTTAATTTTGCGGCCAGAGTAAAAAACAAAACTTTGCACATAATCGTTATCGTCGATGTTGAGAGGAAAAGCCCGAGGGAAACCCCGCAGGAAAACCCCTCGACTTGACCATAATTTGCGGCCAAACAAAGGCTTTTCTTGTGTCTTGTAAATTAGCATTTTTATGCTTCCGCCAGGGTTACACACAAACGCCACTCAGCCCAACTGAACTAAGATGATATAGTCGGAAAGTTGTTATCCGCAACAATGGAAACTTGCACCATAGTTGGCATTCAGACGCCCAATGAAGTAAGGACATGAAAGCAAGGACCTAACGGCAGGGTGAGGCTACCAAGGAAACGGTAAGTAAGTTTTAATTACTCTTTGACAAATATTTGAGTTCGGCAGTTGGCAGGGGAGCTTGTCTTACGCACAATTAAACAGATTTTTGCCGCTGTAAGGCCAATGAAATCGCGGAAGGACACAAAGCCAGTCTGGGTTCCTGATACGGACACGGATACCGATGCGGATGCGGAACTCAGATCCGGCGGGGTTGTAACAACATAATTCTGCGCCGCATAATGTCATAAATGCCTGTTAACAAAACAACAAACGACGGCGAACAGAACGGTGACGCAGACTGTCAAACATTATTACATTATTTGCCTTTTGCCTTTGGGTCCGTCAAAAGGCTGAATCCGAATCTGAATCAGAATCTGAAACTGAAACCAACCCCGTGGCTTCTATACGGGACTTCTGGTTCCTGGACTACCGACTCTCATCGCCAGATCAACCCTGACATGGGAGATTAATTGCGCCAGTCTTTCGCAACTCCAAGTTTTGTGGAGGGAACTTCATCATCAGCGTCGAGAATGCCCCCTGACAGCAATTATTAAATTTTCATTACATCCCCTAATCAGCATTTTGTGCATATTGATTGTGTAAACAGGCGTCGCGTAGTCGCTCCAGAATCTCGTTCACATTTTGATTTCGAGCCGGGCACGGGCAAATTGATTCGAGAGTCGAGATTCTGGTGAAGGGTTAGTGCTGTGATTTGCTGGGCCGGCAAAATGGTTTAGGCAGGTGTTGAAGTGGCCAGCTCAAGGGGAATGGCTTTTTAATGGGCTCAATTGATTGAGGACCCAAATGGAATAATTATCGAATGGACTATACTACCTACTTGCCTACTTTTTTATACAAAATTGGGCCTGTAGTTCGAGTATCCGCAATCATTGCCTAAGCCAACTTCATTAGGCCACAAATGCAATCTGGCGAGTTATATGCTTCAAAACCAAACCCTTGGAAATCACATAGTGTGTCTTGGGCAGCTTTGAGTGTTGATTAGGCTTTTGCGATTCGTGCTGACATTTCGAATCAATAAAGTCGCACTTTGCACTGCCACTGCCACCTGATCGCAATTACGGGGCAATTGGGGGGTCGGAAAATGGGGGGCACACACTCACACATATTACCCTCCGTATTACCTTCCAGTGTAATGGCCAACAGCAAACGATGTCTTGCTCAAATAAGCCGATTAATTGTAATCAAGCAGCGCGTCTAAATGGACACCGACTTGCCATTCAGCTGGGCCCGGAATCGAGCGGAACTGGACGGACTGGGCTTTCTGGATGGGATCCCCTGTCTATCGATTTCCGTCGTCTGGCCGCTTGGGTCAATGCATGTGCTCGCAAGGAAATAAACAAATGCAAAAAAGGCAAAATAAGTGAAACACTTTCTACCCCAGCAAGTGCTCCAGGAGGAGCCTTTCACCCACCAGGAGCATTGTGTAATAAAAAGAATTGCCAATTGCGAAAAGGGCTTCAAGCTCATACGCACGGAAAAATATTTGTTAATATGGTCTGTGTATTTCCAGCATAATTTGTTAATTTCGCCCAAAAGCCTTAACTGATATATGTAACTGAAATCTTTTTCTGCATTCAAATATCCTACAGATTTCTGCTTTTGTTAGCTTCTATCGCAATCTGTGCAATGTCTTTTCATGAGAAAAAACACAACTTCTATTGTGGCTGCGCAAATAAATAATAAAATAAATTAAATATTCCAGCAGGAAATGCTGACAAGTTTTTAAAATATTCATGAGCACACCTATGACTCAGAAAAGCCGCGCAGTGCAGAATCTCATCCCTCCAGCTACAGGAACATTATGGGATTTTCCCCTTTTGCTGGGTGGTTTTGTAATGACAAATAATAACTGGTGGTCCTGCCCGTTGGCCCCCACCCATGGCTGCCCTGTCAGTGGGCAAATTAATGGTGAAGTGTAAGTAAAATTTACGCTCCGCCACCGCAGCTGCCCCATCCGTGCCCCTGCCCCTGCCCCTGCCCCCGCCTCTTGCCACTGCTGTTCGCATCTGCTAATAATCATAAAAAAGGCGGCTAGCAGCATTTTGACAACCGACAACCCCCCACAATTGCAGCACCCCCTTTTCAGAAGGTTTCGGCTGACAGCCGCTGAATGGAGCAAAAAGGCTGCCGAGGAGCACCAGCCGCCAGGAAAACAAATATAAATAATTTTACTTTATTGTTTAAACCCAGCCCGGACCCTCTGCGTGGGTTTCTACTTGCGTTGCATTGCAACTGATTAGCAACTCGGGAGTATCGCAAACTGAAAAGGGCTTGAAGTTGGACTCGCACTCGGATGCCGACTGCTGCACTTTTCGCGGTATTTTATTTATTTGGCTTGGCAAGTAAATTGCCGCATCAGAGGAGCGCTGGAGATATACAGATCAGGAAGCGATTATTATGAACTTTTCAGAATTATAAAAGCGTTTGAGGACGGCCAGATACATCCAGATTTTCGGCAAACAGGAAACCAATATGTTCGATTTCTAGAATTTGGTCCGGTCCATCTTTGAACATTTTTATTTTGTATCGTGTACTTTTTTGGTTATAATAATAATACCCAAAAACTAAAGTGAAAACTAATGCGGCACAGCGAAAACATATTTGCTTAATCGATCAAAACTATTTATGGTCTGGCTCTACAGATTAAAACAAAAGCTTTTGACCTTGCATTGATGTAATTATATTTTAATTTAGGAACCCCGCCACTTGTGCTCCTCCATGCAGAGCCCTTCAATTCACCTAATTACCGCGATCCGACTTGCTCTAGCCATAAATTGTCGATTTTATGTAATCAAAGTTCACCGAGGGCTGTTCAGTTAAGAAATCAGAATCCCAAGCAAGCCAGAGTTCACAAGATGGGTTAAACTCGAACATGTGGGCATGTTTTAATAATTGCGGACACAGAAAATAATTGTAAACGTTGATTGCCCAACTGGAGTTGGGGCCACAAAAAGCCGCATAAAAAGCGCCCATAAAACGCAGCGACTGCAGAAATGCTCGTAGGACAAAACAATTTGATGGCCGAGTGAAAGATCTCCATCAATTGATAAGATTTCAGTTCAATTGAGAAGGGGAGTGCTCGAAGCTCTAGATTGACTCACTTGTAAATGCCTGGCTGCATATCCATGTTATTAGAGCTGGAGCCGATTCCTAGGCCCACTCCGGCAGCGCCTCCTACTCCGCCGCCAGTGAGCATGGTTCCGCCGTAGCCCAGACTCCCAGGTAATCCTTGGCTGCCGGGCACTATGATGCCCAACTTGGCCAGTCCTGCCAAAGCGTGTCCATGCGGATGGGCGCCCATGTTGCCGCCGAGACCGTGATCCCGCGCCGACTGTAGCCCCATGCCGTTGCCAGGAACTCCGAGTCCCACAGCCGAGTGCCAGGGGCTTCCCACGGACCCCACGCCGCCTCCAATCGCCGAGGGCACGCTCGATGTACTGCTGCCCAATTGGTTGATCATGGATCCGCCGCCACCCGGGGAACTGCTCACCACCACCTGACCAGCAGTGTTTCCCATCAGGGTGTTCAGTATCGTGCTGTTCATGTTCCCGGTGTTCAGATTGTGGTTGCTCTGGTGCTGCTGGTGTTGTTGGTGTGGCTGGTGTTGTTGGTGTGGTTGGTGTGTCTGGTGCTGTTGGTGCTGCTGGTGGTGAATTGCAGGGTTGCTGCTGTCGAGATCGCCATTCTGGCCAACCAGCAGCAGCTGGTCCTCGTTTCGCACCTGGCCCAAACTCAGGTGGGTGATGATCATTAGCACAAAGACTCCCGTTGACGATGGCATTTTACTGGTTTATTGGACTTTATTATGTTATTACTTATTATGGATTATCGAAGCGGTTGTTGGTGAATTGTGGATTTTGCTAAATGCGGTTTCTATAGTCTACTTTTTGGCGTGATATATTGTGGATGCTTTTGTGGTAAGTACTTTACTTTAGTTAATAAATTACTAGATGCTAGGGCTCTACGTTATTAAATATTTATGTTATCTCTTTAGCGTTGTAAGTAAGTTTACTTCTTGTATGCTTGTCAAAATGATTGCGATTGCGATTAATATAAAATTGTTAAGTGGCCGTATAAAAATTGTTTAATATTCTATTCGATGCGTTTTTGTTTTGAGATTATGTGCTTGGATAGTTGCGTGAATTTTGTTTTATTTTTGTGTAACTTATTTTGGACTGCTTAATACTTTTCGTTTGATTTCCACTTGCTGGTTTCAGACAGCTACATATTTGTTTTCCCGCTTGTTAGTGGACCGCATAAACTTTTAACTTTTCACATTGGCACTTCAAACGTTTTTCTCTTGTTATTTCGAGCGGCAGAATATGATTTATTTGCTTAAGCTATGTGCGTTTTTCCCGTGTGGTATTTTCCTTTGCGCTTCCTGGGAAATCGAAATCTCTCCGATCGCAGAGCGCTAGATCAAAAGGCGCACTTTCCCCCCTCCCGAGACCGTGAACGGGCGTATCAAAACGCGGGGAAACCCGTTTCGAAGGTGTTGCTGCTGCTGCTGCTGCTGCTGCTGCAATGAGTGTTGCTGACCGCCAGCGACGCCGTCGCCAGTGCTCCTCTATACCGCCGATCCATCCATCTGGGCAGCCTGGGTTCGAGGGTTTTCCGCAGCACATGAAAAGTCGCCGCCACGCATTTACAGAATTTTCTTGGGGCCGGCCGGCCGGCCACTCGCCATACGCAGCGCAGCTAACAGATCACAGCAGTTATCACACACCGGGGATCCACTGGAGTTTCGGGACTTGCTTTTGCTTTTTGTTTTTCCGGATGCCAGCGGTTTTCACGCTTTCCCAACACTTGTGATTCGTGCGAGTCTCGCTTTTTGCGTTACTGTCTGTTTGCTGGAGTCTGATTTCGGGATTTCAGCTTGGGATTTCTTGAACCAACGCGCCACACGTGCGTCCATCAGCTCGTTCGGCACTCGACTGAATCTGAATCTTCGACAGCCGACCGTCGTGTGTTGCCGTTGCCGTTGCCGATGGTGTTGCTGCTGCTGCTGCTGTTGCTGCTTTTGCTGTTGCTGTTGCTGTTGCTGCTGCTGCTGCTGTTGCTGGTGGTGTTGCCGCTGTGCCTGGCCGTCTTTGGTGGCCGTTCTGATAGGCAAACGCGGTCGTGGTTGGCGCATGATGGGCAGCCGAAATGCGTGCGCAGCCAGTGACAAACTTGCAACATGTTGCATGTTCGACGGCCGCCAATTGATCGCCGTCACAATATGTGGACATCACTTCATTAATTACGGCGACAACTTGTCAGTCGTAATTGCTCCGTGGCTAATTGGCAGGCAAGTGTCTCTGGGTTAGTCACTTGTTCCAACTACCAGCTACCGCGCATTTTCCGGCCACTTCGTTTATCTTTTCCTTCGCCAGATAAACCGGGGTTTGGTTTGCTGAGGTTTTCCATGTTTGCTTGCCCAGTCCATCCATCAGGCATTCTTTCAATCTCTAAGACACTTTCCTCCTTAGGCTTATCCATCCGGAACACTGCGAAAAAATTGTGGTATATACCACATATTTTGGAAGTCTTTAGAATGAAATTGAGGCTTTTTGAAAAGAGTAATCTGAAATATTGAGAAGTATTCCTAAATGCGTGATTTCTGTTTCCAAAAAGTAAATGTCTGAGGTTTTTCTGAGCAAAATATAATTTAAAATCGGGTAAATACTTTTCTCCCTGTGCACACAACTCACCTTTCCACTTGTCTTCAACTCTAGCTGTTTGTTATTTACCTTTTTCTCTCGCTCTCCAAGACTCTACGCACATTCCCGAAAGGGCAAGGCACTCGGCAAAATTTTTTAGCTACATTTTTTGACCCAAAACCCAGCGATACTCTTCCACACATACTCTTACCTGACCAGCGCCCAATATTTGCACAAGTTAATTACAAATACAACAACGGGGGAAAATCATCGCTTGGTTTTCCTATTTGTCCAAACATTTGTCGATTTCATTGAGCTCTGACCAGGCATATTTCCTGCACCATCGATCGAAAGGCGGCACTTTGCTCGGCCGACTTTGATCGTTCATCGTTCATCGCCGTCGTCTTTTTTGGTTCAATTAAGATTCATTTTAACGCTCCAAGAAGGCCAGTAAATATGCTATACTGTATGGCATGATTGTTCGTTCTCGGCGTTTATCTAATTTACTTTTACTTACACTTACACTCCCAACTACAAGCGCCCCCAGTCCCCAAAAAAGATAAGTGTCTGTCCGATGGGAATCGGAATCGGGCATGGAATCGGGCATGGAATTGGGCATGGGCATGGGACAAAAGTCGAGAGCCGAGGCTGGAGAATCGGAGCTGACCAGTTTTATTGGCTTGACAATGGGCCCGTGTCTTTGGGAGAGAAAAGGTGAGGGAATCGCTGCTCAAGTGCCTTTCCATTGCGGCACTTTGAGATCCCATCCCATTCCGGAGAAAAGAAGGAGGGAACGAGACGCCGAGTAATCTCTGCCCCGGGCCTCCATTCTAATGGTTTCTAATGAACTACTTAAGCTGCTGATATGGAAGTGATTGACGATGATTCGGCGGTGGCATGATCGGTTAATCTCATCGCCGAAGTGCTGTCAATACACCATCGATAGCGAGGGGCTCGAAAGGAATTAGCCATCCCAAGGGTTTATCTACAGATTGAGTCCGCTGAGGAGCAACACAAGTATCTAAAGAAACCATTGGGTGCCCCTTAGTGGTGCATGGTCTTTAATTTCCTGAATAAATGGTTAAAAGCTAGCTTATATGTAAGGGAAAGTTTGCAAAACTGAAGCAAAAGTGTTGTTTCGTTTTAATAAATTTGAAAAACTAATATTCCTCAGAGAATGTTCACTTGATTCCAGAGTAATTAGGCCTGGAAAATATAACCCCTTAATGGCAAGAAAAGGTTGAGTGACTGTGGGAATGCTTAATGTAGCGTAAAATTGCAATGTCAAAACATTTTGAGCAATTCAAAGGCCGTGCAACGTGCAACAACTCCCCACTTTCAGCTCCATCTAATGTGACAATGGCATGACTGAGGTCCGTTTGAAGGTTCGGCTAATTGTCGCCGAAAAAAGCACTTTGAAGTGGCAACTTCACTTTAAACTGTTGTAAGCAATTTCCTGTGTTTTTCCACCTGCGAGAGAAAATTCCATTTCTCTCGAAGTTGTTTATGGAAAACAAATTTCGTCTGGAGCAGAAAACATACACAGGTAAATCAAACACTTGCCAAGCTTTTTGGGCAGAAGTCTAAACATTTTTACAGACACCTGCCACAAGATGACGTCTTGTTTTTCGCTGTTGGCCCGAATCGCTCAATCATCTCAAGTGGTCAGCGATCTCATTCGCGGTGCTTCCTAAAATCCTCCTAATTGGCCAAAGGGCGCCACCCGTTGCAGTTATTATGATTATGACTAGCAGCACTTCAAAGAGCCATCGACTTCAAAGAACGCGCCAGGTAAACGACACTCTAAATGCTCTATATGCCACACAAGTTGGGAGGAAGAAAACGGAGGAGCAGGGAGAAAGGGGAACGCTTCCTTCATTTTGCCGCTGCACGCGACATTAATTTCAGTTCCTGCCTCGGGGACTGCAACTAACAGCTTCTGTCCTCCACTAAAATTAATTTCATAGCCAATTGCTCCGTCGTAAAATATACTTTTACTTGGACGGCCTCTGGTTTCGGTTCGGTTTTATGGTTGCCCAATTGAGGGAGGCCAAGTACGGCCCGGGAATTCTTTAACTCGCTGCAATTAGTGCGTCATTATTATTTGCAATTCAAAACTATGTGGGAATCATCGGAAGATGAAGACGAGCTCCCCGCATTCGGATATATGCGATTATAATGGACCCGCATGCCAGTTCGCCTGTCAAATTTATGACAAGTTATGAGCGGCAGCAGCATAAACAAAAGCGAAAAGAAATCATACAATAAACCCATCATCATTAAAATTGAAAGCGATCTCGCAGGGGCCAGACGGAAATCGAAACTAAAACTTTTTCATTGCCTCGAGCTTCGTTGGCTGCTAAACATGCGATAAGTTGGTGTAACCTCTTTAAGCCGCTTAAAGGATAAGTCCGGACTTAAGCGAAGAAATCGAAGTGTGCAAGGCGAACACGTACACTTAGAAAAAGGCTCCACCTTTGAATGCAATTGCAAGGAAGTTTGGCCCACAAACGGCACTCTTCCAATTATAAATACCTAACAACGTGATGATACTCCGATTTAAAGCATGTTACTGATAACAGATGAAATTCCTTGAACTATTCGTTAGTTTGGGAAGTTGCTTGAGTGTACTGTATCTTAAAGCTCTCAACGCAGCAGCTCCATCCTCAGTCCTTCGGGTCAACTTGTTTATGCGACAAATATCCATAAATAGTTTTACGCTCTTACGGATTCGAGTACTCGAAGGGCTAAAGGGCTCGGCCCAAGGATATACGATAGGCAGCCCTGCTGCCACTTAAGGTAACCAACTGGAGGGCCGGGAAAGGGCCGAGTGCTAGACACATTTGGGCCAAAAAAATGAACGGGAAGCAGGAGGAAAAATATCGCCAGCTATTGAAAAGGTGGACGGGAACAAAGGCGGCGACCAAAACGAAGACGCCGTCATCATCCTCATCGTCTGAAGTAAGTAGCAATTTAATCAGCTCGAAAAGGGGAGCATGGCGATGATGTTGTCAAATGGTTACTTTTATCCCAAACTCCATTCCCTCGCCCACCCCCCTTCCCTTGTGTGTGCTTAATGTGGCGCAAGAAAATCCGAAGGGGAGCAGCGGAAATACATATATACTTGTACTTTGGCCACTTGGCCGCTTTGCCGCTTCCTCCTGCAGCAGCGCAATTCGAAATATTGTTTAAATGCTGTTCAGTTTTCGTTTTTGATTCAATTAAAGCGCGTTTCGCCTGATTTTGCTCACAGTTAATTAGCACAAGTCAAGAGCCTGCGGGCCCTGAAAAAAGGGGTCGATGGCAACGGTGGGCCGTGGGCCGTGGGCCAATGGTTACAAAAACGAGAAACATAATGCGTTCCATTCCAATCCTAACAGGCCAGCCAACCTGCAGAACGGAACACCCAGCCACATGTTGCCCCAAACCAAACGGGGCGCTGAAGAAGTGGCGCGTGCTGGTTTCCGATTTGGGTTGCGAATACGAGACGAGGGGTTATTTCTATAGACAGCCCGCAATCAATTATCAAGTGCAAGCCGATGGAGTGGCTGATGCAGATGGATTGAAAAATCGAAAGGCCTTTGGCACGTTGCGTTAGAAATTCGCCATGTATGGTTTGAAGATCTGAAATGGTATCTGAATAACTAATTTGAAATAATAGTTATATGCTTCTGAAAAATTCTGTGAGCATTCGAAGGCAGTTGGTTTTCTGAAACCAATTACTACCCGTAGCCGGCAACTTTCTTTCTTCGAGAATAACTACTTTAAAGTACAACTTTTTTACAACCTATATATTTTTTATAAGAGTTTTGTAAGTGTTCCCTGTAGTGGCGACACCTTTTGCTTGAAGAGTTAACTAAAAAAATACTGCGCCCCGCGTTGGCGAGAATTGTGATTAGCCAAGAAGTGCACCAATTCTGGGCATTTGTAGAAATGCGTGTAGAGAACAGGTAAAATAAGTGTAAGTATCAATAGTTTCACGGAACACTTGAAAACATATAGTTATAATATAATTAAGAATATCCTAATTGCAACGTTTCTATATGTTTACAAGTTTGCATGCCAAATAAGAGCTAACTTGATAAAGGTATCAATTTAATAATTCCAAATCTGCTAATTGTGGAAACAAACATGAACTAACAGCTTATTTTAGGAATTCGCTTTAGGTCTTAAAGCAGCTCCTACCCAATTTTATTTTTTTATTTGAATGAATTGCAGTTTTAATGCAAATATTTCCTTGTGGTTATGCATCAGCAGAGATTATGCACCTGGTGCGGATCTCATTTCTTTCAAGCGCTCTTCGCTGCACCGACGACCGTTGAAGTTGAAGGATGCGTGCGCCATATAATAAGGCCTATCTACGGCCATACATCTAGATGTGTGTGTTGCAGGCTGCTGGTGCAGCGTCCTTGTGGCAGCTACCAAATGCGAAACGCCCGCAGCTGCCAATCTCGGGGAAACACACGTTTTGCACAGAAAACAATGTTAATCAATTTAAATATCTAATGGAACCTTATCATTTATGCATGTGACTAAAGATTGTCTTACAATTGTTTTGTAAAATTCAATTGAAGTGGTGTAATATTTGAACACCCTTACTGAAGCCAAGATATCTGTGCAACATACTACAAAATTAGATGAATTATCAGCAGAAGAAGGCAATTCTTTCTCAGTGTGGCATTTGGGAGTGGCTTGGGGGTGGGGAGCTGAATCTGGAGTGGGAGTGGTTCCAGTGGTGCAGGGTGCAGTACACTTGACGCAATCTTAATAACCATGAAGCAGCGTGGCTAATTAGCACAAAAAGCCTGGCAATAACCATGCTCAATGAGGCACAGGGAACACCAGGCAGAATGGAGAACGCAGAAGTACAGTGAGGCAGGCACCGCAGCAGCAGCAGCAGCAGCGCAGCAGCATCCGCACCACAGCAGCAATAACAATAACGATTGCAGCGGCGAGGGCGTGCAACACGCGTCGTATGCTCAACGAGCCGAGGCTGCGATTCTCCTTTGCTTTCAGTCGCTTTCAGTCGCTTTCTCCCCTTTCACCCTTTTCACCCCTTTCACCCCTTCCAGCTGCTCTTGAGCTTGCCCCATGTTGCGTGTTGATTTTCGGTTCTGCTTTCGGTTTACATATCAAAACAATTAGCTTTCAATGCTCGGCACTAAGGGTAATCAAGGCAAAAGAAGAGCGAAGGGTGACTGGCTTAAAAGAGGCAGCTATTTTGCATTGGCATGCTAAATAAACGTTTGAATGACATTCCAATTTTAGAACTCTCTTTATCGAAATATGTCTAAGTTAACTATTTGTATCTTTATAATATCGAATATTGATTGGCAAGAAAAAAGAGTTTACAAATAAATAATCTCTCTAAGATCTGCAAATATTACAATTTAAGTTATCTGCGCTCTTTCTCAACTGGGAGGGTATCAAACATCCAACAATGCCAAAAAGGTTTAAAACGGCCCATGGGAACTGCAGGTGGAGGCGAATGTTCCCCGCCCGCCTGCTGACTGCATTTTGCAACATGAACTTTGCTCCGAATGCAGCGCAGGCTGACTGGCTGTTTGCCCCCAAGGCCATTGCTGATGAATTGGCTGGGCCTCCCCTCCCATCCATGTGGCCACATCCACAGGCCCCTTGCAGAACCATCACAGCCCCAACTCACTCAGCTCTGCCACTTTCCCCAGAAGTTGCTCAATTGTTTACGTGATGTTTTGACAAAATGAGAAAAGCGAGGTGAAGAACAATTCCTGGTCATTGCGTATACGGCGGGTGGTACCGCCGATGGGAAAGGGTTTAACCCTTCGTACCACTCCCATGTGCATCTGCATCGAAGAAATGGTCGTTTTTATTTAACAATACAAATATTGATTTTTGTAATATAGTATATACTAATGTAATAATTGAATGTAGCCTTTAACATGAAGGTGGGCGAGTGCACTTGATTAAAAATGGGCATTTTTAAAAATCCTGAAAATAATCATTTCTAAAGTTACCTTTTTTTGCAATTTCAACATTAAATACAACATGATATAGGGTTAAAGGAAACCCACCTGAAACAGGGAAAACTTTTGCGTCGGAATTTAAACAGCGTGTGCTCGTTCACTTCAGTAACAGCCTTGAGCCAAAAAATTCCTATTTCTGCACTTTTCAGCCAGACGCTCACCCCTTTCTCTATCGTTTTCAATAATTGGGTGCACATATTGCCAATTAAGCTTGGGAAAACGGAAAATTAATTTGAATTTGAAAGTTCGAAAGGTGGTAATTGAAAACTCAGCTTGACTTTGGGGGCAGAATGAACAAAAAAATGTGAGGGGCAACTTGCAGGTGGTCATATATTCCGCAAGAAGGCAAAACGGTTAATTGATAATGGCTGATTGGAAACTAGTTTTCGTTTTCGATTCCAGCATTAACATAATCGCTTTAAAATTGAAACTCAGCCAGCTGAATCTGAAAATGCAGTTAGCAGCGACAACAAATTGTATCTCGAAAAATGTATCTACATATGTGTAGTGGATTTGCATTCTCACCAGTGGCACGGGAATTAACATATCAACATTTGTTAAACGACATTTGACTTTTGTGTGACAACGCGATTCAGATTCAGAGCGCCGAACCGATTCGATTGCCTTTGGCCTACCCACCTCTGCTTTATCTTATTTTTCTGGCCAAATAAAATATTTAAATAACTCAATTAAGCATAAAACGCAACTGGTGGGCACTCTTCGGCACCAATTTGGTAGCGGAATTCCCAATGAAATGCCCTGATATATGGCCAAATAACAATAACTGTCAACGAACATTTTTTAATTAGCAAAACCCTCTCGCAACAAATACTGTTTGTCGATAGGCTGACTAACGTTTGGGAATTCGCAGGCCGCTTTTGCTATATGAAATATTATCTAAGCCAAATGAAAATCCAATGTATTCAATATTCAATATTAAAGAAAAGGGTATGGGCACAAATGGGTTGGGTCGACGCCATTAAACTTAATTTAGTTTCTTATATACATACATATGATAGAACATATCAAACACATAATTTATAACGCGCAAATTATCATATTTTCAAATGAATATATATGTATAAATATATTTTAAAATATAATTCTAAGCTACTTTTCTATTCACAGATATTTTGTTTATATTTCGGAAAGTTATTCGAGCCATGTGACATCCACAAACGCACCACAACATACCCAAATATTTTTTGTACAGGGAATCAATAAATTTAAGAAAACCAAATATCTCATTTAGCCTATCTTATAGATACCGCCGAATGATGATATGGTTTACCACAGGGCAACTCGTCAGCAACCATAAGATGTCGAGCAGAGTTTAAAAAATTGCTTATTAATATGAAATAAATGCTTCGGCCCACCAACGAATAACGATTAATGCGACTGGAAGGTTTTGCGATTTACATCTGATGAATATGCAATCAGAGCTTTAATATTCAGAAACTCGGAAATTAATAGAAACATTTAGCTTGAATTCAAGTTGGTTTTCAGCTGGAGTGGCCTGCATGCTTTAGGGGCCACCAAATGAGCGTAGCTGTTGAAATAAAAACATTTGGCATTTTATTTGATTTCGATTTTCGTTATTAAGTTGTATGCATTTCATTATTGCGCTTCGTTTTGGGAGTTTAAGGCTGGAGGCATTTTTGATTTTTGATTTCTCTCGGCTGAAGCATTTTTAGTGATGGAAATGAATCAGTTTTGTGCTTTTTATGACTTAATTACTTTATTTGAGATCGCACTCTCATCTTTATGACTGTTGCTTATGGGTTTTTAATAAGAACTGATGGGGTTATTTATTAGATCATTTGGTCAAGGAAAGATATTGACACAAAAAGCTGAAAAAATGTACAGTTTAAGAAATTTATAGGTTATTAAATATATTCACATATGTATGTATATTAACTTATTTTTTGGTGGCCAAGTTTAAAGCAACAACTAGGGGATGGCAGGCTTTAAAATAATTTTTTGACAGATAGCGAATGTATTAAATGAAATAGGGATAATAACATAATTACAGGAAATCATTAAATGATTTCAGGAAAATACCTATGATATTATACTTATTTAATCTCAGAAATATGGGTCATGACCCTTCTCAATGCATTTGAATCCGCCTGTAGCCCAAAATCAAAAGCATCTCGGACGAGTATGACCATTTTTGGAATAAATTAAATTTATGGAGATTATGCCTCCGACAACTTAGACTTGGCATTTCCCACACACCGTGATCAGACCAAAAAGAGGGAATAGAACGGGGAGATTTGAAATGAATAAAAATCCACACAAAACGTATGTTTAATCAAGTTATTAACTCGTGAAATATCAACACATACGAGCAACCCCCCAAAAAGATTAAATAATAAATACTAAATGACATAGAGAAACCAACAATGAAATGAAAACAAAGCGAACGAATGGAAACATCGCAAACGTATGCGATATGAAGATATTGAGACATGAATAATTAATTTCACTGATGAAAACTTAATGAAGAAATAGAAATAAGTGGAATCTCCAGCAACTCGAAATAAATTTGTCATAGTTTCGAATGCGACGCAAATGCTGAAAACCAGAGGCCAAAGAGCGAAATCCCAGCTCAAAATAGAGATGGAGACCACACACTTGGATCTTTGGAACGAACTCTGAAATCGCCTGATCATCTACGGATCCAATCTGATGCCTAAGCAGATGGGCAAGTTTTTGTTGGCTAAGGGCAATTAATTTATTATTGGCAACTTGAAAATTTATCGAGGTGACCGCCGTGCAGGAGAGAAAAAAACGCTCCAACAATTTGTAGATCATAAAATTGTTCCTTCTTTCACGATCGTAACTTACGCAAATTTGACATTTTTACAACTTTGGGGGTATATGCCGATCAGTAGCTGCCATTGATCAAACCGCAAATGGATATGCAATCCATTAAAGTCTAGGAAACAGTGGGAACTAAAAGTGCACAGGAGAAAAATTCTATATATTGCCTAAGTAATAACAATAATTGTAATGTATAAATAGATAAATCAATTTTTTAAATGTTGTAAATTAGCAGATGATCTTTATGTGGCTTCCACAGTGGTAGGTGTTTTTAGGTCTTGAAAACATTTTCTTCGAGTGCAGAAGACAAAAAATGTTCTCTCTAATCAGCAGTCCAAATAACAACTTCATTAAAGGCCCTAAAACGCAGCTCCCCATGGCTCCAAAACCCAAAGACCATACTCAATCCTCACCTGCAACTCCGTTGCGCCATCGCCATCGCCATCGCCATCGTCATCGTCAGTGTGTGTGGGGTGCACCAAAAAAAGCATTTCCAATTTACACTTTGCTGCTAATTTGCGTTGACGCTTTTAGAACCGCCTGGGGCGCTATCCCCCGACTTTTCCCCTTCCTACCCCAACCCGTTGCATTCCACGAGGTTGTCCTTGTCCGTCAAGAAGTATCTTTCAGCCCCAAGCCGACTGTGTGCGTCTGTGTGTTTTATTATTATGATGCATTCAGGAGGAGACGCTTGGCAGGAGCCTTCGTGGTCATCGTCGTCATCATTGACATGCTCCTCCGGCCCCACTGCGCCATCCCAATCCTCATCCCCACTCCTCCTTGTGGCTGTTGTCATTCAACTTGGTCGTCAGCGCTGAAATTGTTCATTTCGAAAATGCCTCAATAACAATAACAATTGTCGTAAAACTGCACAGGATACTCCAGACTGTGTGTGTTTGAGTGTCTGAGCTTGTGTGCGCGATTATCTATAAAAGGATTTTCGAGCAGATTAATTGCGCGTGATTGAAGCTCGCTGTTTTGTGTGCTGTCATTTGGTAAGGCACACTGGTTGAAAGGCAGTCGGAAATGCAGCTAATAGGGGGAGATACTGATGGCGAGCGACGGAAGTTCGCGTCGCTTAAGTAGGGGGAATGAGAAGCGCGGAGAAGGGCGATTCTTAATTAAAAAGCATTGCACTGGTATTCGACACAGTAACTTGAGAGTTTGCTGTTACGCGTTGAATTGAAACACAAAAGTGCGACTTCCATTAATTACAGTTTAGTTAGTCACAGATTTACTTCCTAAAGAAAAGCTGTTATGCCTTTAATATGCTTTAACAGAAGCTGTTAAAGGGTATGCATGCAAATAATACAATTCAGTATCATTACTTGAGCTCCCAAATAAAACCACTGTGGAATGGACCACATCTCTTTCTGACTTGACCAAATTGGCATGTGTTTGTTGGTATATATACCCCGCATCATATTGCCATATAAGTTTGTTTGGCCCCTGTACCCCGTGTCTGGCTTCTTCTGCCCCGACCCTCTGTGCGCACAGCGGTAATATGAGCAGTAATAAAATTTGAATTTATGACGAGATTCCATTAAAGCTTCTTCGCAATACTAACGCACACAGGGGCGATCCAATATTTGCCCGGGGTGAGATAAAAAAACGTGAGAGTGAAAAGGACAAGAGTTTGGGGCTAACAACAAATTCAGTGGGCTAAAACAAAAAGATGCAGACCAACGGCAGCAAAAAAGCAGAAGCTGTAGCAGAAGCAGCAGTTGCGACCGAGCTGAATGGCAAAACACTCGTAATAATGTGATTTGATGGTGGATACCCACTCCTGGCCCCCGATAAGTACGAGCGCCAGCAGCTGGGCAACAACTTTGTCTGGCTTTGGCTGCCAGATATATCTGTATCTGAAAACAGATGCGAAGATACTGACACGCCGACACCAACACCAACACCGACGCGGACTCGGACTCGGATACGGATTCACATTCAATAACTGTCCCGACCACGTTTATATGACTTCCATTTCATTACGCGTAAACGAATTGAAATGAATTTTTATTGCACAACAGACTCCCCCTTTGGCGCTGCTCTTATCTTTTGTTTAATGTAAAAACTTTGTTCAATTAGTCGTCGATTAATAATTTTTAAATATTCCTCTCCGCCTTTTCGCACATTTAATCGAATGGCATTCGTTAAATTTATAATTAGCATTGCGCTAATTAATTAATCGCCCTGCCATTAATGCCCCGAGTGCAGGAGTGTTTATCCACGGAGGGATGGGGTAAGGAACACTCGTGTTAAACAAGTAATGATACTCCCACGCTGCAGATAAGACACTCGTCTCCATTCTCCCACGCCAAGAGGAGATATTGTCATTAAACATATTGTCATGGAACAGGTTGAGGGGGAAAGTTGAAAGAAAACGATCTGTGCCGCAAATGCGATTTCCAGGAATTTCCTCTCGTCACAAGCACAAGTCAAACAAATTTCCACGTTCCCATCAATGGGAATGGGAAATAAATATAGAAAATACATAATATAAAGCACTCTCGGCCGGGGCAAACAATCACAACAAATTGTTTAACAACAAAAAATAAATCTTAATTGAATTGTGATACTCGCACTGATACTGACAGACTGTCTGGCTGACTGCGTTTAGGTTGGGCCAGCGACAAGGTTCCCATTCTCCATTTGGTGGGTTTTCTGGTGGAGCACATGTTCTCCAGTGGGTTCAAGGGGGCGAAGGGCCTGGGCTTTGTTTTGAAAGTGGGTGTGGCCCACGGCAATGGCGCATTCCTCACAACTGGCCATATCTGCCACAATTTACCTTTGTGCTCGTCAAGTCAAAGCTATCTGCAAGATACAATATCTCCCATGCCCATGCGCTATCGCCCCGTTCAGAGTTTGGCTTGTATTTAAAAGTTGCCTGCTTTTATGACTGAGTACACTTGTCTTTATTAATAACCATTATTGATCCTCGTTTCCCGGCTGTTGACTGCGAGGAAGTTGTTCAGAGATAATATTTGCGTAAATAGGTGCTAAAGAGATCTACACATTACGGCTAATAAATATATATTACATTACAGCTAATAAATATATATCAAATTAGAACATTCGAACGCTCTGTTTCTGAGATAACCCATACCTTACATTGATTGGTTTTTCTTATTACATCAAGTTATCCACTCCGCCTTTGCAACAAAGTTGTACTTTAGCCACGTAAAGTTTAAAACCCCTGTCTCAGTAGAGAATATCTTCTAAATATCTAGCTTAGTTATGTTTACCTATCCCATCGATTTTCCACTGCTCCCTTTGTCGCAACGTCGATTCATAAAATGTTTGCCTAGGCGAACATTGTGTATTGTGTGTTTCCTCTTGAAATTTATCTGCAGATTTGCGAATGTCAAAGGCTGTTGTGCAGGGCCCTTGAGGAAATCGCCCGAGGAGGCTTAATACTTACGAAATGTAGTCCAATTTCCAGGCATTACCCTAACGCCCTTGCCTCTGCCTCTTTGAACTCTCGGTCCGAACCCCTGATTAGGATTGGGATGTGCAACCCGTGCTACTTGATGGACACAATGGAGCGTTGGAATGCAAAACAATAAACAGCCGAAAAGCGATCGGTGCGTACACAGAGATTTGGATTTAAATTAAGCTAAATCCGCTCAAGCGCATGCGCATATGCGATGCGAATGCGAATGCGAATGCCAGTTCCGTATCCGAGCGAAAACGCTGTTCGCTAATAGACAACAAAAAGGTACACGACAATCTTGCAGATACAGATACGAAGGGGAACGCAGAAACTGGCAGTGCTTAAGTGCCGAGTACCTACCTCCTCGACAGTTGGACAGCTCGACAACAAGTGCCACAGCGGCAACAACACCAACCAGCCAGCACCACCATCGCAACAGTGTTGCCAAGTTGGCTATGTTCAGGTGGCCTAAAGGATGCAAGGCTCGGAAATTCGTATATACTCGTATGCAAAGTAACATAACAAGATAGTTTCGCTATCTTAAAATAAAAATAAAATACAAATCAAACGGCAGGGAAGCAAAACTATCTATTTCTTTGAGTTTTATGAGTAGTTCCTCAAAGGATTGGCGAACCAACTGCTTGATCTAGAAAATGACACACCAATTGAGAGCATTTGAGATATTTCCAAGAGATCGCTTGAAAGAAATAGACATCTTTATATATTCCAATTTTACTAGCTATTTTTGCTGCAGCCTCTATTGGCATTACTGCTCCGAAAAGAAGCTGACAATGAGCGGGCCCATAAAGTAGGCTAAAAACGCACGTAGCTGCCGATGCCAATGCCGATGTTGCTGCCGTTGCTTAATTTGCATAAAACTTAAGATGCGCAAGAGGGAGTCGGGTGCGGGGTGAGGGGTGCGGGGTGCGGGCAGGGTGAGATGGGCCGATGGGCCACTCGCGTGAATGGGATTCAGCTGGATGGCTCGAGTTGGCCTGGGACTGCGGGATGGCAGCTGCGATGAGCGCGCACGCCAGGCGCAACTTCCTGGAAAAGGACCGCCAAAGTTGCTGCCGCTGCTGCGTGCCACATCGCCGCTTCCTCTTCGGATACCGACTTGTACCTGTGCCGGAGGTGCGTCCGTGATTGCGATTTAGTCACGCAACCTCCAGCTTATTTTAAATGAAAATAACTTGAATGCCAGAACAGCTGGGCAATGAGAGCATAACCAGGCTAAAACTAAAAACAGTAGTAACATATATTTCCAGAAAATATATGCATTTAAGATCCGTGTGTATCTCAATATTTGCTCACGATCCCATCCCTAGTCTATGCGGCGTGTGTGTGAGAAAAAAAGAAACGCTGCTCCAGATCATCAGCGTTGTACCAGTTTTTCATTTGGCGCAGCTTGGCCAAGTGCAATCGATACTTTTGCCCGGTGAGAAGGAAAAGCTGATGGGCGGGGAGCGGACTCATTAAATCGCATATATCTCAGTTATCTTTATGCATCGGCAGGAGTTGAGTAAGATTGTCAACTTTGTGCACTTTTATGAATGAGCGCCGATCGGCGATGTCTGCTTGATGATAAGCAAAAAGGTACAACACGATCGCCGGCCCCTGAGAGCCTCTTTTCCGCCTGCGTATCCCTGTATCTAAGCATCCATATCTATATCTGTGGATATGTGTATCTATCGTGCGCAGCCGAACAAACCTCCTTTCAGCAAAGTTAATCATTGGAAAATCACTTCCTGCTCAGCTGCTCGCTCCTCACATGTGCAAGATTAAGCGAAAATTTCATTTGGACAAAACAAAAAATGTATCTTTTTTCAGTTTTCGAGTGCTTTCAGGCATGTACAATGCACATATGTACATGTACACGGCTGGAAGATGGAGTTTGACAGGAGGAAAATCCCAACCACACACAAAGTGCATCGGCAAATTTGCATAGGAGGACGGATCCCCAAAAAATAATAGCCATCCGAAGGGAAAATTAAATGCTACGTTTCCATTTTCCGGCTCACCACTTGACAGCTGTCAAAAGAGTTTGGCAAATATTTTGTCAGTCCGAGAACGGAAAGTCTGCGTCTCTTCAAGGGTTTCCAACCGACATCGACTAATTAAGCCATTTTCATTTTCCCTTCGTGGCCCGAAAAGTGCATTCTGATTTCTGTTTTTTTAACCAATTCTCGAATGTCCGATGTTGTTTGTTGTGTCAATTTAAAGAACTCACGCGCCACGACCTTAACCCTATATACCTATATATATACTATATATCCGTGCATATGGCCAATACAGGTACGGCAAGGGCCAGCGGAGAAAAAAGGTTAAGAATGCATTTAGCCTTTTGTTTGAAGAGCGCGTTGCACGCGTTCATAAAATGCATCAGCGAATTGGGAAATGTTTTGGGCAAACAAATCGGAGAGGGAAGACGCGGGGAGGCGGGGAGGAGTAGGAGGTGGTGATGGAGGAAGGGGTCGAGGAGTGGGCAGGGAATTACTGGGAGAAAAAAAGTGTTTCAAAAATATAGCCTATAAATTTGGTATTGCCATTAAACAGCTTCAATAAAATGTTATTATAAAATAAATAAAACAAATAAGTAAAATATTATTATTGCTTATATTCCGATTTACAGGATAGTAACTTTTACTGTTATACTCGTGTTTATACTCGTGATACTCGTTTCCACTGCTCAGGTTTTTTCACAGTGCAGCAACTTAGGTCTAGGCGGCAAAACGCTAAAATCTCTTTTGCTTCCACGGCCGTCGCTCTCTGTTTGCTCACATTCATGGGAAGATGGGCAAAGCAAGTGCCCTACTCCCCGCCAACCCTGCGACTATCCTATCCCATCCCATCCCATCCTCCTCCGCCTCCAGCTCATCCATGAAATCCACTTGCCACCAAGACTGCGCACTTTACGATATTTGATTTCCTCATTTACGGATTTAATTTTCTTTCAAATTTACCGATCGGCAAGATCTCTACCCGTTCCCTGATCGCCCCTGGGCCAGTCGTCCGCATCGGAATCGGAATCCATATAGACATCCACACGATCTGCAGGCCCTGCTGTTTGTCCCTCTCTGTTTGCTTAGTTTTGGATGTTTTATCGCTTGATTGGTTCGGTTTAGTAGGTTTAGTTCGTCCGGGTTTCTTTGGTTTGGTTTGCCGCTCGGTGGCTGCTCCTGCGATGTTGACCCAGGGGCGATCTCTGCCAGGCTTCGGTGCAGATTGAGATTGAGTTGTGCTAGTGGAGCGCACAGCACACAGCACACAGCACTTAGCCTGAGCCCCTCATCCGTGATCGTGATAATTAATATGCCAATAATGATGGTCAGCATCAGGGTGAAAAAGGGGCGACCAAATTGGTTTAGCTTATAAATATGAATAACGATTGATTCTCATTTGATATCATATACTCACATTTATTTCAATTTATTTCTCACATAAATTCGATGCCCTCTACATCACTGACCTGCCCCAACCTTTCGACACTCTAACCTTGATTAATTCCCTCGCTGCGCCAGTTCCAGAAATCGCCCTCAGTTGGCCACACATCAAGTTGGGGGATAGCCCCATGCTCGACATCCCTCTGTCGTATTCGTAACCTCAATTAGTCGCCACATGTCACACCAAAAAGAGGAAAAAACTGTGTTTTTGGAGGCGCCACCAGCTGCTGCGGCTGCTTTCCATACTGTAAAACTGATGACATCTTTGATCGGATCGCCTGGCGTTTCGTTTAATTGAGTTCACAGCCCCAGAGCAAGCCACCAAAAACAAAAAACGACAATAACAATAAAAATTAATTCAAAGGCAACAGCAACAATGAAATGTTGAACCTTTTAACCTTTTCCCGTGTTCAGGTTTGGCCCGCTTTGGTCGCTTAATGGTCCAACATGGTGTTGGAGATGGAGATGAAGCTGGAGGCGAAGTCGGAGCCAGAGGTGAGCACTCCTTGATCGGATCGCAGTTGCTGTTGCTACACTGAAAGTAATACAACATTAAAGCCGAGGTAAAAGGCCAATAGTGGCAATCCTGAAATAAAATTTACCCAAAAGGCTTGGAACTTTTGAGCAATTTTCATATTGTCCTACAGCATTGATCTCAATACCTTCACAAATGAGTTTTGAATGTATGTCAGGAAATATCCTTTGTATATATGGCATTTTTCTCAGTGTTTGGCTGTGGACATAGCGCCAGCTGCCGTTTTCCGTTTACTTTTAGAGCCGTGGTTGTCAATTCAATTAATGCCGAGACCCAGGTCGGGCTAACTTCATCTCAATTAGAACCTATTAGGCCCGAGCCAATAACAAATTGTGAAACATTAAGAAACAAAACCATATTTTGTAGCGGCCCGAAAAAGGGAAATTAAATGTGCGTTTGCGTTTTTAACATTCCTGCGGTGAGGTGACTCCACGGGCACCATGCCCACCAAGCCCGGCACCGTCCAAGCCGATCCAATCCAATCCAATCCGATCCGATCCCATCTTAATGAAGATGAAGCCAATCATCAACGCCCTGACTTGTTGATCTTTTGTGGCACAATTAATGCTGCATAGGCCTGCACTTTGTTGTGGATTGTCGATCGCTGATCGCTCGGCTGATCGCACAATGAAGATATTTCCTTTCTCACACTTTCCACAAAAAGCGGTGGGAGAGGGGAGGTCGGGCCGAGCTGGGGAAAATGAAAAAGAGGCGGCATGAAAACGCACAAAACCTGACACGATGGATGACAGCGCAAAAAGAAGCGCCAGCACCGGAGATCGGATCCAGCATTAAAACTTGACCAATGGCAGTACGATTCCAGCAGTCGCTCGATTGTGTGGAGTTAATGCGAGTATTAAAACCTTTTAATAAAAATCTTTAATGAATCAATGAGCGAGCGAGAGGGCGAGAGGGCGAGTGAGAGGCGCTGAATGAAGCCAGAACGAAGATCCCACAGCACCGGAGATTCTTGGCTCAGATTAGGAGCATTAATCGATTTAAGCCACAATCATTCGGCCCCTTTTTTTTTTTTGGTTTCTCGTTTTTCGTTAAGGAATGTGGGAGCCTGTTCGTTCAGCTGTGGGGCCTCAACTTTGTCTGCGCTTATCAAAAGGCATTTTTTTGAATAAAAATTAAATTAATTAAATTACAGGCTCTTGGGTTACGGTTACGGTTTCGGCTTGGTCTTGGTCTTGGTCTTGGTTTGGGTTTGGGTTTGGGTTTCGGGATCCCAGCTAAGCGAGTCCAACTAAAGAGCTGCAATAAAATTGTTTTTAATCTTATCTGGCCTCGACGACAGCCAGAGCCTTTTAGTCGTTTGCTCTCGTTTTATGCCCTCCTCACTCGGCATCTGCCGTCCTCCTCCTTATACTAACATATAAAACCCACTAAATATGCCGCATTACTTTGTCCCACATCCAGGCGAGATATGTGGACTTGAGGCAAGGCAGCTGCCCAGCTGTTCCGCATTGGTCGAAAAGATAGGCCCCTACAGTAGTGCCTCGCCAAGTCGAATTCTAGTAGCGCAATCGGTGCGTCTTCCCACTTTCCTACTGAATATCTATTAAGCTGAAAAATGTGTTTCCTTGAATGTTATTTAATTGAAGTCTAGGTAATACATATCCACTTGCGTTCACCTATCGACGTGCGACTGTATGTTCTCCTCATCAGGAAAACCTATCAGTTAAGGGCATTTAGTTGGTATCACAAGGGGTTAGTGGGGAGGTCACTTTAAATAGTGCCCAATTCATTCCTTATTTATTTTTATCTTTGTGGCATATGCGGCGCCGGAACTGGCCGACCAATGGAGGAGGCATTCAGGCCAATGGGAGAACCGGGAAAGGGAAAGCAAACGGAAGCACTTGACGACCAGCTGCCAATTTGCGACTCCGTATGGGATACCGCTCTATCGAGAGTCTGTTACCATTTATCTCCGTTTCTAGTCAGGGGCGATGACAGCCCGAAGAATGCCAAACGCAACGGGCAGTCCCTCAGTTCCATTCCGATTCCTATGCCCATTCCCACTCCCATTGCCGTGCCCATTCCCATCATATTCTCTACGAGATCTCAGGCTGGGCTGAGCTGGGTGGTCGCCTGTTTTGTTGGGCTGCTGTGCGGTTGGTCCGACATAGAGCTGCATATGTTGATGATGACGAGCGGACCGACGACGCTCAGGTCCGGTCCGGTCCGGTCCGATCTTTAGTCTTTAGTCTTTGGACCGATCTTGGCTCAATCTTGGCTACCGCCACACGCGGCATGCGGTCGACCAAGTCGGAAAACTGAATCCGAGGACCGAAGGGAGGCGAAATCAAAGAAGTGGAAGCAGCGAACTGAAGTGATGGTCAAACTGCAGCTCCGGCAGCAAATGAAGTGATAAAGTTATGCTCGCCAGGGGATCCCATTATTCGCACACTGGGCCGAGGTCACACAAAATGTTGGATGTACGAGTTGTTTGTAAAAATGCAAATAAATAATCCAAAAGAAAATTAACAGGTTGGGAATAAAACTGTTGTTCACTCTAGTGAATGCGCCATTTAAAATAGGGTCATATTGAATTGGTGTACAATAAGAAGAATAATAATAAGAAATCATGGTACTTTATATAACTAAAGACAATTGTTGTATGTTATACGTCTAAAATATAGTCTTAGGCCCACTGTGCACAGTCTTAGCTCTCGTCTTGTGCGACATTCCCACCGGCGATAATGCAGCCTCATGTTGCTGGCCATTTGAATAAAAATTGTGTCATGTCAACCGGCAGGGGCCTTACGCCTTATCACAGCAGATACACTCGTATATACATGTGTGGATGGATGGATGGTGCTGGGTGCTGGGGCTGTGGACCAGAGGAGGAGATACAATTGTGGATCGGTTGAGGTCTCATTGATCGGACCCGGGCCCACCTAGATGGCAATTTTCAACGCTGTCTTTCACCTTTCCCAGCGAGCTGGCCCGGCTAATATGTGTAAACCACGTTAGTTACGCTTCAACAATAATGAAGACATTATTAACTTGTATTTCTCTCGTTTTTTTTTTTTTTTTTTTTTGGGTGTGTGTTGTGTGTTTCCTGCCGCAGCTGACAAGCATTTACTTTCACAGAGGGTGAGCACCCGAGGAGCCTGCCTCCTTATCGACTAGGATTTTGGCCCATTCTTTAGCTGTCAGTTGCTGGCATACAAACGCCTCTGTCCGACGGTCCATCGGTCCCTTCCTCTTCATCTTCAACGTGTGCGATGAACAGTTAGTTCCTTTTGTCGGCACATCCTTCAGGACCTTCAGGGTGGCCCGGGAGTAAAACCAAAACCAAAAAACTACCGATCGCACAATTGCAAATGTTTTTTAAACGATTTGCGCCACAAGTGGCCCGCTCATCATCCAGAAACATTTGCTATGATCTGCTGGCCATTCGGTTGTCTTATCATCCATAACCTCGCCCAACTTCCTCATTAATGGTTTTGCATATTGAGAGGTCCATTATGGGCATAAAAGCAGATGGGCGGCCACATGGCCCTCGAGGCAACTCCGTTTCCATTTCCATTTCAAATTCAATGTCAATTTTCATTTTCGTTTTCCCCATGCTCCAATCCGAAATGCTTTGCAAAATGTCTGGAAATGGAAACGATAATGTCGGGCCTAATGGGGCGTGTGTCTGCCTCGATGTCTGCAATTTTCAATTCAGATTGCCTAGTGGCCCCCTTCTCCGTACTTTGAATCTTTCACCTGTGAGATACACTTTTGCAATTGAAATGGGGGCGGTTATTGACTTGGGCGAAGGTACAGATGCAGAAAATACAATCGCTTGCTTTGTTTAAAGATTAAATAATCAAAGTGAACTAAATAAATGGGAAGTGCTTACGACTTCGTTGAGTCAATAACTTAATGTGTAATAAGTAATAATAGAGAGTTAAATAAGTAGCTTACAATTTTTTGCAACAATGTTGCTGTGATTGGCAGTTTGTTATAACCAAGATTTCTTAGAGCTTCGACATTATTGATATCAAAAAAATCAGAAAAGATCGAAAATCTCCTGAACCTCCCGGCAGATCTTACTCATCCATTTAATTGCGATTTGATTGAATTTACAGATTTTGTACACATCATTCGAGTGGCTCCCATGGGTCCATTTCGATCAGCTTCCAAAAATCCATTAGATGAATCAAATCGAATCGCAGGGAAGCAAACAAACCGCGGAAAAAATGAATGTCGCTACAGAATGTTTAACCCTCGTTAAAAATGAATGAAAGCTTATTAAAAATATTTCTTTATTATTGAACAAAAAAATGGTCGAGCGAGAAACAAAAGAAACGTTTTTTTATGGTCATGGCCTTACGCGAAAAAATCACGAAAAGCTAAGCGAAATTAATAAATAAAAAACAGGCGTACAAATGTTAAACATTTGCCACGATGCCATGACGAGAGTTGACTGTCCAAAAGGATCGAAGTTGGGAGAATCGAACACCGACTGACTGACAGCAGTCAGCTCGGGATCTGGCCATGAAGATAATGACGAATCCGTCGCGTAACAAGGATCTGCAATGGAAAACCATCTCGGAAATCCTTAACGAAAGAAATAAATCTCCGAGGTTCGTTCTAGTTTTTTGCTGGTCTGCACAAAAATGTCTCCGGAGAATTGCACGCTCTCGGAGATGAAATGTCGAGGAAAAAGCCAGCAAAAAAATCCAAAAACCAAATGAAATGCGTGCACAAAAATGCCAAAAAGCAGCAGAAGCCACAGCAACAGGCAGAATTTTTTGCCAACTTTGCGAACTGATGCGAAACTGTCACAGGAAAAAGGATTTTTGGCTCGAGATTGGTTTTTTCCCTGCCGCTTTGCAGCTTCACATGGCATATTTAAAGTTATGGGCCTCCGTCTTAGCCATTTAAAACGTTTGCGAAATTAATATTGGCCACAAAAACTGTGAAATGCTGTGAAAAGAACGCGCGGCCAGCAGCAGAGGTCCAAAAGTCTGCGGCCAGCAAAAAGTAATTTTTGCTAAATCGCAAAAAATCAAACAAGATCATGATCGGACGGATGACGATAATGATGGCCATGGTCATGATGGCCAGGCACTCGGACAAGCGAATGACGAATAGCCCATAGCTCTGCGGCTCGGAACGAATGCGAAATTTACGGAATCCGCCAAGACCCAAACCAGCAATTCCAAACAATTCCCCGCAACGACAATTAAGCACGAACAAAAGGCGAGCCACGGCGAAAAGATCGTGTTTGGAGTATCTGGAGGATCGGGGAATTCTTCCAACCCACCTATGTGAGTGCTGCTCTATGTCTCAGTCCTCAGCCCTCAGCTCTTTGCAGAAACTCCCACGGCCTACAGTGCTACAGTGCTACAGTTTTTACTCCTTCGCCGGCACTTTCCCATCGGCACTGCTCGAGCTGATGCACTCGAAAAAATGCTTCAATTCATCATGTACGTAATATATCATCACATAAGAAAAAACGCCACACTTAGGGTGAATCATCCGTGGATCATACTTTATTTCCTGCTGTAATTTACCTAGACTTTCGTCACCATCTATCTACTCAGGATAAGCAAAGTTTCGACAAAACGTATTCCCTTTGCAGTCTTTAATTGTCCTTTGATTGTATTTCGCATGAGATTTCACTATTTAGGCCACTTTTGTCCGGGTGTATGGGCCACACCTCCTAACTCATGCCATCGTCAGCAAACAAAGAAATAGAGGCGAAAGACAAAAGACACTCGACGGCAAACAGAGAAGGCGAGGAGTGACTATAAAAAATATTCTGTAGTGAAACATTTTTATGTGCTTGTCCATCCGTCACAAATTATATAATTATCACCTGTAGATATTGGTTAGGCCGCTTATCGCCGGTGTGAATCTGACTTCGACTTGACTGAAACCGACTCTGCTCGAAATGTTCGATTAGCCACGCTTTATGTCTTCATCTGTGTTTCTTTACCATTTTTCGGGGAGCGCGTTTTGGTCAATGGGTGAGGTCGAGCAAACCCGATTCCGATTCCGATTCCAATACCAATTCCAATTCCCTTTCGGCCTTATCTTTTCTACGAAAAATGCCACCCAAAATGTAATCTTTATACGAACAGTAAGTTGCTTCGATTGCTCTCACAGGGAAAGTGCCGACAGCCGGGAAAACTGCGTACTATGCGTACGAGTATATACGATTATAAAACAAGCGCAACTTTCATTGAGCGGAAAGCAGTTGGGCAGAGGCAGAAAGGAAATGCCACGTTGTCCTGGGGAATTTCCCAACTCACTCTTACACTGTTTTTCCGGGGCCTGGGAATGTTTTCGGGTACTGCTTCACCGTGTATGACTCTGCTCCTGGGAAACTCTGGGTTCGAGAGGGATTAGCATTAGCTGCACAGAATCCGCCATCAATTGGAGATCACTTAGAATTATGTACTTGCAGGATATTCTTTTTGCAACAAACAAAGTATTAATTACCAGCAAAATAGGAAATCAATTAAGTGCAGAACGAGGAGGAACTTTTAAGGTAGTGAATTCGCAACTCTTATATTTCAAACAGATTTTAATAACCAGTAAAAATTGCATTTACATATACTAATATAATTTAATAGCAAGGAAAAATGGACCAGCTGCATTGCATTTTCTCAATGTCCTTAGTTGCTTTCTTGTCATTCGAAACCAAGACCTTAGTTGACATCCGTAGTTTTCCCGGACCACACGACACGGCCACTTACGCTTAAAAGGCCAATCCGAGTGGAAAAAACAGGGACTAAATAACCAAACAGGGCTTAGCGTAGAGCCGAGCCCTACTTAGAGGATATCCTGGATGTGCGGACATGTTTAGCATGGACTTCGGGCGCAGGCAAAAGTCAATGTCCTAGGAAAACATTTAAAAAGTCCTTGATCAGCGCACGGAGCGGCACGTGTACGTGATTTTCCTGCGGCATTGTGCATCCACTTAAGCGTGTAAATTTCCCAAACTACTCAATGACGACAGCAGGAAAACAAGGCTGAGTGCGGGAGACACTTGCATAAAATGTGGAAACTTATTAACTGCTGACCAAAATTCGTTCCGAGTTGTCGCGCCGCCAGCGATCGGGAAAAACGCCAGCGAATGTGTGAAAAACCTGAATCAAGTCAAAATAAACAAAAAACTCTCTCGAGGATTTGGCGAGACCGAGGGAAAATACCAAAAATAGTCGGCGGCGGCTGAGTTTCTTTTTTGTGCGCCAGTGTTTTGGTTCTGTTTTTGGTGGCTGTCATCTAATAATTAAAATGACTTAATTATTGCGTCAGACTGTGGAGATCAGTGGAGGGAAATCAAGTGCAGGCTTGGCGCCGCCTTGATGTCGCTGGATTTCCTGCCACTACTTAATAATTGAATTTTCCGATTCTCCAATTTTCGATTTTCGGATTTTCTCGATTTTCTCTATTTTCTCGACTCTCTTGATTTTCGTGTGGGGCAGCAATTAGATTATGCATTTTATGAAGTGCGAATCCAATGGGGAGCGGGGGCACCTCCATTTCTGGCATTCCTTTTGGCGCCAAGATCGAGTCGCGACCTGGTGACGCCGTTGACGCTGCCCTTTGACCCAATGCCGCCGACCCACGTACGACAGCGCTCTGTCTTCCATCGGGAATGGAAGCATGAATAGCGCCCAATAGATGCCGTACCAATCGAAATCCCGGCCCCATTCGCCATGGTCGAAGGATAACGTGAATCCTCGAAATCGATTTTAAGTGGCCAGCTGTTGGCTGCTACCCTCCTATCGAGAATCTATCCTACGTTCATGTACGTGTGACTTGTGCCGCCAGGACAAAAGGTCAGCAGTTCGCAGGCCGACAAAAGCCGTGAAAAATAATGAACCCTTAAACAACTTAATTATTTGTGTAATCTTCCTGGAAATCCTCCAAGCCATCGGTAGCCAAACAATTGTGCCAAAAAGGCCACATATTAATTAGTCATATGGGGCGAACAAAGTGTGCATTTCCAGGAAGCGAAGTAAACCGTTTTGGGTGGTCTTTTCACGTGATTTTAAAATAAAATACTATAGCTACCATGTCACACAACCTTAAATCCTTTAAAAGCCCTCGATACAGCTGAAATCCTGGGATACCAGCGATTAATTAGGGCCCTTCTGCTGCCACGATAAGCCCACAATCTTGGAGGATCCATCTGGAACAGGAGCCACTCGCGATTACCATTTAACGCCACTGATCGCCAATGATCTCGATCCCGCCTAGCCCCCTCCTCCAACGACCACGATCCCCGCAGTTGGGAGGTGCGCATCAAGTTTTGTTGGCTTTTCCCACAGTTATTGACAGGCGGCAGTCGAGGCGGCTTAAGGCCATAAACAAATAGACAAACACGGCCGCTAGTCACTGCGACCATCGCAAGCCAAGTGGCTGAGTGGCTTTTGGCCAACTTGTTTTCTTCGGTGTTTGCTATTTGGTGTTTCTGGCTTCGTTTTGGATTTCGTACTTCGTATTTCGTATTTGGTATTTTGTGTTGGCTTGTGTGGCGGATGCTGCTACTAAGATCTCGCGGCTCTGGGCTTTTTTGTGTGCTTTTGTGGCGCGTCACAAAAAAAGAAGGCGCAGCGGTAGCAACTTGTCTTCGAATGCTGTTTAAACGGCAAATAATGAAGACGAGGTGGTGGCTACTGACGGCGACAGGCGACGACAGCTTTGTCATTGTGCAATTAACGCCAGGAAAAATTCAAATTAATTGCTGCTGAAATAAAAAGCCATCGCCGCTGGTTGATGGCCAACTGACACGCCCAAGATATGTATGTGGCCATCAAACGAGTGGTAAATAAATGAACGGGGCGTGTGTGGCCCAAAGAGTTGCCGGGTGGCAGGGACTGATTAACTTTTAACTTGCTAAACTATTTCAACTATTTCCCTGTGCTTTACAAATTCTTTTTATTGAGAAATGGATTTTATTAATGTAAAAACTTAGTAAAATGGTTATTCCATTTGGGACAATTACGTAAGATTTACCAGCTAGATATATCCGATAGAGATCCCTTTTCTCCTAGGAATCCATTACCGAGTAATCAATTTCACTCGTATTTATGCAGCATATCGAGCCCTTTCCATTTGTCTGCTACTTACCATCGCGGTGCCATTTCCCAGTGAACCCATTACGGATCTTGTTACCATAATGTCAGCACTAAAATGGCTTCCTCCGCCGCCGAAAAGAGATCGCCACCACCAGCACCACCACTCTACTCTTTTGCACATGCCACCACCACCACACGCTCCGGTGGTTCCCCCTGCGCCCGCCATGTTTCCTCGATGGCTGCTCGACGGATCGCACTTCCGGAGTTCGCAGACCGCCAGCGTGGACGATGATAATGCATTATGCATTATGCATTCCGCCGCCTGGCTTTTAATTGTTATTAACTCGCGATAAGCAGAACTCTAACACCTATAGTTAGGCCGGGCCGGAATGTAGCCCTGCATGCTAAGATATAATTTCAACATTTTATAAGCACTTAACAACCAAAAACCGCTGGTCATGCACCGAAAAAAAGTACTTAGCAATAAAGTGAGTAATAAAAGAATTCGTCTAAAGTATAGAAAGAAAAATCATTAAGTGACAGGAGAGGTAATTTCTTTAAATGGCTTTTGAAGAGCACGTTTAAAAATGTATCTTTATCCATTAACATATGTACAAGGCTCTTATTAGGTGATCTGAATTTAGTAAATGCAGTCATTTCCCCCTGTGCATACATTTTTGGTAACAAAAACTGGCTGCCTTTTCCTTTCGCTGGCGGGGGAACGGGAAATATAAATTGTCGGACCCCGAAATTCTACACTGTCATCAAAGCGTAACTAAACGCCCATTTTTCTCAACTTTTTGGAGTCTCTTTCGGGCCGGACAACCATTTTCGGTAGTTATTAGTGGCATATTTTGGCCTAAAGTGCGTGAACCATGTCGAACAGCCAGCGCAGGCAACAAAATTTATTGTTTAGTAGTGGAGTGAAGTTAACAACAAAATGGACCTCCCAGCGAAAGAGAAAGACACGCAACGATCCCAAAGCGGACCTGGCCAGAAAAAATATTAACGCCTCGAGCGGCAAGAGAACCAACAGTTGGTTAGTGGTAACTGTTGTTTTTTGGCTGCCAGGTGAGAGGTAGTCAGAGGCAGTGGGAGGGGTGGACCAGGCGGGCGAACCTCTCACCTTATTGGTCGACCAGGTCCAGAGACCGACCACCCGACCACCATCATCGATGCTTGGATGCCCCGGCCCCTGTTTCTTCTTCTGCTTCTTCTTCTCTTCAGCCGATGATGATGATGATGGCGTTGATTATGGCTTATTTTCAAATCTCACCCATCCATATACATGCGCCCCCCGTCCATCCTCATTCCCACTTCTTGGAAGTGAAAAAGTGGGCAGGAGCAAATTATGTGGAGTCATCAATAGCAGGCCCAGGCATCAGAATCGTAGCATCTCAGCCGGAGTGGGAGTGGAGAGCACGCAAGACCTGGATCTGGATTCTGGAATCTGGATTCTGGAGTTGGCCATTGGTGGTTATTATGGCCAAGAGTGTCGGGCAATCTTCAGGCTTCAGCTAAGATAACTCAAGCAACAGATGCCTATACGGCTTAGATGGCCAGCACAGAATGTCTGAAATCTGTGGCTGATCTCTTTCATACATATTCACCTTGGGCTATTGAAGCTGGTAGTTAAGGGTTAGCTGAGGGCAATCAAAAATGGCTTACTTTACATAACGTGAAGTCTGCCAAGCAGAAAAGGATCTATACCCCAAAAAAAACTCCATCGATTTGTTGATCCTTGCACAGTGTTTCAAAAATGCACTCCAACAATATATAAGCTACTAAAAAAACAGATTATATAGAAAATAGGCGGAAAAGAGATTGTGACCCAATTGTGACCAAAAATGGTGTTGCCCTAATGGTGTTGATCCTCCACAAGAGCCCACGGAAACATTTACAACCTCTTGCACCGGGTTAATCGTCTCATGTCATGCCCATTAGACTCGATCAATATCGATCTACGGCCGATCATCTGGCCCGATCTGTGCAGCAGATTCGAGCGTAAAATCGAGTGCAATAAAACATGCAGAAGACACACAGCAAGTGCCCGACTGTTTTCCATCAACAAAGGCACGACACGCTCAGCTGAAGATCTCCTCCGATCGCGAGCTGCCCATGATCGCAGCAATGATCACGGGACCTCAACCTGAACCTGGAACCCCGAACCCCGGTGCCAATCCCAATCCCAATCCCAGTACCAGTACCGATCCCGATTCCGATCGAAGCGTAGCATTTTTGCACGGCACATTAGCTGGTTGAGAAACAGGAGGCCCATAAAGTTGTAGTGTTGCAAATTTTTATTTGGAAGCAATTTTCACACCCTGCGAGGGACGAAAACGGGCCCAGCAGAGTCATGCGGCGATCGGTGCTGACCTATGACCCCTGGCCAGTGGCCGTGCTGCTGCTGCTGTCGATTCTGCCAATTCTGCTGACAGGACACAGCGTGGCTAATTCGGCAACGCTTGACAACTACATATTCAGAGGGTAAAAGTCGAAAATAAGGAGAGGGAGTCGCAGTCGCAGTCGCAGAGACGCAAAGTTGCAAATGATGCCAAATGATAGCCGACCATATAAATTGCGATTGTGAGCGATTAGCAGGGAAGTCTGCCTGCTGTCCAGGTACAGGACCACGCCCACCGCCTCCAGCGTTTTAGTCGCGCTTCAACGCCGGCGATTATTTGCAATTATGAGCCGAGATTTTACACTTTTAGTGAAACAACTCCCCCTGCCAAAAAGGTGGCAGGAAATGCTTGTGGAAATCCAAAAGCAAATGCAACGCAACAAAAGTTTGACTTTTCGACTTCTTTTCTAATCACCTGAGTTTGGGAAACTCCTCTGAGTCCCAGCTCCTTGTTGGTTGACCAAATCGTAGACCTTCAATAAATTTCCAAGGACACACAGCGCTCGGCTGGAAAATATTTGGTTCCCTTCAAGGTCGAAACTCTCGGGGGTTTTGGACTTCGATCGGTCTTGGTTTGTTTAGAATTGTTGTGGCGTTGTTTTACGAATAGATATTACTTTGATGGATTAGCCATATCGCATTGAAGGTCGCCTCTTGGTTAGCCTCGAATTTGTTACGACCTGTTTTGTGTTGGCTAACCAAAATACGAACTCAGCACTACCAGTGCGAGCAACAATTATGCAGAAAAACACATGTGCACATGGAATTTACAATGTGACGGAGATCTAGAAGAGATATAGAAATATACTTCCGTTTTCCATTTTCATTTGGTAATTATTGGGATTTTTGTCCTAGAGATATATTCTTAAGATAGAGATATACACTTATGCTTCGATTTGATCAACACTTCTCTTCCCAAGACGATTTTAATTGCCTCAGATAATTGCTTATCGTAAAGAAATTACCACCACTCTCGCTATCTGCCATTAGTTAATGAATAGACCCACCAGACTTTAGTAGGTCTGCGATTTGGGTTATTTTTACAACCTCGGAAAGCGAGCGGGATGGAAGACGAGAGGTGATCACTACCTACAGCGGAGAGAGGTTTAGATTTTATGATATATTTACATTCCAGCCTTCTGTTCCTACTCACTCGCCGAGAATGTCTGGGAGTGCGTGTGTGTCTCATCATTTGGATTTTCCGCGGCAATAAAATTAATAAGAACGCGCTAATTTTTCGGGCCCCGGGGCCTAAGCAAATAAACATACACTATTTCCTGCAACTCCTCCACCCTTTTCCCCTAACTCTTTTCCAGCGCCCAGACTGCGCTAATATTTGCCAAGGGATATTATTGGGCCTAAACCGAAAACGGAACTCTTTCCGTTCGCCATTTTGTTGGGCTGCAAAACGATCTTCCTGTTGTTGTTTACACATGAAATGTTTACGTTTTGTTTTAAACTGCTCAGCTTATAAGCTGGAATCATGCTTAATGTGAATAAACCATTCGAAACCCTAATTAATTTGAAGTAACTATCAGTTCTAACAGGCTCTGAACGGCGAATAAATGTGTAATTCGTTGAAAATGGCTGAAAGAGAATTCTCCTAAAGGTGGGGGAGCGGATAAGGTGGGGGATACCTGCTCTTCTTGCGCCGCACACACTGTCCAATTAGTGGAAGCGGCCAAGCAATGGGTGAGGAAAAGGTAAGACATACATAACCTCGGTTCGGAGTGCCAGAGTGTGTGTTAACAATCCTCTGAGTGCGAGGGAGCTGGCTGCATCCGAGTATGCTGCTTGCAGTACATAAGGCTACTCCGAAATCTATTCCGAAAATCAACGGAAAACTTGTTCTTGCATGGCAAATGCATGTCAAAGTTTTTAGGAAACAGGTATGTACATATGTATATGTCGGAAATTGTAGGAAACTTTTTATTTTTATGAATAATGTTATAATAAGCACGCCTATGCAATTTCAGTATATCTCGATTTGAATAATCAGTACTTAAATTTAGTTGAAAACTGTTTTGGGAATGCACATGAATACATTTCTAGCCAAGAGCTGGAATATACAACTATTATGACCCCTTTTTAAGTACGAAGTTTTGTTGAAAATATGATTCACCCTCAAGCTAAAGATAAAAGCCCACCTCAACAGTCGAAAATAATAGTTGAAACCCTTTATTAGCCAAACGGTAAGCGTATCAAAAGCACCATGAAAACCAATCCCATAAATACCTTACAGAAATAGGCGAAAAAATTGCGACAAATAAGTATAATTAAATGCAGTCGGCGCTATGACGAAATTCATGAGGCAATACAATCGATTACACCGAAAATGCCGGGCAGAGTTTTTCCATTTCCGCCATTTCTTATTGGGCCATGCTGGCTATATACCGCACACACGCACGCACACACAGTTCCAAGCGCACACACACGAAGCGATCACGAAGCGACAGAGAGAACGAACGATCGCCGCGCCATAGAGCGGTGCTCTTCTCGCGCACGCATGGCAGCAGACAGGGCATAGCTCCACCCCACTCGCACACACACACCATCGGGCGGTCGTGTGTGCGATCGGAAGACGAAGACCGACGATGCGATCGGTTCGGGGATCTCGGCTCGCTGCTGACAAACGCAGAGTCGGACGAAAGAACGCACCGTGTGTTTCAGTTAAGCGTTGGCACTGAACCGGGCAACAATCTTCACTCCTCCGCTCGACACGCCGCGATCTACCGATCCACCGATCTATAACTAGCCATCTATAACTATAACTAGAGCGAGCCGAGTGTGTTCTATCGATACTATTACGATTTACGATTCCATTTACGATACAACATATATTTATATGCGCATGTAGCGTGGAAAACTTACGTTCGGAAAAACGTTCTTGTTGTGTCCCATGATTGCCGTGTGATCCAGCGGAATTAATCGCACAAATATGAGCAGCAATATCGGCATACGCATGCTAATGATGATTATGCCTCATTTATAGTGCGCTAATTGAACGCGAAATTGCTCGATACATTCAATACAACCTAACCATTCGCAAACAAACAACAACTCCAAGGGAAGAATCATACCCCGTGTGTCAGTGAGAGTGTGTGTGTCGTCGAACAGATAAACCCGATCAGCAATAATGGATATCAGCTATATCTTCGTGATCTGCCTGATGGCCCTGTGCAGCGGCGGCAGCAGTCTCAGCCAAGTCGAGGGCAAACAGAAATCCGGAAGGGGCCGGGGCTCCATGTGGTGGTAAGTTCATTGAATATTTTCCATTAAATTGGGCAATTAGCGGGCGGGCGAAAATGAAATCAGCAAACACCAGCCGGGGAAAAATTGAAGAGCAGAAGTCAACGATCAACAACAAGGCACGCGTCGAGGCATTTCGGGAAACATTTCCCACAGCAACAAGCCTACAAACACACAAAAATAAAGAAAAAGTTTAAAGGTCTTGTGCGTCACGCACCAAATGCGGAAGCCACAAAATGCACACACACTAAAAACTAAAAAAGCTTCGACTTCTTCTCAGCTTCGTTCATCTTCTCGCCTGATGAAAGCAATTAAAAATTCTAAGCGCGCATTCAACTTTTACTTGGGATCGACTTTGTGTGTGTGTGTGTGTGTGACACAGTTTTAGATATGAATGGGGTTTTGGGTGAATGGCAGACTCGATAAGGAAGTCAAGACTTGGGGATCTACCGCAGAGATGCAACAACAGTTATTAAATCAAGTTCGTTGCCTAAGTCATTCGTTTTGCTTGCTGAAGAATTATTGATATAAGTTTGAAAAATTTGTTAAATGTGTAAATTAGATTTTTGTTTCGCTAAATATAAATAATGTATTAAGGTTTCTAGACATTTTGGCTGAACCGCAATCGTAAATGTTTAGGCACTAACTGACATTTTTAATTGATATTATTACCCAGCTCCCAGAGATTCTCTGATTTGATGAGTTGTTTGTTTGACTTTTATCATGTGCAAAACTTCAGCTAAGCCTTAATAACTTTTTATAACGGCATAAATTTCGGCCCGAACAATAAAAATCAACACAAATACATAAAAACACAACGCACAAATTGCGGCTGCGACTTCGGATTGCCGTCGCATAAATCTCCGTTCGGGGCTTCGATTTAATCCGCCTGGGAATTGAAATCGATTGGCAATCGCTGACCCGCGGATCCCCACAGATGTTACACATTCGATCAAGTTTTTATTTTATGTACGTACTTTTATTAATTTTCGTTGCATTGCGCAACGTTCTGTTCCCACCGCAATCAGCATTCAATTGAATTGGCAATTAATTTGCATTCTCCGCTGCCTGTCAATAAACATTTGTTTATGCTTGTTTATTGTTTGTTATGTGAGTAAATACATGTATATATACGCTAATGTTGCTAATGAAGCGCGGAAAAAATATTATAAAGATCAACAATTGAAACAAGAAAATAACGTATGACAGGTCAGAGAGAAGAAAAGCGTTAGCCGACAGGTGTCTGCAAATATTTGTCCATCCCCGTGTGAGTGTACCTAATTTATATACATATGCGTTTGTGTGTGGTTTATGCATGAGTAACGCCGGCAATTGACGTATACCGCCCAGAAACAACAAATATTCGAAATAGAAAAGACATAGAAAAGCCGCAAATGAAAAACCGAAAAAAAAGATACGCACTGCCAAAAGAAAAACAGCTCGATCTCAAGTCAAGTGGAAAGACACGTAAGCCGCTGGAAAATATGACAAAAAAAAGTTGTTCAGCTGGTGGAAATCCTCGTCCTCTTTATTCTCGTTCTCATAATTAGGCGCAAAACTCAGCCAAGCATTTAATAGTTTTGACAACCTACTTTCGAAGATTGCTCTATTAACTTTCGGTTTTCTGGTTCATCTTCTTTCAGGGGCATTGCCAAGGTCGGCGAACCCAACAACATTACGCCCATCATGTACATGGATCCTGCCATCCACTCCACATTGAGAAGGAAACAGCGACGCCTGGTCAGGGACAACCCCGGTGTACTGGGAGCCCTGGTCAAGGGCGCCAACTTGGCCATCAGCGAGTGCCAGCACCAGTTCAGGAATCGTCGCTGGAACTGCTCGACGAGAAACTTCTCGAGGGGCAAAAATCTATTCGGCAAAATCGTTGATCGAGGTGAGCTAGCCATGATTGTTTTTTATTGAAAATAACACTCAATTTAATCGCTGCCGCCGTACTTGTAACTCACTTAAGACTCCTTTTACCACGGGAAACATGATCCACCAATCTATTCTTGTCAACGCCTTCTTTTTTGCCTCAGCTAACTACTAGAAAACAAGGCTACCACACAAATTGCTTGCATAACCCAGCTCGAATCCAGTTTTTCCCTTTGACTGGCCCTTTATTTATGTTATGAAATGTCACTCCCCTGGACATCTTCCGTATATGTGGCGCTTGTTTGTTATTGTAATACGATCTGAGCACTTGGCAGCATGTATATATTTTGTATATGGGTTGACTACCCTTTTGAAGGGGCCACTTTCCCCTGGACGGACAAGCGGATCGGATCGGATCGGGTCGGGTCGGAGGAACAAAGAGATGGCTCTGTGCGCGCTGCACTTGCTCCACTTGCGTTTCGGTTTCAGCGTGTTTATGCTAATGAGCACCAGTTGGCAGCACCACCAAGCTGGAACCACTGAGCCACTGAACCACTGTTGTCACTCACTCGGCCATTCAAATCAATCAAACGTGCTTGTCTTCTGGGAGTTTAGTTCGCCTGCTGCGCCAGCAAAATCCCAGGAGATCGGCCAGTTTTTCTTATATCAATGTAAACAAAAGTCGCGCATGCGCAGTTTTTGTCCTAGCGCGTTTTTAGCTGGAAATCCATACGACTCCCGCCCCCGCCTGCTGTTTTATTAGCTACTGTTTTGTCCTGTTTCCTGAGATCCTGAAACTGAAACTGAAACTACCTGATGTCCGTATATAGAAATATATAGTGGGCGTGGCCAGCGTCGCGTGGCTTCGATACTCCGATTCCGCTGCGTCCGTCTGTCAACGGCAGCTGACTTTTATAGCCAGGCTCTTGACCTTATCAAGTTATTTTGACTCTCCGCCAACATCCTTTTTATGAGCACTCGACATTTTATGGATTACTTAAAAAGAAAAGGGAAATTATTGCCCTGGTGACAGCTTTTTATCGCAGCACTTTCATCGCTTTCCACAATCAAATTTTTAATGTATTTGCCGTGCCGTGCCGTGCCATGCCCTTGGCCCTAATTAACACCTAGAGCGCACCATTAACACTTGGGGTTCGGAGCTGAGTCAGTGGCTTCCAAACTGCTGGAAACTGAAAGAAGTAGAAAGCCTGCCAGCGGGGCACACTGGGTCCTCTTTTTTTCCTCGTCTTTAGTCCCAGGGCTGGCCTAACTTGTTTTCTAATTGGTGACACCTTGTCAATTTGCCACGCCACACGCTTTAACAGGCAGTCTCTATTAGTGAATATTCGTTGGGTTCCTCGTGCAGATCCCTTTTTGGCAATCATCGGTTCGTGACGAAGCCGCCCCGGGTGTCCCTGAGTCCCAGTTCCAGTGTCTCTATGTGCCTATATTCCTGTGGGTTTTATATCAAGAGGTCTAAACTATTCCGGGAACTGCTGACGCTGCTGTCGCTAAGCAGCTTAACCCCGAGATGAGCTGTACTCCCGGTTTTTGGTGCGGGCCTGAGGATCAGCAAGGCATCCTGCTTCTGATGCTCGTCCTGCTCTCAATTTCAATTTCAATCAGCTCGAGCCACGCCCACTCGCAGCGGAAATCCGCTTTGGCAATTATATGAAACAGAATGAAACGTATCGCATTACATGCGGAAATTTATTTTTTGGTTGCTCCATTTTGGCCACACCCTTTCTTTGCTTAATTGCTCAGGGTGCACCACCCCCGCTTTTTATTTTATATTTCGTATTTATTATCTTTTGTTCGCTATTTACACACAAAACGAGGAAAGCAACGCCACAAAAGCCACAAAAGGAGAGTTCGAAATGCAAACAACATTTCGCTTCCAAAAGGTAACGCGAATTCTCGCTAAGCTAATCACCACCAGAAAAAACAAAGTCACCAATGACTGTGTCACGCCCCTGAGCCCGCTCCTCCGCCCCCGTTCCAATCCCACCTCGCACCCCCGCCCCTGTGATTCCCATACCGTTTGCGCATGCGCCGCCGCCTTATCGCGGCCCAAACATCTTGCACATATTTACACACAATTTACCTGTGTGCGCCTTCAATTTCGTTACATACGTGAAATTATTTGAGGAAAAACGAAACCACCAACGACAAACAAACAAACATTAACCGGGAATTGGTGGCTCACTGTGGTATAGTTTCGAAAAAATAAACCATATTATTTCGTGATCGAATTCCGGGAAATCGAAATCAAAAGCGGCGAAATGCCTAGCACCAAGCGGAAGTTGTTTTCCGTGATACGGATAGCGCAAGAATGTGTCAATCGTCAAGTGCAGACTAGTCAATCACAGATACGTCGATCAACACCTCAACGAAAATAAGTTAGGCACTGGTTTCGGGATTCTAAGATGGCTGGGCTTGCTCCTTTGAAATTCTAAAGGAGAGAGTTTTTCATTTAATAATAAACAATTGAAGCATTTGAACACTTTACACTTTACACTCCTCGAAGCGCAACTGGAAGTTGCAACCGAACAAGGTTGACACGACTCTACTCAGGAATTTTCAGCTACCTGACCGGCGGGACCATCCCTATACTCGTACATCATATCATATCTTGAGCTAGGAACCGAGGCGAAACCACTTGAAAAATTATCTGCAACATGTAAATTCAATTTTCATTGTTCTTTATCTGTGATGGTCTCGCTCTCAGAGCAGAAACCGAAACAGAAACGGAGGCAGTTACTAAAAATAAAAAATAAATGTTAAGAGCTCGGGGGGAAACTGTCCACTCAAAATGGATTGTGCCGAGATGGGCCCAAAGTGTTAAGTTGGAATTTATAGTTGAGCGTTTAATCTGTGTCAGGTTTTGGTGCGCTCATCTCTCTTTTCCGCCGTGCCATCGTGGCATTGATAACTTGAAGTGTCATAATTGACCAGGCTTTGGAAGACAAGTGCCATTACTCATAACGAAGATTTCAACTCTTGCCCACGACGTCTCCGGCCATCACTTCACTTGGCCGAGATTGAGATCTTGTCGTGGTCGCGGTATTGGGCTGCGGTGCCAAGTGGAACACCCAGAAGGCGAAAATAATGACTGCACGGAGAAGAAATCTCTTGAAATCAGCCATGTAGACGTTCCATTTCCCTAAAATGTTTCCTAAACTTAGGCCATAATTACGACTGAATCGAATATGAACAGTATTTTTTAATTGAGTAGAAAAGTGTTTGATTTTACTAATGAAATCTTTCAATTCGATTGCATTTCAGGCTGCCGAGAGACGAGCTTCATTTACGCAATCACCAGCGCGGCGGTGACCCACTCGATCGCCAGGGCCTGCAGCGAAGGAACGATAGAGTCCTGCACCTGCGACTACAGCCACCAGTCGAGATCCCCACAAGCGAACCACCAGGCGGGCAGTGTGGCCGGCGTGCGGGATTGGGAGTGGGGCGGCTGCTCGGACAACATCGGATTCGGGTTCAAGTTCTCCCGGGAATTCGTCGATACCGGCGAGCGGGGTCGCAATCTGCGCGAGAAGATGAATCTGCACAACAACGAGGCGGGTCGAGCGGTAAGTTTAGCTACCCAACCATAATACACTAAGAAACGTGCATAAATGATATGAGGGGTATGATTTGACTGTATTTTATACACGATTTTCTCAGTGCACCTCGTAATAAGTGGTCCAAATGTTCGGCTTAAGCCTGGCTGGGCGATTTACGACTGGAGCGCTAATAAAAACCAGCGACGACAATTTCCGTCCCCACAATTAATTGGAGCCGAACGCCAATTGGCCTAGCTTGTAGAGATTAGCGCGCTCTCTCTCTCCCTCTCTGTCGCTCCCTCTCTTTCGCTCCTCCTCCAGCTGTCTCTTTCATCCGAGAATGTGGGGGATTTCTGCACTCGTTTGCGCTTATGTCGCTCGTATATTAACTCGTTGACAGCTTCCAGTTCCCCTCCACACGCAAGAAAATAGTAGGACTCTAGTTTTGGGGGCACAGTTGGTACAGTGGTCGAAAATTGAGAAAATTTGCAAACATAAATGCAAAGATAACCCCGCCGATATTTGAGTTTCTATGGTAGGATCACTTTAAATTTTTAGCTTAATCCAATGGACTTTTTGGCCTTACCAAACCACTGTGAGCCGCCACTCCTGCTATCTATTTTAGTGGGGCGTAGAAAGTAGCACACTGCGTCAACATCCAGCACATCCACTGTATCCAGCTAGAGTCGACCGATCCCACCGGATCCGGGCTAGTCCTCCGACTTTTTGGGGAGGGAGCAGGGCCCACCGCCTGTGTTATTATTTTATTACTTGTTATGGGCCGCAGCTCCGTAATCATTGCGATCAGCATGATGATGATCATCGGGCTGCGGCGGCCGCTGCTTACCGAACTAACTGAAGGCCCCCAACTGCGTTGATTTCTTACTTTTGGTCCGCGCACAACAATTACAACCAGCAACTTCGGGGGGGACATGCAACAAGCGCACAGCAAGTTGCAACAACATTTATTGATTTTTAATAACTGCAACAACGTGGCAGGCGGGCCGCCAATCTCCCAGCCAGCCAGCAATCCAGCCATTCAGCCAGCAAAACGGCAAAAACAACTGGCCAAGAAAAAACAGCAAAATAATTAAGTGAAAAACATATTGCGAGTCGATTCGCAAGAAGCCTAATAAAGTCATACTAATGAACCATCTCTCCCCGCTCCTTTCCGATCCACAGCACGTCCAGGCGGAGATGCGACAGGAGTGCAAATGCCACGGCATGTCCGGCTCGTGTACAGTGAAGACCTGCTGGATGCGACTGGCCAACTTCCGTGTGATTGGCGACAATCTGAAGGCCCGCTTCGACGGAGCCACCCGCGTGCAAGTGACCAACAGCCTGCGGGCCACCAACGCTCTGGCCCCAGTTAGTCCGAATGCAGCCGGCTCGAATTCCGTGGGCTCCAGCGGCCTGATTATCCCCCAGTCCGGCCTGGTCTACGGCGAGGAGGAGGAGCGCATGCTGAACGATCACATGCCGGACATCCTGCTGGAGAACAGCCACCCTATCAGCAAGATCCACCACCCCAACATGCCGTCGCCCAACAGTTTGCCCCAGGCTGGGCAAAGGGGCGGACGCAATGGACGTCGCCAGGGGCGCAAGCATAATAGGTAAGGATCTCCAGGATATTTCTGCTTACAAATCCCAACTGCCCAGCTTTATTTTTGGACCCTAATCTCATTAATATGGTTCCGAAAATCCCCAAAATAACATGCTTACTCATTGCCTACTTGTTTGGCTCCTTGCAGATATCACTTCCAACTGAATCCGCACAATCCCGAGCACAAGCCACCCGGCTCGAAGGACCTCGTCTATCTGGAGCCCTCGCCGAGCTTCTGCGAGAAGAACCTGCGGCAGGGCATCCTGGGCACCCACGGGCGGCAGTGCAACGAGACCTCGCTGGGCGTCGACGGCTGTGGGCTGATGTGCTGTGGGCGTGGCTATCGGCGGGACGAGGTCGTGGTGGTGGAGCGGTGCGCCTGCACCTTCCACTGGTGCTGCGAGGTCAAGTGCAAGCTGTGTCGGACCAAGAAGGTCATCTACACGTGTCTGTAAGGACACTGCCCAGCTCCAGACCCCCGTCCTCTGAAGCCCCCTCTTCGTTCTTTGTATGTGTTATGTATTTTGTCTACGCTTAGCCTTTGTTATTAGCACCTTAAGAGCCTAGACTATAGCCTAGTTAAAGATACGACTAACCGCCCCTGAGGTGTACCATCTAAAGCCCTTTCAACTCTCACTTTCTTTTAGCAGTATTACACAAGGAATATTAACGAATAGATTTCAAGAAGAAGTGAGGAATACAACATGTGTTTGCCCAGTTTTTAGTCACGTAAGCCAGCTCCCGATCGAAGCAAAATATTTTGTAAATTACAAAGCCCCCATTTTTGTACCCTTAGATAATAGGTATCGATTTAAATTACTTTAGTGTAGCTTAAAGTTTTCGAAGCGCGTTCCCTTCTGCTGAATCCCTACCCACGCTGTCGTTTAAAATCTTTTTAAATCATTGAAAACAAGACTGAAAATTCGAAAAGCGCGCAGCTCCTTCCTTCTCTCTAGCGAGCACGGCTTACACTGCTTGCATACTGCTTTGGCCAGGACCAAAACGCATGCGAAGAAGTGGGCAGGATAATAGTTCGAGAAAATCGGTAACCAGGGCTGGAAAACATTTGGAATACAACACTGAAAATTCCACCACAGTTTTTCCATTTCCATGGTCATACAAAACAACAAATATCTTTTGTGTACATAAATAAGCTTAAAATAACTTAGTTTTAGAATAAATGCATACCAACCCCACGAAGTACAGAAAATGATTTTAGTTGCTTGGAATTTATGAAATTTTGCACACGAAATATTTTTTTTGTAAACGCATTTAACTTAAACACCCCCCATGTAGGTATTACTAACTAATTAAATGCACTTAGCCGGCTAGCTAAACTAAGTATATAAATAGCTCGATATGAATATAATATTTAATTAATTTATACTAGCTCATAGACATTCAATTTTGTAAAGTATTAATGCGAAGGAAAACAAGAAACAAAAAAGCGAGCAGAAAAATGCGAATGCAATCGAAAACAAATCAATAAAAAAAAACACAAAACGACAATGAGTAAAAAATTACAAAAAAATAAAAGCCAAGTGGAATTCATTTGTACGGCCTGTTGTTGTTGCTGGGGCAATTATTTGGCCCATGTGTGGGGCAATTAGCCGGGAAGTTGGAGTGGCGGGGGCAGTGCCAGGGGCAGGGGCAGAGTAGGCGCAGGGGCACGGGTCAGGGTCGCCGATCTGCTCTGAGGCATTTCAATATTTGATTTAAGCCAGCTCGCGGTGGCAGTGGCAGTTTCCCAAGCGCATTTTTTGCTCTTGCAGCAACTGTCAACCTGGGCAGCTACAGAAAGCAGAAACAACTGCTGCAACAAGCAGCGACAGTTGCATCTTTTGTATATCGTCGGCAAAAGTCGGCGGATAAACCCCCCTGGCTCAGCACCGCCCCTCCGCCCCTTCGCCGCCCATGCCAGCTGACAATGCGAACGACAATTCCGCGCTGTCAGCGGCCAGCCATCGAATGCGGCTTTCAAGTTTTAGCGACTCAGGATTGAGGATGTGGATGTGGATGCGGCTGTGGATGTGGATGTGGATGTCGCTGTGGATGTGGATGTGGCTGTGGACGTGAATATGGATGTTTATGTGGACGCGGATGAGGTTCAGCTTGAGGTTGAGGCAGATCTTCGGCGCTGGACGATCGCGACATGCAATTGCCGGACCAACTATGCAACCTGACATCCGACAGATCTGGACGAGAGCAGGCGGCAGAGATAAACCTAAGCCTGGATGAGGCTCACATTGATCCTGATTTCAGCTACTGATCTGCAGATGAAGATGGAGCTGCAGCTGGAGCTGGCGCTGGAGCAGGCGACCCAGACTAGCTAAGCACACTCTCGCCGGAACAAAAAAGTGATCGTGCTACAAGTGTCCACTGTGCTTGACAGTTTTGTTTCGCCTTTCCTTTTTCATACGGGTGGGAAAACAATTTTTCGTCCAGAAGGCGAGATTCCAGCGAGATGTTTGATTAGCTGGAGATTTCTCAAAGACCTTGAGCTGAGTGATCCCTATCTAATTGCTCGTCCTTAACCAGGCTAGCAGTATCTGTTACTATAGAAGCACGCTTTTTCAAATATTATAGTATCATCACATTCCAAGATCGATTCTCCCTCTGAAATATTTGGCTTCCATGTACCTCTACTCGTTCCCATTCCCCATTATGTCACTTGTAATTAGAGAATGTCTTCCAAATGGCCGGCAAATGATTCACAATCTGTTGCCTTCAACGATGCACTGAGGAATCAGATACATCATACATTTATACTTATAAACGAGTATGTCGCTATATTTGAGCCATATTTTCTGTTGCTTTAGTAACATTTAGCTGAATCCGCTTCTGATTGAATAACATTGACTGATTTTTCTCAGTGCTGCCAGCCTACTGGGTCTATTGGCATTATTGGGCATCTCATAACCCCTCGGGGCACACAGAACGCCCAGCAGAGAGTGATGTGCCATTGTTGTTATTTAGTTGGCACCGCGAGGCGACAATTGTTGTCTCCAATGAGTCGTTGTCCCGGTGTGCTGTCGCTGTCTGGTCCGCGGAGACATTGCTCCTAATCAATAAAACTAACGAGCGGATTAAGATTATGTTGGCATGGAGTGCTGTGCAGTTATTGTGGCTATTGCCACTGCGGCCGCCGAGGCGAGAGACCAAAAGCGGCGCACGCTCCTCCCGAAAATGGTCAGGCGGCCTAATGAATTGCGAGTCGCCAGCGTCTTCCACTGCGAGCAGCCTGTCCAGCATACAAAATGAAGAAAAAAATGGGAAGATGTGGAACTTGCGAAGTACCCTAGAATAATTAGAAGGAAGTTTGGTTATTTAATAATGTCTTCATAAGTATTTTGTGTTTAAAGTGTTTTCCACTCATGTTTACAAGTCACTTTACATACAATTGTTTTGCTCACCTAGTTCAAAATTTCTCTAAGCACTAAATAACACACCAAACGTTACATTTTTACATTATGTTTTTCATGTGCCATCGATTCATTCAATAACATGCATTTAGATCCAATGGTAACTATAAAATTAATATATGAGTGCAGAAGTCCTTATTTCATGGGCTCATGCCAAGGGTTGGCCCTAAGTGGCATACCCCGTGGAAGAGTCCGATGAAAAGAAATGAGGAAAGAAGAGCGGCCCACAAAGAACAGAGGATCGGGATCCCCATGTCGGTCATCGTCATCGTCATCTTCCTCCGGTGGTTCGATAAGCGGATCGATCGATGGTTTGCCAGTGCGCATGAGCGTTCGATGGATCGACTGTTTGGCCCGCTGATGTGGATGTGACAATGACAGTTGTTGTTCGTCATGTTTGGAGCATGTAGTGCCCCAAGCCCCTCATCCCCGCGTCGCGTCGTCCCTCGCGGCTCCAAGCATGCCTTGCTCCTCTTTTGTGTTGTAATTGCAGACGCCACACGTTTCGCGCGCTGTTTGATTTGGAAATTGCAACAGATCGGCTCGGAATGGGCAATATATATGGCGATTGGGGCATCTCATTGACTTGGCATTCCCGGCACGCGCACTTCTTGGCATGACAAGACTTTCAAGCCTCCCCTGCGCCCCCCACCCTGGCTTATTCACTCTTTCGGCCCTTTGGCCACAATGAAAATTTCGACTCAAGCCTCCCCGAAGTGTGTGTGTGCGTTAATTAAGTGGCAATTGTTGCGAGGCGTGAGAATTTGGCGGATTAGGGAAAGAAATGTAGACAGCACTTGGTTTCGGGTTCAGTTCCAGCGCAGTTCTCCCATTTGGGGCCCTGGTCTCCCTATATGGCATCGCAACTTGGGAGATATCTGCTCCAAAGGCATTCATCAAGTGGGCGAGCTTTGGAGGTTTAGTACCACGTTCTAGGAGGGTTTTAAGTTGATTAATTTCGGTTTTAAATAGATTTAGACCCAGCTTTATTCTTTGACAATCCTCAGTTGAATTTTCCACCAAGCCATTGATTTGTATGCCCTAAGCGGGCCTGAATCGTTGGCCTAGTGCCTATGGCTATCAATCATCGAGCCGCGGTCTGTTAACATGGGCGACAAGTTCTTCGATTGCCGCAACCAGGAAGCAATGACCAAGCAGCGAGAGGAGACCTCCAGACCAGCAGACCACCAGAGGAGCAACTGGCCACTGGTAATGCCCTCTGAGACCGACTAGACCAGACTCCCGACCATGTAATTAACAGCACGCAAAAAGTGTTTGCGAAGCGTTTATGGAGTGGGATGGGGTAGCGATTCCGCTGGAGGCAGCTATTGGATATGGGTGTCCCATTGGCCGAAGGCGACACGCATGTAAACATTGCCATTTTTGGCTAAAGACGCGACAGCTGCTCTGGACATCGGGACTGGACTGCACATCACCCTTTCTGCTGGGCAGTGCACAGAGAAATATTTAAGGAGGTCATTATTATTTTGTAATTTAGTGGGGAATGATTTCTTTGCCCTCCTTACAATGGAGTACAATAAGCCCATAACATTTGGAATGAGTATCTGTACTACACACAATTATTCAAAGAGACGGCTTCTTTTCTCACCGTGCACTCCCTACCATTCCCAACTGGGTGGCCAACTTGGCCAAGACGATCCGAAGATCGTAATTGAGTTACAAAAAGGTCAATCGATCCACATTGCGATGTGGAGTGTCAGTGCTCGGCTTTAATTTATTTTATAATTACACGCACTTTATGCCTAATTAGTTTTGTTTCTCTGCGCACCTCCACCCCTCCCAGTTGCCTGTCTGTCGGATCGGGGCCACAAAAAAGTTTCCCATCATTTGGCTTCCATTATGCAGCGTTCGCGGCCACCGAATTCCAAAGGTGCGCGCGAATGGGCGTCAGGTTTGCACAAACACACATGAGTACATGGATATGGGGCTCGAACAAAGGAGCGAGGTCAGGTGGGGAGCGGGCGGGCGGGGCGGGGGGAGGTGGAGGTGCGCCTGGGTGCCCACTACGATTCCCAGTCAACGGATGCGAGCACATTCAGGTCGAGACCCTGCACTGCGCCAAAGTACTCATAGGTAAGAATATTGTTTTGTAAACTATTATATATGGGATGTGTGTCTTTTAGCTTATTAATGTATACACATTATAAATAGGATTCAAACTGAAGCCGTAGTTTTAACAAACGTCTAGGTTATTTTTCGCAGTGTAAGTCCACGCTGAGGATCGTGGCAAGGAAGTCCAAGGAGGAGAATCACCGACTGGAGCGATCATCTCATCGGGGCGCTTTTGTGGCCGTCTTCATCGACATGAACGCACTCCTTTGTTTGCCTGGGCCCTTTAGCCTGACCCTTGCGCCCGATCCCGATCCCAATCCCAATCCCGACCCCGATCGCATCCAAACCCACCCGATCCAAGTCGATCCGATCCGAGCCAAGATCCGAAAAAGAGAGTGAGTTGGTGCGCCAACTTTGTTTAACTTTGCCTTGGCTTATTGTTTGTTGTTCTTTTCTCATTGCCTGCCCGAATTTTTTTTTTTGGTTTGGTTTTTTTGCTGGCCGAGTTGTTCCTGTTGTTGGTTTTTAAGGATGCCCTTGCCGAAAATGAAGAGGAAGCCCGCGGGCATTTCGATTTCTATGCGGCTTTGGTGACGCCAGAATCTCAGGTAATTGGTGGTGCGATATGGCAGAGTACTAAGATTTTATTTCTAAGCGTAGTTTAAAATAAAATAAAAAAATGTAACGAACCTGTTTGAGGTAAAAAAAATCCTTATACATAATTCCTCATTCAGTGAAAGCAAATACTTTTAAAGGGTAGCCACATATAGCTCTTGCCCAGGAGAAGCAACATCTCGGTGGTTGCGATTTGATAATACTTATAAAGCGCAGGGCTGGACATCCTTACCACCAATTATCCGAAGATGAAAGGAACTCTTACGCCGGAGACACACCCTCTCAGCTCAACTGAACTGATCTCACAACCACTTGACTACAGGAAGTTTCACATATCTGCAGCAACAAAAGATCTTCGCTTGACCAAAACCCAGGCATATCGAAATGTTTGCAGTATATATAAATACGATCCATCTCGCGACTTCCTTTTTGCCGCGGCACTTGAGACAGTTTTTTGTTGCACTTGTTGTAGTCGCGAAGAAGACTGAACTGGCGCGGCATCTTCTCCGTGCACCTTGATTGTGAGAAAGATAACAACAACAAGAGACAGCGGGACATGAATATAACTATACACGGAGAGAAGCATTTGTGGGTTAAAACCACCTATAATGGCTCAAAAGCTTACCTGTGAAGCAACTCAGCTCTAATTGCTTCTGATCATGACTTACTACTTAACTACTACTTACGCACACTCAAAACAAAATAACTTTAATGTAAGTAGTCGGCTACTCAACGATTTCTCGCTGTGTAGAAGGCAAACAATGAGAAGGCCGCAGGAATTCCTCGGCTGAGATTAAGGAGGGGCGAAAAGAGGGGGCAGGGACCTCGAACAGGTGCTGAGCAAATGGCGAACTATGCCACAAGGTATTGGGGCAATTAGTGCTCAACTAATTGATTTAAGGCATTTCCTCTCTGTCTCCATGGAAAAAGCGGAGATCCGTGGATGCTGGCGATGCGTCCACCAGTTGCCTGCAAGCTGGCGATTTCCGCATGGGACCAAAGTCGTCTTCTTGTCTCCGATGGAACGTCTTCGGCTGGAATCTTTGGCATTTGGACATCGCTTTATCGCTATCCTGGAGCTGGTAGCCTCTGATAGCCCCTGCCCCTGCAAATAGTGCTCCTCCCTTTCTCCTGGCAGGCAATTAAAAGCTGCTCCGCACTGATTGCAACAATTTCTGTTTAAATAAATGGAACGAACAGCGCTCGACAACAACCATATCTCTAAGCTAGAGCTCCTGGGCCCGCAGTCCGGTGCTGGAACCGAATCTGGATCTCATCCTGCGGCTCGATCTCCATTTCCATGGCCTCGCACTGAAAGTATTTAGTTTCAATTTGTTGCTTTGTTACTGCGTGTTCTGAGATTTTTCATCTCCGTGTTCTCTTTGTCGTCGATTCTGGCATAACGATGATAGCGTGATTAAAGAAGTGGCATAAAATCAGTGCATTAAGTGAGCGAATAATTTCAATAACTAAAACGACTCAGGAAATTATGAGAAATATCTAGGAAATTTATTATAAGTCCTTTAAATCCTCCAATATGCACATATCCTACATATCCCGTTCAAGTGCCTCCCTAAAATGTTTCATTGCGCACAGCCTTAAAAACATCCTTTATGGGGAACTAGGACCAGTTGTTCACTATTCTATGCTCGTGTCACGCTTTCTTCTCTGACCTTGGGGAGAACCTGCTCCAGCTATCGAACCCCCCTCCCCTTTTGGCAGCCCACAACGCTGATTAATTTTTGCGCTATTTACACGCTCGTTGGCCCGTTGTGCTCGAGTGCAGCAGTTGCTTTTTAGCTGCAGCTTTAATTTTGTAAAATTAGTCACGCGATTTTTATGTACTCGCCAAACGGGAGGAGCAGCGATATTGGAGGGGGAGCAGCAGGGGGAGCAGCAGGGGGAGCAGCAGGATGGCCGCAGTGGAGCGGTGGCAGGCTAACTAGTCGAGCTCCAGTCAGATGACAAATGATTTTATTAGCTTAGTTGAGTTAATCAATGTTGATGGTATTTATTAATTATGTTGTGGGCCTGTGTGTTGGCTGCCCGGACTCGGTTATTCGATCTCACATGTCGATCGCTGGGAGGAAGGAAGTGGCCGACGACATGCAGCGATGTTAGTGGCGGTGCTCCGATCTGGTTTTTTCTTTTCTAGGGAAGGAGGTTCTGGAGGAAGGCCCAGTCCAGAGATGTCGAGATCCCGCGATCCCGGGATCGGCCTCTGCAAATATTGGAGGCGCAGCGAATCCGTATGCCAAATTCAAGGCAAAGTCAAATTACACGCGCCGGCCAAATTGAGTTCAATAATAAGCATGAAGCCAGATTCAAGACTGGACCTCAGTCATCGTCACGAAACGTCTTCATTCGCCTTGGTCGCGGGAAAGGGATGGCCACAGGTGCACTGAGCGAAAAATGCGCATTCAAATAAATGCAAACAGCTTATATTTCACTAAGTTTCTGAGAAAGTGTACAATGATTTTCTACAAAGAATATCATATTAGTGTATGCATTGATTCCATCATGATGCAGTACAGTATTTTCTCCCAGCGTATGGAGCAAGGAAGAGACCTCCGGATGCGCCTGGCACTGCTCTTATAGCTTAAGCGACTGCACCCGATAGTAGTCATCAAAATACACAGACAGACAGTCGAAGCAGCAGATATCCAAAGTGCCCGGGGCCAAAGGGATGGCTCTGAATGCGAGCCTCGCACTGAAATGGACTGGATGGACTGGACTGGACTGGACTGGATGGCCTGGACTGGACTGGAGTGGACGGATTTAACTCCCAGGTAGTCACGGCCAGTCACGGGTGGGCGCATATGCAAAGCCCAGCGCCTCGGATTTTCAGATCCACCGGTGCAGGTCCAGGCTCCCTCGCCATGGCAATTTAACACACTCTGGCGCGTGAATTAGGGCCAATTTGGGAATTAAGTAATCTGGCTCTGGGTTCAGGCCATCCTCGACGTCAGTTGGCGTTGCGTGATGAGCTGGCCAATGGTTTATTAGTGACACTTTGCCGACCGCGGATACGTATTAGCGTGTGATCTCGCTTATATGAATTGTATGGATGTTAAACCAATAAACAATAAACAATCGATAACTAGTCTTTTAGCTGCAGTCTGTGGATATATGCTGCCAAAAGCAGCAATTATTATAAACATGACATATCACTTTAAGCCAACACTGTCACCTTATCGGCGTGTCAGCAACTTCCTGTTCCCAAACACACATCTTTTATGTCAAGGTCGGGCCAAAATGACTTCATCCCACAGCCAGCGATTGACAAAGTGCAACAAGGGCGAAAAGCGATAGCCGAAAAATTAAGATTCTGTTAATGAGAAATGTCGGTTGTCGGTTTTGGTTGGCTTTTCTCCTGCTGCTCAGGCCGAAGTTGAAGTTGAAGTTGATGGCTGTCAGGGTAAAGCTCATTTCGCTAATCGCATCAATAAAGCTTATCAAGCTCACCAGAAGGACGGCGATCGGGGGCAAATGAAATGCCCCCAAATCTCTAGAAGTCGGCGACGCTGTCGTCGCGAAATGCGAAATGCGCTTAAGCGTGTTGATCGATAAATTGGCACAGATCGGAGTAGAGATCCCCTCGATCGCTGGCATCCGATCCGATCGGATCCTCGAGTCCAGACAAAACGCACACAAAACGCGAATGAAGTCATCTCGCCAGAGTCGCTTTGTCAACCGATTTCGCGTGTAGTTCGAGGCCTAAGCTGACAGTGGGTCGCCCTAGCCGCAGACCCAGTTTAGGGTTCCTCGATCCCGAGCCCGATCCCGATCCAGATCCAGATCCAGACCCTTTATTTTCTGTCGCTCACACGGCCGCCGACAGCTGAGCGACATTAATGCCTCCTGGCAGTCGCCCTGCACAAATTAGCAAAAATGTCGAACTGCCGGTTTGCCCCGAACTTAGTCCTACATGTATACCTGTCCTCAAACGGGAGTGTTGAAATATTGAAAAGGCCTTAAGTAACAAATGGAGTTACTTTCTTACAGCTACTTTCAAATAATTCAAAAAAGCAAAAAATATATTCAGTATTTAATAATACTTAAAGGAATTAAAACGAAACCAAAGCAAATATAACAAACTAAAAAGATCATCATCTACATATTTTCATATTTATTACTTTTAGATACATATATACTCTTGATAATTTTATGGACTTATAACTTAGTTAGTTATGTCGATTCTATTACCCAAAACTAGCTTAATTTACCATTTATTATGCCTTCAAGGGTATATTCCAGTTCGATCAGCATTGCGAGTCTTGTGTCCACTTTATTGTCATGATATTTTTGGGAACTTTGATGGGTTATCTGTGGACGATCGCTTATGATCGCGCTTATGTTTCTATGATTCAGCAGCCAAATTGGTAGCCATCCATCCACATTCAGTCAGGCATTGAGGCATTCAGTGGTGCTTTTCCTTCCATTCGGCCAGCCCTCAAATCGCTTTGATTTCAGCTTTTTGTCTGCGCTTTTATTTTTGTTTTGTTTGCGGTTAGTCCGCATCATAATATTTTTGCGCATGGCAGATCTAATCTTTGTCCGAAAATTGATAATAAAAAAGGGTTCCGGCGCGCGCATTTTTCGACATTTTTATGGGGAAATTATTGTAACCCAATCCGGTTTGGGCGCACCACAAAAACCTCGCATTGCATTTTGTCCTAACGTTGACATCTTGCGGTCAGCACTGCTCTCAATATCGCAGCCATCACTCCAAATTCGCACTGACAAATGCATTTGGCATGGCGATCGGATAGAAAGGTATTGCGACAGGAGCTATGGGAGGTTTATCTTTCGATATAGGTTAGATAGATGGGTTGTGTTATATGTTGCATAAGACAGCATTTGTTGATTGAATGTGTTTTTCATATACAACTTATTCCAATTAATAAAGTATATAATCATTCCATGTTTTTAAGCATGGTATACCAACTAGTCTTATGTCATCTTTCTTTCTCTGCATGTCCGTGGTATTTCAGATCTTATCAATACATATGTTCCTCCATTAAGATCGATTCTCCTATCATTTCCATGATTCTCCATCTGATGCGTCACAGAATCAGTAGCTGACTCACTGCGACTCAGTTTCAGGAATTCACGAAATTCATTTTATAGATTCCCCAAGTGCCCTTGAATCCCTCAGAGTCTGACTAATACTTCCTTCCGCTGGGAGAACTCGCAGAGCCCCATGAATCCACAACTCGCAGCTGTAACTAATTGGCGCTCAGGGGGCGGGGTATCGCCCCGATTGGGGATACTTATTTCAGGTAATACACGCTTCCAAAGCGGCATTCAAAAAGGCCGCAAACACATGTAAAACTCAAATGGCAACATGCCACACGCACCGTGCGATGAAGTTGGAGTTGGACTTGGAGGATCGGGGGTTCTGGGGATCTGGGGGTCTGGGGGGAGCTGCGGAGGAGCGTTGCCAAAAAAGGCAAAAGACCGACAAACGATCAACCGAACTCAGACCGCAAAGCCGCAACAGAAGCTCGAACAAATATATATATTCTGTTTTATTTATTTTTGGGTAATAGTTTGTTGTCGGCATTGCCGCCTGGCTTTCTGCTATTGTGGCCAGCTCTCAGCCAGCGGAGAGGCTGACGTTTAGTCATAAAATATTCCATTTTATTTCGTATCTTGTATCTGCTTTCGGGCCGCTGTATGTGAAACAATTTCTCACACAACCTTCGATTCGCCGAGCGCTCGAGCATGGATATTTTGTTTCCGGAGCACACCTTGCGTGTGGTCGCTTAATTTGGCCGATGCCCCAGCGATTGGATCCCGAAACTCGAATCGGTGAATCAAATGAAACTCAATTAAGCCGCCTCCGTTAGACAAAACGCCGCGTGTCAAAACAATAGTTTTTTCTCCCAGCGAACCTTTTGCCTGGGAAGTTCGATGCACTGGCAAAAATAAGTTGAGCATCATCTATATATATATGATATGATGATATGATATGTATATATAACTATATACAATTACAGAAATAAAATAAATACAGATTTCGTAGTAGGACACATTTTATATGAAATTGTATGTTATTTTCAAAGCGATTGAAACACCTTAGTTGGCAATTTCTCTGGGTGTAAAAGCTTCGCCTATGAGGCGGCGTCCATTTTCATTTCCATTTCGTTTTCGATTTCAGCCGGGCTAGAGAGCAACTTGGCCTGACTGTGGGGCCTTTGATGTCATAATTCATGTATATTAACTCATAAATAAGCGAATGCAACTTTATGCCACAGTTCACCCCGAACTGGGACTCCTTGTTCGCTGTCCGCCGTTTGTCTGCAACTCCGTCTGCGTTTCTGTTTTTCCGTCTTTGCGTCTTTGCGTCTGGCGATCGGCGGGAGTCAAATCGTTTCTGGCTCTTCTAGCCGGCCTTTTGGTATTTAGTGCACTTAATCTACGCCAAAAGTACCAACTAAGCGAGATAAATAGCTGCAAAATAAACTAAGTCAGTGCGATGGAGCGCCATTCCGCAGCATTGGGATGGGTCTCGGTCTGGGATGGGGTTTGGTTTTGGTTTTGGGATTGGGATTGGAATTGCGAGATTGGGATATTCCTGTGTCCAGTGTGCGGTGTACAGTGAAAATGGCTATAAAATCGGCACGACTTTTCAATAAATGTTGACAACACAGCGAGCCACAACGCAATGCACCAAGTTTTATGATATCCTGAAGGAAGTGAAATATGATATTATGAATCGCCCGCTCAGACAGTTGGGACAGTTTCTTTTTTTTTGCTCCATCTTTTCCCCATCTAGATGCAGTCCAGTTGAGTGGAGGAGTTGGAGCTGGAGCTGGAGTCGGAGTCGGAGGTACTTGAACCCCCTTTTATCTTGTGGTTGTGGAAACCTGTTGTCGCCGATGTTGTGTATTATGAGTTTGCGGTTTGTCATGTTAAAGTTAAATGCATGCAGCACATGCCCTGCATTCAGCACTGAGTGCCATTGACAGCCAACAAAAACAAAATATAAAAAATTAAATAACAACAAAAAGAAAAACAAAAACAACGACGACAAGTTGATGTCGCTGGCCCAAGGCAGCGCTTTTTGCCCAGGTGAAGCACTTTCTGCTGCTCCTGCTTAATCAGGTTAAAAATTGTTGAGTAATTACCGATGTAACCAAATCTCTAAAACATAGTAAACGAAGGGTTGACATGTGAAACGCGATCCCTCAGATGCGATTTTTTAGGATAGAAAAGTCAGCTTCGCTTAGGACTTACTGCATCGAATGCGTTTATAAGCAACTACTTTCAGATCGTTTATAAATGCCGTTTCATAAATCAAATGCTTTACAAATATCAGAAAGTTGTATGAGCACTAAACAAGAGATCTGACAATCTCAATTAGTACGAACCTGTGCAGCGAAAAAATTTCACTAATCAAGTTAGCAAGAAATAATGAAAAGAATCTTCTTTATCAAAAAGAAACCCAGAACAAATTACCAAAACAATAAATTCCAGCCAATCATAAAAATAAACCTTCTGTTAACCCTGACTTTCTCCTGGAAACAACATATTTCTTGGGAACACTCATTAGTGTGAGTGAATCACTACACTCGTTCAACACTGCGTATGAGCAATATGGGAGTATATGTACGAGTAGTTTACCTATACAGCCAAACACGCGTCCGCCATTAACTCACATGGCGCATACGCAATATCGGGGAAAACATACAAATGCGTTCAACTATATGCAGATAGGTAGATAGGTGTATACAGTAAATTTGTTAACAATTACGAGGCGAAAAAAATTGCTATACATTTCTGGGGGTTTTTTCCACACCTTTTTTTCGTTCGATTGAAATCCAATTGGCCAATTGGCCGTGCAACAAGGCTGAGACCACAAGCGCCAATAAATTTGCATTTTAATGAACTTCGGTGCATAAATATTAAAATAAATTTCGGCATTGGCCTAACCAAACTAACTAAACAGCCAAACTAATGCTACCTAAACAAATCGTTAACAATAATTATAATTGCCCATTTTGTCGATCATAACTTGCTGGCGCGTCGGACAGGAAGAGCTCTGGATATCTGGATATCTGGTCGAGACCAAAGAAATTAATGGGCTGCCGAAACACAAACCGAGCTACACCAATTGGCGTCGAATAGAAAAAGCGGGAAACAGACCAAATCGGACACCCTGTAATATGGAAACATTTCATTGAGACGGAACTAATTGGTATATAAAACTGTGTTACTTTATGATCTATGTTATAACTTAATGTTTATTTCTGCTTGGAAATCAATTTGTACTACAAGCTGTATTAATTACCAACTCTACTTACTTTTGTGGGTTGTATAATACCACCACTAAGTTTTTTTAAGTGATTCAAAGTGTGCCATTTTGGCAAAAACAACAAATGACACTGTAACACTGGAAGTATCCAAAATACCTGGGACATTTTGAAGTTGGCCCGCTTTCCGTGACAGGTAAATTTTTATTAATTTAATGCTCATCGTCGCTGTGGTGGGTGCAAAAACGTAATTTGTTTTAATTTGCTTAATCGCTTAATCCGCAGCAGACGCAGCAGTTCGGGCCGAAAAACCCGTTTTGGCCATTATACAAACCCATCCGAGATCCCTGGTGGTCCTGCGGCAAGGCTGCTCTTTGTTTTTGATCGGACCGCTGGGCATCAGCTCAACACTAAGGCCAATTTATGATGAGCCGCATGAGCCCAGGGATGTGGCTTAATTAAGCTTTGGCACTTATTTTTCGGTAGGTGACCGGCAATGGGAACGGGAATGGGAATGGGAATGGAAATGGTCGAATTGGTCGAATCGGTGGGGCGATAGTGGCTTAATTTATGTCGGCCAGTAAAAATCATGTTGAAATCCATTTTCATAGAGTCTGAACTTGAGAACCGAGTGGCGGAATGTCTGCAGTGAGTGAACAGCTGACAAAATGGGCATAAATCTCTTTTAGTACTCGGCCGCTGCTGATGCTGACTGTCCGTTTCAACACGCCTGTCCCACACAGATACTCGAATGCCGACAGACTCAGATACTCGGATGGCCAGATACCCAGATACTCAGATACTTGGATACTCGGATACTTCTTCGGGGGCTGGCTAGTAAATCAACTGAATCGCTCGTAAAAAGCCAAGCAGTTGACTCGAAATATATTATTTTTGTGGCTCTTCTCGAGGCTTTGTGTGTGGATTTTTAATTGTTTAAGCAACAATGGGTGGTAAAAATGGTAAATAAATAATAATAAAAGCTCAAAATAATTTATAAACTAAATCTGTTTGCTGTCGCTTTTGTTTTTGGCTCTTATACATTTTGCGGTTTCTTTTATATGTTGAACGGGGAGAATCATTTCCTGTGGCCGCGCACTCAGCACTTTCTACGTTAATTACGACTAAAACCGAAAACTAAAGCAAGAAAAAATCCAATTAAATTAATAAAATTTTATGATCGCCGTGTGTCGGCGCACATAATAAAAACAATTGAATTATGAAGAGAACATTGCGTAAAAATGAATTCGAGGCAGAGTATTAACATTTTTCTCTGTTTGTTTCTCGTTATTGCTGTTGTTGTGGGGCTACTTTGTTGTTCCGATTTTATGCGTTTTTAATTACAAGCCGAAAAACTCAGACACAGATACCTCAAGTGAGCCAGTTCGAGAGGAAAACGAGCACAGAGAAAAGAAGAGAGTGTTGAGATTGAGTTTTTTTTATATTTTTCGGTTTATCTCACGATATAATTAACAATGTGATATTGCATAATTGCAGATTTACATTCCGAATTTATAATGAGAATGGTCTTAATACTACAATGCTATCAAAAAAGCACACAGAGTGGTTACCACACTAGTATTTAACTGATATTAATATGCAATTTAATATTAAATTAGTTAGCATTTCTTTCGATTATTCCCAAATTGCCTTCCCTTAGCTTTATTAGAAATCAGCCCATCAAAAACCATTTTCGGTCAGTTCTCTGTTTATTTACCCTCGTCTTCAGTAGCCCGAGTTTTCATTGTAGTGCATCAAAGACCGCTCTAATTCCCCCAATGCCATTTTCCAATTACGTTAATAGCTCATAACACGACGTTTTTGTTTGTTGTTCTTCGCTTCGGACTCTTTAAAGCCGCTTTAGAGAGCTTTTGTGGCACAAATCGAGAACTGATTCTCCGAATCGCTCATTCGGCCGAACAATACCAAACAATCCGTGTAGCGCCCTCCCCCACGAAAATGTTTGGTTATCGGGAAGAGCTATATATACACAAAGTGATGTTTGTGGATCTGCTGTGGCATATTTTTCAGCTGACTTTGGGCTCGAGAGTAATTACGCCGGAGGGCACTTAAAAGAATCGTGGCTGCTGCTGAGGCAGCTTCTTTTTGCCGGGGGCCATAAAGTTTTTATGATCCCCATTGATAGTGCGAGAGAATTCAATGGCCAAGCGCCCTCTGGCCACCGCATTTTCCGCCCACTCTTTGATTTTCCAGCCAGATCGGATCAGGTGTACATCACCGATTTGACAGTTGATTCTGAGTGGTGATCGAAGCCAAATGCAGTTTTCGAGGGAGCAGGTCCCTCGGAAAGTCTTTGTCTCTGTGGATACTTTGGATTTGTTTATAGGATTTCTCATCCGTTTGGCACCCATTAGTCATAGCGGTGGAAGCATGTCTGACTATTCCTTTCTTTCCACATTTTATTAAAGGAGGCTACTTTTCAGCGGCATCGTCAGACATAAAGTTATTCCCCAGTGTGCACAGAAAAAAATGGAATAAATGGAATAAATCTAAACATCCCGATTTCACATCTTATAGCCAAACCCAATTATGGAGCTTATCATTCATCTTTAATTAGGATTTATGCACACTTATCTACACATTCTTTTGATAATTGCTTTTATCCGAAATGAAAAGCTTGAAGTAATTAGCAACACAGCCAAATAAGTTTCGGCCATAATTTCTCTCTGTGAGATTTTCACCTTTTGTTTATTTGTTGAATCAGCCCATCAAACTGGGAAAAAACACATCTCGAGTTGAACGTCAGTGCTGGTAATGTGTTAACACAGTCAGATAAGTACGGGCCACTAAATACTCCGCGTCTGAGACTTTAGCGCAAACATTTTGACAACTTGTGAACTTTAGACTGACAACCCGCCACTGCTCCTCTTCATCCAGTCTCCTCGGCTCCTGCTCGATACTACAACGTGGTGGTATCATAAGCCATAACCGCAAAACCCCCACTAACAATTAGGAAACAATCACAAAAGCTGCCGAAATCTTGGGATGCGCGAACAAAAATAAGTTTGAGGTATATAAACAGAAAGGCACCAAGCAGCTGAGGTATCATCGTGAGGGGCAGCTACATCAATATTACCAACGGCGATTAGCCCATATTTGATCAGAGCTACCAAGCTATGAATCTTTCCCGCAAAATCGAGATCATCAAGCTGGAAGCTGAAGACTGATGCCTTACATAAGCAACTCTTGATAGAACGGGAAAAGGCAAGAAATGATTTGTAAGACAATACTAATTCTAAAAACATAACTAACCGCTTTACTTATACTTCTGCTTACATCAATTTTTAAACAAAATAAACAAATTACTTTGTTAAACGTACAGATAAAGAGGAAACAAAACCCTGACGGTGAAGTGAAGCGAGACTTCCTCTCTTTGAGCTAGAAGAAACAAATGTGAATCATTTTTTATAAACAATTTAAAAGCTAAGAAAAGTATTCAAGGCATATATTATAAATATATGAAAATTTAGAGATACAAAATTAATATAAATTAATCACTCAGACAGCATAATTACTAAGGCGCGTCTTAAGTCAGTAGCACCAGATTAGGTCGCCATATAGAGGAGATCTGTGCCGACTGTTGACTGACTAGGCTTTTGGCTTCTGCTCCCGTTTCTGTTCTAGATGGCTTTTAGCTTCTTGCCAGCTCCAATGGCCATCAGCTGAGCTCTGTGAAATGTGTTTTTATGGTATTTGAAAATGATTAGCCGCCCAGATACGAAGACGAATCGCTATGACGCGAACGTGTCTGAGGATGGATGTGGATCTGATGGAGCTTATGCAAACTCTGTGGCTTGGTCGCGAGCTTTCCGAGTGAGTAGGACGGTGGTGGAGTTCAAAAGTGGCACAATTTTTATGATCATGCGACTGGGTTTGATGCTCATATCTGTGTGTGTTCCACCTCCCTTTTCTTGACCACCAGTTGATATTGTTTCTGGTTTTTATACTCTGTTTGCTGTTACCTGAGCTCGTGGCCTAGCCCAACAGCCGGAGAGCATGCCAAAGACCAAGTCGCTAACCTTTTTTATCATCCGAGATGTACACGAAAAAAAGATGACAAGTTTGTCGCGTGTAAACAATTCGCGGCGGCCAAAACAGAGCGCGGGTGGAGGAGCCATTTCAGGGGGCTGAGTTCCCGGCGGAGGAGGGTTCAAAGGTACGGGCTGGATGGCAGAGCAGTGTCACAGCAACGGAAATCAAGAGGAAAGATGTCGGGCTGAGTCGGTGACCGTAGCCGAGTCAAAGAGCCAACAGTGAGTGGGAAAAGCAGGTTCCAATGGTGGAGGAGTGGTTAAAACTGATCGGCATAATATAATATTGCAATGCTATTTATCACTACGTTGTTACAGTTCAGTAAGAGCCCAATGTTACTAAAGTCAGAGAGGAAGCAGAAATGCTTTTAGTTCTTGTTTTTCTAAATCTGCTCCTTTAATATAAATACTTTACGTCACGTTCTCTTTTCTTTCAAATGTAATATTAGGTATGTTTCATAACAGTACTTTCACTCAGTTTGCTTACAAATGGCAAGCACTGTAGAAGCGCCGTCAAAAAATAAAGCACATCCAACACAATCTACAGATACATTAGAAAATATCTCAAAAATCAACACAAAACTACGGGCGGTGGCGTCGCAGCCAACTGAGACGTCAACAGCGCTGGCGACGTTGCACAGTGGGCTAGATCAGGTTTTCATGGTCATGAGCTTGAACAATAAAAACTTCACGGCAGGCTTACGTACTGGAGAACTTCTGCATGAACGCACTTGAACCGGATAATGAAAGCAAAAAAATATTAAAATATTTATGATTGGGCTGTATACAAATTTAGCGCTGATAAGCAGTTTTATATGCTAAAAGTCCCTTTTTAATATTGATCAGCAATATAATATATTCGATTGGAACATCAATATCACTAGTTACCTATAAAATTATGGAAGCAGTTACCATTCTAAAAGTATCAGCTACACACTTAGTTATTATATATGTTCTTACTAATGAGGCAACTTTTTGGACTTTTGAGCCGGAAAAGGTCAACGTGGCCCAGTGTGCGTTGGGGGTACTGAACAGAACGCCACAGATTTTGAGCGCTCGGATCGCGCATGAGTGAAATAAATTTTCACGCTTCCAAACAGAGCGTCAGCAGAGCAGCTGAAGTGGGAAGAGACTTTTCGACGGCGACGTATCACAATCAGAAACGATCCGACAACCGACCGACAACCGCCGTCCATTCATAGAGTGACTTATATTTTTTGTGGGGTCGCAAGATCTCTCCGATCCGATCCGATCCCATCCCATCCCATCCCAGCCCATACGATCCGATCCGATCCGTTCCGTTTGGATCCGATCCGATCCGATCCGCAACCGATCCGCAGAATCAGTCAAGAGTCCGGGCCCGATCGGTATTCGTTACAATTCGCGAGTGAGTTTTTCGCGAGCGCGGAGGAGGTGGAAAATCCCACGGTTGTTACGCGTTTACGTTCTCGAAATGATCGGCTAGCGATCCGCCAGATCAGAGCCATATGAACGGTCAGCGCGAGTGTTCCGATCGCGAGAAGAATTCTCCTCGACTCGTCTCGATGTTGGCAACATGGGAAAAACGGGCGCAAAGGATGCGCCACAACTTCTGCGGAGATCGAAATTAACGAAAACATAACTGAGGAGCAAAAAGGAAGATCCAGCCAAAAGGCTTGCGAATATAAAAAGCAAAATAAAAAGTGCGAACAAAAGCAGAGTCGCGCGACTTGGGTCTTCGGCCTGGGATTCTGATTAAAGCGCGCGTTTAATTTCATTTTTTACGCTACTCCCTGGTCGTCCTGCATCCCGCCATATACCGACCAAATCCCCATATCGTGGGGCCAAAAAAATAAAACACAATTCCCCAGTTGGACTCCACCCTTGGCCAGGCTTTTGATTCGCTGTTCAACTTTTTGGCCTGGGACTTTTTGTTTGCTTCGTTCGCTGGACCGCGAAACCCGGCCGACAACTCCTTGCCAATATTCCTTTTGGCCTTTTGGCTCAGTACGCCGGCAGCTTTCTCCGTGTGTGTACGCAGCCCCAGTCGCAGACAGCAGCGAAAACAAAAAGTGAAAGATCGGGAAGATCCAGATCCGCCAGATCCGCCAGATCCACCAGATCCGCCAGATCCGCCAGATCACCTCGGATCAGATCGGTGATCATGTCGCCCGGTATTCCGCCACAAACCGCCAACTTCCCCCTGATGAAGTACACACATAAAAATATCCACTCAGCTCGAGCCGCTTGATTAATTCGCACACGTCAACGGTATTCAAATAAGCATCTCGTGTACTCATCGTGGCCGCAATAAAAACGGCGTTAACTTTTACTACCTGCCAAAAAATACAGCAAAAATACAACATTATATACATATATGCGCATATACAGCACTCACTCACTAAACAAAGTAAATTAAAACAGCTCAACGGGCCAGAATTTGGTTTGTTGCCGCTGCATTTGGCGGCTTCAATCGATATGCGTTTGCTCATGGTAATTGCAATTTTAATATTCGCAATGCCAATGACTGGATTCGGCTGGTAAGTGGCATTTAAATACCTATTATCCGTTCACAGATACTTAAAAGTCGATACAAGTGATTAGTGGGAAATAATGCAATTGTTAAATGTTTCCAAATACATTCAACATGTTAATCGCTTAAATTATACGCACTCACGCGTTTTATGGACTGTTAAGTAAATAAAGTTGCTCTAAACATATAAAGTACACGATTTCTTGAATATTAAAATTAAGCTAAAAATTAACAAATATTTGTTCTCTATTATTATTTAATTTTGTAACGATGCCACCCGAATATCCTCAAAAAGAAAAGATAGTATCTAATTTTAGTCATCTCGCTTAGTCGTAGGCACCTCAGCTAACAAAGTCGCTCAACATGCAATTTATGTTCCGTTTCAATGCCAAAAAACCCATTACCACCCTCTCGAAGGCCTTTTGGCCACAGAGCATCTGTGTTCACGTCAAATCGCATCAATTTACGAGATAGACGCAACGAGATTGGCGCAACCGCTTCCGGTTGGGGAGACAGCAAATAAAAAAGTGCATGCCCCAAAATAAATGCGTTCTAAATGCAAATGCAAATGCAAGTCCAAATCAGAGCCAATCGAGCGTGGCGACCGACTCGGCGGACCTTCAGAATGTGACGTTTGATTTAGATTTAATTACATGGCAACTTTTCTACTCTCCCTCTTAGTTTTTGTGGCCAAAATAAATAGCAAGCGCGTAGAGGCGGATGAAGCCAAAAAGCCAAAAAGCCAAAGAGCCAAATGACACTTGGAGCAATTTATGCGCGAAATTACAGGCGAAAGGCGTCCAACGAGATGAATAAATAAATAAACAAACCGCGGAGGACAGACATCAAATAGAAAGAAAAATGGTGACGGGCAGGCAGGGGCTTCCTTCTAACACACAAGTTATGCACTTTGCCAAAATATTTGCCAGCAAAGTGGCATCAATGAATTTGTCCCAAGAGGTCTGCTCCTACATTTTATACATGCTCGTCCATATTTATGCGCCCAAAGGTAGAAATATTGCGGCTGTCAACGGCGTCGAAAGCTTCAATCTGGCAGGGATGCAGTGTGGCCAAAAGGGGGCGGCGTGGGCGTCGCGTGGCGTAGACTGCATGACGATTACGTGGCTGCAGCCTCTACATATATACTTTTTATTTTCTTTATTTAATTTGAGTTCTGTGCAACTGGGCGCGTCAGCAAACGAAGGTGGACACCTGCGAAATTGCAGGCAGGCGGGGTGCAAAGTGGCTGGGTGCTTCCAAGCTGCAGCCAATGCAATTTCCCCTTTTTCACCATAAATTAATTAAATAATTAAAGCTCAAGTTCAGCGCTGTCAGTTCTTTCGCCGCCTTTTGATGTCGAACGCTGAACGCTGAACGAGATGTGAGTGTGCGTCCATGTGATCTCGTACCACCGAATGTTGCACAGAGAATAAAAACGAAACCTTTGGCTGTGCCACTTGCTACGCTCCATCTGCGCCGCTCAAGGGCGCATTTCTTTACAATTCTTTAAATTTCTTTAGAAATTTATCCTATCCTATTTCAAACTCCAGAAAAATGGCACATTTATGAAGAAGAATGTAGCTTAATCTATATCACTAAAGCCAACCCCCTCAAAAAGATCAAAGGCAAAATTTAACGCAAATGTGGGCAATAATACTCCACTCTTACATATCCCCCATATAAGAGCCGCAAAATAGAAGTACAATTTTAATAAAATCTGCCCGATCCATCAGCTACTTAAACGCACAAAACCGATCGATGGGTTTACAATAAGCGATCAAGTGCGGATCTGCGCAATTGCATTTTGCAATGGGTCCGGAAATAGCGAAAATGAGGCATTTGGGGGGCTTACAGCCCCACAAAATCGTATCTCATTTTGTTTGTGTGCATTTGGCGAAACTCGCAGGCGAAGTGCACTAAATCAAACGGTCGTTGTGTGAGCGATTGAGATCATAATCGATGGGCCAGAGATGGGCAAAGACGAATGTGGATCGTACTCGCAGTGTGGGTAGATGTTCCGTTAAATGAATGGAAATTCCAGGCAGCAGAGGGGCAGCCAATTACAGAGGAACTTACATCGAATTGCCGTTGATCGGTCAGAAATTTAGCGCTGATGTGTCTGGCTGATTTAATTAAAAGCGGCGCGCGAGACGTTGATGAAAATCTCGCGAATTGCGAGATCTGCTGCAGTTTGATTTTCCACCCAGAAACCCTAAATGAGCTCATATCCGTTGGAAAATCATTTGACATTTGCCGGCGACTTCCTGCTTCTCATTCAATTTACAGCACACAATTTCATTCATCGAAAATCCGTTCAGTCAATGCCCCTCCTCTGCTGAGTTTCCTACTATTTTTTTTTCGGCTCTCGCCGCATGTGAAATGGTAATTAATGCCAGGCGTGGCATTAATGGGTTAAGGCAACCAGGGGGTGGTGGGTGGCCAGTGGCCAGTGGCCCAGTGGCCACTTAGTCTCAAGCTGTGCTGGCTCCACAGTCGGTGGTTGCATCAACAACATTGCGCATACGCCGCGTGCACCACGAGATCATCTCTGCCGCGAATTTGGCACACTTCATGAGCCAGCAGCAACAAGCACCCGCAACAAAATGCAAAAACAACACAATAATTATGTTCAACTAACGAGCGGACAAAAGTCGGCCAATTGCCAAAATCCAATGCAGATGAGTTGATTATGAGCAGCAGAACAGCGTCTCTGACACAATTCGCTCGACATGAACGAGAGTACCGCGGTCCCGTGTCTCTAGAGAAAGTTTCACGTTCAAGTTTCTTTCCCCAGCCTGAAGCCCCAAAAGTAGCTAGTTACCGCGCACTAGATCGCTGCAAATCTCTTGGTCAAGAGTCATGCCATTTGTTTATTTTGTTAATTTGTCGCTTTCCCCCTGTTACATTGACGAATGTGTCTGTCTTCGGATTGTCTGCCAGATGCATCATAATTAAATCGGATGACGAACCAAAGAACGCGGACAGACATGGGTCAAGTTGGAGGACGGTGTGGCCCATGAACAGGTAGAGGGCTTGGCCATGATGTCTGTCAAGCGGCCTGTGCTCCTCGTCATCTCGAAGGGAGGATGATGCGCTGGGACCGGCGGTTTAAGAAAGTACGGAAGCTGATTAATGGATTCACGAAAAATACATACAAATTAAGGAGCATTCCCGAGACACTATGCATTCGTTTAAGTATTCTATTTAGCTTGCAATTTCCACATCATAACAAAATACTTTTTGATCTCTAATGGCGCTGGCATCCTAAGCTTCATGGCCGGAATCCTTGTCCATCGCCCGGTGCCCAATTCCTCTTTCCCACAACCTCAATCAGCGTGATTAAGCACAGTTTAGACATCCTTGACATGAACATGACCATGTCCGTGCGCCGATGATCGTTCCCTGGGCCCAGCTACGCCTATTTGAGCCGTAATTAAGTTAAACGTTGTCGCAATTTGCGCACCTCAAAGTCACCAAGCCCAGAGATTGATGTCGCTTTGTTGGCCCAGAGAGTTAAGCCGGGCTAAGGCACTTAGGGCTAAAGTTGAAGTCGTGCCCTGCCCACTGGAACCGAAGGAGGCTTGTTAAAGGAATGACATTGCCTGGCATCGCAGAAGACACTCATAGTAAATATGCCTGAATTATTAGCCAGCGTTTTTGTTGCGCCAATTGGACATGGACATGTCTGGGAAACAGTAAGAAAGGCTAGCTTTTCGGATCCGGGCACTAACTGAAAATGGGCTTAAAACCTATAAGGGTGAAGTGTATTAGTTTAAATCAAGGCGAATTTGTACGTGTTCCTGGCATAAGAATGGCCCTAATATCATTTCTGCTTACTCAAGCTTGGCACACGATTCACATGCAAATTAGTGATAATTAAGATGCTTATCTCTTAGAACGAATTAGAGGATATGTCGGGTGCCCAGGCAAGTAAACATGTTAATATGCTAATTGTCAAATGACAAACATCACCATACCCTCCTTCCCCAAAAAGGTGCCAAAAATGGTGCCCACACACGATGCCGCACCCACCGGTTCAGATCGGTGGCCAGCTCCCAGACATGTCAACACCTTTTCGGTGTTTCTAATTCATTTTCCCGACTTTTGTCAGTAGCTGCGGCTCCGGGGAACCTAATCGATTGTCAATGCTGCCGCCCACATCAAACGCTTCCCCTGGAAATTCGTATGCACAAGAGATCAGCACTTGCGCCGAGGCATTCTGTAGGCAAATATTTGAGCGCGTAAATGAAACTGACCAGCCACAACAGCACTTCAGTTGGCCAAGGCGAAAATCCAACGGACCAGCTCAGAGGCGGTCAGCACGAGCAGCCAGAAAAGTCAGCAGGCCAGAAAATAAAATCCAGAGAGCCGGCCAGCCGACCAGCCGACCAATCCAATGGCCATTCATTCACTTGTCAACGCTTTGTTTAAATACTTTGCCACTCGCATGTTGACAAGTGGTTTAAGTCGTTGATTTGTTTGCACTGAGCCCCGAGAAGAGGGGCTGTCGGGGGGAAAGCCGAGGATAGCTGCAACCTGACTCACAAAAATGAGTCAATCAAACAGTTCTACTTATTCATATAGGGATTTCAGATAGCGAGATATAAGAACTTCATGAGGTCGACTTCAATCGGGTTAAGTGCCCAACGGTGGGTTCTACAAACTTGTATTTATATATAACCTTTACTAATTCTACATTGGAAAATATATTTGTTTATTATTATTTTTTAAGGTTAATACCAGTAATAAGACTATAAAAGCAACGTTAAGTATTATGATTTGTGCTAAGCTACTTGTGCATGTAAAGGGAACTACAATAGGAATGTTACTGAATTTTAGTTGCTAAATCCTACTTTTCCTTTCTAGATATAAATGTCCCGCATATCCTGGATAAATATGCATGCTTAAACTAAAATTCCCGCATTCCGGGCAAGTCGCGAATAGTGGGGCAACTTTTGTCCCCTCGTTTGCAGTAGCTGCAAGTGCACGGGGTATGGGATGGTATGGGAAATTTCAACCACTTGTCTGTTTGAGACTACCAAACCAAACCGGGCACTTTGATCAATGCCAAAGCACCCAAGGAGAGAGAAAGGCAGATACAAAGGAAAAGAGAGGGAAAGGAATCACTGAAAGTCCATTGAGGCCTATAACGACACCCATACCAGGCAAACAAACGCACACAGATACTGGGCGCAAAATAAAGATACGTTTCCAAGTGTTGCTTTACTGGATGGGATGGAATGGGATGGGATCCCAGTGATGGGATGGGATGTGGTGGTGAGGTATCTTATGGGGAATGGGATGGATGGGATCGGATCAGATCGGTGGAGGGACCTGAGAGACCTGAAGTTGTGCTGGCTCCTTTTCATGTTCGCCGACAACTTCGCTGCCGACTTCGCTGGCAAGTAAACTTCAGTTCAACTTCAAAAACCAAAAAGTGTCGAACGATCGGTTGCTCCACTCTCTGTGCGGCTATTTTCCGCTTAACAAAAATCTCCTTTTTTTGTGTTGCGTTGCTATGCTTCGAGTTGCTATTTGTGTTCGGTGGTGGTGGCAACTTGTGTGGTTGAAAGGTGTTTGAGTTCTTTAGATCTCTCCAGTCATCAACGCAACGCAGCCAAGACGTCATCATCATCAAAGCAGCAACATTTAGAGTAGCAGCAGCAACATCTAGATTCCCAACAGCAATAGCAATAGGAATAGCAATAGCAACATCTCGATCGGAGATGGAGATGGAGATGGAGATGAAGATGATCATTGTGATTTGAACTTCAATTGTTTCTGCTTTGTTTACCAGCGCGTCTATCATTTGAAGTTTGTTTTTGGCGGTCGAGAGGCGGTTGTGATTGTTTTTGTTGCCTTTGGAGTTAATATTTTCGTTAAGTACTTGTGCGTGCGTGTGTCTGCTCCATTTGTTTTTCGGATTTTTTTCATTTTGTAGCTATTAAGTTGTCATAATCTCGTCGAGTGTTTTCATTTTTTGTGGCATTGCCACAGGGAGCTGCACTGCACTGCAACAGCCAGGTGGCAAAAGCAACCCAGGTGGGCATCGATAATGGGAATCTGAAGCGGTTCAAGTGGTTTATCTACTTGCTCCGAGAAAATTGGGGGCACCAGAACTGGGTTATCTGATATGCGGGAATGCCGAGAATGTTTCTGTATTTGGTGTTTCTAAAGGATCATTGAAATCAGCTAGAGCAATTTGCTGATATAAAATTAATTTGAACTCTAAGTCTTCTATTGAAATTAACGATTTGGTTTTAGAAAATATCACTCGGATATTGCTGTGTAGCACTGCTTACTGTAGCACAGAAGTCTAGTAAAATTGGTAGTATATGTCTGAGACAACAAATCAGATCCACATATCATCCGCTAATTGGCGTATTTGTCGGCTAAGCCACTACACTTATGAGTCTGGCGCCATCCAATGCGTAAACCGCTCCGCACACAAGTTCATTAAAAATAGTTTTATTTATTTATTTGTACTGCTTAGCCGAAATTGTCTGCGCCAAAACTGCAGAGCAAAAATACATACTTCCAAAAGATGAACTCAATTTTAGCGCGCTTTTTCTGCGCATTTTTTCGCCGTCCAATGCTGCGTATACGTAATGGCGACGATAAAGAGGTCCTCAGGCAATGTTTATTATCACAAAGCCGATGCGTAGGCAGAAGTCAATCAATAAAAGTTTCGCAAATACTTGCTCCCACCCACTACAATTTAGCCAATTTTTTTGCAATAGATGCAATTTTCGTTTTCATTTTGAATGCCATTTGCCGGCTGGTTCTGGGGCGTTAAAGTTTAATTTAGGTGGAAAATTAATAATTACCCAACAATGTGGGTGCAGTGAGCACACATCGATATGCACGTATAGCCGTGTGTATACCTATTCATTCCGAAGTATATATTCACTTCGAGATCGACTTCTCGGGTATGTGTCAGCATTCAGAAGCGGCCACTGGAAATTGTTTCTGCGGGCACTAGTGCTCGCCTTTTGGCGCTGATTTATGTTTTTCCATTTCAGATTTATGGCTTTTTAATAGCTCAATCGCTCGGCTCTTCGCTTTTTTCACATTGCACATTCGCGTGAAATTTGCTCTGCCTGTTCCTGAACTTTGCGCCGTTTTCCATTTGTTTGGAAAGTGTTTCAGATGGTTTATGCTCTGCCCGGTTTGCGATCCCCGGGTAAATAGGGCCTGCTGCGGCTACATTTGCTCAGCCCTCCAGCGCCGATTGATCATCTATTGCTTCCAGCAAATCGCGATTGCCATGCTTAGAGCCATAAAATTGGGGGAACTCTCAACTGAGTCAGTCTAGAAATGCAAGAAACCACTGCCAGCCACGGCGAACTTCAAATGCGAGCTACGCGCAGATTATTCATCGATGCGATGACAAAGTGCTTGGTCTGATAAATGCCTGCGGGACAAACCCTTCGGGGAAAACAAAAAGTTGGTCATAGATAATCGAATTTGGGTGCGCCCTGGTGGGGAGCTATGGGAAACAATAATATGGGTCTCTGAAAGGGATTAGTCAGAGCGGAATAAGGCAGAACGGAACAATGTCAATTTGGCCTAAAGCTGATGCAGCACTACTTATTCAACATTCTCGTTCTTTTTTGATATGCAAACCTATGTTTCCCCTTTTCAGGGCCGAGGGCACCAACATCCTTCTCGATCCAAATCTAATGTGCAAAAAGACACGTCGTCTGCGCGGCAAGTTGGCCGAAATCTGCCGCCACGATTCGGCCCTGCTCAAAGAGATCATCATCAATGGCATCAACCTGGGCTTCCGCGAATGCGAGTTTCAGTTCCGCAACCGGCGGTGGAACTGCACCGTTCTGCGCAAGAGCATGAGGAAAATCTTAATGCGCGGTAAGTAGTTTCCAAACTAGTTTCGGTGCAGGGGGATGCGGATGGCCCTAGCTTATTATGCAGTGCAAACGGGCAGGCTGTCAACACTCTGCGAGTGAGTCACGGGGGGAAACCAGGTGGAGTTGGCTGCCTAATTACAACTCATCGCTGCACGCCCCGACTTTATGGTACCTCTTTTCGGGTTGTCATGGACAAGGCCTTGCAGACCGCACCATCCATCAAGTTGCATAATAAAAATGCAGCGACCCGCGCTGATGAATAGCGCCTGAAATGAGCCCACAAAGCTGTCAATTTTAATAAATTATTGCACGGCAAGAAGGCGACCAGGAGGAGGAGGACTACTCCGCCGATCCCCGATCGCCGCACTTAATGACAACAATGCGCAAACAAAACACATACCAAACGGTGGGTATGTGCCATAAATTCCGTGGCCGTAACCACCGAAATTCTCCGCTGCTCGGATTAAAGCCTCGCCCTGTCAACCTGTCAGCGAAAATGAAAAATAAAATATTCGCGCAGCGGGCCCTCATGTAACACTCCATTTTAGGGTGGCTCAATACCATCACCTGTCGCGCTGTAAAAAGAACCAGCACTTAAACTTGCAGCGCATTACAAGCATTGCAAACTAAAATCGATTCGGATTTTGGTTGCGATTTCGCTTTTATTGAACGTGACTGCCAACACCTCGTGCGATTCGCGATTTGCGATTTGTGATTTGCATAGAGCAGCGATCGCCAATCGAACGAGCAATAAATCATTTTGTCGCCCAGGCTGACAAATTAAAATCAATCAGGCGACACGTGCTGACAGCGCTAATGATTGACGATTGATTGAGCACGCTTGGAATTGGCAGTCCTTGAGCAAAAAAGCGTATTTGCAAACAGAAAAGTTGTCATTTTAAGCAAAAATAGTAATGAAATGTTACAATATTGTAGCTATGATTAAGTACAAGGTGTCCTTACCATTTTGCAGATTCCCGAGAGACGGGCTTCGTGAACGCGATCACAGCCGCCGGAGTGACCTACGCCGTGACGAAGGCCTGCACGATGGGCCAGCTGGTGGAGTGCTCCTGCGACAAGGCGCACATGCGCAGGAACGGCGGCCAGCCCCAGATGGTGACGGCGGCAACCGCAGAGGCGGCACTGGAGCGGCAGCAGCAGGCGGCGATGCTGCGGCAGCAGGCAACAGGTTCCCCGCAGGATGCACATCCCAGCCAGCGGATGGGCCACATGAGCAACGCCAGCACCATGACCGACATGGCTGCGTTGGAGCATCGAGGTGGGCGGAATCGCAGGCCCGGCGGCAGGCGGGGGCGCCGCAAGTTCTGGGACAACATCAAGTTCCCCGAGGGGCAGTGGGAGTGGGGCGGTTGCAGTGACAATGTGAACTTTGGCCTGCGGCACTCGCGCGTTTTCCTCGACGCCAAGCAAAGGCAGCGGCGCAGCGATCTGGGCACGCTAGTGAAGTTCCACAATAATAACGCAGGCCGATTGGTAAGTAACCCCAACCAATTATAGCACCTGTATAGTATATGTTATTAGTATAAATAGCCCTGAAAGTGAACCCCTAACCCCGGCATCCTTTCAGGCCATTCGCGATGCCATGCGGCTGGAGTGCAAGTGCCACGGGCTGTCCGGCTCCTGCACGGTGAAGACCTGCTGGCTGAAGATGCCTCCGTTCCGGGAAGTGGCGGGACGACTGCGGGAGCGGTACGACAGCGCCAGGAAGGTGACGCTGCGCAACGACGGGAACAGCTTCATGCCGGAGAGTCCGCACACGAGGCCGGCGAACAAGTACCAGCTGGTCTTCGCAGACGACTCTCCCGACTTTTGCACGCCCAACTCCAAGACGGGAGCGCTGGGAACCCAGGGCAGGGAGTGCAATGTGACCAGTGCCGGGACAGATCGGTGCGATCGCTTGTGCTGCAATCGAGGACACACCCGCCGGATTGTGGAGGAGCAAACCAACTGCAAGTGCGTCTTCAAGTGGTGCTGCGAGGTGACCTGCGAGAAGTGCCTGGAGCACCGGGCGGTGAATACCTGCCTCTGAGTGCCCGTCATTGTACTACTTGTATATGTATTACTTTCTTCGGTTTAGTCAGGAATAGAATTTTGAAAGCTTTCCATTTCGCGTGATAGAAAACACACACTTACAGAGAAAACGTTTTAAGTATTAACTAACAAGTAAACACGAGTATCTCTAATCTTTTAGCTAGTTGTAAATACGGAAAAAAATCACATAAACATGCCTACGTTATATCATTCATATGCAACTCATGTAAGCCTTGTAAATAGTCGCAATAAAAATGAAGGAAAAACTAAGCCCGACAACTAGTTCTTATTTTTAGATAATGGCAAATTTCAAATAGTTATAGCTACTTAACTTCACTGAGCCCATTCTGGATTACAACTCCATCCGCTTGTCATCCAATTAATTGCAAACAAATTGAATTTTAAGTAACCAGATTGTCTACAACAATGATATGCTAAACGGAAATGTATTTCAAATCGATTCGCCCATTGATTGAAATCTGCATAAATGATTAAACGTAAATTAATGAAGACAACACAACACAACAACACACAAATCGATTGAACAGACGGGCAGCGAAAACGAGTTCCCAGTTTCATTCAAGTGTATCTATCTATCTTTTGGGCATAGTCATTCCGTTGACTTTCCCATAAATTAACACAATTTTATTGTTGTCGACACGAGATAAAAATCTATAGAAATTTGCCTAAACAGCAAACAAAAGTTCGATGACAACGGAATACATGCAAAACGCATTTTGAACAGAATGAAAATTGATTTGCCCATTGTGCATAAATTACCATTCACAGACAGATCGATGGAGCGCCATCTATCTTTGGGTGCATAAATTAGGAAATCAAATCGATTTCGCTAAATGCATGTAATTAAATGAATATCATATTGTTCCATTATGGGAAACAGAAGCAAACAAACATGCATTTTAGATGTTGCTATCAGCAAACAAAATTCATTGGAATTTCGTATTGGGTGGTACAAAGTTTGTGATGAACGAGCTAAGCGATTTGTGAGTTTAACTAATTTAAATTGTGGGCTCATTTCATTTGACTGGGAATTAATATGCCAGGAATCACTTCTATGTCACTTTAGCACAAATCTTAATCACCCAGTATATTATTTTAGAAAGTAATACTAATATATGTAAAACCTATTCAGATAATGCACTAAATTGATCAAATAAATTAGGAATAAGTTCTCCGCTCAAAGAAGAACTCAAGCATCGGAGTAAGGAGCCCAGGGAATTATCCAAGGCACCAGACCGAATTCCGATCCATTTGCCTACTTGGAGCTGATTGTGGCTCTCTTATTTGGTTTATTATTTTGGGGATGCCGAGGAGACAAGCCCATGCCAGCGATAAGATACTCCCAAAGCCAGTAACATCAGCGGCAGCAGCTCTCCAAAAGCAACAACTAATTAACAATCGCATTCATTTTATTTATCGTACAAATGCAAACCGCTTGACTTCCAAAAAAAAAACAACAAAAAAAGGAGAAACAAAAGACGAAAACTGTATCTCCATGCATTTATAAAGCCTCGGCGATGTGGATACGGGATTGGGCTCCAGATTGGATTCGGATTGGGATTGGAATCTTCTTGGCCGCTGCTCTGACTTTGGTTCACTTGACTGAACAAAATGTACGCCGAGATATATGTGCCTTGGTATCGCATCTCTTCTCCTCCGCCTCGCGTTGTTTTTCCAGATTCCAGTGGCTTTATCTTGGGCGCGTTAATGAGATTTGCTTGTATCTGAAGCCATTCGGCAGATGCGTATCAGTGGATTTCAATTAATTGTGGCGACGCTTATTAGTCATCCATCTAACAAACTAAACACGCGGCTGGCGCTACCTCAATCTCAATTTCACTCCTGCTCCGTTCTTTTTCTCTAGAGTGCCATTGACCTCCAACTGACCTTGGCTGCTGTGGTTCAAGAGGTGCAGGGCCCTCATTCTGCTATGTTAATAAAATTAAAATTTTATTTCATCCTTACACAGAGCAAAATTTGTCACTTGGCCAAACTCATAATATCTATCTACCAACATATATGGGTTCCCTTATCTGTAGAATACAAATAAATTATATTTTACAATCTAAATAAGTAATGATTCAAATAAAGGGTTGTGAAGTATTCAGTATTTTTCGTTGGTAACTTACAACATAGTTTAAAGCATTTTCTCTATCTGTAATGAAGTTCTGTAATAGCGGCTATTTTCTTTCAAGTGGCGCCTAAAATGGCGCCCCATATCAATTTGATATATAGGGGATATATAAATGTGCCCATATAGACACCAACTAATGGCTTAATTCGGAGGTGTACATATCGATCCTCAATGATCAAGCAGCAGGAACCATTTTAGCCAAATTGCAGTTCTTGGCCAGCAGAACTCTGGAAGGGAGAAGCAACAACAAACAACGGCAGACGGGCGCTACAACAATAAAGAAGAACAACTATTAAGACCGCTTGAACGCCTGTCCGGGATCCAAATAACAGCAACAACAACAAACAGCAACGAAAAACTACAGAAACAAAACCTGAAACATGAAATTCCTGCGTAATTTGTAAGGAAAGGCGTGAAGAACACCAACGAAGGCAACACCTTAATTAATGTTATTAAAATGGAACGAACGACCGACCGATGGACCGATGGACCGATGGACCGGGAACCTGGAACCTGGACAACTTGCAACCTGGAGAACCTGCAACCTGGACCTGGAGTTGAGACCCACAGCCCAAGAAGTCCCGAAAGACAACCCGAAGAATGGGCAGAGAAGAAGGCAAGCGTAAAGGAATGTGGCAAAAAAGGGAAGGGAAAAAGGGTAACGCAAAAAAGGGTCGATCTTCCTCCACAAAAACCTTCTTTGGGTTGGTCAACTCCCGACGTTGACTTCGAAAGTGGCCATTCTGATCTTGGAAAATGGGAAAGTATAAGTCTGTCCTGTAGAGATGTTTTTTGGGCTATCATAGGGCATTGAAGAGCATTACTTAGGAACTGCTGGAACTATAACTACAGCATCCTAACCTCCCGAAGTGCAGTATGGCGCAATCCTAGAAAGCTTACTTAATTTGCCAGCTCGGAACTCAGCCCCAAAGTTACAGGGGGCTTCCTTCGGAGAGTTCCCAGGCACAAAGACGAAATATGGCCATCTGGTGATCAGACACGCTCCATAAGAAAACCCGCAGAGCCACAGAGCAGCACATAAGATCCATGGTCTTCCTCAGAGTCTCCGGCCAGAGTCTGCTGTCAATTGCGACTGGGTTCCCAACGTTCTAAGACGTTAAGGCAGATTTATCACTGGACACTATGGAGCGCTGACTACTTGACATATTCATTAAATTTGCCACATTGTTGCCGGCAAAGGAACGCCAGACAAAGCAGATGATGCTCATCATTTTGACACCTTAATGTGGTAATTAGGGTTTTTCCCCCACTGCCTTCGATGCCGCCGCAGATCCTTAAAAGCCGCTGATCGTGAGCAAATATTAACACAGATCGGATCGGGAGGATCGCAGATGGATGGGCAACGCCCTGGTCTGCTCCGGACTGCTCCGAACTGCTCCGACCCTTAACGGTTTACGGCGAATTGGCTTAAATTATTTAAAGATTACAACCTCCAATCGGGACACAGAAAGGAGCCGGAGGCGGGGATGCGGAAAAAGATCATCACCCGAACGATCTGTCTGCTTTCTGATCGTGAATCCTTTTTCGGGTGTGAAGATTATGACACAGCAGAAATCGCAGGCGGCGGAACCAAAACGAAACGAAACGAAGCGAAAGTCGCTGGCAGCAATTAATTTCAAATTTTTTTCCAACCTTATGGCAGCAGGGCAGCTGGATAGCTGGATATCTGGATATCTGGGTATCTGGGTATCTGGATAGCCGGGTCCCAAGGTGATCCAACGAAATTGCAGACAAATTAAGATAAATGAATTGTTTAATTGTTCCATGTGGCGCAGGATTTTGTGTGGTTTTGCGCCCTGCTAATTTGACTTGTAATGTGAAAAATGATGTAAGGGGTACGGTTCGAAGTGAATTTTTAAGTTTAATTGGCTTAGGGTGGGGAAAAGAGCTGAAATCATCAGTATTAATACGCAAACATTTATTTCGAGATCAATAACCCATGAATCTATCTGAATATATGGAAGGAAGTTCGGGTCAAAGTTCTTTGTATGACTACGAATATAAAGCTATTAGGAAGATTAGGACAGTTGAGCTGAAATTTAAAGACACGCCTCTGCAGATTCGACTTAAAAGACGTTAAGAAATGTGCAATAAATATTTTAAAAATCCTCCTTGGTAGCTCATGTGTTTGCATCCATAAAAATGCAATCAATTTAAGTGTTTTTACAATTCATAATGCTATTAGTTAGGCATTTACACCAGAAGATGCCAGAAGAATCATCAATCAAAATCCTGATGTCTAAATAATGCAACACCAAAGCTGAACCTTTTGCCAACCTTTGTGGTGGCCTATTGTGGCCGCTTTCTGGCTCAACGCCACAAAGGACTACCGCGCTAATTAATACCAAGCCGAGAGCCAGATCTCGATCCGTTCGTGCCACAACTCTTGGGCTTAAGCCACACACGGCTCACGGTCGCCATCTTCATCTCCAGTCCCATCCCCATCTCCACCTCCATCTAAGCTAAATAAAGTTATTAAGCCTTGAAGCCAAGAGGGAAATGTTGCAGTGCCAAAAAAAAAATAAAGGAGGAGCAGGAGAAAGAGTCGGGCTGAGAAGCGAAAGGCCCAAAACGCAGCATGTGTTAAAATTATATAGAGAGTGCGTGTGTGGACCGTGCGAGTGGACCCCCCTAATGGCGATGGACTCAACTGAACTGGACTCGGAGCGAGCTCTCCTCCCGAATCCTCCCGCCCCAGATCCCAGAGTTAATAAAAAACACATAATTGCGTATGTTTTTGGGTCTCTCGCCGGAGATCCGTACCATTCGTATGCCCGCCACATCCACATCCACATCCACGTCCACGTCCACGTCCACATCCATATCCACATCCCATCGGCCGATCAAGTGCGAAGTTCTGCGCAAACGCCAAGCGCCTGTGAAAATATGATTTTTGTTGCCATTTCGTGTTTTGCCACTTTGGAGGTCTTCATCATTTTTTCATCGTTGCTCTCGGTTATTGTTGCCGCTGCTGCATGTTGGATGTTGAATGTTGCTGGTTGCTGGTTGCTGGTTGCCGGTCGCCAGTTGCCAGTTGCCGTGTTTGTGTTGATCTTGGTCTTTGTGTTTCCATAAAACTGACCCCATGGGCAGTGAAATTAAGTTGATTTTTAATGCAGCCATGGTGGGTAGTCAAGCCAGGTGGGTCTCTGCCCGTCTTTCCTTCTTTCTTATTCCAGTTCCTGTCTCCCTCACTTGATTTACATCGATGCAATTCAAAAGTTATGCCTTGCAAGAAAACATATTTTGCTTTTAATTTTTGGATGTCGTTTTTCAGCGAAACAACATTCGTCAAAGATTATGTATCTGCGGAATTGTTTAATCTGATATTTTTGTTTGCTTTTACAACCCCATTTATATTCAATTTCTTATACTCCAAATCCTTAAGTCTCAATACATTTGTTTAAAAATACATCTTCCATTTCCTATTACCCGCTATAATAAAATTAATTACCCCGCCGTTGCCAATAACAACTAACCCAAAATACTTCCGTCCGCTCCTCTTACCAATCGCTCCCCACTCCGCCGAGCTCCTGCCCACGTTTCCTTCGAAGTCGCCATAATAAATTTCAACTTGTCTACACCTATTTTTACAAACATTTAAAAATTATTACACAGTCTTTTTCATTATGCCCGGGATGTGCGGACCCCATGATGCCCATTGCCCGGGCCTGATGACCTTAAATTAAATGTGCAGCACATGAATTATGTAAGCTGTTTAATAAAGTGATTCCATTTGCATGCAAGAGCCCCGCACGCATGCGCAGCGGGCAGTCCCCAGTCCAAGTCCCGATCTGGAAGTGGACCTCAAGCCGGACCCGACTTCAACAACTTACTCAGTGCACTGAAAGAAATCTAGTTGGTATTTTTTTTAAATAATCAAAACCCGTACGTCACCACCCCTTGTAGGAAATGTTGCTAAGTTTATAATTTCCAGACATAGATCGTGAAAACTATTTAGTATTCAATATAAGCTAATTTTGATTAGTTTAAGAGCTCATCTTATTTCTCACCGTGCAAGCTGGACCCTGGAGCTGGGTGTTTAAAGATGGAACTGCAGGATGAGGAGCCTGGGGATCTGGACTTCAAGCTGGAGTCTTGGACTCACTGAGCTGGAGTTCGCGCAGCGCGCGCTGATTGTCGCTTAATAAAAATGGTTATTGTGTTTTACTTTTTTTTTTGCGTCTCCTCCGCGTGGAGAAGGGGAATGCAGTTGGGGTGGAAGATCTCTTCAGATTGCCCAGTCGGCTATTTATGTGTGGCTTTTGTAAGAATTATTAATGTAAATCTTTCATAATTTTCATAAGCCGTGCGCGTGCTCGATGCTGAAAAATCAAGGAATAAGAATTAATCGAATGATTAAAGGCAATACGACCTGAAGATACCTTAAATGGACTTTAATATATACGAGTATATTTTATGTATTAGTTGTTTAGCATAAGTAAAGTTAATCAGAATCTACAGAATACATTTGAATCTCCCAGTATTTCAAAGCAAATCAGTTAAATATTGTCAGCGACACTGAGTTCACATTCCAAGTATATCCTATATCCCATGGGTATAATGAACCCAATAAATCCTTGTATGCCAAATTCATTTACGCTGACCTACGCTACCATCTGGCAACGCTGTGCGGCATCCTGTGCCGTAAGCTTAAAGCTACACCCGGTGAATCCCCAAAGCAGAAAGCTCCCAAAGCTCCGGCCCTAGTTCATTCCGACTTGGCTCCACCCACACAGGGCGTTCATTTTGTCGGGGAATCGCGGACATGCGCAGTGGAAGCCAGGGGGTTGGATGTGGATTGGATGCAGTCCGTTCGCCAGACGGCAAACAAAATGAAGTTACCAGAATGCCAGTGCAGCACATATATCGCAAGACGGCCACATGACAGCAGCAAATCAAAGTAAGCGGCAGCTATGGCCAAATGTTAAGTTTTTCCCCTCCAGCCTCCAATGGGAAGGCATCTGCAAATTCCACGGCCTCCGGCTTTTTTCCCTCATCGGGTTTTCGGCCAACTGTTGCTGCAACTTGTTGGATGACGAATGCAGTCGACGCTCAGCGCCACATCAACGTCATAAAGCCCAGCAACAATGGAGTCTTCGGCCGGCTGTCCATTCCGATCCCTCATCTGCCCATAGGTGCCCCCATATCATCTCCGTCCATCTCCATTCCGTTCGCCCAGCACTTCTTCTGGTTGGCTGGCAGTCTCTAAAAGCCAAGATGGCCGCTGCACCCAACGAGTGGAGTGCTATGCACTTGAACTTTCATTTTGATGATGATGATGACCGCAACGTCGACGAAAATGTGAATGGGCGCTGGACAGTCCAAGTCCGGCTAACCACCTTTCTTTCCAAAGGGCTGCAGTGAAACCTTGACTGAGATATGACATTGATTCACCGAATGTAATAGGGACACAGACGTTTATGGGAGAATCAAAGAAAGTATCTAAAATAATGCAAGATTAAAAAATAAAGTAAAATTCTATGATTCGTTTAAATCGACATTGCTAGCCACTTAGCATAATATTAGCTTTATATTAGAACATCTGCATAACGACCCTATATTACCTCGGATCCATCCCTGGAAATCTGAGCACTGTGTTTACACCAGCTCGTTGCGGAGTTGTGTGCGTGCTGTGGTTTGTAAACCACTTGAAACAATTTTTAATTGTAATTTGCGCAAGCTACGCCTTCCCGCCAACTCCCCAGGATCGTGGTTGCTAAACTTGACATGACCGCGCACCGAGACTGGGAGGCTGTGAGACTGGGGCGGAACCCCGGGATGGCAGGAGGGTGGGGGATTGCCCATACCCCCGGGAAAGGGGGACAGACTTCGGAAGCTCCGCTCGCATAGTTGAGAGCCAAAACATTGCTGGCATGCCAGTCGCGGCTGCGACGAGATGCTGCCAGGAATGTTCATAGAAAGGCGCTCCCGGTATGCAGACTTTGTGCGACGTCCTTCTCGCCCCTGGAGCACCGGTTAACCCACCCAGCCCCCGTGACCCCCGTGACCCCTAACCCTTGCTGTCGGGCGGCTTATGTAGGTGGGCCCGCGGATATCGACTGTTTCAATTTTGGGACGACAACGCGCAGCGTGCAATTAAAATTGAAAAATTTTCCCACACATCTGCAACCGAAAATTGTGAATAAAAAATAAAAATAAAAAAAAGGAAGGGAAGAGAAGAGACGGGTGAAAAAAAGGGGGAAAGACGAAGGCAGAGCGAGCCCTGCACTGATTTCTTTTTCATGTCAGGGCAATGCAAACTGTGTGCACTGATTGGAGGCCAGCGGAATTTTTCCCATACGAAGGAGCAGACCCGAAGCCCCCATCCCCATCCCCAAACCCTTTTTACCTTGTGCCACTTTGGCCCCAAGAATTCCACCAGATATGTTCGCAATGTCGCCCGATTTTGGGGGCAGGGGTTGTGCAGTTGCAGTTGCAGTTGCCGCAGAAGCTGCTCTCGAAATTACTTCGATTAATTTTCGCTTAATTTTTATTTTTATTTCTTACTCCGTCGAGGAGATATTTTTGGACGCGAAAATTTGCGTCATTTTGTCAGATTTTTGTCAGGATTTATGAACGCGCCATCGTTTCGAGTTAATTAAAACAAAAAATCGACCTCAATGGCGGCCAAGTGAAGCAAAAAGCAAGTAAGGCAAGACCGAAAATTAACTAAATTATGGTGGCTTGTTTTTCGGTAACCCTGGGCTACGTCATTATGTTGAATTTTTCATGGATTTTTCCTTTTTAATGAGCGCAAATTGTTTGGACCTTTGGCGAAGGCACACCTATCCAATCAATGGAAAAAATCTCGGCTGCTTTTCAGGGGGATTGGTCCTATTAGAGGCATTAGAAAATAATAATCTACATATTGTTTTTGCTGAACCCACAAAATAAACAAAGTAATTTTTAACAAAATGGAAATACTTGTTCCTTAGTGAAAACCAATTCAACATTAACTAATTTATATCCGTTTCTTTGGGTAGCAGAAGACAACCTTTAAACAAAAGCGCACCAAGTTCAGGGCGCAATCATGGCCACTTTCCATACAACGTGCATATGCTCATTAGACAAATTTCCCGATTTGAAAATTCAATCACAAAGCCACCCCTCGGCAGCAGGGGAATCCAGGGGAATCAACACTTGCCCTGGCCCAAATACTCATGTTAATATCTGTGAAATTGATCTGATTGTAATTTTAACATCATGCTTACACAAAACCTTCCACGTCTGAGCCTTAACCCCCAGCCTCGGATTCCTCGTTCCTGTGGAATCCCTTACGGTTCACTGAACAGCGGGAAAAACAATGATACTACCCTCTGGCCCTCAGCTGTCTCCGTCTGGTTGGTTAATCCTTTCGGTAATTTATGCGCCCTCATCCAAAAAAAGCTGCCACTTACCGAACTAATCATCATCAGGCTGATTCCGATTCCGATTCCAATTCCGAGACCAACTCCTGCTCCTGCTCCTGCTCCTGATCACGTCACGTGTCCTGCTCATTGGCAACATTGTTCTTGTTGTCGTCGTGGTTGTATTGTTTATTGTGACAATTCTTGTCAGCAGACCAAGCAAATGTCAACGGCACATTGATGGATGTTCCTCTCCTCCGGCAGAAGCGGCTGGGCCCGTTCCAAAGGCAGTTGAAGCCACCGCCAGGTGATGGTGATTCATGGCAATTGTATGCGGTAGATGTGATGGTCAAATGCCCGCTGCCGTTGTTTGTCTCCGCTTTTTTTCGCTTTTTATTTGTGGTTTCTTTGCGGTCTGAGTGCCTGCAAAATGGAGTGAGGGGTCAGCTGAATAAGAGATGCAGTGCTGGGAGCTGTTAACGGATCATTTTTAATGAGCTTTAGCATTAACATTGTGGCCAGGTAGAAGTAAAGGAATTTTTACGCAAGAGTTGCTAAAAACTACAAAGAAGTATTTACAACAAACATTTATATACTACGTAAATTTAATTTGCTACCTTGAAGTACAAGTCTATATATATTAAATATATTTATTTAAAAGATAGTCAATTAATGGATAGCTCTCAATCAAAAAATGAGCCTTATATGTGGCGCTGTTCCGCAATTGGCTTAATATGAGTTAATTTGACGGGCAATTTATGATCGTCAAGATCTAGGAGTTGCATTAGAAATGATTAGTGACCCCCATATATGGAATTCGTGCATGAGCTGCATTAAATTCCACTATGTTTTCGCTTAAATAGGCCGAACATATTGCACTCAGAAACAGCTGGCAACAAGTGGCATTCAGCTCGCCGAGAAGTTCGCTTTGAAGTGTAACAAGTAGCGAGTGAGAAGTCAAAGAGGGTTAAGTTCACAGGCACACACGGTCCAAATGAAAATAAAAGAAAAGCCGCCCGTCTAAACGACCCATATTTTGCGCTGCTTCCTGCTGTCCTTGTGTCCCCCAAAAAGCCCCACACTTAACCCCTTGAACTAACTAAGGAAGCAGACGCGAATCAATTGCCGCGCCCTTTGTTTTTCGCCGCCTCGAGTATGTAAATTAGCATATTTCAAAGGCCAGCAACAACAACAAAGGAACGAAATTGCAATAATTGGAGTCCTTGACAGGACAACAATGACATGGTGGAGGGGAGAGGGGCCAGGGGGCCAGAGGATGGCGACACTGCACCAGTTTCACTTTTGTTGTTAACCCTTTGATGTTCAGCAGAAGTGGCACTCGGTCGTGTGTCCTTGCCACAGCAACAAAAACACAAGGATGCTGCTTAATCACTCTTTAAAGGCCAGACAGGCAGTCAGGTGTCAAGTAGCCATCAGGGGTTAAGTATTCAATCTTTTAAATGTGCCAAGAAGCCCTCGATTCGACGGAATCTGCACTAGTTAAATCCCAGACAATTAGATCGTTTCAATATTTTGCTATCTCTATTTAAGTATGACAATGATTATGTGTTTGATGGTAATGCGCTAATTGAACCGCAAAGCGGGGATAACAGAGACATTCTCTCGCATGCGATAAATGCAACCAGAATGAGCAGCCCTGCCTCAATGTGTCCTGCGTGCTTGTTGGTGCTCGCATCCTTTGATGTATTTGTACTTTCGCCAGCCAGTCGCTGAGCCAGGACTCGCCAATTCACCCTCCGTTCGCCAACGGAAGGGCACGCGCACATTCCACATCCACCTCCCAGCGAAAGTCCCAGACCCAGTCCCAGTCCCAGTCCCAGTTCCAGTTCCCAGTCCACTCGGCGCAGCCCGTGGATCCGCAATTCCCAGGATAACACGCACAGGACAACGAGGCTGATGACGAGCACGATGCGAGGACAACGAGAACGAACGACGATGTCGATGGCGATGGCGATGGCGATAACAACGAAGCCAGCCTCCGTTTCAAATATTTCAATTTTAATTTGCATTTAGAGGCTGGCGAGCTCGGCTCTCGTCTCATAGTCGCGCGACTCGCTTTGCTGGCAGGACGTTCGTGTCCTGCGTCTTCCGTGCGATAAATAAATAAAATCCTCCCAAAGCAAACACAAATTAGATGAGTTTAAGTAGAAAATTCGAATCAAATCTATTGAAAATAACCCCCCACAATCAATGCTCAAAAAAAAATAATAGTTGAAACACGATTTGATGTGCACTTTTTACAAGTGACAACAAATTAGTAACCAATTCAAAACTCCAAATGTAATAATATAAAAATAAATTTAGTAAGAACAAAAAATACAAATTATAAATACAATTGTGTTTTTACCTAAAACGATCTCAAGTAGCAAAGTCTGCAAAATAGAATATTTAATATCACGAAAATATTAAAGACAATCCAGTTAGGCACACCACGTTGTCTGCAAATATTAAATTATATTTTATTTAATGCTTTTATATTCCTTGCTTAAAACTAAATCACTTGTCTAAGCAAAAAACCACAATAATGAAAAAACAACCTTAGCAAATCCTTTTCCAAGCATTGCACTTATCCTTTAAACTTCTCTAGATTGAAAAACCAATTAAATTAAACATTACGAAACAACAAGTTAAAACCTTCCCAAAAACCGCAAATCAAACCAAATCAAAGTAAAGAAACCACCCAGAAACTGAAGCAAACACCAAAAAAAACGAGGAAAAACTACAAGAATCCAAAACTTATTTTGCAGACCAATCGGACAAGCCCATTCTCCTCCTGGTGCCAGGCACAAAAAACGATTGTAAATGGGAAAAAATAAAAAATAACGACCGTAACAACAAACATTACGAGAAAACGATTTTCGCTAGTCCGCCAGTAGCCACGGAGTTGAGCTCAAAGTTGAAAGCCAGAGTAGATCGCAGAATAGTCGGTCTTTGGCCCCTGGCCAAGTGAAAAATTGAATTAATTTCAAGAAAGTCGCGGTGGTAAGCGGCAGGAAAAGCCACAAAGAACGATTTTAGTGAAATGAAAATTTGGAATAAAGTGCTCCTACACAGAAATAACTATGAAACCAAATAATGAAGTACTCAAGAAAACAAGTTTTTAAAAAGGGAAACTGTTTAGCATGTTTTTCATAAATTTCAAACTCAGTAACTCAGATAGTAACTCAGTACCACAGATATTTACCTTTATTGTTCCCAATTTGCTTTTTATATGTTTCAGAAACACAAAATCGACCACTTCTAAAGCAAACAAAAATGTGAAACAAAAGTTAAGTCGCATAAACTGTATATATATAAAAGTGAATGAAACATGTGAAAGAGCTGAGAAAAACAGTTTACTTCAGTTCAAATGAGCTCTACAAAATGTTTCCTGCTCCTTGGCCCCAGCAAACGAGTTCAAATGCCGCTGCAACGACCAAAACCACTGTGCCAAGTGATAAATTGATTAACGAAAATGCTGTGCAATTAAACATTTGGCCCCAATTGTATGAAAATTTATGCAAATCAAAGCCGAGCGATGACTGCGTGGCGAGCAACATCAAAAGGCCACGAGCAGCAGCCACTGCCGCAGCAACAGCCGCAGCAGCAGAAGCAGCAGCAAGAAGCAGGAAGCAGCAGCAGCAACCTGGTTGCCACAACGGCCGCAGCGGCCACATCGCGCCATTGCAATTTGCATTTAATTGTTGTGATTATCTTGGCCTGCTGCACACGCTGGTGAGTAGCATCTTTCCTAGCACCGAAACGAATCCATCAGCGTTCGCGAGCTTGTAGAGCAAAACTCGGAGCTGTAAAAAGCCTGTCGACATATTAACTCCCAGTCGGGCTCATTACGCCGTGTTACTTGTGTTACTTGTGGCGTGGCGGCCTGTTGGCGGGTTAATTAATTAAACGACAAGCGGCAACAGCGACAACAGATTAATCAATCGCCGCAGCGAGCCCGAGAAGCAGCTGTCAGCCGAAGGTGTTGGCATAATTAATATCGATCTAGTGATAGGCCAGCGAAATTAAGCCAACCTAATTGTGCCCGATTAACTCAAGATTGCTCGCGCTTGTGGGAATAACGAGCGTGTGTTTTCACCTTCATGCATGGATTATTGTTTTGTAATGGGTATTGTATTTTAATTGTGAGATGAAGAGCTGTTCAGCACCACAGGAAAGTGGTTTTCCCCTTTCTAAAATATCAGCCAAAATGTATGTTGTATGTGCGATACCACCGATTTCAATCATTTTAGGGCGATTATGTGGTGTTATCACAACTGAATTTATTATAAATACTAATCATTTGCTAGGATTAGTACCCACACAAGATGCATTGGTTAAGCTGGCGGCCATGCCACAAAAATGGCAACTTGCATGTTACACCATTCCAAACAACGACCGCCATTTTAGAAGGCCGCAGCTTGCCACAAATGAAATTGGCAACGGGAGCCCGTGGTCGCCAGCCTCATCGCCTCGTCGGCGGGTGAATGGAGCTGGGATCGGGATCGGGATCGAAATCGGAATCCCCTCCAACGTTCGCAGTGGCTGAACCACGGGGGCCTACACACAATTGAGCTGATTCCAACTGCAGGGTGGTCCACGGCACTCAAGCTCTATAATGCGCCTGGGTCGCTTGTCAATCCGAGTCTCCTGGCCAAGCTCTCGATTTTCCAAGTACGCAGTGAGGCGGAGCCGGGTGCATGCATCTGGATGCAGGGAGCAGGTAGCAGGGAGCAGGGAACTGGGATGGATGCTGGTTGTTGGTTGCATTACTGTGCCTTGCCTGACTGGTTGCCTCGCCTAGTAGTTGCAGCTTGTTAATCTCGTTACTCTCGTCGTTGTCGCACTCTTTCAAAGGGTACTTTATATAGGGTGATCTTACACCACAACTTAAAAATGAATTAGACCTTAGTAGAGAGTACTCGAATAAAAAGTTTAGTTCCAAGTGGGACTAATGGTTATTAAGCAATGTGTAAAACGTTTTATTATTTAATTACCCTCTATTGTTAAGCTCGTTGCCAATGGCTGATGTAAAATTGGTTCGCAAGGGTGTTACCGTCTTCGAATCCCAAATGGACTTCAGGCTTTTCGTGTTCCTTGGGGTTGTCAACATACTTTTTGCTCTGCTCGTTGAGACTGCAGCAGTGCAGCGATGTTGCAACTGAAGTGCAGCCTGCAATTCGCTGGCGATGTGGCTGCCTTCGCCATCCTTGTAGTTGCAACGTCATAATTGCAACGCATAATGAGGCGCGCACACACACCCACATCCAGTGCAGTGGTGAGCCACAATTTCGCCCGTTTGAAATGCAAATGAATTGGCGAAGTGCCACGCCTCCGGGTCGCCAGTGCTGCAGTTTGCAGCTTAATTGGGTGCACACACAACACACAACACACACCCACCGCACAGGTGAGGCAGCAGTGCAGCGGATTTCACACGTTCAAGGGCTCTTCAGGTGTTTTCTTCTCGCATCAGCACCTCCGGCTTGAAGTGCATTTATTTATGAGCCAAAAGCTGCCAATTTGCCATTCGCTTCCGCCAGCAGGCATAATACTGTGAGCAAATCAATGTGCTACATGATTACCCAGCTTTAGATTTAGTTTATCAAACAGCAATTAAGGGAATCTTGACGATTAATCAATCAATCTTTAAGCAAACGGTCAATGATACAATATCGAAATTAAATTATATTCAATGTTATCTTACGGAACCTTATGCTCCCTAGCTGAGCAATAACTTAAACAGGGATTCAAAAACATGCGATAATCGTATTTAATAGCCAAAATCATTCGAGGCATATGGAAATGAAATACTTTCATGCCGGATCACCCTGTACGGACGGATTGGATCAAAGACATTCCTAGCTGTGGCTGTGGTCGCCCGAATTCAATCCCCTTCCAGTCGCAACAAACTGTTCAGGAATGTCTCCACCAAAGTTATCTGCCCCGTCTGAAATGCTTCAATCTCCGGCTATCCGTCTGTATTCATCTATCTCTGTGTGGGAAACATTGTTTTGCCTAACTGGCTTAGGCTAGCCGAATAACAAAGATTGTATATACTTGTATAGTTCGCCGAAGGCATAAGCCGAAAGCGGCAGAAATCCTTGATTTATGCATGGGCTACCGTTTGACAGACCGGGCAAAAATATACAACATATATATATAAATATATACACAAGTATAGCAGAAAAAACAGGGGAAAAAGTCTGGCTGTGGCGGCGCCTATTAAAGCCTCAATCTTTTTATGGCATTTCAATAGAACTCGAGAATCATCGAGCCATCGAGCGTGAGAAAGGACTGCAGCGGTTATGAAAATCGAAATTAAATTTAGAGCTGGCCAGTTGCCGGCTTTTATCTTGGCCCCAACACTCTACGTGGCTGATAAGCAAACGTCTTCGCTCCTTTTCGAGGCAACAACGATCGATAAATTTTATAAGCGAATCAATTGCATTGCTATCGCATCGCGTGAAATACGCAAACGAGGAATCTGGGAACTGAAATGGCCCGAAATCATGACTCAGAGTCCTGAAACTGGCGATTCAGGCCCATTTAGTGCACAGAAATTATTTGAAACGTGGTTCAAAATATTATCTCTTAGGTACTTGGGCCTATTTTATATTTATATCTCCATAATATTTACTTAAATACTATGTTTTTAAGAACGATTTTATCTCAGCTTATGAATCTCAGTAAAAAATACAGCAAAAATTACTTAGATAAGTATCCATTGAAAGCATACTTACTACTTTACACACTACTTTATTTAGTTGCAGTCATGATCCGACATTTATTTTTCAAGTGTACTGCTCATTCTCTCCTTGCGTTCGCTTATCAGTTTTATTGAAGTCGGCAAATGGCATCGGCAATGGTAACTAAAAGCCATATGCTTTATAAAGCTGTTAACAAAATGTGCATCAGTTTAAATTCTTTATCTGGCGAGATGTCTGGCCCGCATTGCGTATTCGCATTCGTATCGCAGAAACGTCAGCCAATTAAAATGCATTTTGCCCAAGAAGTCGTTCCGGTTCTTTTATCCTCGTTTCTCCAGCTCGATATATCTTTTACTCTTTTAAATCGCAGCTTTGTTGCTTCGATTGGTAAACAATGATACGGCGTGTTGGCGAAATGGCATTTCTGTCTTGAGATGCTTTTTATTAGATTCTAACTTTGTTTGCTTGCAATTAAGATATTTTTATGTATGTGAAATTTAATAGCTCGCCAGTTAAAAGTTAATGGGCCTTAAATCCTACATATAACGCTATTATTACAGGAAATGTAGTTTTAAAATTGTGATAATACTTGCAACAGAAATTCGAAGCTCTAGATTTGAGCCAAATGGTCGGTGTTGCACTAATTTCATATGCAAAATTCAGCATTTAAAATGACAAATTTCGTAAATTATTTGAACCTGCTGTGCGGATCTGGCCATCTGGTGATCTGCTGGCTAAATCAACGACTGCAGTTACGCCGGAACGCGAGTGGCATACAAATGAGGCGCAATGCCGATGGGGATCTCTAAATCTTGGCTCTTTGCAACAAAGAGACGTGTGTGAAAATGGCACGTTTATACATTTGAGGCATTTTTGTTCGTTTTTCCTACACGCGACGTGCCACAATTAACCCCGCGAGCAAGAGGCAGCAGAGAGTGAGTCTGGGCATTAAGAAAATATATATTTACCAACGATTTTAAGCTGCAGACGCCAGACGCACATCACGTATACGCCCGGTATTCCTCGCTGCGTGTCGTAGATCAACGCGATTTCGACGCGATTCAACAGCGATGCAAGTCGCGATGTGGCAACAACTTTACCCCAACATCAGCTGAAGTTAGACCTATAGCTAAACTCAGATGAAGTTGTTCAACGTCAACTGGCACTCACTCACACACTACAGCTGGAAAAAAATCGAAAAAAAACTCGTATCTGTATCTCTGGCCCAAGATCTGAACACCTCGGCTTGGCTTAACTCAACTTGGCTGACCTTGAACGCTACGGCCCGATCTTAAATGGGTTCAGTCGGGAGCGAAATGGTTAACCCGCCTTATGTACATGGGAAATAGTGGGGCTTTAACGTCAGCACATTAGAATCACAAGTAAATAAACTCAGCTAACACAGTTTTACCTTTCCACCCCAACCAAATATTTTTCGTAGTGTAGCTTTGTTGGTTTCCGTTTCGAATTTCACAATATGTCAAAATAATTTATAGATTTCCTAAGTACTCAAGATTAGCCAGTTCTTTCGGGTTCAGAATCGGTTGATCTAGTTTACCATTATTTTTTCGGCTGCTGAGCCGAGTGATTCATCGCCCAGCAATTTGCCAACAAGATTTACGACAAACTTGGTAACAAAAATTATATTTAGCTACTGTCTGGAACCCGCCACGCTGTGAATAACTCGATTAAATCTCAGCTGAAAAAAAGCAAATTTAATTTCACATCTAGAGAAACGCAAACAAAACGAAATTTAATTAGTTTAGTCTTGTTTTTGGGGTCTCTTCTGCGGTTTGTGCCAGCCACTCAAGGTTAATTACGGTTTTCGAATTGTTGGGTTCACTTTTTCGGGGCATTTATTGCCAACTGCGGTTGGTAGCTGTAATCAAAATTTAATTGGATTTAAAGTTCTGAGAGCAAAGTCAAGCGGTGCTAATCAACATTTTTCCCATCGTTTGATTTAGACTCCTTCCTAATTCCATCCCGTATTTTGTTGCAGGCTCTATGGCTTGCCGGATGGCCGTGCCACCTGCCGTTCAGTGCCTGGATTGACCAAGGATCAAGTGGAGCTCTGCTACAAGGCCAGTGATGTGACGGCGGCAGCTCTCGAAGGACTCGACATGGCCATACGGGAATGCCAAATTCAGGTGGGAAATCAGCAATGCGAATTTTGATCGCCTACGAGAATGTGATAATCAAACTTTTACAGAGAAATGTACTCTCCAGAAATCACTAGAGATTTTTAGTTGCCTCTATGATTTTGTAGCAGCGATGTGTAGTAGTGAAAGTTGGAGAAGCAACCATGTAGTAATGAGAGATAGTTTGATAGCACATTTTCCCTATATCTAAATGAACTCCTTACCAGTTGAGTACCATTAAAATTCCCCTACTTTGCCTGCATTCACCCCACAGTTTCAATGGCATCGGTGGAACTGTTCGTCGCTGAGCACAAAGAGCCGCAATCCGCATGCCTCCAGTTTGCTGAAGAAAGGTGAGTTGGCCGAGAGTTTCCCAGGTTCAGGTTGCCGCCGAGGTAGCCGTGGCCCAAAGCCATTAAGCTGACACTAAAATGTGCAGTAAGCGTGGCTCAGCTTTCACGCAAACAAAATCGCTTTATGACCATCGCTTTAGGCCCAAGTCGCCAACTAAAGTCCGCCAACTGCTCAGATTGTCAACGAGTTTTGCGGTTCGGAAAATACAGGGCTGTGCATTCGGCGGGGGACGGATGGGGGGGAAAACATAGCCGGCCCACACGCAAACCGCTAGGAAAAGAGTCTAATTAAAATGGCCCATAGCGGAGACGTTTGGTCAAGCAGACAGACAATGTCCGAAGCTATTAACCGTCGCATTATTAGACACGACATGGCGAAAAGCCACAGCAGCAAAAAAAAGCCCAGCTTCTAATGCCTTCCACTCGGAAAATGTTTTCCTAGAAACTAAATAGCATTTTAATTTTTGGAAAAATACTTAAAAGTGTGTGTTAGTTTGTGTTTTAGTTGTGGCATCTGCAAGTTTATGGAATGCAAGTCTGAAAAGCGATCATCTTCACTACCTAATCGTATCTTTTGCAGAGATATTAAACATCCATATAACATTTTCATAAATAGGTACTTTGAATTACACGTTTTTCTTTCCGTGCACTACTCCCAACCGGACAAGATCAAATTTCTATGCCGCCGAGTAAGAGTGTCGAGTGGTCCTCGTTCTGAGGAGCGGGACCCACCGTTTTGTCACAGCCCGGTGCATCGCATCGCGAAAACGGCGGCTATGCGAACTTTGACTTTGATATCTTAATCTGTCCGCGGGGCATTGTGTTACCCAATCCGCTGTTGGGAAACCCACGCGACGTGTGCCTCATGACGGATAGATCGCACACTCACTAGCCCATCTAAATACAACAAAGGGGAGCCGCATTCTAAGCCCCTTTTGTTGACCGGGCCAACAAGTAGCGGTAACTCTGATCACAGGCGCCGATCTCAGGTTCTCATCTCCAGCCGGCCAAAGCCTCCTATTATCGCGTTGACTACTGTTATGAGTCATGTAATAAATGGGATACTAACTACCAATTAGTTGCTTATGGTTCGTAAGCAAATCATGGGAATGGAAATCATGTAGATAAATCCTTGATCCTTAAAACCTTAAACTACAACCCTAAAATCGGTATGCAACTCATTAAAATGTAAGCGCAGTTCAGGGACATAAATTCGTACTCAATTGCCCACTAATTTGGCCAAACACTTGAGCTGTCCTATGGGAATAAGCCCACTTCTTCGAGCAGAATGCTTCATTAGTTAAATTATGCATCATACGATTGCTGTAAAAATGCCAAAAAGGGGGAAAGGAAGGGGCCTTGGAGCAGGGTCCAAAGAAAACACAATGGAAATGGCCAAAATGGCCAAAATGGCGGCACGGCACTGCAATCCAGATGCAAACGATATATAGCCGGAGATGTTCGGGAGATTTCTCACAAATTTCAATGCGACAGGCGACAACAACGACAACAGAAGCTGAAAAGCTAAAAAGCTAAAGAGCCAAAGAGCTAAAGAGCTAAAAGGGAAAGGCCAGGGGCCTCATCTCGTTTTCGTCTTTCGTACGGCGTAATTTATTTGCATTCATCGTATAAATTATATTGTAAGCAAACCACTTCATTCAATTTCAATTTAAAAAATTGTTATCTCCGTTGACGGATGCTGCCGCATCCCCTGACAACAAACAGCCCAGACAAACGAATGCTTTTTGGAGAGCAGAGGACAGGACAGGACAGTCCTGGGAATGGACATGGAAACGGGCTGTGGGATATGGTCTGTGGGACATGGGATATGGGATGTGGATCTGGTCGCGGATGTGGATGCTTGAGCTTGTGTCCCAACATTGTCATTGTCATGCCACTGACGTGATTATCAGCACGTTACCGCTTCCTAATCTGACTAAATTCCGTGGAGCCGAAAAAGCTACCGCTTTTGGTAATTAAACGTGTCTTACTATTTTAATCAGAATCAAAATCCGAAAGTAAATTCTTTGTTTTAAGCAATGAGAGTAGTGTGGCGGCGTGGAAAATGAATGTATCTGGGACCAAATCATTCCATTACACAAAATGTGCATATTATTTGCATTCGGGGGCATGACGCCGATTGAGGCAAATACCAAACCAGCGGCTTGAAGCTAACAACATTGCCGAAAAGACAATGCCGAACCATAAATCTCCAAATGCATGCCACACCAGCAGCAGCAGCAGCACTTCCAAGTAACTCTCGACTAGCCTTCAGCCAATATGGTAAACCCAAGCTTATGTCACTGACATGTCTGAGGATCGTCCGTCTGTCCGTCCGTCCGTCCGTCCGTCTGTCCGTCCGTATGTCCGTATGTCCGTCCGTCCGTCCGCCGGTCAGTCCACTGTCCGTTTGTCAACCCGGTCCGTTCGTGCGTCCATTAAATAAGGAAGGAACTGCACATAACGAGAGTCAATATTGACAGGCCAACAGCAACGCGTGCAACGATCGCGGCCAGCGAAGACGACTTATAAGGGCAGAAAGGCAGCCACAAAGTCAGGGATTCATTCGATGGACGTCGGACAGTGGACAGTGGACACTGGACGGTGGACAGCGCAGCATGGACAGTGGACGGCGAACGGTGGACATGGAACCTCAACGATGGGGCGACCAAGTGAAACGAAACAAATCAAGTCGCCCGGTCGCCGAGTCGCACAATGACTGACAATCGAAACGGCGCACGGACAGGTCAACTATTTTGCATACATCTACTATAACTTATGGAGCTCGTCGAGCGTCGATCGTCGCAACGTCGTCGTTGCAGATCGCTGATCTTGGATTGGGTTGCTGCTGCTGCTGCTGCTGCTGCCGCTGCTACCATGCATTATTGTCAATCAAGTGGAGCAGTGGCGGGGTGGAGCCCCTACGAGAGGCTGCACCACAAAAGTAGTAAAAGGATTGCCTACACTTAAAGAGGAGGAGGCGGTTAAAACAAAGAATCACTTTTTAAAATATGCTTTGTTGTAATTAGTACATTACAACTAACTTAAGTTCCTTCTTTGTAAATGCCTAATCTTTTACAAACCTCTTATGATACTCTCGAAATTCAGCGCAAATTGATTGATATTTTCATAGGACACACTCGTATTTCTTAGTGTGTGACATAAGGTCGACCTTTATGTGAGGACCTCTTTCTCGCTCCAGCTCCGGGTCCTCTTGGGCTTCTCTGGACTTGTGACAACAAGCGAGCGACGTATGTCGCAAACAATTACTTGGGATTGCGACACACGGGAAGAAGGAGACAGGGAACGGGTCGGGAGCTGCAGACTCTGGCGGAGATCGAGACAGGTCGCCAGGCCAAGTCCGCCAGCCTGCTGATCCCGGGCTTGTGGCCAATTTATGCGCAAGGCGGTGAGAGATCGCCAGATCGGCAGATCGAGAGACCCCAAGGCATTGTCAAATGTAACTGTTGCCAATGATGTGATTTGGATTTGCAAATGGCCCGGGAGGGGACAACTCGGCCAGACAAACAAAGCGTGCATAAATCAAGTCCGCGATCGCTGATCAGCGATCAGCGATCATTGATCAGCAATCGGCGATCGGCGATCGACGAGCGGCGAACGGGGAACGGAGCGATCAGTGATCAGCGAAAAGCGGGAGTTGGGGCTACTGTTCGCTGATGCCTTGATTGATGGCGTCTTAATCGTCAATCAAATGCGCGCTACACACACAATTTTCCATTGCACTTGCACTGCAATCGATCGCCGGAGCCCCGATCTGTACGACAACTTGTCACAACATTGACATTTGCATTCGTGCGCATCCTGAGTGACGGACTGGCCAGCTTGACTGGCTGACTGATTGCTTGACAGGAGCTGGAGGGGATCCCCACCCGGATCCGCGAACCCAGAATGATGCAAGCCTGTCACGCTGACATATGTACTCGTACTCTCTCTCTCCGTGTGTCTCCCTCTCGCTCTGACTCAATTCGGCATTATGCAAAGTGGCGCTGGCCATTTGCATGTCAATCGATTGACAAATGTTGCCAACTTTGGGCCACTCACGGCCATGTCGACCGTGATTAACGTCAGCTTTTTTGACAGCCATTTGACAGCTGTCAGCGCTGCATAAGGCATTTCAAAAAATGCACTTGAACAATTTTCAGGGGTTTCCTTACCAAATATTTATGATATATAGCATGCCCTTATTACAGATAGGTATTAGGTATTAAGATATTCAAACTGTATTTCAATGGGTAAGCTTGAAAAGCCTCGTGATCGTGATTTTTGCCAGCTGCTGCCAATTTTCTGGGCTCTAACACTTGGGTGTTTTTCGCCCAGTGCATACCAGCCTTGGGTGGGTGTGGACTGCATCATTAAAAGTGGTCTTGCCACAGTCTCCTCGCTTTGGGCCGTTGTCAAAGCTGAAATGCCGCTGAATTCCCAGGGCGGCGACTGCCTCGCATGCAGCGTTAAAAATAACACCGCATAAATTGCAGTAGTGGCCAATGATTCCCAGGGGCAGGACCTGCTCGCAGTCCAGTCATTTCGATACCACTCCGAAGATGCACCCCCTGCTCCTCATCGCACTGCTGCTTTCCGTTTCAGGCTACCGGGAAAGTGCGTTCGCCTTTGCCATCTCGGCTGCCGGGGTGGCCCACAGCGTGGCCCGCGCCTGCAGCCAAGGTCGTTTGATGTCCTGCGGCTGCGACCCCACCATCAATCGCAAGACGCTGAACAAGAACCTGCGCCAGTCCCTGGACAAGGAGAAGAAGCAGTTTCTGCAGTACTTGGAGACCAACCAGATTCTAACGCCCGAGGAGGAGAAGAAGTACGAGCGCTCCAAGATCGCCAGCCGCTGGAAGTGGGGCGGCTGCTCCCACAACATGGACTTTGGGGTCGAGTACTCCAAGCTGTTCCTCGACTGCCGCGAGAAGGCCGGCGACATTCAGTCGAAGATCAATCTGCACAACAATCACGCCGGCCGGATAGTGAGTTCAGCTGTTCATGTTGGAAACTAAGTAGATGACTTTACTTTATTATTTCCCCCCAATATAATACTTACTCTATCTTCAATTGACGGGCTTAGTAACACAAACATTTGCTGGCAACCTTTCCAGGCCGTCTCCAACAACATGGAGTTCCGGTGCAAGTGCCATGGAATGTCCGGCAGCTGCCAGCTGAAGACCTGCTGGAAGTCCGCCCCCGACTTCCACATCGTGGGCAAGGTGCTGAAGCACCAGTTCCGCAAGGCCATCCTCGTGGATCAGTCGAATCTGGGCAACGGGGAGCCCGTGGTCGTTTTGAAACGGGCGCGCAATAAGAAGTCGAACGGAGGCAGTGGCTCCGGCTCCACGTCCCCCGATCTGGACAGCGCGGATGCATCTGGTGGCCACGACGATGGCGGGACTGGTGACTCCGAGACGCGGCGCCATGACGAACTCGGCGTGGAGCGCGGCACGCGGCAGCCGAGCGCGGATAAAAATGCGGCAAGAATGGCCCGAAAACTGGAGACATCGCTCTTCTACTATCAGCGATCGCCCAACTTTTGTGAGCGGGATCTGGGTGCTGATATACAGGGTAAGTCAATGTTGGTACTACATTGTTCTATTTATTTTGCGCTTGTTGTGCATCTTATCAGTTGAAAGTCCATTACTTAATAAGCTAATTTACTATTTTGTCGTTGAGAAATTCGGTGCAACTAATTAAAAATGATTTACCGACACGATCCGGGCGATAAATTTGATTTGCCTCTAATAAATAAATCACAAATGCAAATGAACAAGGCAGCAACCGCAAAAATGTTTTCTTTTTTGCATTTAAACGGGCTTCCAAACCTGCCACATAATTCACGAAAAAAATGCGACAACGATGCATGCGCACAGCAGCTCAGTTTAGCTTAGCTCACTTGGGATCGGATCGGATCGGATTGGATTGGATCGGATCAGCTCAACTCAGCTTGGATTGTATAAGGCAGTGGCGAGGGCTGGAAATTTGGGAGGGGTTCTTATTTTATTTTCTTGAAAAAACGATTTTTTAAGTGTTCTGAACCGCATGAGGTGCCTATTTGTACTGGCCCAAAAAAGACATTGGGGCACCTGTAGCCCCTCGCTTGCCCCCTTGATTGTACTCTGGCTTGGGGGATCGGTCGAAGCTGCGGCACGTTCATATCGAAATCGACGTCTAACTGCCACTTGCGATTTTCGTTAGCCATTTTGCCGTTGACACATTTGCAAATTATCAAGCGTCGCTGCTGCCCCGCCAACTGCCAGCAGCTTAAAAGTGTTAATTACGACGCAAATTTATAATTAATCGCCGGCTGAGCCCGGCAGCTCCAGCTCCAACTGCAGCGAACTGGGGAGCAGTTTGATTCATGTGCCCGTGTCCGGTGTCCGGAGTCGTGTCTATTCAAATGATGGCAATTAACGCTGGCAATTATCGTCGGACGAACGACCAACAATTATGATACTTTGTTTGTGCTTTAGTTTAATAGTTTATTTATGGTCTTTTAATTGCTGGTGCTCCAGTGGGAGGGATTAACTGCCAGTTGGCGGTGATTGCATTTGATGGGAACACTTGATCGAATCCTACACCACACATAGTAATAAAAACATGTCTCTAAGGAAGAAAAGATAACTAATCATGGCCAATTTCTGCACAGGCACCGTGGGACGCAGGTGCAACCGGAACACCACGACCAGCGACGGATGCACCTCCCTCTGCTGTGGGCGTGGCCACAGCCAAGTCATCCAGCGGAGGGCGGAGCGGTGTCACTGTAAATTTCAATGGTGCTGTAATGTGGAGTGCGAGGAGTGCCACGTGGAGGAGTGGATTAGCATATGCAATTAAGGACAATGGACGCGGGACGCAGGACGACGGTGCGATGGAGCGATGGAGCCTCAGCCACATGCATAAGAAAAGACTTTTCTTCATTCTAACAGAACTTAACACGCAAAGAAATCAGTATTACAGAACAAAACATAACGTACGCCATAGGGCAGACATCAATAAACAACGTGTGTAAATGCAATGCCTAGTTTAGCAATCTCCAGCCATTTGGAATACGTATAAATATATTTTGTAAATACGAACAATAAGATGCATAATTAGTCTGTCAATCAGCTGACTTTCACTCGCATTGCCTTTCCCTTGCATTTCCTTTCTTTCACCTGGCGTTCTGGCCACCTGTGTCGCCGCTTTTCACTTGCACGTGAATGTCGCCGCCGCTAATTGAATTAGCCAGCTAAATAGTTGTCCAAGGTGTGCACCCAGGTACTGCCCATTGCATGGCTTCCTTCCTTGCCAGTGAAAAGCCGCCGATTGCATTGGCCCATCATTTAGTTGGCTTACGGCAGCGGTACGTGCTGCATGCGTGCGGTCGGTTTGAAATTCACACAAGTACTTCCTTGAAATCAAAGACAAACAGCTGTAGGATAAGAGTGCCAGTCTGCAGCAGCAAAGGTGTGTCCTCAAGGATTAAGTGCTGGGAGCCCTGTGAAGTGGATATAAACCTACTACACCCTACAACCCCTTGAACCAAAGTGGCCGCCTCAAAAGATAAACCCAGGAAGGATTAATTACCAAGGACTAATTACCTGTTCCATTTCCATTTGAATGATTTAGATCATTCTCAAAATCTTCGTATATTGTAATTTATTATTTGAAAATTCTATATTATTTTACTAGGAGTCCTTTAAGTATTTGGTGCTTACAAAGCACCACAATATCTAGTAATAACCTTTCCTAACTATCCCTACTTCAAGTGAAACGAGGCAATGTAACTACGTGTTATTGGAACCAAAGATTAAAATGAAACCCCTAGAATGCCCCCACTTAGTATTATGCAAAATGCAACAATGAACCCAACATAATGCGATTTGCATAAATGAAAGTTGACCAAGAAACCCCGCGAAGACCTCATTACCAAGTTTAACCCAAATGTTCTTCGAATATTCAGAATAAGCATCTGAGTCAGGATGTATTTGCCGTACCCGCAATTGCCCGATCCCACGGATAAATTCGAGATCTACGAGGAGATAGCCCAAGGAGTCAATGCGAAAGTGTTTCGGGCCAAGGAGCTCGACAATGATCGGATCGTCGCCCTGAAGATTCAGCACTACGATGAGGAGCACCAGGTGTCCATCGAGGAGGAGTATCGCACTCTGCGGGACTACTGCGACCATCCCAATCTTCCCGAGTTCTATGGTGTCTACAAGCTGTCCAAGCCGAACGGACCTGATGAGATCTGGTTCGTCATGGAGGTGAGTCCATATCGGTCCAAAAATATGGGTTATATTTTATAAAATTTTTTCGAAAATGGAAATCATATTTTTTGCATTTGTTTAACCCATTTGCATGTTTTAGTACTGCGCTGGAGGAACAGCAGTGGACATGGTTAACAAGCTTTTGAAGCTGGATCGTCGAATGCGAGAGGAGCACATCGCCTACATCATCCGGGAGACCTGCCGTGCGGCCATCGAGTTGAACCGTAATCATGTCCTGCACCGGGACATTCGAGGAGATAACATCCTGTTGACCAAAAATGGACGCGTCAAGCTTTGCGACTTTGGCTTATCCCGTCAGGTGGATTCCACGCTGGGAAAGAGGGGCACCTGCATTGGGTCTCCCTGCTGGATGGCACCCGAAGTGGTGTCCGCCATGGAATCCCGCGAACCAGACATCACCGTTCGCGCCGATGTCTGGGCCCTGGGTATCACCACCATCGAGTTGGCCGATGGAAAGCCACCCTTCGCTGACATGCATCCCACTAGGGCCATGTTCCAGATTATTCGCAATCCACCGCCGACATTGATGCGACCCACCAATTGGTCGCAGCAGATTAATGATTTCATATCCGAGAGTCTGGAGAAAAATGCCGAGAATCGCCCCATGATGGTTGAGATGGTGGAGCATCCATTCCTCACGGAGCTCATTGAAAACGAGGACGAGATGCGTTCGGACATCGCGGAAATGCTGGAACTCTCCAGGGACGTAAAGTCCTTGTACAAGGAGCCGGAATTATTCGTGGACCGCGGCTACGTGAAGAGGTTCGACGAGAAGCCGGAGAGGATGTACCCGGAGGACTTGGCTGCCTTGGAAAATCCCGTGGATGAGAACATAATCGAGTCACTGCGTCATCGCATTTTGATGGGCGAATCCTACAGTTTCATTGGCGATATCCTCTTATCCTTGAATTCCAACGAAATCAAGCAGGAATTCCCGCCAGAGGTAAGTGTAAAGCGGCTGAAAACTACATTGAAATACGATTCAACTACCTTTTCTGCAGTTCCATGCCAAGTATCGCTTCAAGTCGCGTTCGGAGAACCAGCCGCATATTTTCTCGGTGGCCGACATCGCCTACCAGGATATGCTGCACCACAAGGAGCCGCAGCACATTGTGCTCTCCGGAGAGAGCTACTCCGGCAAGTCCACGAATGCCCGGCTGCTGATCAAGCACCTGTGCTACCTGGGCGACGGAAACCGAGGGGCCACCGGACGCGTGGAGAGCTCCATCAAGGCCATCCTGATGCTGGTGAATGCTGGCACTCCGGTGAACAACGACTCCACCAGATGTGTTCTACAATACTGCTTGACCTTCGGGAAGACCGGCAAGATGAGTGGGGCCGTTTTCAATATGTATATGCTGGAGAAACTGCGAGTGGCCACTACGGATGGAACCCAGCACAACTTCCACATCTTCTACTACTTCTACGACTTTATCAATCAGCAGAATCAGCTCAAGGACTACAATCTGAAGGCCGATCGCAATTATCGTTATCTGCGAGTACCGCCAGAAGTTCCGCCATCGAAACTCAAGTATCGTCGCGATGATCCCGAGGGCAATGTGGAGAAGTACAGGGAGTTCGAGACCATCCTGCAGGACATTGACTTCAATCACAAGCAACTGGAGACCGTTCGCAAAGTCCTGGCGGCCATTTTGAACATTGGCAACATCCGTTTCCGGCAGAACGGAAAGTTTGCGGAGGTGGAGAACACGGACATTGTGTCCCGGATCGCGGAGCTGCTCCGTGTGGATGAGAAAAAGTTCATGTGGTCGCTGACCAACTTCATCATGGTCAAAGGCGGCATCGCCGAGAGGCGACAGTATACCACTGAAGAAGCCAGGGATGCACGCGATGCGGTGGCCAGCACACTCTACTCTCGATTGGTGGACTTCATCATCAACAGGATCAACATGAACATGTCCTTCCCACGGGCTGTGTTGTAAGTAATACGTATATGAAGTTGCACCTTCATAAGCTAAGCGGTGTTATTTAAATCATTTTTCCAGCGGCGACTCAAATGCCATCATTGTCCACGACATGTTTGGCTTTGAGTGCTTCAATCGGAATGGTCTCGAGCAGCTGATGATCAACACTCTAAACGAGCAAATGCAATATCACTACAATCAGCGCATTTTTATCAGCGAAATGCTGGAAATGGAGGCTGAAGACATTGACACCATCAACTTGAATTTCTATGACAACAAGACAGCCCTGGATAATCTGCTAACCAAGCCGGATGGCTTGTTCTACATCATTGACGACGCCTCACGCTCCTGCCAAGATCAGGATTTAATCATGGGTATACTACCAATACTGGCGCCTCTTTGTATCTATGATTTGACTACCTTCCATCTGCAGATCGCGTTTCCGAGAAGCACAGCCAGTTTGTGAAGAAGCACACTGCCACTGAAATATCCGTGGCCCATTACACGGGACGCATCATCTATGATACGCGCGCCTTCACCGACATCAACCGCGACTTTGTGCCGCCGGAAATGATCGAGACCTTCCGCTCCTCGCTGGATGAGAGCATCATGCTCATGTTCACCAACCAGCTGACCAAGGCTGGCAATCTCACGATGCCATTCGAGGCAGTGCAGCATAAGGACGAAACCGAACGGAAGTCATACGTAAGTTTCAATTTATAAATGTATCACCATCATTTTTTAGTGTAACTAACTCCTCTTCTATTTTCAATATCTGGGTAAACTATGCCTTCCAGGCCTTGAATACCCTAAGTGCCGGGTGCATCTCCCAGGTGAACAACCTCCGTACCCTGGCGGCCAACTTCCGCTTCACCTGCCTGACCCTGCTCAAAATGCTTAGCCAGAATGCCAATCTCGGCGTGCACTTCGTCCGCTGCATCCGCGCTGATCTGGAGTACAAGCCCAGATCCTTCCACTCGGACGTCGTCCAGCAACAGATGAAGGCCTTGGGAGTTCTGGACACTGTTATTGCTCGTCAGAAAGGATTTAGCTCACGGCTGCCGTTCGAGGAGTTCCTAAGGCGGTGGGTAATCGCTGCCATTCCATTGATTTCATGAATTTCCCAGTAAGCTGCTGAAGATTGCTAAATATATATTTTTTATATTTTGATTAGATACCAATTCCTTGCCTTTGACTTTGATGAGCCCGTGGAGATGACCAAGGACAACTGTCGTCTACTATTTTTACGCCTCAAGATGGAAGGCTGGGTCCTGGGCAAGACCAAGGTATTCTTGCGCTACTATAACGATGAGTTCTTGGCCAGGTGAGCTACCGGTTCATACACTCTGAGAAAAGTTAGTACTATCCATTGCTTTCAGATTGTATGAGCTGCAGGTGAAGAAGGTCATCAAAGTGCAGTCCATGATGCGAGCTTTGTTAGCCAGAAAACGAGTCAAGGGCGGCAAAGTGTTCAAATGTAAGATACACATATGTAATACTTAGACAGTACAAGGCATGAAAACTAATTTTAAATTCCCTACTAGTGGGCAAAAAGGGAGCGGAGCATCATGATGTCGCCGCGTCCAAAATACAAAAAGGTAAAAAAACGCAGGTGGATAGGCTAAGAGAGTACGACGAGGAGCATATCGACATAAGCGAGACGCCCTCGGAGGCGGAGGAGATGTTCCTCGAGGCCAGAATGGACGAGGCTCTGGCAGCGGTGCGAATAGCCAAAATCGAGCAGGCCTCCACCGAGGAATAGGCCCCTACTATATACCATTTATACACACTATATCACTATATCGATCGATACTACTCGTAATACAACTACCAATAAAATGTAGAAAACGCAAACAACCGGCAATCATCTAGTCTAGGGTCTCGGCGAACCACTTAAGCCGCTTAGTGGTGTCCAATGTGGATCCCACCCCGCTGGGCGGTTGTGTTCTCCATCTGATGCAACCAATCGGCTTATAGCTGTCTGAGACATAACACTTAACATCGACGGCCCCTGCGAAAGGAGATGAATTATAAGTGCTGCGTAGAAAAGAAATGAAAATTTAATTAAATTAAGGTGACTTCCCTCTCATTCACCTCCGTCCACCAGCGCGTCCGCTTTTCAAATGGGTTACTCTAACGGCCCTCCTCCGTTTCCATTTTCCCACAGCCTTCAGGGGATTCCGCGACCGCGTCCGCCTTCCTCCGCTGGTCAACGAGAAGTCCGGCCAACTGAACGAGAACACCGCCGACTTCATCCGCCCGTTTGCCAAGAAGTGGCGCGAGAAGTCCATCTTCCAGGTGCTCCTGCACTACCGCGCGGCTCGCTTCCAGGATTTTGTCAATCTCTCACAGCAGGTGCGTTCGAATTTCTGTTCCTTCAACATATAGTATAGAATATTTGTTCATTAAAACAACTCATTCCTTCTGTATCAGGTCCACATCTACAACCAAAGAATGGTGGCTGGGTTGAATAAATGTACTCGGGCTGTGCCCTTCGAGAGGATTAACATGCGCGAGGTGAACTCCTCGCAGCTGGGACCGCTGCCAGTGCCCATAAAGAAGATGCCATTCCGCCTGGATCAGATTCCCTTCTACGACACCCAGTACATGGTGGACCCGGCCAACTCCATTTCCCGCCAAACGTTCCCCAATCAGCTACTCACCCAGCACATGGAGGACGACGAGCCGTGGGACAGCCCTCTGCAGCGCAATCCCTCGATGACTTCTTGTGCCCTGACCTACAATGCCTATAAGAAGGAGCAGGCTTGCCAGACCAACTGGGATCGCATGGGCGAGAGCGACAATATCTACAATCAGGGCTACTTCCGAGATCCCCAGCAGCTGCGGAGGTTAGCATACATACATGAAGTTTGAACTTACGGTTACCATTTAGTGATTATGTTTTGCAGAAATCAAATGCAGATGAACATGAATGCCTATAACAATGCCTACAACAGCTATAACAGCAACTATAACAACCAGAACTGGGGCGTACATCGATCTGGATCCAGGCGCAACTCCCTGAAGGGCTATGCGGCGCCTCCACCTCCTCCTCCACCAATGCCCTCTTCCAACTATTACCGCAATAACCCGAACCAGCAGCAACGCAACTACCAGCAGAGATCCTCGTATCCACCATCGGATCCAGTCAGGGAACTTCAGAACATGGCTCGCAACGAGGGAGATGTAAGTGTATATCGACTATCGATGATCTTAAGGAAATTCTTCACATGTTTGCTTTCCAGAACTCTGAGGATCCACCATTCAACTTCAAGGCCATGCTGCGCAAGACCAACTATCCGAGGGGATCCGAGACCAACACCTATGACTTCAACAGTCGCCGGGGATCGGACAGTGGTGAGCAACACACGTTCCAGGCGCCCAAGCTGCGCTCGACGGGTCGCCGCTACCAGGACGATGAGGGCTATAACTCTTCATCGGGAAACTATGGTGTGTCTAGGAACTTCGGCCAGCAGCAGAGGGCTCCGACTTTGAGACAATCGCCTGCCAGCGTGGGGCGCAGCTTCGAAGACAGCAATGCCAGGTCCTTCGAGGAGGCAGGATCCTATGTAGAGGAGGAGATTGCACCTGGAATCACACTTTCGGGCTATGCCGTCGATATCTAAAACTAGTGATTAAACGGAAAAATGTTATAATTAAATGTTATGCAACGGTCAACCATAAGACAATTTAGCTAAACTCCCACCTAAAATTAAAAAATAATGAAATTATGATAATGACTGAAGTTTCCTTCATCACTTTCTCAAATTGTTTCACATGAAATAAATAAAATGTCTTGGAATAAATCGTTAACCGACTCGAAAGCATTTTGGGGATCTAAATTATAATGTATTGTATTGTATGGCATTTAACAGCTTTACCTTCGCATGCTCAAACATTTAACTTTGAAGACTTTCATATAAATTCAGCAATTATTTTGCATTTTATTGACGTAGGATAAAAATGGGAAAAATTCGACGAATTAACATTGCTTATTATGTTTGCTTCTTTGTTACATCACTTAAATGATTTCATGTTCACACTTTAAGATCTAAAACGCAACAACAATACTCTCAGTATTACATAAACTATATCCATTATACATTGTATATATAAACATTAATAGCTAAACAAAAACGTTTATAGGAATGGATTGAACAAATACTCTTTTGTTCGCAGGACTTTTTCTGTGTGTTCGATAGGGATTGCAAAAAGCTAAGGAAACTGAATTGAATTATTAACTGCACACCCAAAATGGGCATGGTCTCACAAATTCTCGAGGATAAAACCAAGCCTTCTCCTCAAATAGTTTCATATAATATCAATCATCCATGCCGGGCTCACGCAAGCCATCCGAATGCATTTTCTTGCCCGCGATTTCCAACATTGCGCGATCTTCCAAATTTCCATCCAGCACCGAGCGTTTCTGAGGGTTAATTAAATTATGATTAAATATTTAATCTTATGTATAGAGTTACATTTTACTTACTTGACCCTCGCCTTCTTCTTCTTCTTTTACGGGTAAATCTCCCACGGCCCAAACTTCCATGTTTCGGATTTTGAATTGCTTTCGTTTACTATGGGAAGATAAATAATCGAAATAGTGTTAAATTGAAATCCAGAGGATAGAAGCAAAGACACTAGAATAATAAGATGCGTAACGCCATACGATGTTTTTGCACACGATTTTTTCGGGCTGGCTCTAGAGCTGGCTCCAGGATCTCTCGAATTTTTGTTCAAGAGCCAGAGAGAGAGAGAGTAGCACTTTGTATACGATTAAACATAAAAATATATATCCCTTTCAGTGTAGGGTAATCAATTTCTTTACAATAATTTTATATTGTATTTTAAATATTTTTATGAATAAATAATATATTATAACATTTCAAACACTTGTATGAATAACATTTGCCCGGTTATTTGTTCAAGAGGGATGCCAATTTGATCTTGCAAGTAATCACACTTGAGAACACATACACTACCCCCACTGCTCGACCGGTAAGAACTATTTTGCGACTCTAAATTAGAAGACATGCCTTACAGCCTTCACTAGAACTAGTTGGGAATTATAGGGCAACAAAAAAATATTTTTCCTAAGCAAATATTAAAAGCAGCAATAACTATGTGTTCCGACAGTAAGTTAAACATTCTTCAGGCTTTAATTAAGACAATTTTTACTACTTTGTGCAAGTAACACATACATACATACATACAAACATACATACAAACATACATACATACATACATACATACATACATACATACATACATACATACATACATACATACATACATACATACATACATACATACATACATACATACATACATACATACATACATACATACATACATACATACATACATACATACATACATACATACATACATACATACATACATACATACATACATACATACATACATACATACATACATACATACATACATACATACACTACACTCACTGCTCGACCGGTAAGAGAGATTACTTGAAATGTTTTGTGACTCTAAATTAGAAGACATGCCTTACAGTCTTCACTAGAACTAGTTGGGAATTATAGGGCTACAAGAAAATATGCTTCCTAAACAAAAATCTATATTATTTGTACTCTGGCAATCGAGTACAAAGTACTCGTTAGTAAAAAGTAAAAACTCGAATTTTGGATTGCCTTAATATGATAATTATTTAACTACATCATAGAAATAGTAATAGGTGAATAGATGTACATAATAATACCGAATTATTTTAATATTACTTTATTATAATAATTACTTTATACTAATATGTCGCTTTTTTTTTATGCTCTCAATTTTATGCGAGCGGGAAGAGAGCAATTACTGCCGCCACCAAAAAAGTGGCTGCATAGTGCAAAACCAATGTACGGCCGTTACGCATCTTATTATTCTAGTGCCTTTGGTAGAAGTATGCAGGGTGGGACAATTATGTGCCCAACTAAAAGCTCGTCCCAGATGATGGATAAGGAGAAATATACACTCACCTCAACTGCACATAATCTCGATATGTAGTGCAACTTTCAACGCTCTGTCCATCGCCGAAACTGCAGTCAATCCAAAGGCCCCAGAAATCAAACTGACCGCCCATGCCCTGTATACCAAATATAAACATTTAGCAGAGCAATCAATCAATTACCCTAAACATTACTCACCAGGCCATTCGGCATAGTCTGCTGATTCAAATTCAAATACTGATAGTGATTGTTATAAGATGTGGCCGAAAAGCACCGCATGGCAGGGCTTAAGGTGTAGAGCAATGAGCTGTCATCGCCGCCAAATTGGGGTTTCACCGACCACGATTCGGACGCGTAGCCGCCAAATATGTATTGATCCTCGTCCTCAATGAAGAATAACGTGGGTCCCTTGTCCAGGACTTTTCCCAGCATCGTCGAGAAGCTTTCTCCGTTGATTTTCGATGAGAAAAGAAAGCGCCATTTGTGCCGATGCTCGCGGGGCAACTGGGCATTGATGTACAACACGTGAGGTAGTTCGATGATTGGGCGATAATGACTATTTTGCGGAGCATCTGGAAAATAAGAAACAAATTTTAAGGGGTTTCCCTTTAAAAATGATTGTTTTTCCTACCACACAATGCTGGCAGAATTGGAATTTCCATTTCCTTGATTATGTTGCGTTTGCTGCCACCATGGCGACAATACAGCTGGCTGAAGACCTCGCGCCAAATCTGCAGAAACTGCGGAGTGACGTGCAACCAGCGTTCCAGGGCTTCATTCGGCATAGTGTGCTCCAGCTCCTTGCCCAGATTTCTCATCAATCCCTTGGCAAAGGTGGCAGCGGACCTCTCCGTGGTGTTGAAGCCCTGATCATGCCACTCCTTGATGCCGGAGTTTTTCGCTGTGCTCTCCAAGTGCACGTAGCTCTTGATCACCGAGTAGATATACTGGGGGATAATTAAATTGATTAATTTGCGGGCAAATTTGCGAGAGAATTAAATTAACAGATTGTTCATATGACAGCTAAAAAAATAAACGTGCAAATCTAGCTTTCAGCAATGTGTTTACGCTCATTTAGAATAAACACAAATTTGATTCTAAACCTAATTCAATAACAAACATGGTAAGAATCTTAATGTGGCTCAGCTGACAAAAGTCATAAATATTATTTCAGCGCTATGTGGTGATGTATGCTTGATTATTTATAGACTCTCACCTGCTCCAATTGCTTGCTGTTGAAGGTGTCATTTCCAGTTCTCTCCATCGAGCCCAATAGCATTTGCATTTTCTGGTCAATAGTTCCGCGTTCCATGATGTAGTAGGGCTCCCCGAATCTCTTCAGCTGAAGGTTGACGCATTGCTGACCTGGCTTCGTGGGCATAAACAGATACTGAGCCGTACTCTCGGCCAGGGATCTTTCGATGGTTTGCGACCAAGTTTCCTGTTTTCGAAAGAACACAACAAATATATTGTATGTGCATAAACAAAATGCGCACCGGATACGTAAACATAATTTTCCCGCTGCTGTCAGCAAATTCTTGCAGGGAGCGAAGGTCTGGGAAGCGCTGACACAGATTAACCCATTGAGGGCCGTACACAGAAACATAATTATGTTCGATTCAAACCAAAGTCTTCTTTCAAGTTCTATGAAAACAAATAAAACTAAAATATATGTAAAGGCTCCATTCAGAGAATTTCCGCTTAAATTGGTCTAAATGAATGCAAGTCTCATAGTTTCCTCATACTGAAATCCATTTTCACATCTGTGCTGCAACGGGTTAAGCATGTGGTTTATTTTTAATTCAATTGGGCTGGCCCTAATTGACGACCCCAGTCATTGAAATCACGACTAATTCGTTAGCAAGCAAATTCAACAAAGCAAAAGACAAACAACGAAGTGCGGCAGCAAACAAATTAGACAAATTATGGACACGTTCGCACTGGCCCCGGAATTATCAATTCGAAACTGATAACGCGCGAGGTAAAGATATCGAACTTCGGTATACCCTGGGGAGTGCAGGGATAATCAAACACGAGCTATAAATAGATGGAAATATTATGAGGCATCCTCATCTGGTTACAAACAAACATTTTTGAGTGGTTGCATTTCCGTCATCTGTGCTGAGATATAAATAAAACCGAAATCTGGGGCCTTGAACCCGCATCGGAAAAATTATAACACAAATTGTGTGTGATCAGATAGGTTTAAACAAAGGGTTAGAATTTTGAACAGCTTTGTGTTTATTTAATCATGATGGATCTAGTTAAGTAGATAAGTCATATTACTTGTTTATTTTTTCGACGAAATAGAAAGAACCCAGTTTAAAAATAATAATTGAAGAACAGTATCTGAACAATTACATTTCTAACGTTTAACCGTTCGAACTTCCTGTAAACTCGAAAACAACTGCATTAAAATGGGGTCTAAAAATATTAAACTCTTGTATGAAAAAATCGGGTAAAGTTGTAACTTGCTTATATAACTAGGTTTGTTTTTCGGAACCCAATATCAAGACTTTCGTTCATGTTTAATCCTCATAAAAGAAGTTTGAGAAAACCCAATCAATGCCCCAAAGGATATACCCTGCTTCGTACAGGATAGCAATCGCAGCAGGTAGATGGACGGGCATTTGTCCTGCACTCGAAAGTCCCGATTTCTCTTTTCGCGGAAAGTTCACTCGGCGCGTCCTTGAACTTGCGACCCTGACCCTTCCGCAACTGCAGAAGCCAGAATGCAGTTGCATTGATTTTCGCACTCGCACTCGCACACGTGGCACAGTAACTGGATTTACTGGACTTACCACCAATCTGTCTTGCGTCAACTTCTCGAGTGCTCCGCCAGAGGCGTTTTTGTAGGCGGACTCCAGCATGCGGAGCTCCTCCGAGTTGTAGAGACTATCCGTCTCCCGCTTGCCACTCGCGTTTCCCATCTCCGCGGACGAAATTCAGTTGGCTGGTGTTACGACGGCTGGTAAACAAACAATGCAGCTGCTGCTGCTGCTGCGTATGATCGCGGATTTTAATTGAAAATAAAAAACAAACAACACAAGCTGGTGATGGAACTGAATTCGATTTCCTGCGAGGCCATCGATAGTCTTGGTAACGGGTAACGGGTAAGTTTCGCGGCTGCGTCCGTACTAAGAAAGGTTGTTGTCTGCGCTCGGACAGGTCGATGTATTCGCTAAGCGGTTAATGTTAACCGCAAAGCGAATTCAACCAAAGCCAAGCGAATTAAAAGAAATCATAAGATTTAAAAGTCTTTAATCTTTTAAACTGTACTATTTTAATTAAAAAAAAATATAATTCAAATTTTGCAGCTAAAGACACCTTTGCCTTAGCCCGCTATTTTCGAAATTATCTCAGTTACCTTAGCAACACGTCGTATTAAATCAATTGACTGGCCCAAAAAAGTTCTCCCACACAAAAACACAACGAATTCCGATACAAAACCGAAGAAGCTGGCATACCGACAGATATTTCCGAGTTCGACTCAAATCCGTAAGTATTCCATCGCGAAATGATTGCCAACAGCAGCGGAACGTCCCACAATCGGAGCCGGAAGCCCAAGGAGCAGTGCGGATCCTGTCCCAATAGATTCTCCAAGGATAGGCGCCAGGCTGCAGCCGAGGACTCGGACACCACGGAGGTGGAGTCGTCCACGGACGAGGAGGAACGCTGGAAGGAAGTGGCTCGAGCCGCTGAAATTCCGGCCGACTATTATAATATCCAGAAACTGGTGAAGTACATCAAGGCGGGCAATCAGACAGCCACTATAGTATCGTTGTGCTGCTTGAAGGACTACGATCTGAGCACCCAGATCAACCAGTTCGCCATCTCGGACATCGGCGGCCTCGATGTCCTGGTGAACATCCTGGAGTGCAGCGACACCAAGTGCTGTTTGGGCGCCCTCACAGTTCTCTCGGATATCACACTGAACATCGACATTAGGAAGACCATCGTGGACTTGGATGGCATTCCGCTCATCGTGGACATCCTCAACTCCTCCATGAAGGACCTGAAGACCATGGCCGCCGAAACACTGGCCAACGTGTGCAAGGTGCGACTGGCCAGGAAGTATGTGCGCACCTGCGGCGGCATCCCCAAGCTGGTGGATCTCATCGACATCAAGTTGAGGTGGGTGTGCAATGCATGATGGTTAAATAAAACTTAAACTGAACATACCCTTCATTTAAATCAGCATTTTAAAGACGCCGCGTGACCAACTGAGTGCAGATGACCTGGAATCTCTGGACATGACTCGCGCTGGAGCCCGAGCCCTTTTCAGCTTGGCCGATTCCAAGCACAACATGGAGCAGATGCGCAAGAGCGGAATCGTTCCCTTGATGGCTCAGCTTCTTAAGTCCTGCCACATCGACGTGGTCATACCCATAATGGGCACCGTTCGAAAGTGCTCCTCGGAGCCCAAGTTCCAACTGGCCATCACCACGGAAGGCATGATTCCCGACATTGTGACCCATTTGAGTTCTGAAAATACCGAGCTCAAGATGGAGGGCAGTACAGCGATCTACAAGTGCGCCTTCGACGGCAGCACCAGGGAGTTGGTGAGGGAGGCTGGGGGCCTGGAGCCCTTGGTCACCATCATAAAGGACAAGAACGTGAGGGACAACAAGCCCCTATTGAGAGGCGCCACCGGAGCGATTTGGATGTGTGCCGTAACCGATGCGAATGTCAAGGTACTGGATCAACTGAGGACGGTCAACCACCTGGTGGCCTTGCTAAATGATGAGTGTGACGAGGTCCTGACGAATGTGACCGGCGCGTTGTCTGAATGTGTGAGGTTTCAAAGCAACAGGGAGTACTTGCGTCAAGCTGGAGGACTACCAGCAATGGTCTCCCTACTTAACAGCTCCCACGCACCTCTGCTCGAAAATCTGGCCAAGGGCTTGAAGGAGTGTGCCGAGGATCCAGAGAGCATGAGGATCCTGGAGGATCTGGACGCGGTCAGGCTGATATGGTCGCTGTTGAAGAACCCCACCGCCAGGGTTCAGGCCCATGCGGCTTACGCCATATGTCCCTGTGTTCGAAATGCCAACGATTCCGCTGAATTGGTCCGGAGCTTGGTTGGCGCCATGGAACTGGTGGTGGGTCTGCTGAAGTCCAAGGACATCATGGTGTTATCCGCCGTCTGTGCTGCCATTGCCACGATTGCCCAGGATCAAACCAATCTAGCCATCCTAACCGACCTGAAGGTGATCTACAAGCTGGCCGATCTCGTCCAGACCACCGACGACCTCCTTCGCATGAATTTGGCAGCTGCCGTCGCCGCCTGTGCCTGCTTCGGTAATAACACGGAGGAGCTGGGACGCCTGCGCACTGTGACTCCGATTGTCACCTACATGACCAGCGACAATCCCTTGGTGCACCGCAGCACGGCCATGGCGCTGGAGAAGCTATCGATGGATCCGCAGAACTGCATTACCATGCACCAGGTCAGTTTCTTCGCCCTAATCAGATTTAGCCCCCAATCTGAACCCTTTTATCTTGCTGCAGAGTGGAGTTGTGCCCTTCCTGCTGGAGTGCATTGGGTCCACTAACAAGGAGCTCCAGTTGGCCGCCGCTGGATGTCTGAGGAATATCCGAGAACTGGCCTTGCGGGCCGAGGAGTATCTGCTTAAAATCGACGATGACTAGCTTCCTGTTTTCTTCCTTGTTAAGTTATTTAATTGTATTTGACCAAATATATGTGTATGCCGATGCAGCCAATTGCTTGCATTTGAAGCACGTTGAATAAAATAATTAGTTAGAAAGGAAATTTATGCAATGAAATTGGTCATGTTAAATAGTTTTTCCTCCAGGAAAAGATTTATTGTTTTCCAGTACGATAACACCTAGCTATATATCCATATTTGTCGCTTTGACTATCCATGTTTGTATTTTGACTAACTAAGCTCGACCCAACCCGCGTAAAACTCCCCTCTAGTAGCTGGCGTTGCTGCCCCTGGTGGAAATGCTCATCCGCCGCTCCACGCGATTCGTGTGCGGCAGTAGGCATCCCGGCGGCGGATAGCGCCATCTCCGGGGTCGGGACAACAGTGTTCCGTCCGTCGAGGCTCTACTCCGGAAGGGGGCGTCGATGTCGCTGCGCGAGCTGCTCAAACTGCTACTCGCAATCTCATCCGTGGACTCCGTGTGGTCGCCGTTGCTCTCCTCCAAACAGGCGCTGCCGATGACCAGAAAGGAATGTCTACCCACGCCCAGGGACGAGGCATCGTAGAAGGAACAGGATCCCAAATCTGGCGTGAGGATTCCATCCGTGTTGGCCACATCGCTGGTGGAGCGCTTGAGCTTGGGGAATTTGCTGAAGACTCGCCAGAAGCGGAACACATCGCGAAAAACATTCTGCACCTGGTTGGGGTTGGGATGGGTGAATAAACAAATTGTACATTGCTGAGGGGCCATGTGATGGCAACTGCCAAATTCATTTATCAGTCAAAAGTTATTTTGACTGAATCAAAATTCAAATTTTGAATTACAATGTATGAACAAGGGAATCTTTTCGTTTGTGGAACTACATATGTATGTAAGTTTATGATTTTTTACTGTGTAATTTGGCAGCTTCTAAATACTTTTGTACTTGAATATATTTCTTCTTACTTGATCCACGCTCTCTCTGACGGAAATCTCATGGAAACAGGCGCAGGATAGCTCCCTGAATCGGCGCTGACCCTCCTCCAAGCTGACCATTCGATCGCCCGGCTGATCTGTCTTGTTGCCCACCAATATGACAGGAATATCCAGTGCGTATTCCTGGGAAATACGGCATGTAAATCTGTTTCCCATGGAGGGTTCCAAATGAGGTGGTTTACTCACTTTACTGGCCGAGCCCAACTTGCGTCTCCGCTTATTGTAATTGATGAGGAACTTTAGGCGACTGCACTCGTCGAAGGAACACTTGTCTGTGATCGAGTACATAAGTATAAATGCGTCGGCCCAGCGGATGTTGGACTCCAGACTAACTCCATCTAGTTCCTACAACATCATGTCTTTAATGTCTTGCAAAATTGAAAATCCAGTTTAAAACCCACTTGCAGCTGGCCGGTGGCGTCCAGAATGTCAAACTGAATCTGCTCCTTGTCCAGCGTGGTTTGGCAGGTGTAAATCTTCTCCAGGTTAGGATCATACTCGCCAATGAAGCGTCGGGTAATAAAACGCACCACCATGGCTAAATGGGAGAGTCCCTTCAGTTCGGGTTCCCCTTTCTGGGAGCTGAGCGGACAACTCACCCGTTTTTCCCACACCACTTTGGCCCAGGACCATAACCTTCAGGGTCTTTTGTTTATTGGTATGCAGACCCAACTTGACCAGCGATGACTTTGGCGAGGTGGCATTCATGGCAGATACCAGGAGCAATTGTCTGGAAATACAATATAAATCCTTAGTAACTGAGAAATGAGCTCTCTAGTAGGACTTACACATACTCTAATAGGAATCACCTAGTTCGCTTATACTTTTTACTTATACTAATAATACTTGTGCTAATAATTACTTATACTTATATTATATATACTTTTCAACGAATCTAGTATACCCTTTTACTCTACGAGTAACGGATATAATTAAACCAAGGTTTAGGAAAACAACGTTTCCTTGTAAAAATCCGTCCCAGGGTATAGGAATCTCTTGTTTTTGGACTGGGCCTGTGTGTTAGGAATGAGTGACACGACCTTTGTTACCCCGGATTCTTTTTGCTTTTGTGGCTAGGTCTAGTTTTCCCTACCCACATCAAAATGCCCAGACAGTTAGGAATGGGACTGTTCCACGTCGTTTTCTAATTTCGGCCAGCAATTTCCAGCAAAATTGCATAGCTGCATCGCACAAACCCACAAACAGACAGCCCGTTTTCTGTTCACTAAAAAACTTAAAAAATAACAACATAGCAGAATAAATTGGCTCCAATGAGAAAAAAATACATTAAAATTATTTCTGATAGGGGGACTATGAACTATTTTCGTTTGAATTAAAAGAATGTGTCCAATGTGACATAGAAATGTTTTACCTTCTTTTTTTACATCGCTAGGATGGGCTTTGTTAAAATACCTTTCACGATTATATTTAAACACTCTGAAAAAGTGCGAGTAAGCTGAACAACAAATGTTTATATCCTTTGAGTCTGTGCCGTGCCCAAACTAGTGTTGCTACTAGAAGTATCCAAAGGTTTTGCAAAGTGCCGCATTTTCAAAACCCAGCAGGAGCACTAAACAAAAGATGCTCGACTTGTGTGTTTTTTATGGCCACCCATGGACTAACACATACTCCTACATGTGTGGGTGGGCATGTGGGCATGTGGGTGTTGGGCTGTTGGGGTGTTTGTGCTTTTGATAAGGTCAACAATGTCAGACTACCGACAACTATGAAACATTTATTGGACACTTTCTGCGTTGTCCTCCAGAAGCAGTCGGAAACACAGACGAAATGGGGAAAAGCAGGAGACCGCCATGTCCTTGGGCATTGTCATGGTCATTTTTATAAATGAAAAGGACACGCCCGTCACCCGATTAGCGCAGGATGTCAAAGGATATCGAAATATGGCACAACGAGCAAAATAAAAACATTTGCCGAAGGACGCGCAACAAGTGACGACAATCAAATATCAATTATCTCCTGACTCAATCGGAATGTGTCTGGTTCATTTCGTATCCTTCAGTTCCGGATATCAATGTGTCCTTCTATTGTGGCCATAAACTCGTACGTAGAAAAGTTCCTGACTCAGTTCAACGACACGTGCGAGCATATGTGTTATTTAGGGGAATATTTCATGGAGCGTTAATGAATTGCTGCAGATAAATAGGTGCTGATTAAAAAGGAACGCCTTTCATATGAATGCTAGATTAGCTATCTTATATCATTAAACATAGCCTGGTTAGGGATAGATGTAATTTGTAAAAATACTGAGTGTTAGTTAATCAATTTACATAACACTTAATACATCAAGCACAAATGAATGAAATGAGTTCGGAGAACTTCAAGCTTTGAAGAATAGCGAGCTACTGTTCAACCTTTACTTGCGATTGCTCTTAATGCTGCCAGTTTAATTGCAATTCAAAGGCATTTTCGTTTAAAGTGCAATGGCACAAGTTTTGAATCAAGGTATTGTAGGTAAATTGAACCACATTCCTAGACAAAGTGAAACAAATGCGCTCGACGGCACAGCCAGGATGATGGCCAAACTAAGTACAGCTTACCCACCTCATCGAAAAACCAACCCACACCATTGCTGAGTTTTACCCGCTGCAAGATGTGCTGCGTAGATTTTAATTAGTTGGATTTAAAACTCAAACACTCTACGGTGCGTGCTTAATGAAGCGTTTTCCCGCTTTCCTGCCTTCCTGGCTCAAGCTGAGTCTACCATTCCCTCAGCCAGATGGCGCACCACGAACAACATCGGCATCATGGCGTATGCGTAATACCCAGCATCAAGTGGTTTTTGGTCGAGATGTAAGCCGATGCGGTAAGTTTTGTCTGTAGCCAGACGGTTTTAAGCCCCAGCAGAATGAAACTTTTCCTGTTTTCCTGCTAATTTGTATTTAATTATACATTTCCGGTGAAGTTCACTCAAAAGGCTGTCTCCCGCCGTCATGTTTTGGTTTTCACACGCCCGAAAGTATACGATGGCAATCAAGAATTCGTATTATTACACCACACTCTATTCACTTTTTATTGCGCACAAAATCCCCGAAACTGGAAGGGACGCTGATGAGGTCCTTGAACAGGAGATGAGTTGTGGGTGAGTAAGGCAAGGGGGATGCACTGGAGCAAGGTGTAAGCCAGCTGCCCAAGCGAACTCTAATGAGTTTCCGAGAATTTCCACAAGAAATGCTTAAGGGTATTCGCTTTGTTACATCATCGGAGCCCAATAAATCAAATCAAATGGAAACGATTGGTTTCCAAAGCAATGTTTAGAAAAGCTGGACTCTGATCGAAATAAATAAGGAGTGGTTGCAGTCGAACAAGCAACAAGTACTTGTTATTGGTCGGATAATTAAGTGCACGGTCTCCGTCAGAAGTTGTCTGTAATTACATGTTTAAATTAATTCATAAGAGGTTTAAATTTAATATACGAAAACAGTCTGGACTACGTCTTCTTTTATTCGTAAGGAAATGTCAAAATATATGATGACTCTCTATATTTAAAACGCGGTTTCACCTTATTTTATAGATTTTGTTTTTTAGATATAAATAATAAATAGTTAAAGTAATATACATAAAGTTAGATACATAAAATGGTAAAAAAAAGACTCTTCGGCTTAATTAATTTTCCAACAAAAGAGACATCGTTTGGATAGTGTGATGTATCTCTGAGCTGCCAAATCTATCTGCCACTTGCGTAGTTATGTGTTCAGGCAACAAAAGAACAATATATGTGGCAGCTTATCTGTGATCGCCCGGAAAACCGACGAGTACCCCATATGTCAGGGAATGACAGGACTCGCATGTCTGAATGGCCAGGACGTCGACCGAACCGGACCTTGGCAAAGGCATTGAAAATGAAAACCCCACCAGCAGAGAGATGAAATGAGTTGGGGCCCAGCGGGCTGGGGCTGTTGACCTGGTTGTTATGTTTACTAACACATGCCGCTCGCTATTGCGCACCTAAAATACATAATTCCAGGCCAGACGAAGATTGTGTTACATTGCTCTATAGTTTTCCACACGATTTTCAACACCCATTGGCCGCCCTTGGAACCAATTTTCATTTTTGCGGCACGTGTTGGGCAGTTGTAGTTGTCATCACCCGAAAGCTGATGTTGATTTGGTTGATGAGGATGATTATGCCGCTTGGAGCTCCACGGAAAACAAATCAAGCTGTACAGCCAACAAGTGGTTGTTCAGGAAATAAGGTGGCAACGGAATGGCTGGACGGGGGATGGGGTTGGTGACGAGCGGCGAGTGGGTTGTCATAGTGCCAACCACCATTCCACTTTCGGCTAAGGCTAAGGTCATGGGAAGTGCGCCACTTGCCATCCGACCCATTGTTGATGACTGGAGCTGCCCACTCCAGGCAGTCGCGATGCCCCTGCCCAAACCACTTTTTCCGTGTTTTTTGCTTGTCATTTCATTTCGGTATCGAGCAGCCTGTTAACATTAACGAAATGTGCACACGGAGAAAAATGGTTGACTAAGTAAGACTTTTCATAATAATAACAATAATTCAAACAGCTAAATACACATTTCTTAAAACAACTTTTGACTTAAAGTGTATTTTTTAGAGACATTTCAATGATATTTATAGGAAAATAAGGAACAGCAGACGCATTTTAACTGATAACTAAGATACGTCTTTTCAAAATAATAATTTAAACAGATAAATACACATTTCTTAGAACAACTTTTGACTTAAAGTGTATTTTTTAGAGACATTTCAATGATATTTAATGGAAAATAAGGAACAGCAGACGTGTTTGAACTCATAATTACTTCTTAATCAATTTCAACTTGTTGTAACTCTGTTGTAGAGTTTTTTTTTCACTGTGCAATAACAGCGAATGTTGCCATTGGTTTTTCTCTCACTCACTCAGTTTGTTTTGCTGCGCGGCCCTGAAATTGAAAATGCGTAAAATTGTCGAAGTTGGCGGTCAACTTCCCCACATAAGTATTCACCTTGAGTGGAGCTTAAATATATATAAAAATAAATCTACGAAAAGAAATTCATTTCTCTCGTTTGCTGGGTGCCATAGTAGCAGACATTAGCAATTCAGCCTAATAAAATACAAGTCAAGCGTCATAAATGTTAGTTTAGTTAGGCTCACACGTCTGATTTTTTGTTGACTAAGCACCACTTAAATAAACATAGACATGGTTCGCCTTTACCAGGAAAAAGGGGCAAATCAACAAGCTCAAAAGGGTGAAGGATTACAGGGAAATGGGATGAAGGGCAAATACTAAACTGTTTAAGGGCGTTTGATATATGAGATGGTGGTAAAGTCGGGACGAGTTTCGAAAGAGTTAAAACTTTAATCGCAATTTAATGAGCAAACCAAACATTTTCAGGAAATAATTGCTCTTACTAATAGTGGGGCCTAAATCTAAGTTAAAGTTGACCCATTAAAGTAACACATCACCCAGTACAGCACGTATGACATGCCTTTATCTGCTTATTTCCATTCCAATATAAATTGCGTTTCCTCATAAATATCAATGGAATTTATGAGGACGAACGACGAACCCACAAATTGAAAAAGTCTCTTTAGTCTCAGACATTCCTGGCCACATTTGCCACTTGTCGTAGGCTGAGATGCAAAATATCAATAACTCAGGGAGCCCCATAACATGTTATAACCCATCCCATATCCCCCATCCCCCATCCCCCATCCCCCACCTCCCATCTTCCATCCCCCAGCAGCAGCCACCCAGCCCTTAACTTGATTCCAGCTTTCTGCTCTTTATGATCCCCATCCTCATAAAATTCCCATGCACTTGTCGTACCCACTCATTGTGGCAGTTGTTCGGAACGATGAATTACATTCGATACCCTAGATGTAGATGGCGCTATTCGAGTGGGGAATGGTTTGGTAACGCTAGTGGAAGTACACACGGTAACCTCTCAGAAACTTTATGAAAAAACCAATGGCTTCAGAAACGATTTCAAATACTCAACGGGAAAACATTTACCTTCCAAAAAATAGTACACCCATAACTTCTGCACTGGAAACAGATTATAATTGTCAGAGGGTATCTGATACCTCGTTCCACTAACTAATAATTCCCCGATTATATTATTTTGCGGCTATGGCGTTTGCCATCGTTTGCTACTGTCTCTGCTCGAGTCTGCGGTCTTCTGGCAATAAAACGCTTTTGTTTGTGGCTTTATGCCCCGCGCCACAAAGTGAGGAGCAGGCCGATATCGGGCGCTATTAACTAGTCACTTCGTGAGGGCGGGAGGTGTGGCAGTTCGCGGGGCTAGGTGCTAAGACCCCTGATTATGTTTTGTTGATATAATAAATCTTGCTGCGTCGTAAACACCTTTTCCTAAACCGACGCCCAAATGAGATTTCAGATAACGCATGGTCGACGGTCGAATAGAATAGAATTTGCATTTCACTTTTGCACAGACAAGCTGGCGACCTTGCCGCCAAATTTAAAACATATCAAACAAGCAAATCAAAAACAGACATGGCAAGATGGAGAGGCGCACCGCAATTTGCTTTATTTCTGAAACCATTTCAAAGTCAAACAGTTTTGCACAAGACTCTTTTTTGGCGGAAGTAGCAGCAATCAAAGCCAATTAAAATGATTTACAAATCAAGAGAATCGAGAAATATATGTGCAGAAAGCCATCAGGTGAAAAGTTATCGTCCATTCCGAGTCTCAAGTCAAGGTCGACTGGAGCAGCAAATCAAATCGAGCATTGGCGGAACAAAAGGGGATTTCAAATAAGCAATAACATGTTAAAAAAAAATCACTTGATTATAGTTTTTTGATTAATGCTAGAATTTTGTTAAACGCCCTTTTCTACGCCCCTGCGCCAGACAAAAATGTTTACACATTGAAAAGGAACTAGAAACAAGCTGAACAATTTTACTTTTGATTTAATTTATTGTGTATTTTTGAAATGCTCTGTATGGAACATTTTTGAAACAAAGTTTTCATCGTTTTGATTGCTATAAATTTGGCATTTTATTTAGTTGTAACACAAATTAAGTATACGCACCGTTGGGCGAAACAAGTTTTGTTTTCCTCAAAACTGTGTTGTTTTGTTGTGCTAGATTTTCATGTTGTATTCGAATGTGTTTCACGAGACGCACTGCTTTAAAATTGTATATATTTATTTTGTGTTTAGGAACATTGAGTATACACACTGATTACAAAAATTTGTTAAAATTATTATTAATTACTCAAAAAAAGTTTAAGTCCTTGTATTGTAAACATGTATATTTGGCAAAAAATGGTTGATATATCTGTTCTTCCCTCGAGGATTTTTTTAATGTTTTAGAAATAGTTTCTATTTTTTTGTCTACTTTATTATTTAATTTATTTATTATTTTATTTTATTTAATTATTATATAATTTATATCCGTTTATTCGTTATCATGCAATTGTTTATACAATCGTAATATGTTATTTTGGCAATTATTGTTATTATTTGATTTAGTATTTTGGCGAGTTGTTGACACTTCAGCTTCCTGATTGCTATTAAGCCGCTGGCTCGCAGCAATTATGCTTTTATATATCCAACTAGTGCCGCCGCCGATGCCATCGAAGTGGCTTTATTGCGACGCAGTGCCGACCGATGCGTTGCCATTGTAAGGCAATAATAAAACACCACCCACTTTTCCGCCGCCTTGCCACCTCCGCAGCGGTGTAGTCAAAGTGCTGGCGATATGTGGACCAATGTAAAATGCAAAAGAGTTCGCAAAGGAGGTCCACTACATCCAATTTCCACATCCACCCACTGCCACGCGACTCCAAACCGGTGTCCCAATATGCGGCACAATCCTCGACCGAAGCTTTTCCTCTGCGACCGCGACGCGTCGCATCTGCTGCGCTGCCGTTGCGTGAATGAATCTTGAAGTGCGCGCCAAACACAATAATGTTGCCAGCAACTTGTTAGGACGCCAGACACATATGTTGCCAGCAGCCATGTTGCTATCGCTAATACATTACAAGTAAATATAAAAACTTGCGGGTAATGGCTCATTTTAATAAATATCTCAGAAATAAGCACTCAAAAATTAGTTCAATTTTCTTTGCTCTTGCTTTGGTAGCATTTTCCACTTCCGCCGGAAGTTTCAAAGAGCCAATTTCAAGCCGGATGTGTCAAAGATGCAATTATTTGCCAACCGGATGGTTCCGTAAGCTGTAAGTCGTATTTTTCATCAGTCGTGTTTCAATTATACCTGCCTTTTCTTTAGCAATAATGTATTTGTATCTTACGCATGTCAATTGTTTACTTATTTAGCTTTGCAGTCTTCCCTCAATTTACTTATAATCAATCACCGAACCGTCGAGATCCAGACTGCATTGACATCTATCGAACCCTTGGTATTTTTGTCTTGGTCTATTTTTATCATATCATATTGTAAATTTGACATATGTTGTGTGCATTGTTTGCACCTAACCTTCAAAGATAGCTAATATCCTTCAAAACTCCTCGGAATCTCTGCAGTGCATTTTGCATTCCGGCAACGCCATTTAGAGTACTCGAAATCAGGGGAAACCCACTTAATTTATGTGCATATGGACTAAGTGCTTCAAATAAAGATAGCAATCATTTTTCATATCAAGTTTCTCGGAAAAATAGATATATGAAGATCAAACATGTTAGTCAACGCTATTACAGGGCTATAGAAATCTACTTCTACAACTATTTCAGTAGCAGTCTTTTCAAAAGGTTCAACCCAAGTGGTTGTCCGCCATGTTCAAGTCCATAAGAATCTCTTTGTGCGCACTTATAGTCCTGGATCTCCTTGGATGCCTAGCTGGAGCCCTGAGTAATGCATGTCCTTTATCCGATCCTCCGAGTCAGTGCAGCGCCTTCTGTGTGTCCGCACTGCAGCCAGTTATCGATCACCTTAGGAAGGAGCAGGAGGATTGGGGCAGCTGCCATGGAAAACTAGGCGAAACGGAAGCCAAACTGCAGCACATTGAGTTGGCGGCGAAAGAGCTTATCTTCCATTTGTCAAATACGACGCACACTGTAATAGAGGAGCTCGCCGAAAGACTGGACAGGATTGAAGGCAATCAGGCAGTCCTGGGAAGCCAGCTGCAGGCGATAATGAAGGAAGCGATCGGCAGCGGAGAAAACTACTATAAAGTGGATTTTAGGTTGCAACCTTTTTAAATGTACTGAACAAATGTTTAATTAACTACGTTATGAGGCATCGGTTTGGTGCAGTCACATTATGTACGTATGCAGTCCAGTATCTAAATGCAAATAAAATAATATATGGCAACTTGACCCACAAGGAGGCCTTATCCTGTTGCCACACTCCCACTGCAAACATTCTCCCACCACGGGGGGCAATTGAATTTTGTTTTCTGGCCCGCTGACCTTCACTTAACATTACAACGACACACAGAGACACAAAAAAGCAGGCAAGTAAGCATACATTTTCCATGTAATTGGCAATAGACCATGCCCTAATGCCAGGCCAAACCAAGCACAACGCCCACACACGCGCGGTGCTGAAAATGTTTACAGGCCTTGCCACACGGAGGCGCCTCCATCCTTAGATACACATCAGCCCCCCAGCCAGTACATAGAGTCCCAAGCCCCCTGCTTATCGGTGTGCATCTGCAGGGAGGTAGATGTGGCAACCTGTTGACATCGAAACGCCTCGTGGCACGTCCACTAATTGCTTCTGGCAGAATCAACAGGTTGAATTTAGGCAGCCGAGCTGAACATTAATTTTGACCAACGTAAACGCCATACGCTCGACTGCCCTGGGCTCCAACCCCCACGCCCTTTGACCCCCATCACCGACTTTCGGCTGATTTATGTGTCCACCCTAAGCCCTTGCCCCACGACCTTTCAACCCCATCCGCACGTCCAACCTACCTGTCACTTTGCATTCTTGTTGTTTACGGGTTAGGGACGAAAAGGCCTGAAAAACAACACCGCTGCCAATTTCTACCTACAACTATCTTAGGCAGGTAATAGCTTTAAAGGAGGTATACTCGTACGTTATCCTGATTATGTTAATTCGTGTTTATCAAAACCATATTTACTGTGAAACCGTGTGGAAACCAGTTGTTTCCAGTCAAAATCACATAATTATGCAAATTTAAAAGAAACGGAGTTATTAACAATAACCATTTTAACAAAAAATGTAGAGAAAACAGTGTTTTTGTGGTACTTGCTGCTTCAAACCAAAATTAATTATTTAATTGTAACGTTTAATTGCAATCAAGCCAATTAATTTTATAGCTACGATGCCTGGACATTAAAGAGTTCTATTTTTGGCAAACTAAATTTGTAAATATGTTGGAAAAATTAACCCTTAGGTACTACTTTAAAGATATATTAATGAGGAAAAGAAAAGGAGTGTTTTTTATTTTACATTTCAGTTTTTTAACTACACTTCTATAAGCAGTAGCACACTGTGCCTACTTTTAGCTAATTCATTTTCCTTCCCCTTCCGAACATTTTTTCAAAAATCTATTTTTGTAGGCCCATATATCTCCCCACCTCGTAAATATTACCCATCTTTTCAGCTGATTCACCGAACTTGATCGAAGAGCTTCTGCGAAAGCTTTTCTAGGCAAACAAAACAAAATTTGAAAACGGCGAAAAACAAATGAATTCTATACCTTGCAAAATATTTACCAGAAACTTGGAATCAAAGCCAATTGACAGTTTTTCAGTTGAAAAAAGTCTAATTAGACTTGTGACTGATCAAAAAGTGCAATTCCTTGGAAAAGTTAGTGAGAAAACTAAACAAATTTGTTGCGTCCCCACTTTTAAAGGGGGAATCGGCGAAAGAAGCAAGGGGTTTCCCGCACACTTGTTTACCAAGCGAAAATTAGTGGTCTGCCAATTAAATCGAAATTAGCAATGCGATTTAATCGGACAGCTGCGCTCGTGCCGCGCGAAAGTTTCCATTAAGGGGCTCCAACTCCATCGGATTTGTTTATGTTTGATATGAGAGGGCTGTCTGCTCTCGAACCCTCTTGAATTTGGTCTGTCTGGCTATCCGCATACTGAACAGTGAACCACCAATACAAGGAATTGTACTAAAGCATAGATAAATGTATTTTCGAATCTAAGATCCTTAGAACAATGTAATTGTCTGTGAGTTACAGAAAAAGGTTCCATATTGCCAATGAAACATTTTTCTATGATTTCAAATTTATTTTAGGTTCTTTGTATTGAGTCTCGCCTGTGCTAATATCGAGAGTAAACAGTTTGGCCTGGTCAGGTCTCTATTTGTTTTGGGTTTGGACGGTATCGGTGTTTGTCTGAGCATGCTTTTGGAGCATGCTGCGCTTCCCAGACAGCGTGATTCACTTTGGCTTTAACCCTCTAAAAGTTACACTAACCCAGGAATTATCTCAGCTACCTGACAAGGCTGATTTCACGGATACACTGATTTTGAAATATTTTTTTTTTTAATAAATTTTGCTTAAAATATACTTAACAAAACTGTTGCAAGTCCTTTAATCCCCTCAAGCCTATGCCGCAAATACTGCCTGAGGCCTGGACTTGTTAGCACCAAGTGACTGCTAGATTTTCCCATTTTCCACATTTCCCCACTCGCATTTCCATGCTGTGCCTATTTTTAGTCACTGCTGTCGCCTAATCAATTCCACTGCATGTAACAAATATTTGTGTCCCCCAAATCGCGTTGACATCGTGGTGAGGGATACCACAGGGTATGGGAATAGGGGTAGGGGAGGAGGAGGAGGAGTCGTCCTTGGGTTACCTCCTGCCGGGACACGCTTATCGGCACGTCAAAGGGATTTGCAAAGGACGAACGCGAGTACATAACCAGATTTGCATGCTCATTCCTAATTAACGATGGGTCTCAGCAGAGCAAGGGGATGAGTGCGGGATGGGTCGATGTCACTGGGTAGTGGGTGGAATTTATGAATTCCGGTTTCTGTTTTATTGCCCTCGAATGTGAACTTTACGACCTGGGGAGGAGGAGGCAATGCACGCACCGCACACGAAGGCAACGCATGATGCACTGAATCGGTGGACGGTGGGTGGCGTACTGCCTTTGTTCTACAGCACAAAAACCCGGCGACAATGTTTGAGGAAATCACCACCTACGGATCATTATAAAACTGCAGCTGCCCGAGAAACAGCAAGTCAAACCGCCTCGCAGATCCATCAGGGATAGGTCTCGATAGCCACTCGAGAAGTTCCAAGTGCCGGCAATCTTAAGGTGACTTGATCTTCCGAGCTGATTGTACTTGGGTGATAATTACACGCTGAGAGGAAAAATCTGTGGCGGAGAATCCCCATCGATTTGGGTTTCTTATCTCCAGAGAGTGAGAACTATCAAACGGTTATAAAAACGAGTCTCAGCCAGAATATCTCCCAGTTCAAACTGCAGCACTGAGACATCAACACGCTGATAAGGCGATTTCGAACGCGGAACTAATCTGCTCACACAATTATTTCAGTGAATTCTTATTCGCATTCCTTCCAAACGCATCAAGGAGTTATCAGAGAACTGGGATCATGCCTGAGAAACAAGTGGCACGTGTAATTGGCAACCTGGAGGATTTTGAGCATAATTTACCTGGGTAAGTAGGATTTATGTGATAACTAACAACGGAAGTGTGACCTTGTCCATGTCATGTAACGAGCAAATTACTGATAAGCAATTCGCTTCATTTCATCACATCACCGGCTAATTCCCTTTATAAGTTACTAATTTAAAACCAAAACTCTCTTTTCGTTTTCATACTCGTATGACAGAAAGAGTTAGGTGACCTTTAAATAATCAACAGTGCTAATTCACGAATCCCACACACTCGTTCACTCTTTCAGATATCTGAATTCTGCATACCCAGTTGCCGTACTCCTGGATTACGATGGCACCCTGGCTCCAATTGCGGCTAATCCGGCGAATACCAAAATGCCTGTGGAACTGGAGGCCATACTGCACAAGATAGCTAAGCATCCCAAAGTTTTTCTCGCAGTGATCTCGGGTCGCGGGCTCAAAGATGTGCAAAAACAAGTAAACATCGATGGCATTACCTATGCTGGAAATCACGGACTGGAAATCGAGTACCCCGATGGCTCCAGACACGACTACGAGCTGCCCACAGAGATCCAGAAGAACTACACAGACATGGTTAGGGAGCTCAAGGAAAAGGTGGAGAGGAACGGAGCTTGGGTCGAGGATAAGAAGGTATCACTCACCTATCACTACAGAGATACGCCCGTAGCGCTGAAGGACCAGCAAAAGCAGCTGGCTCTGGAGATCTGCAAGAAGTTTGGATTCTGCGCGAATCAGGCCCATGAAGCCATCGAAGCTAAGCCCCCAGTAAATTGGAACAAGGGAGAGGCTGCCCTCTATATTCTTAAGCAGAAATTCGGGGAAGATTGGTCGCAGCAAGTCAGTGTGGTCTTCGCTGGCGATGACACCACCGATGAAGATGCCATGAGAGTGAGTTGAAATGGTACTTGCTTGAAAACCCTCGACTTTATATATTTTATAAAACATTTCAGGTGCTCAGGGGCTTGGGTCGCTCCTTTAGAATTTCGGCAGATGCCCAGATCCAGACTTATGCGGATTTCCGATTGCCCAACCAGGCTGTGATGACCGATCTTCTCAAATGGATAGCTAATGTGTACGTTTCCTAGATGTAATCGAATTTAGAAAAGCTGAAAAGTTTTAACTGTAATTTGTTGATTTTTTACATTTATTACAATTTGAAATTCTGTTTCTGCATAAGCAATACTGGAATTGGATATACCATTCATGTATGTGATTAGTTAGTGGAATTAGAATAAAATACCTGTTTTTAATCTACTCATTAGTTGTCCCTGGAGTAATGAAAAAGGGTAACAAGTGACATAATTAATCATGAGGCTTGAAATTAAAATTACATACTCACCAACACCTGCATTCAGCGGCAAATAAATATTTGTTGTATTCAAGATAATCCGATACAAAATTGTTCATTAATCTTAAAGCAAGCACAACATTCACTCTCCGTTTGAAGATCAAAAGAAAATAAATAAATCATTGAATGGAAATGTTTTGCGAACTGAACATTGATCCAGGGATTTCCGTTGCGGAAATATGTCGAAAATAAATGAAGAATGTTCGAACTTGTTAGAATAATCCTAAGAAAGTCTGATAAACTTAGATACCCCAAAGTGTGTCATATAAAAGAAACATTTCCAAAAGACAAACAACCTCAAACAAAGGTGCATGAAAGACATCATCAAAATACGTATACACACTATATACTTCACTCAAACCGAAAGTGGCGGCTACATAGATAAAGGCCCGTGTGTGTAGTCTTTCATTATATATAAATGCCTCATATACAGACGAAGATCCATTATAGAATGTGCTTTTTTATGCGCATATGCCTCATAAATATTGTGGGAATTACTTGGCCAACGTATGGGGCCAGAGTTGCCACCATCCATTTGGAGAGAGGCCAAAAAAGCAAGAGAACAGATTGGATCGCGGATACTTATAGATCGCAGGCGATATATGGCAGCTGGGGATAGCTGGTCGTTAGTATTAAATCGGTCGAGGAACGTCCAGCACGGCGCGCAATATCCGTTAGATACAAAATAATCTGAAACAGAGATACACATTAAAATGGCTGAGCAGAAGAAGGCACCGCTGCTGAAGAAGGAGGAGGACTACGTGAAGGCCCTCGAGGGGTGAGTTTCAAGGATCAGCTGCGCAGGAGCTTCAAGGAACTAAAGAGCGTTGTTCCCTCGACAGATTCATTAACCCCGAAACCGATCAGGTGGTCCTGTTGCTGGATTACGATGGCACCCTGGCCCCTCTCACCGAGGAGCTGTCCGTCATGCCCAAGGATACGGAGATCAACATCAAGAAACTGGCTGCCAACGAGAAAATCTTCATGGTCGTCTTCTCCGGTCGCGAACTGAGCGAGATCAAGAACCACCTGAAGTTCCCCAATGTGACCTATGCCGGCAACCATGGTCTGGAGGTCGAATATCCTTCCGGCAAGAAGTTCAAGATCGAAATGCCCGAGGAATTACTGGAGAAGCACAACAAGCTGGTTTCTGAGCTCAAGGAAAAGGTACGTCATCGGTCAAACTGAAATTAAAATTTAATGTGTACTATAGAAGGAATCCAACCAGAATTCAAAAAAGGGTTTTTTAGAAACCCTTGTGGCCTAAGTTCGTGAAAAGTTATTTATGATGTTTACAACCCGATGTAGATCGAAGTTAGAAGTTATTTGATACATTCATACAAGAATTACGTTGTAGTTAAGTTAAATGAACTGCAAATTAGTGAGATAAGAGCTGGGCCCTTAAGCCAGACCATTACTAAACCATTTCAACCTTCCTCAGGTCGTGTGCTCCGGTGCCTGGGTGGAGGACAAGAAGATCTCCGTGACCTATCACTACAAGGGCGTCACCGACAAGTTGAAGGCCAAGCTGATCGCCGAGGCCAAGGGCTTGATCCAGGCCCATGGATTCCAGCTGATCGAGACCCCCTACGCCCTGGAGGGCAAGCCCCGCGTGAACTGGGACAAAGGTTAGTGGGAACCCAAGGGCTCCCGATGCTCCAAAGGGGCTATTAATACACCCGTCATCGTTAAACAATTTGCCAACTGTTGCCATCCATTTGCAAGCTGTCCCCAAGGCATTCCTTTCAGCTTTCCTCACTTCGGCACCTGCTCGAACAATTCGATTTTTGACTATACGCTTCGATGATTTAATTATTGCTAAAATTTCTCTATTTTCTCTATACCCCGATGGGAATCCAACGTGGGCGTCTTTCACAAAAAAATATTTTCTATGAAAAATTTAACACACACACACCGCTCAAAAGTTCACTCACAAACATCGCACAAATTTAAAATGTCTGAGAAAAATATATTCAGAAGGCGGCGGTAGACAAAACATCCCGCAGCCAACTGATGTCAAAAGCGCGCCTAATACTATATATACTTGTCGTCTTCTATATATTCATATAGTCACTCGCCCGATTCCTTATGATAAATTAAAATATCTGTGTAATTTCTCATAGACACAAGATTTCGCTTTCGTTTCTCGAATTGTTCATCACTTGATTTTGCCGCTAGTCACAATATTTGCGGAAAGTTTTCTGTTCCAATTGAAAACACACACTTTTGGTTTGGTGGGGGTGTTTGTAATTTTAGCTTTTCTAAAGATGAATGAAGCCAAAGTCAAGCGAAACCAATTTAATTTGATGACGTTTTCCACTAACGATGCGTGCTCTTAGAGACATAAAGTTTTATATAAGTCTGACAAATACATACAGATTTTTAAAGTCGTAAATCACATTTAGTAGCCTGTTTTTAAGATATACAAATATGTCTCAATAGCAATAACTGACTGGATTCCATTTACACATTTGAACTAGCAAATAGTATTGAAAAGAAAAATTGTAGTTTCATATAGATGTAAATGTTATTGAAATAACTTAGTTTAGCTTGTTAAATTGCAAGCCTCTATATTATTAATGCAGAATTTTTTATCCGCTTATCAAGATATCAAAAAAAAACCTAAATTAGGATCACTGTCAGGATTTCAGCATATCCCCAATTATTGATCAACTTTAATCCGAGCAAATAACGAAAAATATTTTCAGAATTCTCGAAAAAATATGTATCAGAAATTAGTACCCCCCTTGAGGAGATTTATGGACGCCACTTGCCACCTCTGTCCTCTAGAATACTAGAAACCCATTCCGAACCGAAATGTCGCTCAGGCCAATGAGCCGTGGCGACAAAATACATGAAACATATTTAAGCAGATATATTTCATACGCGAATATATCGTGAAAATCAAAAATTAATTATGATGGTGTACGCCTCCAAAGGCAATAAATTTATAGGGGCCAGAAAAAAATGATTGCAAACAGTAAAAGCCAACAGAAATTCGGAAAATATTATTTTCGAGGGGCGCATACAAAAGAGGAGAATTGTTGGTGCCGTCTGAAAAATAAGAGAAAACTGCAGCAGGTCGGGAAGGAGGTGGAAAATCGGTGAATAGACTGCGTCACCAATTAAACAAAAATGTGGCGTTAAGCGCTAGAAACGGAAGAGGAAAGCTGAGTAATTAAAATAATTAGATGAGGTACATTCATATTCAGTTCTAATGCTCTAAATTGATATGCAAATGTACTGATTTTTACTGCACACCGAGGGGGCAGCTAAATGATTCGATTTCATCTATTCAAACACTCACTTACTTGGCCAAACCAAATTACGAAACGAAAAATAGAGAAGATCCGCCCACGTAGACACCTAAAAATAATTCACAGAAGATGGGGAAGAATTCGGTTCTGTTTCTTTCGCGCTGCATGCGATTTATATGATCTAAGATGTGTGCCGAGAAGAATTTCAGACATTTGAAAATATTGTTCTCGCTTGTTTATTGAGCGATTTTGGATGATTTCCAGCAGTGCATAGTTGTTTGTATACATTTCACATGGCTTCCACAAGAAATAAACCATTATTTGGCCACAGGTTGCATTTATGCAAAAATAACAGTTTAGTCTTCTATAAAAAATTGAAATCTACGTACTTTCGCAGGTGAGGGTGCCAAGATGATCCTGGAGAAGCAGTTCGACGCCGACTGGGCCAAGAACCTGAAGATCGTCTACGTTGGCGACGATACCACCGATGAGGATGCCATCAAGGTGCTGCACGGAATCGGCAAGACCTTCCGTGTGTCCGAGCTGCCCACGCTGAAGACCTATGCCAACTACCAGATCAAGACCGTCGAGGAAGTTGGATATCTCCTGAAAGCCGTGCAGGCCTACTACGAGAAGAAGAAGAAGGTCTAAGCGCAACGCCAGAGGATATTAAGCCTAAGCTAAATTCCACGCACACTCACACTCAACACACATCATAATTACACCTAAAGAGGGGGGATTCGTCCAGTTCGGCTAAAGTCAATGCAATACTTGTAGACTTGCTGGACAATGGCTCTCGAAACCTTTTTTGTGTCTTTGATTTTGCCAAATAAAATATAAATACATTTTTTAAACATAACATTTAGGTGCTTTTCTTTAAGTTTCTGTTCTTTCTGCCTTTTAAAAGCTTTATTACATGTATTTAGGCCAGATTAAATTATATTTTCGGTAGGAAGAAATACTGCACGGAAGGTAATTAAATTGTCTTTGAAATGCTATCTTGAAATAGTATTATTATCCAATACCTATGAAATGCTTAAATGGTTCGAATAGAACGTCCCAACATTTGGGAACGTGTTTTAGAACATTTGACTATTAAAAGATACAACTGCCATTTAAAATACATATATAATTGAATGGTAAATCTGATGCTCATAAATGCAGACATATTACGTAAAATATAAAGCCCAAATTGTCTAGATAACATACCAAATCCATGTCCGAGCAGCGTTGATCTTTTGGGATGTGTAAACATGTCTTATTAAGCTAAGCATTACAGTTAGAGCTAGATCCTCTTGTTCGCTGAGTTCCTGGTCCTATTCCACGGATCTCAAGACCCTTTATCGCCGTTCCCCTTTAAGACCACCTCGTCCTCCACCTCCACGGCCGCCACGAGTGCCAGGTTTCGTTGTCGTTTGAGGCGCGATGGCTGGTGCCGTAGCAGGAGCAGTGGTCACAGCGCTTTGGGTGGCGGGAGCACCTGGTGCTGCGGCCACCACGGGCTGCTGAATGCCAGGGGCTCCACCCTTGGCCGGCAAGCCAGGAGCACCTCCACCGGCCGGAAGTCCCGCCGGAGGAGCAGCAGGATTGGGCACCGCCTGCTGCTCCGCCCGTTTCGGCTCACTCATGTTCACGCTCTCGTTGAAGACCATGCAGTACTCGCCGATCTTGAACACCTCGCCGTTCTTTCCGGAATAGAGGGTCAAGCAATGCCTCCAGATGGAGGCGTAGCCCTTTGTCAGTCTCACTATATCGCCTGGTGCTATCAGTTTGCCCGGCTCGTCCCAAATCGAGACATTGATGCAGGCCGTGGGGTCGCCCACCTAGAAAACGTTTTTTGCACTGTATCAGTTGTTTGTATGCGAGTAATGCAACAATGGACCCACCTTGAAGTTCCGCACTTCGCGGTTTTCCTTTGTAACGGTGGCCACGCCCACTTCCAGGACAATGAAGATAACATTGATGTTTTTCAGACCTGGCTTTATATCCTTGATGGGAATGCATTCCACGTTGTACATGGTAAAAATTATTTGATTTGTTTTGGCGTTGTGCAGCGTTGCCAGACTTTGAGACGGTTGTAGTGTGACCGCGCCTTAAACAGCAAAAAAATTCCTTAGTTTACTCCAACTCCAATTTAGTTTATTCCAACTTTATAAAAGAATTATCTTTTACTATCTAATTAGGCGACTTATGGCTTATATATTTTTTCAACTTAAAGTAAATTAAAACAGGGTAAATAAATATTTTAATCAGTCTTCGCATAATTAAATCAATCGATGTTGAAAGATTCTATTCCAACGGAAAAATAACAATATATGTTTTTAAAAGCAGCAATTACATTATCAATTTATATATTTCTATATTAAAAACCCTATAAGTAATTCAAAAACTAACAATCAAACAACAAATTTAAGAGCGGATTCTAAAGTAGGGTGTGTCAAGATTAAAAAGCTTTATCATTTCCGGATAGCAAACGGCTGATGATAATTTTTTATATCTTTCTTATGACACAGCCAGCTGTCGATTATCTAAAAATATACCATATATGTATACCATATAGCTCTAGGGCATAGCTAAAATCTTTAATTAACCAGATAATTTAATTGGAAACCTCCAATGGCCATATGTAGATATTCCTAGAAAAGTATAGTTTATGCAAAGCAAACTCCAAAAAAGTTGTTCACATCAAAAGCAGATTATTTTTTAGTCATATTAATGACGTTACTCGTAGTATAAAAGGGTATACTTCCTCTGTTGAAAGGTATGAAACAGTTAAGGGAAATCCTTAATAGGGATTACTAGACTATCAGGCCGTGTCCGTCCGTCTGTATGAACGCTGTGATCTCGGGAACTATAAAAGCTATACGGTTTAGACCAAGATTCTAGATGCAGACGCAGCGGAAGTATGTTTCAAAAGATTTCCACGCCTACTCTAACACCCAGAACCCAGAATTTTTGAAAAATGTTTTCTGTGAATATTCTGTGTGATTCTGTGAATATGCCAAAAGAATTTTAAAATATTTCACTCGCAATCCCAGAACTCACTAGCTTAGTAACGTGCATCTGATAGTCGATGAACTCGACTGTAGCGTTAACTTCGGAAATAAAGTATGTCATTAAGTTAAGCGTGGTAGACACACATATCTAATTTATTACTATTTTATACCATATTGACAAAGCTTTACCAATAATGATAACGAATTATACCACATCAAATTTCTTGTGACTATTAATAAGAAGATCAAATATATTTATCAACCATAATGCCGGGTCTTTAAAAAGTCCGACCATGATTTCAGTATCAGTTCTTTATCAGGTTTCCACCTCAGTGGTTGTCCACAATGCTTAGATCCGCGAAATTTATTCTGTGCGCATTTGTTTTGCTGTATCCTTACGGAGCTCTGATTGAAGCCCAGGATGGCAGGCGCTACGTGTGTCTACTATCCGATCCTCCGAACCAGTGCAGTGAATACTGTGTATCCGCACTGCAGCCGGTAATCGATCACCTTTCGAAAGAGCAACAGGATTGGGGAACCTGCGGAGTAAAACTCAATGAAACTGTGGCGAAACTGGATCAGATAGAAGACCAGTTGACGGCGACACAAATCCAAATAGAGTCCCAGCACGCATTCCTCAAGAACAATATTACGAAGGCCATCCCCCAGGATCTTGAGCAAAGACTAAAGGACATAGAAGGCAATCAGACAGCCCTGGGTAATCAGTTGAAAGATGGACAGAAGAGGACGGAAAGCCAGCTAACAGCCATTCAGAAGACTCTATCCGAGATCGAGAGGAAACTCGTGCTGCAGAGATACCAAAAGATAGGGTCGAGGTACTTCTACATTGAACACAATGTAGTGGTGAACTGGAGGACCGCCGAGCAGATGTGTATTGAAATGGGCGGCCACCTCGCCGCCTTCCAAAATGAACAGGAGTATAACGCCATAGCGGCGCAACTGAAAAAGGCGAACTACTGGCTGGGAGTCAATGACTTGGCCAAACAGGGGGAGTTTATATCCTTGGCCTCCGGCAAACTAGCCACCTACTTCAGGTGGCGCAAAAATGAGCCCAAGTATAACAATCCCACCCAGCACTGCGCCTACGTTTATGGGCACGAAAACGTAATGATAGTGCTATCCTGCACTACTGACGTTATGCACTTTATTTGCCAATCAGACAGTGATGTCTAGTTTTAAAGTACCAAGCCTGCACATGTATAAATAAATACAAAAATAAATACCCATATTTTATAATTACTTTATAATTAGTTTTACTGAAGATCACAGTAAATTGGTGAAGTCGATTGGTTGAAGACAGAGTAATTGAACCAACCAATTCAAACGCATTCAGCAATAATGTATATTTGTAGGCTGGTTCAACACCCAATTGTTTAAAGTAATATCGTTATATTGGTAAACAAATGACGAATGATTTTTGCGCAATCAGAAAATGTCGTTTCAAATTGTCGTAGATATTCGCCGTAAGTAAATTAACTGAAATGAGTAATACGCCTATAAGATTGCTGTTATCGAATTTCTTGTACTTGGGGTTTTTGATTCTGGATCACCTACGTCGTAAATTTAAATTGCTACTTTCTTAAGATTATTTAATTTATTGCAGCCATAATTTACAATGCTCTATGTTTTACAAAATCACTTGTCGTTAGAAGCAAGAGAGCAAAAACAATTTTTAAGTTTTTAAGAATTTTAAAAACTCTTATAAAACATGGCATACTACTAATATTAAAATTGTGCAGGTTCATTTGCACATTTCAAATTTGCTAGCTAAAATATCATTAGAATGCGAAAGTTGTGTGTACTAATAGCGCATCTCTAGCCCTCGTTAGCCGATAGTTCCGGCCGATTCCCATGGCATTCCTGTTGGCACACACCTCTGGTCACTCTAATCAAAACAATACCAGAAAACAGGCATTTTTGTGTACAAATATTAAAAAACGTTCTGCGATACAAAAATGGCCTTGGAGTCCGGCAGCAGCAGCTCGGAGTCGGGCAGCTCCTCCACCAGCGGATCCACCAGTTCCGAGACGGGCAGCAGCTCGGACACGGATTCCAGCAGTGCGACGCCGGAGGAGAAACCATCCACGAATTCCTCCGCCAAATCGCAGACGCAAACGCCACAACAAACGAATTCCGGGAATGCACAGAGAAGAAAGCCTGCTCCTCCGGCGGCGGAGGAAAAATCCAAGGCGAATGTAGCGCCCTCCGTCAGGAAAGTAACTAATCCTCCCAAAAGTAAACTCTCCAGCGATGACGACGAGGATGAGGATTCGGCGCCGCCGGCCAAGAAGAACGCCCGTGCCATGGGCAGTTCCACTGTAACAGCGGCAGCTGCCGCCTCTGCAGCCAGAAGGAAACCACCCGCGTCCGTCAACAAGCCCAGCAATCCAGCTAACAAACCCAGCAATCCTACCCAGCGATCAGCAAACAACAACACCAACCGATCACTGGAAAACGGCGAGGGCAAACGACCCTCGCTCTCCTCCTCGTCCAACAGTACGGATGACTCAATGAAGATCGTCAAGAACGGCCGCAAGGTTCCCCTCAAAATGGCCAGCACGGTGAGGCCAAAGCCAATCCGAGGAAAACTGCCGCCGGCAAAGAAAAATGGGGGAGGACCGGTGATCAGCAGTGACGGCAGTTCGGACTCCGAAAGTGGCTCCAACTCAGGCGATGAATCAAGCTCTGGAAGCGAGTCTGAAGGAAGTGATTCCAGCAACTCCTACAGCTCGCAGCCAGTAAAAGGAGGAGCTAAAGGTAGGCAGAGTATATCAAGATTTTAATATTGATAAATAGGTTTATAATAATCTTTTCAACTTGAACTACTGCAGGTAAGAGGAGCGGTCCAACAAAAATGCAAAACTCAGACAGCGAAGAAGAGCGAAAAGACAAGGCCAATCCCATGAGGAAACTCACCCGTTCACTCAGCATGCGAAGGACAAAACAGCAGCCCAAACAGGACACCGATTCTGAATCCGATGGCGACCTAGAAGATGACAAAATGATGATCTCCAAGAGTGCCGCCAAAAAGCCAGCGCCCTCGAATTTGAACGCCAGCAAAAGCAAGGTGAAAAGGGAATCCATCGGAATCAGCAGTGGAGTCCTGAGCTCCATTAAATCCCGACCCGTGTCACCTATTACCCAGACAGAAAAGAAGTGCCCCATCGAGGGCTGCGATTCATCCGGACACCTGAGTGGCAATTTGGACAAGCACTTTTTGCCAGAGGCCTGTCCTATCTACCACAACATGTCCGCCTCGGAGTGTAAAGAGCGGGCTAATGAGAGAAAACTGAGGAATGAACAGCGACTAAAGATGCCCGTCAACATTGTGACAGCGCCGGGTAACCAAAGCACCAATCTCAAGACGCTCTCGCCCGAGCAGCGCGAGTTTCTGGCCAAAATTCGCGAGTCAAGGGCTAACTTTAAGCCGGCGAATAACAATTTCCTGGACTCGAAGGTAAGGATACAACTAATGCAAAATTCAATATTAGACTATTGCCAATTACATATTTCGATACTCCATTACCCGTCAGGTTAAGTTGGAAAAAGACGTAACGGATGAGGACCGGGAACCAAATCTGTCAGGCCTGGTGCCTGACTATGATTTGCAATTGTTCCGGGAAGCACAAGCTCAAGCCTCCGAAAGGATAGAAGACGAACTCAAAGACCTGCCCGTGGGAAAGGGAATAAAGTAAGTGTTTAGTAATATAACAAACTCAAGAAGATCCAATTACCACTCCTTCGTATGACAGATATATCAGCATGGGCAAGTACAAGATGAAGGTCTGGTATCAATCCCCCTATCCGGACGATGCTGCCCGCCTGCCCAAAATGTACATCTGCGAGTTCTGCCTGCGCTACCAAAAATCAGAGACGGGCATTAAGCGGCATGCCGAGAAATGCGTCTGGCGGCATCCGCCGGGCGATGAGATATACCGCAAGGGCAAACTACAGGTGTGGCAGGTGGACGGGAAGCGTTATAAGCAATACTGTCAACATTTGTGCCTGCTGGCAAAGTTCTTCCTGGATCACAAAACCCTATACTACGATGTGGAGCCCTTTCTTTTCTACATCATGACGCTGGCCGATGTGGACGGCTGCCATATTGTTGGTTATTTCAGCAAGGTAAGTGAAGTAATCATTTACAATTTATATTTTCTTTGATAATTGTTGGCAACCCATTATGCTTAACCAAACAAATCACTATTTACTTAATTTCAAAATCAAACATTACGCAGTTGAAATAACCAGTGCACTTTCATTTTCCTGTTTCCCTTCCATTTTAAAAATATTAATATGCATACATATGCAACGCCGAAAAGCGTTTAAGAGTAGTAACTGAATTAATAATTTAAAATTTGAAATTGAGTGACATATTTAAGCAAAATGAGGATATTTAAAAAACAGCTTAATAGAAAACTTATGAAAATAAAACGTTTTAAAGTGCATTGCTTGCAGAGCTTATCCTAACTTATATTCTTAACTACAAACATTACTGCTTCCCCTTTAGTCTTAAGCAAATGGAAACCAAAACCGGAAAAGTAATCCTGCTCTAATGATTTCGATTCCTAATTGCTTATAATTTGAATAGTCACGCCTCAATCGTGCGCCAGAATGTTCCCGAACTTTTATGGTTATTCCCCAGCATAAAATTGAATAATAACATTTTACAGTTTTATGATTCCTTTATGTCTGGAGACGGAATAGAGATGCGAGGAATGTAGAAGCCGGTATCCCAGACTCTGAACGTCAGCCACAGCCCATGTACGGTTCATACATACATATGTACCGCCGACCAGACTATATGGTTGTACTCAGATGCAGAGGCAGTGGCCCTGCCTTGACCATGCCCACCGAAAACCAGATGATTTTTCCATTTAGTTTTTTTGTCAACGTTTTCGGGTAAATAAGCAACAGACAGAGAGAAACAAGGAGCGCGAACGAGAGAGTCATTTCCCCTGGCTTTAAAAAGCAGCCACGGCCACGGTTTCTTGACCTCCCCCAGAATATACGGAAAATACGGGTCCGGCGATACATTCACGGGCTTTGGGATCCCACCTTCGGCTCGCAGTTTTACTGCAGAATGCAGAAAGTTTTTGGGCGCTGGCAGAGACTGGGTTTGTGTTACAAATTGCGCATGTCGTTGGCTGATGCTGCAGCTGCTCCTCCTACTCTGCTCCCGATGCTCCTGCTCCTGCTCCTGATGATGCCCCTCTTTGGAAATCCCTTTGTGAACCCTCGCAGTGCTGGCGCAGCATCCCGAGGCAGTCAGAATTTGGCAGTCCCTACACATACTACAAGTTTACATATATTTACTACGCTCGTGCTGGGACATTCATAATTTCGTTACTGCCTGGTGACGAAAAATACTCCCTTGAAAATGTTTAAGGAATGTTTTTAAGCAGATATGGAAATATTTTCAAGACTATCTAAGAGAAGTTAAGAATGGGATAATCGTTTGAATCATTTGAATTTATTAATTTATATTTTGAAATCGTATCGATGACGAACTCAGTGTAAATTGCCTGTAGGATCAAATCTTTATCCCTATATCATGGCATTGCATCTGCAGACTAGGCTGCGTATAAACTCTAGTGGACACCCAACCCCTTCGCATTTGACAGTGATAATTTTCGGCAATCCTTTGTCCCGCAGTTAACCTCCAGCTCTCTGACTCCAAAACGGGGTCCAGACAGCAGCCAGACACCGAGGATTGGAGGAGGGAGATGGATTGGCAGGCAGGGCACGCTGCTCCGATGCTCGGATGCTGGGGACACGATTGAGGTCGTGCACCTCTGGGCCGGGTGCGGGAATTTCTGATTCTGCGTCTGCGCCTGCTCCACAAACTGCGATTGCCCGGGCTGGGCCAGGAAAATCCGGGGTGAAGGATCTCGGGGTGTTGGCGGGGGGATCAGATTGGGAAACAGGGACTCCTCTGCTATGTGGTTGCGTTCCCAGACATCAGGGCAGACAAAGGAAAAACGAGCAAAAAAAAAGAACAGACCTCAGAAAACAAAAACCAGGCGGTACTACAAAGGGAAAATCAGAATGAAAAACCCGCAGTGTACATAAATGAATTTCCGAATTGTTGCCATATTCCAGATCCAGCACACAGGAATGAAAACGTGGGCATTTAAATGGGTTTTAGGTGTTCTTACAATATTCTTTAACTCAAGAAGTTCTTGCGTATTTCACCCTGCATACCATACTCACTTCTAATATTGTAACTTTTTATTTAAAAACTCTTTTTCTGATGAGCACTAAGCTTGCCAAATACGGCCTTTTATATTTGTTAAGCACTTAAATGTTGTAATTTCTCAATGATTTTGGCACTGTGTGTTCTCCATGGGATTGTTTCTTTTTTGGCAATGACCGTGAGAAGAGGGGGCTGTGCTGGGCTGGGCATGGCTATATCCATGTATCCATCCAGTCTGTCTTGCGTATATATCCCGATCCCCAGACTCGTGGTCCTCGTGCTGCTCCTGCAGCTGCTATGTATGTATGTGCGTTTGTTTATGTATTTACGCACCGTTCTCTCGCCAATTTGGCCATCTCTTTCCCGCCGCTGCAGCCATCTCTGTCTGACTGTCTCTGGTGCTGGCTGTCTATCGATTCGTTTAATTTTGCTGGTCATTGAACTGCCGAAAAAAGCCAAAAGCGACAGATAAATGTTGCCATCATCTCTGCCACTTGCACAGGCCCCATTTCCCCTCATCTTTTGTCTGGAAAATGTCTGTCTGATCCCCCAACTCTGAAGTTTTTCCCATACCTCTATTCGTCGATTTTTCCCAACTCCAAGCATCATTTTCCCCACTCCTTTAGCGTCTGCCATTGTTCTTGAATCTTTGCAATTCATTTAATTTTAATAATATGTGCGCTAACCTTTGCTTACTTTTAACTGGATTAGTAAAATCCTTAAATTACCGCTTATAAATACCTGGTTTATTGGTGCTTCTGATTTGTTAATCATTTCATACACTTTTTTCTTTCTTTACAGCATATTCCTTTCCTGCAGGAGAAGAACTCGTTTTACAATGTGTCCTGTATTTTAACATTGCCGCCATACCAGCGAAAGGGTTATGGAAGATTACTCATCGATTTCAGTAAGTTAACACTTGAGACTCTACTCAGAACTTAGAATTGTTAATACAGTTTGGTACAGTTAAGTGGGGATTGTCTTTCCAGGTAATGTCACTTGTTGCACTTAATTATGATAGTACTACAACTTCTTATCTATTAGAAATTGTTTAAAGGATTTGTCTGCTTATCTTATCTTATCAAATATACATCATCTTGCTCAACATCAACTCATCTTACTATGCTTCCAACGAACTTTATCTTGCGATATTATAACTTCAGACTTAATCTAAGAGAAGTCTTATTGGTTTTTGAAATGTATTTAGTTTTTATGGAATAATTTCTTATCGATTAAATATCAAACCATTTATTTACATTTTTCGATCGACCGATTTGCTGCTAAACAAAGGATTCCCAATATGTTGTACACAAGCGAGCTCAAAATTCAATAAATTTTATCTTAAATATTTAATGTTGTTCAAAAACTATGCCTTGATGTTAGTTTACTAATATGAACAACTGGGAAGCCAATATAAATGTTTCTTTATTGTGAGCCGATTAAAAGTGTAATTGACCTCAAACGAAGAATTCTTCTGTGGTCTCTTCTGCGCAATTCTTCCACTGGAAGACCACAGTGACCCTGAAAATCATATAATATCACGGAGTGGTTGGGATTCCAATGAAATTGGGCCTTAATGAGGCTTGTTAGTGAAAAAGTATATTGGCCACTAAAATTTTCTGGCTTTATTGAGTCTTTGTTCCCCTTCTTCTTCTTCTTCCGCTGAGTCATAAGTGTGGTTGTGTGTGTGTGCGGTGTGCAGGTGTGTGTGAAATGTAATCATCATTGCATGAGAAAAGCCAAACATGAAGGAGACTTTGGCTCAGCTTTCCAATTGCAGTTTTCCCCACCTTTGCCTTCACTCCTTCTTCTTCTCCAGGTGCAGAACATGCAATTTCTGCATCAATTAAACGTAGACACACACAGGTGCACTGCATATCGCATAAGTAATTTTAGGCGGCTGCAACGAAAATTGTTTAAAATTAATCCAAGCCCACAGACTAGACAATAAAAACACACACAACCCAAAAAAAGGTAGCTAAGTAAGAAATTATGAAAAAAAGAATTACCCAGCCATCGTAGTGCAAAGGGGAGTGGGGAAAGACAAAGAGAGTCTTGAGTCATACATTTACATTCGCAATGGCGTCGACGCCGACAGCGGCGCCGGCAGAGGCGACGGCATTTGTGTCTATGTAAAGTCAATACATGCAATGCCACGGGCGTGGAAGGTTTGAGAGGTGGTCAGGGGGGTTGGGCGGTAATGAACGAACGAAAGAGCGAGCGAAACGACATTGACCTTACACAGACACACGCGAAGGCCCACAGACACAAAGCCAAGTGCCGGCCGGCAAAAAGAGTAATGGTCAACCAAAGAAAGAGAGGAGGGAGCGGAAGTCATGTTGAGAGAGCGAGGGAGGTGCACGGAAAATAATTGATTAATCTAATCTATCTCAGGGAAATCTGGTATAATTCAACTTTTAAATAAGAGCTTTGTTTCAGACTTTGGATTGATTGTTTTATGGCTTATATTGTGGCACTTACTTTGGTAGCTAGTTGGTGTATTATAAAGTGGTAAAAGCTTTAGACTAAAATCTAGATCCATCAAAAACTTAACTTACTAAATTTGTATCTAAAAATTCATTTTTTTATTGTCTACTGTCAATTATTAAATTATTATTAAATTAATATCGGGAATTCCTTAGACTAAAAGAATCTTTTGCTTAAACAGCTTTTTAAAGTCTCCACCAAAGTTTGATCACTGTATATTTTAGTAGACTAGACAGCACGAAAACTTTTTTTATACGAGTATATAATTATATACGTATATTTCTTTGATTACCGTTTTGTACTTGAAAATTATTTTGTTCTATGTACTGGACGGCGTGCAAATCATTTTCGTCATTATTAACTGGAATTGGTTATTTTGCACATGGCAGGTGGAAGGAATACTTGCAGACAGACAGGGGTTAACTTAACCCACCAGTCCGCCGAAATTCGAACAGCTCTACCCATGTGTGTTAGAGCGGTACGGCCATACAGCATTTAGGTATGTCCAGGTGCACGCAAAATGCAAATGAGGGGGCCAAAATACAAGGGTTGCCACCTACTGCATTAATTAACGAAACTTTCTAAAAACCCACAAACAAAATGTACCAAAGTTGCCAAAAATATACGAAACGTGCCGCTTAAAGTTTGCTTTTATCTTTTGGGAGTCCCGCATAAGCAACATACCCGCAAAAAGCACTTACAGTGAGGATTCCCTAAAGGAATCTTTGATGATAGTATTAAAAATGTGTAATCTGTAATGCAACGACAGATAACAAACCTAATATCATACAAAATATTGAGCCTTGGTTTAAGAAGCTTAAAAAATGTGTTTGGATCCTAAAAACCAATTTAAAGCTAATTTGTTGCTTGAAAGTATTAAAAAATTCAACTTTTTTGGGAAACAGAAATAAGTTTCAAAAATAATTGGCTTCTACTCCAAATTGTCTGTGAGTCTATAGAAGCTTGACTGTAGATAAAATTTAGCAGACACAACAACACCAGAAGAGCAACAAAAACAACAACTGTTGGCGGCAGACAACAAAGGTCAGGACAGGTCACAATGAAAGGGCGTCGTCCTCTTTGGCGAGCACAAAAGAGCGAGTAACGGTAACTCTCTCTTTGTTTCGCTCTCTCGCCGCTCATTACTCACTGCGTTCCATACTCTGGTAGCTGCATAAAAAACAAGAAAAACGCATAGAAATAATAATTAGAGCCTTGCTAATTTGAGTTAAAGTTGAAGTCGCCGTCCCCTTTTGCACATTTAGCGTAAATTTTCATTCTTTAACTCATTACTGTTCGTTCGCAGCGCCTATGGCTATGCAACAACAATGTTGCTGCGTCAGCGGCGAGTGTGCAAGTGCGAGCAAGAGCGAGAGCTCGACTGTGCGAATCAGATTGGATCGATAAAGTCGTCTCGACGTTCTCACCCATACTCCCCCTTTCGCTCGCACCAACACCGCTCTCCCGTCCCGCTGCGCCAGGATTTATCACGTCTAGGAGTATGGGGAGGGGGCAAGGAGCGAGACGAAGTGCGGCACAAAGAAATCAAAGTGCCACCCGAAAACGCCCTCTTCTGGCCAAAAGTCGCATAAGGAGCATGGCGAGGGGGCAGCCCCTCGAACTGCATAAAATACAGCGCACAGTGGGCCGAGACCAAAAGAATATATCCTAACGATCATTTGAAAGTCTTTTAACTTTATGCTATAATGTACACACATACATATGTATGTAAAAGCCGAAATACTTATGTATCAAAACTTTTTTTTAAGAAGTATAGTTAAGTTGACTTGTATTACTGATCTATCTACGCGGACTCATATTCCATCTTGATTTGTTACTTTGGTTCCACTGTGCTCGGTCGAGCAAAAAGCCAAGCGCTGCGTTTACTTTTGCTTGTGTGCGTTCAACCCTGCGCTCGTCCAGTCAGTCAGCAGAATTCTTCCCCCTGCCCCATGCTTCTTGCATCATTCCCGCCTTTTCCGTCTGCCCTCTCAGCTGTGTCTGCCGTCTGCCATTGAGTGAGTCCTGGTCTCCCATTTTACTCTCCCGTTGCTCCACAGCTGGCGTCATGGGTGCAGCAAGGGGGCACACGTTAATATCAGTTATCCTGGAAATGAAAATAGGATTCAATGCAATAAATAAAAATAACAAAATAATCATTCATTTGGTAATTTCCTACCATGAGGTATTCGCAGCAAACTACGGCCTGCTTTTAGGCGTATTTATAATTCACGCTAGCTACGCCCATGGTGCCGTGCTCCTCTCTCGCTCAGCTCCTATGTGCCTCCTCTTCTTCTGCTAACTGTTTTTTTCCTGAGCCTGCCTCAGTGGATTTTGTGTTGTGTCCTCGCTCTCTCGTCCTCGTCAATTTACTTAGGTTGCACTCATTGTTGCTGCTGCTGCTGCTGCTTCTCCCCGCCGCCGCTCCTCTCTCCGCCGTGTGGTTGTTGTTATCTAGAGACGGGAATTGTTGCTGCCAGACGGCTCTAGAATCCAGAGTATATTTTCTTGGTGTGGGTCCTTTGGGGGTGACACTGTCGTTGGGTTGAATGTACGCCAGAACGTTGCTTAAATGTGGATCCCCTGCCCCCGGGTCCCCTTGAATACTTTGCGGAATCCTGTCTAGACACAACACGAACACACTTAAGCACCCACACACACACACTGGCGAGGCAGAGGGCGGGCCCAAAGTTGGTCACCATAAATAATACGCCGGAACTCGAGGAACTCCGTTGCGACTCTATCTGTAGCATACTTCTTGGGGTCTACATTTAACCCGCATCCGCATCCTTTCCGGCTTACTTGCAGGCTATCTGCTGACCCGCGTGGAGGGAAAAATCGGCTCGCCTGAGAAACCTCTATCCGATCTGGGCCTGATCTCGTACCGCTCATACTGGAAGGATGTGCTCCTGGACTACCTGTGCAATCGATCGGGAAACACGATCGCCATCAAGGATGTTTCGCAGGTGAGCTTGATAGACATTTTTTAAATAACACAAATAAAATAATTTATTTCATATGCATTGCCTGTTCAGGAAACTGCTATATACTCATACGACATTGTGAGCACCCTTCAAGCTCTCGGAATGATGAAGTACTGGAAGGGCAAGCACATAGTGCTCAAAAAGCAGGTAAGGCCTTAAAGTGAACTCAAGGGAATACCCAAACTGATATATGCTTCTTCCCAGGACGTCCTGGACGAGTACGAGGAGAGGGTGAAGCGAAGAGGAACCTTCCCCAAGATCGACGACTCCTGCTTGAGATGGCAGCCGTTCATCAATATCCAGCCGAGCTCATCTCCATAACCACGTGGTTGGAAGCATGCCCGGGCATGCTTTGCGGACGCCGACGACGATGACGAATCCTTGGCTCCGAATTCCTGATTTCAACGATTTTATATTTGGGTGGACTTCTGAAGAACCACATCTCCATTCCTCGTCAATCTTGGCAGCCTCTTGTATTTTGGTGGCTTGATTACCTTGCTAAAATCATAATTATTTGCATTTATCTTAGCCGATAATTGCCTTAATGTAGAAAACTTTTTGTAAACCCACTTTCGTAATTATTATACAGTGGTATAACGAGGCTGACATCAATTGGAGAATGGTTTTTAGGGAGCTCCTATCTCAACTTTTTAATATTTGTTGGTAGACCTTAAGGCCAGCCTATTGTAAACATATGTATGTACGTGTCTGTGTCTGTACTTGTTGGTAGCTAAGAATTGTAGTAATTAGAGTCTTAAGTTACATAGTGAAATTCTCAAAACGAAAAAAGCTTAAAAAATAAGAAAAATATACTCGGTTTACGATCAAAGACTTGCCTTGAGATTTATGTAGATGAATCATGGAGAAACCAAAGACCCAAGGTGGAAGAGGAAGAGGAAAGGAAGAGAGGTGAGTCAAGGAGTGGACTTTGTGTGTGTGTAGCAGCGCAAAAAGTGCACACACACCAAGGAGACGGGCGCATTGACATTGTCGCTTTGCCGGGAGAGACAGGTGAGAGGGGCGAGAGGTGTGCAGACCAGACGGGTTGCCTTTGGGCGCGGGATTGGCGGGGTGTACCCAAAAAGCATACACATGCACCGGGAACAGCGCTGCAGAGCGTCGAGCAGAGAGCAGCAGCCAGAGAGTGAGATGGAGAGCACAGTGGGCAGTTAAATCCACAATTAATCATGACTTTAAATACATTTTCCATAGAAAAGTTCCTCATGTTTTCTGTAATCAGGACTGCAAAGTATTAATACATATTAATGTATATATGTACATCTGTACATACGTCTTGATCTTTAATCAACTTATGAAAAAAACGAAAAAACTTATTGCATATAGTTTTTACATACATATGTATGTACTTAAGTTTATCTTGTAAGCATTAGAGCAATGGCATTATTGCAATCTACACACATATATTATGCTACAATGCTTTCCAAGTAATCTACCTGTGATGTACATACATACATACATAGTTCCTAGAAGCGGAAGATTAAGATCGAACAAGGGACCAAAACAATGGTTAGTCAGACCAATGAATATTCCTAGACGTGTTTGATAACAATTTCCTATAAAACATGAGGCACGGTAAAATATGGATTTCCAAGAACCCTTCGAACAAAAAAAAAACCATGACAATTCCTAGTGATCCCATTTTCTGCAAACATCTATTGTAAATATGATAATTTCCGTAATGAATGAATGAGTTATTTTATAAGACTTTCAAAACATTCATTAAGTTTCAGCCCACTGTACCAGCTTTTTGTTGCAGTATGTTTTATGGTGGTGCAGTTCTATAACAAAGGAACTCAAATGTATGTGTATACATACAGTAAATGCTCGATAATGCTTATATTAGGTTGCTTCTACAATCATTATTTATAGAAACACCTATATAAGAATTTAAAAGTTTCATAAAGCATATGTACATATGTACATACATACATATGTACATGAACTACAAATGCACATAAACTCTCAAAAAGAAATTGATGGAAGAAAAAAACATTTCGCAATAAAAAGTTTTTTTACAATTAGCACTAATTTCGTTTGTATCTTCTCAGAACCAAAAACCAAACTCTATACATACATACATCTAAAAGTACATTTACATATATACATAAATACATGTGTATCAAGAAATAGTGACATATGGCTTTATAATAAAATGTTTTGTTTTCTGTAATAATATTTTGTACATTGTAGTATGTGCGGTATTCATTGAATGCACAGCGTGCCCACTGTACCCCATATGCACTTCCCCTGCGCGTGGCCGTGTGAGTGCATGTGGGTGAGGAAGAGGAAGCAGGAAGCAGCAGCAGCAGTGTCTCGACGGAGTGTCGCCCCCTTTTAGTGCCCCCCTTTTCGACGGCGGCGCCACTGTGCGAGAGAAATGGCAACAAAACGGGGCGAAAGAGAGCGGCGCTGCTGCCGCTGTCGCTGCCGCTGCCGACGGCGACGTCCGACGTCGACGTCTGCGAATAAAATTCGCGCATTTGGCTCTTGATTTGCCGCAGACATTGAGCATTTGATCGCCAACAGCCGGCAAACGCGGTTCGCTCACTTCGCAGCTTTCCTGGCATTCGCCACTCTGGCCTTTTGCCGATTTTCGGTTTATCTCTATCTCTGTGGGCAGGAAAATCGGAATCGAATCGGCCCGGCCCGGCCATATAAAATAAAAGGCCAGACAGTTTCTGGGCTTTGGCACAGTCGTTCGTTTCGCACCAAATGGGAGACAACAACGTGGGAGAAAAGAGAGCGAGCCACTAAAGAAAAAGAAATATTCATAGAAAAATAGTTAACGCGCGTGTTGGTGTGCGTGTATGTGTGGTGCGTGCGTGTGTGAGAGGCAAAGCCAAGGAAAACTGCAACGGAAGTTTTCAGTCGCAAGAAAAAAAGACGAAAAATCGCAAAACGGAACTGAAACATATTGTGAAATTCGAGCGACAGAGAAAGCGATACATCAACGTGGTTTCTGGAGCTTCTGGGTTTTTCTACCACCAGGAATTAAAGAACGTGAAAGAACTCACAAAAGAGATGGGTAGAAAGAAGAGCGAGGTTTATTTTTAGCACTTTGATATCACAAGGCAGCTTTTTTCGCTACACTACGAGAAAAAAATGACGCAAATGCTGACCACATGATTGTACATATTTCCATATAACCAACCCATACAGACGTAGCTTTTTTGGGGAACTTTTTGTCGCTCAAATATTAATTTTAGATTTTTTTTTGTTAGCCCAGACAAAGCTCATTGTGTGAGTGTGTGTGTGTATGATCGAATTTTGAGCAGAAACTTCCATTTCTTTTCTTTTTTCATTGCTCAGGGTTAAGGGCAACAACAAAAAACGATGGCTTGGCTAGGAAAAAGCATGTGCTGCATTTTTGCTGCATAAGAAAAGAAGCGAAGAGCGAGGAGATACCCACACAGGCATACAAACACACACACATGCACAAGCGAAGACAGTCGGTTTTTGAGGTTAGGAATGCCCCACCCAAGCAATGGCTGCTCATTTATGTACCGCACATATATAAGAAAATATATGTACATATATAAAACCGTCTGTAGCGCAGAAATTCGCCATTATTCACAGTCCAAAGCTGTTCGCGATCGCAGGTTTATGAGGCGTGTTGTAAAAAAAGAAGCCAGTCGCAGTTAAAAAATACTTTTGCAAAAATTTAAATACCCACACAGCTTTGAAAGAATTCGCGAATGTGTGGAAGGCACGTGTGTGTCTCAGCTGAATTGTGTGCCTATATGCGAGAATGTGTGTGTGAGCGATCACGCACGTAGCTGCGGTTAGTAACAGAGAGAGGGAGAGAGAACGAGAGAGAGAGAGCTTAAAACGCCGGTTCTTTTTTTTTTTTTTTTTTTGTTTCATTTTTATGCTCACTTTTATTGCGTCTTCTTTGGCTTTCATTTCCTTTGCTTGTCTCTTTACAGCGTTTCAAATATAGAATATCAAGGGTCTGCCGGACGAAGCGCAAGAAAAAGAGAATTTGCTGAATGAAATGTAATAATTCGCCGACGGATGACGTCACGTCCTATGTGGTCATTAGCACTCCAGAGGCGCAACTAGGGGGGTCAATTCTACCCCCTGAAGGAGTTGGTAAATCCCTTGACAATCGAACACAATTAGTACACAACTTTCAGCACTTGAAGAGTGGAAGACTTGGCAGTGAAAACCCTCCAAAGTTAACTCTAGATACGCCCCTGGTTCCAGTTCTCTGCTCTCATATGACTAATTTTGGCATTGTTATTGCATAAAATTCGCATGGCGTCATCATCATCAACACGTACAACTACAAAGCTCGCAGAGATCGTTAACCCCAAAGCGGAGACCTAATACCAGGCACAAGGTCGCCTCCCATGACCCCCTCCCCAAAAGGGGGTCGCCATTCGCTGATGCAGTTTTGTTGCCAGGCGGCGGCCAAACATCTGTCTCAGAACTGCAAATGGTGAAAAAGAAACCTGACTGGGCTTGGCTTGGCTTTATGTCTACATCTTCAACTGCAGCCCCAGCCGCAGCTCCTACTCGTTGTATGTGATGATGTTCCCCCGACTGAAAAGTCTCCTACCTTGCGCGCTAATCAGTGACCGGGGCTGGTTTTTTATATACAGTCAGGTACCTGAAGTAGCGCGCGTGGTGCCAGACATATATCTCCATCTCCACCATATAAATAAGACAAATGCTCGCAGGCGAGTCCTCGAAAGAAATCCCATGTGTATCAACTGTCTCCCATGTCTATTGTACTTCATCAGGTGCTCTGGTGTGGTCCGTAACCCGGCACATGTTGAAGTACACTCAATATGAGGCGATTTGCATACGAAAGCGACCGGCACAAGTGTTTACCAGATTACCTAAATTAGTAAAATATTAAAGTACTCCTTTCCTTCAGTTCTTTTTTTTTAAATAAAACGTAAATAACGAATAAAAGAATGGCTTCTTTCTATACGTATGTGTGTGTTACTATACGTATGTGTGTGTTACTTTACTTTAATTGGAAAGATATCTATCACAAAGGGAACAACTAAAAAATGATCATTGCTATAAGTATTACATTTAATTCCATGAAATTATATCATACGACGTATTGTGTGATTTATTTAGTCGTCAAGTTTTATAATCTTTTAAATACAACCTCCTCAAGTTTCCAAACAGGTTGTGGGGTTTGGTATAAAAATAGATTGTTTATGCTCCGAAATAAATAATAACAAACCGTCCATCATCTATAGTGACATTTAATTTTGCGTATATAACCCTTGACTATAATGGCAGTTCTACCTAGTTAAGTCTTAATTTATTTATATTTGGACAAAAGCATTATTATACATCAATAATATTCTTACAATTTGAATAACATATGGGGGCTACATATTAATATTATATTAATCTCTTATTTGGAAGCTTTCTCCTACTTTTTGCTAGTGTGTAAGGTGCATAAAAAACTATCGGAATGCTGACTCTCACGAAAAAAGTGTGACCAAACGCGACGCCTAAATCAATCATACTCATTTTTCCAGATTGGAATTATCCATTTTGGATTATCATTATCCAATTGGAGAATTAAAACAATTTAAAATCGTTACTTTTTAAAACAATCCATTGTTGAGAAAATGCGATAAGAACTTAGCAGAACAGTTAAGGGATACTACATATTACTAAAGTGGTGGTTCATATGGAAAATATCATGCAGGGGAATATCCATTCAATACACTATGATACCTCTGTCAAAAATATCTCCGAAATAATTTTAAATTTAATTCTCCGAGCCGCTAAATAAGTGCTGGTATGTTTCGGTATTTTGAACACCGCTTGGGCATTTATTGGCGTTCCGTCTGCGTTCACACTGACCTCCGTAAGGTTATCGGCATAATTTTGTAAATTCTCGACTTTGCCGTTTTTCGACTCGATTCATTCGTCAAAATTCCGAAAGACGCGACGCCATTAGATCCACTACACCCACGAGCGTTGTCACATCAGGATTCGGATTAGGATTTCCCGGGTTGATCGACGATAAAGGACGAATATGCTGCGCTCCCTTGCAACAACACGAAACGAACTCGGGGCCCTTCGCTCCGTGCTCCTGCGATCGAATAACGCCACCTATGTCCGCCGATCGGCCGGAAATGTGGTGGTGCGCGCCCTCAGCTGCCAGCTGATCAACTCCCGGAATCTCCAGAGCATCAGGTAAAAATCCCCCAATTTCCCCAATTCTCCCCGCTTTCGTTGAGGTTAGAAATGGTTGTGTAATATTGCAAAATGCGTACGCTGCAGCGGGATTTGTGGGACCTGCAGGGGGGCGATGATTGACAGTCCCGTGTCCAACTATTTAGCATCCATCTCGTATTCCCCCAATCACACACACGCACGCACCCACACACACACCCATGCGATTTGCGTGTGTGGTGCGTGCTCCACTGCTGATTTGGTTTATGGCCAAGGTCGAGTACACGCTTTTCTATATCGCATGATGCGTGATTGTGTTTCGGCTGGCTGATAAGCTGGAAAATTCCTGCTAATGATTTAATGGGTCACTCTTTTTTGGGGACCATTGTTTACATCTGACGAGTGGTCGATTGAACGCCTGAATGTGTAGATAGTACCGGAAAGTGGGTACGTAAACAACAACAAACTAACAGCTGATCGAGCGGCCATAAATTAATCCATTCAAAATGTTTTCATTAAATTTGTCAGGTCGATTTGTTTTTAAAACAGGTCATACAAAAATTGCACCCTTAAGAATTGGATGTGTAGCAAATGTAGTTTCCAAGGAAAGCTACATACACATGTAACTATAATGCAAAATATAAGGCTTATCGAATTAATGCAATATTTCCAAATTGATTTGTAATGAGTGCATGCACTTTTAAAATCAAACTTGAAACTAAACAAGTTCTCTTTCAATATCATGCAGGTCAAAACTTACCACTAGCCAGTCACCGATCGCATGGAGCTACAACTTCGCCCGTGCCTATTCCAACCTTCCGGATCACATTAGGGTGCCACTGCCTGCTCTTTCCCCCACCATGGAGCGCGGATCGATTGTCAGCTGGGAGAAGAAGGAGGGCGACAAGCTTAACGAAGGTGCGTATGCTAAATACCTAAGACCCCGAATCCCAGGATCAAATTCATGACACCCTTATTTTAGGTGACCTGCTGTGCGAGATTGAGACGGACAAGGCCACCATGGGCTTTGAGACGCCCGAGGAGGGCTTTCTGGCCAAGATTCTCATCCAGGGCGGCACCAAGGACGTTCCCGTGGGCCAGCTGCTGTGCATAATCGTGCCTGACCAAGGTAGCGTAGCTGCCTTCGCGAACTTCAAGGACGACGGTGCCGGCGCACCACCACCAGCTCCGGCAGCAGCTCCAGCGCCCGCAGCAGCACCAGCTGCAGCACCGCCACCACCACCCGCCGCAGCTCCAGTAGCCGCTGCGCCCCCACCAGCTCCCGCCGCTGCTCCAGCTGCAGCAGGTACAGGGCGTGTGTATGCCAGTCCCATGGCCAAGCGACTAGCCGAGGCACAACAGCTGCGTCTACAAGGTTGTTTAATCCCAACTAATGCCACTCTTACTCTCATCCTACCCCAATCGCTCTGCATGTGTCACCTGACTAAAACCCATCATAATCATTTGTTACAGATGACAAAAACTCCCGATTACACTATCCAAACATACACCCTTCCATATGCGCCCTTTGTCCAATTGTTACATTACTAATCCGCGGCTTTTGTGTGCAGGCAAGGGCAGTGGAGTCCATGGCTCAATTAAATCTGGTGATCTTGCAGGCCAGAAAGCGGCAGCCAAGCCAGCTGCTGCAGCACCTGCCAAGGCCCCCAGGGCAGCTGGAGCCCGCTACGAGGACATCCCGGTGACCAACATGCGCGCAGTGATTGCCAAACGCCTGCTGGAGTCCAAGACCCAACTGCCTCACTACTACGTCACCGTGCAGTGCCAAGTGGATAAGGTGGGTAATCACGAAAATATTTCCTTCCAAATAAATACAATTAAAGTCTAATTAAATGGTTGCAGCTCCTGAAGTTCCGCGCGAAGGTTAACAAGAAGTACGAGAAGCAGGGTGCCCGCGTCTCTGTGAACGACTTCATCATCAAGGCCGTCGCGATCGCCAGTCTTAAAGTTCCCGAAGCGAACTCGGCCTGGATGGACACAGTAATCCGAAAGTATGACGACGTTGATGTCTCGGTGGCCGTCTCCACAGATAAGGGTCTGATTACCCCCATTGTCTTCAATGCCGACCGCAAGGGAGTCCTGGAGATCTCTAAGGATGTCAAGGCGCTGGCAGCCAAGGCGCGTGACAACAAACTGCAGCCCCACGAGTTCCAGGGCGGCACCATCTCGGTGTCTAATCTGGGCATGTTTGGTAAGATATATATAAATATCAAATCTGGACTGAACTTGCTAATAAATATTTAATCCTTTCACAGGTGTGAACCAGTTTGCCGCTGTTATCAACCCTCCTCAATCGTGCATCCTTGCCATTGGCACCACAACGAAACAGTTGGTTGCGGATCCTGACAGCCTCAAGGGGTAAGTTCCAAATAAGAAGACGTAGTAGCACCCTAATACTGTCGTTGTGTTGCAGTTTCAAGGAGGTCAACATGCTGACCGTCACCCTGAGCGCTGATCATCGTGTTGTGGATGGTGCTGTTGCTGCCAGGTGGCTGCAGCACTTCCGCGACTACATGGAGGATCCTTCCAATATGGTATTGTAAGCGGACAGGCACGACACATCACATTTAGAGACTCCAACGAAAACAAAAAGGATAACAAAGTTAGCATCCTCTCATTAAGCGAGGAGTTTCAGTCGTCATGCAATATGTAGAAGTGTGGATTCTAATCGGTGTTACATATGTAAAGTTTTAAATTGGATTTAGCTCATCATTTTATCACTTATATATATATAGAAATTAAATTGTGTAATATTTGATGTAGTTATGATGGTCATCGTTGCCATGATTGTAGGAAGAGTACACAAAATACTTGAATGATATTCGAATTAACCCACTCACCGAGCTGTAAATTTCCGTTTGATATGCAAAACGTTTTGTATGCTTTGTTCGCATATGTTGATCATGATGGAGTATGAAAATGGAAGTAGTTGAAAGTCCAAAGACGCGTTGAATAAACCCAAAACACTCACATGAACTAGCCAATTCTTAAATAAACTGACTTTTCGTTGCATTGTAGGTGGGGGTTTCCCTGGGAGTGCCTAGCCAAATTCGACCATGATTTGAGGCATTCAGTTGGTTATCTTATAGGAGTATGAAATTTCTTGGTCTGCATGGGCGTTACTACAATTTTTGCTTAATTTAGAATTTCTTTAGAAGATCGCATACTTTAACTTGCAAGCTTTCTAGAAACTATGTTCCAATTAGCAAAATTCCATTTTACGTTAATCATCCCATGAGGTCAAATTTTTTGTGGCAAGATAATAGACATTTTCTCCGTGGTTTATAGTATTATGTAACTAGTTTATTGCCAAAGTGTTGCGAACTAAGCAAACACATGTTGAAAGTATTTACAAGCATAAAGTTAAGCTAATGTCAGTAGGATGTGAAAGTCAGTGGGGTATTGAAATGGGGCAATCACCACTGGGCCGGGCCCAACTGGCTCCACTCGGCCACATACTGGGCCTGCTGCTCCAGAGCGGGGAACCACTCGACGCCACCGTAGTCGATCGCGGGCAGAGTACCCTTGTAGTTGGCTGGCAGGACGGAGGGGTCGAGGAACTTCTGCAAGGACTTCATGTCACTGCCGTGGAAGTGCATCTGTTGGAGAAGCGAGAAAGTATTCGATGAGTAAGTATACATTATAATTCTCTCATCAAACAGTTCGTTTAAATATAGCTTTAAGTTAATTCTGCTGTAGTTTGTACAAGTTATTTATTTTCTTGGCTATCTTGTTGGTTAAAGCAGTGAACTGATATTAAGAATCAGAAGTAAAATGCGTAAACAGCTCCCTAAGGATCATTCTTCCAATGAATAGAAAATGTAGCCTACTTAAGCGGGCGGAGGGACAAAGTTCTCCCCCATTAGAGACAGTTTTTTGTTGCACAACTAAGTAAACATTTTACTTACCCTGTTGTTCAGCTTTTGTTTAACAAAGGGCTTGAAGAGCGACCAAACCATGTTGAAGATGAACGGCTGCTTCACGAAGTGGACCTCCTTCATGCGAAGGGGCATCGCCTCCTGGATGAATGTGAGCAGTCGCTTGGAGAAGCTCGGCGACAGGGCCTTCACCTGCTTCATCGACAGTCCCTCGAAGTCCATGATGCACACCACGCCCCTCACCTGGGTCTCCTCCTCCAGCTGGGCGGCAAGATGCACCATATAGAGCATGCGGAACATCTCATCGCTGGTAATATCGCTGGGATCCCAGAGCTTGCCACAGTTCACGATCAGCACACGTCGACCCTTCTGGTCGCAGTTCTTGAGCACGTTGATCACGCTGCCCTTCACGAACTTGTCCTTAACTTGCTCGACCAGGAGTCCTCGGACCAGTGAGGCGTACTCCTTGCGGAAGCTGGCTGTGGTTTTCATCTAAAATGCATGTTCGAATTAGTAAAGGCTTCTAAACTAAACTATGAATTTGTAGCTAATGTAGCGTGTAGCTAATGGAAAACTTTCTATCTTTGATATTTTATAGGGTACATTACGTACAGAGCAATTGGCTCTTTAAGTCTTTGAACCGGTGACGCTAACATCTTACGGAAGTAGTCATTGAGCTTCATCTATTGGCAGGTGTGACATGGCTAGATTAGAATCCGTAATTGATAAGGTTTTGACCATTGGCCAGAACTATAAAAAGTCCATATAAGTTATGCGGCTTCCTATGATGATAAACTAAAAATGGCGAACGTTCGATTTTTATGGCCTGATTCAGTCACTCTTCTTAAAGTCATCGAACACCCTGCATGCAAGCAGAGAATCCGATCGGATCGAAATCGCCTACGCTTATCAGTGGTTTCTTTGCCGGTCAGCGGGTTCAAAAGCAAAAAGTTATCAGCAGACGGGTACTGAAACCGATCTTGTTGTTGGGCTTTATTTCAGATCGCATATAGCTTCTTTTACAATAGCCTATATAGTGTTTAACCTGGACCTTAAAAGCGGTGTTCACTTTCTATAAATTTTTTATGCCACCGTTTAGTCATATATATTATAATGTAAGATATATAGCTAAAACCATGGCATTCTTTACTTATTAGCTGATGCAACCGGGATAGTTGAATAACACTTTCAAAACTTAGGCAAAACTGAATTTTTTAGCTCTTATGCATATATTCTCTGCCTCACTATCTAGTGCACTTGCTTGAACTTCGGTTATAGACCTCATTTCAATAGCTCTGGATGACTGATGTTTGCTGGCGATAAGAACTGTTCCAGAAGTTCTATACATTTGATAATCCCTCCAATGTTGAAACAAATACGGAGACACTTGTGTTGCCGGCGTTGATAAGCAAAAGCCATTGAATTGTGTTTCTAAGGCGCTCAATTCATAATATAGATAGTATATTTGATTTGATTAAAGCTTCAGATGCATAGAAAAATGAGGTGTAAGGTAAAGAGACTATTGTTAATATGAATTGGATATTGCTTTTAAATGTTGTATGTCCGTTAAATTGTTTCTTTTTTAAGTTTTAGTTAACACTTATGAACGCTTTTAGTTTTACTTTAATAGTCAGAAGAAAATTGTTATTAAGATAATTTTATAGCTTTTACGGACCTATGACTTACGGCTTTGAATGCGAGTTCCGATTGATATGGTATTTAATTGATATCAAGAGCTATGGAACTGAACGTTTGTCTAGGTATGCAAGTGTTGCAAGTGATTAAAAATCAAGTAATTGTCTATAAAAAATAATTTAAGCATAAGAAATTTCAATTTACATGTATGGTAAAGATCAAATGGGAATAGAAGGCACAATAACCGGCTGCATTTAATCACTGGAATGCTTTCATGGTACGCACCTTTTCCAGGGCTCCTTCGGGGTAGAAGTGGCAGGCGCGCAGGAAGACTGTGAGGAAGGCGTCGTCGTCCTTGTAGTTCAGCTCGGGCGTGGCCTTGAGCAGCTCCCGGAGCTTGAGGATGGCCTCCGCCTTGACCTCTTCGGTCTCCCGGAGTTCCACTCGGGCGATTTCCACGGTCTCCGGCTTCAGATAGCCCAGGCGCAAGTTAAAGGCCTCCTCGGCGATATCGGTGGCAGCCATTATGTCGGTTGGTTTTGTTTCTATGTGTCGGGGCCTGCGTGTTGGATTCGAGAAATGCGTTCTGTGTTAGTTTTCTGATCACTGATTGCCAGCGAAAATTGCAACTTAAATTGGGAAATTTGGGGTAATTTGGCACCAGCACTTTCGGATCGATTTGTTTGAACAATCTGGCCCGAACATTCGGGTTATTAATGTTGGTTTTTGTTGTTTTTTGTTGTTGTATTTGTTCTTTGTATTTACCTAAGGCGAAGTCTAACGATTTTCACTTATTGAGGGGTTTTCAGCGTTCTTTAGTTTTGCTTCCTCGCGACTCGTGCGATTCGAGTCAACTGAAATTCGGTTCGCCTTTGGAAACCCTTGTGAGTTAACTTCTATATTATATATCAGCCGAACGACAGCTTCGACGTCGACGTCGATGATAAAGTACGCCGTGGCAGAGGCGATCGCAGTCGTCTTGAGTCGACTTCCATTTCCATTTTCATTCCCATTCCCTTATCTTTTAGACTAATGGCGCTGAGCGAAATACAGAAATAACAACAATAATCAGAAAAAAGGTCACCAATCCGGCTGTCAATCACCTTACGCCTTTAACCCTCCGGCATCTCCATTGAACCCCGGTTGTCTAGGCCTGAAATCCGACTTTCGACTCCGTTCCATGTTTTGGGTAATTTCGTCATTGATCGTGATGTTTACACGCGCCCCGCGTCATGAACCTTAGCTTAAATTACCTTTACCTCGAACTTACCCTTGCTGCACTCCACTTCGCATACTCAGCGTCTGGGGCACGTAATAAAAAAGACAAATTTGTACAAAAAAATCATAAATATCAATTAGCAACGAAAAAGGTTGAACCAGCCTATTGACAGCGGAAACAGCGCACTATTTTATAGTACCTCTCATAATACCCGTAAAGCATTAAGATAATGCGAATAATATTGCTTTGAGATACCCTACATGGCTAGTAAAACTGCTGGAAAGTAAGATAAGTAGAAGGTTCTTTATAAATTTGTCGCATACTTTACAACATTCTCGATGAAATTTAATTTTTTTTATGTTCTATGCTACTATATACTATTATAACTATACTGTATTGTACTATTAAATCATGCTAAAATCTTAAGTCTTGTTCTACATCAACCATATTAACCCTGAACTGTACTATTTTTACAGGGTGTGCAAACTACTTTCGACTAAAGTCCAAAGCGGAATTCTTGTGTGATAACAGCTCCCCAAAAATATTCTGCTTCCAGGGCTATTATCGAATGTTTCATGTTCTACGGGAAAAAGAAGTGCCAACCATTCTAATCACAGTTCATAATCCTTATCAGCGGCAGCGCTGCCACCGCCGATAGTCTCTCTCTTTCGGTTTCGGTTTGTTTTACTTGAAATATTGTTTTTATTGCCAAATCCACGGTGGGCGGTAGGTGGGTGGTAGGTGGTGGGGGTTGGGCGTTGGATCTTCTTCTTTTCACACTTGCGGGGCATTGAATCGGCTTGAGGATCGTGAATAGCGACCCGTTATCATTGTTAGCCGCTTTTGTTGCTGCATTTCATATTGTTATTATTGGAACGTGATCGGCTCATTGTTTTGAAATTCATGTTTTAAACACAAAACCCCTTTGGCAATATCGACTTATACGTGTTCTTACACACTCAGTACAGTGAACGCTCGCCAGCAACATTTTGAAATTAATAATAAATTGCTGATCATATAATATTTAATATATGCTTAATAAAATGGGAATAAAATTAAAACAGAAATTGCTGTTATAAGGCATATTATAAGAACGCCTTGCCTTGACTTGCTCATATATTCGGTATCTATAGGAAAGAGTACTGTTCTACAATTCCCATAAAGTGTAGTCATAGGGCAAAGTCTTCACTTTTGATACGATTTGTTGTCGAAGCTCAACGTAGTCGTAAAGCAGCTACTATTTTGCTGTTGTTTCTTTGTATTCGATTTTGCCCATGTGTTCGACATGGTTTTGTTATTGTTTTTACTTATTTGCTAACAAGTTGTTCATTCTTTCTGGCTGTTATTGATACTGCCATTGGTGCTGCATCAGCTGGTTTGTTGAGCTTCTGTTTTGCTTTTGTTGATGAGCATTTAAAAGATTGAGATACTTGTTCGGAGTGTGCAGGTTCGATTGACACTTTTATTTGCCCACGCAAAACATTCAAAAGATTCGATCAACAAACTTATCTCGAGTACCACAGCTGTTAGGAAATCGCTTGTAGCGAATTTCGCACAGTGACTTAGTACTTTTTTAAGTATAGAATAAAAAAAATAAATGAATATAATTTGGTACCATTTCAAGCAACGCTGGGAAATGGCTTGGAAAACCATAACTTAATTTGAAATTTAACAGATTTATTGTACCGTAAATTTATTTTTATTAAGCCCTAATTTTGCCTATATGAGTCTTAAATAATAAGGTATAGGTTCGATTTTATAATAAGAGATTTATTGGGTTATATCGAACCCTAGTAAGATTAGGTATGCCCATCGAATCTCTTTTAAATAGCATGGTCACAAAACAAGTTTCAATCTTTAAGACTGCTAATCGCGATAACTTTTGAATACCAATGATAATCCGTTGATAACTGAAAGTCCCCAGCGGAGAATACGTAATGCGCCATGCGATAAGTTCAAGATAATGTATACCATTTATTGACACATGTTCTTAAATAGTGAGGTTGAGAAGGTTTCATTTGAACTTTAAACATCTGAAGAAAGTCAGCTAGTTCGCCAGGTGAGCACTTGTATCCAGATACCTATAATTATTAAACTACAAAACCACCTGCTCAAAGTGCAATAAATTAATGGAGCATACGACTGATCGATGTCTCATGTCTCCCGAACTCATATTCTTTACTGGACGAAGTTTACCAATCAGGCATACATATGTCGAGCTGATACCCCAGTTCGACTTTGATCCTCCAGTAAAAGCTGACGTCGGAAGAGCTATAGCGGCAAAGTGCAGCTAAAGCCAACATTTGGTGTGTCATCTGTGATGAAATATTGGCATTGAGAAAATATTTACGAGGGAAAACCATAGATGAATAGTCTCCAAGTTGTTTCTAGAAATGGATAAAACATTTTTACGTAAAATAATATAACTACTCTATTGTGATTTACGAGCATTTAAAATATTTTGGCTGGACGATAGACAAGGTTGCGAGTACTGTCACCTATGATAGAAGAGTATTAGTATAGTACTAGAATAGTTTAATAGGTGTCTGGGGAGGTCAGTGCGAGTCTAATTGTTTTAGATGTGTAACCAACATGGTTTTAAATATTATAACTGCTTCTCAGAACTTGAACATATATTCTTAAAGTGTTCCTATTATACAATATGAAGATGATTTTAGAAAACATAAGACACATTGTTTACACATTGCGTATACGTAATAAGCTGCGTATACTTAATTTTTAAGTACCCGTCATTAAACAGTATACACTTCACGGGGCTTTAATTTACATTGTCGGAAGTAGCATTTCGTATGCTTAAATGTCCCTGCGTTCATATTTCCATAGCTTGCCTTGTTTATATAACAAAGTTAAGTAATTAATCAACAAGCTATTTGGCTCTCAATACGTGGTCATTATCTTTATGGCAAACCGTTTTTTTCCCCACATACTGCCATAATTTAGATAACTCAACCTGCGAAAAATCAGCCCCAAAAAGTAGCGATGATAACGAAAGTGGTGTTTGGGTAAAAAAGAAAATTGCAAGCTTGGCCAAATGAAACAAAAGAATTGGCCAAGAACAAATGCTATGAACTTCACCCGGTGGCCATGAAATTGGCTAAAGAAAGCTGAGTATTTCAGCTACGAGTGCTGCCGTCAGCCAAATGTGAAGCAGAGGTAACAATAATTGCAGTTATTCAAGCGTGGTTAACGCTCGCCCCCAGAGGTTCCACCTTGGCTAATTGATAGATTGACACGATCTGATATTAGCTGATAAAAAACATGTTTACTATTTGAAAGTCAACTAGTAGGAGCTTTAAAAAGTTTCGAGGTTCGGTTCCTCGCTTGAAAAAGTTGGGCTGCAAGCTGTCAGACAGTGTTGTAAGGCCTCGAAAGGGATTAATAGAGTTTTCGACAAGGTTTCTACATTTTACCAAAAGTGTGCACCGATCAAGTTTATTGTTTTAATATCTACAAATGTAGTAACTAAATGTGTATATCTCCATAATAATTTGTTAAATTTCCCAACAGCATGTTTACTTTAAAAGAGAAAAAGAAATAGATAGTTGGCCCATAAATATAGATTTTGAGGACTGCTTGTTTTATTTAATAATAATTTAATAACTTAACAAAAATATGAACAACTTTATAGGTGAATTTGCAGAATTTCTGTAGAATATATCCTACAAGGGGCGGTTACATATTTGAAAAGCTTTCGCTTGATAATCTTGAGGGGCTCTTGAAAAAGCTCTCGCAGTGCTGGAAAACGCTCCCCGGAAGACAGCTTTCAGTCGGCTCTCTCATTTTGTTTGGCATTCGCCGTTGCCGTTTTATTGTCAAGCTTGAGTTGGCCAGTTAATTAATAACAAGAGCTCGCGAGCGCTTTTCAATCTCAGAGTTGTTTTGACCGCGTTGCCATTTGGACGTCGCCGCATTTAACGCATTTGTTCCGCCAAGCTTCGCACCTGATAATTCGCGTCCTGTCCGCATAGGAAAATCGAAATCTCCCCGCACTAACTCCACCTCCCACTCCTCTGGCGCTGCCTTTTTGGCCAATTGCAAAAGTTTGCCAACAGTGAAACGTGAAATCTCCGAATTTGCGTTTGCAAAAAATAGAAACGAAAAACAAAAAATTGAATATCTCCGTGCCGTTCGAGGCGTGTAATTTTGTGTGTATTTTTGCGGTAAGTTGCGTTAACAACATTATGCTCCATAGAAAGCACATTTTGGGCATTGTGCTCGTAGATTGTGCTTTGTAGATTTACCTTTACTTTGGGCAATCCGCATGCGCAGCTCCGTTGACACACTTTCTGCCCCCACCGCACTTGGTTCACCTGGCTCACCTGGCCAGCCTGCCACAAGCAACTTATGGCTCTCATGCTTTTGGCCATAAAAACAATTACCACTTGGCTGCATTTCGTCAGCGCGTGTGCCTCGCTACCGAGCAACCCCGCCCTCCCGATGGTCATCTATATCTCAGGGTATTACCATTCATAATCTCCGCAAGCTCGCCACTTTGGCACTCCGATCTTCGGTAGCTGATAATATCTGTGTGGCTAAGTAAAGTGGGAACTGCCTAAGGCAGATGAGCGGGCGGCTGGGTTATTGCACCACTTGTGTGTGTGAAAATGTGTGGTTCCAAATTGTTTACGAGCTGCTTCGCTGTGGCAAGTGAAGTCGCTTTGAATGGCGCACAATAATGGAACAAAATTGTTACTCTGTCGTTTTTTGTTTGGCATTTTGTTGCAGCGTCGTTAGAGTGTGGTTATTTGAAACTATTTTAAGTGTGCATAGTTAAAGTAGGAGTACAACTTAATGATACATTTGAAACTTTTTGTAACGGTATGCACAGTGCTGTATTTAAAATTTAAATTGCTACATTAAGGCGTTGAAAATTAAATTACAAAGCAATATCAGCAGCCCAAATCATTCGAAGTAGAGAAAGCTAAGACGCCTTTTATGCAGGTATTCTGCACTAAAGTTGAGATTAAATTTTAAAGATATTTTTATGTAACTCCAGGACTTTGCATTAAAATTAAATTAAATTACCAATTACTCAGCCTAACTGAAACTTGTTCAAGGTGGTCCCTTATAGCGTGGTTCTACTGTCCCCTTCATAATGCATGCAAATGTAACACAATTGAAATGCAAATCGACGCATCGCGCTTATGTCCCTTTCGCACCCAGCATAGTGACTAGTTTCCGTCCCGCTCCATCTGGCTTTAATTTCTGTTGATTCACGGGATCGATGGTCGCAGTTTATAAATATTTCAGACCCCAATCAGCCGATTGAGTGGGCAATGAAATCATTTGCTCTATTGACACTGAAACGATTTCCCCCGCTAAAATAGCGATTTGGCCATCCTATTTAGGCCTCCTCTTTAACCATTACAAACTCCGCTTGATTCTATATCCACATATAACAAGCGACCTTGCGGTTCTCAGGCGACGAAAAAATAAGTGAACTCAAAACCAGTTAAACATCTTTCGGCCGATCGTCTTGTGTGTGTGGGCCAGAAATTTACCCAAATTGTTAACATTTTGTCAAGTGAAGGATTCGGCAGAGTATTGCGAAAATACACTCAATAAACTCAATGTACAATGAGCAGTTGTTGAATCTGGAAATTTACATATCTCTGAATACTTCTGTATCGGCTTCGTACTTGGAACCGAAGGCGAATTTTTATGGCCGCGCTCGTACGATCGAGTCTGTTGATTTTGGCATTGTGAAAGAAATCGAAACCGGCTATTCCTGCTGCTCGAGAATCATTCGAGTCGAGTATTTATTTATCTTTTGACTAGCCGGTTCAGTGGGTGAGCCAAGAAGTGCTTACTCGTTTGCTTACTGTTGGCCCAGATCATGTTTTCCCAGAAGGAGCCGGGAAATGCATTGTGCAAGAGCTTGTAGCCAAGTTCTGGTAGACGCAAAGTTTTCATTTTCCTTAAGTAACCACCTTACACCTTTAGCAACTTAATAAAAGTACATTAATTATAACTTGAATTATAATAGAATTTATAAGCAACATTCTAACATATTAAGTTGTCCTATAAAAAAACCATTATACAAGTATAGTTGAAGTAGATATCGTTGGGTTGTTGAAAGTTCAAAAGTCACTTTCCACCCCAAACAGGTAGTTCTGGATATTCCCTCGCCTTCAGCTAATTGAGCCCGATTTACATTTAATAATTTGATTACGTTCATTGAATGGCTTATAACCGGCTAATTGCTACGAAATCACACATGTTTATCTCATGACTTTAAAAACGAAGTCCTCCACTTAGCCCAATAGATTGATATGCAAGGCACGATAAATCGCATTTGCTTTAGACTTTTGATCGGAGCTGACATTGTACTATATATACCGTATTCACAAACTGGATTGACCCATTTGAAAGTCAGGGGCGAGTCTAAGCCGATAGCGAAGTGGGCTGTAATCAATTTATTAGCTGGATCATTTAGTTTACGGCCGCGGTGTTTCAGTTTTAATAAACTCTATTAAAGCTAAGAGTTTGATTGATTAATCGCGTAGTTCAACCAGTGTACGTATACTTTTCACATGCTTAAGTATAGTTGTTTGTAGATACAATTTAATTAAACTGTAATCACAAAAGATTGTTTTTGCGATATACAATTACCATTATTTTATATTTCTTTTAGCATGTCTGTATCTTATGCTTTCAAGTTTTGTAAATATCGATATACTATTGCAGCTGAGTCTGTAATGAAAACAAAGGCTCTTCTAAAGTTTTAAGATTAGTTATCTGCAAGGGTGTTTAAAACTTCGGATTTTCTGATTCAATTTTGCCGCGGCATCAGCTTAACAATTGCTTCGTCATCTGTGGCGCTGCAAAATGGGGGAAAAAATTGGCATAAAGAAAAACTGCAATTTGCATCTAATAGCCGGCTAGTTGATGGTATTGATCATTTTTCATATGACTTGTTTATTTATGCATATCATGTTGGCTCCGAGTATTGAGTGCATTGTTTTCTTATTATAAAAGCAGCATTGTTTCGGATTTTTTTCTAATACTTGAGTGCCCCGCCGTTGAGTTTGAATTGATTAGACAGCACTTTGTTTTCGGGATTACTGCTGTTTGCTAATCTATATACAATAATAGCTCGTTTATATGAGTGGACATAACTCGATTAGACTTTCAAACTGAATTTGAATGTTCCTTTGTTCTCTTTCCTTGTGCGTTGCGATACCAGTTATCAGCTTATTTAACCGACCGACTACTACTGGATTTTAACCCAATTGCACTTTGTTTCCGCTGGCCAGCGACAGTAAGTAAATCGCCTCTGTACGATTCGGTTGGGGCTGGGCTAGTGAAAGGCCACAAAAGTTCAACCAGATAAAGTGAAATAATACTGAGTGGAGCCCAATTGTTGGGGCAGGTGAAGTTGGGGCACATAATGCCAGCTATTAAGTGGGTAATTATTTGCTTGCGACAGACTTTGATCGACTGTTGGAGGTTTTCCTTCACTGGAAACATCGGATTCTGCCAAAAGTGCATCCGGGAGGTTGGGTTCGCAGTACTCTGTCGTGGGTCATAAACAATAAACAGGGTTCCCAATTAAGCTAGCTGAAAACGGGTTTGGTTGCTGTTGCGGTTTTGATTTTCCTGATTTTAATTCAAATTGAGAAGTGCGAAATTCCGATATGTTAAAATCTAATAGCTAATAAAGTCTAATAAATCAAGTTGCAGAGTCCAGGAACTATATTGTATAAAGGTTTAAGTTGGGCACAATGCTAAAAATTCCATTAAGACAAAGGACTTTCTGAATAGGTTACCTGTTCCTTGTGTTAACTTCCTGTTTAAGGAATACTAATTTACCAGTGTAAACTAGTTTAAAAGGCATAAAAACCGGGGATCATTTTCAAGGATGCGTTCAATGACTTGTGGCAGATCTCAAGACCGAGGTGCGTGGAAACTCGTTTTTTATAGAGAGTATTTCGATAAAATGTTGTACTGCATATATTCAGGATATTCCCTACTAAACAACAATTATCAGTGGAAATATATACATTCATTTTTGCTACGTGTCCCTGAAGCTCAAGAACACTTATAAGATCACATCATTTAACTTGATAGCTCCCTTCTCAACCTACATACCTTAAAACCGAAAGAACGACTAAAGCTGAGTCACTGTGATTCTGGCTTATTTCTCAACAATGACACTAAACTACAAAGGTGGCTATATTAAAATTTTGCCTAAGTGCATAAGGCCGATTAAGTCACCTTTCAAAGTTCATTTCCCCGCAATTAGCACCAATTCGCTATTTGTGGCATAGACTAAATAGAACTGTGTTATATAGTTTTACTGCGATAAACGAATTAGCTTAAATTGAGCTGAAACTTGAGGGAATTGCACCTATGAAAGTGTTATTTTTGACGGATTATTACATGATATTAGCCCTTTTGGAGCAATTTACTTGACATTTTGCGTGCTCTTAATTGTCAATTATTTTAGTCACGAAAGCTGTGCCAAGGAAATGTCTCACAACCAAGACTACGATTATCTGGTGCATTTTATTTACTTATTTTTGCATGTCACACCCATGTCACTTATTTTCCCAGTTTAATTGGATTTTACAACATCGGAAGACAAGATTGACCAACAAATTAGTATGCGCATAACTTTATGGGCTGTTGAACTCCACGGCAAAGACCAAGTCAAACAGAAAGGCCCAAAATAAATAAAAGCATAAATTACCCAAGATTCATTGACGAAATTTCTGGAAGCCACGAAACTCAAAAAGCCGCAACACATTGCCGACAAATGACAACTGCCTATGTTGACTCCAAGTTTTTCAATTTTTTCGTCTCCAATCTGCTATATATAATAAAGTCAAACAATCTCTGCCCTCGCCCTTGACTTTTACCTTCATTCGCGTTGACCGAACAAAAAAGTCAATATCGAAAAACGTACTAATTGCTTTGAATCACAAGAGCAGCAGTAAATCAGATTTAATGGCCAACACCGATTTGCACTACTCTGCAGCTCACTAGACCGACCAGATTCTTTAACTTCTCGACTTCGAGTCCGACTTTTCTGTGCCATTGTCAAGTCCTTCATGACAGGGCATAGATCACAAGTGCTACGTCATCGAGCCGATTTTGACCAATTTTGTTTTGCTAGCCAAGGTGTTGCCAAGTCGTCTGCGAGCCAAACAGTCGAGACACGTACTGGTTGATATGTATCAAGCATATGGAGAGAACGAGAGTTCAAAGACTGTAGTCCCTAAGAAAATCCAAAAAAATGAGTAATCTTTTTATTTGTTCTGAAAAATGTTTGATCTTAACACTATGCAGCGGTAAAAAAATATAATATATGAGTTGAACGTCCGAACTCAAACTCTTTTATTTCTGGTGATTTGAAGACGCAACATAATTTATACCACTTTTACTAAAACTTCGCCATAAAAAGCAATATCAGCGTGCGAATAATTTAATTCCGTTAGGATATGACAGGCTTTGAGAAATCATGATAAATGACCCAAGAAGTGCACAAACGCCCTGACCGAATTTCTATAGCCTTTGCGGTGAGGGTATCCAACGAATTTAGCCGCCCGCCGCACGTTTTCCGACCAGTTTTGGGCACTATTGTCTATCAGTCTATCTGTTGCTATATCTATATCTATATAAAAATATGTGTATATACATTTACCCGTTTGTCCGGCGGACGCTTCTTCCGTTGTGGCGGTTTTCGGCGACTTTTGCCTATGAAGATCAGCTTTGAGTCATACATAAACATCGAGGTGTATAGATATGTAAGCTCGTATATTGAACAGTTTCCATTGGAGCGAGGCATTGAACTGCTGCCGCTTTTGCTTTGGCTTTGCGTTTTGGCCCAGCTGCGGAAGTAACCCAGTTGTGCCGATCGCGTTGAGGAAATGGTTGCCAAACCACTCAAAATGTTTGAGCCGAGACCAAAACAACTTCATTCTCGTTCGCAGCCTGAACCGGTGAACAACTAGCGGCAGATCACATCCACAGCACATCCACACAATGGGCAAGGCAGAGTGCATTAGCTACGATGAGCACCAGCTGCCCTACGTCGATCTGGGCTCGGCGCGGATCCGCATGGAGAAGGAACCAGCTCCGGAGTGGGCACTGAAGAAGGCGCAGGAGGAGCTGCGGGAAGTGCCCGGTGTGAAGGAGCAGGCCATCAAGGACCTCAGGGAACTTATTCAAAGTGGGTGAAGCGTATGCTCGGTGGCTGATCATTTTAACTACGAAAAATTGCAATTAATAGATGAAAAGTACCTGAACCTGCCGCTGGATGATGAGTACATGATGATGTTCCTGCGGCCCACCCATTACTATCCAGAAAGTGCCTTGAAAAGGGTAAGTAATTTGTTCAAACACATTGCTGTAATAAGCTGCCTGCTAAATATTTGTTTCTTGTTTTCTTTTGTATTACCTATAGCTCAAGAACTTTTATCACATGAAATTGAAGTACGGAATCGCTTGCGAGAACATAATCCCCAGCCAGTTGAGAAACGTTTTCGAGGCAAATATTCTGAATTTGCTGCCCCAAAGAGATCAGCACGGCCGTCGCCTTTTGGTGCTGGAAGCTGGCAGTAAGTTTGGACATTACACAAACCTAAATAAATAATATTTAAATAAATGATTAACTATAGAAAAGTGGAAGCCATCACAAGTGCCCTTGGTGGACCTATTCCGCGGCATTCAATTGACCGTACTGGGTTCGATGGTGGAGCCCTACTCCCAAATTTGCGGCGCAGTGGTGATCATCGATATGGAAGGTAATGAATGCTGGACATCAAAAGCAAATTATGACATCTATTTATAAATATTAACCCTTTCGCAGGGCTGCCACTTAGCCACATCACACAATTTACCCCGTCGTTTGCGGCCATGTTGCTGGATTACATTCAGGAATGCATCTGCATGCGCTTGAAAGCCGTTCACATAGTGAATAATTCGTACATATTCAATATGCTCTTTGCCATATTCAAGCCATTCATTCGCGAAAAGCTGCGCAAGAGGGTGAGTTGCGCCCAGAAATACATGAATTAGCAATTGTGTGTTATAATAAATGCCTGTTTTGTAGATCTTCTTCCATGGCAAGGACTACAAGTCCCTGATCTCCCACATTGAGGCGAGTGCTCTGCCTCCGAAGTACGGTGGTTCTGCCACATGGGAACTGCCACCCGGCAAACTGCTGGGCGAATTCTTTGAGTGCTATTCCAAGGATTATGAACGTAAGATAGTCCTAGACATCCGAAGTGAGCTTTATATTCTAATAACTTTGACCTTTTTAGTTGCCGACAGCTATGGTTATACTGCGGGGTATAAGATGAAGAAGTAATAGTACAAGGAGAACTCCAGAACTATCTCCCCAAAGTCCTTACTTCCCCCTTTCGATTTGTATTTTAGTCACTTAAGTTGGGTCATTTGTGATATTGCAAATATTGTCGTACGTTAAGTAATAGTCTCTTTGCCCTTTAAACGTAAGGTTAAGAAAGTAATATACAATCATTAAATTGCTCACGATTCGAGCTCATGAGAAAGGCATTAAAGTTGATACCATATGTACTATATATTTTGTAGAATTGTTATTGAACTAATAAAGATGAAACAATTGTTAATACAAGTATTCAAAGAAAACATTGTGAACTCTAATAAGAATAGTAAAGAGCAAAAGATATTTGGCGAGGTCTTACCCACTTAAATACTCATTTGTTTTTAGTTGGAGATTTTATTTGACACGAAAGCCATTGGTCTTGAAATCAATTTAATACAAAACATATCTAAGAACTAAGGAATGTAAAAAGAGTATTCGTTAGCTAAGCGAAGACCGCCAAACGGCTCGACTTCGGAGGCTATCTAATCTTTGGCATAGGCACGGGAATGCTTGCAATTTTCAGTTGGGTGTTTTTTGCAGTGTCTCTAAACTACGAGTATGAACTACGACTAAAGCACTAGGACGGCTTAACTATCTAGATGGCGTGGATGTGACTGTCCTGTTCAATCCTGCTTGTTGTCGCTGATGGCCGTGGATGCAGTGGCCACACTCTCACCCGTCTGCGATTTGATGATGGTTGCCTTCCGGCCTTTTTCGAGGAGCGGAGAACTGTCCGGAGATCCTTTGGCACTCTTTTCGCAGACCAAAGTAGAGGCCTTGGACTTGAGTTCCTCGGCACTGGAGAATTGCGAGCGACTCTTATACTGGCCATTCGATTTGGTTTTGGTCTTCAGATCGTATCTGCGATGCCGACACGAAGCCAATAGACTCTGCACCGGAGTCCAGCAGAGGAGAGTTATGCCCACGACCAAACAAATTCCGGCGAAGATTTGTCCGGACAGCATCACGATGGGCAGCACCTTCAGTTGGTCTGCCATCTCTGGAGTGATTTTTACCTTCTGCTCAAACCATATGAGTGGGAAAAATGTTCTTGGTATTCCCGTGTATAAGCTGATGCCTTGGATTGGCTCCACGAGCATATTGACTTGAAAGCGGGCAGCCACCTCCAGCGGAATACCAGTACTTGGCTGCACAACCATATAGAACTCGTGATCCTTCTGGTTGGGACTCAAGCCCTCAACCTGGTCCACGTAGTAGGGATCGCCGTTGAAGAAGTGCGGATAGGACATAAACACGGGAGATCCGAAGCGGCAGGAACTGATGTTCATCACACCCGAGGGAACACATTGGCCACCACAGTAACAAAGGTTTTCGGGATACAGGGTACCTGCAAAATAAACCCATAATGTAATGGGTACTCGCAATTAACCAAGTCCTACCAGGACTCACCATTGTCTACAGATCGCGGTCCGCCTGAAAATTTGTAGCCCTCCAGTCCTTCAACATCCACGGTTTCCACATAATCCAGCGGAATCGTTCGGCACATATCGGGCGTGAATAGACCGACACTATCGCCGGGCTTCAGATGCTGGGGCTGGAACTCGCCGGCGGATCCATTTGTCATTCCGCAGTAGGAATCAAAGAAGCCAGTGTTTTCCTGGTAATTCCACGAGTGCATCTGACCCAACTTGCCCAAGTGATCTGCGCCCGTGAAGACATTGAAAACTCCGGTGAGATCGGCGCTGCCGTTGCGCGTGTAGAACCAACCGAACTTATCGAATGGAACCTTCACCTCATCCCCAAAAATGGGCATGGCCATGGCCACGTCGATCATGGCGTCATTGTACCCGGTGAAGAGGAGTTCGTCGATCGACTTTTGGACGGCCATTTCGGCGCCGTACATCTTCAGCCCCACGTCGACAAAGGAGCGCTTAACCGGGGGCCAATGCTTGGCAGTGGCGGCTGCGGACTGAAAGGTGGATCGGTTGTTGTAGGATATTATGCAAGTACAGGGAGGTAACTCGTGGGATACTCACCAGGGCCACAGCATTGAGGGTGGTAATCTCATCGTCCAGACTTCCGTTACTGCCCGCCGCATCGAAGTAGAACAGGCTGCGCCTGCGATAGCTCACGGATGCGTTTTCCGGATGCCAGTGGATGTCCACCTTATCGGGTCGCTCGGTAAAACGATAGGGACCCACCTGCTCCAGAATGGGCTTTGTGGAGAGGTTGCCGAACTCCTCCGGATTCGTCCAGTTGTACAGGTAGATGTCCAGACTGAGATCCATGGGCGGGCTCTTCCAATTGTCGTAGACACGTGTGTCGGGGGCAAGAGCCATTTCCTGTCGAAGAGCAGAAGCCGCAATTGGTATTAATTGAAAATCTCAACGAGTTTTCCTCGATCTCTGACCCGCGCCAATTGAGAGGCGGCTGTTTCCCTTTGGCTCTCAATTGGCTTTAGCCACTAATCAACTGCAGCTGGCCGGGCCAACACTGGGCCCTTGCCAACGACCTGGATTACCTTCTGCATGATCCAATCGAACAGATCCATCCAGAACATGCCGCACAATACGCCAAACAGTCCCAGGCAGAAGCCGAAAACGCCGATAATTAATTTGCGATTACTTTTCTGGCCCCACATCGCGCTGTTTTGTGTTGGCATGGCTCACGCTGGGCGATGGTGTGGATGTCTAATGGTGCCTGTAATGAGATGCAAGTCCATGGTACACCAATGAAAATGGATAAATTGGCAGGCTAATGCACACTGGCAAACAAGTAAAAATAGACACGTGGGCGCACTCATAAATGTAGTGCGGACTACAAGTTTACTGATGGGTTTCCGATTATAAAATCATTTGCAACATTCTTAGGATAATAATTGCCATATAACTTTATACAAATTGATGTGTATCGCAAATAAGATTTACTTATTTTGAGAAATTGTATACAATTTTATAGCCTATATATACCTATAATTATAGGGACTATGTTTATAACATTAGATCATAAATTAGGTTTTTTAGTAGATTCCTTAAATAGGCGTTGCCTACTTTCAGGCAGCGCTAGCAAAAGATTAAACAATAAATATAAAAATTAAATCTCTTATTTACAGATGGATCCCATATTAATGTAAGTATGGCGAACAAAGAAATGCCCAACAAAGAATTGAATACAAATAAATGCAAAAAGCGCAGCACTTTATTGAGTGACGAATTCCCATAGCGTCTATTTTTATCAATATAATTGAATCAATTTAAGCAAAGCGTGACTCTCAATTGCTGTTTACACTCATGTAGAATATACTAGTCCTATACATATATACAGAACTATAGTCGAATCCCCCATTATTGGTGATAATTACAACACTCTGCGGTGATGTGTTTTAATTAGTTATGATAGTTTGAAGCTTCGTGTAACTATCAGTTTCATTTACGAATAACATGCATGCATTATATGATCGCACACAATAGGCGAATTTCCCCATAGCAGGCATTCACTGTAGTCCGATAAGCGGATGCTGAACTCCTAGGTAAACAGACCCATGATGAAGCCGCCGACAATTGAGGAAATTGAACTGCACTGCACTTATCGCTTATCGGGAACCCATTCCCTGGCAATTATTTGACCAATCTGCCCAGAGTTCCCAGCTTCATGTGAGAGTGTCACTTGAGCATAAATATGGCATATTGCGGAATGGCATGCCACAGGTTCGCATCTCTGTGATATATCGTCATAATTGAGTCTATCAATTGACCCCGCAGTGAGCTATGGTTGGGTCTTTGACACTGTGCGTTATTGCACATGAATACGAGTAGGAATCTATATATACCCATGTATGTGTGATTATTTGGGAGCGTGTCAGCTCTGTTCTGGTGTCTGGTAAATTGATATGATTATGTCTTTTGAATGATGAATAGCTGTCGAGCATTTGTCGGCGCCTTTTTATTGTCTTATTGTCTTCACAATTAAACTGAAGTGAGTTTTAATTGAAATGGACGTTGGACAGGTGCCTCGTGTAGAGTTCATCCCGCGCTTTTCACATGATTCAATTAGATCAAGAGCCATCCGCACATAACGAGGATAGATTTCAAATGGAAATCCACAAGAATCTGGCACAATTCCACAAGATAAAAAGGGGCTTTTATTTTGAGGTACATTTTGTTCAGTGCACAAGAGCTTCTTGAAGCTTGAAACCTCAACACTGAATAATTGCGTTTAATTAAGCTTTAATTTTTGCCGGCCGCGATATTTGATTCATCATTAAATTGGGCACTCTCGTGTTTTCCTCTCTGGTTCTTGATCTTTTATATTAACATTTTATGAATGCCACGAACACTTTATTCATATTCTATGCAAATGCAGCGAGTACACTGAACTCAGAGGCGAAGTCACATCGAAAGTGAATACGCTTTGAATCAGTTTAGCAGAAATTCCATAATAGCTGCCTCTTTAGGATACACTTCATTAGTGCAAGTGCACTAGATATGAAACGGAAATGCAAAGTTCTAAGTTAGACACCGTACACCCGATACTTCAAGATCGTCTTCTGGATGTGAGCCAAGTCGACACCTTCTCAGTTTTTCCTGATGTTTTCAGCCCCATTTGACCACAAAGTCCGCCATTGAGATCAACCGCAACTCAGAGATTGACGCAGTTCGCGAACAGAAACCCACAGACAGCAGTCATGTAATTCACATATGCTCGCCCGAGTTTTTGATAATGAGCTATCGGCATGTAATTGAGTTTTCGCAGCCTTCAAGTGCGCAAATACCCACAACGTTTATAAACTAAGCCAAAACTATAAATATCGATTTTGTTTGGGTAATTTGCAAACAAAGTGTCGTCCCAAAAGCGAAACCGTAAATAGGCTTGGTATTTTTAAAGGTCCACGAACTGCAGAAAGTTCTCTTGATTCTTTTTATTGAACTTTAAGTTTAAGTTTCTTCTAAAATTGCTCCAAACCTACCGCTAGTCAAGACCTTAGTATTCGTATTAGCAAGGGATTTTTAATTAGTTCACTGTAAATTGTTTTGATTTTAATTGGCCAGTTGAATTCCTAAACAAAACTTAAATGAAATTGCTACTAGGGGCTAGTTTCTCTTAACTTGAACTAAATTTAAACGGGTCCCACAACAGCTGTTTTTATTGAGGATTCGCCAATCTGCGCATTGATTATTCAATTAGCGAATAGCTAGAATATAATTGTGAAGTTTCTTTGGCTCTGAAGGTTTAGAGAATTGCATACAATAAAACAATTTAAATAAATATTGTAATGGGCGCTTTAACAGTTGCGTTTCCAATTTTAAGACACGAATTCGCTAGATTCTAAACATTTTTTAACAGTCCGTTTTCCTTCAGGCTACTTTCAACATTTGTTTTTCAGATAACATATTTATTGTCGCACGCAACTGCAATTAGTTGGGAGCGAGTTTATTTTTAATTGACTTGAACTTTAAATGGCCAACAGGTCGCATACGCAATGTTTTTTTTTAAACCAGCGTTCTTTTTGGGATATTAATGAGATCAGCTGCGGTTCTTTTGCAATGTACTCCAAGCATTAGGTATATCATTTTTTTATATGGGTAATAATTTTTAAATCCGAACTGACATCAAAAATCATAAATTCGAACCGCCTAATATATATATTCATATTTTTGTGTTTCTTTACTTGCCAAAGAAACGAGCATCATAATTTAATATGCCCAATTTTGGTTTCCTCTTAATGCTGTGACAGTACAAGCTACAATGCATAAATCGGCAACGGGGCGCATGCTTAATATTTTCCTGAGCAGCTGTTTCCACTGGGAACCGTTGGTACCCAGACTAATTTTAGACCACTAATCTCACAATCAACAGGTCGCCTCGTAGCCCAAGCTGGAAGCCCTTTGTTTTGCATTCCTCTCCGGCACTCTTATTTCCTCAAAGGGAAGCGATACACAAAGCCAGTATAAACACAAAAGCAATGAATAATATAGGTTGTCACAGTGCATACTTATATACTTGGACTTCTGTCTGGCGAATATTTTTCAATGTTGTCGAGTTGATTTCATTTAATGGCCTGTAATCTTAATAAGTCTGCCGGCGATTAAGCCAAATCAAGCCAAAACTGAATGTGCTAACCAGGCATGAAGTGCGAAGAAATTGCGTGATATTGCGAAGGAGCTTTCTTTGTTTTCCCCTAAAGGCACTCACTTGACTTTTATTTGCTAAATAGAAACAAGTCACAGGCTCTTCAATTTTTGGTTTTTGCTTCTTTTTTTGGTTTTCCTTGCGAGGAAATTGAAATTCGATAAGGATGTGGACAGAGCGCTCGAGCACGTGGAGGATTTCTTTGCACAGAGGCCGGAAAAGTGGGCGCGCGTAGGACTAGGAAATGCCGTTAAATGGTACCGCTTCGCCCGGCGGCTTCGATGCGACTGTGCGGCGGACTCTCGGCGAACGGACCGTGAGCAGAACGGAGCGGAGATGAGCGGTGCGGTCTCGGCGGCGACGAATGTCAGTCAAGTGCGGCACATGGAAATGGGAATGGAAATGGAAATGGAATTGGGCTTGAGAGGAGCCCAAGCATATGTGTGCATGTGTGTGTGTGCGTGTGTGTGCGTGGGTGTTTGGGTTAATTTGCGCTTTGGGCTTTTCATAGTTGTGCCATTGAATTTTGAATTAAACAATATATAAGCTAAGTCCGGGCACGACTTTAAAACTGTAAAATGCATCAAAGTGAAGGAAGAACAGTGTCACCAATTTTATTTGCAAACTAGCTACACTAAACCAATTTCTTGGTCTCCTAGTCACATAAAACATGTAACAAATCCTACTGAATTCCATTAGAGGATTTGGAGAAAAATTCCATTTGTGGCTTTACTTTTAATATACAAATATACATATATTATTCTTATATATATATTTTTTTTAATTATTAACATGTAATAAATTACGAATGTCTTGAGACTGTGTTGACCACACATTTGCTAGTGTTCAGTCGAATAGCAAGTATAACTGGGTCACATTTCACAAAATCACAATCTGCGAAGGAAATCCAGTGCACTTGGACTTCCATAGGACTGGGCGGATTTTCGCGTACGAAACGGTTGGCGTGTGGAAAAGTAAACAAATCATAAAGTAGAAATCCGAATTGATAACAAATTGTCGAAGCCTTATCAATGCGGCTAATCGTGATGATTACGACTAACCCCACACCCTTGTAAGCTGCGAAAATCGACAAACGATCAGAGCAAAGTTTCAACTGCCCCTTATATCGCTATCATGGGGGTACAACTCCCCAGCATGTGGCATAGAAAACACCAGTGGCTGGCGGGCTGAGGCAATAAAGCAATCAAATGTCGTAGCTTCAGTGCGCATTTAGGCTGGCTTTCTTATTGGATTAGTGTTCTGCCTCCTTTCACATGGCGTGCTAACTGGGATTAGCTATCAGTTGGGGCCAAAAGTCAGCTACCGCTGCAGATTATGTTGCAATGTTGCGAAGTGGGGCAGGCAGAAGTGGGTCGAGCCATCCCCTAGCCAGGAAATGGGTCTCGGGAAACGTTTTTCATTTGAATCCATTAGTTCAATTCAAGCAGCTTATGTCAGTCAGCGCGCGGTCAGTGACGTAGCAACCAGCGTGCTGTCGTCAATTGGCTACGTTACGTGACACGTAACGTACAGTTTTAGCGCAATTGGCGTTCCCTTTTTGCATTGAATATTAAATATAATATGTATATTTCATATAAAATACGCATAAAAACAAATTACACTGCAGGGCGGAAAACTTGAACTTATTTTTTTATTTTTACCTTAAGACACCTTGGTTTAGAAGTGAATTGGTTAATGTGTTCAAAATAGCTGCAAGAGCACAAGAACATTTAATTGTTATGAATCAAATTAACCAATAAGCAATGAAACTAAGAGCAACATTAAAAACAAAATCAAAACATATAAAAATATAAAAATATATAAAATATATATAAAATATATATATAAAATATATATATAAAACATATAACTATGTAGATTTGTTACATTTTGTACATTTGTTACATTTTGAACATTTCTGTGAGTTGCTATTTTGAATACAGTAAAGCAAGATGAATATAAATTAATTTTATCAATCCCCCAGATGTGTGGAATGCAAATGACTTGTTGAATTTAAGCTGGTGTCGTCCATGTGATGCGTGAATCGGAACTGGATGAGGATAATGAGGTAGCAAGTGGCAGCACCAGTAATCTGTAAGAATATGCATTAAGTAGATAGTTAATTATTTTATGGTATAATCCACCGTAAAAATCAGTGTGCGGTCCAGGCGAAAAAGTCCTGCGGCTGTGAAAAGGACCTTGCGATGCGATAGCTGCAAGGACAGCCGGAAAAGGCGATCCCGGAGCTCCGGATCGTCGGTGATGTTGAGGATCTTGTGCACTATGGCCGCCGTATAGCTGCTGTGCAAGATAGTCCTGCTGCTGCCCTCCACGATCAGCACTATGATCACTATGTACCAGATGAGCTGCATTAGGAAGAAGGCAAAGAACTCATCGGCCTCAAAGACATCCAGTCGCTTGGGGTTCAGGATGGCCTCCAGGATGTAAAAGTCGTCGAAGAGAATGAAGAGGAAGGATATGGCGATGATGCCAAGCAGCGGGTATGTGAAGTACTCCTCGATGGTCTGGCAAATGTCGCAGAGCAGGTTGTGAATGTTGGACACCTGTTTGATGGCGTACTCCGGATTGAGGCGAATGACGGAGGTAACACTGTACCGCTTCATCGGCGTGCTGATCAGGTTTCGCAGGCGATGTGAGTAGCGTCTGTGATTGACAACCGAGTGCATGGGTGAGAGTTCCAAGGCGCTTAATTGCTCTATGTGGGCATCCAATACGTCCTGCAGGATCTGCCAAAGACATTAGGTGGTAAAATGCTTGTCATACACAACTAAAGTCAGTTAAAGCCAGTTTTTGAGTTCATAAACTTGTGCCTGGGAAAAGTATGCTACAAAAATAAGTAAGCACTTAAGTTGAGTTAGCACCAAGATGGCCCACTCTTTAATTTAAAGATATTTTCTGATTCCATCGCCACTGCATGCGCAGCAAAGTCCCAAGTCCCACGACACTCACTTGGTTTAACATACTAAACCGACTCCTTGCCAAGTCCGTGGTGCACAGAAACTTGAAGACCATCAGGCTGATATTGATGTGCGGCAGGGCGAAGGTGGTGAAAGTGACGAACGAGGGCGAAATGGTGGCACTGACCAGCAGGCTATAGCTGACACACAAGTAAATGACGTTGAAGAGAAGCATGCCCAAGGATATGAGGGAGCTGGAGAGCAGTATCCTGCGGTAGTCCAACTTCATGCCCAGCCTCACAAATATCTCGTCCACCACTATGTTGTTCTGTATGATGCTGACCAAACGTTGTCTCTTGAACATGGCAAAGCCGAAAATGGTGGACATGGCCAGGATGCCAGTGAGGCGAAGGGTGCCATCGCTGAATCTGGTGATATTGGTCTGGAAGAAGTAGCCTATTATGGAATCGCCCTCGTTCACGGAGATGCCGAAGCACAGGACGAAGAACAGGAAGTGCACTATGCCGGCGCAGAAGGAGAACTTGGATGTCTGCACCTCCTTCCGGGGATTTAAGTTCAGCCGAAATGGAGCCAGGCCCAATAGCGATATGAATGTGAGGGGTCGCAGTGCTTGGAACACATTGTCCGCCTGGGAAAAGCGCTCCCACAACTTAAAGGCCATTGATTAACCCTTCTGAGGTTGTTTTTGAAAAATTTCGCTGGAGGTGCAGCGTCCGCTCGACTCGCGTATTTTCCGCCAACTGACAACGGAAGTCTTCGCCGGCTGATGATGATGATTAACTTTGTGTCCACTCGGGCCAGGACTCATGTATCGTATATCAAAATCGCACACACCTCTGCACTCCTAATAGACTAATATCAATAGCAGCAAATACTAATTTAACATTAAGCGAGGGGAGGGGTTCGGGTGGTCAAGGTCATTTACACACAGGTTCAACGAGTTCAACGGAATTCCTGACATGTCCATTTTTGCCAAGTCCATGTTCTGGCCAATGGCTATTCATTACGATTGGCAAACAATTTACGACACCCATTTAACGACCACGCAGATGGCTGGCAGGCCTCACTTTTTGGAAGGTACTTGCTACTAATTAGTTGATGGACAGCAACAACGGGTTACTTTTGCTTGACTTATACAGTTGCACTTACACAACACGAAAAATGTGTTTAAACTCGATGTCTCTATTACCTTAATATTTTTGGTGCTAAAGGTGAGCTACGTTGAAGTTAAACACATAATCATTTCAATTTTAGTGCTATTTTTTATGCTACACCGAAGACGATGTTTCTGATGTTTCTAAGAGCCAATTAAAAAGACTCTACTACCGATTAAGAATTTATTTCCAACCGTTGGTTCATATTGACAGAAAACACTTTTAGCAACAACAATAACATTTACAAAAAATACACATTCTGCTGGACGTATTCAATACCATTTCACCGGCTCCATAGACTCCATAGACTCGATTCCATCCCCCATATTGTAATGACATCGATAGCACATCTAAAGCGTATGATTCGTCATGTTACTGAAGGTCTCACAGCAAGAGCTGCCATTCCCATAACCATTGTTGGGGGAATTGGACGTGAACTGCAGCAAGATGATGAGATAAGTGGTCAAGGCCCCGCTGATCTGTAGCAAATGAATGATTCATTAGGAAAATTACGAATATGTACTCGTATATTAACAGAAATGTGTGGCAGCTAACCGTGAAGTACAGGGTGCGGTCGATGTTAAACAGCCCAGCTGCAGTGAAATTTATTTTGAGATGCATCAACTGCATGGAGAACTGCTGCAGTTTCTCCTTGACCTCTGCACTTTTGGTCTTGTTGAGTAGGGAGTGCACTATTCCTCCCGTCTTCTCGCTCTTCTTGATGGCGCGATTGCTACCCTCGACAATCGAAATGATGGCGATCAGATACAGGATCATTTGACAGGAGAAAAACGTCACGAACTCGACAGTTTTGAATTTGCTTTCACGCTTCGATTTCCCCAGCAGGGTCTCCAGAACATAGTACGCATCGAAAACGATGATCAGAAATGCTATGGATATAATGGTCAGCAGCTGGTAGGTAAAATATTTGTTGGCCGTGGCGGCGGCCTCGCAAATCAGATGATGTATCTCCATGGACTCCTGTATAATCTCGGCAGGATCCTTGGTTACGATGGTGTACATGGAGAACGAATCCAGGCATTGTAGGGAGCGCTGTTTTTGAGCCACTGCCTTGAGGGTGCGGGTGTCCCATTGATGGGCTAGGTTTTTCAGCACCTGTAAGCAGAATTAAACAGAAAGTGTAAGTTGAAATATTAAATAGGCCCAACCAGCTTAACCTCGTTAAGAGCACCCAGATATATGCGTAATTTGATCATTATGTTTCCAGCCAGAAAGGAAACCGCGCACACGATAAAATGTGGTGAGAAATAACTAATCACCGATGAGATGGAAAATGTGGCCGCGTCTCTTAGGCCGATCATCAGAAAACTGCAGGTAATATATGCCGCCATGCTGCCCACCAGGATCCCAACCAAGCGATTCATTTTCCTGTTAGCTGCCACCTGATGCATTGCCACGCCCACCCGTGGAAACGCCTCCGTCTCGAGTCCATCGAAGATGGCCAGCAGTTGCAGCAAATCCCTCCGATTCAGCAGCGATATGAGCAGTATGGCGGAGATACCCAGCATTCCGTTGATCTTTTGCAGTCCATCTATCACGTTGGATATGTCCGTCAGGAAGAAGTTGGACATTAGCGAGCTCCGATTGATGGCGCCGTAGAACGAGTTGCCCATATAAACGGCCATTCGCATGAGGATGTTGACGTAGCCGATGTACGAAGATGCCAGTTTTCCTCGGCCTCCTGCAGATACGGTTACGTAGTAGGGCACAATCCCGAGCCAAAGGGCCATGAGTATGGTCAATCGATAGCAGCTGTACACGTCGTGTGGTCGGTTACCCGACTTCCTAACCAATCGCCCAAGGAGCCACATGGCGTATGGCTGCTCTATGAAGCCATCGTGTCCGTGGACTACGCGGAATGGGATAACAATCTCACAACGCTAATAAATTGTCAGGCTCATAAAACGACGGCCACTGCGATATGCATTTAATTATTTGAAGAGCTGCTGCTTCGTGGGGTTAAAGGCTTAGTGGCCGAGTGGCTTAGTAAAATAGTTAATGTTTTTAAGGAATGAGTCTCATTCAGCGCAACCCACCTGATTCAGCACAACGAAGTGCTGCCAGAGGCGGTGCAAAGTAGCATTAAACAGCATTACAATGCTCAGTAGAAATATTTGGGGTACATAGAACGCGACAACTGCTGTGTAAATGGGTCTCACGTCGTTTCCCAGCAGCATCCAGTTGGAACTGACCAAGTAGCTCAACTGCACGCCATTGATGAGGAACATCTGCAGATGCCGCAAGCGCATAATGGCGGGATAATTGAAGCACACTCCCACGCCAAGAAACCGCTCATCTATGCAGGATATGCGATCCCAGATACGGATCAGCAACCTAACCCGAATGCTGCTGCAGAGGAACAGTATCGACATCCCCGTCATTCCGATGGATTTCTGCAGCGAGTCTCCCATCTGCGATATTTCGGACTTGAAGAAGTAGCCAACAATGCTCTGCCGCTCGATGAGGGCGGCCAAAAAGCAGTAGCTGAAGAAGCTCAGCTGCAGAAGGGCATTCAGATAGCCGAGTTTACTTAGTTGAAACTGCCGCTCACCAGCCTGACCCCGCAAACGGAAAGGGGTCAAGCCCAGTAGGTAGGTGTAGAAAAGCAGGGTTTGCTCCGCTCCGAAGGCATCCCGAGGTTTGAGTAGTTCGCCAAAGGAGTGTAACATTTCTTAAAATTATTTTCAAAATACAATGCGCTGCATTGCCGCCGAAAAAGAGTACTTTTCAGAGGCCAGTGCAAGTTGCTTTTATAGCCACGTCGGGTACATTTCATCAGTGATTGGCCTTTAAAGTATTTATGATCCACGCCTTGAACGTCGTGGCGTTTAATATTGTCTACTTTTCGCCGTTGACAGGTCAGGTAATGTAAACCCGTCCATCAGCCACCGACAAAGTTCTCATTTAATGGCGGTTTCTGTGGGTTTCCAGCTTTCCGGCTTTCCAGCGATATGAAATTATAAAGAGGGAGTTGATGTCCTCCGGCTGGCGGGTTCACGGTCAGTGTTTGTGTGGGCTAATTAATTTAATTGATTCAGCTGAATGAAATTAAAAACACCTGCGCCAAATGGAAAAATATTATGTCGTTGCCATTTTAGTGTCCTCGTGGGAAATACTCAATTAAAGCGGCTAACTAGTTAAATAGCTGCTAAGCGATACGCATGTGATTGTAATAGTTTTGATTAGGAATATGTTGAAAAGGACTATCGGATCAGTGGGTTGGGCAACCCACACTCATAAGTAAAGTCGGGTTTTAAAGTTAATAACTATATCTGGCACTACTTGTTGTCTTCTGGGCAGACTGATGAGGAAATTGGTGGGGTAATTTGTGAATAAATATAAGGGTGTTCCTTCTTCCTTTCCACTAATATCTCACCATCGCCCCTGGTTAAGCGTCGCCCTCCGATTGAGTCCCTTACCTTATTGACCATCACCAGGCGCATCTCCACCAGATAGGTGAAGCAGCTGAAGAGCGCAATGGCTATGGCGATGACCGTGTGCTGGATGAGGAAGGTGAAGTGCAGGGCCAAGGTGGGCGCCACCTGCGATGAGTAGAGCACCGAGAAGGTGCCGCCGGTGAAGAGGACGTTCACGAGGAACATGGAGATGAGGACCATGTAGCTAAACCGCAGCACCTTGCTGTACATGATCTTCACCCCCACCGTCTGGAGTTGCACGTCCATGGTGTGGAACTTCTGGAGGCACCTCTCCAGTCGATGGTTTGGCACGAAGGCCGTCAGGTAAATGACTGTAACTCCAATGAATCCACTCACTATCTGCATCATATCCCCGAAGTAGGTGATGCGGGACCGAAAGAAGTAGCTGGCCACCGACTCGCAATTGTTGTAGATCGTTAGGCTATAGGCAAAGACGAACATGGCGATGTGCATGGTGCCATTGATGTAGCCAAAGATGGTTTTCTTGATGGCCCGCCTTCCGGTCTTACTGTCGCAACTGATGTAGAAGGAGGTGAGTCCGTGGATGTAGGTCACATGGAACACGGGACGCAGGCACTCGTAAAGCTGTTTGGCGGTGAAAAACCGCCTAAATCTACGACGCAGGGGCTGGCATAGACCTGAAGCCACTTCTATGTCCGGAGTATCCGTCGGATCCACCGGCTCCTTGGCCGTTTCAATGTCCATGACCGCTTCGGTTGAGCTTCAACTGGCGACTGACGCCAGGGACCGCAAATGATTTGCATTTTACCAGGCGTCGTCGGACCAGGAAGTTTGCGGGTGGGTTTGGAAAAGTAAATAATTTTCCCATTTTTATATGTACCACGGCTCTAGACAAGCTGCTGTCCGGCTATGTTCCGTTTCGACCATTAACCTATTAGCTCTAGCTGTTGCATTTTAATTAATGGCCCAACCCGCCGGGGAATTATTTCCCCAGGGCCGTCCAACGATTTCCCCACGTTAAAGGAAGTTTTTCGTGTCTACTTGTCCCTATGTATATCCCTATTTGGATCAATGAGTGACCGGAGACTCTCTTAAGCCAAATTAATTTCTTGGTTTCCATGAATAGCGAGAACGAATTTATGTCAATTGTTCGCCAGGTTATAACAGCCTTTGTAATTCGTGTCCTGCCGTAGATGAGATTTGCTTGGTAACGGAGGAGTTATGGCCATTATGAAATACACGGGATATTGCTCATTCGTTTTATCGGTTATGAGGGGTCATTGGCATTTTCGGCTGGTTTAGGTAATGCGTAGAAGTGATAAATGCTGTTGCAAATTTATGATGAGCACAGTTCCCAGAAGCCTTGAAATTTAATAATTTCATATTCGGAAGGGCAAGTGGGAGGAGAAATGACATTTTTTTGAATGCGAAATGGCGCCTTCTTGTTGGTCAACTCATACTTAATATTATGTATTTATAATTAATAAATTAATTTTTAATTTATTCGTATGCCTAGGGTAGGCAGCACAGTTGAATCTAATTATCTAATTCTCTGGTCAGCTGAACAAAAAATGATTCCCATGCCCAATAGAGAAACTTAATCCATTGCCTAGCAGACCTTGTGGACAAATAGTCTAGGCTGTGCTATTTGCTGACCAGCTCCATCCAAAAAGCAAACGTAATTACTAAACATGTCCAGTGGAATCAAGCAAATAATCTAGTTTGGCGAGAGCATGTGGTGCGTAACAATGGTTTTACATAAATTAATTTTCACACTTGCTTTGCGGTTGAGTAATGAAAGCGATGATAGCGAATCCCCCACCGGAATCCCCGTCTCCACCTGCTGCAGGTAAACATTTACCTGTACTTGCTGGTCGCACTGATAACTGATAGCCATAACCCCCACTCACCTGATTGATGATACTGAGGCGCCGCTCGAAGCTGAAGGCAATCACGCAGAACAAACAAATCGCTATGGAGACAACCGAATGTTGCAGAAAAAATGTCATACAAACGCAGAACGAGGGGGTGACATCCAATGAGACGAGCAGCCGGAAAACGCCCACGAAGTAAACTCCGAGGATCAGAAGCTTGAAGATCAGTACCAGCAACGAGTACCGGAAGATCCGCGAGTACTTCACACGAACACCAATGTTCGAGAAGTTCGTATCCAAGCTGTGTAGGATGGTCAGGGTGCCCAGGAGCTTGCAGCGTTTCAGGATTGCCGACGTATAAATCACAGCACCGGCTATCAAGCCATTGAAGATCTGCAGACGATCGCCGATGGTGGAGATTTCGGTGCGGAAGAAGTAGCCCACAATGGACTCGCCCTGCCTCAGGGATGAGATGTAGCAGAAGCCGCAGAGGCAGATGTAAATGAAGATGTTGAAGACGCCGAAGCAGGACATCTTCAAGTAGGACTCGCCCATCTTCCGCCTAACCACGTGAAATGGCGTCAGTCCGTACAGAAACGTCAGGAAGAACAGAGGACGCAGTGCCTCGTAGACCTGGGAGGATATAAAGTATTTGCGCACCCTACGCAGGGCGGACATGGCGACGAAGTAAATCGAACTAATGCACACCGGAAGCGGAAATGAAAACAGAGCAAGGCGCACAACAAATCGCACAACCGTTCGGGTGAAAGTGTCAACGCGAACTGGCTGGTGAGCAGGAAAAATAGCGATTGCCACGCGACGGATGCAAACGAAGTGAGCTAAAGGATAATGAAAGGACGGGCGGTCGACTGAAGTGGGTGAGGGGGGGATATAAAACGAAATGCCGGCTGGCGAAAGCTCATTATGATGTTGTCTAGGATTCACAACAACAAGTGGCGGGCAATAGCAACAAGTGTTATCGTCCTCTCACTCTATAAAGCTGCCAGTGATGGCTTTTGCAAATTTTATGCACACAAACAAATGAAATGGATATAAATTATGTTAATAAAAAAGGCGAAATAAGAATTAGTGAGTAATGTGTATATCTTCGGGGGGTACATGGAAAGAAAATCAAACCGTTTTCGGCTAAAACCTTTTGGTTAGACACCGGGTTAGAAAGTCGGCAAATAATTGTTTGTGTGTACGACTCAGACCGAATCAGCGCCATCGTGTCCTTGTAAGCGGAAACCACTTGAGCTTAATTCAGTCGCTAGACTTTAAAGATATTTCCCGTCAAGTGCGTGAGCTCCAAGCGAGTTTGCCGGGTTCGTGACGGGCAATTCATTGTCTTCATTATCAGGAGACACTCGAGTAATCGCATATCTGGTCACACTCGATGACTGGCTGGATATGGAAATGAAGCTGAAGGATATCGATGGGGAATCGTTCTGGCCATTGCACCAGCCATAAGCTGATCAGATTTCTCCACTCAGCTTACTTCTTTTGTGCAGGGAACGAGGGATTACTCTGATTGACAGGTGATATATGATGATTGGATGGCTGGGTGGCTGGTTATTCGCCACAGACGAACTGTGTTGAGTTGGGATGCCTTAATTGAATAGGACACGTAGTAAATACTACATAATTTCCATAAAATTAGTATCTTGTCATCACTCACCTTGTGAAGGCAGGCGATTCTTCGCTGTACCGTCCTGGTCATCAGGCAGAACATGCAGATGGTGATGGAATTGGCCAAGAGCTCGTAGACAAAAATGCAGGTGAGTTGCCACGAGGCGTACACCTCCAGTTTGGCAAGGCAAACTAGGGCAGTGTCCAGGAGAACCACCGCCAAGACGACCAGCACAACCTGACCCACCACCGTGTTGAAGTTGACGGGACTTCGCAGGCGGTCTAGCTGTTCATCGGCCTGCACCATGTTCTTGACAGGAAGTGTTTCCGCAGGAGCAGCGGCAAAATAAAGGTGAATACGGCGGCTATAATGCCTCCGAGGTCATGGACTCGTGTGCTGACCTGGGACACATGGTTCCTCATGAAATAGCCAATCAGGCTCTCGTTGCTCAGGTTGATGTAGCGGTAGCAGTAGGCGAGCAGCAGCCAGCGCAAAATGGCACTCACGAATCCATACCAGGACTGCTCCAAGGACGTCTTCCCCAGCGCGTTGCGCCGCACCAGAAACGGAGTGATGCCCAGGGTAAAGGCAATGGTCACCATCAGGGAATCCCTGGCACTCAGCCAGCAGCGGAATGGAGCTCGGCAGCCGCGAAAAGTGTCCACTCCGTAGCGGATCATTGCTCGAATCCGAATAAATGAGGCTTCCTGGTCAAGTTGAGATCGATTCAATTCGCTGGAGTGCACTGCTTATCGCAGTTTAAATGGCGGCGATATGGTAATTGCTGTGGCTGGCTTTGCAGCTGAAATTGCATTTGAATATCATCAATTGTTATCTAACCTTCATGAGCTTATCCACAAACGATCAATTAATTACAAAGCAAATGAGGAATGTGGAGAGAACCATTTAACACGCACTTGAAGAGCCAACAGAATATAGCTAAAGAATCTAAATAAAGCCGAAGTAAGCCAAATGAAATCCTACTTTAAAAACCAAGCTTAGCTAATATTTATGTTAGAATGCAGCTAAAACGCAAGACAAAAGTCCACATTAGCGAAACTGCGCAAAAACAAATCCAAACAAGCCAAATCCAACTAGTGCCGCCATCATCTTCAGCTGCTGCCAGTAAACTCAACAATGCAAACGAGATTGCGTAACGGATACCCCCGGCCTAATGAGCTCCCAGTTTCGAGCACTCGACTCCAACGTCGCATCGTGCCACAATGCAACAAATCATGCGGCTGGCTCAGAATTTTTGTCGCACAATTTGGCTAACAACACATCCACATCCACATCCACAGCCGCCAGTCGAAACAATAACAGAGTGTCTGCTTTGGCCAAGACGCCCCCGAAAGTTTGCGTTTCTGCTTTAGCTTTTCTATGACAATGGCGCCGGCGTTAGATGAAATGCGTCCCAACTATTCTGTTTATTTCTCACACGTGCAACGCAATGTGGCGCTAAGTATATGACACAAAATGATATACGAAAGTGGGAATTTGCAAGTGAAATACTCAAATCGAATGTAGTGAAACGAAAGAAAAACGTTTCAAGCGAATTGCAATCCCGATAATGCTTCAAAGTATAATGGTCCGCAATGACTACCAAACCTTAAAATAAAATGTAATTACTTATTCAATTTAAAGAAAACAAAGCACAAATAAATATTGTACACAATTAAGTATAGCAAACAAAGCAGGGCAAATGTTTTCCTTGGCCAAAACTGAACTGAAGCGAACAATTATTTGACCAATTTAAGATTCCAAGCGTCTTGATGCGAATTCGTTTCACGGCCAAATGCGATGAAGGCTTTCCTCAATTGACAAAAAGCGGAGAAAAATATACTTATAAACCGCACATAAATAAAACAAATAATTGTTGATGGCGGAAAATGGTTTGGATAATCGGCTGCTGACCGAATCCGCGAGCTCCGCAGAAACCTCTGACATTTTCGCCACCAAAGAGTGGCGAAATATATGTTGGTTTTTGGCTATGAAGATGCGATGAGTTACAGAACCCAAGGTGCCGACGCCACGTGATGCGGTAAACAGTGGAAGTCAGTCACTGGGTTATGGCAACCTCATACATATGCTTAAACATGGTGGTATATATGCCTTGTATGCAAACGTGGTAACCCATCGACATCTATATTCGCCGAGGGAGAAGAAGAAGCTAATTAGCATCAAAGTTAATTATGCTATGTTATTGTAATTTATCATTGTTCACGCTTTGTGCCCGCACTTCTTTTTAAACGGCGTATCATTTTTTGGACCGCTCCACCTGTCCATGAAACCTGCTTAATTACTGTCCAGAACATTTTCTTGTCTTGGGCCATTCCATTTAGGAAAGTAGAGATTCAGAACGTTGCCATTACTCAATAGCTCGCAAAACCACCTAAACTTGTTCCAAAATTTGTTGGTAAGTTTTGGTAAAAATTTATCGTTAGTTGCGCAGAGGCATGCACTTTATCAGCAAAAAGCGCATTTAACTTTGAAATAAATAAGCCTATTTTGTAAGGGCCGACGTTTTAAGGTTTCAAAACGCGTAATAAGCTAGATAAGGAGTTTTTATGTCAATCTAATGATGACTTTCCTCTGGCAATTGCCACGCAATCCGAGCGTTGCGTAAGCCACAAAATGTAAGCCAGAAATCGCTGCTCAAACAATGAGCGCAATTGTAATTAAAAAGCTGTCTGAGGGCGGCGGGGATCAGAGATGTCAAATGATAGATTAAGCGACCCAATTATGAGTATGTGGCAGCGAGGCTGCGTGGGATTTTGCCAATTTTGTTAAATATTTGGCAAAGGAAAGTGGAATTGGCGATTGCAGGCAATGGAGCACCTCAATCCCACAACAGTCGTGAGCATCAGCCGAGGGCCATAAAATTTCAGCGTCTCGTGCCTTTGTATAGATACCTTTGTACAGGTACGATATATCCATCCATGACGCCTAAGGTCTCTCGTACTTGGCTTCATGGTAAGCGGAGTTTTAATTTTTTTTTAATTTTAATTGTTGCTCCACCGCCAAGACCCATTTTTAATTGTTGTTGCTCGCCGCTGGGTAACCCATTTGGAGTGGAGTGCAGATCTAATTGCAGCCGCAGCCATGGATATGCCTTTTTGATTGTGTATATTTTGGAAGCAGATTCGTGTGCTGTTTTGTGCGGCGGCCTTTTGCAAGTCAGCGGTCTTCAAGTTCAAGTTCGGGGCTCCATCATTATGACGATCAAAGTTTGGAGCTGTTCACACTTAATGATTTCAAATGACTTCACACATCTGCTGCTTCGACTCACTTCGAGATCGGATGTTCGGATGCATAAATCACTTGAGCAAATGCGTTCAAAGTCACAGCAAATAACAAGAAATGCAGGCTAAGTACGGAGTTACGAGCCTGGTATATTTCATATTGCTGCCAGCTTGCCAGCCTATAAAGTTTTTAGTTCTTATATTTCATTTCAATATGATGCACTTGGAAATAAATTCTTTTTCAATGCTGTCCCGCTCTTTATGATGTAATCCATGCTCATTAAAAAGTATTTGTGAACAAATGAGCAACTTTTTAATGGTACACTAAAATAACATAGTATTCTTAACAAGGACTGTTTAAAAAATCCATTTAAACTCTTCATAGCAGTTTTAGCAATTGTGACAGTGACAGAATCATTCCGTTTCATGGCTTCGCTTTGACTAAAAATGTGTTAAAGTTGACATTTTGATGCTCTTAAAGGCGCGATGGGCAAAAAGATATTTGCCAGTAATTTTATGGCATTCATATGTCAACTTTACCTAATGGCTTCAAATGAGTGATTTCTATAATCCATTCAATTAATCCGTTGTCCGCCGAACCTCTGTTTAGGGTATACAAAAAGATGCAATCGTATCTGGGCAAATTTGAAGCGATTCCGAATCGATTTAAAGTTGTTGGCGGCACTCCACCGCACTTCGCAACTGCTGAAAATGCAATTAAATTTAATTTACCGAGCGACCTCACATCGGGTATATTTCCATGTTTTATGTAAAAGTATGCGCGAAGTGCATTTTGAAGATGAGCTCGAGGTGCGTGAGAGGACACTTGGAACAAATCAGAAGCTGATTCGCCTTGTGGGGGTGAACTTGAGCAGGTGCAGCATTGGAGCCGCTTACTGAGATACACACCAACGTTATTAGGCAATATTATTCGGCCGAGCACAGTGTAAATTAATGAATTAATTTCTTATGCTCCCATTTGGGGAGTCGATAAATCACATTAATCAAATCAAGTAGGCCCACAAAGGCAGCCGAAATAAATTTTAACAATGTAAACATATTTTAGCTTGAGTTTATTTTTCCATTTTTTGTTACCTTTGCGCTGCCCATTTTGCTCGCTTCTTCAACACCTTTTGGCTAATGATGAGCAAATTGTGCCGGAAGCAATTTAAGCTCTATTGATTTTATTGACACCGTTTTGCTTTGTATCGGAGAGTAAAAAAATATACAATTGTTACATAAATGTACAAAAATGCTTACAAAAATTCAACCCGAGGGCAATTCGGCTTAGCGGCAGATAATTAAAATAAAATCAAACATAAATGCATAATCATTTCGCTCAAAATAGCTGGTAACGGTCATCGATGCGATTTGCCTTTTCCTCACGTATTAATTTTGCAAAATAAGAAAAACAAAAGACTCAGGCCGCGAACTCGCTGCTGCAACGTGTTCGAAGCAACCAGATGCACTCGAGACTCCAAGTTATAGACCTCAAACCAGTAGCACACTGACACATTTATGGCAGCAGTAGCTGCAACTAACTCAATTAGCCATCGAATGCATTCCGAGCTCGTCTCCAGCTTAAAAAGACCCCTGCTGCTTATGCCAATTTTGTTGGTGTCTATTTTTTGCCCCCACGGAGCACTCGATCACTGGATCACTCGTTTAAGCCAAGCCTCCAGCCCGGTTTGAAGCACGTTCGAACATCGAACCGCGGACCGTGTTGGCTCTTTTTGGTTTGTTTGGCTTTTTGGGGCCAAGCTATAAACTCTGGCAAGATCGTCACTGCGTTCAGTTGGTAAAAGTGAATCGTTGCGTGCGGTTGTTCCCACTACAACATTTTAAACTTATCGCCTATCGAGTTTTGAGCCCCGCTTTGTGTTGTTCGTTTCAATCAAAAGGTGATTATCACTCATCACAGGCTACATCCTTTTAGGACAAGTGACGTCAGAGAAGTGTTATCTTATTTAAAAGATTTGTGGTTCGATATTAGATGATAGTTTATGTACAGGACACATTGAGACTTAGATTAAAAATAAAAATTAGGAATGCAAAGAAAATTTACATTGAGTTTGGGATTAATGTAGCGTAAATATTCCATTTTTTTTATCTAAATCAAGACTTATGAAAAATATAATTACTTCGTGTTAGAATTTGAGAAATGAGATTGCAAGTGAATGGAACATAACATAAATTAGTTTTTGACTTAGAGCCGACGATGATAAATCAAAATTTGTCTAAGTTCTGTGCCGACCTACCACAACTAATTCTGTCACGTCGTATTCTGTCAGTTTAAAGAACACGGCAAATAGTGTGAAAAAGGCTGTTAGTTAACCCAACAATGAGTGAGTTGTTTTTCTTCATTTTTGGCCTCATTTCGGCCTGTTTTCATCTGACAACCACCCACTCCCAGGGCCATGCAGTGGAGCAGAAGATTACGCAATATGTTGGCAGTGCAAATGAGTGGAAAATCTAATTTTCCAGCAGCATGCAAAAATTCGGGCAGTAATTGCCAAAATGTCAGGCTGCGCCAGCTGTGAGCTACTGCTACTGCTGCTGCTGCATAGAGTATGAGGGTCATAAAGTCTAAAGCCAACATGCCAATAATGTTTAATGGCTAGCAATAACGGAGAGTTGATAAGAGGCGCTTTGACATTTTTACAGCTGCAACTGGAGATGACCTCACTTGTATGGCTATTTAAAGTCGGCTTGGCAGGTCAACGGCTTAACCATTTCAATGCCGTGAATTTTCCCATCGCAATTGCGGAGGAGGACTCACAGCTGTCCTCTTTTGGCCTGCAATCTGCGAAAATTCCACAGTAGAAATCTCCAGTCACGATTCCGTCTCCAATTGACAATGAAATAATTCATCTCCGCGGCATGCGGGAAAGTTTTTGGGCTCCTCCTGTCACTCTGCGGATGGATTCTGCTCAAAGGAAAGTTTTTCGGCAGTGGGCGTATCTTGCCCCCTTTCCGGTTTTTCATTTGCGAATTTCGTGGGCCTTCGAAGGAATGACAATTTTTTTTCGTCTCAATGGGTCGCAATTTACTCACGGCAATGGTTGTGCGTACATAATATTGGGTCTGCAAAGATAAGTGATGTGGGCTTGGTTGTCCACTATTCAAATCACAAGTTATAACTTAATATCTGCCAATGGTAATGACATATTTTTTCGAAGATCACGGAAATTCTATTTCTCAGAAATTCCATGATAATACTAGTTCGCTGTGTAAATATTGTTTTGAACAAGCAAGGCATATTCTAGGGTTTGGATTCTGTAAAAAGAGTCTTTCTCACATTTTAGAGTTTTTCAGTGCCTCACTAGCTTGTTTGTTTACCTGACCATGGTCAAAATTTGAGCTACTCATTAGCGCCTGCTCCGAAGATGAAAGTGAAGATGGTCGCTGACAACTGAGAAGATTCCACTTGATTCCACTCTCACTGGCCACCACCATTCCCAGCTCCTAATTCGACCTGACGCGCTGTCAATATTTATCGATATGGCATATGGCCTGCACATATAAATACGATTTTATGTGATGACCAAAAACTGAAAGAAGAAACATGACCATTTTCACTATCATTTCGCTTCATTGTTATTGTCTTGAGCGCTGCACTGTCTGTGGAATTTCAGTGTTTTGCTCATCATCCGCGAAAACCAGTAAGCTGCAGGTGCTGTCGCCTCTTGACCAGTAAAAGTAACGCTCCTTCGGCCTGTCTGGTTGTCTGTTGGTCTGGTGGTCCGAAACTGGCCACAGTTGACAGACTTTCTTCTACAGTCTGTCCAGTTTTTCTGCATATTGTTTACTGTTGGCCAAGACGAGCGCAGCCAGATCTGGCCAAGACCAGACCGAGACCAGGCAATTAAGTGGTCGCATCCGCCTGCAACTTTCATAACGGCAGCATCCTGCTCCCTTTTCTGCGGTAACTCCGTGAAAGAGGTCAAAGTGGTTGACCCATTGCACAGGTGGCGCAACAGCAGACGCCAACATTCTGATTAGCACTAAAAAGAGACCTCGAGGCCATCAGAAGCGAGTTATCTAGATGCACAAAGGTGGGATGTTGTTGCAACAAGCCATCAAGTGGGTTTTGCAGGTGGAATATCCGTCTTCTTTATAATTACTGTCATCGCACCGCGACATGGTAGTGTTTAAAAAGCTGAAACTCGTCTTGTCTTCGGCTTCGTTCTACAAACAACCTGCAAGTACAAGTTTCTCGAAGTTTTCTCTGGAGAAACGTCTTCTTCTCGATTGATTTCTAATTAGCAGGAAATGGCAGAGGCAGATCTAGGTAGTATTAATTAAGCTGAAGGGGTTCTCAGATGGCAGAGAAATCTCGTGATCGGGAATCAATTAAATATTCTTTTAATTTCATTACAACTTTCAAAACAAATAATAAACATAACTCAATAGCTTCGTTCAAACACCTTTTTGTGTTAGCTTACATAAAGATGGTTAATTATTTGGAGTTAAAAGGAAACGCTGCAATCATATTTATCTGCACATAACTTTTCAATAGTTTCCTAACAGTTATCTATATTAGATATACGTACATCCATGTGCAACATGTAACTTAGACACCTGCTTCGCTGTTACAAACTAATGGCATTTTTTACGAACTTACTCTGCCTAAGAAAATGCTTAAGGCGCGTGATACATAAATAAAATTTGCTTGCCATCTGAGAAGAAAAACCCAGTAAGAAACCAGTTGCTTGCAGCCATGTCGAGACTGTTGTAAAATGTAATGTACTTGTATAAGCCGGAGATTAATTGCCATGTTTGGGGGGTGGTAGGGGTTTGGCATACAAAAAATCAACTAAAATGTTTGGAAGATGCAACCACGAAGTCAGCACAAGGGGCCGGAATTAATTATCTAACAATTCGGTTTCGGAATGTTGCACAGATGTGCTTAGTAAAACATCTTTCAAAGATTTCGACTGCTTTTTGCCGCGATATTTTGTAATATTTATTTGGTTATTGAGCACGCTTTGAAGGTTGCTTTTTGCACGCCGCACAGGTGAATTATATAAATAAATAACCATTTGGAGAGCCTATACTCATCATTAGTCATTTGGCCGCAAAAAAACAATAAATAATAAAACAAAAATACAAGCCTTTCTACCGCAATTTTTATTTCCAAGTGCCTTCATTGAAATGTTCAATAAAGCAAGTATTGCATAAGAAAAGAAAACAAGCCACAAAATACAAAAGCGCCAGGTCGAAAAATTAAAAGCCAAACAAAAAATGAGACAAAATAAGAGCTACTTGGGAGCAAGTGCCCCAAAAAAAGAAAAAGAGAGGCGAAGACAATCGGCTCGGAAATATTTCAGCAGCTGCCAATGCCCTTACCCACGGCAATTAGCTAGAGAAACAACCTGTCCTATACCAAATAAACCAAAAGTATCCGAAGTATCGGTAGTGCTTTAAATAGGAAGAGCCAATGAGGCAACGGAAATTTAAATTACAAAACTTTACAAGCCGTGAAAAGGGGGAAAAACATGCAATTGCGCGTGGCCAAGACAAAAGGCCAAAGCAGCAGTCTTATCAGGCGGAAGAGTTTCCAATTTTTGACCAGGCCCAGCAATATGTGAAAGACCCAGCAATATGTGTAATGCATGACTGTGGACGGGCAATGAGCCTCTAGCCTCGAACTCGGGCAACTTTCTCCATTGACTGCGAGTATTTATTAGTTTGGTATGCATGGGACAAACTCTGGGCTTCAGTTGAGCCAGCAGTGCTGGAGTACTGGAATGTCACTGACTTATGGCCATATAGGTACGTTCCTGACTGTATGGACAGTGGGACTGGGAGTTTCTTGCCTTGGATAGGTCAGTTTTTGGGCTAGGTCAGTTACGGTTCGGTAATTTATTTTAAGGTCACTGTGCTTCTAAATAAATTCACTTGTTCGAAATTTTATTATGTACGTCTAACAATTTGTTTGGTATTTTTAATAATTGATAGATCTTGAATTTTTTGTATAGGGTTAACTGGCTATTGCGCTCATATTCTAAGTAGACATTCTTTTGAGCTCAATCAATTTAAATTTATTTAAACTAATTATCAGTCTATTTGGATTAGTTGAAGCTAATTAGTGTTTTTGTGAAGAGCACACAAAGTTTAGCACGCGTTCTAGCCATTCCAATAAAATAGAACCTCAGCTTAGGTAGCTTATTTAAATACGGATCTAATAGCCAGCGAGTTTATATAAGATGTACTTTCGAGTAGTTGCCGAGTTGCTCATAATCTCCACCAGTCGCACATCAATAAACCATTAAAATTTGCATACAATTTTCATGGTTTTTATGTATGGATATTAAACAATAAGCCCATTTGCATACACTGTTGCTGGGTAACATAAAAGTCACTTGTTCTCACGTTACGAAATAGAAACCAGGTTGAAGGCCCCTGGCCGAAATGGAAAACTACTTAATTAGACGAAATGGAATCAAATTGTGCAAAATGACAATTGTAAGCGACAAATTCCATACACAAAATACAGTCAAAATTGATCAAAATCAATGCAAAGCATTTCCAATCAGTGATTTTGCATAAAACCCATCGACTCATCCAAGCGGAAATGACACGGGTGGGGCAAATCAGATCCAAGCCTAGTCGGATTCAAATTCTAAATCAGTTTTGGGCTGAACCTTGGGGGTTAGGCTACTCTAGATTTGTCTGAGTAGTTCTGTAAAACAGCAATGTGGTAAAATTAAGTTCAAATAACATTTTTAAATATGGAACATGAAATGTGAAATTAATTTTTTCCCACTTTTATTTTAGCTATCCAAACATGTCTGTGCTGCGCGCACTGATGCTTCTGGCCTTTGGTGCCACCGTGGCGCTGGCTCAACGTCGCCTGGCTCTTCCCGATCCGAGGAGTTGCGCCAACCGGGTGCGCCATGCCAGCTATCGGGATGCCAGGGGCGTGTCCCACTCGTACTTCTTCAGCTGGGAGCATGCTCCTACCCGCAGCTTGGAGGTGGATTGGCTGGATGCGAGGAACATCTGCCGCAGGCACTGCATGGATGCCGTTTCTCTGGAGACGCCGCAGGAGAATGACTTTGTGAAGCAGAGGATTTCCAGAGGCAATGTGCGATACATCTGGACCTCGGGCAGGAAGTGCAACTTCGCCGGCTGCGACAGGCCCGATCTGCAGCCCCCCAATGAGAACGGCTGGTTCTGGTCGGGATCGGGGGCCAAGATTGGACCCACTTCGCAGAGGAACACCGGCGATTGGTCTGCAACGGGCGGTTACCAACAGCCGCAGCCCGATAACCGGGAGGCCGCGCAGGGCAACGACGAGAGCTGCCTGTCCATCCTGAACAACTTCTACAACGATGGCATCAAGTGGCACGACGTGGCCTGCCATCACATCAAGCCATTCGTGTGCGAGGACTCCGACGAGCTGTTGAACTTCGTCCGCTCCCGGAATCCCAATGTCCGCTTGTAATTCTAACTAGCCTAAGCCAGAAGGAGATGATTAAAATTTACATATTTATGTAGCCTTAAACGGAACATTGATTGGTTGATTGATTGATTGATTGTTTGATTCAAATTCATTGACTGTTCAATCCAACATTGATGGCTCCCAAAACGCGTAACATTCGTTTGTTCGGTTTAGTTCGCAGCAAAAGTTCTATAAGCAAAATTTGTAATAACATTTCTGTGTCGATCCGCGCATCATAAACAAAATTGTTAAATAATTTTAAAAATTGTTAATAAATACAAATTGAACCCATAAATAAAAGACTTTGATTTAACATTTAATGCGTATATTTGTATTTAGTTCATTATACGATTTCACTAGAAAATGCATGTATGTAAATATATATCCGTAGATCTGTTAAATAGGGCTTTCCTTTATCTGAATACTTTGGTAAGTTCTGTTGCTCGCTGGAACTTATTTCTCTAGTTTAACACTAATATGAATTTCATTTACGTTTAGGAATAATTAAATTATCAAACGATTCCTTAGCCGTTTCGAGTTTTGAAGAAGACACAAAGTTAGCTGATTTTATCTAATAAAGTAACTGGTACAGGTTGCGTAAAGTGCATTATTAGCCGATGGCGTAATAAAATCAAATCAAGGACTCGAGTTAAAATTATAGTAATAATATACAAGTTTAAAACTATTTTCGGGCTCCACTCGACTTCATGCATACTATGCTAAGATATAGATATACAAATATATTTTTGTAATTGTAAGTATCGAATCGTGCAACATAAAAATCTAACAACAATAAATTGGGAATTTAAAACTTAGTCGCTTAAGTATAGTCAAATTAACAAGTAATATTGGTTAACTGGAACCTATGGAACTGGTCGTTTAGCACAGAATATATTGTTCGGTTATCGGTTATGAATTGTGTGTGGAGCTCTGTGTGTTTATGTGGGAACTGTGGTGGTGGGTGCTGTTGCTGGTATTTTGATCAACAAAATACGGTCCTAAAAAGGGAGAATTGCAAACTCGTTAATACAAAATGGAAAAGCTATGGGTAGGGTCACGGAACATTTAGTTAGATTAGCCGAATTTTGTCAGATAGCGCTTACGGTTAGTTTCGTTTCGGATTAAAAGCCACCAAATTTGGATTGCTTATGTTTTTGTGGTGTTAGTCACATGCGGATTCCCTCAGCCGAGGCGCAAACCATTCAGCCCAAAATCGAGCTTTACCTGCCGCAAGACAATTTCAAAATCACCGACAACATCAAACAAAGGAACACCAAGAGAGCCTATGCTACGACTACGGTGTGGTTACGCTAACGCATTACAATCTCTACGCCCACGAATCGGGCTCGTGTTATTTGAATACTTCAACATTCGGTGTGGTTTCTGGTTAGCCTTGTGTGTGGGTGACTGAGTTTCGAATTTTGATATCTTATTATGATTTTGTTGGACTTAAGCAGTACTTGAGTTATGGGAGGCGCCACTGATCGCATTGAACAAAGCCATGCTGTTGCGCTGGTTTATGCTGTCGGCGTCGTCGCCGAGCGGCTGGAAGGACTCGTCGTCCAGCAACTCACTGAGCGCCTGGCACAGCTTCTCGTAGTTCTCCTTCAGCACATGATGGTACTCCTTCTGGTCAGCGCTGATGATCCGCTCGTTGAGGAAGAGGGCCTTGTGGCACACCACAATGAAGTCGCTGCAAGGAAGTGGTAGACAACATGATTTGAGCATTTTTGAAGCCTAAAAGGCTAGTTACTGAAATTGCGTACCGAAACACATCTTTAAGATCTCCGACGCGATCCATTGAGAAGTTGTTGACCACCTTCGCATCAAGAAACGCATGAGCGTAGGCCAAAGGACCAGCATTTACTGTCACCGCCACACTTCCCTGCAGACGCAGCTGCAGCTTCTTCACATCGGCTGGTGGGAGAATGATCTCCTCCAGCTCTGAAACCTTAGATTGCATTTCATCGATGGCCACCTCAATGGGGCTCAGTTCTATGATTTCACGGGACTTAACCGGTATACGTTTAAGAACATATGGGAAGGAGTATTGAGCTGCAATAATTGGCAATTTAAAATAGAGCACACAAGGTCAGAGACGGTTTTTCATACTTTTTATAACTGTCTTGCGCTTCCATTGCTCTTCTACGCTGCCACGGGCTGCTCCCGATTTGGTGAACGGAGTCTCGTACATGAAAGTGTCCACATCATGATTCTGCTCGAATTCATTTAGCCTTTGGTCGAGTTCGTCTTTGGAGAAGAAAGGAATCACATGGGTGACCTGTATGTAGGCGAGTTTGGCATCTAGTTCGTCTACTTTAACCTGAAAAATATGAATTAAAATAAATTATAGTGCATTGTTAGTCTTAAGAAATCGTCTATTAATATTAATAACAATATATAATTCTATTGACCTTCACAAGATCTTGTTTTCTTTGGAATGCAATCGATGGTGGACCTACACAAGTAACTTCGAGATCAAGTCGTCACTCCAGCAGATATCAAAATGATGTTTGTTTCAGAATACTTATCCACTTCCTACCTTCAACCGATTTGGTTCAAACAGCTCAACAACTTTACTAGGTACTATTAAATTGTTTGTTATTTTTATACAACCACAGTCCGTACACTAGAGCCGCAAAAGTATCTAAATTTTGTACACAGTTCTTTTGGCACAAACTACAAGTTCATAAGATTGTCGGACATACGGTTACTAAACCCTAGTACATTGTCTGCTTCCCTTATGGAGCAGCTCTTTGAGTTCCCAGCCCGTGCGATGGGCCTGGGATTGGTCCAAATGCCACAGATGCAGATACCAATCCCATGTAGGAGGGAATACTCGCTAAATCCGAACGCAGTGGAATTCGTGCCATCTTTTCGCCAGAAATCCGTGCTTCCAAGCCCAGTGACCAAATCGGAGTCGACCTCAACTACAACATTGCCGCATCCCGAGGTCGTTGGTGATGATGTGAATCGTGTGGAAAATGGTTTTCTTCCCAAGCGCCAGATCTTGGAGTTACTCAGTCAACTGGGAGATGAACAAATGCCTCTGGAAGAGATCGTGGTGGGTGTGTTACCAGGAGGACATGGTCTTAATATGACTTTCACCACCAAACGGCGCGATCAGCTGCAGCCTTTGGGCCGAAATGGTCCAGTAAACCACGGTCAGCAGTGCCTCCTACTGGCGGTAGGCGATCAGGGGAAGCTGGCCAACAGACCAGAGACCGTCCTTGTCACCCAATTCCTCATCCGGGTCAACGACCTTTTGAACGAGAAGTATGAGTACGGTGGCGATGGATCCGTGTGCCCCAGGTGCACTCTGTGCTCCAATCGCAGTTATACGGAGCTGGAAATCGAAAACCAAATCGACTGCATAAAGGCTTTTGAGAAATTTTTCAACTTCACAGAATCAACTTGCTACCAAGACTTGGTTTCTCACAACGCCTTCAAGGAGCTGTGCCACAGGCTGGGCTTGATCGTGAGCCGAGATCCAATCCAAGTCAACCGAGCTTCCACAGTGGTCCCTCCACCCTCGGCACAGTCCTCTAGTCTAACCGTTTGCATGTCCAATAACGAGATGAAATCCCATGTGGAGGCCAAGGCTGACGCAGAGGACGAGTCTTATTCCAACGGTAGTAAGCTGTCCGCGGATGGAAGTGAACACCCATCCATTTCGAATGAATATGTGAGGGGAAAGCTTTACAGGTGGGTCTTAAATTGAGGATATGCAGCGAATACAAAAGTTTTCGATTACCATTAATCCTTTGTAAAAAGGCCTATAATCTAAGGAGAATCAGAAAAAACATAAAACATAACCTTTATAATTTTAGATACGAAGACTCTGACGGATCGCAGCTGGTGAACGAGCTGAGTGAGACTCAAGAAAATAATGAACCTGTGATGGTAGATGACCTCCAGTTGGATTTAGCACCAACCACGCCGCCCAAGGCCGTGCTAACCACTAGTGTGCCGGCCACCTTTCCTCGGGTGTACAAATCGGCCAAAGCCAAATGCTCGGCTCGCGGGGCAGGATCTAGTGGTCAACAGAGTGGCTACAGCAACAGAGCAGTCCGCTCAATGATGCAGCCAGCAAAGGGCTCACCCACGGCTTCACATTTTCGGACTATTGCAGTTGGTGGCCACGATCAAGCTGGATCGGCTGCCCCCCGAAAGCTCCAAATGGATTTGTGCCCAAACGGGCTTGCCAGCAAGAAAAATAGGTTGACTGAAGCAAAATCCGGATGTGTTTATCACCCATCTGGTAATACGCAAGGAGTTGCAACAGGTCGCGTCACCAAGCAAGGAAAAGCTAATGCAATCGTACAAAAACCGCAGTCAAATCATATGTGAGTTATACTTTGTAGTCGTTAAATGCTTCCAGATCTACTGCAAAGTACCTTGGAAAAAAGAAATATCAATAAGTCTATTACTGGATTTGACCCTGCCTTTATTTTTCTATTCCTTTTTTTTTCTTTAGTTGCAAGACCGGAAAAATGTCCGCGGCCAGTAGGATTGCCATGACCAATCCAAAGCAAACCAATGGCAACTCGCAGCGAATGATGCCAAGAAGCACAAACGCCTCAATGATGCGTCAATCCGAGGTCAAGCGGGTAAACCCTTCGCAAGTCTAATTTCTCAATTAATATAATACTCTGTACTCCATTGTAGCGCATGAGTTTGATGCGCGGCGACAGCAATTTGGATTTGCTCTATAACGAATATCTCTTCAAATGATTTGCAAATAAGTTATATGATTTGTTGCTTCCCTTTCAAATATATTAGTTTTTCCAATCCAACCACCTTCGTTACGTTGAAATTACAATTAAAACAAGATAGAATGCTATAGTCGAGCTCCCCGACTATCAGATACCCGTTACTCAGCTAGTTTAAGTGCAAACGAGAAATTTCAACATTTTTTGGAATATCTGTAGAAATTGGGAAAAAATGTTTGGTTTGTGGGCGTGTCTAAATTTGGAAATAAACTTGCGCTGCGTCTATGTCTCTAGAAGCTGCATGCTTAGTCTCAACATTAAAGCTTTTGTAGTTCCTGAGATCGAGGCGTTCATACGGACGGACTATTGGCTATTGAATTCTTTCTGCCTGTTACATACTTTTCAACGAATCTTCAACGAAACGGGTAGAACTAGGGCTAGAAAATATATACTCTTTACTAACCGGTGACGAGTCCATGATCATCTTCACTACATCGGCGCCAAACTTTTCCTTGTACTGCTTGGCCAGTCGCTCAGAGATTTCGCTGAGCGATGTTAGCTTGGGCTCCTTGTACACATACTCGATGGCATGATCTTCTTCAAAGTACACCTAAAACACATAAGTTTAATAATAATTCAAAGGGAAATACATTAGTAGATTACTCACAAATCCATAAAATACAACCCTGTAAAAGCGGCCCAACATTCTCTTGCCTGACCGATTCACCTCTACTACTTTGTTGTAGGCTTGTGTGAGGTGTCCATAGCAATGTGCCTGGTCCTGGTAGTTACGATCCCTTTCGTACATTGGCAGGATGAGTTTGTAGAGCTCTCCAAGGCACTCAAATCTTTCAGCGCGATCCAAGAAGTCGGCACAGAGCTTGAGCTGCTCCAAAAGCATTTGTTCTGTGTACTGGGAATCCTGTGCACCAGCATCCAGTTTGAGGCCTTGCTCATCTAGGGGTATATTCGTAGATATCTTGCCGAATGCAGTGGACGACCAACTAAGAGTGCAACCTCCTCTTAATCGGAGATATTCGCACATCAATGCAGCAATGTGGAGATGGCAGCAGGCAGCCTCCGACAGATTTCCATTCTGCTCGTGATTTCTGGCCATGGTCACCAACCAAGTGTGGCGAAGTTCTGGTGTGGAGGCATACGAATTGGCTAGGGAGTACTGTAGTTCCAGCAATCTTTCAGGATCCATATGATGAGCCTGCATTTGGGCAGTGGCCATAAGTACAGTACGCACTCGACGCGTTAAGTCCTTGACCTCCATAGGAAAGCCTGTGCCCTTCATCGCCTTATCGCTATTCGCATAGCTGTTGATGATTGACAGGCTTTCTTGGAATCTAGCATTGTTCAGTCCAATTACGTTTCCAATCATCTGGGATACTGAGATAATAACTTGCAAGTGTACGCGGGTTAGGGCTTTTCGGCCACTGAATTCAAAGTTACTGCGCATGAGAAGATATAAAACAGCACAAGATTCGTGGCGAATTTCCACTAGGCGACTATCGCAGGCCTTGAGAAGCTCATAAACCATTTGACCACATAACATGGCATTTCCTTTGAAAAGGGCCACTGCATAGTTGTTTATAAAAGCTCTCAGTGCTGCAAAGACGTGTTTGGAGAGCCTTTCTGATTGACCCAGCTGCAGGAATCTCAGGTAAACTCTGGCCACCTTTGGCAGGACTAAACTATCGGCCAAGAGTTGTCTGAACTGTAGGACATACAGCCCTAAGCAGTCTAAAATAATCATGCCCACTTCGGTGGCCAAATTCGATTCATAAAGAGCCAACTGACTTCTAGCTAGAGTATCTATATCCTCCAGTAGATGTTCCCGGGGTTGATTCAAGGTTCCACTTGATGGCTGCTGTTCCTGACTGCCGTTTTCCAAGCCTGTGGGTGGTTGAGTCCTAGCTGGAAGCGTGTTCGCCTTGGCCAAACGCCCCTGACGGGTTTCTGTAGATATCACTACACTTTTCTTGCCCACATATCTGAATTGCAGCAAGCAGAGATCCAGTATGGAGAGAAACTGCAGAGTCTCGCATTCATTGCAGTTTTGCCACCAACCAACCATCTGCTCTTGTGACAGGTGTTTGATGATGAAAAGGAAGCCCAGAAGAAGGTCCTTGCTTTCGACAGAACTGAACTTATCGCAACGGGAGAGGATCTGTGCATGGGTAACGCTCACTGAGCGATTGTGTCCATTTCGTAGGGCCACATCTGTGTCTCCATTCGTATATGCCCCTATTGTGGTGGTGTCCTGGGAGTGCTGAAAAGGGGATGCATGTTAGCAAGGCTGCACTGGATTTAATGCGACTACAACTTACCCCCGAGTCCGTATTCGAATTCAGTGAGAGATTAGAGATTCCATTGCTAATGGGCTGTCCAGCGATAGCGGCCAGATAGTTGTGTTCCTTCATGTGAACCGAGGTGCGGTATGGACTCGCTTGATCGCAGTGCATAGTCAGACGATTCTTTGAACGCGGCGTGGACGTCAAGGAGCCGAAAGTGGAGGAGTCCTTGCTGAACACATAGCTACTGGAACAACTCAAGCGCTTAGTATAGGAAGCGGAGTCCGCATAAACGTGCCCATTGGGCGTACAAGCGCCAGACTCCGATAAATCATCAATCCGATGTATGTTGTCCATCACGACGCCCAACCATGGAACATAGAGCAGGGCAATCCTCGAGAGCTGACCCTTCTGCTGATATCGGTTATCCAGCTCGTGCTTGGCCAAGAGATCTTTGAAAATGCCCAGCGCGTGTCGCCTCACATGGCCCACTTCATTCAGGCTACTTTTCAATTCCTGAAGTAGTAGTCCGGACAGAAAATGTTGCCTACAGAATTGTTCGGAAAGAGTGAAGTGCTGCATCATCTCGGGTGGTCTGTTCTTTGGGTTCAAAACAAATGGCAGATTAAGTGGCACATAATGCTCATGCTGGCAGATTTCCTGCAGAAAGTTGAACTTGTATTCGTGAAGTATCCGCGGATTACCAGGCGAAAATTCTCCCATATAACAACGAATCATACGAAAAACAAATCCTCTGTCCATGTAACTCAGACACTGGCGAACAAACTTGGCCAAAGATCGATTAAGCAAATGAGTTTCCTCACTTAAGTCCTCAAATCGAGTTGTTATGTAGGGCATTAGTGCCTTTATCAATTGTTCCACACGATCGGCATATTCCTTGGGAAACCGTTCGTTGCGCAGCATGCGAATCCTACCGGTGGCCAACAAGTGCTGAGCCATACTTTTTATAATCAGATCGAAGAAAATCGACGAGTACCTCATGAACTTGTTAACGATGAGGAAATCGGGATTGCTGGGATTTAGGAGATAGGGCAAATGCCTGCAGAGTTCTCCATGTACCGTCCTTTGCCTAGCAGTTTGTTGGCTGTAGTAGGGTGCGTGAAATACGTATTTCACGTAGGCTGCCAAAAGATCAGATCTTTTCGCCTGGTCACTGATCAAATGGATGATGTTTGTAATCAAGCGGATTACATTCAAACCGATTTCTTCGGATTGAGTGTGAACTAGCAGCGTAAACAGCTCATTGAGGAACGTCGGTAAGTAGTTAATCAAGGATTTCATATCAATTGCGTGGGCAGCTTTCAAGATCTTGCAGGTTTCCGTTTCCGCTGGCACCGCCCCAGTTTTGCCTCCCTCCAGCAACCTTTCACAGTGTCCAAAAAAGTTGTGCAAGTGCTGATCGGCAGTCAGAACCGTGGAATCCAGACGCAATCCCACCGTATACAAATTCCTCTGATTGTCGATCCACTGGATATCCGGACCGCAGTTCTGCTGAGAAATTGGAAGGGTTTGTAGGCAGCCAAGGTTGGGGTGGATAGTGGGTGGTTGGTGGTGCAGTTAGCATGCAGATCAGTGCGGAGAAAGAGAACACAGAAAAAGAGCACAGGTTAGTTGGCAAGCCAAGGAATGAATGGATGGGCGTGAAGTATGTTGGGTAAGAGACAATACAAACGTTTCATGAGTTGAGTTGACTTTGCGCAGCACACAACGTACACAACTTACCCCTTTGCCCCATCCCAAGGGTTGGATGGAAAGATAGCCGACTGGCAAAGTGGAAGCCACCGGAAGTTGTTGTTCCTCCAGGCATATACGATTCTTCTGGAGCAATGGCAACCAGGCATAACCAATAGGTGTTTCAAACGCCGAATGCGCATCCCTCTTCTTGCTAAGATTACAGGACACGTGGTAAAACGAAAAGAGCAGGTGGTGTTCCGGAAATAGTCCCAGCGGAAGACGTAGCTTGATTTCCTCGTACCAGGTGGGTGTCACATTGTGATGCAGCACCGGGCAGGCAATCTGGGACACTAATAGATCCTGGCCAGGGCGGCCATATATGCACTGCAATCAAAATTTATTTATATATTCATACTTTTATATATTTTATAAACCGTACCTTTAAGGGTTTGCTGTACTCCCCATCGCCATCCCGTAGCTCCACCACGACGGTGATATTCCTGGCTCTTGAGAACAATTTCTGGCTGTCGAATTGCAAGCTCAGTGGATACACATAGAGGTGGTTACAGAAACTGGTATAAGGGTGTGCATCCCGTTCACTGTGGCTTTGGAATTCGGCCACTTCTACAGTAGGCGGTTGCTTGGAAGATGGACTAAATGTGGACAAAGGCGCCAGTGATTTGCTTAAGCCGCAAGGTGTGGTTTGGTCCAGGAACTGCATCTGCATCTTAAGGCTGCCAGGAATAATTGTAAGTTTGCTCAGTTTTTCGGGCTTGCGATAATCGACCAAAAGCTTAAGAAGTTCCTCATCTTTCAGTTTGGGTATCTCCTGGCGATAAATGGGACTGAACTCAAACTCTCTCTTGGGATCAACATCCAATTCGTGACTGTATTGCTTGAAGAGTGGTCTTGCTGCCCAGGCAAAAGGCTGCCGGTAATGTCCAATGTGTTGCGCATAGCTCTTCGCCGCTTTATAGACTTTTTGGCCTAGCTTTGGATCCTTGCCAGCTTTGAGATAAGGTTCGGCAACCTGGGCTATTCCTGATTGCAGTATTTTCTCTATTCTCACAACCTGTAAGAGATAACCCTTAATCAATATGGCATTTAGATTAAAATAGTTAGTTACTAACCAAATATATATCGGCATGTGGAGCTGTCACGGAAAGCAGACATTGTCTCAGTTGCTGAAATTGCTGTCGATTCGATCGCAACAGCTCGGCAGACACTCCATCGAATAGGGAATGAGGTGCCTGACAGGCAGAACTCCTTTCATCGCCCTCCGCTGACTTTCTAGGGACTCCACAACCAGCAACAGACGAAGGTACTGGCATATTTGGTAATAACTGGGCTGCCCACTGCTCATTTACATTGAAGTAAAAGTTCTCGCTCAACTTTCGGTTTGCCTTAGCATCGTACAAAGCCAGGCTGGTGATATAGGGCTCCACCTGCTGTTCGACTCCACCCGCAGAGCCCTCGTCCTGTGGGATGCACTGCAGCCTGAAGCGCAGGTTGTGGCAGGTGAGCAGCAACCGTGTGCCCAAGTGCTCTCGATACTGCTCTACATTATCGCTGCCGCTTCCCTTGACTGGCGACTGATAGCAGGCAAATAACCGGCGGCGCTGTTCCCTTCTCGCTAAAGCAATGGAGTGATCTGTTTCCCGTCCATACTTCATCAATTGGGGATGCAGGGACTGATCTAAGCCCTTCAAAGTACCAAAGGTTGGGGGATCCATTGCTGGCGGCTGGAGCTGGGGGCTTGGACTCGACCCGATAGATGGGTGGCGTTCCAGTGAAGCATTTCGCTTCTCCTCTTGTGCTCGATTTTGGGCCAAAACCGATGAAATTTTACTGAGCCAGTCCTTAAAGTCCTGTTCGTTTTCGGCAGCCAGGGTGAAGGATTTATGGCCCGTCGTCATGCGGAGCTCAAAGCAAAAGCGACCACGTTTGGGATTCTGAAATGGATAAAAAATGGTTATTTGTGGCGCTATACATTCCTTCTGAGTGTAGCCACTCACCTGAACCACATCTGTGCAGAAGTCCATCACTATTGTGGCTTTGGCTTCGCCCTGTTTCTCGTCCTTGTGCAGTTCTAATATATATGTGCCATCTATCTCCTGTCGCAGATAGCAGTAGCGTCGCTTAAACGATTTATTGCCAATATTGGCGAACATCCGATCTGAGGCCGAATCGGGTCCTTTTAGGAGATATCCCTGCTTGGTTATGGTGTCCGCCTGGGAGCGAGTCATCTGCTCGTCAATGCGATCCTGATCCGCATCGATTTCGTAGACCTCTTCCACCAGTTCCTCAGCCGGTGACATGCTAAGATAAAATGATTCAATTGATTGTATGTACCATAAAACGATATCAGTTCTAATATATACCTGGGCAGATCGTGGCAGTTTCCACCGTAGGCATTGTATTTATAGTGAATCAAGTGATTCTTTGCCCTGTACGTGTAGAGAGCCTGCCTTGTGAATCTGGTGCACTCTGCCCTGGATCCGTGAGGCTGTCCATCGACTAAGTCCTCGCCGTGCCCATCATCCGCAAACTCATCCACCTCCTCCGGCTGGGCCAGATTTGACCGGAGTGTAATCGAGGACAGGGCCGACTCATATGAGGAATCCTTGTGACTGGAGGAGGCATTCGAGCACTGTGAACTCTTCCTGGAGAGCTGCCCATGTCCATTGGAATTATTCAAACTGTTGCTACTGCTGCTGCTTGTGTGCCCATTACCATTGCCGTTGTGGTAGCTTCCATTCGACTGTATGCTACCCTGCCGACTCACTTGGCTGTGTCCATTTCCGTTCGTTATCATGGAAGGACCATGAAGGGGGCACACAATCGCCTCATTGGGAGGATCGAATCTGTCCGCCACTGATTTGGCATTGGTGCGCTGCTTGCGGGGCATGATAATCTCCTATCGGAGCACAAAAGAATAGAAGTGTCGATAATCAAGAGATTAGATTCTATTGTACATAAATAACAAATACATTTGTTAAGATAATTAACTCACCGAGACATCATCAGCGGGATAGATGAGTAGCTCCCTCTGCGGATCATTTTGGATAACAGTTTTATTTTTGGCTATAAAGGCTTCAAAGTCTATCGGCTCCACCACGAGTGGCTTGTTCTGAAACAAGAAGATTGAGATAAGTATACGCTTTTATTTTCAAAATGTTTGTATGCTAATTTATGCGGGCCACTTGTAAAAGCAGAGCGTCCCTATTAATAGCACTCCCCCAAAAAGTAATGACCAAATGTTATCCATTCCCGATGCCGGAATGCAGACGGATTTCGAGGGATTTATAGGCACAACGCACGTCATAAATTTATGGCTACTTGCTGATATGTGAGTTTGGCTCTTATTTTCACAACCCCACACAGAAAAGACCTTGACCGCATTACAATGAGCATGCCTCTACTTCTACCCCTGGTGCAATGATATTTTCCATGTCTGCCACTTGGCATAAACAAATTCATTTCGCTTAAACTCTAAACATTGAAACATCTTAGCATTTTGCATTGGCTATCGCAGGCAATTGGTTTTTGCGTCTTAGATTTCGCAAGACGATGATGAAGATACAATAATATCTGTGCCTCGAGGTGGGTGACCCAACCTGTGACCCCACCCTATATGAGGACATGTCGTAGAGGGTTAAAGTGCCACTTCCGTTTTCGCATATCCATTTCAGGCGACTTTCGGATATGCTGTCATTTTATGGCCTTCTTGAAACCCGAGGTGTGTGGGCTTGTTGTGGGTTTTATTCTTGGGCTTGGTTTATTTCAGGAAGGCACGGGTCAACTCAGGCCATGGGAAAAGTTCATTTAGAACAACGTTTCACCGACGTTAACTGCGACATTGGACAAAGGATTGTCATAGGTTGGGATCGGTTATTAGGGAGAGAATCCAGTTTGGGTTGGGTTTTACCACAGATGCTCCCAAACAATATTTTAGTGATTTGAAAAGTAAGGTGTCATTATGAAATCTTTGTAAGTTGTGGGTAGCGCAGATTGAAGGCACTGCATTTTGCAAAGGCCGACATTTAAAGGTCAGCTGTTTAGTTTTAAAGGTTAAAACCTAATAAAAATCCATAAAATATTGGCAGGCAATCCATCTATATCAGCTCCACTGGCAAGCCTTGGCTTTGGCCCTGATACCAATCGCATGCCAGCCACGCCCCCAAAAGTATCTGGCCCGTCCACCCCCTTTCCGCAGCATGGGCTGCAATGTCATTGCACTCGCCCACTTAGCCACTTTTGGGCTCGAGCTGGGGGAAAGCATTTCCATTGTGAGCTCAGGCTCGGGCCTTTTCCTGGGGCTCCTCCATTTCGCCTCTTGGCACGCACCGCATGCAAATTGGCAGACGTCGCCGCTTGCGTAATTAATACCACAAACCGGCGACAGCCTCAGCTAAAAAAAAGGCTACAGGTAAAAAGTACACCTACGGCTATGCGACAAGTGCATGGGCATTGCGCAAAAAGGCAAACTCATCGGGCAATTACCAAATCGATTGGCCAGCATAAAAGGCCGAGAAAGTTGGGCAAACATTTTCGGTGGCTAATTTCTCGCGCTAAACTTAAGTCTTTAAAATGCACTGCCTCGGTGGTCGATCAGTAGACACGCAAATTTGCGGTGAAAGATTCCATGAGGCACAACTGGTCCAGCTAGGCGTGGAGATCCACCATCGACCACATGCCAGTGCGCAGCCATCATGATCTGAAGCCATTAGGCACTTCATTTCGAACAGTAATGGCAGTTTTAGCTTATTTATTTCGGATTTCAAATGATCAAATAGGTAAATGTTTAACTCAAAGTTCCTTTGCAGCAATCAAAATAGGCAGGCCTGAAAAGCATTGAGCGACAAAATTTTGGCCACTAAAAATGTAAGATTTCCGGAAAGCAAGTTTTCATTTAGTCATTTCTCTCTGCTTGTTAGTTTTAAATTTATAGGCGCTTATTTGGCTTAACTTTGCGGCATCACTGATGATTATCTCTGCCAGCAGCCAGTTTCAATTTAAAGTTAGCGGTTTGAGGCGCCTCGCCAGGCAAAACGTGACGATTTATGCATATTTCAGTGAAGCATTGACCAGGCCCCAAGTGGCACTGGCAGTGGCAGTCATGCCTCCCCATGCATCCCATCATCCAATGCCCCTTCTAAACAAGGCTTGACTTTCATTGATTTGGGCATGGCAATTGGCCCTGGCATGTCTTGAATGTCACTTGAGTTGGTGTCCCTTCATTTTCCTCGCTTATCAATTGAAATTGCAACAAGGCGGCAGATGCCTCCATTTATATCTGGTGTCTATACCCGGGCAGTATGGAGAAATGCGGGGAAGGGTCACGAAAAGTTGGATCGGCTCATTCAGAATTCGCTTTGAAGTGGAAACCGTTCAAGTGGTCTATACTATGGACTTTTCTCTTCCTGATTTGCATTTTCTGGGCACGGAATTATTGTGACTAAATTTAGCTTAACTTATTGCATATGATTTGTTGGGTCTGCGTCTGCCGAACTTTTGACCCGCACGAATAATGCTTCTGGGGGCTGGGTAAGTGGGTATCTAACGTAAAAAACAATTCAAGGGGATTTTCGAAAATTGTTAGAGTTTTAAAAGCTTTGGAGAAGATAGTGTGCGAGCAGGAAGTTTAGATAGGCAGGGGGATTTGGGTTAGATTTTGATTTTAAAATTAGTTTTATTTACATAGCAAAAATGGATCGCAAGTATTTTACGTTTTCATATCGCAGTTTTTGCTACCATTTCCTTCGGCATTTCTGGCTTTCGCCATGTATATCTGGTACCATTAATACTTTAACGTGTGTATGTGGAACAGAAAGTATACAAATATTATGATTTGTTTATTTGCAGTGTATGGTCAATGGGAATAATGCAGCTGGCATCCGTTCTGCGATAGAGGAATGCGGCATACAAATTCCATAAATTTATGCCCATGCAGGGATTTCCTGCTCCCCCAGCAAACATGATCCGTGGAAGGCATGGGAAGAATTCTACTGATAAAACTCATATACAAAACACATTTATATATAAAATTGCATGTATAAATTATAAGGCAAAGTTGTCTTTATCAGTGATTTGACTAAAGGAGGGGTTTGTCCAGTCATCGGATTTGCAACTTTAAAACTGGTTTCAGCCCAGTGAGTTATACGTTTTGGTCATCTTCGCTTGGTTTAGTTCAACGAACCCAACAGCATGTTTAGGTTATATTAAAAACCCAAGCCAAGTGCAGATCTGTAACTGGCCCACCCATAAAGGTGGCGACAAGTCAGCAGTTTTCCTCCCAATCCAGACATTCCACGCAAACGTGTTGCTCAAAAGATATAAATGAAAACTGAAAACACAAGTGAGCAGCGCAAAAAACCAACAAATCAACAAATTTCTCGCATTTAGTTATACAACTAAATAATTTATGGCCCGGGCAAAAGTTGAACTTTCCAAGCAAGATATTCTATTCAAAATGGGCAACGAATTTCACCCAGTTCCAAGTCCGATTCGTAGGCAAATTTACATGTCCCCGGACAAATGAGGAAGCTTATCATTAGCTCCGTTCAATTCAAAGTAAATACTTTGGCAGCGGCATTCATTAGATGACTTTTTGTTGTCCGCACAATGAGGGAAATGTGGCAGAGAAATGTCTGCTGCATAAGCTGCATTTAAATCATAGGAGCGACACAATTATAGCATAACTATAAGATATTTATGCACTAATCGCCCGCCGATCAGGGTTATATAAGCCAGTGACGACGATGATGTCTTACGCCGTTGTAGACCATTTAAATAAGCTATGGATCGGTATGAATAAAAGTTGCGCCAACACTTTCATTTCTCTTACAATTTTTGCTTGGACAGAAGACGAAATGAACTCATTGGTGTTGGGACTTATACTTTTTCCAAATTGAAACCTTTTCTGAGCGACTTCATTTATGCAAAGTCTGTAAAAGCGAACCAAATCAAAATCCAAGCGCTTACTGTACATAAAAACACTTGTTTTCTAATGGAGCAGGCTGAGACCCTTAATGGTTTTAACCTGCCAAGGTCAAAAGCTAACTGGTCGGCAGCTCGTGTTGGCCAACTCAACCAGAAGTACGAGAATAACCAGAAGCAACCTTGAGGACAATATGTGGGGGAAATAAATGAAGACTACGCCAGCAAAAGAAAATAATTGCCCTAAAAGCAGGAAAAGCAAGTGCAGCAAATGATGAAAAAAAACAGTGGAAAATCCAAGGCAAGACACAAAGACACAAAAAGTTCCCACGCAGAAAAAAGTATTAAAAGTGGGGAAAGAGAGGCAGCTAAATAATCACATAGGAAACTTAGCCAATATCCAGTTCTTGGTCCAGTCATGTCTCGTTGCTCAGCGAATAATTAGCCATTGAACGGAGCCGAAGGAAAGTAAAAGAAAAGCAAAGAAAAGCCAAGAAAAGTGCACACACATTTTTGGAGTACGCGAGCAAACAATCGAACGACAAACATTTGCTGCAAGAATATTGTGGAAGACGCATTAATTGCCGACGACAGTAGCCCCGATATCTTCGCATTTACAGATGCCTTGGAAAGTTGACAGTTTCAGTGCAGTTTTCAGTTTTCAGTGGAAAATTGGGTGTCGGCGAGGAGATCCGATGGATTCTGCCATCTGTGGCCGGGGCAACTTTCTAAAAAGTACTTAGCACTTTCAATTACAATTGTACAATGTGTCTGCGAAGCCAAGAGGCCGGTTAAAAAATACGGCAGCGAGAATCTGGCAAACTAATTACATTTATGGTCGCGTCGCCTTTCCATTGTGGATGCAATGGGAGAGTGTGAAATATTTGTTAATTACACGGCAGCGAATCGCCATCGTTAAATTCAAGTGTCTCTCATTAATTGCTCAATTGTACAGAGATCCAAGCAAATCTTTGGGGTCGACAGACTCGCTTTTGGCCAAAAGTTGAAGTGCCACACGACACACCCATTTCAAAATCTTCGGCTTGCCATTTATTGCCCAATCGAGCACTTAGGTGGGAAAACCAGTTTTTAAAGAACACAGTTGGTGGGAGTATATTAAAGAAGTAGGTAATTTATCAAGATTTCATAAGGATTTCATAGAGCATTTAGTAATATCATCACAGTTTAAACATCTGGTTTTAACTATGTTTCTTCATATATGTATCTTTTAAAAGAGTCAAATAAAAATTAAGCAGATTTATTTCGTATTTTTAATCAGCCAAATGCTTTAATTCGATTTTAATTAACAAATCAAAGAGCAATCTTCAGGATCTACTGGCTGCGCTATAAATTCAGGCACACAAATTTAAATTTAAATCAAATGAAAATTTTTCTGTTTTGATATGCAAAATAATTCGTTCGTTTGGAGTTTATAAAAACAGTAATTATCTTGTTGCCACACCTTTTAATTCATTCTTCAAAGAGAAAATCCGACTCCAGATGACAAAACACTGGTCAGTACTCACTTTCGGTTAACTGAAGCCCGTAGAAACAGCAGATCGTGCTGTCTTTTTGAGGGCATTAGAAACGATGCCCAAAAGCAACTTTCATTCTGGGGAAAACAAAAGCCTATGCTTACAAAAGTTGCAAACAACAGAGAACAAATCACACATGCGGATTGAAATAAAGGTTACTGACATGTCAAATGAGTCTCTCTGTCTATGCCAGTAGCCTTTTTACCCATTTACAGAATGGGAATGAGATACAGTGGTACTGACTGGCGCAAAACTCCGACTGGATATTTGCTCAGAACTTGTAGCACAAAGCTCGCACATTGTGATTGCGAAACGGAAGTGAGTTAGTGTGTTTTTGCCTTGTTTCATTTTGCATTTAGTAAGTGTGTCAGCTGTAGCAAGTGCTAACTGCTTACTCACACCCCTTCTACCCTTCTACCAGTTTTTCTATTCGGCAGTTCTGGCCAAAAGTGAATGACATTTGCACAAAATATTTGCAGAGGGTATGGAATCAATGGCAAAAGGACGCACACAGGGAAATCTATTATTTGCATATTATCTGAAGGAGAACTACCATAGTTTACAATACACTGAGCGCAAATAGAAGAAACGAAATTCAAATGCTCTTTAAATGTTTTGTTAGGAAAACGATGTTATTTAATCATTACTTCATAATTTATAGGCTAAGATGCTTATAAGAATGACCATTGTCATACCCACTTGAAAATATGAATAAAATTAATACCCTGCTGAATACCTAATTGAACATTAAAAGACGGTTCGAAAGCATATTAGTTTCTTCTTCGCAGACCTTGCCATTTTCTACTTATGCAAATTTAGTTTCTCCGCCAAGATGGAAGATGCCATGCAGAAATAGTTAGGGTGGGTCTGATGTGCAAATGAATTTGCTGCAAACAAGTAAAACTCGACAGCGAAGTTGAATCGAAAGGCGAAAAGTTGAATGTTCAATGCGAAGTGGGAGGACTAAGCCGAGCTCCCCGGCAATTGTGTTCATTATGCAATAGAGCAAAGTGCAACAGCACCAGCTCCAGCAGAAACGAAAACAATTGTCAACAATAATTGTCGCAAATAAACAAAAAGCTGTCTAGAGTGGAACGTTTATCACGAATAGATGTTTCAACTTCAGTGTGGGTGCACAGTGGGCAGAGGTGGAAGTTGTACATATGTACATATGTATGTGTGGGAGGGCGTGGTTAAATATATTTTTTCAATTAGTTGATGATTTCATCGAATTCCATGTGGTGGGTGGATGGTAAATGTTAGAAATGGCCATTAATTTACAGTTGGGCAACAGAATGCCTTGTACTAAAGCGTATAGCAGCATCTAATGAAAATTATGTGCAGCGATTGTTATCTATGAGATTAACTTAATAAGAAAATGTTTATTTTAGGATAGCACGTAGTTAAGCATTCCGCACTGGTCTGCTCTTCAAAAATGCAGTGTTTATCGGTCAAATATTTACATCTCTAATAAGAGCAGATTGCGGACCAGCGAATGGTCAACAAACTTCAACTTATAATCATTATTACCTTCTAGCAGGTAAGTGTAAGTAAGAGTAGTATTTGGAAATCCTCTCAAACTTTCGTTGTAGAAAGAGAAACCGCATGAGTAGAGACAAAAGACCCTTCAAAAACCATGTGACAGCATTCGAAGTTCCCTTTTCGTGTTTTGATAAGCTTACAGCGCGACCAACGAAAATCTCGACTCGAATACTTTACACCTTTCACTTCCACCGAGCGGAGTTTCTCCTACGAATTTACAACCGATTCATGATCAGCACTTCACTTCATTTGGCACCTTTCTTGGTTCTTTCACATTTTTACCTCATTTACTGTTTTCTGCAACTTTGTTTTGTATACTCGTGTTCGTTTGCAATCAATCAGTGCATAACAATCTGGCACATTAAAATGCCATCCATTTGTTTGAAGTGAAGCCTGAGAGAAGTCAGTGAGCAAAGTGAGTTCTCCGCGAATAAACAATTGTTTATTTTGGTCAGCTCTATATAAGAGCTTAGAAATTCTTGATAAATCCACAGTGAACAACAAAATACATAGACGGAAATCAATTTTAACAATGACTAACACCTTAGATATATTTATTTATTTGGAGGATTGTTGCTTTTGTCGGTCCATCGGGAGAGAAATTTAAACAATTTAATTTTAGCAACACAAATTGAAGCTTTATTCTGCCGCAAATTGCCAACTCATTGAGAGGAAGCTACCTATTATACGTACATGTACATACGTACGTTTTTTGAATGTCAGAGCTGGCACTGCATCGATAGTTCTAACGGTACTTTCGATAGCTTTTAGTGAGGACGATGAGTCTTCCAAACTCAATTGTGCGAAAATCTTCAATTGATGCACGTCCTAGCAGTTGCAAATTAATGGGGTTTGTCAATGAGTTAATCTCTAGAATGCATTCGACGCCTTGCTTGATTGCACCTGCCGATGCGATTGGAAAACTGGAAAATGCGACTCATTCCCACTTGCGACCTGTTTGATGGCGATATTTTTGATATACTAGTTCGTGTTCGGTATTCGGTTTCAGGTACCTGCTACAAGTTACAAGCTTCAGGTTCAGGTTCAGGTTCGGTTCTGGTGGGGAGGCACGATTTCAATGTCAATATTTACACGACTGTCGCACCGATAAACATAAAAAGTTAGCATCATCTTCGTCGTTTATTGCTGTTTTAATTGCTCGGCAGCTTCTTCCTAGTTTGGCCGGTGGAGAAAATATGCATAAAAGAAAGTTTATCTCTTAAGCAAAATCAAATTAAAATCCCATATTCTCATATTCGAATTAATCACGCAGCCAGCCCGAAAAAGGAGCGCCATTAAAACTAACGAGAGAGTGAAAAGTCGAACAGATGCAATGGATGGGGTGTTGGGGCTGGAAGCTCAGGAGAAGAGAGTCAAGGTCAGATCGAGGAATCGATAAAAGTTTGTCCCCACCAGGCTCGGAAAAAAGGAAAACGAATAAGGACACATTGAGGTCACTGATTATTGTTATTGTTGATGGCGGCGCAGAGCTACGCATATATGTAAATCAACTGACATTGCTCCAGATATTAACAATGCACAGAGAAATATGTACAATCCAAACTTACTTCAATACTTGTGAATAATAACCTAGACATATTTTTAGAGGGGCAAACGCCATGTATAATATCTGGATTGGATATATGCGAGCTACCCAGAGTTTATTATACACTCGCATTATAAAACCAAAAGAAAGGCTTCCCGTTAGCAAATGCCTATAAAATCTCGCTCTATATTTTCAGTGTAATATATTTTTACCGCAATGGAGAGGCTACGCTGATAGCGGCCAGTGCAGTTCATCTAAAATGATAGAGAAAAAGAAGGGGGAAATGTTTGGGTCAGTATTACAAGCTCTGTTATTAATAGCCAAAGGTTGATCGGATGGGGAATGGTTGGATGACCATGATACGGTGAGCACGCCCGCTAAACAAACTGAATCGGAGCAGAGTGGCGGTCATTAAATCGCAGACAACTCACGTCAACTCGGGGAAAAGCTCAAACAAAAAATAAAAGTTGCGAAACAATATTTCCGTAGGGGGATGGGAAAAAAACGGTGACCGACACTCAGAATAGAATCACGGAATACATAAAATAAACAATAAAGCGGAGATGCGCAAAAAGAGCAAGCTACTAACAATAAAAGCACAACAAAATATATAATATACAAATGTTGGATACGAATTTGCCACGACCTGGAAAAAACATTTATAATGTATGTATATAATGTACGTATATGTTTTGAAGCATTTATCAAAAGTAATCAACCACATACATATAACATTAAAGATTTTTACAAAGCACATTACATTAAAATTATGAAGCATAGTTTAAGAAATATATTAATAAATAATAAAACAAAAAACACTGTTTTTTTGTGCTTAGTTTTTCAGTCTTTTTGTCCTACGGTATAACGATTAATTAAACAAGTTAAGTACCTAGCATACCCCACCTTCGAAAAACGTAATGGTAATGCCAGTAGGAAAGTACGAGCACTTGAGCCATGACCATTTTACCTACTCCACTTCCGACTACAAATTTCCCTCTTACCCTTTTTGGACACTTTGAACGTGCAGTTTTCAAAAGCAATAAAAATCGCTAAAAAGTGGAAGTTCCCAGAAGGTTTAAGCAATTAAACGATCTTAATAAACAAGCAATTAAACAATGGTATTATACTAAGTGGGTAAATTAATTACATGGAGGATTATCAATGGATTTGAACTGTAGATTCTCCTACATTCCAACTAACGTATGGTTGAGCATGTTTTGATTTGAGTTCGTATTCTTCGACTTATAAGGAACCTCTTTAGATTACTTTTTTGTTTTATATAGTGGTGCTTGGCGTAGTTTGGAGATGAGGTCATGACGAAAAAGGTAAATGGTGCCTTGATATTCCCGAAATGGAACATAAAAAAGGCTAATTCATTCCCATAAATCATCCGGGATTTTTTGTAGGATCATATTGTGCGAAAAGTGTGCTGGAGAACGCAAGCATTTCAGTTATAATCAAAAGCCGGATATAAACATTAAATATCAAGGTTGCCAGGTTTTCTTAAAGCTTTCTAATGATTTTTATTTGAATCTTAAGCTTAAGCTAACTGACAATTTACTGCAACATGTATAGTTGAAATACAAAGTACACTTTAAAGTCGCAATTCGCTGATGACAGCTTATCCAGCTTATCCAGACCTTTTCAATTATCTGAGACCCCCCATTTTTTTTAACCGAAACCACACACTTCATATTTACCCTGATATCGGGTAACAAAATGCGGCACATGTGCGCAGCAATAATTTAACAAGTATTTAAACAAACAAGGCGGAAACACAAAACAAAATTCCATAAGTAAACCGAAAGCGAGCCATAAAAATTAAGCCAAACTCAGTGTAACTTATGGTTAAATAATGGAATGATGTTTTCGGAAATGGGACTCAATTTTTTTTGACCCGGTGAACTACAAAAAACGCCATTAGTTTGTCTTGCCAACGAAATATTTAATTAATACGTTGGCAGGGGGAGACCGTTTTCCATTAAGTCTGCCAATTGGGATGTGCAAAACCCCATGACAGGTGGAAAACGAGGAGTACGACTCATTGCAGCGCACTCAACCGCCGAGGCACTCTTCTTTTTATTGGCGTGGAGCTATCTATCTGTCGACAGTTGCTTATTATGGCTTGATTGCCTGTCGGCCGGTTGATTGCAGCTGTAAGTTGGCAATTGCTTATCATTTTGGCTTCGACTCTCACTCTACGCACTAATTGAATTAGGAGTCCCGCGGAGGAGAATGAGAACCACACACCCACACACACTCTAATTGACATTGGAAGCGCGGCTAATGGCGCCCTAATATGATTTTCGTTTGGGACCGTAATAATGCAATTAGTGGGTACTATCATAAGGTGGAATGGGTAGGAACGTATAGCTGTTGAGGCGCAACACGTGGGTGAAGCCCCCACAAAATGAAGTCACACCCAATACTCAAGCTGGTCCTAGTTAGGTCCGAAATTACAGAAGAACCTCGATAAATTAAACGTTTAACGTAACTCGAATATAGGCTATTGCATACAGGCAGTTTTTTTCTGGTTAATAAAATAATAAATGCATGGATGATAACTATACAAATTGGAATTGATCTAAACATTTTCCATTTCATATTTTTACACTAATTACCATATAACATTAAATCTTAACAGATCTTTTACAGAGTTCAGTTTTCAGCACACCTAAGTCACAGCTTCCTTAGGGAATTATCACTGTGCTCGGTCTACAGCGGACATCATTATCGTACAACATGAATATAAACAAACAAAAACAGAAGCTGCGGCGGAATTTACAAATCTCACGGCCTTGACGGATTCTTCGCTCTTGGGGCCTCTCTTCTACAATCTTCGGAAACAGAAATCTAGTCTTTTGAGTCTCTCTTCTCCAGCAACTATGAATAGAATTACGATGAGATAAAGAACAAGTTTTCCCTTTCCTTAGCACATTTCCAATGTTGACTGTTCTTATGCAACGTCTGATGGGTGGATCGAAATTCTTTGCCTTATAAAACATTATGATCTCGATGATGTGTGCTAAGTGAAAAGAAAACATTATTATAACTCAAAGCATTTGGACATGTGCCAAACGATATGAAAACATGACCACGTCTGCAAGTGTTGTCGGAAAAATAAATAAATCCATTGAAAATAAGTGGTTAAAATAATCTAACAAAACGAAGATACTTGAAATACAAAAGCAAGAGTTTCGGCTTTTTTGAAGGCTCTGCAAAATTAAACATTAAGCTAAGGGATTAACCTACACAATATTTTGTAGGCCAACATATTCTATAATACATTTTAAAACGTGGGTTTGCCTACCTTCCATTTGTCAATAAACATAATATTTTGTGTAAAGTGATACTAGCATTTTGACCACAGCTGTATGTTCATGAATGTGTTGCAATGTAGGGAAACGTGCGTTTCTAAGTGGGAAATTCTGTCGCATACAGCCAACACACAAAGCCATTTGCATTCCGACAAATTCTATATAATTTTTCTTTTATTTATAATGCTTGCGTATATACATATGCATATATGCATGTAAATACATACATACGTAAATAGGGAGGTAAACAAAACAAAAGGTGACATGCATTACTGGAGACACACCCACACTAGCATACACATGTACACATGTACGAAAAACAACTGCACTTTTGAAAGTCAAAAATAGTCTAGGAGAGTAAGCGAGATGGCATTAAGCAGGTGTAATAAGGGAATTGCCGTACTTACCAAAACCGCGCTCTCCCGCACCAGCTGAGAGACATTCTCTCTCATTTGCACCGCAGAGCCGAGCTTATTTAAGCCGCGCGTAAATTTCCGTTCCATCCTGCTCTGTGCCTTGCTCTCTTTCAGGGATCAAACAAACAAGTTGTTGTTTTATTCTCCCCTCCGTGGCTTTGGTTGTTGTTGTTGTGCAGAAACCGGCGGAAATTCAAAAATAGAGAGACACACACGCACGAACTCACACACACACACGAGCGGCCAGGATGCGCTGTCGACTGCGCAGTCGACGTCGCTGCCAGCGATGACTAATCCGTTATCCTTGCTCCGTCCACTTTTTCTTCACTTTACTTTAAACTCTTCTCGAATTTGAAAAGTGCAGTAAGGCAACACTATAATTTTTTGTAAAAAGGATTCATATGCGAAATTCTTGAATATCCATGTTATACACAAAACACCAATACACGCACGCTGAAATTCCCACGCCCCTTTCGGCAAAAATGCGGGGTCTGTGCGAAAAAAACACAAACACCCACGGTAAATATTTTTAGCAGCCTCAGGCTTCTAGCATCCCGATTAAGATTATAAACAATATATTTTAACGAGCCACACACAGCTGTTTACACATTTTTATTATCTAGTTGATTACTCGTAATTTACGTGCGTTTGCCGTTTGAGGTGTTTGTGCGTTTGCAGCGGCGACTTGAACGAACCGTACTGGCGTGGAGTTTATGTTTTCGAATTGCCGCCAACGGAGCTCTGAGCTCCTCACGCGAACGAGTTCCACCGACTTTTGGCGACGCGAGATGTTGGGGCAGTAATAACAATTTTGCAGCACCTCGATTCACTAAAAAATACCTGTTAGTGTGGATAAATACCAACATCAGATAAACTAACCTCGGTTCGGAAATATGCTGAGCGGTAGCAGTGACACGAACCCGCTGGCTTCACTAACAGAGGCTCTGTTAAGTGAGTGCGAAATAGTGTGACCAGGTATCATAAAACTGTTACTTTTCAAAATAGCTAACATTAATTCAAAATGTATTTTTTTGCATTTAGCTTCTATTAACCCGCCTTCGCACTCAGAAATGTTTGATATGGAAATCGCAGAGTTCCAAATTCCTTTTTCAATGCATTTATTTTACTCGACTTTGATTAACCAAAACTTAAAGATACAGACTTGGGATTCCAGGCGTGTCCAGTTGGTGGGTCCGTTTTTGGTTACAAAAGTCCGTGTTTCTTGGCCTCGCCCTTGAAGCAGGCGCCGTAGGCTTCGGCGGCCTCGCAGTGATCATCCGGCACAGTGATGACGCTACAGGTGTCCCCGATCTCCAGGGCAATCTTTAGCTTGGCTGGATCGTTGCCGGTGTACTGCTTGGCCTTCTCGCGACCTGCCTCCGTGTCCAGTTTGCCGTTGGCGCCCAGCACCCCGAAGCTCTTCATCACGCAGGCGCGCAGGCACTTGCCGGCATAAGTGCTGGCGGGCTGCTTCTTGATCATCTCCTGCAGATCGGCGTCGGTGGCACCCACCTCCGGAATGCATACCTCGGCTGTTTCCATCAGCTTGGCCAGGGCTGCCTTCTCGTCAAAGGCTCGCACCAATGCGGCGCCGAGGAGGACGATTGCCACCAGAGTGATTGGAGTGGACTGCATGATGTTGGGGCGGTGTGTCTGAACTGAACTTGTCTGTGCTGATGGGACTCTGGTTTTTATAGCTAAATCGGTGACTCGCTCGTCTGTGAAATAATATAGTACATCGTTTAACAATCTTTACAATGGTCGCTTAATTGGCCGCATCGCGATTGTTATTAGGGGTTTTCAGCTAATGGATCAGCTAACAAAATGTAGCCGGTCGACCAATAAGTACTGACCGCCCCCATAAGACACGCACATCCCTAGAAAACGTCTAAGTGATTAAAAAGTGTTCCTACGCCATGCCAAAATGACTGGCATATTTATGTGCTTCGTTATTCACGAATCATAAGTATCAAAAAAGTCCATCAGGTGGCACAAGACGAGCAAAAGTAGAACAAATTTATGGAACAACTTTTCATTGCACAGGGAATATAAGCCAAAAAGAAAGGGCTGTTTTTATCAAAATGTCGACATAAATTAATTTCTAAATCCTTAGTAAGACAGATGAAGGCGAAACCCCCAAAGGTAAAGATCATACCAATAATCATTTTGTCCATTCGATAGCCATTTATAACACGATATCTTTTTATATATTCCATATATTTTGCATATATTTGTTGGTTTTTTATACTTTACACAATAAAAATGATAATGCATCTCAACAAAAACAATTATTCGCGGTACTTATCGGATAGATTTCAAAGACAAAGTTCATGCTTGCGTGTAACTTTTGCTTTTGGAATTCATTTCCCAAATACTACTTGCTTGGTTTCAATTTGCGTGGCTTTCATTTGTCGGTTATTGGTATATCAGTAATCGATTAGAAAATAAAATGATCATAATTTTCATAATTTCGACAGATCCGTATCCGTATGTGGATCGAGAATTATACATCGCTCCTACACATATATACATTGAATGCGGCATGCAAATTCTTTTCGTGAGTCATCAATTAATTGATGCGCGGTTTCTGCGTTTGGTTAAACTTAAGTCATAATTAATTAACATACAGTTTAGGTAAACGTATTTAAAGCAACTTAAACTTAAGGTTAAGAGTTCCCTCTCCTTCTTGTTTATTTCGCGGAGTGATTTTTGTAAAGTGTTTAAATGTAAAATCATATATCGATCGATCATAATTTAGGTTTCTTCCATTGTGGGGATGTGAAATGTGAAGCGAGAGTCACAGTAGCAGTCACGGCAACAGTAACAGTTTACGGGTGCGATTAACGAACGAGTATCGGTTTTGTAAACCTCATAACTTTGCTACATTGGTTTTTGTTTCATTTGTGATTATTATCATAATATATCGATATCGATCTCTGTGTGATGCTTTGTGATTGATCGCTTTCTACTTAGGTTAAAGTTGGGATGGGTTCTGGAATTGGTTTAGGGTTTATGATTTACGTTAGGTTAGGGGTGTTATTCTTGCGTTAAATATGCTTAAAGACTTATATTATATATTTGGTGTACTTTTTGAGTTTTGTGTTCTGTTTTCATTTGCTGCTTTATCGCTTTGTTTAGTTTAGTTTGTAACTGTTTGTATGTCGTTTATGTAATAACTTGTCCATGGGCATGCCTGCTGCTGCATGTCAGATCTGCGGGGATCTACATCTACAGCTACGTTCACTAAATATAATACAGTTTTTGTTTTTGTATTTGTTTTTGTTGTTTGGGGTTTGTGGGGTTTTGAGGGCTACGCCAACTGTCCAACTCTCCAAAACTCTGCGATCCCTTGTTCCAAAGTGTTATACACGGCACAGTGGTTACTCCTTTTCCTGCCTTCCTGCCCTCCTGCCTCTTCCATTCGGTTATCAAAGGGTTGCGTTTCACGCTTAGATGGGCGATATGGAGAGTGGTGCTGAAGCTGTATCGGGCATGTATTCCTTGAGGAGATCCCGCAGGCGCAGGATCTCCCTGCCTGCCGCCGATAGGTCGCCTTGAAGGGAAAGTTCCCGCTCCCGCAGCCGCTTGATGTCGCGCTGACAGGTCTGCAAAAATGAAATATGCAATTAGTATAACTCGTGATGGGACTTCTTTTCTTCATTAATTAGTTTACTTTTCGTTTGAGTACCTACCACATTCTGTCTGAGTAGATCCAGCTTGTCGCACTTCAATCGTGTGACCTCCTGGCGCAAGTTCTCGATCTTCACGATCGTCTCGTTGCTGGGGGAACTGCCCATTATGGTGGACTGGACTCCATCCAGGCACAGGGAGCACGCCTTGGTGGTGGCCTCTGCCGAACTCATGCTTTCTAGCCCAGTATCACTGTCAATGTAGGTGGCTCCGCCGTCTAAGTGCACCATCATTGGATCGAGATCCACGCTATTCAGGCTGGAATCATCGCTCGTTTCCGACATGGTTGCCACTGCGACCACTCCGTTCTGGGCGGCACTCACAGCCGCTGCTACCACGCCGCCGCTGGATCCATTTTGGGGCAGGAGTCCACCGTTGGAATTGGTATTGTTGTTGTTCGCCTGGCGAGAGGTAATGTCCGGGGAGGAGGAAGTGGACTCGTTCGAGGACTTGGACTTGGAGGAGGACTTGGAGGCCGTGCGACTGCAGGTCTGTGAGGAAAGAAAGAAATTAGCTTGCGTTTTCCAACCATTGTGCTCAAGACTTACATTCAGATTGGGTGTCTGCATTTCGGGATGGGCCTCCTTCTTGGAATTCAATGTGCCCAGCTTGGTGCTCACGCTGAACTTGTCCGTTTGTCCAGGTCCATGACCATTTCCGGTGTCCACGCTCTGCGAGCGCACCCTCATGATTAAAGCCTTCCTCACCGTATCGATAAAGCGGGAGCCGGCATTGCCGCCACTACCACTTTCTGCCTTCGGGGTCTCGGGTGTGGGACTTCCAGCCGACGTCTGGGACAGATCGGTTCCCAGAAAGTCGCGAGTCTTCTCCCGCAGTTCCTCGCATAAATTCTGCAGCAGAGAGGTGCGGGTGCGCTGTTCCAACTTTGCAAACTTCTCAGCTTTGTAGCACGCGTTCTCGGCATTGATCAGCTTGGTCAATATGAACTCCTTGAACTCCTGACCCTTGCGGAAAACTGCTGGATTCGGCAGAGTGGGACCGAAGAAGGGAACATCATCCCTGGCGGTAACACTGACCTTGTACCGGGTGTGTGGGGTGTTCGGCTCAATGGGCTGGACCACGATGAAGGCGTGCAAAAAGTGACTGGCGATCATGTCAGGTGAGAAGGGAGTGTTGGTCTCCTGGAAAACGATGGCCACAATGTCATTGCCAATGTGTCGCTTCCTCTGGAGCTGCTGTGGATCGCCTTCGGTGTGTGGCAATAGGGTGGACACATGGAACATGATCTCTCGCTCCTTGAAGACCTCGTAGACAGCTGTGTCGCCCGTGTGACCATTCTGAATGTCTAGGCCACCCCTGTACCCCTTGTGATCCTTCAGGCGTATCCTTTGACCGAGGACATCCAAGAACTCGTCGAAAGCTGGTGATGTCTGCTGGTTGCCGAAGAGTTCCTCCTCGGTGGTCTGTCCATATCTTTGGTAGAGCACTCCAAACTTGAAGTGCGAAACGAGAACATGCTCGTCATATACACTGATGAGTTGCGAGGCCTTGGGGCACAAAATCGGCATGAAATGCTCGACCGTGATGTTTTCGTTCAGTGTATGCGCCATTTTCGCCGGGCTGGGCTGTGGCAATAGGCACGAAACTGGTAGAAGCTCGTGCATCGTGCCAGTTCTCAACCTCATCAGGATGCGCATGTGCTCCTGGTTGGCTACATTCTCCGTTTTAATAGAAAGCAATATCGGTCCCAACTGCTCATCCAGTCCGATCAAATTCGAGTGCTCCCTGGCGGCATAGAATCTCCTGTAGCACTTGGCCGTATCGTCCGTCTCGAACTTTGCCATCCAGGTGGTTTGTGGGAGCAGAGGATTTCCCCTCGCATCGTAGCCGCACTCGTGCTCGGTGCCATCCATCCAGTAACCACCGTGCTGGGGCAGCAGGATCATGGAGTACGGGGCCGGTTTGGCCAGCGCCTCCTCCAGCAATCTCTGCGAGGCGGGAATGGCCGAAACGATCGACGAGTTGGAGCTCACCGACGACTGAGATTGGTAGTGGTGTCCGTTGGACAGCAGCTGGCATCCGGAGGCGCTGACCACCCCGCTCAGTTGCGGGGAGGCGGGCGTGGAGCTGCAGGCGGAGCCCGAGACTGTGGAGCTGCTCGAGTGGTTCATCGAGTGGCGCAGTGTTGCCCGCGATCCCGAGTGCTGCAGCCCACCGTTGTGCGGATGGGCGTGGCTGTCGTGGGGCGAGTGTGGCTGGGGCACGCGCTCCTCACTCGTATTACTGCCGCGATGGTGGTTCTGTAAGTAGAAAGGAAACCGATTATAAGTTGAATTCGAAATTACTGGGCCGTAAAGAGTCAGAAAAATATTGCTTTGCTATTAAATTTTAGTGTATATCTCATGTGGAAATATATATGCACCAATTGGATTTCAGATGCAGTCCCAAGAAACTACCTTTCAAAAATGCCATAAATCCAAGCATTGCAGACAATGCCGCCTAATCCTTGGCGGAAATAAATATAAGTTTCCCTAGCCATTCTCTGCGAGTACGAAACTGGCTTGATTGTTCAGCGGGATAGTGTGTCAGAGATCCATGTGTGGCACTCTGCACACTACGGGGGCTGATTATGTGTGAGTGGGTGCCACAGTGGAGCCTCCCACACGCCGACGGGCGGAATTAGAGGCTCTGCAGCACTGCTGCATTATAATTTCATGCAATTATCGTCAGTGAAACCCGCTCGCAGCCCGCAGCCCGCGCCCCAGCTTCATATGCAAATGGGCCGGCCTCGAGCCATGTGGATGGATTGGATAATGGCAGAGTGGCGCAGGGTGGTGCAGGGTGGTGCAGTTGGTTCGCCGGAGTGGTGCAGAGACTGTCGATGGCTTTGCAATTTTGTTGGCACAAACTATTTGCAAAGGCACCAAACAAATGTGGCAGTGGGTGGAAGAGGCGTGGTCGTGGATTACGTGATGGATTTGCAGAGAGGGAAACTTCCACTTCCAATGGCTTTGAATTTTTGATAACATTAAGCCAACATTTTCATTTGACATGAACGGGGCTCCTGCTCCCATTTCCCTTACAATTCCTGGCGCCACTCCAAGCTTTTGTCTGGTCAAACCCCTTTCTGACCCCAACCACCTTGCCTCTCAGCCCGATGACTCCTAAACAAGCAAGCATATTAAAAAGTTTTCTTTTATTTGCAAACAGTTTTTCCGTTTCTGGGATTCTTTTGTTGCACTTTGGGGCGCTGGCCCGCAGCCAAATGTGGCACGTACCCAAGGGGTTAAAGGGAGCGGGCTGGGGTTCATCGATAGTTCGTGCCTTGATTTAATGGTCTGCCTGCTGCCAATTGCAACTGCAGCTGATGGCTGGAAATAATGAGCCAAAGGAAGTTGGAAAAAGGCAGGCAGTGGAGGGGCACCCACTTGATAGAAGGAAATAATGAGCCGAGAAAGGATGGGAAATGTAAATGCATCAAAAAAAAAAAAGCTATACAGTTTGGCAAGCACTGTGGGGTCACCGCCTCTCACTTCTGCAATCGATTGAAGGTTAACCGATTCGATTATTCAAATTCGCGTTGTGTGCCATTCAAGCCGAGTTTCCAGCCAGCTGACTGCACCGCTAATGAATTGCATTGTCAGTCATTTGGGTGCATATCCAATGGATTTTGACATCCATCGCTCTAGTATTCATTTGTATCTGCATCTGTTGGTATCTGTATCGTGTGAACTGAACTATGGTCTAAAACAAAATATGCAAATGCAGTTTCCTACTGTAACTCCCTCTTTGCAGACAAACAAAACGAATGTGGCAATTGAGCAAAATTAATAAATTTTGTTGTAACCCTAGACGTTCATTTGGCGGCGTGGCGGGGAATTAAATGGAAACTGGAGCTATGGGACCGTTGCAGATATTGCTCATAGAGTCGGTCACGTCACACGCTTAGTTGGCTTCATTTGCTAAGGGCGGTTGGCCTTTTAATGTTTGCCTAAATGGGAAATGGGAAAACTGGTAAACGGCTGAGGGGCAACCCAACCCACTCCACCCGCCCCGAAAATAGATAGTTAGTTGGATAAGCTGTCTGTGGTTGGGTAAACAAAAGAAGTCAGCGGACATGTGACTCATCTAATAAGGAATATGGAAGTCTCTCCCTGTCTCCCTGAGTTTTTCCCAGCAGTTAATTTGTGAAGATTTCCACTTTGGCAATTGGCTTTGGTTTCAGTTTGGCTTGTTTTATGAGATCTAATTAGGAAACCATTTGTGCGGAGGCTGCCGGAGAAGTATTAAGCACAAGCAGACAACTACACAAACCGGAAAATGCCCAAGTTAAATGTAATAAAGTGGAAAGCATGACGAATGTAGAACTTGTGCAGAACAAGAAACTCGCTTCTGACAAATGATCATTCCGCTTCCCGCCGAACAATAATGACAATCATAACGCCGATGATGATGTTTATGTGCCGATTCCGAGGAACTTAAGCGGATTACATTCAGCCAGTACGAGTACACGAGCCGCAAGATGTGGAAAAGTGTTACGAGCTCAGAGCAGAAAAGAACATATAGAACACCGAACACTGAACACCGAACAGAAATGGAACCAAAGTGGGGGGACAAGAAGGAGGAACTTCAGCCATATGGCCACCTGAAGAGGGGCACGAACTGCACGGAGAATTAAAGTTATGTCCAAGTTATGTCTGTTATATCTGAACTTTATCTTTAAAGGCTAACAAGATTGTTACTACCCAAAACGTAATAGTGCAACTTAGTGGTCGGTTCTAGATTTTCCTTCTTCAGAATGGACATTAAGCTAAGCATTTTCTCTCACTGTCGAGTGTCATCATTTCGAGGTTAATGGGGTAGTGGCATGTGAAGAGGGACTTGCAACGAGTGGAAGGGGCAGGCCCTGGCAAAGTCATCTCCTGCATTGAACGAGCGATTTGCATAAGGCGAAGGGCAGCGGTTCCTCTTTTGGACACCTCCATATGTGCAAGAAATCCTGCGACGGTGCCAGAGTCAACAAGGCTTTCTTGTTGTTTATATTGTTGCTGCTCAAGTGCAGGCGGGCGTCATTAAAAATGTGCATTTTGCATTCAACGCCCTCGTATTTCTCGCATTTCTCGTATTTCTCACACCCTGAAAGCGACAAAATGAAAACAAAATTTAACAAAAGCACAGGATGCAGGCCCCTAAAAGAGGGTTAAAAAACCCAAGGAGTTGGGCAGGGGGCGTCTGTCAAGCGCTGCAGTGCTTTCCAAACTGTTAATATTGTAATATTATTTCTGTTTTTGCCTTTGTGAATATCTTATGCTGTTCGCATTGCTCAGCTCAGAAAGTGTGACACATACGAGTTCCCCAAGTGATTGATATATGTATGCTGTCTACGCACGTGAGACAAATGTCGGGAGAGCAGGAGATATATGTATATACACGTATGTAGATACGAGTATCTGTATGCGGCGACAAATCCCAATCCCCCCGTGCAGCCCACTCCCCACATGATTTATTCCAGTCTCCGAGGGGGCGATGCAAAAACACAAGCCACACTCGAGATTGAAGTGCTTAAATCAAAATCGCATAAATCACAAATGTCACAAGTCAAGAGTGAGTGTCAAACTGTGCATAGGGGGGTAAGGCGGTAAGGCAAGGATTTGAGACTTTGAGGTTAGACAGTTTACGCATTAACGATCATGAAGAATTCCAGCTAGTCATTTTTAAAACAGTAGTAAGCACTCGGCTTAGGAGCTAGCAGAGATCAGAGGCTTTTATTTTCTTATAGCAGAACTTTAACAATACCGCTATACTATAAAGACAAAAACGCCTAATGGGTTCACCTCCAGCTGCGACGCACTTTAGAAGCCATTGAAAGCCGATCTTTCAACTTGAGATTCTCCGCACGTATGAGTAATTCGAGCCGAGCACGATTGTTATGTTTGAAACGCTTTCACAAACTTAATTAACATATACTCATAGTCGTTCTTATCGCTCTGCGGTGAGCAGAGCCAAATAAGTGTTAAAATGGATATGAAAAGACTTCACATATCATAAAATAAAATATAACATTCTTGGAAGTTTTACGGACTGCAATCGGAATGAGATCATGTCGCGAGTTTGCAAGAAGTGTATGAAGTGAGCTCACACCCGGTTTGGGGGCGTTTTTGTTTGGCCAAAATCGCATAGGCAACTGGTTCATTGATATTCGTGTTTTGTTCAACGATTATTGAACACCAAACAGGGCCTAAATATGGCAATCATTGAGTGTTGTTGCTACAGTTTGGCGACATTTTCATTAGCGGAACAAAGCAAAAACGTAAAAATTGTGTGGCAGAAAGCGAAAGGCAGCCTTAAATGGATTGAAGATTGCCGTAAATTATGCAAGCTCCCTGATTGATTTTCAAGATCCACTAATTAATATAAAATACCATACATTATTTGCGGTTTCACGATGGCTTAAAGATAGATTTTTAATTACAGCTCGCAGTTGGCAGCCGCAGTTCGAAGTTGGGATCCGAGTTGCATGTGAAGTCACGGTGTGTGTGACCCAATTTGTGCGCAGTGAACCCAACACCCGCTTCGAATATTCCCCTTTAGCCAGTAGCCATGCAGCATAAAATTAGCTGCGACAATTCCAAGGCAGAATCAAGAGGACTGAGAAGCCAAAGCCAAAGCTAAAGCAAAAGCCATTCCATTCCATTCCCACACGCCCACGGGAAGCAATTTCCCTCGATCTGAGGTAACTCGAAAGGTATGGGGAGCATGACTCCATGTCACGGCTTTATGAGCAGCGAAAAAGATGGGGAGAAGTCGCAAGGGGTTGGCGTAATAAGATATTCTGCGACTCACACAAGCCGAGGTAAACCCGTAGTGAAACTAATAGTAGGTGTCATCAAGTGATTTTTGGGCGGCGTTAATAAGCAAGAAGACCTCGCTATTTAACTCCAAATACCTGTGAAGAGATTAGTACTAAACTTCTCTGTGGTCTTCAATTAAATGATCCCTAATAATAATGACACTACTCACTTGCCCCTAGCTGTACAGTGCCCCCCAAACTTTCGTGCGCTTGCCCAACCTTCATCTCCCCTTTTAACCCTTCTGCGCATGCGCATTGAAGCTGCTCCGTTTCCACTCGAATGCCCAAGACTTTGTGTAACTTTGCACATTTAAATTACAAGCAGCTGACAAAAGTTTTGCCGCCAGACCAAAACCCAAGTGGAAGGCCGACATCTTTCCCCTGTTTTTATTACTTTCCTCCGCTTGGCTAGCTTTTCCCATAAAATAATTGCTCGTGTGATCGAGACTCGTTGCCTTTCAACTTGAGTTACCAACTCCTCCCCGTGGCGACTTGTGAAGTGAACGAAGAGAGGTTCTTTTGTCTCACGAGAATTTTGGCAGTGAAGCGTGAAACATGAAAGAATATGTTCAACCTGATGATGTTCTTGGCGAACCCTTCCTAGAATCTTCTGAAGTGCTATAAATTACCAAGCCCCAAAGTTGTACACCCATTTGCCTTCCTAGGAAGTTTTCTGCATGTTTTCAGGCAGTTGTCAAAGCTCCAAAGAGCGAACACGATATAAGCGTTTCCTGCCCGTAATTAGTGGGAAAATGTGTGTTATCCAAGCCGAAGGTAAACTCAATGCCCTGCCTCATATCAAATATTGATTAAACAAGCCAAACTGGAGCATAACACAGTCGTATGTAACGCATTGTTTACTTGGCCAAAACATGCGACCAACGAGGTTAACAAATTGAACGTGCATATTGAATTTGTGAAGGCAATTTCGATTGGTTATTGGTTGTGGTTCAAAATGTCAGCTGCAGTTGGAAAATGACAGGGAAAATAAAGAGAGAAAAGGCTTGGAACTTTCGAGCAAGTGGATAGGCGCTTCATTCGGAATGCGAAAGGGAAGGGCTGTCAATTTAACAGGGCTCAGGAAAAGTTTTCATAGTTAGTCCAATGCGAAGTCTGAATATAAATATAAAGCTTACTTTACTTTACTTTACTTTAGTAAAACAGACTCCTAGATAATTATTATTTTATTTTGGTGTATTTGTCAGCGGGTCTTTAAATGATTTATGGGATATGACATTTCTCTGCTTCATTTTTACTCGAAAAAAGCTGCCTGACCACCAAAGCCGATGCGTTGGCGTTTTTTTGGCATCGGCAACATTCACTTTTTAACTTTACTTTTTTTTTTTCACTTTTTTTTTAAGCATATGTATATGTAACTTTGCTTTTTATTTCGTTGTTTTTTGGGAGGGAAATACTGCCCAAAAACTGGGTCAACGCATGTCGCCAGCCCGATTTAACACTCGCTCATCGTTAATCTTCATTCATTTGCATGTGCTTCATTGCATTCGTTGTGCATTATTCACTATTCGGGGCTCGCAGCCTGGCTCTCAAACTGTAACTGCATCCAATGAGTGGCAATTGCCGCAAATTGCTTCCTCAGCTGCTGTTACTTATTTATAGCAAATCTTTTGACGCCAAGTGAGTGCCCACAAGTGCATTTACCAACCCCTTCGACCCCTTGCCATCCACGGCTTATGAGTCCAATCCCATTTGCCGCCCGTCTGCAAACATTCGTTGACTTATTTATGATCGCACACGAGACTCGAATCGTCGGGGATTTCTTTCTCTTTTTTGGATGAAATTTAAATAGCAGACGCCAGATGGAAATCAGCGAAAGGCCCATAAAACTATTCTCAGTACTCGACTCTGTTGATTGTTTACCATGAAAGAGTCACAGCGACTTAATGGCTGACTAAGGAGTAATGGAAATGCCTGAATCATCTGAGTCTTCCATTGCAGCATCAGCCATTTTCAGAGTGCAATTGCAGATGAGCACTTAGATAAACAGTATAGCAACATACACATTTTTTTTTAATTTGAAGAGTTAAGAAATAGTTGCAACTAAAGTACAGACAAGCAGTAATTTTGAAAAACAAGTTTTCAACCGAATCTCAAATACGCGAATCATTTCATCATTCACTGTAGTGGTTATTTATTATTGATTCAATTTCACCAATCCGCAGATTCAAGAATACATTTATTGAACTCCCTTGATTTCTATATGCTCATTGCCAATTCAATCACCTTACTTTTTGTTTTACATCGTGTCTGGCATAACTCACAAGTCGAAAACAAAACTCCAACTGCAGTCTGGCATATAAATCAATAAATTAGCAGTCCATAAACTTAATAAGCCAGATAAATAACAAAACCATTGGCACAACATGAGTTGAACACGCAATGCAACCGAAAATCATAAAAAATAAAATATAAATGTGTGAAAAGAGCGGAGAAGACGAGACATTCCACTTTTGTAATCAATCATTGACATCCTGCAGAGTGCATTTCAAAGTTGGAGAATCATTGGCCAATTGCATGTTGGGCGCTAATTAAAAAAAAAATGCCGAAATGGCCCACGGCGGCTAGAAAACAACAACGCCAACAATGGGGAGTCATGCAAGCGGCTAAATTGGCCGCAAAGTGAAATGCAAAACGAAAATAAAAGCCAGGCCTCAAATTCAGAGTTGAGCAATGATCGGTAACAATAGAAAAACCACGAGCAGTGACCATTGGTCAGCAGATTCGAGTGAAGCCAAAGAGTTGGCCAAAACCAAAACCAAAACCAAATCCAAAAGCAAATCCACATCCAAATCCCCATGTACATATGCAATGCATTTAACACTTTCAACACAGCCACAATCACTTTGGTGATTCATTCGGCGTCAGGTTTTTGTTTTTGTTTATGCTTTGTTTATTTATTTACTCTTTTTTTTTGGGTGCGTTACAGTTTGTCAGCCACTGTGAAACTTTCTTTTTACGAAATATTTATGAAGAAATTCACACAGCGAGAAAAAACAGATATACAGATAATAAAAGCAAGTGTGGGGGGCGGGTTAGCCGAACGCTGTGGGCGTGTTAACCACTTTTAGAGCCCTTTCCCAGCTCATTGCCCGGGGGCAACGGGATTTCGGTCTCTGCCTAATGAATTTATCTTTTCCTCTTTATTTTTTAACACACCACATTGCGAGCAATTTCATTTAGAAACTTTCTTTCCCAGCAACGGCAGGCGGGGCAACATCATCATCAGACATCAGCAGACAAAAAACCGGAACAAAATCTGGGAATTATCTTGAGGGCATATCAACTGTTTGTTGCCAGAGACATTTGGCGAATGCTCTTTAATGTTATTATTATTTCATTATTATTTATTTTAAAGTTTTTCTCAAGTTTGACACGCACGCGACGCTGTCTAAAACCTTGGCTAAGTCTTTGGGTTATTTGTTTCTTTCCCGTCTTAGCCGAATTTGAATTGATTTGGTTTCTTTGTTTTGGCCGGCAAAAAAGAACCAGAAAACAACGCGTCTCTGCGCCTGAAATTCAATTAACAAAAGCCATAAAAAAGTGACGGAAAAACAAATGAGATTTAATTATTAATTGAACCAGAGTCAAGGTTTCTCTGCGCCGAGTAATTTACATACACATGAATATCTATCTAGCTTTTGTTTATAAGGCGAATGAGGCCAAGTGGGCTGATCCGTCAGATGATTATAATTTTTGGCAGCAAATCAATCTGAGGCGTGTGGACACCAGAAGTGCGGGTGGCTGATGGCAAATGGAGATTTTTAGTGGGGGAAATGCTCTTGAGAGTTGTGTAAACAAAAGAACAAGGTTGTGTATTTGTTGGGGGTATTTTTAAAACTGAAGAGGACCATGATATCTGATTCAACTTTGAAGCTCTTCAAACGCTGCCCGTATGCCCTCTTATCAATATAATAGATACTTTGGATTTCCATTAAATTGTTTCCAGAAGTAATCAAATTCAATTGTTTTTTTATGTTACCTTCTTCACTTACTAACCAATTTTTACATTTTCCATAATTATTTATTAATTATTATTGAAATCGTAAAATGTGTTAATTATATTACTTGGCACGCAAACCTTCTTAAATCACTTCTAAGCACACCTCCGCATTTATCTTACTCCAGTCATCAGTTCATTGAACCAAATAAAGTAAAACCTACGGCAATGCGACAATCCCATTTGTCATCTCTGGCTGTCGGTTGCCTCTGGGGTAAACCTGGTGACCAGGTCGCCCACCAATCTGCCAGATCCCTCGCCCTTTTACCATCTTCTGTGACAGTTTACAAGGCGTCATAAAAAAAAACACAAAAAACAAAACAAGAACAGAAAAAAGCGAAGAGAAATGAACTTTTTCGCACTTGATGGCAGTTAATTTCTTATGTGTTGGCTTGTCTTTTTTATCTTTTTTGGCGTGCCCCGAGTTCATGTGGCAGACTTTATGCTGTTGTAACTGTTGTGAACTTTGACATGGATTTTTGGCTCGCGTGACCCGAGAAATGAGGAGGGTACCCATATGCACCACTAAGTGAATTGCAAATGTCCAATAAGGCTAATGGCCAAAGCCAGCGATCTCGGTGTGCAAAAAATAAAGGAAAACTTGTTTTTAAGCCGCACGAATATGTCATATGACTGATCCGCTTATGAGAAGCCTTGGCTATGAATACTCGTATATCTGAGTATCTTTGCCTCTGTATCTGCAATGCTCGAGTGAGCTTTATCAGCTGTCTGCGTTTTCTTTGCGTTTTTTTATTTTTTTTATTTCAATTTCTGTGTCAGCTAATTTCCATGGCATTGTTGGCTGAAATAACAAATAACAAGCAGCACATAACATTTACATGGGCACACTGAACAAACGCTTTTCACACACCCATGCAGTCAGATTTTCAACTTTTCTTGCCAGCGAAAGTTGGCAATAACAATGCTTTTCCGGCATTCCAGTAGGAAAAGAGATAGCCATAGATTGACAGCTGGCAGCAGAGAGAGATGGATACACGTTAAGAAAGTATGAATCCAAACTAGTTGTATCTCTTGACAAGATTATAAAAATCTGCGGATGGGGATTGAGGCATGTCTTAAATGTGCGTAATCAGACTTATAATTCATATTATAGGTTTTAGGCTGCTTCATGTGCGAATTTATTCACGAAAAAAAGTTTCTATTGGAGGAGTAGTAGGAACTATTACAAGGCTGTTGCGAGGGCTTTTTACGTGTTTTGGCATAAATTAAGCCTAAGGTCGTTGCTTGGCCTGTTGAAAACAACAGTTAGACAGTCAAACGGCACAAAAGCAGTTAAGAACACAATGCCAGCACATAATTTACACATCACACATAGAAGTTAATCGCCAGAAGATCTCTTCGGATGGAGCTATAAAAACCAGACGGAATCGATGGATAAAGGTGGGAAACAAAGTCTTATATCACTTCCAGTTACCTGTTAACCATTTTACCAGGGTTCCCTGATCTTGTTCTCTTTTGTTCCTCCTTTTTTCTTGTTGGCATGCTAATGATCTTCGATCTCAAGTCACTTTATTTAAACACGCCCCATTCATAAATAATTTGCTGCTAATTCTCACAATTCTTGCCCAGTAATTTTACCTTTTCGCCTTCTTCCTCTGCAGCGCAATCAATGTAAACAATGTTTTCCGCTTGTCATTTTTCCTCCAAAGTTGTTGTGTTTTGAGGGGCACAAAAACTGAAAGTTGAGCTGGCCAAACCAGCTAACTGGTTTGACTTTAAAAACTGGCTAAACAAAGCTCGGCATTTGTTTTAAGCCAGTTCCCCCTATTTATAAGGTAAGCCGATAGCCAACTACCTGCTAACTATCGAAGCCTAGGCTTGGGATCTAGCTTTGGCTCGAATTAGAGGCTTTGTTTAAGTCCAAGCACTCACTCAATGCAACTCTAGAAGGTCCCAAGCTAGTTCTGCGGAAAATTCTGCCCGTCAGGGTATCAAATGATCAAAGGTGTACAGAAAGTAAGCCAAGGCGAAGAGCTTTAAGCAGAAGTATAATGATTGTAATTCGAGTTCTACAAAAATCAGTCAAGTACACTACACAAGAACACAAGATGGAATTTGAATACATAGATGATCTTCTCAAAGATGTAGGTTTTAAATGTTATAGTTAACAAACTACTAATTTATAAGTTATATTTAAAAAACTGGAAAGATATGCTCCATTTCGGAAGTGTATTAAATATTGGTTTTAATGAAAGGCTGACCTCCCCTTTACCGGGCACCCAAAACCCCAATTAATCGCACTCTCTTTTCCAACTTGACCCTAATTTGCTTAACCCCCATTTCGATGATTGCCCCGCTTTTGGCCAGAAGCATTTTCGATAATGGCCTAAAACAACTGTGGCTGGAATGCTAAACTTTTGGGCTGCAATTACAATTATCAACAGCTAGAAACGACATTTAATTAGGCTAAGAAGGTTTTTATTTTCTTTGACACATTATTAACCCATTAATGGCTCTCAGCGCTTAGGTCATCACAATTAGCCAAGTTCATAGAGGCGTTGTGGGATTTTTCCTGTTGGAAATAATTTGATTACAGTGAGTGCAGCGATGACCTCAGCGTGTAATGGAAAACCCATTAAAAACGGCTTTTATTTTTCTTTCGCATTATTTACCTGACTTTGCACCTGTTTTGTGCCAACGCGTGCCAAGTGAAAGGGAGGGACAGAGAGAGAGAAAGATAGAGAAGTTTGACCGCAAAGTATAAAATTTCAAATTGGCAGCTGCCGCTAGCAGCTGACACCTAAATTTAGGCCACCAAAAAGGCAATAATTAATAAAAAAATAAACCAAAGCCAGTGTAGCGAAGCAGAGGAAACAGAAAAAGACAAATAAATCCATTTGGGCCGGAAGTTCCAGCGAATCGGAGAATGAAACGAAACCACAGAAAACCGAAAGGCGAGCATAATGCATCCTTCCGTCTTGGCTTCCTTTCCTCCCTCCTTCCTCCGAGCCCCTCTGCTCCTCTTCCTGTCCAGCTGACAGGGATGATTGAGCTCACCGCGTTTCCTTTACACCGTGCGAAAAAGTTATGAAACCCCAAGGTTTGTTTCTTTCATTGGCTATGCTGACGCAATCTGGTATTCTTTGGATTTCGTAAGTAATGCTTAGAAACATTTACTACTTACTACTTTTATATTCTTTACTTATATTCTGTCATTCTGGAAACGAATTCAAATACACTTTTCCCAGTGCACGCACGAATGGACATTCATTGGCTCTCGGCATGACGTCAACAAACTCATTTTCTGGGTCACTCCCCGACACGGACAACAATAGTTTTATTGACATTTTAGCCTGTCGAATGGGGGGCAACCCTAAAGACAGAGTTGTGCCGCAATCGAATTAATGATTGGCTATGTTCCCCAACTACCCCTACACTTATTTACCCATCCCCTGAAGATGACAATGTGTGCTTATAAGCGGCATTTATTATTTTATGACAATGCCGGGCCAAAGTCAACTGAAATAAGCCAGGAATATGGAGGCAAAGGTGGAGGCAAAGGTGGAGGAGGAGGCGTGACAGAGCCACGTGTCACAATTTCCAGGACAGTTGGTTTCCCTAAAGTGGAGCAAACAAAATGCGTGCGAGTAATCATAAATCCCCACTTGAGGAGATTTAAAATTCATTACAGTTTGACAAGCACACACGTAGAGCAACTACAGTTTGCAGTTCTGCAGGTTGGGGACAGTGGAAACCCGCTTACTGTCAACCGGCATCGTGCCGTCTCTCTCGGCTAAAGTGCTGGCCAGGCCAAGAGCTTGCCATAAATTTTAAGCCATTGCCAGACATTTTTATTAATGACGCAACGCAACGCAGAATTCCAGTCTTATGCAAACAAGTGGCAAGTGGCCAAAGAGTCGACTTCCAAGACTTGATTTCCTTGTGCACAGCTAGAAAAAAGGGCATATTACTGGGTTATTCCTTAATCAAACTGAGATGCTTAATATGTGTAAGCATGCAAATGATTGCTCTACTTGGAAATACTTAGTATTTTTTTTGGTGATTCTAGGTGAATCTAGGCTCAACCACACATTATTTTTCACTGTGCTGCTCCTTTCCCTTGCATTTCCTCCTCTCGACTAGATTTGTTGTCTTGTCTGGTGGCAGTCGTCGTCTCAATCTCAATTGCAGCCTCTAGAACCCAACTTGCATAATTGCAAATGCAGGCAGAGACACAACAACAACATCGAGGAAATCCACAATAACAACAAAAAGTGGCCGTTGCAGTTAGCCGGGGCTTACCGTTAGCCAAGCCAAGCCAAGTCAAGTCGAGAGGGAAAAACAACGAAATTACTGCAGTAGCCGCTGCAGAGGCTTTTCCAGCATTTTCCCATAATCAAAGAGTAACAAAGTTGCGTCTAATGCAATAAAATTTAAGGCTCTTTTGTACAATGGCAAGGGATAGGGGGGCTACCCCACTCAGACATTGTGCTACTATTATAATTATTTGCCAGGCCATAAATTATGGGAACCCATGGCGGCGGACAGGGTTGCCACATCGCTTAATTACCCAAGCTCCACATCAAATGTGCGAGTTTTTCTCGGGCAATGCAGCCCTCCCCTTTAACCCCTTGAAGCCCCAACTGTAGGCTAATGAAACATTTTGCCAGGGGAGTTCATTAAACTTGTCTCATAAAGAAATCATTGTGATGATACCTTGATGATAATATCCAAAGAAAGCTGCGTGAGATGAAGACATTAACCATAGTGTCGGACGATTTGGCGAAACTCGCTCGCTTTTGTCTCACAATGTTGTAAAATTCAGAGATATACCAGCTCAATAAGTCATCTATCAAATGTGAAACTATATTTCATTTCAGCCCTCTACTGGTAAGTCATATATCATATGCAGGAAATAAGCCACAGATAATTTCGTATATCTCTGTCTCTGGAATCGAAATGACCTTGTAAGTCTTAGCCAGTGGATTAATATTGAAATTAAATCTTAATCGCTTGACATGTAAATCAAGCGATTTCCCCCAGCTCCATTAACTCGCTGACTAATTAATCAACATTTGCTTGATTGCTTAGTTGCGAGCTCTAAACGCTGAGCATGAAAATGAAACTGAGACTGATGAGTACGAGCGTTTGAGACGTGCAGAGCAAACAGTTGGCCTAATGTGTGGGCAAACATGCTCAAATGGCCCAAACGCTAGATGGATGGCCCAAAAGTAATTTCCGTTTTGGCCTGATCAATGGAAATGTCAACGGATGTCGCATGTAATTAAAACTTGTCACAAGAGTTGAGCTCCATTTGAGTTGTGAGTTTTTCCCACACGCTGCGGATGTCAATGCGGATGCGGATGCGGATACCCAGGGGTTATGGCCGTTCCTTTCATACCATTTTCTTGGCAGTACCATCGGCATTCATCTGGGGAAATAAAGTCGAAAACTTGTCAGCTGAGACAGAAATCGATTCTGTCTAGGAAAAGTTCTCCCACAGTTTTCAGCGCTAGTGAAAGTAACCAAAAGTTTGGCTTCCAAAGGAAAGAGGGGAAGACAGAGACTCTGGGACTTATGGCTAATTGAGCGCTGCACCTGTCTCAGCCCAAAGCCGCCAGGTGAACGATTATTCGCTGCCTTTGGTTCCTAAGAGTGAGCTGATGGCCTAAGCCGCTTAAGAGATTTCGTTGTACACACACAGAAAAACAATTGTGTTCCTTACAAATGTCTCGTTGCCCTGTTTTGGTTTGTAAAGAAGTGGGAAATAAAGACAAGCATTAATTAATCTAAGTTACATTTTGTGTTACTTAAGTTTCTCTCTGTGTACAGTGAAACCAGCCTAAGCCCGACCAGGGCGGCTTAGCTCCCAACTATAAATCCATTGCGGGGAAAGGGAACGTGCCACAAAATGCCATAAATGCCTCGCCAATTACATTTGGCGAATTAAAAATATGCCGAGATATTATAAAACCCGTACCAGGCGCTCTATTGCTTTATCATTCTCTTACTAATCGGATTGAGCTCATAATTCATGAGCATTAAAATTGCGAAGACCGCTGCTTCTGAACCATCTCCGCCTGTTTTTTCCGCGAGCCCATTCATCATGTGCGTTTTTTTCGGTACTAACCTGCAAAGAAAGAAGAGGGGGAAATTTTGGGTTAGGTTTTTGAAAGTGAGCAAAAAACATTTTAAAAGGGCAGCTGAAACGCCCCTTCCTAAGTTCTGAAAAAAAAAATGTTTTTCAGTTCCTTTTCTCCCCCTAAATAAAACTGCACTGCCAGAGGTTGGTTTTTATTACAGCGTGGGAATGGAGTCAAAAAATCGAGGTTAAAAACGGTCAGCGATTTATGCGAAATGAATCTTTGATGCGCAAACTGCTGGCAGGCACTGTTAAAAGGAGATACGTAGATAGATAGGAAAACTGGGTCGCCGCAAGGATTTTTCACTTGCTCAACTGCTACTGATTTGTAATGCAAATGAGCCAAAGTCGGTGGGTAACTAGTCCAAAAGGATAAACATCCTTGTGCAGGCAAGAGAAAAAAAGAAAGAAAACATGAGGAGGCGTACGCAGAAAAGGACAGACGCAGAGTGCACTTCATGGGAAACAATTGCTCCGTGAAGAGGAGCAGGTGCAGCCAAGAACACTGCACAAAAGCCAGGGGGAGAAGCCAACATAATAAGCAGACAGCTGTTCAGGGTATGAGATACTGCAGACGAACTCGAGTGGCTTTGCCTCACCAGAAACCGAAAAAAACGGCCAGAAAATACGGGAACATACCGGAAAATACAGCAAAACGAATTGCAAGCGGATGTGGGATGCGTGCAGGACTCAGAAGTGGAAAGAGATATGGATACAAGGTGAGTTTTGGAACGGATCTGGTCAGCTAACAGGCTTCACTTACCTGCAAGCCAAGGAGCAACATTTACAAGCCACAACGAAACCTCATTCAGGAAGTGCAACTAATGAGGTGGCCAAGCCCACCAGGGAAAATAAACTGCGGCCATGATGCGAAAACGGTGTATCACGGTAGCTCCCTGCACTGCGCGAAACTTAGGGCGCTTCTATTGGCAATTTCATCCAGACAATCCTCCTACTTCCTCGCTTAGGATAAGTATCACATCCATTTGCTACCAAGGGATGACCTAAGCCAACCCATGACCTAACCCAAGCTCGCAGGCAAGTAAACCATTGGAAATCCCTTCAGCAAATGATGATGATCATTTGCAAACACTGCCAAATGTGCGATAAAGTGGGAGTGGTGCATGTAGATAGGGAAATGTTCGTGTTTGGACAACATGCTTCATTGGAAATGTAACATGTGTAGGCACCCGCCCGTTCTGTTCTCCAACTCGCATTCTCTGCATTCGGAGCATTGGCAAAGGATTACGCAAACGGCACCCAAATCCCCCTGGAGGGAGACCCCCCTGCGAACCCCCTGCGGACGCCCCTTTCGCCGCATTGAAGCCTGAAATTGTTCGCATGGCGAATGGCTCGTTGCATTTAAATATTAATAAACATGGCGTGCCAAGCTGAGAGCGCCGAATGCCGCGTCCCAAATGCGAGCACAGCTTTTTTTGCTGGGCATACATACGTGACTTCCATGAGTCAACCAAACCGGCGGAGTCAGCCTCCCGCTCGACTCCTTGCCCCCCAGCCCGTAAGTGCTCTGAACTTTGGCCAAAAAACGTTGCCGAGTCAGGCAACGAAAAATATTCGCCAGAGCCGCGTTTTCCCTGGAGCTGCCAAAGGCGCACCTTTTTTGCTGCCGCCCATTTACCAGCTCCATGCTATATGCCCCCCCGACCGCCCCTGGTTATGGCCAACATCTATCCACCAACCACCAGCCACCATCCCCACCCATTCATTCCATTCACACAGTTCTTGTTTCGCCTCGTTTTGCGGCTTGTGGATTGTGGCTTGTTTCCATGTCATAAGCGAGTTGCCTACATATTAAATCATCATAGAGCACCGGCAAAAACAGAAAACAGCAAAAGGGCTGAGTTGGAGGTTCGATGGTGGGCAGTGCCCATATCATTCTCCGGCTGGAAATTACAATAAGCTTATGTCGAAACGCCCAAATGCAAAAATAGCGGCGACAACAACCAGAATTAGCCATGTCAAGACGGAAAAAACAGCAAGAGGCATTCAGTTAAAAGTTAAAGATAAAAGTTAAAAGCGGCTTTGGATGCTCTTAAGTCTGGATAAAAAGCAAGTCCTTAATAAATAACATTCATATTTAATCGGAAGACTACACACTCTCTTAGGAACCATTTCCACCTGGAATCTTCTCATAAATCAACCGCAAACGAACCAATATTTATCATTTAAAAGGCATATATTATACCATTTCCCATTTATTTTTTTTAACCATTTTAAACTAAGAGCTCCTCTTACCATTTCCGTTAGGGCACAAGCCCGAACAGAACCGACTTGGCAACCGATCCGACCTTTGTCCATCCGATATGACATCATGGCAGCTCAGGCGGCGATCCGTTGAGCCAAATGGAAGGAGACGGAGACAGGGCAAAATAAATATAAAAAGACCAAAAACAGAAGACTGACCATTTGACGGCTCGTTTGAGTTGGACGAAGGAGCTCCGCATTTCCCCCGCCACAAATCATCATCATCGTCAGCTGCTGGAAATTTATAGGCAGCGACAGGGAAAACAATTGGCCACCAAACGATCGAAGCTGACATTTAAATGTTTTATAATAAATGTCATTTGACAGCTGACAGAATGGCCAGGAAGCGAGGGCTTTCACCTGGCGAGCTCCTGAGTTTGGCCATGTAAGGATTGGTTTTCCTTCTTTTTTTCGGTTCGGGGAATTGCGCAATCTGCACAGGAAGCTCCTCCAGCCCGCATCGAACTTTTCTCGTTCCTACTGCCTCATTTGCTTAATGTTTACAGCCCATTTGACCTTTAGTTCTTGTTGCCGTCTGTAGTCGTTAAGTGTTAAAGCGTCAAGCAAACAACACATATAATTTGTTTTACGCTTTCGGGCCTTGTTCTGGTTTTATTTGGCTGCGGCTAATAATCTTGTCAAATGAAGTGACACTAGTTTGGTTATTACCGCAAAATAATCTGATTTCGGGAGGTGTGTCTCCACGTTGTCGGCTACGAAAATCAATACTTTTATCATATGCAAATAGACGACAAAAGCAATTTGGCCCAGCTTTTCGCTTATCTAATGCCTGAATTTCAAATATTTATTTACGAGGGGTGGCGTGGAAAATTTTCTGGAGCATTGCAATGATTATATTTTGGGTTAAATGCATTCAAACTGCGTTCCAAATCAGCAGTCATAAAATAACACTGAACGTAAACAAATGATAAGACCACCAAGAGGAGAGCAATATTTTTTTCTATTGTTTTACTCATTTTATAAATGCCTTTGGAAATAGTAACATTTTTTCCCCTGTACATAACTGCCTCATTTATTTGCGAAACTGTTTGCTACGCCATTTCGACGTGACCAGCCTCAGATTCTTAAAAATATACATACATATAGGTGTACAAACAAACGATCGTAAATAAATTGAAATTGGCGTACCTGGCGCTGGTTTTCAGATGTCCCCCATAAACATATCAGAAAATATACTTTTTACGAGCCGAACAAAAAAAGTCAACCATAAACAATTAACTAAAAATAAAGAAAAACCGAGTAAGAGTCAGAAACTGAAGCGTGTGGCATGCAGTAATGAGGATTTACCCAAGGTGGTGATCATAGGGCTTGGATCGCGATCCCGAACGTGACATCAGCACATGGCTCGAAGCCGCCGGGAAATTCAGGTAGCAAAATAAAAACCTCGGTGCCCGATTCGTGGAAGGCTACAGACTGCTAAACATACTGCATACTGGATACTGGAAGGAGGCAACGAGACGAGAGACGCCTGTCATTAAGTGGCAGGCGCCAGGGACAGGAAACTGAATTAGTGCCACCTACGCGCTGATGCCACGCCCACAGGCCCACACGAGTCGTCCTCCGCAGGATGTAAATTGACTTGACTGCAGCGCAAAAAAAAAAAAAAAATTGGAAATTGGAAAGAGAAAAAATCCATAGCAAAGTCAGCTCAAAGGCAATTTGCGGCAATTAAAGATACATTCGTATCTGTGTATCTGTGCGACGGCGTGTGCGAACGCAAAATTGCCTGTCCATTAGCAAAACGTTGATTTTGTGTTATTTTACTCAATTTACTTGCCATTGACATTTGAACTTGGGTGGCTTTGATTAAAATAGAGACCAAAGAGAGTGTGTGAATAGAAATAGCAGCAGAAACAACAGAAGATTTATTGAAATTAGTCAAATACAATACTGAGAACCAGGAATGTGAATAGATAGTTTGTATCTATAGTATTGGTTCCGAATTTATGGGACATTGCCGGGCAATTTATTGGTTCTTGGGTGAATGACTCAAGAAGCGGCTATTGGTCTTTTGATTTCGTTCATTTTTTGATAGTTTTCCAAGTGACTCAACTCACGACTCTGCCTGTTTCGATTAGGTAAAACACAATGTCTAGACTGCCAGACCGAGCATGAAGGATAACTAAGGTTTCAATTTACAATCCATATCAACAAGACTTGGTTTTCTGAGCTATTTTAGTGTTGCACTACGAGAAAAGTATGCATTATATTTAACTTGCCCAATAAATACAATTGAGTATTGTAAGCTGCCTAATGGAAAAGGATGATGGAGTGATGAACTGTAGCTATATTGACTGAAACTCATTTGGCAATCCAATTTTTTCCAGTGATTTTCGCAATTGAAACCTTAGTGCACCCAAAGGCCATTCGGGTGGGTGGTTTCAATCGCGATCGGGTGACTTTGCGAGTGTTATTGTGACGGGTCCGCAAAACTGCTGCTCAGACACACCTTGCACACGAATTTGCCACAAACAATGACGCCAGCAATGCCTGGTAATTAGCCACGTTTGACTTTTCGTTGAGCAACAAACAGTGCAAAGTAAAGCAGCAGAAAAATATTTATTTTTGGCCTTTCAAATGGTAAGTGAATAAAAATTGTAAAATTGATCCAAAACCGGTTTTCCCCCAGCCACATGTCCATCAAGAGTTGTGCTAATTGACCTCTGAAAATTGAATCTGCGGTCGGTTTTCCAATCCAATCTCTCGGCTTGTTATCTGAAATTGATTTTGATTTTGTTTTGCTTTGCCTCGCTCCTAATTAAAATGAAAGTTTTGCGAGGCAAAGTGAAATTGTTGCAAAAAGTATAATAGAGTGGCAGTGGCTTGAATGATTGATTCAGAAAATATACGAGCAATTGGCATTGCAATTCCAGCAATTGCAAATTGTCATAGAAAGCATTCGAGTCAGTCAGCGCGAGTCGACAGGCAAATTGAAATAATTGCCAACGAAGAGTGAGATAAATTTCCCGAAGCGAATCTGAAAAAATCTATCAGAAGAAATCTAGCTGAGAACCAATTAAAGAATTTGAAAGTGATTAAAGTCGGCCAAAGAAAGTGGCTTTAAAATTCTCTGAGTGAAAGGAATTCTAGAAGATTTCCCAGCGTTTTAAACATCAGTCTGTATCGCCTGCAATGACACAGCTTATATTTATAAGCAAAGATTTAACCAAGTATGAACACTTGCATATTCACGTTTGGTTGTGCATATTTCTATAATTATATCCTGACTAATGCCAAGCCAAATCAATGCTTAAATTACAATTTTTGTTTAAACATACGAGTATATTGGCAGTAATTACACATATTCGTTGTTGTATTGTTCCAGCCGAGCTCAGCTGTCTACAGTTTGACAGCCACTAGGTGAATTATGATTACATAAGCGGGCTCCGTCAACAGCTCGTTTGAACGGCAAATAGCGAACTAAAGCCAAATAAACTTGTTCGTTTAACACGAGAACTGTGAAATCAACTGCGGGTAAAAATTGTTTGTAAATAAAACTCGTTTACCACGGCAAAAACGAAGAAAAATAAAAAAGGCAAAGAAACCTGTACTTAGCTAGCATGTAAATTTTTAATGGCACAAGTTTTTCATTAAACACATATCTACTTTTTAAATGATGAAGTAATGAAGAAAAAATACAATTGCTTGGCATGCGTAAAGTGTTTATTGGTATATGAATAAAGTTAATGCAAATTGTGTAAGAAGAGTTGAAACTTAACTAGTTTACTTTGAAACTTTGAATAATGCATAAATATCTATAAGAACTATATACATATCTCTTTAACTAAAACATATCTGCATAGTAGTTGGTGGTAGATAAAACAAAACAAACAAGAGATGGATATTCGAAACTAGCATTTTCCCCCGTACTCAGCACATAAATCAGTTGGCCCATGTACAGCAAACGTCATGACCATATGCTGAACCAATTCCGATTCCCACTTGCATTTCAACTGCGACGACAGACGAAGACTCGAGAGGCCCTCAGAATCGAAATGCGGGGGAGTGGCAGTAAAATGAAGCGGCCTGGAGCAAAACACTTGCAGCTGTTCCCGATCCACTGCGGTCGCATTCGGGTACTTTACAGCACCACTGGCACCATCAGAGCCGCCAGAACCACCAGAACCACCAGAGCCGTCAGTTAGCAGCTGGTATGGGAGCTTTTCTGGGTCACCAACGCATCGAAAACGAACAAAAAAGGAGAGAGAGGAAAAAAAAACCAAACAAACACTGCTGCTTATGGCAACTTTTCACTTCTTTTTCCCGGCAAAACAAAGACAACAAAGCGTGGCAAGAAGACAACAGCGCAAAATGATTCTCCAGCCATCTCATCTCGGCCAGTTGGGGATAAGCATCTCGCTTTGGCTTCACGGCAGGCATCAAATGCAGCATGGACCCGCATATCTCGGCTTTGCCATCTAGGCCCGCCGAACATGGCGTATGCGCAATATGGCCCACAAAGCGGACGCCACGAAAGAAACACGAAGTTGGGATACCCTTCTTGGTGGATATCATTTTTACTTTGGTTTACCGTATTAATGACAAGCAACAACCATCTCAAGTGTTGCGTGCTTGAAATGCCATCTGGAAAACCCAAATACCCTCCACTGAGAAGAGGTATCAACCAAATGGCAAACTTGAGCGTGCAATGCCTTGGAGGTTCTTCTCTGAAGCTGTGCCTGCTACGATTATGATGTACACAAATCCCTGGCTCATAGAGAGATGCAGGGAAATGGAGAACGTGTGGAGAGTTCAAAGACCGCCAGTTGGCTAATAGATTTCATCGCAGTGTTCTCGGCGGCCAAATCGCCGTTGCTTTAAAATTGAAATTCCTCGCTCGCTCGATGTACGTGTGTGAGTGTGTGACCCAAATAGCTTTTTAGACTCTGCCGCCAATTATCGAAACAGTTGCAGTTAGCCAAATGTATCTAATCATGACAAATTACATTGTGCAAATAAACGAATCGGGAGACGGCGAACGGAGCAGGCGCCGCCAATTATGTTAATTGATAGTAAAAGTCAAGCCGCGATCTCAAGTCTCGGCCTGCAGCTCAGATGGTGTTCGCATCTGTATCTCCAGCTAATTAAAAGCGAACTCCAAATGCAAAATGTTGCAATTAGTTTGTCAACAAACAGACGCGACAAGGTTTCCACTTCGGGCTGAGGAATTTCGTTTCGTTTTTGCCCGCACTTTTGGAAAATCCGAGCCTACTGGCCTCTGTTGGCTCAGCTGCTGCAATTTGGGCCAACAGAGGGCGAGTGCTGCGGGGAGCGGCATGTGCTAAATTTGCCAATGTTTAAACACAACTTAGAGCCAGATAACAGATATGCAAATACTTGCCATAGACGGAGGGACAAGGAATGCGTATAAATAAATAAATAAGTAAAATAAACGAATGCGAACAAGAGGAGTACAAACACAAGGGGCACAAATACACATAGTTGGGAAAGTTCGTATTTACTGTAGGAGATAATTTTACTCTTACCTAATCAAATGCCCCCCATTGGCAGGCAAATTAAGTAATCTATGGACATCGATAAGATACGATATTTTGCATGCTATATTGTAATTTGCAAGTCAGATAGGGGCTCCTTCAAAAGAACCTATTTTGTAGTACCATTGGCTAACAATGTTCATTCAACTACTTCAACTACTACTACTACTTGCACTACTTTAAGGGGCAATTTTAGCCCAATTTTAATTTATATAGTTTTTATGGCAATTTTTCAGCCACAAAACCGCATCCACTGGCCGGCCACAAAAATTGATCTCCCCCATATAATTTGAGTTCTAGTTGCATTTTTCACTCGCTGGCAGAGTCGTGTCAAAATGTCAGGCAATATAAATGGCCTCCAGTTTACGGAGTACCATGTGGTCATAAATCGAGCCATCTAGCCTGCCTGCCCGGTCTACTGTGCCAAGCTCCACTGTTTGTACTTTTTTAATTCGGTTTTTCTGTTTGCTTGGTTCTATTTCGAATGGCTGCCTCGTGTATTATTCTTTTTTTATACGTTTTCAATTTGGGTCAATAACATTTGGCAACTTCAGTGCGTCGCCGACAAGAAACGGCGAGAAAAAAGGCGCCAAGTTCGCCGATCGGAGGCCAAAACGAACATACAATGGTTGCCAAAGTTAATTGCAATAAAATCGCAACAATGGCAACTATTTTTCATTAATTTCAAATTGAAATGAGCGCGAGCAATTTCCACAAATTTGCCATTAAGAAATCGTTTTTCGTTTGAGCTGAGCCGCTTCTATAGAAACGATTTGTTTTGTTTAGTCTGGGAAACAAATAAAGCGAAAGCGATTAAAATCGGAATGCATGTGTGTTTATATACATTCATATATCGAAATAGTTTGCATATAGAAAACAAAGTGAAAATCTGGGCGACATAATAAAAGTATTAACAGAATATTAAATGGGAATATCTGGGCTTATTTATGACCGTCCATAATGAAAAGTGAAACAACTTTTACTTTAGCTTGGGGTGGGCAAACAAAAGCTATAGCGGCACAAAGAGTGACAGATTCTTTTGAGTGAAACTTTTGGTTGAAAAATTTCATAATTTCGAGCTGCTAAGAGGTGTGGGCTTTCCGTAGTATATATTTGTCGGCTAGAACCTATTTCGCCATATAACCACTTTATTTGTCAACGGTTGACATCGACTGTCGCAATTTTGTCAGCTTTCAATTTGTCAAGATTCTTTTTTAGAAGGGAAGTGTGTCTCTGATGGCCCTCGAAAAAGAAAAATAAACCAAGCAGCTGCGGAAAAGTGTTTTAGCGCACAAACACGAAAATTGTTTAATGATTAAAGAAAAAATACACAAATAACGTGCGACCTTATCTTCAGTTTAAATTTGTGTATCTAAATAAAGACGACTGATAAAAATGTGTTTCTTCTTTATTTCTGTCAAATAAAAACAGACGAAGACCTCCAAAATCATATCTTATCTTACAACTCAAAAGCAGATAGAGATATACACCAAGATAGCCCACTGAAAACTGTGTTAAGGTAGCTAATAAGCTAGTGTCAATGTTTGGCCAAAGCCTCAATTTCTTTGACCGCAAATGCATAGAATTGACTTCATTGTCTCCCCCCAACGCAATTTTATATTTTCATATTTATTTACTCTTTTTTTTTTTTTTGTGTGATTGCTTTTACTGCTGCCATCAGCAGCAGGTACAACAAAAACAATGCTGGCAAGTCAATGTCGTCAACACAACTTTTAACATTACACAATAACAGCAGCAGCAACAGAAACCAAAACAATTGCTGGCTAGGTTTTTCATGCTTTTTAATGCCGCATTGTCATCACATTTGTTGCCATTACTAAGATACATATATGCATATGTGTCTATATAAGCCATTGTATATGCGGAGCCAACAATTGCTGCCAGTGCGAATGGGTTAAAAGGGGGGGTTGTAGAAGACAGGCGATAGAAATGGGGAGTCTTAGAAAAAAATGAAACTGGTCGCGCTTTGAGGGAAAATGTTATGCCAAATTATAGTAATAGGTAATAGTTAATAGGCGACAAAAGTATATTGATAAGTTACAACCAATAGCAGTTACAGCGATGCAGTAACGCCATTTCATGTGTTATAACATCACTTTGAAACACATTTCCCCAATCATGTATTAGTTACCTAATCTATTCTCCTTTTATCACACAATGTAGACAGTTTTTCCAATTGTACCCAACAGTAAACAGCAAGCAATCTATTTCTGTATAGTTTTCTTACCATAACAAGATCTTCAACTGATACCTGCCCAGAAAACATTTCTTGGAAGGCCCTATCGATAGCTACTTTCTCTGCTCCTCTTGCGTTTGTTTACCATTCATTGATCCATCAGTTGCCGCGACTTATCTGGTATATAGGATCTCAGGCACTACCTGCTCTTATCGGTTCCTCGTTCTCCAACTGTAGGGCATTTGCAGTATCGTGTGGGTTATCCTCCGTCTGGGTTTCCCTACTCGATTTAACCGCCTTCTTCCTGCTTTTCTCCCTCTTGTGTGGGCATTGTTGTCTGCTTTTAATCAGTCTGAGGCATGGCATAATCATCATCATCGTTCTCCTGCCAACATCCTCATTATTGTCAAAGAGAATCACACATAATTTTTTCACATTTCTTTTTTGCCTCATTTCTTTTTTGCAAAATGCAAAATGGATATCCGGTGCTCTGGTCGTTCCCAGAAGGAAGTGCGCGGTGGCTTTAGCAATTGACTAACTGAACGATTGACTAAATGACGCAGAACCACGGGCCATGAATCACTACAGAGAAGTAAAAAAATAACTGAGCAGACAGAAAAGGAGTCTTTTCATTAGCAGTTCTGTTCCCCTCTCATGCATACTCCTTTTTTACCCATTAATCGTGGGCCATTATGCAAGACACGCGCCTCCAGCTCAACTGCAATCCATATGTATTATATACGAGTATGTGGTATATAGCACATATAGGGGGTAGAGTGGTAGAGGGGTGGAGGGGTAGAGGGAGGTTTACGAGGTATAGGAGTCGCCTGCACCTCTGCACCGATCGTTAGTTACATACTGGCCATTTAAGGGCAGACAGTCTTCGAGTGGCGACAAAAAGCGAAAGCGTTTCCGAGAGACCTTGAGGCGGTTTCTTCAACTCGTTCTCGGTTTCAGAATTGTCTACCCCCTTCCGCTGTGTAGTATCTTTGTACGAGTATCTTGAAGTACGCACACAGCAGGAGATTACGGGAGGGAGAAAAACGCAGGTCTCTAAACATTTGAAGTGGTTCCCTTTTATTCAGAATTAGCCGGGGAAACCTTGACATCAAACGCAGCGAGAAATTTCCCCAGCTGATACGTAGGCATCGAAAGTATCTGGCAGATATACAAAGGGACAGCACATGTGGAATGCTTACGAAATCGAATGAGGGAGATACAAATGTATCTTTTAAGCAAGCAGCGAAAGTTTGTGGCTTTTTGTATTCAACATCATCATCTGTATCATCAGCAGACTGAATGGGGCCTAAAGATTATATTGGCTCAAATAATGTATGTGCACAGAAAACAAAACTGTCGCTAGCTATCTTTAATATATTCAGTACCTGAGCAAGAATTAGAATGTTGAATATTTATTAGCTGGGTCATGCATTTCATGCATAAGCACAGTATCAATGGAAAATCGTAGATACTTACACAATTAGACTGCATTTTGTTTAGTGTATCGAAATTCAAAAACGAACAGCCACAAACAAAGTGTATTAAATGCGGATAAAATTGCAAGATACAAAGAAATGTACAAGGTGGCGATAACAATTTTGGGAATTGGGGAATTCGAATGGAGAACGAGGCTAAAAACCTCAATTGGAGCGTGCGATCTATCTGTTTGTTTGGCGAAAGTTGTGCAAGTCAAAAGTATCTTAGAGATACATTTGCTGATACAAAGAGACGGGCAGAGAAGCTTGGTGTAGAAGTAAAAGTGCGTAGGTAAAAGCTTCGAGCGGAGAATGCGGCTAATGGGCATAATGATGATGAATGCAATCACAATCTCAATCACAATCAACAACCCAATCATCGCCATCATAATGATGAGTCCCTAGACCTCGTACCAAAAACTTGATTCCGCTTTCGCTGCGGCGACCGCTGTTGAGTGATTTATACGAAATGTGTCAACTCTGGCTGTCTTTTGTATCTCTCTCCTTCTCTTCGTTTTCCAGTTGATTTTCCAATCGACCAACAAATTGCCTCCGAAGATTCTTTACTTTCTAGGTAGTCCGCCAACAAATTGTGGGCACTGTCTTGCGACATAAAAATTACACAGCATCACTCAACATGTGTGTTATCAGTGAGGCGTTCATGGAGTTGTTGACTCTGACTTTATTTAAATTAAGCAACTTAAAAGCACACAACAAACACACACTTGCACACAGAACAAGTCATGTGTGAACAGACGCTGAGTAACATTTTAATGGAAATTACAATAAAACGACCGTTTTTCATTCATTTTTTTGGTATTAAAGCGGGCCATATTCGGTGGCGGTTGATAAGCCATCGAGAACGATCCGGGAACGGACCCCACAATGATTTCATCGAGCAGTTTCAAAAGCCATTATCAGGCGTATTAAAAGGGGTTTTCAAGTGGAAGTAAAGAGCAATGGCTCACAAACTGTGTACAAAAAAAAAAAGGCAGTGAACCATCTTGTAAGGGTTTTAAAATTGTTGCCTCAATTTATATTATTTACAATCTTCTTCGTATATGAACTATGTAAATAATTTAATAAATTCCCCTTAAAAAAGGTTGTGTAGTATTATTTTGATACCTCTTAACGCTAATGTCAAATGTATATAGTAAATCAGCTTTGGATATAAGATATAAACAAAATCAAAGTGCCAAGTCTTTGCCTTGATGTTGTATGCATGAAACCATTAACAACTACAAACTTGTGTGCAGAAGGGCAACCATTGCGTTTGATATAATCTTGCTATCTAATCACAAATATGAAAAACAACGATTTGAGGTACAATAATAATGGTTTGCTGACTTCCAATCGCTCTCAAAACTCGCATTTCAGCTGCACTTTGACACCCACGCAAAAAGTGCAACAACGTGTTTGTGACTAAGCGCAAACGAAGCCAAAAGAGGAAAACCACAACGGACAACGCCAGCGAACAACATCAATTACAAACGCCCAAATTGCATTTAATTAATGGAAATGTATCCCAAACGTAATGCCCCGTTGTTGTTGTCAAAACAGAATCGGAATTGGTATTGAAATTGGAATTGGAAATGGGATCGGGCAAGAGATACTCGTATATATGCCCACACATACCTCGCGATTGTTGTTGTTGTTCATATTATTGTTGATGTGGTTGTTGTTGTGTTGGTGCTGATGAGCGTTGTTGTTGCCGCTGCTGTTGCTGTTGCTATTACTGCTGTGGTGGTGATTGTTGTTGCTGTTGCTGCTGCTGCTATTGCCAATTGAGCCCGAAATACGCGATCCGGGGGAATCGCGCCATCTCAGTACCCCCATGACTGCCTGACGCACCCAACGTCTTTCGGCACCTTCGCTGTAAAATGCCACTGTTGTTTGTTGCTGCTCGGTGCTGCTGCTGCTGCAGTAAGTACTGCTGCGGCTGCTGTTGCTGCGGTTGCTGCTGTTGCTTCAAAAAGTTCGACCTAGTACTGCATTGGTTCCGGGTCAATCTTAAGCTTCTGCTCCGGATCTTCTAGGCCAAAGTATAGATATAATCTATAGTTGCAGTTCCAGTTTTTTCAAGTTGATTACTTCTATGCGCTAAAGTGCATATTTTCCTTTTAATGTTGAGATGTTTTAAGTTCTAAAGGTTATATATATCTTTTAACTCTTCTAGCTCTTATTATTTTGTTCTGGTGCTGTTGATGCTGTGGCTTTTTTAGTTAACGTCTTGAAGGGTTTCTGCTCCTATTGTGGGCGTGCTTAGATCAAATTACTATTTTCCCAGATGCTGCCGATGCGGAAATTGCAGTTGTTGCTTCGTTACTTCACAAACTCGGCTTAGCACTGCAATATCCGTATCTCTGATAGGGTTTTCCTTAGTGGGCGGTGTCGGGCTTAAAAATGTATTCTCTGGTAATTGCTATAATTTTTGTTAACCTTTTGCTTTCGGCTGTTTGGCTCTCACAAAACAGAAACAATTTTTTTTCCATAAATATCTCTTTTTACGAGTTTTTTAACCCGTTTGACGGGTTTTTTGCGCTCTTGCTCGGTGACTGTCAAACTGCGGCTTATATGCAAATATTGGGGCTTTCAAATTTTCGGCCAACCAATTTCTAGGCAAATAATTTCACTTGGATCGGCTCATGCATATAGATGAGAGTGTATATATATAGGATTGAAAGATTTTTGATGCGTGTTTTATTTTCGTAGATGCACCGCACTCACACACACCGAAACACGCATATTTACACCGCTGCAGTTTGGTTTATTGCACTCACAAAATCGGTTTTCGGTTGTTGTTGTTGGGTTTTATTTCGGTTTCGGCATGGAGAAACCGAGAAAAAAGAGCAGAATCTGCCGCTTCTTCTTTTAAAAATAACTCAAAATGCGTGTGCCCCTCGGTAGTTGTTTTTGTTTTGAATTCGTAACGAACAAAAACACGAACGCGAACCAAAGAGCAAGATTTCTGAACTCAAACCGGCTCAAACGTCTGCTTGCGGCAACGGAGAAACGGCAACTGAAAATACCCAATGTTGCTTGCTGCCTGCGTCGATGCCTCTGTCGCTCTGCTCTGCCAACGCACAGTGGGGCAGACATGGGACTTGACTTGGACTTGGGACAAAATGAATTTTCAAAATTGTAATTCTGTATATGGTATTAAAAGTTCTGGATACAACAATTTTAGATATTTAACATACAATTTTATATAGCATTACAAAATATTGTTATAAGAAATTTAAATTCTATTTTTAATCTTGATATATGCCAAAGTTATAAATAATTTTCTCCATTCAAAATGTAAAAGTTTTATCACAACTTTAATATTTAACGTTCATTAAAAATGCCACCATTTGCGCCCACTGTGCAACGTTGTCAGCTCACGAAATACACTAAAAAATACCGAGCCTGGCGTTGAATTGGAGCTCTGTGTGTAAGAGGGAGAGCGCTCTATAACAACGACAAGGAAGGAGAGAGAGAGAGAAAAGAGCATGCGTGGGAGATGAGAGGGCGCCAACTTTGAATGGAGTGTTTAATTAATTGTTTGTTATAAATTATTTATCATGGTTGTAATTAGCCAAAAGATTATACATTTACAATTTCAGCTTTGGCAAAGATTAAAAGAAACAATATTCTGTAAAATTAAGTTTAACCTATCCAGTGGGGATTATTAAAAATTTATTTTTTTAATATATACTGTGAATAATTTGTTAAAAATCATAATCCTTTATAAATAAAATAATTGTTACTCAGAAATAAAAAAATGACTGTACAAACATTTCTAAGCAATTCGACACCACGCATAACATATAAAGGCTAATCTACAACATTGTTTTTTAAATATGTAGTCACATAAGATTGTAGAATACTTCAAGTTGTGTTCATCTTATATCTCAAAAATGAAATAAACAAACAACAACTCACTAAATGATTAAAAGTTATAGAAACAATTCAATTTGTTTTAAGAATAAGTGGCGTAAACATAAGTCATGCAAGTTTCAAGTAAACAGAAGCTCCAAATCATTCGTTGCTTGCTATTTTCCGTAGCCCCTCTATAAACATATCTAATTTATGATTGCTTCCAGCCTGACCTTGGCATTTGAGACTTTAAATCTATCGTGCTATATACTAAATTTAGTTTGATATGGCATAAAGTCCATGTAGGGGCGGCCAGTCAACACGTCTGCTTATAAACAAAATGTGACCAAAAAAGAAGTGAAAGAGGAATAAAAACTATTTTTGTTGAGGTTCTTTTGAGAGGTGCATACATGTATATAAAATTGTGTATATCTTCACATGAGTAGTTATTAGATTCTGATTATTTCAAATTATAAAATTTAATTAAAACATAAATGGAAGTTTCAATTATGAGATATTAATTGGTTAAAGTAGCAATGTCCATTAAAATGAACAGTTCGTTTTCAGAAGCTGCAATCACTTTTGTAGTGTAGATAGATGACTCGGCTAATAAACACGTATCTGGACAAGTAGATGGATATTAGCTTTGAAAGATGGATAGACAGAAAGATAGATATCGCAGGCTTCCAGAGCGCTTCTCATGGTTAATTGGTTATGCTGAGCCCGCATCTGAAATCTGCCGCAGAGCTTTAAATTCCATGTGAAAGAGTTTTAAGTTGAGGTTTGCCCGGTTTTATTATTATTTTTTTTTACTTTTTTACTTTATTTCTGTGGCTGCTGCCACTGTCAGCTGGCAATCAACAACGAAGTCAGCGAGGCAGCAACAAGGTAAACATCAGAGACAGCGATGTCTCGAAACAGGGGCAAGGAGTGGGTACGGGTACCCAGGGGTATCCATGGGCGGGGGGCTGTGGGTGGATGACACGGCCCTAGGTTAATGTCAGAGATCCGCCAAAAAATAAGGCAAGCCGAAGGAAAATATTTTAAAGTTGCATTGTTCGCGATGCAGGGAAGACCATAGAAGAGGAAATTAAAAAGCCACGAATGAGTAACGGAAAGATTTCCACATGGCAAAGTTGAAGAGTGGCAGAAGGAGATATGTACGTGTATGTAGTAAACGGGGAAAGATAGAGAGGCCGCATGCAACAAGCGGAAAATAATTATAAATTTTAAGTGCCACAGCGCAGGAGGGATAGAGATACATAGATGTATTCAGGGTATCTTTTCGGATTGCTTGCTTTTTTTTGGGATAATTTACAGGCCCGCGGTACGGAAACGTGTAGGTAGATGATGGTGATAAACATCGCACATTTCTGACTTAGAATCCATACGTGAGTGAGTGTGTCGCCCTCTCTGTCTGTTTCTACACTTGAAGAATGGGTTGGTAACAAAAGTTCCTTTAAACTGCTTTCGTACTGCTTTATTTCGATCCTAGAATTTCGATTCTTTGTGGCTTTTAATGAACACATTTTCCCATAAACATAAATGTTAACCATTTATTTTCGTTTGCATTATTGGCTATTAAATAATATTGTATATGTGAATTACGGCCAGTGCACCGCTCTTCCCTTCGCCGTTTCTCCGATTGTGAATGCAGCTCATTTTCATGGCGCTGACTGTGGGAGTAGGTTGCTCCGGTCTGCGGACTCCGGGCCTTTCCTCTGTTTTCGGCCAGGTTTTCAGGCACCTCCAGCCGGCGAAAGAGACAGCAACTGCGTTTTAGAAAGAGGCGGCTGCACGGACGGAGATGGAGACTTTGTCGTTGCGGCTGACGACCATCGCAATTAACAACTTCAACGTTCGTTGCATTTGCTGGGAGTCAAGTCCACACCGCTCGCCAGTGACTGCTCAACTGTGAGTAGGGGAGTGGAGAAGGCGAGTGGAATCGGCGGGGTAATGAGAGGGGAAAAGGAAGAGTGAGAAGAGGCCGGCAGACAAATTGCACTCGCCGAGCACCACAAACTGAGACAAAGACATAAGAGACTTCTAATGTGTGTGCGGATAAAGACGAGGGGAATGTGGCAAGCACCAAAGCCACCGTCCGTGAAAAATATGCAAGAAAAAGTCCAAAGCAACCCAAATGAAATGGCCAAAGTATATTTTTATAATGGGAAAGGAAGGGAATTGGGGAGAAAAGCGAGAGAAGCGGGAGTCGCGCATAAATTTCCAGCGAATCTTAGATGGCGGAAGGTTCTCCTCCATAAAACAAAGGGCCCCAGATTTCCGGCTTCATGGGAATGCAGCAGAAGGTGGAAAAAGCCGCTTACAAAAGACTAGCAAAAATGTATGTACCAAAAATTTGTATTCATTTTCGCTCAAAAAAGCCTTGGAACTTACAAAAACTCTTTATGTGTTCAAAATATTTGTCAGTGCATGAATGACGTATTCTTCATATAAAAAGGAAAGCATTTTTTTTTTGTTTTGCTAAAAATGAAAATTTGCCAGTTAGCTGATTAGACTATAAACTAAGTCATTTATTTTTACGAAAAATAACTTAGTGGTGCGTCGATTAAAATAACTCTTTTAGCATAATTTAAAATTTTCTGTCCGTCCCTCAATTATTTCCTGTGTAGAAAAATGCTAACCCGTAACAACATATTTGGGCAGCTTAATTAGTCGCTGAGGATAGGGTAGGCAAAAAGGGTGTTAAGGGTGCCGGACGGAACACTTAAACATTCCCAGGCAACCCTTTATTAGCCCCAAACTATGCAATGGAAAAAACGTGCGAGAAACTATACAATAGGGAGCGTAGATACGCAGGGAAATAAAATAAATAGGAATGCTTGCGAGGAGCAAAACTGGAATTCCGTACACAACGGCATGCAGAGTGTGGAAAACTCACTCACACTCAGGAATGATTTTCCTCACGGCACGTGGCCAAACGTCACAGTTTGACAGCCACTGGCCCGGGCCCAAATTCAATTTTACCAACTTGTGCAAACATAATTTTCAAACACGGTCTGAGAGTCAACCCAGTTTTGCCTCAAGATGCTAGACGAGACTTTCTGCCAGACTCCCCTTTGCTTTTTTCCCCTTTTATTTTACTTCTACCCAAGGAGAGCCTGCATAAAAGGCACTCGAATGTGGATGGGAAGGCTGCATCTTGAGAAAATATGGCATAGGCTCGGCTTTCGAGGCGGAGATGAGGGATAAGGGATGCGGGTTGCACTTTGCTGCACTGCAAAAACCACTTGTGGATAGGGGGTGAGGGTCGGCTGGCTGCTTTGCCTTTTGATATAGAAAAGTTTGCCTCCGAAATTGTTGCGAAAACTAAATTAAAATCTGAAAAGACTTGCCTTGCAAGCGGGATGGCTGCAATAAAAAAAAAAACAGCAGAAGATTGAGAAATGGCCAAACAGGAAACGATATAATTCTTTAAAAAGGCCAAGTGGATTATGCTCTAGAAACTCGACAGAGAATGAAATTGGAACTTTATAGTTCAGGTGTTTGGGGTGTTTCTGAATCGCTAAGGAAATATATAGTATGTGTTGCTCATTTAGGTTGCGAATTAGCGAATTCGCATTATAGTGCTTAAAATGGCTTTAATCAGATTTAAAATAAAAGTACATCTTTCTTCCTCCGTCTTGTAATAATATTCTTTAAATAAAGCATTTTTGATAGTTATATTGTTTTATCCTGTTTAAGGATTCCAAGCAAATGTATTCAAAAACAATGCTATTCCCCATTTATAGCATGCTTTTAGGAGCTTTTATATTTTCAAGGCGCCGCGTCATAGCATGCGATAGGTGGCGCCGAAAACGCCACTAGCGGTTATAAAGCGCAACGTGAAATGGTAGTTCACAGAATATCCGCCGCACGTGTACATGGCGCCACTCAGCTTGGAGGCGAATTCAAACGAAAGTATGCTACATTATGTATTTCATTAAAAAGTAAGAGATTATTAATAAAGCATACTTTTTGCAAAATTGCTGCTGAAAGACGATGAAGCATATTTTCATATACAAATATTTCATGTTTTAAGTATACCTGGATTGCAGTTTTATTAAATGAATTTCAAATCCTGTGCCATTTATAATTTCAATTTTCGATTTTTAAGTTTTTCTTAACTCACCGCTGCAAGAGACTATCGATCTATTCCTCAAGAGCCTGCTAATAAATTTTGCTATGAAGTGACCGCGCCACACCTGACAGCTGCCAAAAACTTCAAAGGCCGCAGCTGAATCGTAAAAATTGACATCAAACCAACCAAACGAACTAAGCAACCAACTCACCAACCAACCACTTAATCCCTGGCAGCACACACCCGCACCCATAAGAATTAACCCATGACTGCCGAACAATTTGCCTATTAAACCAGGAGACGGAACCCCAAAGAGACCACAACAAAGCGCAGATTATGTCAAATTATACAGATGTTTTGGAAAGGTAAAGTCGTTGAAGGTTTTTTTTCGTTGAGGGGATGGTGGTATAGGACTCCTCATATGAGGTATTGTTGTTGGTGGCTCTTTGTTTCGATCTATGTAGGTTCGCCCACCATTTCGCTGCCTTCGTCCCATACTCCATTCATTGTCCCATTGGCAATTTTTATGACTTGGCAGCAGTAAAATGAAATTTTTACTACTGTAGGGTGGGGAAAATGAGGTACATATATGGGCAACTGCAAGTTGGACTTTTATGGGTCAGTCCATCACACACACTTAGATTAGTGGAGCATATGCCCGGGGACTAGGCGAATCCGAAAGGGCCGATGACCAACGTTGGCCAATTGCCAGCCCATTGTCGTAGGTCACGAGGTGGTGTATCTTGATAGCGTACAGGAGTGGTCTATCGTTGGAGTAGGAATAGCCAATATTAGCTGGTAAGATATGGGATATTTTACAGATTTAAATAATTCATTTCACTTTAACAAATATAAAGTTATGTAGCTGCTCTGCACTGCCAATTTGGTTGCCAGAGTTCTGACCCACGTATTTCTCTACGAAAACCCCTAAGAAACCTGCAAACCATTAAGGGTTCCGCTCGAGGAACCTTCTGTACGCACCTGAGAGAAGTAAGCGGGCAGGACGCAGCGCTGGTCATCGAGTCGCGAGCACTGCACACGCTCGAGCAGCTCGAAGAGATCCTGGGTGGCTGTGGTGGCTCCGCGCAGGCGTTCCGGACTATGGGTGACGCTGCCAGAGCCACTTCCTCCGCCCGCCGGCTGCTGCTTCTGTGTGTTGGCCATAAAGGCATGCTGACGTCTGCAATGGAAGAACAGGAAACGGGTTAATAAGGCGGCACGCAAAGAGTCAATCACTGGAGCAGAGTTGGCCCAGCTGAGCTTCAGATTCGCGAGCACGCAATCTCTTCATGCTTCGGAGACAGGAGACCTCCTTCGTTCGATTCACTGAGCAAAAACTCAAGTGGCACACAGGGGTTAACCTCGGCCACTGCGAGGGGTTAAGAATTGGTTTGGTCTACCCGACAACTTATGCTATTCCCACAACACGATCAAAAGTGCCACTACAGTGCTCAAGACTTCCTGACTTTGAGAGCTCATGGAGGTATTCCCAAAGAGCCATCGTTGGATTCGTAAAAAGAACGTTTAGACGTTGAATGAAGTTGACTATACAGTCTGTGTTGGGAAAATCTGCTTACAATTGTTTCCCGTATTTCTAGGGAACCGAGATTTAGGAAAGTATTCCCAATATCAATATACTCGTAGTTGCGTTTAACTGCCAACTACTGCTTATACATTGTTACATCTTTCGCTGAATACTAAACCATTTCACATATGCGAGTATATTCTCTTTTACATTTTCCATCTTCTTTATTGGAATTGCTCGTCTGAAAGTCAAGAACTCTCCGCATATCCTGAATCCTTTTCTTTGACTCTTCCAACATCTCGAGCAGCTCTCACGCACTCTTTCAGAATTATGAGTGGCCTCTTGAACATATTTCTCCTGTTCAGTTGCGAGTTCATATTTTTCTCGAGTTTATTGTCACTAGCGCATGTTTTTTGTGAGCTGCTTGCTCTTGCGTTTTTTGAGAAGTTTATGTTGACATACAAACGACGAACGCCTCGAAATGAACACATAAAACTTAAAGGAGGATGTTTACCCTGATGTTGTGCAATGTCCTTTGACGTTGCTGCTATTGCAGCTGCCTCTCTGCTCCACACTTTCCGAAATAGTCGAGAAGAATCCCTTCGCCCGCGCACATCTCTGTTTATTTTTAACAGGAGGAGCTCCCTGCCTGTCACTCGTAAATTAACACCTACCCATTCCCTTTGCCAACCAAATGGAGCTCGCATTTGAAATGATGACAGTTATGGGAAAAGGATATCAAAAACACGACTGTGATGAGCCTGATTGAAGTTGGAGGGCGCGACTCCTCCGAATGTGACTGCGTGTTGATAGTTTTCAAGAGTGTTGCGAGCAAAGTGGCGGTGAAAGTGATATTTGGGGGTAATTGGATATGAGTGAAGATATTATATGTTGCCATAAATGTAGTGAAAAAAAGATATACTATTAACTCACAAAATAAAGCGCACAGTTTTTACTTTCTTTTGAGAACTTTTATAGCTGAAAAATATTATTTTACAGCCCCATATCAAACATAAAACGCACTTAACCTTCACACAATTTCCCACCGAACTTAACCCATTTTCCACGGCAATAAAATCCAATTCATCAATGGTTTTTACTGCTCTTCATCCATTGCATAAATCAAATTATTTGTTATCCTCGTCTTTCTAAAGCTTTACAAGCTGTGCAACATGCATTCGCAGATTTTATAACTATTATTGTAGTAGCTCGCTCAAATTACGGAACGAAAACAATTTTATAGCATTTTTATGACAATTTTTCACATGAATTGTTCGACAAATGGCACTGAAATCAAATCGCCGACTGAAGAGAGGGAGGGTGAAACCGAGGATGCGGATTGCAGAAGTCAACTGCAAAAATGGCCCAACAATGGGCCGGTGATGATGTGATGCGAATAGGGTTTTAAGCTACAGTTATACTGAAATCTGATGCAGTTGTAGGTTTCTTTCATTCTGAACCAAAAAAAAAAAGAAAGAGAAACACCCACCAAACATACGTTTCCTGTACTGCGGTGACGCCTGCGCTGAAAAAATCTTTTCATTTAGCCACCTCATTATATGCAACCACCCACATAATTAAAACCCATTACAGACATACAAAAAGCGTTAATTCTGGAGGGGCGGCATCTTCTAGGGCTTTTCGAAAATGTTCATTAAATGCAAATTTATGGGCACCACCCACCGAAACCCCCTATTTTCAGACTCTCCACTCATTTGGCATGCGCAGCGCATTGCGCGTGTTTAAAGTTTAGCCGCAAGATGTGGAAAAATGGGGAGGGGTTTTGGGTGGTTGAGTAAAGAAAAACAATTACCACGACGAGACCCACAGAAGAGCTAAGAACAAAGCCATGCGGTGTTGACAGCAAAAGATAGATGGCTTCAAAAATCCAAGAAGAAAGGGTACTGCTAGGAGTACATAGAGTATTATTTCCACAAAAGTTTTGGGTTAATATATTCCCAAAGAATGGCGGTTATGCTACGTGGGAAAAACACTTTACTGAGCTGGAAAAAAATCCAGAAAAAAACACAGGAAGCGAATCGAAAAGAACACCTTGCACTGCGGCGCAGTGGGAAATGTCATTCTGTGGCAAGTCAAGTTCTTTTAAACATTGCTTTTTGGCCATTCCCCAGGCGCTAATTTGAAACGTTTTTCCAAAGACATTTCCCTCCACTTGATGGGTGTGTGTGTTTGCCATATTTCCCAGTGAGAAATTACAGGAAATGTCCAACGTCCAGGAAATCAAGTCCCAAAGGACAAAAGGACACACAGAGACGTTCATGCATTTCACAGCTAATAATGGGTCAGGCAAACTGGAAACTAGAGCACTCACAGATAGCATCGCAGTTGGAGAAAAGCGGGGAAATGGCCGGTAGAAATGTAGAAAGGGAGAAAGGCAGGGAGCGATGCACTCGCTCCGATAAGCGGACAGGCGACATATCAAAGGATACTCGCACACTCGCATACTCGCATGGCACCAAAAAGTCAAAGTTAGGTCCTGCAAGGGTCGTTGTACCGGTCAGGCGTAGAATGAGGGCAGCACCCTGTAATTAATACTATCCCAAAATGTCCCCTGCAAATTAAACTAAGAACCAAGTGGAAAAGGCAATAAATTAACATTTAATTTGTGCAAAAGGGTAAGAGCCTGGAAAAGTAAATGATCAATTTGAACACGTTCCCATTTGGTGAAGAGCTTTTTAGGTGCACAAGTCTAAAATGCAGTATTACGAGTATCCTAAGGTATTAGGATTTTATATCAGATTCTAGTCACAGATTCTAGTTTCCATTTCAGCATGGTAAGCCGTTCTATGTGTTTATGATTAATGGCTGCCAAACATTGCGAAGTAACCACTGGGAAAGTAGCCGCGGAAATGAGTGGCGGAAGATGTATTTTAGGGAAATAGAAAATCTGCATTTCCAGGGATGGCCACACCCCATTTCTTTGCCTGCCCAGTGGTTCCTCCCTCTGCCTATTTTCACATTATCCAGAATGTCGCGACTTCCGCGCCTCGTGAATTGTCATTAAAATTAGTTCCAAGACAGCCGCTGAGATGCAAGCGAAAAGGATTCGCGCACAAGTTTTTCTCATTTCCGCTGCCGGGTGGAAAACTTGCCGCTGCCCAGTTTTCCTTTGTCTGTTAGAGAGGGAAATCCTTATAAGGGGGTTGCGCAATACTCACATAAAAAGAACCCGTTTCCCCTTTCGTTCAACCTCATAAATGCAACACGTTCCAGACACTCGAAGTCCTGCGAAGATGATATCCTTTTCTTATCCAGGTACAGCCAAACCTTTCTAGACTCAGCTCATTTCCCTTCCTTTCTTTCTACCTGCGTTGGTCTCATAAATTAGCCACAAATTTGCCGGAAAAGTTTTCTCCGACGCCTTGGAAAAAATAAAAACTTTTATCGGTCGAATCGTGTTTCTTGCCTGATTTACATATTTTTAATCGTCCGTCGCATTTATTTTAACTTTTTTTGGGGTAAAAATTACACAATTTCCTAGACATTTTCTTGGCAGAACTTGTTTTTCATTTTATTTGCTGACAGCTTTAGGAAATTTATTGCTGCCTGATCGCAGAAAGAAAGTTTGAGTGAAAGTGTAGCCAAGGATAAGGAATATTTATTAGAAAATTACCGGGAACAGCTGTGTGTGCGGTCAGTGGAAAAGATTTTCCCAGAATCCCCTGAAAATTAAATTGAGATTATGGAACTAAGTAGACCCAAATTGCTGCCAGTTTTGAAGGCAAGAAGGGATGAGGGTAGAGGGAAAGGTCTGTGATTTTTCTTGTAGGCCAGGAACTCTCGGCAATAAAACGATCATAACGGCAGAGGTTAATGCCTTACTTGGGATGATTTTCAAATGGGACAGTTAAAAATGACCTTTGGTATGTTTGGCAGAGTGTTCAACTGATGCTGTACCCTCTGTAACCTTTTATTTAGATAGCTTAAAGTAAAGTTCATCATTAAGTTTCTTGACTCTAAGCTATTCTTATTATTCAATACCATTACATCCCAACTAATTATTTCAATTAAAAGGAACCATGTTGATTTCCCCTATAACCAACAGAGTCATTGCATAATTACGTCCACTCCGTGAGCTTTACGCTAAGACTTGATAAATATGCAGAACATACATATATATGGAAATATTCCAAAAAGGCGACAGAGCACCGTCAACAACCCATTTATTCCGGCCACCTTTCCCCAAAGAAGCCTCCTCCCCACCTCTTACGTTTCGATTCCCCCACTTAGTTCGCCAGTCAAGTTCAATTTGACACGCAATTGCTGTCGTTGGAGGACTGCAGAAAGGGGGGCTCAGAACAACCTGTTGCTGGCCATGTTTTCCTCCCGTTTTGGCCAGTGCAAATGCAGCATAAAAATGCTGGTAATAACCGTTTAAGCGTTTATACTTTTAATGCCTCTTACAGGTGGGTTACTACATAGATAGCAAAGGGGGCTGGACGGCGGGGAGGGGCGATTCCAGCTGAGCCACTTTGCATATTAATGAAGCGCGTCATTCAGTCAGTTAGCATGTCTATTTATAAGGCCACGGAAGGCTCTTTTTGTGTCTTGGCCTTCTTCCCTTTATCTTTATCTTGCACTCGAAAAAATGATTCATCAACTGAAAGATCCCTAATAAACGCATTTAAAAACTAAAAATTATATTAGATATGGGATAAAAAGAAAACATATTTTTTGCATACTTTTAAACACCTTCAAATGTGGTTTGAAGTTTTTTTTAAATATCTAGTTATCGCATCTTCCTAGCTTAAACTTTTCTTTCAGTGCAGCGGAGTTCCTTGGCTTGGAATTAATACGAGCAAGGCACGCGCTTCTTCATATTGCTCGTGCCGAAGTATAGCTCACCATTTCCATATATCCCCATTTTGTCACCTTACCGAAAATCGTTGACCAAAATTTTTGGCGCGCTTTTCCTTTTGGCCAGGTGTCGTGTTCACACACCTTAGTCATAGCTTTATGGCTTTGTGACTTTGGCTAATAGGTCGGCATACAACTTCCCCGCTCCAACGTCCCCAACTCCTCGAATATTATGTGGGCGCCAACGGGAAGGTCGCGACTTGCAATCTTTGGTGTCAAATCTTCGCCTCGGGGTCTCGTTAATTTCCAATTATTGCCGAGCGGTTTGAACGATGTGGGTTGTCATAGCGGGATTGCCTCATGTCGGCCCACTAAAAATAAACATTACCCATTGTAATCGCCCCGGTGGAAATTCGCAACACATTTCCGCCACAGCCGAAAATCTAAAATCTGACAAAGATGCGACATTGAGGGATTGCTGGACTGCTGGATTGACTGCTTTCCGGCTCGACGCGATTGATGGATGGCCGTATTGAGCTGATTAAATTAAATGCTTAATTGCCAATGTGAGGCAAGTCTGTGTTAGTGGGTTAAACGTCGACGAGTAATTATTACCGCACTCGGGGATAAACACGCTGGTAGCGCGTTTAAAACCGCAGGGAAGTGCTAGCAAGCGACTCGCACGCGACTTTGCCGAAGCACTATATTTTTAGTAGGGGCTCACTTATGTTGGCTTTGCATTTTGTGGGTTTGAATTTATTACTTCTTTAACAGCTTTAATAACGTAGAACTTAATGCGAGCTCTAGTAACGGAATAGTAATAGCGTTTTCAATGCGACTTGCGCGCGTTTTATGCAGCCTAGTCTGAAATGAACCGAGTTTATGAGTTTTCAGAGTATCACTGCATAATTACTTTATTTTATGATATTAAATATTGCAATCATGCTAACTTATATTGATTAGCTGGAAGATGAAAACAAACGTGATGCACGAGGGAATTTGTGTACATAAATGTTGCCCGCGATTTGAGCGCGTTTTCCACATTCATCATCCAATAAAACGCCTCGATTTATTTTGATTGCCTGCTAATGCAACTTCCTCCACAACTGCAGGCTTCTAATTATGTTGGCTGCTGTTGCTTGCATGTCTTTTGACCATTTACTACCGGCGGTTTAGACCCGAATCCCCCTCCCCTTACCCATCCCCCGCCGCCACCACGGAAACAGTTGTCTGGGTGCGGGCATAAAAATTAAGAGTTGAAGTTGTAGTTGGGCAAATTATGATTGCACGTCTGCGCACTGTTTGAACTCCACTGCGAGATCTTGGACCCTGAGGGGAATGCCCATTTTGGCCAGGCGGATATGCATGTGTGGGATTGGCTTAACGGTTTCCTCGTATTTATAGATTTTGTGCCCGATCGCAGCCAATTGATAGTCACAGAAGTTCCTCTGTTGACTTAGCTGACTTGCAAAAAATAAATCCGCAAAAAGAACGCCTAACGAGGGTGCGAAAACAAAAAACTCACAAAAGGGTTAAGCCATATCACCTTACACGTTTTCCCTGCAATTTTTTCGTTACCCCTCTCACACAGCTGTTAGGGTAAGGAAATGGGAAAATCATCATCATCAGCAACACCATCATTCATTAATCATAAATTTAATTAACAAAACAGCCTAAGAAGCTGACAAAAAGGTTTTCCTTAGCCTTAAGGGTGCTGGAAAACGGCACCTTTGTAGAGTCTTAGATTTCCCTTGTTACATCCCGATAATCCATAACTCATTCGCGATTTGTGCGGTTTGCGTTTCACGCCGACCAAACAAACCCCGAAAAACAAATGACATTTGGCAGTTTGCGAAAAAAAAAACACGAGTGGTGTGAGGGATATTTGCATATATAATGCATTATGCTTATTTAGGGCGCACTCCCAACTTCCTCCCAATGCCAATCCCAATCGCAATCCAAATCGAAATCCTGTCGAGTGCACTATTGGCAGGCAGACAGGGCTAATTAAGGCCCATTCCCCATACAAATGGCGATTCAAACAATTTGCATAATTTTTGCATATGTCACAAAGCGACATAAAGAGACATAATAGGAGATAGAGGGAATTTTGTCAATATTTGCTTACATGACATTTATGCCAAGATATTGAAGCGTAATCAATGGGGTTTGTTTGGCCAATGAAGGCGAACATAAATTACTAGAAACGAGATCAATGTTGAATGGTTTGAAATGAAAAACCTGGTTCGATTGTGTAAGAACGCAACTCAAAGGTCTACAATCCAATTGCCAGTTTTTGAATATGGAACTCAGAAATTTGGTATATCCTTGTTAAGAATGCATACGTACAGCAGATTTTTCATGTAGCGTTTTCGGGCCACCAGTGTGTAGGATTCCTTGTGTGTATTCGTTAGATATTTCATTTTGTTTTCGTTTTGAGATCAGTTTTGAGATTCTCGGACAGGTAGATGTGTTCTCTTCCTTTGGATAGGTTTAATTCACTTTTCTTTTTGTTTGGTTAGGTCAAGATTGGCCCTTTTCCATTCAAGAGCAGGTAGTTTCGAGTTTTTGAGCTAATATATTCGTTCGAATTTATACGTAGATATTGCACAGTAGTGTTAACATTAAGCACGACCAACTAAACTTTGTTTAATTCCAATGTCTTCGTTCGTTATCTTCGAGATACATTCGCTATGTTCGCTTCGCAGTTTATTTTTTCGTAATTTTCCCAGCGAACTTGACCCACTGAATCGACACGGAACCCGATTATATGTACAACCTAGCCGCACGAAGAATGTTTTCAAACTGAATTCTGTGCGGTGGCAAAAGTGGTCGTAGGTCTTCGGAGTTGTAGTTTCAACCCCCGCTTTGAAGCATGTTCGATCGCGCCGCACAGTGGGCTTAGAAACACGAACATGTTCGATCACACAACATATAACATGGTATCATCGTACTTTATAATTGTGATGGTTTTTATGTTAGCTGGCAGCTAGTGCACTTCACGTTTTAACTTAATAGTAATGAAATGTTCTTACATATTTATTTGCCAAGATCCGAGCCGATTTCACACTGTTCTATGTTCGGTGTGAACCTGAGCTGACGTTATCAAGCCATTGGCTTTATCATTATGTGATATCGGTACTGGTGCTGCTGCCGGTACCGGATACGAGCATGTCAGAAAAGGCTCGGCCTGGCTTTATGTTTGATTTCGTTTTGGGGTTGGCCCCTGTCCATTTCCAGCTCCGAACAATAGGCCTATGGTTCCGATTCCATTCGGGGAGTTCTCTTCTACAATTTCATACCCAACTTGGTCGCACATGCAAAACACGCAAAACACGCAACACAATGGGACTGTCCATCTCTTTGTGAGCAGTAGAATAAGTCATTAACACCTGAACTGGGCGCAGGCTCACTGAACTGACAGATCAGATATCAAAATTGCAGTGATATTGGGCGGCAAGGGGTGTGATATCAAGTGAACGGACTGCCAGTGAGGAGGAAGTAAAGGGTAGCTTGAATGATTTAGATTTAGCTTAGTATTTTATAGTCAAGGCTCAATACACACCTCAATACGAGTATATGATGATGTTTTCTTTAACTATGCCCTAATGTCCTACCCCAATTGAACCCCTACTCTAGCCAATAATTAAAGTTATTCTTCGAGACCTGTTCATCTGTTGCCTCAACAGCCAACACCCATTGCGTACACTTCTGTGGGAGCCCTGCAACAGCTGACCTAATGCTTACGATCGGACTAATCAGTAACTCCTCAACCTTATCATTAAAATTCAATTCAATTTCTTCAAGACAAGCCGTCGCTTCACTTCCTCCGGTGTGACTGCCTAGCTCTAAATTTTACCTGAACCTATTTCGGATCTGCTCTCATTTGCAACGCTTTATTAACCGTGTTTTCGTTTAGTTTTCCTTTTTTTTTATTTTTCTTTTCCTCTTCTGTTTTTTCTTTTCTTTCTGGAGTGCAACTCCTCATCTTGGGGTTTTCAATGTTGGCCATAACTTTCTATCTATTGTTCCTAGGGCCTCAGATACGCATCTCCCCGTACATACAAGCATTTCCCTCTCTTCCCCGTCTGTTGCCTGGCTGAGGTTTAATGGTCGTTCCGCTAGTCACTCAACGCTCAACACCTCATAATTCTATTGTCTTTCGACCTGTCCCGAGTTGGTTTCTTGTGCCGAGTGTGAGTTTGCGTACATAATCATGATAATCAGCGTCTTTGGGCTCGCTTCTAGGCTTCCTCCCCTCGTTAACTTCACTTTCTGCTGCCGCTTCTTCTTGGCTAGTTTATTTCTCTTATTTCTTTTCTCTTTTTTCGAATTATGCAAATTACTCGCATGTCGCCAGTCGACGACGCACTCCACCCAGATTTTTTTCTTTTCGCTCTCCAAAGAATTTTTTTCTGCAGCTTTTTATGGTTTTTTAATTTGCAGCTCACTTGAAAGCGAGGTTCTCTCGGCTCTCTCCCTCTCTCACCCTGTCTCTGTTATTTTATTCTAATTGTCATCTCAGGTGTCAAAGGCGCCTGCGCACGCGTTTCTCACCCCAAAGGGGAAAAAAATGGAATGGGGAATGGAATGCAAGGGACGCACCTCACCCTTCAACCCTAAAAAACGCACTCACTGTCTCTGGCATTCAGGGGTGAGTATAAAAAAAAGCAGTTTTTTAGTTTGAATTTATAATTTCTGGTCCAATTTTTTGTGCCGCTCTTGTTCATTTTGATTTGTTCGCTCAATTGGTAGAGTTTGATTCGTAACCTTTTTTGGCCAGATACGTGCATTTTTAATAAAAAATTTACATAATTTTATGAGGGTTAATATGTTGCAATTGGCAGCAACAAACCGTAGAAAATTTGACAAAATAAACTATAAAATTAGGTTACAAATGAATTCTGCGCATAAAATTAGGAGATGCATTTTATGGTTGTGAAGGAGGTGGTAACTTGGATTTTAAAGAACAATGAGTATGGTGTATTGTACTGTGGTTCACGAAGATATGTTAAGAGAATAATATAAATAGGTGACAGCTAAATGTGATTAATGGCACCATGCATTATAAAATAATAAAAACCTAGTTTTTGCTTGAGTAAAAATCATAAAATTTATTTGAATAATTCCTTTAACTTTCCAGAAACTTTCCCCCACTGACCATGACATTGATAGCAGACATTAACCCATGACTAACTGACTTCGTTCGCCCCCTTTTACAAACAAATTCTCAGGCCAAACAAAAAACGAAATAGCTAATTCATTTCAATGAAAATTTCCGCAATTGCAGAACGAAATTAAATGTTAGAAATGCTCAACGGCTCTGTATATTTTTTCCCATTCAGTTGGACTCTGTGGTGGGTGGTGTGTGGAAGGGGGGGGTGGTGGAGAGGCTGTTAAGGGAGGCTGTCAGTCAAGCAGACGCCGCTGCAGCAAAGTACATTAACCCACGTTGTGGAGGCCTCACTCGAATGGGAATTGCTTGGGGAAGGCCGTCGCCCAACCGCCCCTCTTTTCCGCCCCTGCACACCCCCTTCACCAGCCCCAAAGGCCACTCAAGGGGGCGGAAAGGGGGTAAGGGAAACAGCCACAACGGGAGCGACAACGACACCCTTTGGAAACATTTCTACTGCTGATTGTATATGTGTATGCCCACAGTTGAGGGCAGAATAATATGTGTGCCATGAATTAATTTTAAAGAGCGTATTAAAAAATTTTTAAAATGTATGACATACTTGATACCCATCAACTTATAATTTTATAAAACTTTAATTATTTTTTCTCACTTCCCAATGGCGTTCCCGCTGATTTGCTTGTGAGTGTGCTTCATTACATATGTAGAATGGCGCATTTTTTCTACGCTTGTTAAATTGCCTGAAATGCTTAGAATAAAAATAATATAGAGCAAAGGGAGGTTAAAGTATACAGGGCACAGATTTTGCTGGAATCCGACGAGGGTAATTTAAATGCATGAAAAAAGCGTAAATATTTTAACACATTTAAAATATATAAACCAACATTTAAATTGTCAGTTATTTCAGTGTAATGAAGTATGGACTCCACACTGACCCCTTCTACAGCAGTTTCCCATCTCCCGAAACTTAAGAATTTGCTGCATTGGCGCATTTTTGCTATGTTTCCGTTTTGAATTCACTTTTCATTCCCCGGCCACCCCACTCCTATCGTCTTCTCCTAGCCACCACCTATTTTAGCCCGATTTCCCCAAACCCTTTGCAAATTAACAAACCGAGTTGAGCCTCGTCCCGAGTTCAGGAGCTGCAAAATGCGAAATGCAAAATGCAAAATGCTGCTGAAACTGTCTCGCGAGTGTCTCGGCTTTTCCCCTAAATCAACCCCCGCTTTTCCGCTTTTCCTCTAGGCACACATAATTAAAACGTCATCGTCGCTGTCGTATTTGTTGTTGCTGTTGTAGGCAGAGTAGTCAGCGCTTTTTGTCCGCTCCTCGGGGCAAAGGATATTATATCAACTTTGCCTGCGAGAAGCTTCGTAAGCCAACGTGAGGTTATAAATGGGTATTACTGACAGAAGCGACAGGATTCTTCTACAGGATATTCGTGTAGGCGCCAAAGACACGGAGTTGAAAAAAATATCGAATATACAAGTTAGCGCCTTTGGTACTTGATTGTTATACAACATTTGAACAATATCGAGAAGTGTAAGAGAGTTAGGGTATTTTGTATTCGATTCTGCCAAGAAAAATCCATTTGATATAGCAACGTTAACAACAAGCGAAGCACTTGAACAGGTTCACACGACTACCTTACCACTCCCCCGCTTTAATTCACCCTTACAATTTCCTCATTTAATGAAATTTAAGCAGCCCCCTACCACATTACAACCTTTCAGCCCCATTCAGCATTTATTTTCGCTCAGTGCACCGAACACTTTTCAACTTTTTGCCGAGGAGTGGAGCAAAGAAAACACGGTGGAAGAATACTGCTGGCGGGGAATTAACAATTCAGAAAGGCTGAGTTCTTGCATAATTAGAATGCATCATGTTTGGGTTCTGCACCAGGAAATTCAGGCAATCGTTCGGCAAATTTCACCAGTTTTCGAATAAACTAATTTGCTCGCCACATTTGCATATTGGGCATCGAATGTCGGGCCAAACTGGTTTCGATCACATCTCACAGATAGCATTGAAAAATGGGAATCCAATAAAAGCGATGAGGTCGAGGTTGAGGGGTTAAACAGCCAAAACGATGGCAAAGTTGAGCCTGTGCCAAAAGAGGAGTAAGAATTCAACATGCGGGCCCCGGAGCAAATCGCAGACAGTGGGCACACACAGAAAGTGCTCTCATGCACATTAACAGTGCAGTGTCCCTACAATGTATTGTGAACACTCTGCCAGAAAAGGAGTAGGGCGTGGGCTTTAAGGAGAAGGATACCGATGTGAGTCCTTACAAGTACACAGACTGACTGGTTAAAAGGGAAAATTGAAGTCATCTTAAATTCAACGCAGTTTAGATACTCTGCAAACCGTAAAGAGAGCTTTTGGTCGTTCTATACCGTTTAATATAAGTGTTCTTTTGGAGCCTAATGGATATAACAATAGTATAATCAAATTCATTTTAAAAATGTTTGAAAAATTGAGTAAATGCGATAGTAACATATCCTTTAAGAATATAGGGTATACGACCAGACAGACAGTTACTCATAGCGGTAGCATTCTTTCATCAACGTTAACAAACTCGTCGCTCAACGAAGTTGGACGTTTTCAAAGCTGGATGTCCTGGGTGTTTTGTGTGTCCTGTACGAATGTCCTGTGTTTGCGAGCTCCATGGAAATTTGCTGGCACACGCCTTTAAAGCCAATTTCAAGGAACCTCTGTCTCATCCGCTTGCCTACTTGTACTTGCCTGTTGTCCGGAGTTAATTTTTTCAATTAAGTGAGCTCCTGTCCTGCTGTTTTCCCTCTCCATGCGTTGGCCTTTCCAATTTAATTGCTCTGCACTGGCTAAATGCAAAATAGCAAAAAGTTTCTCCCAGAAAGTTGAGAAGCTTAAGCTATTTATAGCCCCCCATCACCCAAAAAGTCATCCATCCAACGGTCAAAAGTCACAAGTGGAAAAGCTTCTTCAGAATGTATTCCGATGATGCTGGAAAAATTCAGTTCTTGCACTTTCAACCGGTTGCCAGGAAAGCCAATAATGAAATTATATTGGCAATATTTTCCAGAGAAGATGGGAGAAGAGAAACCAGCTCGCCCAAGGCCAAAATAAAAAGTTTTTGAAGGAGGAAATGCACCGAGTTCCGCAAAGACAGATGGTGTAACCTTAAAATGGTTCTTGGGGAGAAATTGGCTTGGATTAGAATGGGTTTTCCAATGTAGATGTACAGATATATTTTGTATATATGTTATTTAAAAAGAGGAATATATCCTAATTTGATAGGATAAAGATAAGCCAGCAAAATGTTGAAGGTAATGTTGTCTTGAACTCTCTTCAGTGCTTATAGAAAATGGAAGTTTTTTATGTATAACTCATTATAATTTTGTGATAATGAATTTTTTCCTTAGCCTAACGAGCCGTGACCAGGATGTGTTATCCTTAACACCCTTGAACATGTGCTAACCATTTTCCGATGAAAGCAAAACCGAAATGAGAACAGAAACAGACACACATTGGGGAACGTGTCACAAAATGTGTTTTTAATTTGCCCGACTCATGCCAGGGGTCAGGTGTAAAAATGCACTGTCCTTTTTAGCGGATTCCACATGGCGACCACACACGCTAGCCACGCCCACCGCCTCCATTTTATTTTGGCCCTGTCACAAGCTGAATTTTAATTGCCTGACATTTTGGCTCGTTAGCGGCGGGAAAATTGCAATAATTGATGGCAAACAAAAATATTTTAATTAATTTCAATGGATAGGCCAGAGGCTTTACGGCCATCCTACTTCTCCTTTTTTCTCCCATTTTTTGCATAGCAGATACCATTCAGTCCGCGTTTTATGGCCGTGCTCCTTGGCTCATTATTAAAGCCACCTCTTGTGGCTGGTTTTTATGTCTCTTCCACCTGGGTGGCCGCAAAAGGTGTCTCAGAAATGGGAGTGTTCCATTTAGAGCAGCTCTTCAAGTGTCATCTGAGTGCCACTTGATCACTACTAATTAAAATTGCTTTGCTTTTGGCGTATCTGCGCCTACGGCTTGTAGCCTACATTTTGCACTGCTACCTTGATTGAATTAAGCTTAAATATTAATGAGTTTAAAGTGTGTGCTTCCCTCGTAATTTGATTGCCATGTTTTCATGGAGAAAATTATTCCAAATATTTGCTCTGTCAGAGACACACAGCCTCCTGTGTGGGCTCCTGCATCCGAAAATAGACTTCAATTTGTGCCAAATTTATGGAAATGTTTCATTTCCCGCCTTCGCAACATGAAATGCTTTTTCTTTGGGCACACCTGTGGCTAAGAAGAAGAAGACGACACAGGCTCTGAGAAGTTTTTTCTCACCGAGTTTTCCTTTCTTTGTTGACCCCAGAGGCCACTGGTTCCGCCCTCCTTCTTCTCCGGCTTTCAGCCTAGTCATTCCACTTTGGCTGGTCATTTCTCATTTCGACTATTACGCATTCTTTATTCCTGGCAAATATTCTGTCCAACGTGGGAGTGTGACAGGTGGTGGGGAGGGACTTGGACAGCGGTCTGCCCATTTTAATTAAACTTCAATTTATTTTATTGCAATATTTATCGCTCCTGGGCATATGGAACAGGCCATTTAATAAAACTCTCTCTGGCAGCGTTGTAATTAGAAAAGGGGAAAGGTTGCAAAGGAAAGAGGATACAAAATAAGTGATCAAGGGGTAGGCTTTCGGTACAGCTCGATTCGAAATTCCCTCAGTAAAATAATAATAAGATTTTGAACTAAATTACAAGATCTCTCTAATAAAGCGAACATTTTATCAAAAGTATTAACTCAGTTCAACTTAGTTTCACGTGTTAAGAAAGCTTAAAAATGTAATAAATAATAGAAAACATTGTGGCCATTTATAATTGTAATTACAACGCACATGTCAAAGACATTTGTTTAAAGCAATTTATAAAAATGGTGAAGGTTATACATGAATACATATGTATTTATTCAATTATAACAATTATAATTGAAATGTTTCTTATGTTCCATTATAAATTGACACTGAACTTGTTCGCTGAAAGATATGAATCTGATGCATAGTAAGCAACATAAGATATAGTTACTAAAACAGCAAGGCTCCCTGAACTGAACCTGATATTCCGTTTCAATCCTTAGGCTCCAAAGAGCCCCGGACTCAAAGATCTCTTCCCAGGAGGCCATGAAGCATCGCCCTTTGTGAGGGGATAAACGCATGACCGACCGAGTAAGGGTTCATTGGAAGCGATAAAATATGCTCGTACTCGCACGTTGTAAAATATATATGTACATATTGCAATTCAAGTTCCCAGTCCCATGACTTTGTTATCAAAGAGTCTGGCTGGCGACAAGTTTCGCACGTTTTATCGGAAATCTTTCTTGCGTTTGCGAAAGCAACAAAAGTTTTCCATCGTCCTCCTGAACATATTCCTCGTTGTATTATTTGTTGTCGCCTGTCTGACAGGCAAGCCCACAACACTTGTGCGAACCACTATCCACCTCTTTCTATCTGCGTGTGCCCATCTCTTTCCACCTTGCCTTCACCCTCCGATATGTCTCTTTTCATAAATATATATCTGCGGCACGCAGCATCTTTGCCACATTACCGCATTTATCAATAAAGTGCTCGCAATATTGCAACTTCGAGGTTCAAACCGATGGAGAAAAGATCCCAGCCAGAGGGAGATGGGTGGAGCGGTAATGGATGGGGGCGTGCCATCTCTTTCCGACAGTGCCTGTGGCAGCTTTGCAGTTTGCAACTCGCAACTCGCACAATGTCCCGTTATCTGGCTGCTGCTGCTGCTGCTGTTTGACAGTGGGCGGTTTTATGTTTCGGTTTTGGTCGCAGCTCCATCGTTTGCCGCCTGTCAACAACATAAATAATATTCGGAAAAGTGTGAAGGAATGCGGGACAATGCGAACTGCCAACGGGCAAAAATGAGATGGATTCGAAAAACTTATGAGGAATTCGAAATACGCTATCCGCAAATATTTGAGTGCCTACAGAACTCTTATGAGAATTTAATAAATTCAGGGGTATTTAAAGCAAACGTTTAATTCCGTTTTGGCAATCATCGCCCTTCTATGCGATTCTCAAAAACTTTAGTTACGGGGCGTGTAAGGTAGTACTGCAGTACTCATTTGTAATACCTCTAATAACTTGTGGGTCGATAGCGAACATTCCCATAAACTCAACGTCACCGCCGACTGAACATTGCACATCAGCAACCAAATATTGAATACAATAAAATATTTATTGAATTACGGAAGCTGTCGCCGTGATTTGAGATTGTTTCGCCTGACGCTTTTCGAGTTTGGTATCGCTTTGTGGGAACGGAAGGTTGAGGGGAAAATGAAGGCGGTACAGCTAGTTATTATTCGCTTCATGGGAAAATTATTGATGTTCGGTGCTAACTTATTACCCATCGATGGATCCAAAGCAATCAGTTTCCGGGAATTTGAAATCATTTGCTTACCAGAGTACAAAAAAAAATAGAAAACACAATTAGTTTGGGTTCTTTAAAAATAGAACGATGAAACTTCTTAATTGGGTTATTACGAATTTCTTATGAAAATTTCTATAAAGGAAGCTGGTTGAGTGGTGGCTACTTTTGCAAGCCAAGAAACCTTAAGACTTATTCGTTGGAAATAGTTGACTTTCGGAACGAACTGTGGCGAAGGCAACTAATTACCAAGTGAACTTCTAAGGGTTCAAACTTGGGGTCAGACTTCAGCAGACTAAACACACTTCCTCTCCTCATCACTCCCATTTTCCGATTACTTCCGCTCCACCACTCCAACTTCCTCTGTTTGTCTGCCTTTCGGCCACTTCTTGGCCGCTCTTCGTCTTGGTTTTAATTTTGCACTTCCGATTGTTGGCCAAGAGCTCCAAAGCAGCAACAATAATAAAATAAATAAAAAAAAACAAGAGTAAACAACGAAACAGCCAAAGACGCCTATTAATTTTCTTTTATTCGCCGGGAGTTTTTTCTGTTGTGTTTCTCGTTGAGCAATAGTTTATTGTTGTGTTTTCGGCACTGCTCAGTTGATTTTTGGCATCAGTTTTTGGAGCTACTTTGGTGCTGTTACCAACAACTTTATTAGTAGTAACAAATTTTTGTTTTGTTGTCGGTGATATAAGTTAAATGTACCCCAGCCCCCCACATTACCCAGTAAATTGTTGGCTGAATGGTTGAGCGATTTGGCGGCGATTGCATCGCATATATCGCGTTTAAGCCAAAATGGTCGAAATGTTGCAACATTTTCCACATTTATTCACGCGTCACGCTTTGTTGTTGCTTTTGGGCTTGTTGTTTTCTGTAAATGTTGTTGCTATTTTAGCTGCCACTGCATTAAATTAAATTACACGCTTTTAAGGTCTTTTCCCTTTTGCGTCTGCGGCTGGCTGCATTTCGGTTGTAGTTTTAATATCAACTTAAATTAGCCGAATTACATTTTTATTTTTGCTTTTGACAGTAATCTTCGTCGGTATTTTAGTGTTGGTTTATGACCTTTTCCCGCTTCCGATTAAACAATTATATAATTCGAATTAAAATTGTATGACGGTAAACACTAATAACGAGTGTTTGCAATGGGAGGAGAAGTTCATGCGGATTGTATTGGATTCCCAACTGATTGGTGTTACACCAATTAAATTATCTCATTTTACTGAAACCAAGGGAATTGCGTAAAAGCTTATTTCACTTTATAAATAAAGGGATTTTGCAAACATTTAGGAAACTTTTGAAATGCCAATTCTAAGCTTAAGCTGTTCAAATATTTGCGAACGATTATCAAGATATATCTTTTTTCAGCCTTAACTTTGCTATTAAACTTTAATAGTCTTATAATATAAAAAAAAGGCCAGCAATTATGAAAGTAAAGATATTACTATCATTACTAAAACTTCAGAACCTCGCCTTCGTCAGCTTTTTATTCACTCACTTCTCCGCTGGCCCGTTTCGCAGTTTTTTTTTATCCCCACCTCTTTTTGTCTGGTCCACTTGGTCTACATAATTTCCCTTTGGACCAGAATTCAACTTCCCAACTGCGTGTGTCTGGGCATAATTCAATTTCTGGCTCTGGAATAATCCCCAACCCAGGAGCAGAATCTTTCAACTCCTAGCGGATCGATGTCCAAAGTTTCTGGGCTTAAAGATTTATCGCTTAAATTATTAACTAGTTGTGGCCAGCGAAACGCTGTTGCTTTTATTAGTTTTATTATGTTCTTTATTGCTGTGTTGCAGTTTAGCATATGATTAAATTAATTTATCCATCCGACCGACAAAAAAGACAAAAAAATCAGAATATTTTCTGCCTAACTTTGCATGCCCGAAAATATTTGGTGTTTTATTTACTCAACCATAAATGACATTTTTCATTTTGTGCAAATATTTTTGGTGTTTGTTTATCCATGGGGTGATTGTACATGAATTTGTTTATGTCTCTGTCAGATTGCTTATATAATTAACATTTACACATACATTTGCTCTAAATTTGTGTGCTGCGTTTTGTAAACAATTCGTGTGGGGTTCACTTAGTTTATTGCTGATGAAGGGTCGAAATATATTTCTCGCAAAGAATTTACACGCATGAATGAAAGTATGAAAATTCCAGGTCATACACTAGAAATGATTATAAAATCGCTTAAATATTTGCCGATTTTCATCCCATTAGGGACTACCAAACATTATTAGGAATGCAAACACATTGGATTGGCATTTGAGTTCCTTTATCTTGTTTTTTTCATGGGTTAGTTAATTAAATGGTTCTTATTAAAATTAGAATTTAAAAATGTACATTTTAATCAATTTTAATACGTATGTCACTTTAGGTGAAGGATAGAAGTTGTCCCTTCCCCATGTGACCGTGAGGTACTTTATGACTTCCAGTCAGCCAGCCACTTATCACCCTATTAAAAGCCAATTGAAAATGCTCACAACCCGAGCCCCAGTCATTGCATTAGGTTTTATTTCATTCGACGTCTGTTTTCGTATGCACCCTCTAATTTATACATCGAATTTCGGGTCTGGGCAACCAGATTTTTCGTCAGATTTTAGCTCCCTCCACAGCCGTATGCAATTTGCTCGCTAATTGGCAAACACTTGCACTGCCAGCGATATTTATGGGCAGTTATTAACTAGGCAAAGCCGAAGCTTTGGCTTCAATTTGCATCAGGTCGCTCTACACTGTACAACACTCAACTTCATGTGAAACACGGGCCCATTAATCAGTGCGAAATTCGCCGCTGGCCCAGTCGGTTGCACTTTGGAAATAAATAAGCCGGCAAAAATTGGCCGTCTGTCACATTAAGAGCTTATAGGTGAAGGGAAAGCAGTGGTAGTTGCGGCTTGGAGGTGGCTTAAATCCGCTGGTGCCCCCAGCCAAGTTGTCAAACGGGGGCAAATGTAAATGCAAATTAGCCATAATTCACTGAGATTTCAGGACGTTTGTGTGTATTCAATACGAAACAAATATTTGATATACCCAATTCATCTACCAAAACATACCTGAACCATTATTATTCAATAGGTTTGGAAAATATAAAAGGCTTAGTAAATAAAAACTGCTGTTAAAAAGAGGTATTTGTATTTAAACTAATACATCCATACATTTTTGAGTCCTTGGCCAACCTTTAATATTCCCCCTTGAAATAACACTATCCACACTATCTATTTGAGCGCAACACTCCTTTCCGGCCAACAAGTTTTTAAAAGCACCACGGGGAGTTTGTTTGGCAAAAACGCCTTTTAATTGCTTCGGCATTGTTTTCATTCATCCGTTCTATATCATTGAATTGCAGAGTTGTTTTTTGTACCGCACAAATTGCATTGCAAATGCAATTGAAAAATGCAATTTGCAATTGTCGCCGATCTCCTTTGCACGCACGCGTGTGATGCGTGTGCAGTTGACAAATTCAAAACCAAAATGCGCATAAATAACGCTTTAACCCGCATTTTGGCCTATTCATTCTGATTCTGTTCTGGCTGGTCATTTAAAAGCCGCGAAAAAATTAAAAAAAATACTATATTATGCTTTAAATTACACTTTTGTTCGCCGAATGCAAGTCGAAGCAACTATAGTTGGGCACTGAAAAAAATTAATTCGAAATAAAAAAAAAACAATATAAATGCTCTAAATACTGTAAATACTCCTCAAGCTGACTTTCCATTAAATAATATCAAAAGATATTCACGATATTCTTATAATATAAACAATAATATTAACAACAAGTGTTGGTATTCATTCTATTCGAACGGGGTATGCAACATGCAAGTTAAATGTGAATTAAATATATACATCTGGAAGATAAACAAGAGTGAAGCAACGTCCAGTAAACAATGCGGCATGGAGCACACAAAACAGTGGCAGCCAAAAGCGCTCGCCCCAGCGATTCCGGCATTCAGACACTTCTCCGTTTATTGCACCCTCCAAAAAACCCCATTTCGCACACCACGCGCACATTGGTCAGACAATTTGCAGTGTTGTCTCGCCTGCCAAATTTAACCCGAGGCGGCAGCTTCACTTGTTCGTCTTTTTTCACATTTTCACATTTTTGCTTTCAGTTTTTCGTTTTTCTGTTTTTCACAATTTCGTGCCACACGCCATTTTCATGCGATACCCCCCTGCTGGCCGAAAATCGTTGCTCTCTATTTTTTGCAACACATTTTTCATAATTCTTGAGGCATTTTCCCAACCGCCGAAACCGCCGCCAGACAACTGCAAAGTTTTTTCCTAGTGAGGAAATTATATTTTGCCATCATGTAATAATCTCCGTTTTTCTCTTTTTTTATGTGCTCTGCCAAAAATATTTCATAGTTGCACTTTTGGAGTTGTGCCCCCCTTTACCACAAAATTTGGTTCTTCCTATAAATAGTTTACTGCAAAGTGGGAGAATTCGAGGCGTAAGGGCGACCAGCGAGTCATAAATATGTCGTCGGCAAAGTCTATATCATGTATCTCATGTGGATGCCATACATTTTGGGCACAAAATGCTACAAAATCTATGTAATAACTTCCGAACCGGGAGAAAGCTCAACAAATTTGGTAGCCAAGTATGGAAGGGTGGGCCATTTGAGGAAGAAAACGCAAGGAGCTTAGCACTTTGGCAACATTGGGGCAAAAAGTTTATGTCACAGACTGCTGCAATGTATCACCCAAAAACCGCTCTATGCGCTTCTCACTTTTTTTGGTCACCTTCGCACAACATTTTATACAGGTTCCGCAAACTAGTCTGGCTAACAAACACTTCAGTTTCACTAGTAAAGAAATAAACATTGTTGAACATAGTTGTATGTTTCCCAAACAAATAATTTGTGACACAGTCCCCCTACTTTTCGAAATGTTTTGGAAAATGGTGGCCCAAAAGAAGCCACTATATGGTGGGAGTTTATCCAGTGCCTTTGTGACCACATTGTTGACATTGCACAACTCCACGCACACATTTCTCTCCTCGACGCAATGGTGCTGGAGTACTGATGGGGGTACGACAGGCCCCAATTAGGCGGAGATCCCAAGTGACTTTTTGATGCCATGACATATAGTTTTATGGCATCTGTTCAAAGATCGAAGCGTTCAGAAATGCACGAAAAAGTTAAAGACAGAAAGAACCATAGTCCCCGAGGCAAACAAAACTCCAGGTCGATAATCGCACAGATGCAGCATACGAAATATGTGAAAAGAAGGGGCGTGGCCGCGCCCACACATTCGAGGGCAATTGAATTGCTGATGAGCTTTCGGCGCCTCCTGCGACTCGTTTGAATTTTAAATGCAACCGCAGGCGGTACAATAATAGCATACGAGATGATGCGCCGATCTCCCAAATGAGGCTCCATCTCCCATAGTATCCCCATCTCCCCTCTTTTTTATTTAACCCCATACCAAGTCTTCACACTTCCTCTTTGGTAATCTAAAAAGCTCCCTCGGCACTCGTTCAATTTGAATTTTCAATATCTTCATGTATTTATTTATATATATTTAGATTGACGTCATCTGTAATGCGCATACGATTTACTTGTTGCTTTCAACAATCAGAGGACACGCCTACTCCACCTCGCCGCCCATCAGACCACAACGGAAAATCCAGACCTGACTAAATTGCACTACAGTCGTAATTATAGAAATTGAACTTCTCATATTGCTTTAAAGCAGTTCCCTAAAACAAGTATATGTTATTAGGTATGAAACTTGAGTAAAATAGCTTGACAGTTGTTGTCTAATAGGTACTTATTGCTTTAAAAATTAGTTTTAGATAGTTTAGTTACAACTGAAAAATTCCACTTAAAGAATTTCGACTGTAGCTCAAGTGGAATGCCTCTAGATTGGAAACGAAATGGTCGTTTTACGTAGAGCAAAAATAAAAATTGAAATTATGGTAAAGCAGCTTTGAAACGCGCGACTTTTTGGTGTTTGACGGCGACTTTTATGGCCGACAAATGAATGCAGCAATACAAAAATTGCCCCAGACGAAAATTGAAAGAGACAGCAACAGACACGTAATTAGCCAACAACTTGAGTGTGTAGGGAGCTGCGGGGGGATGGGGAGGGGCTGGTAAGGGGAACCGTCAGTACCCCATCAAGCCTTAATCGAAAGTGAGTTTGAAAGCCCATTTATATTTCGTTTAATTGCGGCCAAATCGAATTCAGAATTACTTTTCGATTTTAATTGCGTGTTAATTAGTCTCTCCAATTAACTCAAGAGCTGCCCAAATCTAACTCCACTTTGAGCAGGTGCTTTTAATTGTGCCCACAAAAAGAATCTTGAGCTTGAGCTGATTTCTCGCGTTTTACTTGTCTTCGGTTCGAAAACGAAAGTTTTGTTTTTAATGGGCGATTGCATGTGGCACGCCAAGAAATACAGCTATACACTTTTGCCTTCTTTTTTCGGGGAGCTTCTCTAGACGTTAAAGAAAAGGTGTAAATTGTGGCTGAGCACGAATCGGTAATTTGGCAGGTTACAAAACGATTTGCATTGAATCGATTAGAAAAGATCCTTTATGCATAGGTGTTTCGAAATGAATAACAAAAAGCTATTCTCATAACTTATACTAATGATATGTGCGTGATATCCAATTCATCACTTCAAATCACAATGAAAATTCTACATTTAAGCATGCCCTTCTCTAATCTAAAGTATCTTTTCCTTCAATCAAATTATTAACAATGAAGTTATTACCTCAGATATCTTTGATAAATTATGATCGTACCGTTCGGTTACGTGTGCATATCAGCGATTGATCAACTTTGATAAACAACAGAAAATCATCTTCTTTCTCTGGCATCGAATAAATTGCATAATTTTCCATTGATGCGATGCGATGTGATGCGGTGCCGTGAGATGTGTTGTGATGCGATGACCTTCATCTAGCCCACCTGCCACCCCGTTTGGCAGCCCTCTTCTTTGCCCACCTCTACAATGAACTTGGCCGTCGATGGCTTTCTTTTGTCCGATTCCTCTTATTTAATTCCTGAACTAATGCTCGCTAATCAATTAAACTGTCGCTCATTTGCTAGCCACACATATGGAGCATAAAGCAAACCGGTTGAGCGTTCCTAAATGGCTGTCCGCGAGTGTCTTGTCCACGGTAGCCGGAGCTCTAGCTCAATCAAATGTGAGTCAACTATTTTTGGTGCGCTGCCAAGTGGCTTCAATAGCATGCCAAAAACGCTCCAAGTGGCGTCGGCGGCGGCTTTTTTTTCTGACCCACTGACTGAGATATGTAAACATTGCCTATCGCTACAAGTATCTGCAAAAAGTATATTGCTAAAGTTTCTTACTTTTTGTTGCCAAATGTAATTAACTTGTCCGGAAAATACACTTATTCTGTTTCAAGTATCTTTTTAAGCCAACGCTATGCTTTACGAATAGTTAAGTTCTTTGCTGAGCTCATTTCGATTGGAGAAATAAGAGAATACATAAATACGAACGAAAATAATTCCCTTCCGTCAACAAACATCGTATTTATTCCGATTCAAAAAACATATAAAACGCAACAAACAAAATGTTAAAGCTAACTTGCATTAATCATTTTAATATTGAAAAAAAAAAAACATAAATAAAAAATTAAATATTTCAATATTAAATATGAATTACTAGCTTGTTTTTCATAACTCTTTTTAGAATTGATAGCATTCTAGGATAATAAAAAAGTTATCACTCAAGTTTACCCAAAAACTTTTCCATTATTCACTCCACGCAACAACGAAAATAACAACAAGCCACAGTTCAATGACAATTCCTACTTGAATTTTTGGAGCTCGTCAAAGTTTCGTTGTCGTTTATTTTCTTTTTCTGGGGCGCTTCACCCATTTATGAAAATTGTGTTTCACATCAATTTGATATTTGCATCCATCAACAACAATGCTTAGCTGTGCCCGCAAGACGCCGCAAAATGTAAAAGTTTGTGCAAGTGATTTTAACTTTTACAACTTTGTCTTTTCTCCCTCTTTGCCACTTGTGTCTCCGTTTACAATTTCCAATTAATAATTCATAAAGATTTCAGCTTCTTCTGTCTATTTTCAGGCCCGTGAAACCTCCAAGTCGATCCCCTTCTTGTGGAATTGCCAACACTTGTTGTTCAGAGTGTTTTTCTTGGCAATTTGTCTGCGAGCTCCATGGAATAAGCTCCATAAAATCGGGAAAGAGATAGCCTAGCGAGAGGAAATTTGTTTATGCTGCATGGTAATTGGGTTAGCAGCGAAGGAGCCACGCTGATGACGTTGACTTGCATCTGTCAGATGCAGCGGCGCATCCATAAGATACAAAATTCACGAAGTGCAGTAAATTGCCTCGGGCAGAGGAGTTTTTTTGTACGCTGTCAGCTCTTCCACTTCATTAGGAGAAATTGGATGAGCAGCAGATTTGGCTGATTTCTCACACATTTTTAATGCTTGCTCTTTTACGAGACCCCATTTGATTTATTCACATGATTACGTTTTTAATGGCCATGAATATTTTTGGTTTAAATGGGATTTGAGTGCAGATTTTCTAGACTGCAAAGAATTTCCTGCAAATGCAGAGGTATGGCATAAATCTCATACAAGAGAAAAGCGGAAAAGCGTTTAACATGCCTTGAAGTCACATTATAATAATTAAAGAATGAAAACGTTGCTAGCTTTGAGTAGCAAATTCTAGACCTATTTTGGAGTATTCAAGATCTTCTAAAAATGTCACAGACGTTATCATTTAAGAATTTAATGTATTTAAGGTTAAGTCAGATGCTAATTCATATTCAGCAATTCCAGCCCATTTTCCATTTAGATAATTTCCGAAACGATGTTCCACGGTAGCAAAATGGCACAACTGCTTAGATAAATCTTCAAATACAAGGTTTGTTGCTGCTCCACAAACCCAGCGAACTTAGCCAGAAAAACCTCATGCATAAGTCATAAGAAAGACAGTTTCAGGCGAAGACAGAAGCGATTTCTGTTTGATTTTATGTACTCGTTTCTTTTGCATAACAAACAAAGGTGACTTTTGTATGAGAGTAAAAATGGTAAATAGAAAACAAAAGTTACATCAGTTTGTCTGAGGTTTGTGGGCATAAATTAGCGTCAAACTGCAAAGAAAGAGGGAGACGGGGCTAGTGGGTGTGAATAAGGAGGACACATCTCACCTCTTTTAGCAGAACCGAAATGGAACGTTGCCCAGAAGTTTTGCCCAATTAGTGGAGGCATCAAAGCAAACACCCAGACGAAGTCAGTCAGCCAGGTTCAACGGCACGGAAAATCACCGCAGGCCTATGCTACAGTCCCTATTTCCTTTCCTACACTGAAACAAATAGGCACTGAGAGTGCATCCCAAGAACTTTAAGCCAAGTAGCCCTACTCAAACTTGGAACCGAGCTATATAAGCCTAAGCTAGGATCCTAGAGATTCAGATAGGAAGTCTAATCTTTTAATCAAGCTTTTTTGTGAAAAACACAAAAGTTAGTGGTACACAATTGTTTTCTGTGCACTTCTCCCTCAGGTTGTTCCTTCGTTTCGCCCCATTCTTGTTTCTTTTTTATTGATTTTCCTTGGGGCGTTTGCTGCCTTGACATTAATTTAATTGTTGTCAGCATCTTTTGAACTCTCCTCCCACTCATGTGTCAGCTGTCAGAGCGTGGTAATAAATTAAAAAATTTAGAGCGATTATGGGCCTGAACAGTTCAAAGCTCCAATTGATCTCTGCCGACCAAACTAGTTTCCTGCTCCAAGTTTGTAACTGAAATGGTATGAAATCACAATCGAATGGGCAATCGTGAACTTGGCATTGCCGAATCGCACTTGGCCCAATGACAAGTTTCTTTTTTATCCGTTATACGTTTCCTCAGGGGTCTTTTGGTCTCCGCGCTTGGCTTCTTTATCAAGATTCAGAATACTTGTCAATTTTTTCTCCAGTCAATTGTCTCTTTTTTGGTGAAAATCACGTATGTCGTGGGCCTCGTGTTCTGGAATAACGAAGTTAGGTCCGAAAAAAAATCGGGGTAGGCCTAAAGTGAAGTAAAATGAAGTCGCGAAAAAGTCACGTGCAAGTCCTTCGCGTTGGCTGTCCTTTTTTCTACAACTCTACCCTGCATTATGATGATGGATGTCACTGCAAGTCCTTCAATTCGGTGACCTAATTTACATTACTTTCTTGTTAGTGTCGAAATGGAATGAAAGATATGCACTTGGACACAAAAAGTTTTTTTTAAGTTCATATTTGTATCTTATTTATCACCATCTTTTTTTTTGCCTTTTTATTTAACTTCACTTTTCTAAGTTGTGACCTTCCCAATGTTCCTAGACACCATTGTTAGACACTTCCTGGCCCAAACCCACCCACAATAATATCAAAAACACTGGGCGTGAAGCTAGACAGGTACAGATAACATCCATTGCTACGATATTAAAACTGCTGACATGCCAAATTATCTTTCCAAATTAAAGACAAACACCACGAAGCAAGACAAGGAAAAATATCCACAGAAATAAAAAAAAACCGAATAAATGTTGAAAAAATTGGAAAGTGATAAATGGTTTGGCCTGGTCAGCTGGCCACATAATTGTTGTTGTCATGTTTGTTGCTTTTGTTAAGTTATTTGGCGCAATCTTTGCATATAAATTAGCCAGAAAATGACTTTTCAAATGGGCGAAGAGAACTCGAATCCAAAGAAACCGAATAGACCAGAACCCGAAACAGAACTCCCATTTGGTCCCGCATTTGACTGACAGACAGACAGGCGGCCAAGTTGATTTTTAACTGGGCTAACTGCGTTGGCCCCCTTTTCGGTGGCAGAAGAATAAGCGTTTCGGGGTCAACTAGCTGTAGCTCCCCAACGAAATGGAGATGAACACGAAGTTGCAGATGAGGATGGAAATGGAAATGGTGGCATAATGGGAGCAGCGGCAGAAGACACGAGTCTCAGACAACTCCGAGATAAATCAAAAATCGTTGGAAAGCCAAAGGGGCAGGGGTGTTACGAAAAATACCGACTAATGTTAGGCATAAATAATGCAGCAAGGGACAATGAAGCAGCCAAGGCAAGCCCATAAGCCCCAAGTAATTAAGTCAAAAATAGCCGAAAGTCAAAGGCATTGCACACGAAAAAAATATCATTAGGTCTTCTATTGTTTTTAATTTAATTTGTAAAGATATATCTCAAAGAGAGCTAATGAATAGGCACATTTGTGTATAATAGTCGGGTAGGAACTATAATATAACAAGAAATTCCAAGTCTTGGTAAAGATTCCAATAGTTTTCTTGCAAAACATTTTGATTTTGTTCTCTGTAGTAAAGAAAAAGTAAAGTCCGCCGGAGGGGAAGACAAGAAGGATTGTTGGGGTAATGAAGGGCGCCAACGGAAGTGTTTATGTTTTGAATATTATGTTTTTAACAGAGAAAATCCCAAAGTAAAAAGAGGAGCATAGAAAGAAAATTTTCTTGTGTGAGTGGAGGTGGGGGGTGCGGAAAACAAAGATATGAAAATCCCCTTTGATTGTCAAGTTCAGGAGACAAGAGAAATGGAAATTGTTTCTGTTTTGGCTTTCAGTTTTTTGTTTCTTTCATGTTTCACTCTATCCACCGACAAAGTGACAATGCAGCTTGGGGATAATTATTATTAACAAAACTGTGCCCACAGCCACGCCCCCAGTCAGGGACCCCAGTCCATTGTTTGCCAAGATTTTCCCCACCATTGCCTTGATGTGTCGCTCTCACAACCATAAAGCCATAACCATCCGCAAGGTATCAATTACCAGACTCTAATGCGAAAATAACAAGCCGCAAAGGAATGGCCAAGAAAATTTCAGATAATGGAAAGGGAAACGGGGGGAACTTGGGTGGTATCTAAGCTGAATACCTCGTAAGGCAGCTGACCAACAATGGAGCTGAGAAAATAGAAACACAACCGCCAGCGTAACATGAAATGCAGGTTGTCAAAAAAAAAATGTAAAAAAAGTTAATGAAATGAAGAGTGGGTGGAAGATAGAAAGTAGTAGAAACAGAACTTGTGCAATAAAGTTTTCCATAATGCCAATAGAATACTGTCAATCAAAGCTCTCAACAGACACTATTTTGTTCAAACTTATCGAACCAAAATGCGGTTTTGACGGACACGTTGATGCCATTGAAAAGATAAGTTTCCTGTGAAACTGATACTAAACTTGTCAATTATCAAGAAGTGCTACACTTCAAGACTGCGATTTAAACTTATATTTCCTTTTATTAAGTACTAAATATTTGGTAGTCTATTGTTGCCATGCAAACCTAGGATTGAATCGCATTCGTATACTTTAAAATTCCAGAAGCTTCATTTCTCCATCCAATTCACACCCAATCCATGCCTCGCAAACGCATTAACCAATTTCCATTTAGCCACACCTCAATGTAAAACCCTCAACTCATCAGGGCAAACATAAAGAAAATAACTGCATTTGCGGTGAAATTTGTTAACTGGCCAGCAAAAGTTGGCAATGAGAAGGGAAAACTGGAAAGCCGCTGGACGATGCACCCATTATGACAACGTCAGTCAACCGCAGCGACCAAAGGAATGTGACAACAGGAAAACGGCACAAAAAAAGAGAGTGCTCTTGCTTTGGGGGAAATAGCCAAGGGGAGCCCTCATCAAAAACGCATCTATCATTCGACAGATTGCACAAAAGCTACAAAGGTACTGACTGTGATCCAGCTGCCACAATTAGGCGAAAACCAGGAAACTGAGAATAGTGGCAACCCGATGAATGAGGAATGGAAATTGTAAAATTAAAATTAAATTAAAGAACTAGTTTTCGGAAAGCTTATAAAGTTTTCTAAATGCGAGTTGCTTACCCTTTCTCGATTCCCATACTTTCTATTTCAAATTATAGGTAATCAACTCTACTTACTCTTGGTTTCACTGAATAGGTTTTAAGTTTTTTAAGTATGTTTAAAGGGACTCCCCGCTTCAATTTGTCTACCTACCCAGCTGGAGATGATCCCTGGCTGGCGCTTTTGCCACCGCCCGTGTGAATGTGGCGCTGGGGGGGCGTGGGCTGGTGGTGGGGCGACGAGGTGGCCGAGACGGTGGGCGTGCCCCCGTTGGAGGAGGAGCTGCCACCACCCACTTGCCCCTGACCCGCCAATTTGCGCTTTGGTGATAGCTCCTGGGCATTCTCGCAGACATTTTCCGTGTTGACGACCTGCTCCAGCATGTGTATCTTCAGCATGATTGATGGATTTGATTGACTGACGTTGTTTTGATTTTGGTTTCGTATTTTTGGTTTTGAAGTATTTTTGGTATTGTGGTTTTGTTTGCTTATGGTTTTTCCCTTTAAATAGTTTTAGTTTTTCACATGGGTTCACTTCACTCTTTTCATTTTGCTGCTGCACAGGGGGAATAATAAATTGAAGTTAAATTTATAGCATGTGTTTTTCTCTTCCTTTCTTTCTTGCTCGCTTACTCGGTTTTTATCATTTCCCGATTGTTAATAAAAGTTCAGGTTGCGGTCACTTGAGCTTAATTTTCTCTACGCATGTTTTACAACCGTTGTGAAACCGAATTTTATGTGCCCAGCAATAAAAGAATGGAAATTTAATAAGTTTATGCTGCCCGACGTTATGGTCGTAAAACTCGGTAAAAAAAATCTTGTCTTCAAAAACAAAGAAAATCACTCAAAGGCAAATGAATGTGGATTCTGGGCGAGGCTTAAGTGCACATTATTAAAAAGTAATGCCGGGGCTGAAAACTCTGCCCAGCAGAGCGAGGAAAAGCGCGTGAAAATGCGTGCAAAACAGAGAGAAGACAACAAACAACCCGCATATGTTTTTCACGAAGGGAAAAGCCCGAGGCATAACCACTTGCCAGGGCAGTCACTTAGGCCCCATGTCCCCACCTTTTGGGAACCTTCAATAAGCCCTCATAAAGCGGCAAGAAAACTTCGTCTTGAACCTGCCTCACTGACAATTGGCTTAGGTCTAAAACAGGCCGAGGGAAATCTGAAAATTTCGTGAATGGTTGAGTCGAGAAAACCCCAACCCCCAAAAAGGTAATGCGATGGCGCACGTGTCCAAGTGCCGCCCCCACAGAAAACGGGCGAGATGATTTATGATTTACGGCATTGACTCAAGGCATCTGGCCGTCAAAAACCCATGGAGTTACTCCTGCGATTCCCGGATTTTCCGTCCCAAGGCCAGGCACCTCGCTTAAGTGGTAATGTGCGTACATAACGAGAGTTGTGAATGGTATTAGGGCAGATTTTTTGGCTGGGGTGGTGATAAGAGGGTTAGGTAAAGATAGACAAGCTAGAATTTGATGAAAGTGTGCCTGTTACGATGGAGAGGAGATTAGATGCACTTGCTTTAAGCCACTTATGGCTTGCTTAACTGTTCCGAGAAGCTACAGGAACAGGAGCTCGTAGCTCTTACTACACTGAGAGCATAGGTTCAGGAAACATTCCAAATCATGGATTTATTTTAGAAAAATAAATGCGCAAGCAATCGAAATGTGATAAGAAGCACAATAAGCATAAAAAATTCGAAAATTGAATTTGCTCATTTCCTACCTAACCAAACCTCTGCATTTAAACGTCCAAAGGAATGCTGGCTGAATAGCTTGTGTACATAAATGCGTAATCTTTAGCTCCATTTAATTGATTGGATTTAGCGTGCACGCATCCGAGCAAAATCCGGCAAATATTACCCAACTGATACGATTACTTCACTTCAGACCAATTGCGCCTCCATTGCCGTTGACCCAAATTGGCAAATCTCTGAATCTTCTCGGCAACATTTGGCAAATCACTTGCCCAGATTGAGATACCTCGCCGCTCGCTCTGTAATGCAATTACCCAATGTAAAATTAAATATATATACATATATATAATGTGTTTCGACTCAAATCGCATTAAGAGCAATCAAAATTTATACGGACATTTCTTTCAGCCTCAACACGCAACTTCCGTTGTTGCAAATTCGTCATTTCCGCAAAAACAGCAACAGGCACTCACTCAGGTGAGAATGATAAAAAATACACAAAAATAACAATAATGGCTAAAAAACATCATAATAAACTCAACTCGAACTGAAATTGAATTACGTAGCGTAGAAAACAATTTGCAAGCGCGAGTGCTAAATAATTCTTTGGGGTACTGTCGGCTGCATTATAAAAAACGCATATAGAATAATTTATTTAAATCAGGCTCAGCAACCGCCCCCAAGTCGGCGACGACAACCTTTTATGGTGTCATGCAAAAGTAAAAAGAGAAAAAATCTATAAAAGTGTTATATTCATTCATTTGTTGCTGCGCTTGTTGGCTGTGGACAAATTAATGTCAACAGAATAGGGGATCGCAGGGGGCGAAAATCTGGCGAATCGTGTGGGCTGCCGGGCTAATAGTTGATTCCAGTCTCTCAAAACCGCCCAGTGGGTGGCCTTTATCATGGATAAAAGTATGGAATGAATGGCGAGAATGCGGAGGAATAGAACGCAAGTGTGTCACCCAAACAATGATAATTTTTTTATTGTTGCTCATTCAATTTGGCATTTTTATTGATGTGTTGTGATCCGAGTTGCAAATGAAATTGTGCGGATTGCTTCTCGATTCATATTTTTGTTTTTCTCTTGCTTATTTTGATTGAGTTAATGAAGCCAAAACTTCCATTTTCAGACACTTTGAAGACGATATGTGGTTGAATAGCACAAAGTAATGTGAAGTCTATCGAACAAGTTGCGCACAACTGAAGTGAATAATTCGATTAGAATTTCGTAAATATTATTAATGTATCTTTTCGTATTTGTTGAATTTGATTTTGTTCGTTTCATTTATATTTGTTGGGCTCGCAAAAGTTCTGCTTCTATATACCGATTTCTTATAGATTATTATATTATACATTTCTTGTTTGTATTCTTGAATCACAAGTTTCCAGATATTATTATCCTAACTGGTTTTCTCGAATCAAAGTTTACTTTCTTTCTTTTATTTTCATTATCACCTTATCGCTCAACAATTAATCCATGATAAGTGTGTCAAGTGCTCGACATACTCAACATTCGACAGCCCCATTTTTTTTTAATTTTCCCCAACATCCCTCCCAAGTAATTGCGTAAACATTTCGCAATCAGATTTCAGTTAGCATTTTATGGTTATAACTTTGTGCCGATACGCCATAAACATAGTATTTGAGTTACGGGCCACCAGACTAAACCAACTATTAAGTCACCCAGTGGTATATGGTGTCTTATCGGAAATAAATAGGCGGGTTCTTATCAATATTCAAGTGAATGATATTCCAAGGGGGACATTTTGGATCATTTTAAGCCGCTGAATACACTCCTACAACATCCGGTTTCCACAGTTTTGCAAGTTCAAAGTTTTCTTCCGTGTGTGCACTTCCACATTTTCCTGTTAAGTGGGAGAATTTAGGACTGAAAAATTGGTTGCTTGTTACTTTGCTACACGTGTTTAAATATTTATGCCTTGACAAATTCTGTAAACAAATTTGTCTTCTGCTCTCCAGCTTGGTTTCGTATTGGGTTTTGTGTTATTTTTCTCGTAGCCTGGCTAACAAACATCAACAGCTGTTGGCAGACCGAGTTGCTCCGGTTTTCTATTTTTTTTGTGGGGCAACAACTTCTGTGAGAGCAATTCTAGTTGATTATGACTTCTGTTCTGTTTTTGTTTGGCGTCTGGTTTGGTATCGGTTTTTGTCGGCTGTGTGCCATAGGTATCTTATCTTATCGACTGCCAATTGGGCTCAATAATCAGCTTTTGGATGTGCGCAACCTTGACTACTACCAGTGAAACCTCCTTTCCAAATTCCACGGGGGAGTTACTTTATGTCGAACACGGAAAATGCTAGATATTTGTGCTTGTAAGTGAACTGTAATGGGAAACTGATGTAGCTGCTAGGAGTTCGAGATACTGAAACTGTTTCAAGATACAGCGTTTACACATGGTTTAATTTTTTTAACATTTTTATTGCTTTTAAGGACCGTAATGTAATAGAACTTTGTGGACTCAATGACTATGAAACACAATACACAATTATCGTTCTCAAATAATTTCTATTGTATTATAATAAATTGGGAAGAACCTTTAAAGTTTACTATCTTTAATCTTGGTACAGTAAAGATATGGCCAAAGAAATCCTTTAAAACACCTTGTGGCCATCTGGCCATAAAGTTTTGATTTACAACCCCTTAACCCTTGAATCCCCAAAAAACAAAAACTTCAAAGCTTTATTTTTGACAACGACCTTGGCTAACCTATAACAAATTTTTTAAAAATTATAAGTATCATCATGTTTTCGGTAGAAACTCGGACGCCAAAATGTATACTTTATTTTGGCACAGGTGCGAACAGGTCATAAACAAAGGGGTTCCCCCTTTGTACTTTATAGAAAAATCGAGGCAACGCCAATTAAAGTCAGCACTAAACGTAGAGGCAGACACTCCTCGCCGACCGCCCGACTTTTCCATTTCCAATTCGGATGCCAGCCATTTGGCACTGGGCCATGTTATGGGAGAAGCGGCGGCACACGCCCCATAAATTAAATTCGCGTGTGTTTTTCCACGAATAAAGAAGGGGAGGTGGAGGGGGATCTGCGGCAGTTGAGATAAGCAAGGGGCCAACACACAACGCATTGGCAAAACGGTAAATTTGCAGCAGCCTACAAAGGCCAAGTAAACCGATCGAAAGTAGACTTTAAGGTACCCACTACTTCTCGTTGCTTTAATCAGAAATATGTTATATTTTTATATAATGTATATACTATTTCATTTTAGGGCAAGCATCACTTAATTCATCCTTAATTGTTGTGTTCCGTAATATACTAAGCATATATTTAAACAATCTCTTGAAACCATTATCCCTAAACTTGTAGAGTTAACATACAGAAATACGTTTGAAAACTTCTATAAGCTGAACTTTAAGGCCTCAGTCTGCATACTTAGTCCAAAGGCCCAACATACCCTTGCCTTTTTGAGTGCTGGTCGTGAAAGGGAATCCAAAATCAATGCAGGCGAATGACACGGCGAGGCTTACCCGCTCTTCCGCCCCCCGTACCCACAACTCTTCCTGAGCCAAGCTTTTGTGCTGGCTGCACTTCAACTTGAACTCTCGAGTGGCGGCGAGAAAAGGGGGCGGCGAAAAGTGAGAGGGATGACAAGACAATTGATGGGCCAGACAGACGCAGAACGATGAATGGACAGCCGGAGAATCCGAGAAGCGGAGGTGGAGAGTCCGAGAATTCGAGAAGCGGAGAAGACTGAGGCAGTGGAGAATCAGAAGCAGATAGCAAGAGATGTGGCCAAAAAGCAGCTGTTTTCTTGGGATTGTTTTTCACAGCTTTCTGTTATTGTCCGTATCTTCACACCGAGCGACAAGGCCAATTTGCTTCCCGAGTTCATTTACATTCCGCATCGCTGAGGTTTACTTTACATCCCAAAGAGATTGAATGGGGCAGCTCTTCAACAAACTTCACCGCCCCAAAAAATAAATACAAAAAAACTGATATCTGTCAAAAGGCAAACATCCGATTCGGGCGGCGAGAATCTCTTCACGAATGGCATGAATATTTGATGAGCTGTCGTTTACCTTTTTCGCCCTCGGAGCAAACTGCAACAAATATTCGGAGCCCCAAAAATGCAACAGGCAAAAGCAAACAAGGGAAAATAGCAGGGTATCCAGGTGAACTCGGAATGGGAGCAGATTGCCAAAAGCGGGAGGCGTGCAACTATTTACCTTACGAAGCATGGATGCTCTTGAATATCGCAAATTTCATTTTAGACTTTAATGTGATTACGACGGTTAAGATTTCTAATAACTTTTTTTGACTTAGTTCTCCTTCAAATAATAAATATTTGACTGAATGATGATTATTAAACGTTAAATTCGCATATTATATGTACATATGTATTTTAATATGTATGTATTTTCTTGAATAAGCTACATTTGTACAATAACGTTTCCAATTAAATCAGAGTACAAAATGAAACAAACTTTTCCATATCTATGTCCGGTCACCTGGTGTCTATAAAAATATGATTTTGTTGATGGAGCGGCTCGAACAGCTCGTGTTACCCCGTTTTCTCGAGAGAGCAACTGAAATTCCAGAAAACTGCAGCTGGCAAAGCAGTGAAAACAGCAAACAACCAAAACAGCAGTCGCAAAACTCGCACACACATGCCAATAAATATTTTTGCAAGCTGCAGCAGCGAGACAAAAATCGAGAAAAAATTTAACGAAAATGAAAAGTCAACAGCAGAAAACACGGCAACACAAACTGAAATCATTTCAGGCCAAACCCGTTTCAAAAGCCAAAAAGAAATTCACGTGCTCTGCGAATTTACCATAAATTTTTTTCTTTTTGACCGCTGGCAATGCATATTAACAGCAAGACAACAGCAACCACCTTGATAACAGGCAGCAGCAAAGAATGGGAGGAGTAGTAGTAGAATAAGAGGAAGAAGAAGATGCAACATTGTCATTTAACGGGACAAGCGAACAGGGCGCAAAAAGAGGTGGAAAATGCGTGAATTTTAATTTGCATTTTTGCGAGTCGGAAACGAGAAAAATCGCTTTTCCCGATGGAGTTGGCTGGAAACTGTTCCACTTTCACATCACATAATATCTCTAATAAATCTCTAACTTAAATATCAGTTTAAGCATTAGGACGAGAAATGTTATCAGAAACGTGATGATTTCTTTGTTTGGCTTTCGAGGAGAAAGAAATTTGATGAGAGATCGAAATTCCTTTATGGGAAGTAATAAGCAATCCCGTTTTTTTTCTGAATCCAAAACAAACCTGTTGAGGTTCATGATCTTCAAGTCCCTAATAAAATTTGGAATTCACATTACCATTTCCAAATGTTGAGGTTACTTATAACAGCAATCACATCACACAACTTCCACATAAATCACAACAAATAAAGAAACACAATTTTAAGCTGATCGCAGGCAGATAAAATGGTTACAAAAACCAAAAATACACGTAATAATCATGCGTGACGCATTTTAATCGAACTCCAAAAACACAGAAAACAAAAAAAAAAGAAAACAAAAACTCAGGAACCGGCAAAAACGAGATGAAGAAAGAGAGAGGAATGAGACAAAAACGGAGCTTTTTGTGGTTATTTCTTTTCATAAGTATTTCTCATTTGTAGTTTCTTTTCAGGAGTTTAACATTTGTCAGTGCTGATTATGTTATTTCGTCATTTCTTGCACTTGTTATTGGATGGCATTTTCGTAATTGAATTGCACAAAATATTACGCACACAGTCTCACTTGTTTTCAACACTTTCTTCGCTTCTGCTTTTGGATTCTTTGCTCGTTAAATTTCAATTTCAGCCAACGATTTTTGTTTAACGGTTTCACTTTTAGCTACGTGCGCGTACATATGCATGTACACACATGTATTTATGCAGCCGTTTTTTGGCAGACTTATTTTGATTTCTATTTGTCTTGCCCATTTGACACCTTTGCCACTTTCGCTTCTAATTTTTTGATAAGGGCAACAAATGCGATTTCGTTTTGTTGTTACTCAAGCACACGCATTCAATTAAAAGTTCGTCAAACACTTTGTTTATTTATTGCTTTCGTTTTCTTTCTTTTGTTTAGGCTGCTTAGGAAACCGCCTCAGTGGTATCAATTGCAAATTAAGTGTTGAAGAAAGTTTGCGTGTTATGCTTAGCTTGATTTATTTTTTATTCACTTGTTTCAAGAATTCAAAACCATAAATCATCATTGGCTTAATTGGTTGTATCAAACTTAAAATATGTTTGATTGATTACCTAGCACTTTCACAAATTCGAGTATTCGCTTGTTATTGTTTACTCCGCTATTTAACAATTTTCTTGTTTGTTTTGGTTTTCCCTTTCGCGCTGCTCTTCTTGCCGTCAACTGTTGCTGTCGATTGGCAACTGCTTTGCGTTCTACCGTTACTTTTCGAGCAGCGAATGCAGAAGACGCAGCAGCGGCTGGACCGGAAACCCGAAATATATTACGATTCCTGTTCCGATTCCCGATTTTAGGATTTCGCGACGCAGACGCGCGACAACGCACACACACACGCCCGGTCGTCCTCGCACACGCACACACACAGTCGGACACTCGGTGCACGCACGCACGCCCACACGAGTTGAATCACAAATCGACACTGAGTGGCAAAGCAGAAAGCCCCAAACGAAAGTCTGCTTGGCCCCTAACGAACACGAATGCGAGCGACGACAACGTCGTTGCGCACGAAGCTCAGATTTCAGGTTCCACAGCCGAATGCGATCCACAAACTCCACAATGGGGGCCAAAATAGTAGTAGCTGTGGATCTGACAATGGAGAGTTTATATACATATATACACATATGGGTGCGACTAAATTAAATGCACCGCATAGTGAAATAATATATGACACGAATTTTTAAAGAATTCATTAAATGAAATCTTCATAGATTCTAAGTTATAGCATATTACCAAAAGACAAAAAAAAACTATATTATATACATACACTAAATTATTGATATTATTGATATCATATGTTATATTTCATGCTGCAGATGGGCATCAGTTTTATATAAATAAATATAAAATTTTGCGATTCGTTGTGCTATCGCTGTGCCCTTGACTGTACGTGCACTTTGCATTTTTGTTAAAGCGAGAGAGCGGAGTTTGTTGCTGTCTGCTCTCACTGCTTTTGTTGCCTTCATGGGGGCGAAATTCTTGTTTATTTACATTTATTTACATTCCAAATGCGCGCAGTTTAGGCAAACATAAAGAGTGTTGCAAGGGAGAGGGGAGCAGCCCGCATTAGCCAAAGTAAACAGTTTGGAAAACAATGCAATTCAAAGAAGCCGGCAATGCAGTTGCCAGTTAATTATTTGCACAGTGTACCCCAAAAGTATGCAGAAGGCAATGCTTTCCCACCACGAAGAGATAACCAAAACAAACCGAATAACCGGAACCGGCGTGGGACACGAATACACAAGTAAACAGGGGCACGAGTCAAAAACAGTCGGTGTTTTTCAGACGGTAGTGCACTCATTCCAGAACATGTTCTTTATCTACGAGTAGATATTTGGCTAATCCAATTTGGTAAGGGTCTGAAGGACAAATATTTTGCAGTCATTCTACAAACCTACCAGTTCAACGCATCTGTAAGCTTTCCCTGAAAGGCTTTTGGATGTTTTCCCAAGAAAGTTATCCATCGATTAAACCGCTCTTGAGTTATAAATGGTTTAACGTACTTTCTTTTTATATAAAGTTATGGTTTTGTTTATTCCATTTGTGGAAAAAGAAGCTCTTTAGAACGCGTTCCCGAAATTCCGACTGTGCCCACAATCCACAAGTGACGTCGGCTATTGCGGCGGCGTGATGCACTGGTTGCCTCATCTTTATCATCCACATGCTTGCCGATGTTTCGTGTTGGTTGGCGGCTGATAACGAACAGCTGATAACCACACGATAAACCGCAGCTGCGAGGGGCGTTTCGAAAACCAGAAAACAGATAACCAACTGTTGCATGCCCCACATTTTTGGGGCTACACATCAAAGTGAACCGCAAGGCAATGGATGCCACTTCTTTGGTAGTTTGTATGTAAACAGGTGTGGAATGCATGCATATATTTGTAAATTCAAGAAATATCTTGGTCACCATTCAAGTGATTTAGACGAGAAAGAAATAAAATTGATTTGGTTACGATGCGAAGGTAATAAATTGGTAAAAGCTTTCTTTTTAAACTAATTTTATATTCTTGATTACCTAAAGTTCTGATTGAAATTGAACGATTAACCTCATAAAAACATCTCGGAACTCATAAAAATACGTATTTTATTAATGAATGAATTAAAAAAAAAACCTGTTTTTATGATTAAGTGCACCTACCTTAGTGGTTCTGCCAGCATATCTATATTCTCGCAGCTTTCCATCTCCAGTCGCTGGTATTGCAATTGCCTAGCACTCGAAGTGCTCGATCTGCCCCCTGATCCTCCCGAATTTGTGGCCGAGTTGGATGAATGGCGTCGGTACTCGGCGAAACTCTCGCTCTTGCGGAGACCCGGAATTTTTCCGGAACTATTGCGCCAGTACTTGATCATCCGGTGTAGTGGCTTGGGCGAACTGGTTGCCGAGCTCGAGGCCAGTGATACTTCACAGCCTGCCACGATTATCGGATGGCCATGATCTACCAATGTCCTGTAGGAACTCATTTTTATCGCTGATACCAACTAAATGTTGAACTTTTTCTCTTGAGAAAGTTAGTTTTATTCATTCACTACTAACTTTTTTTTAGCTTTACTTCACTTCTTTGGTTTATTGTATTGCTTGAATTGTTTTATTATTTTGTTATTTTACTTTGCATTTATAAGCTGAATTAAAATATATGTTTTTATTACTTTCTGTATAGATTCCAGAATATATTATATTTTACTGTGCTTGCTTGCGCATGTAGAATTGCTACTCTTATCATTTATATTCCTGGCTTACACTTAGATTTATTATATCCACTCATCACGCAGCGTATCTATATTTATTAATTTAATATAAATTTTGTGTTTTTGCATAATTAAGAATTCGTTTGCTCTATAAATCGAGTTTCGTTGGGGTTTCGATATGAAGTCGCGACGCGCCGCCTTCGATTTTCCGACTGACCGCAACAAAGAATCGGACCAGAGCCCCCAGAAGCGACTTTTTAGAACCGAGCTCCATTATCTGGAGCGTTCTCCCTCGTTCGTTTTTGCTCTCTTTCTCTTTCCATTTCCATTGTTTTTATAACTTCGCACGTTTTATTGCAAAGTTTTTTTTTCTGAATTTACTTGTATTTCTTGCAATTTCATTATTTTAAGCATACAGGGTGATTCTGATCTTAATTGAGCATATATAAGGCGATCACATTAGGCAAAATAAAATGTTCTCAGAACGTACCCCGCACATAATGTTTGAAAATGTGATGTTGTAAGGCTTGAAACGTGTTAATGTTGTATTTTTAATAATAAAAAACAACATCTTTTTATGGTGAATATGACTTACTTGATGCGAATCAAAAAGTTTTGTGTGAACTTCAAAATATATTATAAATTTCGTTCTATGTTTGTTAAATATACCACTAAAGAAATGGAAATTGATTTATTTTATAAATTTACTAGGTATCTTTCCATTCTTAAGGGCACTATAACCGTTTTTACTAGTTTTGCATTGTATTGCAGTTTTAATTTGCTAGCGATAAATGACCGAGCTGTGATTCCGCTAAGTCAGCTTATTTTTATTTTACTGCTGCCGATATAAAAACGATGTGTAATTTGTACATGTAGAGACGTCTTTATTTAATTTCATTTATCGTTTCCAGCTATCAGTGATCTCACGGTTTTGAGATCCGCCCCCTTTAGCACGCCCCATGAATAGAAACCATTGTCTAGTTCAATGCTCCAATCATTCACCATTCAGACTTTGGTTAATTAATTAAACAATCCATCAAGATTAAATATTATCAGTTTCTTACACCTTCGTTTGACATTTTCAGGTGCTGGGAACAACAAATGCCCATAATAAGAGCTAATTTTACGCAGATTTCCCCATTCCAATGCCACTTGTTATAGGAAAAAGTAGCGTAGGGCCAACTGTGAAATATAAATGTATCATCGATGCATCAGTGAGTCAAGCTGGGTTTACGATTCTGCGGGTCACCGCCAAGAACTTTAATGGCTCTCGAAAAGAGGGTGATAAGGAAACAGACTTCGGGGCGTCCCAGTATGCACAAAAACGGACAAAACGGACGGAGAATAAGTGCATTAAGAGTATAGAGGATAGATATTGAGGGGGATGGAGATAGTGCCGACGAAAAGTGGTTCCACAACTGCTAAATGCCGCTGCAATCGAGTTATCAAGTAATCGAATATCCAGCAAATCAGATAAATGGAACATGCAAAACAAATCGTTCGATAAGAGAGCTGGAAATATGAAAATTATAAAAAAGAAAGCAAGTCGTTGTAGCTTGCTTAAGATACCCTTTTCAAAAAATTCATACGCATCGATAAAATAATATCTTTGTTTACAAATATTTAAAAAATAAATACTTCTTATCTTATAACTTTTATAACTGCATGTTTTTATTATGAGACTTCCTAAATGTTTGACCCAATCATATCCCCCTTATCGCGATCTCCTATCTAGAGAGTATCAAAACCGACTTAAAATGAAATCGAAACCCCAAACCGAAACCGAGTTCACAGTTGCTACTGTAACGGTTTCGGCCACGGGAAAGTCGAGTAAGATTTATCATGACATTTCCTTGATGACGATACTCAATCGCAACCTCCCCCCGACATCATCCCCCAGCACCCACCACCCCCCTGAACACTCAAGCTCCGTGTGTGCGTTGTCAAAATTACATTAAAGCGGAAATCGCATGCTTCGCTTCAGTGCCAATCGAAAGAAGACAGCAAACTGACCGCGGAGTAGAAAAAACTCGAGCTGCACTGCCCGCAGTCTCGGATAACTGCACTGAGCAAAACTCCATGCTTGTCTAGGTGTTCTTAAAATTCTGCTCAGTTTTTTATTACAATTCTTTGAAATATATTATAAAATAGATACAGATTATACAGAATATGTATATTTACTTTATTAGAGTTATACAAGTTCATTCTATACAATCGTAAAGCATAGAAGCAGGAATAAGCTCAAGTTGTTTATTACAATTTAAAAAAAACAGATGGTGAATATTTTATTAGAATTACACAAGATTATATAAAAGGCGCAAGTGTTCTGAAAGATGCATGAGCCTTTTCTCGCTTCTGTGTATAGAATTCTATGAATTTTGGTAACCAATTTTAAACTATATATTTACATACATATCTATTAGCAATGATTTTTTCCTGTATATAGGAAGGGGACGGAAGGGGGCTGTGGGTGCCGGCACGCAACACCCGCGACACTCGACGACATAAATCAGGCTCAAAGAAAACCTAGTGAAAGAGTTGGGGGCGACTGTAAGGCGAGACACTTGCATTTTGGCTCGTCGTTTTTTGAGGGGTTTGAGGCAAACATGTCCAAGCTGTCGCTTGTATGCCCCTCTTTATCGGCCCCCCATTCGCCACAAAACTACTCAGCACCCCCTTCGACTCCCTCAATACGCGAAAATGTGCGTAACTGCGAGAAACGTAACACAGGCAGCCGCGAAGCACGCAAACTTTGATCTACACGGAAAGAAATTAATTCCATTTGAACGTGGAGCAAATTTTTGTAATATAACTCTTTTTCTCTATTCTAAAAATTAATTCTATTAATTAATTAAAATTAATCTTATGTCCACCGATAATTGAATTTTCACATTTTGAATACAGTATGTAATATTTGTTTTATCAGTGCACATTTGAGCTGGATCTGACGTTCAAGTTGGAGAAGGAGTCTCGACTGAGTTGAAGACTGAGACTAGCGAACATATTTCATTCCACGGACATGAGACACGAGACCGCGGCTTTAATTGACATGTGTTCATTAGAAGAAACACAGGAATCGGGTTTGTGAATGGAAACGCAGGGGGTTCGGAAGTATGTGTAGCTGTGAAAAGTGTGCTCCACTTGAAGGCATTACAAAAACATAAAAAACATAAATAACAATTTTATTGGATTTGTAGCTTAAAACAGCTCAAGGACTCAGCCTGGAAAAGCTGAGTAGGTTACCTTAATCTAAGAAAATACTAAGTACGAAACTGAGTATCGAAGATGGTAGAAAAACACTCACAATTCCTATTCATTTCCTATTCATTTAAATGGCCATGCAAAATCGCTGCTTTTAATTAAATTAGCATCAAGTCTAATTTCTTACGTTCCTGCTAATGTCCGTTCAGTCTGCAGCCGCATTTAGAATGAAGTACTTGTGTAAGTGGTCAAGAAAGTCGTACATTACTCCGTACATTAACAATTCAGAATTATACCCTCAGATCTGCTTTTGCTGGCCTCCTCAGTGTCGAGTCTGTTCTGGGAGGATTTTTATCGAACTTTGGCATCGGAGAATGCAGAAAGGAACCTCATTTATTCGCCGTTGTCCGTTGATATTATGATGGGCATGGTTTACATGGCAGCAGGCGGAAACACGGCGCAAGAATTTAGAAACGTTTTCAAATTATCAGAGAACAAAAGTCAAGTGGCAAACAGCTATCGTAAATTGTTTGCCGGCATTAGGAGCCGCGAAAAGGTCCTTTTCCTGCATATAGCAAACCGGATATATGTCAACCGGAAATATCGCCTTGTACCTGAGTTTAATGAGGTGGTACGGAGGGCCTTTAAGGCCAAAGCCAAGTCTATCCGCTTAGACGGTCCTGTCAGCGCCTCTTTGATAGTCAATAGCTGGATACTAAATCGAACGCGAGGCATGATCCGGAACATAGTCTCACCTAGCGACTTGAATCCGGATACAAGTGCGTTTCTGGTGAATGCAATCTACATGAAGGGCCAGTGGGTGTTTGACTTTCAGGCCGACCAAACTCATGAAGCCGACTTCCAAGTATCACCTGACAAAATCATTCAGGTGAAGATGATGACTTTGTCAGCATCCCTGTTCTCAGCAGACCTGGAAGACTTGGATGCGAAGGTTATCGAGCTGCCCTACCGAAACTCAACTCTTTCCATGCGCATTTTTCTGCCCAACAGAGTTGATGGCCTAAGAAAATTGGAGGAAAATATTGGGCTTCTAAAGCCTAATCTGCAAAAAAATTCCGTAAATGTCAAGCTGCCCAAGTTCAAAATCGAATCTAGCGTACAGCTGAAGGGGATTTTAGAAAAGGTTTGTATATTGGTAAATATAAACGACACCTTTTTCATACCTTTCCTCAGTTAGGCATTCGTGACGTATTTAAGCCCACAGCTGACTTGAAAGGGCTAGTGCTAGAATCTGGTGCTAAGATCGATAGAATTGTGCAGAAAGCCTTTCTGAAGGTCGATGAAAGGGGTGCCAAGGCCTCAGCGGCAACAGGTACTTTGTTATTACCCCGGAGATACACGGCATTTACGTGATTTGCTTATCTTTCAGGAGTTCTAATTCGCCCAAAAAAATCAATTGACAATATGAAACTGCCTCCAATGGAGTTCATAGCTGATCATCCCTTTTCCTACGTAATTCATGACCACGATGTCATTTACTTTCGGGGTCACATCGTCGAACCACACTGGTAATCAAATGCCAGCAAAATTGTATTATATTATATTGTCTTATAATATGAACCAACACTTTACCATAACATACTTTCCAAAGCATTTTCAAGTCTAGAGAGTATTTAGTGAATATTGAAAACTTGCACAAAGTTAACAAATATTGAAATACCCAAATATTGGGTGCAACAGGCATTCGCTGATGATGAAATTCAGGGATTATACACCTATCTAAACGCTGTGAAGAGGCCGCAATCAGTATCAGCATACAAATTTCTACTTTCCACCGATTGAACATTTCTAGGTTTTTGGAACCATTTGGAACCATGTGGGCCCGGTCAGATGGGCTTAACCTTTTGCCTTATCCTCCATTCGATGTAACTGCTAATTGGCCTTCGACGACAGCCAAAGGAATGACGTCCGAAGAGTCCGACCAGCACAGCTGTTTGACCTTTTGGCCTTAGCGGAAAAGGCAAAGACAACGACGTCGATAAAACTTATAGGCGCCCATAAATTAAAATGCAAATTAAAAGACGGCAGAACGAGATAGAAACATTTAATTGTACTGAGCAAAAATTAATGTACTGCGTTGGAGGTGGGAGAGGCAGGCCAATAATTATCACTGTCGTTTTTTATCGCCTTAATTATGACCAATATTTGGGCAATAAAATTATTCGTCGATTCAGGCAAGGAAAAGGTCGAACACAAAGTTACCAAGCAGCGTCATCATTCTTAGCCCAGCCAAAAAGTTTTAATTAAAAAAATTGTTAACTCTGATATGGCAAGGAATAGAAGCAACTTGCGAAGATATACGTGAAAATTCCGCTGGTTTTTGCTGGACACGCGACAAATTAGAAGGGACATGACTGTCAGATGGATTTTCAGTTCTAGTTTCCCGACTCTTAATCCCTGCCAGAGTTTTCCCTTCCAGAATCTTGGTAAATCCGAAATCAGCTTAAATTTAATTTTTGCGCTTTCCTTTGCGCCGAGAATGAAAATGGCTGGATAAAGAAGGACACCGGAAGTGAGGCCAGGGGCTGTTTCCTTTGGTTCTCAGCGCTTAGAAATGCCTGGGGCTATGAAAACTTTGCTTAGCAAACTTCTGGCTTCCCTCCTTGGGGAATTTTATTGAGACAGGTTGGATTTCGGAATATAAACAGGGTGTTCCATCAACGGAATCTCAGAACCTTAAATTCTGATGTGATATTGTACTAAAAAGTTATAGATTTCATACCTAAATAAAATGACATATCCTAATGTTATGTTATGTTCATAATTAATTGAAATAGACCTGCTTTTACCAAACAGTATTTAAGTAATAAATATTATTTAAATATTTATTATTTTTATTAAATAATATTATTATAATTTTATATTTAACTTTTGAACAATACAACTTTGTGCAAAATACACATGCAATGAAATGAAGGCGACGGTTGTCGATTATTCAAAGTTTGCGATAAACTAATAAGGGGAAAACAGAAGTTTTTGGCCATCTAATTTATGAGTGGCGAGGCCTGAAAGAAAAAGACAAGGTTACGAATGGTTAGAGGTAGAAATTAGAGGAGTATCCATGCAGTTAACAAATTGCTTAGCTAAACGATTTGCTTACAAGTGCGCAACTAATTAGGAATATGGAAGACACAAGAGCTCGTGTACAAGGACACCCCCGCACACACACGTGCCACAAGTGGCAGGGAAAGAAGAAGCAGCCGCAGGATTAATGAGCTGCCACATGAAGCACTTTCAACGCCAAATAAAGGAACGACAGACAAATGTGGCAAACAACTTAATTTAAACGCGGAGAAATTAAGGAAATGCACTCGGGTTGGGTTGAAATAATTAACAAACTGTCGACGGTTCGGGGTTATCTATAAAGCAACAGCTGTCTTCAAAGGAAACGCATTTAAATTTACAAACAGTAAAAAATTGTCAAACGCCTGACCAACGCCTACGTGTTTTAAGGACCTTTTAATATCCTTATCTCGGGATCGTCGCAAATGTTGCGTAACTAAGTGCGGTGCCTTCGGGGCACACTTTTCACCCCTCCCTGCCGATCTTTTCGTTTACCTGCCCTCAAGAGATTTCTTAATGTTGCATCCGATGGATAGATCGCTGGAAAAGATAATCCATTTGCGACTCTATCTCAACCTTAATTGAGTTGTCGGCACAGGAAAAGAAGAGCGTATTTTCAAACACTTCTTTTGACACTTTTGCTGAGCATTTGAATGAGATCCTTTGGACATGTGGCCTCCTACCAGTTGAAGCGTGCCAGGAAGCGCAGGAAATTGAGTTGTGAGTGGAGGAAAAGTGGATTGCGAGGGAGTGTCATAAAGGTAAGAAAATGAGGGGGTTTTAGGGAACCGATTACCAAGAATCGAAGTTAAGAGAAAACACTTCGAGGTGGAGAACTTGAAGAAGTTCAAACTGTTTGAAAAGCGGTTCCCTTACTGTCCACTTTTTCTGTCATACGTCCATCATCTTAATTGCTTCTAAATATTTTAGGCCATCCCTTTAAAGTGGAGAAGCCTTCAAGGCACGACCAGACAGTTCAATGCAAAATACTTGCCATCGAAGAATCGATTAGGTTTTGGAAAACCCGTGACCTTGCTAACTCTAGAACTGCGCCAGCTGTCAGTTCTACACTCATAACTTGTTAAATTCAAAACTCATTGAAAATCAATATACAAATGTCGAGTAAAAGCTAAAAGTACAGTCACTGAACATGAATGCCTTGACCATGAGGAGGGGCAAACGAAATGCGAGTAGCCAAGGGGGCATCAATTACTTGCGCACAATTTGCACACGAAATGACTGCAATTAGCAGAGAGACACCTGCCAAATGGAAGCTCACCTGAATGGGTTGGGGCTAGTTCGTCATGAGTTCCGCTTTTTTTATAGGAAACGAAGCGGGGGACAACTAGGGCAGAGCCGAATAGTTGACCCCGTTTATAAAATAGCTAAGACTGGAGGAGGAAGTCAAGTTTCCTGGCCATTGTCACGTGCTGAACTCGTTTTTGAAGGGGGATAAAATGGGGTTAAAGTGAGGGATCTGAGAGACTGAAAACGTGAGAGTATAGGATTAATAGCTTTGACACATTTGCGAGTGACAACTTGAATACTAGCAGTCAGCTAATCCTTAAACATAACATTTTTCTGTGAAACCCAGTCGCAGTACGAAGTTTGTTTTGTATCTCTTTTTGTATCTAAATTAAATGAATACCAAGTGGATCAGAGGAATAACTTTTCTTATCCTGATAAAAGTCAAATGTGACTAATAAAATAAAACAAATTCAGGCCTTTCATCGCAAAAGTTTCGTCCTATTAATACTTCATCGAGAAAATTGTGTCACCTAACCAGTCGCCAATACCACCGCTTTCACTCCTCATTCAAACAACTTGTTTACAAGACAAAGTTGGAGAGACGAACTGAATGTTCTGTCAAAGGAAAACAATTCAATTTCCCGTGGAAAACCAGAGCACATAACTGTGGATGTCTTCAAGGAATGGAGTGCGTGGGTGGAGACAGGGTGACCCAAATCCGCAGAAAGCGGAAATGGAGAATATCAAATAAAAATGCAAAAATAAAACTAAAAGCAGCCATAAAAGTCCAGCTTGAACACTGGAAAAAGCTCGCCGCTTAATGTCGAATATAATATATGAATCGGAATTGATATACATCAAATTTTAGTTTGTAAGTGAAACTAAAGATCGAATAGATTTCAAAATGCGGCACTTTTAAAGGTGCTATTTTAATTCCTTATGTTGCTAAGATTTTTTCATGTGAGCCAGCATCGGCAAGTGCTTCAAATCAGTTGAGCAAATAGAACCAGTTGTGTGAGGGGTCGGAAAATGGGGAAAATCTTGACGGCTTTTAGGTCATAGCGGGACAGTGGGGTGGACCCTGCCCGACTGTCTGCCCAGGATTCATAAATAAAACAAAGTGGCGCCAACGTGCGACGAAATGACGCGTCGCCAAAGTATCTGTAGCTGGTAGCTTCTTCTTGGGTTTTCCCCAATTCCTTTGGCTTTCCACTTCCCGATTGTTATTCATTGGCTTCACTTGCCATAGGACCGCGTTTAGTTTTTCTCCCTCTTTTTCGCTGACCCAACTCCACCGAATATCGATTTTCTGGATGCTACATTTGTCTGGCTTTTAGTTTTTCCAGCTAGCGAGCGCAACTAGTTGCGGTTTTTCCGCTACTCTCCCTTTTCCTTTTGAAAAGCACTGCTACTGCAATAAGGAACAATTGTGGGTGGAAATTTTTGGCCCGGAAAACTGTGGAAAGCGTATTGATTGTTTCCTCGATAAGCGAATGTCGCGCAGCAAGGAACCAAACTTTTTCAGTCCGCGGTAAATTTCGCTATAGTTGGCCACTTGATGTGGGTATAGTTTACGAAAAACTTTTTCGAAAACAACTCAATTTATGTGGCTTTAAAAACCAAGGCAAATAGAAGCAACTAGACCGGGATCGCTAATTTTCTGCGCTGGAATTCGCCAACTTTCGTTCGAATGTACAAACCAAAAAACCCCCTTTTCACATTCTGATCCACCACTGGTATCAAGCCATCTTTTATTATCCCACAGCCCCTCAAAATGCAAATTGCAATTTAAAAAGCGGACAAGAATCGATGGCGAATGCAAATTTATGAGGGAAATGTCCTTGAAGCCATTTAGGAATCGAAATTATTCATGCCCCCTCGTTAAAGTGACAAACATCAATCCGCGCACCCCCGACCCCGCTGATTAAATCGGGAAATGCACTTTTTGCCATTAAAATTTATGGGCTTGGGTAAAGAAATGGGTTCCGAAATGCAAAAATGTGCAAAAATTATAGCGGGGCGGAATGAGCATCCTATTGAGCGGCGTGGAGGGAGGGGATGACTGCACTTCGGGGGGTGGCATGCAAATTTCTGTCAACCCTGATGAGGTAATTTAAGTGTACGGACCAAACACACACGTTTTTCCCAGTTTTTACGTTTATTTTTATGTACCCTACTTTAGGATACATTAGTTTTTGAAGTATGAGGGAAAGATATAAAATAAAATATGCTCTCTATGAAAATGTGAATTTTTCGTAATCCTACTTATTTCAATTATTAATAATAATTTTTAATAACTATTTAATCAATATAAATCATCAATAAAATATATAAACAGTTAACTTTTATTTAAGCAATTTCTATTTTTGCCATTGTCCATAAAATGAAACAGTCCAATTTACATTTTTACTGATCGAGATCCTTTAAAAATGTGGTGTAAGGGCATCCGCAGTCGCATTGATTTTTGTATTTCCGTTTTTTTCATTAGCTATTTTTTCGTTTTTTTTGCTGTTGATTGCTAATAGGCAAATCGTGTTCGATTAACGCCAAACGATTTCCGATCGCAGAGTGGTGTGTGGAATGGAAATGGAGTGGGTCGAATGCTTCCTTGTTGCACTTAAGTAGCTGCCGCAAATTGATTTCATGCTGTTTCATTTCCCTCTCCCCTGGCAGTGCTCCACTTAGAAAAAACTAGGGCAAACTCCCAAGTCCCAAGTCCGTGGCAGAAATTCAGGATGGAACAATGCTGCACCGCAGGAGGAAAGTTGCAACTAAATCGGGAGGGGAAAAGTTGTCTACTTTTTCGGTTTTCGCCAGTTTTTGTTGTGTTTTTTGTTTGTTTGTTTGCTTAGCTTTTCTTTGGCGGCCCGAGGAAAATAGATTTTCCCTTTCATTCATTGTCCGACGAAGAATGTGTGCAACCCTTTTGCTGGGAAGCTGGGAAAAAATGCGTTCAGCCAAGAGCCCAAATCCAAATCCTTTTGTCCAAGAAAACTACACCGAACCAAAGGAAAGTGGATGGAAAATAAAAGGAAATTTTCGCAGTTGCTTAGCTTCAAGCGAAAAATACTTTTTGTGGGAATTCGCACAATTAGAGCGCGGCGAGTGGTTCCTTTTCGTGTCCCTCGGGGTAACTGAAAGTGAGCGCTAATGGTGAGATACTTAAGGATGTTAGCAACCGGAAATAAGGAAAGTCAATGGTGATAACATATAGGTCAAAGGGGTAACGCAATACATCAATAGCTCTATGTATGGCAGTCCTTTTGTTGAAAGATCATCTTTTACTTTTTCAACTTCTTAGTATATTAGCTTAACAATGAAATCAGCTCGCTACACTCGATTAATTCATCAATCCGAGTTCCAGCATTCATTGTTGCCAGCCATTCAAAAGAGTTGCTCCACTGTCTCACACCTAACAACCCACATTTTCAACATATAACCCAATTGAACAACCGCAGCCTAATAAATAAATCGCAGCCCATCCAAGCCATCTGTTGGGCGATCTCTAATGGACGATCAATCAATCCAATCACGATCAGATACGCGGCAGCCGGTGGCAAGCATTTAAATGTAATCGCAGACGCTAATCGCCAACTGCAAATCAAGTTGCGTTCAGCTGAAGCCGAGTTCAGATATGTAAATATCTCGCAGAAACCGAGGAAACTTTTCGCAGAGTTGCCAGGTCTGCTGATGGCCACATGTTAATTAGAGAAACCCCAGACGCAGATGCAGACAGTTTCGCTGATTGATTGATTGGCTCTCTATATGCGAACCCTTTCCTGCTCTTTCCACTTTGGTTGCAATCGTTAATTAGGAGTCGCCCCAGTGTCGCCATTGAAAATATCTCAATACTTGGAGATGTAATCGTGAGTTGCAGCCTTTTAAATTACAAATATGCTAGTCAGTTTCAATAATTATTGTAATTTTAATGCAATTTTTAAGCCAAAAATACTTCTAAGGAGACTGAAAACTGAGTTTAAATTTATGGTTTAAAGTTTTAACAAAGCAACACAAAATACAACTTTATATTGCATGCCATGCTGAAGTCCACAAATTGTTGTTAAAGGTTGTCACGTATCTCACGGATCAATCTCTGACCCAAAGCAAGTTCTGTAGTACCTGAGATTCGCGTAAAACAAGTAGATTAGACAACGCCTACGATAAAAACAGAATTGATTGCAATCGATTATAAAGAAAACGCCCCCAACAAGCAGTTATACCAAGAAATTTATGTGACTAGTTCTAGTTTTGATACCGAGAGTCTTTGGCCTAATCGACGGTCAATAAGAGGTAATTGGAAAGCTGTATTTGGCGTATTTGGTCGGCTGCAATAGAGATTTCTGCGGAGGTCTCGGAGCAAGCCGCCCTCGCCTCTATTGTTTGGAACTTTTGCTGAGTGAAAGGACCGGAAACGCATACAAAAAAAGTCGGTATCCAGACACTGACATCGATATGAGGCAATAAAGGAGTTTTAAACAAAAACAAAAGCCACACTACATCACAAAATGCAATGGTAGAAAGAAAAAAATGAACCCATCCCGAACCCTTCCTCCCTCCAGTGAAGTGCAAATATTTTTTTAAAAATATTTTTAAAGTCGCGTGTGCTTGTTTTAATGCATTTTTGCACACTTGACTGACTGACGTTGCCCCTTACCTGACCAAAAGGGTTAGAGTTAGGGTATGGGTTAGTCCCGCACCGCTTCGCACTTTTAGGGGTTGTGCTATTCTGCCCATCGCTGCCAGTCTTTTGATTTATTTTTAATGGGCCTCTCATATTTTTGCTCAGACTCATAAACTAGCTGCCAATATTGATTCGGCTCCCGGTCTGATCTATATTTTATGAGCTGACAATTGGACAAATCGTGGGTTGTCGAGGGGTTAAAAAGGGTTCGGGGTGATTTCAAAAAATGAGCTAGGACTCATAATATCTATTATAAAGACTATCATTATTTCTAAATTTGTTTCCGTTATCGGCTTAGAAAATAGTTAGCGCTTTTAAATATAATACAATACAATTTATAATAAAATTTATTTAAAAAAGCTCTTAAATTATATATGCTTTTTTTATTTGTTTTTTGTCAAATTTAAAAATTAAATTTAAATTTTGTTTTCGTTTAACGAAGGTTTGAAGTCCAACATATTTCAGTTTTGAAAACAACCCCCGATTCAACGTGTTGCAGCCTTTATTTTTTCAGTCCAACATGTTTAAAACGCAACGATCTCGATCCTATTCAAACATGTTTGATATTCATCGAAACAATGCGAGGGTTGTTTGTTTTGCAAGATAGCAATAGAACCACAAAAATGTCTGCTAAAAAACTAGTTTTCGGTCTTTTCTCAGGCAGACAATTAGGAAAACCAATAGTTAACAGCTTCGATTGAGCTTCTGTAGCAGACTTTCTTTGTGTTTACTTATGCATTTTCCTTTCACTTGATTTGGTTTTGTGGGGAGGGGAAAAATGTGTTTGGCAGACATTTGCATTTTCTTCACCCCTCAAACAATTTGCTGACCTATTTCCCCAATCATCTTCTTAAGTTTCCTCAGGTTGCGCTATCAACTGGAAGCACTTCAACTTCTTTACATTTTTCCAATTGAGTTGTCCTGACCCGATGTGAACCTTTGACGGGACAATCCCAAAGCCAGGGCATTGACTTGTACTCTGGATTTCTATAATATTCAAATGAGGCTTTCTTTTACGCATGGTTGGGCTCAAGTGTCTGATTGATATTTTCAAATAACTTCAAATACCAGATTCCATCAGATATGTTTTTCGGTGCTCGCATTCAGGTAGAGTTTATCTTTTCAATTGAATCTCTGCCCCGTCGGCTTACATGTATTCCTCTCCGTCATTCTGACAGGTCGAACGAATTCCCCTCCCTGCTCTGCCCACATTTTGCATATTTTGAAATGGAATTTTGGAAAAAGAACTCCGATGGGTGCAGCTCCTGGTAATGCCCTCACTGTGTCTAATTGCGTGGATTGTGTGGAGTGCGCAGCACAATGAAATTGATGGACTCGTGTCAGAATCCAACGTCATTCCGGTTTCCTTGCCGATCTCAACGGCCTTTGAGGGTTGCTCTCTGCTCGATTTAATTAAATTTTATGCGCCTGCGCGCAATTTTTTACTCATTTGCCTTTTGTTTGGTAGTCGTATTCACTTTCAGTTTAGCTTTCTGTTGACCCACAGAAACACATCTTGTGGTTCACACAGTCCAGCCTGACCACATACTGGACATGCTGATTTTGGAGTTCGACATGCCTTTTTTAATAATAGAAAATACTAACGCAGTAAGATTTTTCTGTGAATGTATTCTTTTGATTACTTTTTCCTTTAATTTTTCGTTTTTCCGTGATTTCTGGCCATTATTTCCAGTGAGTAGTACCAAAGGATGTCATCCTTGCCGTAGACATCTGATCAGGCTCATATTAATCAACTTTTTTCCAGTTGAACTGATTTTGTCAGCCTCGCCTTTAGACTTCCCTTTCGACGTTCACTTAATCAAATTTCGAAATCAATAATTAATCAACTGATGCAAAGGCTGGGAAATCATTTGTCGCTGGCAAATGGAAAATCATTAACATGCGCACCTATGTACATAGCACCCCGCTCACCCCCTGACTATGCAAATTTCCTTCCGTGTTTCGGCCTCGATTCGCGTTAAGTTACACAAACAGAGGCTCCCGGAAAGGATAATATTCATACAACATAATCTGAGCGATGGCTGGATTTTTGGACCGGCATTTGCATATATTACAAGTTCTGCTGGCTCTTTGATGTTTGATGAAATTAGCGAGAGATCCAATCCCGTCGTATTAAATTTATTATAATGATGTCAGTGCAGGCAGGCCACTCGCCCTTGCCTGCTATTTTTTGTCCTTTATTTTTCTTCATTCCCTCTTATTTGTATTTGTATTTATATTTATTTTGATTTTTATTTGTTTTCCTCGGCGGCTTATTAAACCATAAATAAGCAGGTTAGCAGGATGTTCGGCTTGGGTCGGAAGCGGAAATTATGAAAATACTCAAATTGCCCACATCCTGTTCGAGAGTTTTCCTTTTAGCCGTGGCTACCTGTCTTTTGCCCATCCGTTCGGCATTTTCCTTAGAAGTCTTTCGGGAAGCCATTTGCGTGGCATACTTTGCGGCTGCTCTGGTTTTGAGTGCTCGCTCTTGGGTTATTTATCAAGAAAGCGTACGCCAATTATGGCTTAAACAAAGGCCTGAAAGGTTTTCATATTTCATAAATTTAAGGCCGTCAAAAGGCTTTTACCCGCACTCCGTTCGCTGGCACGCAGTTTTCCTTCACATGCTCGTTAGCCACTTTTCGGCAAAACCGCTAATGAAATGCCGCTGGAAAAGTTTTGCGGGCCAAAGTGAACGCATCGCAAATTGGCAACATCAATTAGTGGGGTTGCAAGTGGGGGAAAACATATGCAAACTAGTTACCCGGTTAGATGGTTTCGGTTTCTGGTCTCCATTCGGAGCTGGCAGGCGCTGAATTTTACGCTCAAAGTCAATTAAAAAGTTTCGGCCAAATGCCAGACGCTTGACAACTGTCCAAATTAAAAGCGAAAGGGTTGGGTGGTGCATAAAACTCTCGCATAAGCCATGAACTTGTAAACAAAACCAATTAAAAGTATCATTCGACCGATTATATTTTATCTAAAATGTTGTTGTCCTCTGTACAATTAATCACTGACCCGCAAACACAGCCACAAGTATTCCATTAATAAGCTTTGGAGGAAAACTTCTGGAGCACGAAACGCAGGACTCAATTAATTTTATCAGATGCATTTGATCAAATTCAATTAAAAGTTAAACGCCAACGCGCGTACGTGAGCCATTACTCACGTGCCTTGGAGCACCGCATAGATGGGGGCTAAAAGGTCCTTCGCCAATTGAACCTTTTTTGCGACCGCAGTTATCGCGGGACCAACAGGTGGATGGGCTGGAGATTGGTTCGCCCACAAATGAGCCCATCAATAAGGATCCCATTGAAAGGCGGGCTAAAAGGCTTTGCTGGCGAACAGAACCCATCGAGTTACCCACTCGGCACCCAAGCCACTTCCCACGAGAGCCAGCCAATTTGCTGGGACTTTGTGTCCTTCTGTCCGTCGGCAACTTTTAAAATGGTCATGTTTCAAAAGTTATCGATGTTGGGGTAGGAAAGATGCTTTTTTTGGGTGTGGGGACGAACCGTGGGCAGTGGCAATAGGTGGATCTAAAGTTCCTCTGGGACATTCCAACTTGTCCGTAATTCAATCAGTGATGGTGGCATTCTTACACGTGAGCTGTTTACGGAATGTCTGAAGAGCTCACTGGTTTGCTCGATTAGTTCGGTTCAGATATGATGGCGTGAGTGTACGCTTACCAGGAATTCTGGTATTGCCCAAAATGAAATCTTATTTACAGCTTTGTATCAAAGAATACTAGATTAAAATTATAAAATTAAATTAAGGCGATTTATTTTCCCCCTATCAAGCACACACCTTCGTGATTCACGCATTGCCCGTCGGCCACCTCACAAGTGGCTCATCCGCAAATTCGCTTAGCCAAGCTCAAAGGACCTTCAGAAGCGCATCATCCACTCCGGAGAAGCCATCAGCACAAATGCGAGCACATTAAGGTGTGCACAGTCGCAAGAGGAGTGAAAAAAGAAGACCCAGAGGAAGGAGGCATTTCCTCCGTCGCAAAACACACACCCTCGAGCAGGACATCTGCTCTGTAATGCAGTAAAGGACATGCCGAGGTGTTGAACTGGGTCAGAGGATTGCCTGCGTGGCATTAATCATTTTTGGCCAACGCAACAACCTGACAAGGCACTGAATAATCGCTCGAAATGCGTCGGCAATTACATAATTCCCGATTTCGGTGAGTGGGTTAGTTGGGGATGAGGTGTGGCTCATTTATCATGCTAATACCTTTCGGTCAGTGGCAGTTCGGGTTTCCCGTGTGCGAGTGTGTTGTACGCCATCATTAATTATCTGCACATTGCGCCGGCTCCTGCTCCTCCTCCTCCTCTGGTCACCTCCGATTCCGCCGCCTCCTGTTGACACAACAACTTAAACATTTGTGCAAACGGGGAGTCGCCAATGTCCAGTCTCTAATCCCCTGGACTTTTGAAAAAATCACGATGAAATTAATCATCCGGATAAAAAAGGACAAAGTGCCACCAAATAATTTTACAGGAGATGGACCTGAAAATAATACCGGATAAACATTTAAAACACTGCACAAAATTATCGCACCTTTCTTTCATTTTTACGGTAATTTCAATGTTTTACTTCAATTTAAAATTTATTACAACTTTAATGTTTTAATACAATTTAAAATGCATGATAACAGTTCTAATTGCATTTCAAAATATTTTATTATTGGAGTAGTTGTTTTATTATTTTTTTATTATATAATATATAAAAATATATAACATATGTATATAATTATTTATAATTCTTTAAAATTGAGTTTAGTTGGCTTTCATCTTATTTGCACAGGTTTTTTTTTGCGCTATGTGTACCAAAACTGTAATTCATTGATTTATTTTGAAATTTATAATTAAAAAGTATTTATATAATTTATTATAATTCCTTAAAAATGAGTTTCATGTTATTTGCACAGCGTTTTTTGTTCTATGTGTACCAAAAAAACGGACGCTTGGCACTTTGACAAATGACTTTCGCTGAACTAAATTTAGCTACAATTTGCATTTGGGATAATCAATTCTCAGACAGCCGTGATGCCTCAGGAAAAGCGGGATAGGGGTGAAATATACATAAACACCCCTTCGGATGGGTTATGAATACTTTTGTCACCTCTTTTGTCGCACAAAAATTCGCACGTGGCTTCAGTTTGCAAAAGTTTGAAGTTTTCATGTGTATGTAAACGAATATTGTTGGGCACACAAAAGTTTGATTGATTTGGGTTCGTCCTTGTCCCCTACCCATTGATTGATTCGCCTTTGGATTAGTGTTCAAAAACTTTGTTATCCGTTGATTGGTTATTTGATATTCATGAGTCTGCGGGGGGTGGGCAAAAAATGAATGTAAAATTCAGAGCGCCTCAAAGGTGCCAAGAAAACGAAGAAGAAGTCCGCGATGATTATGTCGGAAATCGAGGAAGCGGCGCGTGCTCGTGGATTAATGTAATTACTCTTGTCGTAGGTTGTTGAGATGGATAGATAGATGGTAGATAGATAGATGGTTAGATAGGTAAATAGAAAGATGGATGGATGGGTGCAAGGGTGTCTGAATGCACAGCAAGTAATTCGACGCGTTCTAAACTGGATGAATGATAAGGGCGGTCGAGGAAGATAGGTATGTTGAGGTAGGCACATGAGCGGAAACGGAAATATTAAATGCAAAGGCGTTAAAAAATAAAAAGCTGCTGGCATAAGAAACTACTTTACTAATCGTTACAAAAGGCCTTCAAATAGTTTTAATGCAATTACTGTAATTTATATAATAAGGTGGTTTCGGGCCAAGTCAATTAGTTAATACGTTAGATGTCTGAAGGCGAAGATATAACTTGAACAAATACCATAAACATATGGATACTTATGTAACACACACTGTAACTATCTCTTTATGCATTTAGGTGATGTGGCCCCAATTATGTTAAAATATAAACTCAAATTTGGCACCCAGGTGCTGAAATGGACCAGCTAAAATCGTTTATGATAAATCGTGTGAATATTTTGATCCATCAAGATTTATCCGAAGGCCTGGCTAGACAAAAAACCGCTCACGCGATTGTCATCAAGCCCAATCACCCACAAATAACCGTCATTAAATGCAACCACACTGACACATATGCACGTATAAAATACAGTCTTCAAAATGAAACCATCAATTACAATAATAGCAACTAAAGCGACATAGGAAAACACAACAACAATCAGAGCACGCGGAAGTGCTTACAAAATGTCAAAGACAGTACAAAAACGCGAAGAAAGACTCGAAGAAAGAGTTGGAAAGACGGAGGCCCTTCTCTCGAAAAATAGTTTCTCATGTCAATTTGGAGATTTCGAGCCGAACTGAAAACGGAAAATGTCAATATCAGTGGCATTTGTCGTAAGCCAAAAAAAAATAAAAACAATAGAGCAAGATGCACTTAAGATGCTGCGAGCTGCGAGGGGAAAACGAGACATACACTGCAAGCAAAAAGAGTGAAAGGAAACCGGCATGCCAAAAAAGAATCTGAGTAAAAAATAAGTGTTTTTACGCTAGAAATTTTTATATTTGCAGGATAATGAAACTTGTAGTTTAGAAACTTGTATTTTAGGATAAGTTTCGCTTCGCTGTGTTTTAACACCGCGTTACCATGACCCTTAGTGGCAAATTAGTGGCAATTTTTCCGTGTGTAGCTACTCCACTTGATGTATTGTCTGAGGTCGTTTGATTTATATCTGTTGGACGCATTTCACCCAGCGCTGAGTTGGTAATGAAACTCCAATCAACAACGTGGGATGACCGCTCATGGGTCACTCCGCTCAGTGGGTTACTGAGGTTGGGGAAATACTCACTCTGGACTGACTTTTTCTGCTTTCTTTATTACCATTTTGTTTTTTGTGTGCATTGTTCGAGTGTCTTGTAACTGTAGCGGCGATGCAGACAGGCGACAGAGTCGAAAGACGGAGACTTCGAAGGTTGCGTAACGCAGCCAAAAGTGGAGCAGACCCGTCGCTTTCTCCTCCCCCAACACCACATTCTGTCTTTCTTTTTTCCACACTGGCAGAGTCTTTTGGTTTTTCGAAGATGGTCTTTGTGCTCAGGAAGTAGCTTCTTACAGTGCTGCCAATTTTCTGCAAAAGTGAGTTCTGGTAAGTTATTATCCTAAGAAATTAATCTCTCAAGTGTTGTGTATCTTGAGTATTATATTTAGTATTTAGTATCTTTAGTATTATAATATACCTATTTTTTTGGGATTTTTTCAAAGATCCCTTTATAATAAAGACTGTTGATTTAATAATATAGTAATAATAATAATCCTACTTTGGCAGAGTATCAAAACATGCGCTTTGCATGTTGCTGGTAGTTTTTTCACTTTCTGACAAGTGCATGATGCATTGCCTCCTGGTGGTCGAAAGTGGGTGAAAGGCTCTCGCTGGTGGTCGCTGGATGTGGAATGGCCACCACACTGGCCGTGCTATCTGTGCTGAGCAAGTGACTCCTAATTTACGACTTGGGGACCCGGCGACGACCACGATAACAATTTGTCAGCTTAATGGCGCCAAAGGATGCGCGGTCTGCTTTTTCGCATGCCAACTCCTTTTCCCGTCACTTATTTTCCAAAACACGGAAGTGCTTTTCGAGTGCAGCGGACTGCAGAGCCTCCATTTTCGGGTGCAACGACCAAACAGCAAACAGCAATTTTTGCAATTTTTGTGCATTGCGTTGATTTGGTTATAATTGCTCTGCTCCACTCCACTCCGATCCGATCCGATACGATCTGCCCAGCTTTACTACGCTCTGCTCCGTGGAATGCAGGCTGTTCGTGACTTGCTGAGCGAGACGAATGCGAAACAATTAGCTGGGGGAACTGAGCGATATGCGAGATTTGTGTAGTTACGAGGTTGGCAGCCAACTATGAGCAGGCAAAAGCTTTTCGGATGTAAACTTATTGCTCACCGATCAGCTGTTTCGATCTGCACACCTACCTTCCAGTTGGGAGAACTATCTCAGAAAAAGCTCAGCAGCATCCCAATAATAATTTGCGCTGGATTCCAATTATAGCTATACTATAATAAACCTGCAGATATATTAAAGTTCTGATACCCAAGTCACTCTAATCTGTGAATTTCACAGAACCTATAAATATGCGTCACTGCCTTTTCTTTTAGTGTAAGCCATTGGAGTCCAACGGGGACACAAGTGGGGTCATAGCTTCATGGAGAGACAGTCATGCCCATGCAAATGTATTCATTAGTTACTGCCGGCGTCTGTCTCACACATTCACGCCGAGACTCGCTTGGATTTATGCTAATCTGCATGCAAATACACTCCTCAGAGAGACCGCCCCCCTTCCCCCATCTGCTCCACTCCCAAGCTCCTCTGATCCCCCAACTATATCTTGACTTTGACTTGGAGTAATCACCAGCAAGTCTCTAGACTGCGGCGACAATCGAGCTTGTTCAATTACGTGCCGCAGCTGCGCACTGAAGAAAATTAGTACTACATACACCATGTTAATTACATTAAATAGTTCATTTCACATGTGCATATTAAATATCTTAGTACTATAGCTGTTTAAATCTGCAGTATAAATTAGTTCTTAAGTGGAGCATGCCTTTTTCTCTCTGTACACTCTCGATTTGTGTCACTTGAAGCAGGATGGAGTGGCACCTACCTATATCTGTATGTTCCACCCCCTCTACGCCCGCTGTGCATTTGCATTTGTATTGCATATGTTTTCATTAATCTCGGCTTGGCTTTGGGGGAAGGGGGAGAAATATGGGGAACTGATAGGCCTATTTGGGCTGCACCAACCTGATCGAAACCCCAATCGGCCGCCTGGCTGATTGTTTATGATGATATAAGGCTGATCGTGGTCTGGGTGGCATGTGCCAAATTTGCGGCAAGGTTAAAGAGCTGAGTTGATTTGTCTGCTGTGGGGGATTGGAGATTAAAGAGCTGGGAGGAGTCGTGTGAAAGGTATAGAGTGCATAATTAATTATTGTTCGTTTGGTGAATTCATTATTTTATTTCATTGAGGCTAAGCGATATCAGATGAGGGCGCGCGATTGTATGATTTCCGACATCGTTACAAATAATCTCGTCTGGTTATGTAGCCATAAATATCGTGAAATTGTCTATATTGGTTTCAAAAATGTATTCACTTGCTAAAATCTGAGTTTATGTGTGCTAACCTTAAAACATGTATCTTTAATCTAAAGTAGTCAAATAGAAGCTGTGACACCAAAGTTCCCCAGCTAACCCAAAAACAAAACTTCGCTCTAACTGAATCTTCACCTTTTGATGCTTCCCATAAGGAAAAACAAAAACCAAATCAAGCCAGACCTCACCTTTAAATGCAAAATAGTTTATCACGCCCCCATCAATCAGGGCTAAATGTTAAACCCAAAAAAAGAGCAACGACGATGAAATCAATTCCACTACTTGTATCTGTTTCTGAATGACTTCAATTGTTTGACTTGAATTTTTCTGGCGTCATCGCATTATCCAAATGCCATTTAAGTTTAACCTTTTGAGCGGCGTATTTCAATTGAGGAATTGAGACGCAGCCCGCAGGGGAGGCGGTTTGCTATGCAAATTTCATGGCTACCAAAACAGCGTTCATCATCAACACCGCGGCTAAAAAGCCGCCAGTTCAATGCTACCCAATAATGAGAGAGAAAGATGATTTTGGCTTTTTGGAAACCGCAAATTCATGATTTCCTTTGGTGCCCCCCATTATTTCCCCCATTTAAAGTGAGCCAAACATTAAATACCTGACTATCTCAATGGGCATTGTATGCAGATCGAATGGATAGCCAGCCAAAGGGCCTCAAGTGACATGGCTACCGCATTGAACAACCATGGGTATTTTTCGGGGGAGTGCCAGACATAATGGAGCTTGGAAACAATTTTGCGCGCCTATTTCTCAGAAGCACATTTCAGTCCAATTTTAGAGGGCAATCATTTCAGGCTGGAAAGTTTGACATTCTTGCCTGGCGGCGGCATTCTTGTTAAGATTAGCCCGATTGCATGGATTACCATATAGGCAAGAAGGAGACACCAGGCCCAGTCTGGTAACTAGTTTTTTTTCACTTTTGTGTGTTTGCGCAAGCGTCTTGACAGCAACGACGTCGTTTTTAAGATTCCCGCGGCGCATCGCACCTGAAATTACAAATTTTGTAATTGCCAAACAAAGCGCAGAAGCCAAAAAAAGGGGTCGAATGGGAGGAGTGGGCCGGTTGCTGATGGCAGGGGAGGAGTCTTTCCAACTGGAACTGAGACCCACTGAGACCCACTGAGACCCACTGAGACCCACTGAGCCCCAGTCCGGGGACCCAACTGAAGCCCCGCACAATGCCGGTATTGCCAAGAAGGCAAGCGCTAAATTATAGTAGATACGAGCTCATGTTGCAGGCAAAAAGGCATGTGCACGTTGTGCAAATCGCTGACAAAATGCGAGCCCACTTCGACTGCTGATCGCAATTGGCGGTGGCAACGTGAGGGGATCACAGATTAGAGATCCCGGGTTAATGGCCCGATTTTAATGAATTTTATGATGCTCTACGCCGTAGGCTCCGTTATCCATCTAGATACCTTTTGGCACTCATTTGTCACTTTATGGCAATGCCTTTCCAGCGAAAGACTAGAATATCTTTCTACACAGTGGTTCGGCTGTTAAGCTATCTTAAATCTGAGACATGATCTGCATGAAGTATAAAAATACTTAAATTTTACGTTTGATGAAGCACGCTTTGCACTAATTCTAAATACCACTTAATATGTTATACGCACACCTACATATTTGGTCAATTTATTCATTAGGTAGTCAGCCTTGACGCTTTTATATTTTATTTGTTGATTGTCCAAAACGGGTTATAATGTTCTACGAAGCACGCCTTTCTACAGCATAGTATTTGATAATGGCAAATAAAAATAGTTCGTTTTGTAACTTGTATCTAGCTCACGCTATCACCTCTAGTGTAATATGCAATGGATGGACGCAAGCACAGATTCACACAGAAAGAAAACTACAACAAATAGCTCACTGTATCACATCGAACGCAAATGAAAATGAAATCAAACACTAGTTCAGTCTATAGACTTTGGAATCGAGATCCAAAAGCGATGAAGCACTTTCGCATGGGGATCCATCCCTCTTCTGGCGCCATAAACTGAAGATCTCGTGATGTGGAGAGACCTCCAAGATGTTCGTGTTTCGTGTGTAAGTTGTTTGCTCTTCGGTTGTGTTTTGTATTTTTTTGTAATCTTTGGTCGTTAGCCCAATGCGGAAGTCGGGCCCCAGGAAAATGTTTCTTTGTCTAACAACTGTATTAGCCAGCATCCAACTCAACACCCGCATCAATTGATCAGCACTCCTGGAGCAATTACGATCACCGCCCGCTGACTTCGCCGCGGAGTTTCTATGTGGTTTCCATTTTTTGTTAAATAAAATCAAATCCAATCATAAATAAATTTAAACTCGTTTGACCACAAACTTAAGCCAAATGAACACACAAGCGCACATGAACTTATATCCACATATAGAAAATCCCGATTGGCATGTAAGAAGCGTGCAGGTTTTAATGCGAATCAAGCTTACACAGGGAAAAACTCCACGCCACTGAAGGCCGAAATAGGAAAATGACTACTTCAGCAAATAAAAAAAGGTTAATTTATTTAAATTATTTATCAAGTACAATATTATTTATAAGCACAATAATATACGTCGTTTATGGTTAAGTTATTCCAAGAATATACCAGTTAGTTAGAACTCTAGAAGTAGAACAGGTAGAAGTTTAGTTCTGCTACAGAATTCCTGAAGCCATCATCTATTTCGAACTGTGCACTAATACAAGGCACGGAACTGAATCAAAGTTAGGGGAGTTGGAGGCGGATCCTAAGACGAGGGCACGGAAACAGGTACAGGCACTTAAGTGCGTTCAATATTGTCGTGGGCTGTGGAGTGCCGAGAGTGTACCTCGGATACGGATGATTGCCTGGCTTCAGCTGGGCACATACCAATGGCAGTAAGTACCTACGTACAGATCGCTGAGTATGCTGTAGATACAACTCTATCCGCCCCCTCCTCGAGTGACTGGGGTTGTCAGCTGTGGACATTACTCGGTCGCTTGGGCGGTTATCGAATTAAATTGGACGCGAAATGCGGTAAGATATTTATCGCGCCACAGCGATACCCTGCAATTTGCAGGGAGTTTCAAGCTGTTATTTCAATTGAATCCGCAAGCAGATGACAGGTTGGCAGTTATTGTTATGTATGTTACTCGACTCGAGAGTCGAGGTTTTCTTGTAATGGATTTTTTTGACAACAATTTAATAAGTGTTTTTTATGCTAAGGTGTGCAACTTGCTGGTTATGTTTCATAATAATTTAATCTTCAAGCGAAGCGATTAGGAAAATCGACTGTACTAAAACTTAAACTACCATATCCATAAAATATTTTTATTCATATTGTAGCTGCAGCGGAAGCTTGATGAATTATCTTTTATTGAGTGGTCCCATGAAATGTTTCTATTGCTATATTCAATCCCACAGCGTTTTCACTTCCTATTCAGTTTGTCCTCTGGCTGGGGAAGTTGGATAGGATTTTCCTGGGTCGTTTGCGTTTCGACCTCGATGCAGTAGCCGCTTGACTTATATATGCATATCACGCTGCTTTTTCTTGTTATGTTGTTTTCAGTTCATGAGTTTTTTATTTTAGCCAGCATTTACAAGCGTGTTTAATCGCAATTGGCGGAGAGCAATTCGCTCGTGTTTGCAATGTTAGCTGATTTTTTACATATATGTATCTACATATGAGATGTTCCTCTTTTTGCATCTTTCGCTCTCTCGCCTTAATCAATTCAATGTTGATTTCTACCTTAGTTTCCCACTCATTTGCATCAGCCATAAATTGAATTCAACACGAGTGTCCGTCTCCGAGTCAATGATTTTCTCTTTTTCTCTTTTTTCCCACTTTGCATATCAGGTGACACGATTTGGGGGGTAAAACGCGCCCCCTTTAACATACTCGTACATCTTGATTTCTTCCTCACTGCTCAAGTTATTTACACGCGTTTAATTCAATTTCAATTGCACAATTAATCAAGAGCTAGGTACACCCTGGAGCTGAGTATTCACATTCATTCACCATTCACCACCCGAAAAAAACCGAATTCACTTTTTAGTTTCCCTGTGCGTGATTTGGCGCTTGAAGTTCAACGGAGCGTATGAGCGATTTGGAGTTGTCGAGCCTCTCTTTTTGTGTTTGTTGAACTCTTTCTGTGTTAATTAAACACTTAGACTTGGCCGCGCTTTGTTAACGCTGTCATAATACCGACTATCCCCCGTCCCCCCTGAACACAATTGCATTTTTTCGGAATCTGTTCCGTTTTCGTGTGTGCAAAATGATTGATTCGATTTCTCAGTGGCAGCCAACGCACAATGGGCAAAGCCACGCTAAATTTATGGCCCCCAACTCGAACTGCATGAAATTTTTGATTACCTGCAACGAAGGCTGACCCCAAAAGTGGAAATACCCTACAAAAAATTACACAATACTTTATTATTTGCTTAAGCTCGAAAATTACATATTCAATTTGATGTGGTGTGTCTTAAGCTGAAACTGAATTACTGATGCATTTCTAAATTAAAAGTGTCCAGAAAACCTTGTAAGTATTAGTAACTTTTGAACAACTATTACGACATTTTCAGTTATCACAATAACTCAAGAAAAACGTTGTGCTAAGTAGCTTAAAGAGTTCATATGTTTTATGACTCGCTCCGATTCAAAGTGGAATCGGACTGGAGTCTATGACTTTTAAGGTGGGTCGTCGTTAATAGCGGAAATTCCACATGCGATCAGCTTGCAAAGAAACGCTGAAAAGTCAACCACCGCCTCTATTGGCGGGCATACCGCCAAATGGAAATCAAAGCCAAATGGAAACACGAAGCTATCTTGCAGATGCATAGATGCACGGGGGCAATTGAAAAAAAGCGACACCAGTGCTGCTTGGGTGCAATAACATTGACATTTAGAATGCGGACCGAGACCTGGGCCATTCATAATTGCAAAAATGCCATACAGAGCGGCGAGAAAACCCCAAATGAATCCGCAACCAAAACCAAAGTCACAGATACAGATGCCAGGAAAAAAACAAAACCGAGTCGCGACACAGAAACTGCCAAGCGAAATCGAAATTGAAATCGAACGCACTGAAAGTCCACAAATCCACTAACCTTGTGCCCCGCTTGGGCCATAAAAACTGCGTATCGATTTCGTTGCATAGAGAAAAACTATTATTAAATACTGTAGGTGCAAATTATCTCTAACACTTTAAAATGGGATTATTATTGTTAGAGATATAATTAACGCATATCTCTTATAGAAGCAGTTAACACAGTCATTGAGACTTCAATAATGCTTTTCCCAAAACACGACCTTCTAATTGTCAGCTAATTTGTACCATTAAAATAAAATAATAGTTGATCGGAAGCTGCTTCTACGTCAATTAAAATGTTTCGGTGATCGTGAAAAGAGTCTTGTGTCCAAACGAAGGAAATACCAAGTACTTTTCTTAAGTGCAAGCACCGTGGTTTCTTCGTATGAATTGCAATTGGCTGTGGAGTCGTTCGGGCCAGGCCAATTATAGCGCACTTGTGCGCGGACATGTGTTGGGGGCCAAATAGCCATGGCTCCAAGCTGAGTGGGAGTGGGCCAGGATTTGTTTTTCATATCAGTCTGCCACATGTTGATGCCGCAAAATGCATTGGGCAGGTATTAAATTTCCTTTTCTGTACCTCTTCTATATTTCTTTCCTGTATTTCTTATATTTGTGCAACACGCTGCAAAGTCCTTCTATTGAATTAGGTAATATTATAAATGCGATGGCTTAAGTAACCTCGTTAAGTTAGTAAAATAATAAATCTTAATCTTAAGTGTAAGTTAAATATCTTTTAATTAATGTTCAGACCTGTAATTTACGGCTTGTGTATGTAATTAGAATAGAAAAACGCAGTTTTCACCCCATTAAACAAGTATTATTTATTAGAATAATTTCTATGTCAGAGTGCTGTCTTTCGTAACCACACACAAAAAAAAGGAAAAAACTCATCAGACTTTATTTAAAAAGTCATCAATTTATTTTTCATATTTTTCGTGTTAACAAATGCAAAGGAAATAATATACTTGTATGAGCTGGAACCTAATTTATTATTTTAGATGTTATTTTATATTTTAATTTCAAACCATTTTTTTTTTAAATTAACTAAAAGCCGGTAGTTTCCATAAGGTTTTTATTACAGCGAATTTGTTGTGTACGAATGAGACAATATCAGACGCGGAATATATTCTCTTCTCTTTTGATATAAAACCACAGTCTGGTGAAAATACTGGTGCTGTCAAGACGAACCTTGAATAGATTCGCAATCAGTCTACTATCAGTTTACTATAGAAAAGCGGATTTAACATTGGGAATAACGAAGATGTGGTTATTGTTAGGTATCGGAGTTCTGATCTTGAGTTTGGTGTGGGATACCAGACGCAAACAATGGAGAATGAACGTCTTTGAGAAGTCCAAGATTTCGGGACCATTTTCGATCCCAATAGTGGGCAATGGACTGCAGGCCTTGACTTTGAGGCCGGAAAGTGAGTTTTACTTAAAATTAGTTGATAAATGAAAAGTACTGGGATCAGAATTGCTACAGAAGAATGATAGCACAAATACGCATTATCTATAACTCTTTGCACATATTTATTTACCCTTGTAGATTTTATTCAGAGGTTTGGCGACTACTTCAATAAATATGGCAAAACCTTCCGCCTGTGGATTCTGGGCGAGTGCCTTATTTACACAAAGGATCTAAAGTACTTTGAAGGCATTCTAAGTAGTAGCACACTGCTCAAAAAAGCTCAGCTCTACCGATTTTTGAGAGATTTTCTTGGCGATGGACTTCTTTTAAGCACGGGAAACAAGTGGAGCTCTCGCAGAAAGGTTCTCGCCCCAGCATTTCACTTCAAATGCCTCGAAAACTTCGTTGAGATAATGGATAGAAATAGTGGGATCATGGTGGAGAAATTAAGAAGAGTTGCTGATGGAAAAACATGCGTCGACCTTTTCAAGTTTGTTTCGCTGGAAGCCCTCGATGTGACCACAGGTATTTGATAATTGATCATTTAAATATTAACAAGTATTTATTGATAATTTACTAGAGACCGCAATGGGTGTTCGGGTGAATGCTCAGAACGACTCGAATTTCCCCTACACAAAAGCCCTTAAGAGGTAGGTGCTGTATATCCTTCATGTACACCATGCTTCATTAAAAATCTTCTGTTTTCAGTGTGGTTTATATCGAGTCCAAGCGCTTGGCAAGTGTCTCGATGCGCTATAACTGGCTTTTTCCACTGGCGGCCCCCCTTGTTTATCGCCGATTGCAAAAGGACATTGCTATAATGCAGGACTTTACGGACAAGGTCATTCGCGAACGACGAGAGATTTTGGAGCGGACAAGAGCGGATGGCACCTACAAACCGCTGAGTACGTGAACTATAAGCATTGCCGAGCTATTATGTTGTATATATAATCTGTTTTGTAGTAATGGGAGACGAAGAAATCGGCGGCAAAGCGAAGATGACTTTGCTGGACATCCTGCTGCAAGCCTCCATCGACAACAAGCCCCTAAGTGATGTGGATATCCGCGAGGAGGTGGACGTTTTCATATTCGCCGGGGATGACACCACCACTAGTGGGGTGTCCCACGCCCTACATGCGATATCCAGGCATCCCGAAGTCCAGGAGTGCATCTACGAGGAACTAGTTTCTGTTCTGGGACCGGATCCCGACGCTTCGGTGACCCAATCCAAGTTGCTGGAACTTCAGTATCTCGACTGCGTGATCAAGGAGACGATGCGCTTGTATCCACCAGTTCCTATACTCGGAAGGTACATTCCCGAGGACCTGAACATTGGCGATAAAACCATTCCCGGCAACACAAGCATTTTACTAATGCCCTACTATGTCTACCGAGATCCGGAGTACTTTCCGGATCCCCTGGTCTTCAAGCCGGAGCGATGGATGGATATGAAAATGACCTCGCAAACACCTCTAGCATATATTCCCTTTAGTGCTGGACCCAAGAACTGTATAGGCCAGAAATTTGCCAACCTCCAGATGAAAGCGCTGATCAGTAAGGTCATTCGTCACTACGAACTGCTCCCGCTTGGCGAGGATCTCAAAGCTACGTACACGTTCATATTGAGCTCCTCATCGGGAAATAATGTTGGCCTTAAGCCGAGAACAAGAGTTAAATGATTAAGCGATACATATGGTTAATATAATCGCCTTCTCTTTTTTTTTTAATTTATTTTATATTATACGGCAGGAACAAACCTATTTTTACTGAAAATCGATACCAGTGGAAAAGTTGTCCTAATTTAATGGCCGGCTGTTTAGTTTCATTAAACTATTTGTGATAATGTACGTAATTGTGAAGGTATCTTTAAGCATTTTACATCAAAGAACTCCCGATTTCTTGCTGTGCATCCTGCGTAGTATTTTCAAATGGCTCTACCTTTTTTGGCATTCCATGACTCATCTGCTGAATCCACTTAACCCACTTCGATGTTGAAGCCGCCACCCACATGTGCGAAATTTCCATAAGCCAATTGCAGAAACCTCAGCCCCAACGATCCCAGAAAAGCTCCACAAGACAACCGACAACCAGTAACGACAGTTTTTTTGTCACAACTCCAGCATTAAAACATTCTTTACAGCCCCTGGGCACGCTCCATGCCTCCATTCCGCACACACACATACGAGTATGTACGATCGCATAAAAGTCAGGCGAAACGATCTCATCATAACTTAAACGTCACGTTGCAAAGAGCCATTAAAGTATTGGCTCCAAAGCCAAAATAAAATAAAGGAAAATTCGCTGGCGACACAGTGAACCAATGACTCCTAACGATCGCGGAGAAAAAGAGTAAAACTGCATTTTAAGAGTGTTTGGCACACTGGTTTTAAGAGAGAAACTTGAAGTGCCGGTGATTTTAGACCCGATCCGTGGATTGAGCTCGAAAGCGAAATCAAATCGAAACCGAAAGCCAAGCCGAGTTGAGGTGAGCTTCGTGTTGGTCTCTTTCAGAAGAATCCGAAAGAGAAGCTTTGGATTTTTGGCTTCTTCGGCCGGAGGTTTTATCTTTCAGTCGGTTTTTTGGCAGCCGATCGCGCGGATGAGGCTCAAAAAAAGCGGGTTTCAAAAATCTTCGAAAACTAACAACAAGTGCTAAGCGTGAGTTTTTCATCTTGGGGTACTAATTGTAATTGAAATTATAGTCGAAGTGTAAAATTATTGGTGATTGATTGAGTGAAGTGTGAGACCAATCTTGAGAAATTACTGTGTGTTTGGCCAAACTCTAAGGCATGCGAAAAATCCTTTGTGAAAAAGATACATTGAAGCCTCCCACAATTATTAGCGTGCAGAAAAATGCCCGACAAATGCTTGCCAAACGAAATTTTTATGCAAATTAAGACGCTCGTAATTACAGAGCAACAAGCTCAAATTGCCATGTACAAGCCCAAGCCAAAGTCACTTTAATTAATTTTGAAGTTTGCACTTTTAATTAAAGACGAAAAATAGAAGCGAAAAAATAAAGTTGCAATCAACATTGATTAACATAACATGAATGTCGAGCACTCACATTCGCATATCCATAAACATTCGCGGTTGCCCTGCAACAATATAAATAATAAAATAAAATCCCGACCGCAAAGTGAATCTGAAAAGCGTGGAAAAGTGACAAAAGTGCGGTTCTCGTGTGAGCTACGACCATCATCGTCGAATGGGTGTTTGCTGTTTGCTGGTGTGAAATACAAATCAGAAAATCTGGTAGCTGCATTAATTACAAATGTATTCAAATGAGCAAACAGGTGGAACACAGACAAACCAGAACTCGCAGGCTGGCGCTTAATGATTGTGCAGATGTTGAGATCTCTTGTAGGCCTGATTGATAAAATAATTGCTCCGATGACAGGCAGATTTTAATGCAACGCTTGTCTTAAAGTAAAAAAGAATAAGTTGCTGATCTTGACATGTGCGCTAATATCAACGAGTTATTAGTAAAGAAGCTAGTGGATGAACCGTTCTAAGATATCTTTAAAGGCGCTAAATGATTAGAGTGGTTTCTGAGATCATTTCCCAGCTGAGTGATCATAAGAAGTTTCTAAGGTTTTTTCAATGCTAACAAATTATCATAATGGTGATGGCTGAAGAACTCTGACATCTTTAACGCTGTCTGATCATTGGATCGTAAAATAATGATCGTAAAAGTAATATGCACTCCGTGTGGGAGAACAAATTTATATTTAATTTTCTTGTAATAACCATAATATAATGTTTCTCCTTTTTTTGTGGTAATATTGGAGATTTTACTCGATAAGCAGGAGTAAATGACCTACTGTAAATGCTTACAAACCATAATTTTAATATTCGGATATCTCTCAAGAAGAACAAGCATTATTGAGTTCCAAGGATTATGGCCTGGTAATCAATACAGTTGTTAAAGCTTTTGTGTATCAGTCGTTAGCCTAATAAGTATCAAGATCATAAACAAAATTGGAAATAAAATTGAAAGAGAATTCGCAAAACCATGACTGATCAGTTTTCGCGATCGCATAACAAAAGGTGCCAAAGTACGTAATACAATGGAAAAGTAATTAAAGTTGTTTATTCGGTAATGAGCAGTCAGCTGAAAGAACAGGAGATTGTATTGTACCTATAATACGTATCCACGGATCAAAAGTCAATTAAACTACAGACGTGCATTTATCCGCCCACGATCTGTTCAAATGTCAACAATGATCGATGGCTTAATCGGCCAGAATCGGTCGGAATCGGTGGAATCTAACATATTGACTTCACTGTCATCTAATCAGCCCAGTCCACCTCGACCCAAACACGACCGATCGCTGGTTGTCATAACCTAGCTGCAGCTCCTCTTGATCTTCGGTTCTCCAAATATGACTCAGAACTTAGCCAGCCAAACTGTAGCAAGTTGCATGCGCATGTAAGGCCATAATCGCTATGTCTAACTGCCATAATCCACCCGCTAACTGAAGGCAGCTCGGAAGGCAGCTGGCCCCAGCTTCACTTGGATTCAGATGCAGCTCTAGACCAGACTCTGACTTCCAATCGCACTTGGACTGGACAGAGTCGCTGGCTCACCTCGCACAGAAAAACATCGCACGGCACGTACTGCGGCTGCAGCGAAATAAAATCGAAAAGCATAAACAATTTATTTGTACAAAATAACTTTGAACTGTGCAGTTGCAGTTGCATTTGGAAAATGACTTAACTTATAAGCTTAGTCGCCAGTGGATGCTGCAACGCTTCAGTGCACTTTGCCTGGCCAGGAATGCGAGTCATGCACTTGGAAAGAGCAGCTCTACTGAGGAATAATTGAAAGCCCCCAAATATTTAACCATATCTCTCTACACATGAAATAGTCTAAGCGGCTATATTTTTTGGCAGTGTAATCTAAGCTAGTTTCGTTCTTGTTCGACGTGTGAAATGACCAACATCAAAGCCACGCAAACTAAACAAAGTTATACGGCGTTGGGCAACCCATGGTATGTACATATAAGTATGCAAGTTCGACCAATTGAAGATTGCACTAGAGAGGGACCCAAGTACAGAGCTGGGCATTGAGGCATACCATTGCATACCATTGCCCAAAGGTGTTCTAATGGCTGGCCAAACGAGCGATTGAACAATGCCTGGAAGTGCCTTTCGGCCTCAGATACGGCCACTCAGATATCGAATGCAGCTACAGTTACTAATTAGACAGGTTGCCAAAGATCTAGATAGGTGCGTGACTTCGAAACACATCGGAGACTGTAATTGAGAGGATATGTTGGTTATCTGCCAACCACTAAAAATGCCCGCTTTGTACGGAGATTACCTCATTTCCCACGCAGTTTGACATGCTCATCGGTCGTTAAGTAGGCTTGGAAAACCACCAAGTTCGCAGCTACTACACATTCACCGCAGACATTTAGCTCCCACCTCACCCGGTAATCGTGGTCTTTGGTTACACCCGTCCAAATCTCAGTCTCGACCCTAAAGCAAGGTTCTTTGCGGCACTCCGTCATAGCTGTTTTGACCTTTCTGTCGATTGCTTGGCCAGCATTTTCCACCATTCAGCCGACCTTAGCCAAATCTCAAAAGCCGCCAGCGAAACGCTTAATAACCTGGCCAAAAAAGGTTTGGCACACCTGAGAGGAGTTGAAGAGGCGAGAGTTGAGTGCCGGCCTGCAGCTCATTAATCGGCCAACGAACGGTAGAGCAGATGTTGATGTACTCAGAAAAATATTACTTAATTGCAAAGACATACGTACATACGTACATAAGGAAAAGCTTACAGTGAAAACAATCAGAGGAGAGCGCGCCATGTAAAATATGGAAATCTATGTAAACTCACTAGACCCAATAGATCACATAAAAGGCTCAATTATGCTGTCAATGCTAAGAGAGATACAACTTGCGCCACATTTTCCTCTGTGCCGCCGACTCCGCCTCTTTGGCTTCCCGGCAAGAAGCCGCAACACTTGAGGCAACATGGAATCTGGACAACTTGGTTACTGGCAACTTGGCAGCAGGCAGGCAGAGGCAGTCAGGCAGCAACGAAAACAAAAGTGAAAAGGTCACTAGCACCAGTTGGCAAGCAGTTGCAGTTGGAGCGGGAGGAGCAAGAGGAGCAAGAGGAGCAAGATCCCGGCTGGAGTTGTCTGAACCGAAACCAAGATATATACTTGCACTATATGTATGTGTGTACAAACAAAACACTTCAACACTCGACACTCAGCCAACTGTGGCCGCCAAGCTCAAGCGCCTTTTGATCATCGCACTCGTAATGCCAACCCAGGGGAAAAGGGTAAAAATTGGTAGTAACACGAGTGCATAACACCGAGTGGCGTTTTAAGTAAGGCAACTCTTTTAGGGATACCCTGAAAACCAATCAAAGTTTTAGTTGCATGCGCTGCAAAAAAAGATATGCAAAATATTGGAGTCTTTACCCACATAAATGTCTTTACAATTAATGTACTTAGAGATATCATTTTTGTGCAAAACTTGCACGGTGTGGGAATAAATATTGCGAAAAAATGTGTATTGCACATAAAATAAGGAATGCCAATTTATTTGACATTTTCTTGCGTTGGCCCATTCCCATTTATAATAACCGCTCCCAGGGCATCTATTCTTCGTGTCAGTCAGATTCACCAGCTTATTTCCAACTTTTATTGCCGTGGTTTTGGTTGTTTCGCTTGCTCTTCGTTTTTCCGGCTAACGAGTTTTCCGCTGGCTTTTGTGTATCTGCAACTTTATGTGAACTTACTGCTGCAGAAGCAGCCACTTGCCGGCGATCTCTTGCCCAATGCAATTCGCATTTCAATTTTTCTAAACTATTGGCCAATACATTTGGGGCTTCTCGGTACGTTTGCTCATCGTATGTACGACCGTACGATTATTTATCGCCGCAAAGAGCTTGGGAAAATCCGAATGAAATTGCAGCATCTGCTTGCTGATTACCTGCGGCTTTTCTTCAGCGGAATTAATGTAGCTTAATTGAAGCAACAGATTGAAGATCAGCAATCTCTCGGGTTGGTTGACAACTTTCCACAAGTAACATAGTGGAAATGCCGAAATGCATATTGCCAGTCACTTTCATTTTCATCTGCAATTCGATTGCCTTTCGCAAATACCCGATTTCCAGGAGAGAGGAGCAGAGCCCTAATCTACTGAAGACTCTTGAAAATCAGTTAGACATTTGCAATTACCCCGGTTATGCAATGGTGGTACATACACTGAGAGAAGTAACAGAGCAGCCATAGTTAATTCTGTATACTTATGCCGCGTAATTGAATTATGAACAGTTTATAATTTAAGTCTTTTTAAAAGTAATTACAGAGAATACATTACGTATTTACCAAAATATTCACCTTATTCAATGAGTTTATTATCTACATTTCGTTTCCTGTGTAGCTTTTAGCAATTGACATTTGGAGGGGCCTTTTGAAAGGTGAGCTCAGGTAATAATGGCCGAACAGAAGCAGCTGGAAGCAATTGCGAATGAGACCTCATCAGTCACCGGATTGAGACGTCAGCCCACCAAATATCCCCACGGCCTCAACATCACGGTGCAGACCATCGACGATGATGATGAGGGATCTGCGCAAGATCACAGTGACTACACCCGCGCCTCCGGCGAGTCGTGCTGGAGTGAGACTCAGAAATACCACATTGGAATGCTGGGGAGTCCCGAAACCCTGGCCGAACTTCAAGTTCGACGCTACAAGTACCCATTGACGGCTAATTATTATTTGAACAGCAAGCTGGAAAGGCCGGAGAAGCCCACACCCTGGATGCTGTTGGGCTATGCTCGAAGCGTGTGCAGGTGGAAGTACCTGAGGTGGCCCATTATATTTGCGGCCAGCGTTCTCCTGTTCTTCGGCCTGATCACCTACTGTCTTTGGCTTCACGATGTCAGTGTGGCTAGAGCCAAGTTGCTCCAGCGCCGCTATGAAGCCACTTTGACATCCACGAGCTCCAGCAGCAACGAGGCCTGGGATGAGGACACCACCAGCTCCACCGAAAAATCGCCCCAGGAGACCACACGACTCGAAGACGTGGACAACAGTGAGGAGAGCTCGGAGCTACCTGAAATAGCGTTTGGAGACGATGGAGACCCAGAGGTGGGAGGTGAAGATGGCGATGGCGACGGCGACGGCGATGGCGACTACGATGACACCTTGCTGCCGGCGGACAGTATTAGATTCACCTCCGGGCATCAGAACAGCTTTGGGGTACCCATCGAGCAGGACAAGAGAATGCTGCAGTTGCTCAAAGAAGTGAGTTGGAGTTGGCTTCGAATAAGGGGTTACTTTCCCCTAACTTTCTGGTGCAGTCCCAACCAAAACTGTGCTGCCAGTTAATTATCACCTGTGCCACTACTTTATTTTTCAGTTGCTGCACAAGCCCCAGGCGACACCCGCTGGCAACCAGACGCCTCTGACCCGGGTGTCCCCCACCCTGCCACCCCCCTTGTCGGCCGGTGGGCGGCCCACAGAGGCGATGGCCTTGACCACCCCCTCCACGACGAACAGTGGCTGCCAGTCGACCATGCTGCCCATGTGCCAGGGAGTGCTCGACTACGATCTCACCTACAATCGCGAGGGTGCGGCGCCGCGGGACGCCGCCTCCATGGCGGCCTACGAGAACCTCATCCGGGCCAATTGCTCCGCCAGGGCGGCTGAGTTCATTTGCGGTGCCCTGGAACCCGAGTGTCGACCTTTGCACATCGGACAGCTGCCTCCTTGTCGCCGCATCTGCAAGGGTAAGAGGGAATAAATATATCTATACAACTTAATTGAAATAGGTCTCATTTTAATAAACTACAATTTCGGTATCTTGCTTTTTGTAACATGACTTGTTTTTGCAATTGCCTAGCCATCTTGGAAGCCTGTTCCATTGCGATTTACAACTCGGATATCCTCGGCGAGCTCTTCGACTGCAACCTATATCCCGATGCCCACGAGAGCCACAAGTGTGAGGATCCCACAAGGCGCCGTGACTATTGCTACGGAAATGAGTTCCAATGCCATGATGGGAGTTGCATTCCCCAGAACTGGCAGTGTGACAAGATCAAGGACTGCCTAGGTGGCGAGGATGAGGACGAGCAATGTTTGGTTTGCGAGCCGGACGAATTCCGCTGCCGTTCAAATGAAAAGTGCCTTGTGGAAAAGTATCGATGCGATCAAAATGTGGACTGCTTGGATGGAAGCGATGAGCAGGACTGCGATGAGTACGGCTCTGGCGATTTGGCTCCATTCGATGAGTCTGAGCTGAATGCCTTTCCCAGGGTATTTTCCTATGCCAGTTTCTTGTCGCCCAACGAGACGAATGACAAGGTGTATACGTACATTACGGCCACCACCGATGAGGATGCGGGCACGGAAACCAAGTTCCAGATTCACCAGGTGGCTGCACCTGCGCCGCCAGTGAATTCCAGTGCAGAGGAAGGCGCTGGAGGACCTAAAGGATTTGGTAAGGTGACGAGCCCACCCAATTTGTCATATACCTAATACCTGCATTGCTTAGACTTGAAATAAGCTGTACTGTGTTTTTATATTTCATGCTTCAATGTGTATCTCCCGTTTGTTAGCAGTAAACTTTCGTGACAGCAAGGAGATTATGATGACCAGTGATTCGGAGAACAAGTTCAAGTATTCCCAGAGAGCCAATCGAACTTCTGTGAAATTTGGCGTGTCAGCACCCACAACTCCAGCGGCCAGAACAGCAAGTGCGATTCCCAGTTCGGCGTTGGCTCAGCAGCGCGAGAGAGCCACCAGCAGCACCACCAGCAGCACCACCAGTAGCACCACCAGTAGCACCAGTACTCCCAGCTTCAGCAGCACCACTTCAACCCGATTTAACCCACCCACACCAAAGCCCAATCCCTACGAAGTGGCAACATCCTCAGGAGGTTGTCCGCCCCACGAGCTCCGTTGTGTGAGTGGCAAGTGCATCACTGTCAGTCAGTTGTGCGATAAGGTAAGACCAGTTGTAATGCTTTTTCTCTACAAAAACAACAATCTGCCAAATACAATCAATCATACTTTTTCACGCATTTATAAGCATAATCGCAACACACAGTTATAACGCAGTTTTGCACTAACTTGCTTCAGCAAATTGATTGTCCCGATGCTGCCGACGAACTAATGTGCGTCTACCGGGAGCGTCCAAGTAGGAGGCGAACCACCTCGACCACCTCGACCACTGCACCACCCACAACATCATCAGCACCACCAGAGACCAGTACGGCAGCAACCACAGCTCCGGTGACCAGTACACGGCGTTCGTTGAGGACCACGCCCAATCGAAGTCGAAAGCCCAAGTCTTAGAGTGATGTATCTTGTATCTAATGTTTATTTATGTCTCTATTGTATCTCCCCACTTGTATTTTCACCGCTCGCTATATGTATGATAAATGATGTATTTGTAAATCTTTGTTAGTGGCTAAGTTGTCTAGTGTTTAGCGTTGTTTGACTATTTTTATGCGCGTGAAAATTGTATTTTTGCAATGAATAAAGATTAAGATGTGAGTAGCATAATGATTAACGTGAAATTGGGGTAAGTTCGGTGCGCTCATTATTTTGTACATTGTTCCAAGCAATTAATCTTTTCCATCTTCGCACCGACTAACCTTGTCAGGAACATAAGGCAACACAGAAAACATATCATTTTCTTTGTTTGATACTTTCGAAAGCCATAAACATATACTCGTGCGGACAATGCTCTAACGAAATTCAAATGAAATCGATACAATTAAAGTCGGGACATTATTTCACAACAACAACCTTGGTCTTTGGTCAGCTTGGCCCACGCATTCAAAAGACCGAGTCCATTTGGTTTGGGCAATTCAATTAACCAGTCCATTGTTATCGATTCGGTGGTGCACTGAATGCTACGGAGTCCATTATCTATATGAGTGTGTGCTTAGCTGGCTGCAGTACACTCGAAACAAAGTGGTGCTCCTGTTAATATACATTTATTATTTAGCTTTAATGGTTCATTTGCAACTGATAAAAGGGGTTGGACTTCCTGCCATTTGAAAGCAATCTTTAAGCCATCTTAAATTAATGGCAAAGATATTTTAAGTTGAATAGCGTGGAATCAAAAGAAGTAGAATTCTTTGGCTAGTGCACAGCAAAATTTATTAGGCAGTTTGACAAACAGATCCGGCTTTTATAATGCCGCCCCAAAGTTAAGAGAGACAACACTTGTCAAGGCAGATTAAATTGCAGTCTGTGGCTTTTAGAGGAACTCCTACCCGAAACTCAACTCCAGTTCAGAACTCAACTGACAGCCCCTTTCTGCTGAAAATTTTCGCTTAGGGGCTGGTGGTGGCAGATTGCGAACATTCTTCGGCTGAATATCTGCACAACCACAAAAGTTAAATGCGCTTTGATTTCACCCCAGAATCATGCGAAAACCGATTGGCAAAAACAAGGGAAAACAATTCGAGAAGCGAGTATTCGTTTTTTTTTCGGGCACATTTCTGATTGATTGCCATCAAAAATCCGCTTTTGGCATAACGGCAAATGCGATTTGATTGCTGTCATTGTTCCGGACCCAGAGACTATTAATATATGTTTTCGGCACAATCCCTAATCCCAACATTGGGCAATTGGGCGAAGACGAAAAACCACCCGAAAAAACTGCCCGAAAAATAGGGATAAAAAATGATATTTGATTTCCTGTAGTTTACTACTTTTTTTGTCGGTCTGCTGCCATCCGATACGTTTCATACGCTTTTGACAGCTGTCAGGCATCTACATTTTCACCTTAATTAAGTGATATTAATCGTCTTTGCCAATCTGAAACTTTCATCTCTAAATGATTCAGGGGAAAAGGTGCTAAACGTTTTCCGGGCGCGTGCCGAAAACGCCCCGAAAACTAATATGCCAACAGAACTGAACGGAAATTTAAGACCAAAAAACTCATTCACATTGAAAGCTCTCCACCTTGGCCCTTAAAATAAAATAGAGTGGCGTTAGCCCAGACACGCATAATTTCCATGCTTAGTGCCCTTTTCGGCCACGCACCTTTCCCTATCCTTGAGCTGGGTCACTGCCAATATTGTTAATGTAGTCGCTTGAAATGGCCCCTTTTCAGTGGGCCAACATCCAGGGCTGCCAGTGTGTTTGGCTGAGTGTGGGAGCCGACTTTGGACCATATGCGCGCATTAGAATGTCTTGCTATCTCTGACCAGCGGGTTGGCCATCGCAGTAATTGAAAATTTGGTAATTGCTTTTGGGTCTATACGGTAAAAACGAGGGGGGAGTTATAGGTTTTTATTTGGGTACAGTTCTGGCGAACGATAAACCTTTACTATTTCAAATAAGATTTCAAAAGTGATAGTTGTATTATGGGTTATAGTATTATGGATATAGTGGTAATGGGTTAGGAAACAGCACAATGTACTCCGTATTAAAAACCTGAAGTGGTTTTAACTACTGTATTGTATTTAGCGAAAAAGGACGCAGTGGGAGTTCGTAGATGCCTAAGGATTAAAAGTGTAATAAAGAATGCAATACGATTTTGAAATGCATCAGAAGTCCGGAGTGCAATGCTTTGTGCACGGTTGCAGACCCGAGATGTCTATCATGAACCCGTATCCTTGAAGATCCTTGCAAGATACTTACGCCAGCAGATCCTGCGACCCAGAAGGGTGCTTCACCCCTCGAATATCCCGCAGCGAACCATCTTTAGGAGCACCCATAATTACTGGGCTCATTGCATCCGAGTTACGCTTGATCGTTTTCAAATTGCAGGCGGCGCACACTTCCGCCCTGAATGGTGAACTAGGAAGTGAACTTTAAGGATCGGTTCAAGAAGTTGACATAATTGTGCCAGCAGCGAAATGGAAAAGGAGCGAGGACAGCGGGCTGCACATTTTGTATCGTTTTAAAGGTGCAACCCCCTTTTCTGCCAGAAGCCAGCCCATCTGCCCGTTTTGCCCTATTACATTTCTATCTGCAGGAAATGGGTGTGGCATTATGGGGGATTTCTGAGCATTCCCTCTTACCCAATGGCCCACTCCAAAGTACAGTTTAGCCATTAGAGCCAGAGCACAAATCTTGGAAAATCATTAAGCGCATTTTCCAATTGATTTCACCGCTCGAGGCGACCGCAGCACGAAGACAAAACTTGACCAAAATCAATAAGCAGCCAGAAGGCAACCGCATAAACACAGAGCCCACTCGGAAAAGGGACGCCGGAGGGAAGCTCCATGGAGATTGTCACTGCGGCTTGGGTGTCTGCCCATTCATCCATGCATCGGACCAGACAAATGGTACACCCATCACGAGGAGCGTTTGGGGCAAACTCAAGACTTGGTGGGGATACATATGTCAGAGATAGTTCTAGATAAGATACAAATTAGGCCAGCATTCACACATCTCACTGATCAGCTTTTAAATATGTATGTGCTAACATTTCTTGGAGCTAAAGGAATGTATTGATGGGGTATTTCCAAGTCCAAACCACACACTTCCTCCATTTTGATGCCGAAATTGTGTCGCATTGTTGCAGTATTGATGGGACCCTCCCAGTTCCCTCCAGTTTTCCCGATCTCTTTGTATTGCTGCCCATTGATTCGCACAGGAAAAACGCAAACAAAAACCGATAAACCAAAAGTGAAAATTGCTTTCGGGCAGCATCTTTTTACGCCTGATTGCAGCCTAAAGTGTCATCGGCCGCTGTCCCTCCTTTGTTTGTAGGTTTTTGGGTTTGGTTTTCGGCTTGCTCCTGGCCTGGCTGTTTTCTCTATCGTATCGATCCCCTCGGCACATATGCAAACACACGTGGTGAATGATTTACGAGCCAGTAGTTACGAGCAGTACAGGATGCTCAAAGGATAACACCGAAAGTTACAACTGCAGGAGGAGAGTGTCGGACACATTGGGCCTGATCATTTGCATAAATACTCATTAAATCATGCTGCACACCGATATAGTTTTCCAACTTCCTTCGTGAAACAGTCTCCAGCCGGTTGACCAGTTCCAGAGGCCAACATAGGCGACACCTCTACGGTTTTGGCCTCGGCCCCCCGTTAATTGCCTCACCTGGAGTCGAAAGGCAGGCATTTGGATGTGGATTTGCATTTGCGTTCGCCTCGCACTGAATGTCAAGTTCAAAATGATTTAGTGACTTTTTGTTTCTCGAGGGTAATTAATTGGCTGTTGGATGGCTGGCTTGTTGGATTGTCGGACTGGATATTAGATGGCGATAGTTGAACAAAGTGTGGCATCCTGCGGAAAATGGGAAAAAGTGGTCGGGTGAATGGTGCCCAGCTGGTTTGGCGTGTGCCTAATGAGTGTTCACTGTGCCGTCATTTGGGGGCAAGTAAAAAAGGAAATTGCAGCCGTAGCATTTGAGGCACGAGTGGCGTGGTGATCAATTATCCAAATACCGTGATTATTACGCTCATTTAGAGTCGGCTTATTCAGATTTTGAAGCGCTCAGCAAAAACTCGTCATATGGCGAAAAATGAAGTCTGTGCTTCACACTTTCGTTGTATCTATATAATTACCAAGTCATAGCTATCCATTCATATGCACTTTGGCTAAGTTTGTTGTATATTTGCAGTTTTCCATTCAGTTCATTCTCTTCCCCTCCATAGGCATTGCGTGAAAACAATCCTACCTTAAACCATTGATAATTCGCCATCAGTAACCCTTACCGCATGCGAACAGAACCTTTGTTAATGAACAGCCATCTGAGAATTGGAATTCACATAAGGAAAGAGCCAGGCCCAGATACACATGCTGAAGGTGCGGCTCACAAAAGCGCATATCAATGACTAATAACCTCCGGCGACCCCCTGCCAACGAGTGCAGTTTTCTTATTGTTCCGATGCCTTTACAGCAGTCCATGTGCAATAAGAATAGATCAGGACATCTGTCAGCAGGCGTGCGACTGGCGGGCGACGCACATGACTAATTATGGACATTGCAGCTTGCCCAGAGTATATAGTCCATATTGCACCCAGATCGGCCGCCTTTGAGACCGCTAATGATGCATGACAGACGCCGATCGGAGGCACCTTTTGACCGAGTGGCTGCCACTGCCACTGCAACTGCAACTGCAAGTAGCGTGAAATATTCGCGATCAAAACAACGAACAAACACAAGACACGGAGCACGGAGCACGGACGGAGTAAATTAACTTTATCGTCCCATACTTTTCGGCCAATCTTGCTCAGTCAGTGAGGAAGTGGGGGGTTTTCGGGGGGTGAGCGGCTCGACTTGGCGGCAGCTGCATAAACAAATTGCAGTCAACATTCATAATTTCCTGTTTAAATTAAGCTCGGCCTGCAGTTTGGCTCTTAACTCACATCAACTGCATTTCCTAGTGACAACAAAAATTACAACTCCACGCACTAAATCCGCCAAAGCCCCCTGAATCCCCCACCCCGCCCCCAAAACCCAATCGCCGGCAATTAAATGTCGCCTTCGAAAACAAGACTTTTGTCGAGCACTGTGCCGGGCTCTGAATTTGCAATTGAAGCAAATGCGATACGATACGAATCGAACTCCGCATTGATATGCAGTTTGCCATGTGCGTTTATTGATTTTATTATGCATAAAGCCAGCCACAAAAGCGACAAAAATGCAAATCGCCATCGATATGCAGCGAAAATGATGCCTTTGCAACCAAAAGCGATACGTGGTTTACTGCAGTACGCCATGTATATTTTTGGTAAACAAATACTTAAAACACAATTAAAACTGAAAGATTTAAGCTCCGTCTAAGATATTACTTTGACGGTTGAAAACCATGTGCAGCATGCAATGCCAAGTTATTATTACTGCCAGCTTGAAAAGTAAGTGCATCCAATGTTCGGCTTTCCGCGACGAGTTCTCGCTGCTCCCTGGCTGGGTTTCCGCCCCCCTGGACTGGCGACAAACGAGATGCGAATGCCATCAAATTGGCAATGCCGCCGACGCCAGCGATGGACGATCGATGAAGTGGAGTGCACTCCCCTGCGGATCCCTGTCCAGGGGCTTTAGTGGGTTAACCTGTTTTCGATTTTCACATAATTTTTGCGGTCTCCAAGCCGGGCTTGCTGGCGTACTAACCGTACCATACATACCATACCATTCCCATGCCGTAGTTGTGAATGTCGTTTATCATAATCTTATCAACAATTCACATTCAATTATAAATCAATCAAAATTGCACCAATTTCATTTAAGCCGCAACGTTTGTGTTGTTTGCCGCCGGTGGCACGCTTTGCCATGGGTCTTGGGCTTGGAGTTTCGGAGTTTCGGAGTTTTGGAGTTTTGGGATAGATATTCCTACCGAGATTGAGATTGAGATTGATATATGGCCGGCAGTCGCGGCTCCCACGTTTACGGCTTCTAATGAAGTGCGGGGCAGGGGGGTGTCGGATCGACGTTCTCTGACAGCGGAGAATGGATCGTTTAAATAGTTTTGTATCTATTGATATATTTGTTAATCGAAAATCGAATGCTTTGGCTGTTGAAGTGCACGCAGGAAAATATAAAAACGAACACAGATTTGACTCGTCCCAAATTCATAAAGATATTATTTCTTTCCAACAAATGATTCCTTAAATCCTTTACATAAGGCAGGTGAAGGCCTTTGATCCTCAGTTATAGCAATTTAAAGTTAGACAAAAAAACATTTATTGGGAACATTTTCTCTCTGTGCAGACAATCGCCTACTCGCGCCCATTCTAGTTCATTATGCAGCTTGTCGAAAATTCCTTCGAGCGTGAATTGTATCTCACTCCACAGTCGAGAGTTTGCAACCGAATTTCGATTTTTTGCACACGGATTTGCAACCCCCCGCGGGGAAAGTGCTCTATATATTCGCAATAGAATGGCACTGCGGATGATCCTTAATCAGGGGACACTTTACAGATTGCAATCAACTTTCCCCCGGCGAGCAGCTCTATTATCTCTGCGGTTGTTTTATCACCGCATTGCAATCTTTTGTGCAGCGAATGCTTAATGCTTCATTAATTGAAAATTCTTGTGCAATGGCAGATGAAAATTTCGCTCAATTATGACCTGACAGCCGCAAGTAAATATGCTCGGCATCATGAACCTCCATAGCTGTGGGTACACATGGTAATGTACATATCTCCGGAACGTGCCTTCCATACGAATTTCCATTTCCATTTCCATTTGGATAGAAAAGTCTCAAGTGCTGTTTGCCATGCAAGTTGATTTTCCTTTGGCAAACATTTGGGAAAACGGTTGGAAGCGCATTTAAATGGAGTTGCAAAGTGCTGGGCGTTGCTCGATCTGAATAACTAGTTTCGTGTGGGGTGCAATATTATGGGGAAATGATTATTTCTTATTCCCCTGAAAACGCAGATTAATACTTTGCCATTTAAGCAAGCAGCCAGTAAACGCTTCTCCGATAAATCCATCTGCTTCGCTTTTATTTTCTTTGAATTTATAATAGTTGGAATTCTTGTATTCATTAACACCAAACCCGTTTCGCAAGAATGCTAGAGACGACTTCCACAGAGTGGCTGTCCATTCTGGTCCCTCTAATAAAGTGTTTTTCTTCCATCCAGATAAAGCCGAGTCCAGAGTTCATTCGAGTTCATTGAGGCGTAACCTTGAGTCACCACATAGCACGTGGGCACATCAGGTGGGTGGGGCATTGGGCCACTACACGTGACTCATGACTTGGGGCGCATCTCTGTCTAATTATGCAGCGAGTGTAGGGCGAAAATCTGGGGGCGACTGGTAAACAAATGAGTAACTTTTTGCAGCTAATTAATTAAGAGGCAAGGCTCACCTCAGGTGGCGACGGGGCGCGTTCTCCTCTTCTTTGACTTGGGGCAAGTCAAGGTCCGCAATGAGGCGGCAAAAATGCTCTTTGATTTTTCATATGCGAATGAATACACAGACGTGTGTACGTATGCACATTTAGAAATCTAGGCAATGGCTATGGCTTTGCTTGATTTATGTGCTTGTGCCCACGGGGTGTGTTCCCCATTAAACATCAACTGTCATTAGGCGTGTAACAAACCAAAATATTCATAAAAAACGCATTAAAAACATGCGGAGAAAAGTTCGTTGTATTTTGCTTGAAAATGCATTCAAAGGGAAAATTCCCGATATATATTATAAGAGGGGTAGGAAAACCCCTTCTGATCGCTCTAGGGCATCAAAAGTGAAATCGCATAAAAGTAACCGAAATTCTGTTTCACTTTTATGATTTTTTTGTGACACTTACAAAATGAATATAAATTTTTTATGCTTTTTTCTAGCTAATTGAGAAAATGTCAAAATGTCCTGCCAGCTGGTCGCTTGGCCCGTCTAATTGCATTTAATTAGGGCAAGTTACGAGCACATAAAATCCACTCTCTGCCTCTTGCATTGTGTCATAACAAAATCAGGAGGAAGTCTTCAGGTCGATGATTTTTATGGCACGAGCTACGAAATTTTACGAGCAATTTGAACTGGCTCAGGATGGATGTGCTACACAGGAACAAAATCCGCACACATATCTCTCAATCACGTGAAATGCTATGAAATGTTAGAAGAATTTTAAAAAATATAATTAGTTGGAAAATATAAATTTGCCCAGTGTATATATTGCTATAAATGTTAATATATTTTTATTATTATTCTTTCGACTGCATATTGAGAGAGCATCAACTTTTTGTCCTTGTGTAAAAAGGATGAAATGCAGTCGAACCAGCTGGTAGGCGGTACTCCGCCACGCTTCGTCAGCGAAAGCGAAGCGTGCCGAACACCATTTGATGGATTACATAACGCCCAGGAAGAGACAAGGATTCAGATACAGATACTGTAGCCGTATCTGTATCTGCAACTGCGTCCGCGCCTGCGCGGCCCCCGGATGAGTAGTCACCCCTTTTGGCTCACTTCCGGACATAGCTTTGCTTTCGTTTTGATTTGTGACAAATTGCCCGTGACAGTTGCGCCTGCGTGAACTGAAATCTCCTGTTTTTGGGTTTCGTTCCGCCGCAGGAGCCACTGTACTTGAATGTGTCGCAGCGCTGGCACAACAACACATTCGTCATTCGTAAGCGATTCACAATATGTCAAATGTCATTATCTCTGTAGTCGCTGCACGTGCCGTCGTTAGACGGGGAAAAAGTTGACAGATAGAGCGATGGTAAAAATTTCACGCCCCGTCCCCATTTTCAAGTAGCCGCTGCAGTTCAGTTTCGTGTAGTCATCGAGGCAAAGTGCCAGCTGCCGCCGAGGTACAGTCAAAACAAGGTGGCAACTGACAAAAAGTGTCAATCGGTAACGCACTTAACTGGTTGCTCCTACCAATCCCTAGCTAGAGGATAGTAGATAATATGGCCTAACTATGCATAGCAGTTCCATTTTACCAGTTACTTTTACCTTAACAAGTACAAGCCAAATTGAAAATTTACACCCCAGTTAAGCGTCATCTCTCTCCACCCTATTTTAATCAATATTCAATCCAGATTTCTGTAATTTTCATGAAAAAAATGTTCCCCCCATGTTAAAAACACAGACACACACGCCCAATGTAAAGCAAACATAATTTCGCAAAGTAAATATGAAATTATGATTGCCTTTGACCCCTAAAAAAATGAAATGAAAGCGTAATATTTTCAGTGGAGAAAGTAAATCGATCAGGAGCTACCTTTTCCCTTTTTTCCTTCATCACAATCCCAAATTGTGAGTTATTAAGTGCAAACTGCAGTTCGAGCTGTTCGACAATCAACCCTTTATTTCCCGATGAAACCCGCAGAAATCTCAACCATAAATATGTCAGAAATGTTTAGCGAAAGTTGAAGGAAAAGGGGTAACGACTTTTTTGGGACAAAAAATAACAAAAATTAATTAAAACGACCCATAAACAAAGCCTAAGTTCAAAACGAAGCCATTCCATCGAGTGCCAAATTACAGAGCGTGGAAAAATCCACAAAACTGCGTGGAGATTTTTATGGTAGCTGAAGGCTTAGATGCGCATCATTTGATTTGAGGGATCTTTTTCGGCCAGCTGCTCGTATTTTTGCGCAAATTTCTGTGGTGGCTGGGTATTATAAAGCGATTACCAGTTCGATTCCTAATGCGAATAGAAGCGGTTAGGTGCGGTGAAAGTGACCGATGCAGGGCACAACCATCCTGGATGGCAGTATCCTGTGTGCTGTCCAAAAACTCACGCCCCTACAATAACAAACAACCGGCACGCACAAAGGAAGTGCAATCAGGGCAGGGAGGGGGAGGCTAAGCCCGGGGGAGGACGAGGTCGAAGGGCGAGGGAGGAGGGACGAGGTCCTTCGCTGATTGCCCATTGTGCGGGCAGCTTCCTATTTTAATCCGCGCCATTGTCCGCCCTAAATTTGTTACTTCCTAGCTGACCACACTGTGTGAATTGAGATACAAGTCATACAATAAAGTAATATACATTTCTTATTTAGTTTCTATGTGTACAAAATGCATCCTACGATTAACGCCTATTGGGGCAATCTAAAATGCAGCACTCGATTTCCCACTTCCCCAGCCAATCTTGCACTTCCACTCAAATGAAGTTGTCAGCGGCGGAGCATTTAAATATTTCAACGGCCACCAATCTCTGCCCATGGTCTGCAGCGCGTAATTTAAGCCCAAAGTGACCCAAAAACTTGAGATTCGAGTTGAAACTGCAGCTGAGACATGAGAACAGCGAATTTACGCACTTTATCTATGAAAATATTCATGGCAAGTTGCATAAATAATCCGCCTAGCACTTCAAATTGATAAAGACAATTTACAATTTATACAATGCACACAGGCCTATCCATATGTGTTGAACGTGAGTATAAATAACCGAGTACATACACGCCAGATTGGGCGCCTGGGAGCAGCTTACTGACTAGACAGCTTCGAGTCCAAAAAGCGATTTTAATTCAACACAAACAAGCATCAATAGCAGAGCCCAGACAACCCAAACAAATCAAATTGGAGTCATTTACCCCTCGACACTTCTGGCGGCAAAGGGAGATCCATGGGGGAGTGGGTTTGGGGCTCCAGCTGAAGTCAGACTCATGTGCCAACGACATCTGCTCCAGCCGAGTAATGGTAACAGAAAAACAAGACACGAGCTAGGTTTCGGATACCCTGGGGGTACTTGAACACGGAACCCTAGCTGGCAAAGACATTTCGGAGATGGAGACCTTTATTTCCATGAATTGCTACATTGCTATACAACATAATAATATATTTTTTACATTTAATTAAAATTCATACATAATGAGATATCAGCGTATAATAAGCTGCTTATTCTCCGAAAGGTCAATGTGTATTCTGTAATTATTTTCATTAAGTTAAGCCCACGCAATGTATTTACCCCGCCTGCCGACGTAGAGATGTGTAAACATATCAGTTAACAGCTCGCATAGTTGAGTGACCAGTTCCCACCGCCTTGTAATCGCTTTAAAAGCTACCCAATCGATCATCTGCCCGACAAAGCCATCCGAATGTTGTCACACCCCCGCCTAGATATCTCTTACCCAGTGTAATATGCCAGACACATGCAAATATCCCTGTAAATTTGCACCGACGACGGCGAATCGACGACCCACATATGGAACAACTGGCTTAGATACAGATACAGATACAGATAGAGCTACAGCTACACGTACTCACGGATTGCCTGGGAGGCGCAGTCGCCTCTCCCGTGGGCTCAGCTCGAGTGCAAATGGCTTTCTACTGGCAGTCACTGAGTTGGCAATCAATCAAGTCAAGTACTAGGCTCGCAGCACAGAGTATTCTCTAGAAATTATGAAACTCCGTGAGGCGGATATCCTGCAGTCGGAAGGGATGGCTCTGCACTGGGAAATTGGCTTAAGACCTAGCTTCTCGTTTAAGCCGCTTCTGCTTTAACAAAGTACTAAGATCAATGACTGTAATAAGTGTAAATTATAATATTTTAAGCTTTATATTTATGTTGGTCACTTCCTTACCAGCTAAGGTTGAGGTGTGTTTTTAACAACCTTTCATTTTGTCAGGAGGTCAGCTGATTACGCTTTTTCTCCGTGTGCTGCACTCGACTCTGGCACGAAGTCATGGCCAATTATGTCAGCGATATGGCGGCAAAGACGTTTTCCAGGCTGTAATCAAAACTGGTTACCTTGACATTGCCAATGGTCGGAACTCGGAGCTCCGAGCTCCGTCCAGCACAATTACCTTAGCCATCCACCATCAATCCGTGCATCTCCGCTTCGCGTTGCCCATTTGTCCACTTGCCACTTGTCCACTTGCCCACTTTCAATGTGGGTCATCTAATGGCACACAAATTGGATTAACGCATTGCCATTGCATTACCCTGAACATGGGGATCGGGCCATGTCGAAACATCTTGGCAATTTGCTGTAATTAAATCGCCGCCTTGTCGTCTTGCACTTAAATGGCGCATTTAATGGTGTAATATCATTCGCGTTGCGCTTTTAATTTCTATTTATGTCCGTTGGCCAGCAATTTCTCTTAATTGCAACACACTCAGTCGCCGAGATACGCACATTCTGCCGATAGGCCACTAAGTAACTGACAAGTATTTTGATAAACTGCCGCCCCCAGATCACGCTTTATCACTGGAAAATAAATAAAAATAAGTTCCAAATGCTGTCAATGCTGTTTTGATTTATGCGTTCCGAGTTCTTTTCGATTCCGAATGGCGCACCAGTTCAAATGTTAACAAATTAAATTTTCTACTTAATCAAAATGGAGTCGAGAAACATTCAAAATATGAAAGGGGCCAGGCCAAACATGTGTGTCTGCGGCACTCTGGTTTATTTTGGGCCCAAATAAACAACTGACTCAACGGCAACTCAGCCATTAGATAGAACACATATAGACAGAATCAGCCTTGAGGCATGAAGTCTGCAAATATAAATACGTAATTGCCTGGCACCTCGGTAACCCCATCGAAATGGATTGCTCCCGATGAGAAGGGGATTGGGCATGTCAACCTATTTTTGGGTCGCGATGGAAACCCTTTGTGGTCACGAAAAACGTATGACTGGGGTAATTACAGAATGCCATGACAACTTTACATTTGGCCCATTCAAATTCATATCATTTATTTTTAGCAGAAAATGCAAAATAAGACTAGACGACTTTATTACTTCCTAATTGGTCCCCAAGGAAATCAATTACAAGTGGCTCAACCTCTAATAAGCTGTTTAGTTTTATTTGTACACTTTTGTTTCACGATTTCTTTCATCAGCGTACGTTGCTTATATTTGGATGTAAAGCCATTACGTGGTTCAACATTTGTTGGCCCGATAACATTAAAACCCAATTAAACGTGGCTGTTTAGAAAGTCAGTGAAGAAGTTCCGTGGGCTACACTTGACATTTTGCCATTAGCATTAACATAAATCATATTGGATTTAACAATTTAAAAAGTCAAACAACACAAAGCAAAATCGGGGAGGGGGAAAAGTGCCAGATCATGATGATGATGATGACGATGATGATGAAGGCATTTTCAACAGTAATTTAGCTATGTCTCGCCTCCCTCACCTGCAGCGCCGACTTTTCGCATTTTCCATGCAATTTTCGCAGAGCCAAAAGGTCAGTTCAAAAGTAGATGGCAGATGCCAGCTGGGAGATGTGAGATTTGCGCCGGGGCCGCCTGGGATCAACATCGTCGTCTCGACTACAATAAACATCAAATGAATGGGGCAGCCTGTGGAGCACGAACAACAAAAGGAGCGAAACCAGTTGCTCCTCCAGATGACTTCCTCCTCAGCGAGGCAGATTCCTTATTGACTTCGAAGTGAGCCCCCAGCGAAATCCCGCATCGCATTTCCCAATGCTTGACTTTTGAAAGCACAGGCGAATCGTAACCGGGACTACACAGGGAATTCGTACAAATAACTGCGAGTGGTGCCTTTTAAATATTTATTTTGCTTTACAGAACGAAGAAGTATTGCGAATTATGTGTTTTATATCTTGAACATAAATACATCATATATATTTTGGTTTTGTAGTTAAGGGATACGAAAAAGTGCATCAGCTCGTCAAGTACCTTCAGTTCGAGTTAGACCTTTCCTTGACCGACTCAGGCGAACAACAATATGGCAAATTATGGCACTTCCTGTTGACCTCTGACCCAGGAGACGAGTAGGTGATTTGGCAACGTGTGTCTTGGGGTTAGAGTGGCACAAGTTATACAATTACGCGGCAATCAGGGCGAATATCGATGGCAATTGGGAAAATATCTTGGGGGGCGGGCGAGTTGGGAATCTGAATCGGGAGTGCGTGATAAGCATTTTGATTTATGCCATCGGGAAGCGGAGTTCGAGTACACAAGCCAATCCTTAATTGAACACGCCGCTCGGCTGCTAAGTAACTAATTTTATGGCATATTAGCAGACCATTAATTATGCCGGTGTTATAAATTGTAAGGCCGATTAATTGCTGCCACAACATAGCAACACAACCAGCGATTTGTGTTTGTTGACCCAACAACAAACATTGAACACAACGAGCGCTTGTGGCCAAAAAATCAAATAGGTAAATAAACTAAAACAGCAAAACAAAATCAAACTCTGAAAGTTGTCGTAGTTGTTGGCGCTGCGAATATTTTACACAGTTTTCGTGGACCAACATTGTTTTCCATTCCACCTGAAGAGACCCAATATTGAATCTGTATGCAGACGGTCAGAATTATAGCACTAGTTAGGTCTTCTTCAATTCATACACGTTACAAAACTAAGATCAAACTTTCTTTGCTTTGCATATATTTGTGCTAATTGTATAGCATATTCAATGTAAGTTGTATATGCACCTTGTACCCTAGGAATAAACGATCAATGTGTTTAAAGTAATGGTTAATATCGCTTAGTGCGCTACTATTTGGCTGACATCAGGTGTAAGCACGGCATATATATGCGTGTCGATTTGGATTGCCAAAAGGCTTCCTGTTGTGCGTGGGACGCTGATGTTGTCGCTCCACCGGCAGTGCTGCCATGTTGCCCCATGTTGCCATGTTGCGATGTCTCCAAGTTGCCGACACACGTTGTGCGCTGCACTGCCAGCATCGTCATCAAATTGGCCGCACGCGTCATAAAAAAGCAAATTTCGTTGAGGAAATGGCACAAAAAGTGGACCAGAACGAATCGAAAACCACCTTTTCATTTAGGAGCTTAACTGATAAGAAGTACAGGTAAAAACTGTGTTAATGCTAAAACTATGTATCTAATATTTAATTAAAATGCATCCTGTTTTTTGCTTACATCTGCCACAAAATTAAATATTAGATACGATGCATATGCTGCAAAATGTTTTTCACAAATTAACACGTTCACTTTTAATTAATCGCTGGATTTTTTCGCAAAACCTCTGTTGTTTGTGCAAAATCGAGTCTTTTAATCGAGCGTCCAATCAATTAATACAACTAAGGAGTGTAGGGTGCAATGTTTAAAGTCGAAATTAAAAGCGCATAACTCTTCATTCAGTTGATAGTAAGCGAGCCAAATGTAATTTATGCTGTTTTGATTGCATTCGGTGAGTGTTTTTAATTTGATTATAATGGTATTATGGTTATATATGGCGATCCAGATTGAAGCATAATCGGCGATACTTCGGTTTGGGGGAATATTTATGAGCAGCTAAATCAAAAGCGGAGCTCCCTCAACCTGCTGGAATCAGACCCACAAATGTCACATAAAAGTGTCAGCAGACTTTTGAGCTAAATTGAAAATTTATAGGTAACTCCCGTCATCACCTTCCCCTGTTCCCCATACCGAACCCTCCTACGCGGACTTCATCATCGTTTATTACCACTATCGAAGTTGGTTAGACTAATTTGTGCGGGTTTCTCCGGCTTTATGTAATGGAAAGCCTTAACAAATTTCTTGGCGGCGTTTCGGCTGTGTAGTTTTTAGTGGCCAGCTAATGAAGTGCCTTCAATTTTATTAGTCCAGCTCTTCCGATTATCTGTTTAGTAAGTGATGAGACCGGATTTTAATACGGCTATTGGGTTTGTAATCAGAGCTAGTTTGTGGGAATGGTCGTGAGCAGCGGTGCTTAAAATAAAAAGATATATTGATTTAGGATATTGTGCTTTTTCTGTTGGATGGCTTATTTCTGTTACAATAAAACATAAATTATACTATACCCGTTACCCGCAGATTACAAGGGTATACTAGATTCGTTGGTTAGTAAGTTTTTTTGAATCTTAAAAAGTTTTATAACTTTCTACCGAGCTTGCCAGCTGAAACCTTTCTAATTAGCCGTATCCTTCGACATTTTGCAAGGTCAGCAGCTGTTCTTTTACCCCCTGCAAAATTGACGACCACGCCCCGCACTAAAATAGCAGAAATTATGATTATGACAGCTCAGCGCTCAGCGAGTCGACAAATCTATTTCAACTGCTCCCCTAGGACGTGCAAGGAATCAAATCTGTAATTTTCCAAGCCCGAAGAAAGAAAATTCGCCATTCTTTGTCCCGTGGCAAATTTATAGACTCCGATTTCGGGCCCAACCTCGCATTGTGCAATGCAAATTTATGACAAAACATATCGCCACCGAGAGTGTGGAGAAAGGTAAACAATGGCCAATATGCCGAAAAAAAGGTGAATCAGAGCGGGTTGGAACGCGCCTAATAATTTAATTATGACTTTTTGCCGGGAGCATGCAAAATTTTCTAAATTGCATGCATATTGAAAATTTTAGAGCCAGACAAAGGCGGCGGGGATTTTCGCGCAAATTTTCCAAACAACAGAGGTTCGGTTCGGTTCGGTTTTGAGTTTTGTTGGGTTGGGTTGGGTTGGGGTTAGGTTAGGTTAGGGGTTGGTCCGCTATGGGCGACTTGTGGCTAAATTCGTGGAAATTCCTCGATCCGACAACTGTCTGCGATCTATCCATCATATCAGACTTACCATCTATGTAGACCTCTGTTAGCCATCGCACCCACGCGATAATGTCAATCAAAAAACTGTTCAATACTGCACGCTGGACCCACTCCCTAGTTTTCCGCATTCCACGCTTTTGAGTACTCAGTACTCAGTTTCACAGGGGTGTGCAAGTTGATTACCTGTAAATTGAAAGGGAAATTGTAGGCAAATATATTTAAGATATATAAATTTAAATTTAGAAATCTGCTGTGTAGAAGTCTAAACATACATAATAAGGAAGTATTTGGTATTAGGTATTGCATTGGGTTTTATTCAGCACTAGATATATGGCTGAAAGAACATGCTGGGTAGCTCATTGCCTGAATAATTTTTACAAAATTCCAAGCAGTTTCAATTAACATTTGTCTCAATTACACGAGAGAGACACGCAGTTGATGTCCCGCTGGCGATAAGAGGAGCGGAGTGCGGGGCGGAGGAATAGAAACAGAAAATTACAACCGGCTACCTGGAAAGGTTAACTGGTTTTCCTCGCTAACCGAGTGAATGACGTGTGACCAGCGGTCAGCCGGAATGAAGTGACCAGAAGGAAATTGAATTAGAACAAAAGTCTGTCAAGGGTTCCATGGACGATGATAATGACGATGATGGCTCTGGTCGAGTTGCGTGTCCGCCTTTAATGGGATTTACGTGCAAGGCGCAATTACAGAGGCAGAAAAAAGGGGGAGCTATTGGCTGATCGGGAAAAGGTAACAACTATTCGTCATGATTCGTCAAATATTAAAAATATTATATACTATATATATTATTACTACTGTAAGACTAATATTTATAATTATCAAAGAAACTTCCTTTAAGCCTTATAAAACCAAAGTACAGTCAGCAATTTGGGATTGAGAATGTTTACACATTGAAGTGGTTTTTGAGTAATTTGCATATTTAATGAGGTGAAACGCTCACAATTGGAGTTGTATTTTTTCGTCCCTTTTTTCGTTATCGGCTTGGAAAACAAATAAAAATTAAGTGAAAAAATCCAGGGAAATGGTTTCATTGATTAGCGGCGGAAAATTGTCGCAGCCGAAAAGGGGATGCACTGAAAACTGAAATGCAGTGAAAGGGTTAAGGGGATTTACCTGAGGGTTGGAGTGGGTCATTTGTAATTTGCATACGAAGCTGTGGATGCTGCAAACAGGATATGGGTGCAATCCTATCTGGATATGTTCACATAAATCACCCGTTGTGTCCTCAGGGAAATGGGTGAGGAGCGGCATTTGCATCTCCTGGCAGATGTCGCCGGAATAAATTAACAATTGGTCAAGGCCTAAAGACCATCTAATGTGGGTCCTAATCGAATATCCAACACGACAGATGCAGACAAGCCGAATGTGAAATTGGGGTACACTTGTAAGAGAAACAATTTAAATGAATATTGAAATCATTTTAGAGAGCATGTTAAAATAAACCAATGTAATATTATTACATACATTAAGATACGTTTTCAGAAAGCATGAAATGCGACGTGCTGTGCATATACCCTCTCGTATAAGGGTATACCGTATCTCCTTCTCGGCAAATTGAGACTAATCCTCTGCCGTGAAGCATTTTGTTGGACAATCTCTGTGGCAATATGCTAAACACGGCACTCAGTTAGGCAAACATGAATTACTCCAGACAATTGAGCTCACACTTCTTACCAGTGACCGGCCTATCCAAATGCTTTCATGTGCATCGAGTGCAATCGATTGGCTATTTAGTAATTTCGGATACCAGATATTGGTATGGGTCCAGGTGTTAAAACTTCGCCATCAAGTGCAATGTAAGGATGAAACCGTAACATAAGTCACGTTCCTGAGCTTAGATTGGTGATACGATTAATGCGAATTGCACACGATTTTCAAATCGTTAGTCAACTAGAAAATACAGTATTAATGGAACGCCTCTAGGCAATTTATATAAATACGGGTATATGAAAATAAATAAAAGGTAATCCCATAAAAGGTATTAAAATATATCAGTACTTAACTTAACAAACAATAAACTTGTAGTGGCTCTTTCATAATCATTTTATTGAAAGCAACGCTTTATCCAAGATTAATAACAATCAGAGTCCCGGAGTTCCTGTCTACTTTCCAATCAGCTTAGATAAAGATTATGCCGACAAGTTCCGCCTGGAAAGCAGTCACGCAAAACCTTAATTGAAGGCACTACGCAGCAAAGAATGCAGCTACTATGCACACGCTCCACCCAAAGCCCCGGAAAAGCGGTGGCCACTTTCTTAAGCCCTCTCCGATCCCCTGGAAAAACCCCTGCCCCGAAAACAAGAAGGGAAAACAGTTCACTTAACCAGAAAGCAACACGCAAGAACAACCCAATGCAGCCGGAGGCGGGTAAACAGAGACTCAGAACCAGAATCAGGACGAATCCTGCCCCCTTCACGGGCGGAATTCTCACCCGGGACATGGCAAATAGAGAGCTGGTAAATATGGGAACACTCGGAAAAATATGTGGCACTTTTGGGCTACATTATCTAAAGTCATATGTACGCAAAACAAAACAAATTGTGCATGAATCTGCCAAGAATGGCTGTTACTTGGTGTTCGATGTGAAATAAATACCTCTTCTAGAAATGTGTAGTAACCCCGCGTTTTTGCAGTGCAGATATAGCCAGAAGTGAGGAAACCAAAGGTTCTGGCTTGGCTCGTGGCATTTGAATTTCTGATGCATTTTCGATTTTTCCAGGAGCTCCCTCCTCATACGCATTTCCCATTTGCGCTCTATTTTCTTTTGTTGCACAGAAATTGCAACATTGTTTATTTAAGAGTTCTACGCTTCGTTTTTGTTGTTTCCGGCTGTGTGTTCATTTGTACTTGGCTGCGTATTTATTTTTGATTACGTGGCGTGCGACTGTTGTTTTGGGCAAGGAATTAGACCAGAAACAAAACAGCACAAGCAGCTTGGAAAATTGTATCTGCGATCTCAGTATCCCACTGCTTAACCCTCAGTAGGGCAAGGACATGCCATAATAGCTATCATTTGGCTTGCTGTTTAGTGTAATTACACTTGGCAGCTGTAGTAAACCCGTCGCAATGAGAATGTGCGACTTTGCACAGTGGACAGCTGAACAATGGCAATATTTATGTTTGCATAGAATAAATAAAGAACACATACGCTATTTATTCATGTTTTTGCACAACTATAGCTTTAGTTAGCGTTGAAAACACAGTGCAACCATCAATCGCACAATTAAATTTATAAAGTAATGCTTTCGAACGCTTTTTCATATGGTCTTAGTCCTAGTCAAGCTGATTTTCCGGATTCTGGTAGTTAACACCCAGTATGTGTGTAGTTAACACCCAGCCTGAAATAGTCAAGTGCCTTAACGAGGCCAAAGGGAAAATGAGCTGGAAGGGGAAGGAGTTCCGTGTCATTCCTTTGCGACACTTCACCTGGAGTCGTCAGCCAGCGAAAGACACTGCAATTGCATTTAACGATTAAAAAGAGCACGGCTTAAATGGATATATACAAGTAGAGTATGTGGCCGGCTAGTTACAATTGTGGCCAAGAGCTCAGTGACGGCTTTCGGGAAAGCAATGGCGACGAGTTAAGTGAGCCCTTAACATCAAGACTATGAAATACACCAAAGGGATATATGGAATTAAAGATCTTTTTATTATTTTATTACCAAAGTGCATTTAAAGGCCGCTTCGCCATAACGTTATCCCCAGGAGTAGGTGCTCCAAAGAGGGACTACAGGATGCACTGGAAGCGGGTGAACTTCATAGGCGGCGCAACTGTCGCATTTCCGCATTTCCGCACTGCAAATTACTTCTTTTATTCGTGACACTTTTTGTAATTAAGATAAAAGCAAACCCAGCGCGGTGAAAGGAATTAAAAACGGCACAAAGCTCCTGAGTACTTGACAACAAAGCATTTAAAGGCGGCAATTGAGCAGGCACAAAGGCCAGGTTAAGAACGGGTCTCGCCAGTCCAATGAGAAGTTGTCAGCAATTGATTAAAGCCACGACTGACAGTTTGAAACTGCCGTTTCGGCTTTCAGTTTTCTAGTGGAAAAAGGATTAAACTTGCACAAGACAAAACATTTTGGAAAATGGTAAATATTTTACAGGTAAAACGTAAACTGCAATACAGTCCCTTAAAACTCTAAACCTCTGGTCTATAATTGGAAAAAGTTTCTCAGTGCAGAGGAAGATGTCAGCAACTGCATTAGCCAGCCACAAATGACAGCTTAATCTTCAGTCCTTGGCGACCTGCTGGGCGGAATGAAAAGGCGCCCGGTAAATTGTTAAATGTGGCATGCATAATTGCAGCTAGAAAACGTCAGCTTATCAAAATGTAAAAAGAGCAGCGGACACGCCCCGCGGAGTTGGCAGATCGGCGATCTGCAAACCTCAGTCAGACAAAACATTTTCAGTCCGCGGACAGCTGCAACACCCAAAACCGAACGGAACCCAAGCTCATCGAGGGCATTACAAGCTCATCAAAAACTCGGGCGCGGCATCATCATCGTCATCATCGTCAGATCCTTTTCCTCCCTCCCTCGATTGTCATTCAAATGAACCCGTTGCACGTCAGCCCACTGCTGCTGATATTTTTTGTGACATTTTCCGTATTAAAAACGTTTTAAAAAACAACAAACATGCAGATTTAGATGCCGAGGGTTGATTTCCAGGCAACAGCATCCGTGTTAAAATCTCTGCTCAGGAATGAAACACTTTGACCCAGGACCTATGGGATAAGCACTTTTGAAGTGGTCGCCATATCGGCGATTCCAAATCAACAGAAATCGTGGTCTGAAGGGAAGGTGGTCAGGATCCGTGGTCCAGGATCCTCGTCCTCTATTTTGACAAGCCGAAAACATTGTTTTGAGGCGGAAAGTTAGGAGATGCAGGCGAGATAAGAAAACATATTTGATGCCCATGAGCCATGATGCCCGCCTTTGTTTTCATATTTTGACAGCACTAAAGCCGGACATCACCGCTTTCGATTTATAATAATTTCTGATTGTATCAGCCTATTTGCAGTGTGGATAGAATGAATTTCACTCTTGAAGAGCTGTATTTTCTGGTTCTGCAAGCAAGCATGCTGCGCATTTTACACAGATACTTTTATGCGCTTTTTCAGATTCATCGCACAAATTGAACTGCAGCTTAGTACAGTTAGCGCGTTTGTTTGAAGGGGCCCGTCAATTAACGACAATTTATATGGCCACAAGTTCCTGCCACGAGCTGTTCCACCCTTCCTGCCTCTGTCTGGGTTTTCAGAACTCCAGCACTTCCGTTTCCTTTTCGAAATAACGACTAAAGCGAAACAATTAACAATTGTAGCTGCGCCTGCGCCCAGCGGACAACAGCCAAACAAACAACAAATCAAAGTACAGAATATGTGTTTTTTGTTCGACGTATTTTTGTTTTCTCTGTTTTTCTTTTTTTTTTATGTGATGGCGCGAAATGGAGTGCGCTTTAATTTGCATAAATTACCAGCAAAGGGTTAAAAATAATAGTGGGAAGGGGCCACGGGAGGGTTGGCCGCCCTGAAGTGGTCGCCTGCACTTGAAAAAATCTGTTGCAAATGTACAGACACCACTCGAGCAACTCCTACCAGCTCCAAGCGCTCGTCTCCTTTTGTTCTTGGACTCTGGAGTGGTTGATTGCGTTTATGGACCACGGCCCACGGACCACGGACCTCGGATACAGTTGCCCCGGAGCGATCTTCCATACGGACGAGGTGTGTCCGCTCAGCTCAGCCGTGAAAATGTAATGTACATGGCAATTCCATTTAATATAGACAGCATCCTGATGCCGGGGAGTTACGCAAATAGCCACGGGGCTCGGGCAGCAGCTTTGGGTTAGCAATCATTTTAAAACCCGCATAATTGTCGGGATTTGCACGCCAAACGCGAGTGGGAATCCGAGTATTCCTACTTTTCGGGGTGGTCGCTGAAGGGTTAATATGGGTGAGAGGCGTGGCCGGGTGGGCCAGAAGTGGGAGTCTTCCATAAAGCCTCTAAACAGATATATTGCTTACATACCATAATCTGCAGATCAACCTTGAATCATTCGAAAACTATTTTGAGCATTTGACGATATCATTATTCACAGCGTATTGGAAAGGATCCTTACAGTTCATATTTTATAAGAAATCGGGTTCCTTGATACATGAACTCTTTAAAATAAGGAGTAACTTCTCATAAATCATTATATTTTTACAAAGGTAAGTTCGTTTGTTGTATTACAAAAGCCTTAAATAAGTTTCGCATTTTTGGTAATACCCCTGTAATGCAACCTGTTTTTTGAAGCAACTTCTTCTTCGATTGGGGACTTAATTCCTATCACTGCAGTACAATCGACAGATAATTATCGGGCGTTTAATTTCGCGTAACAGCCAAGCGTGAATTTCCCTGTCTACTTTCTCGATTAAAAGTATTTTCTACTTTTGCGATTCTGCACGGGTGACAACTGCAGGCGCGGCTTATATTAAATGCCAAAAAAAGCAATGACGAATAAAAAAGGTGCAAATGAAGCGCAAGAAAAAGTTCATAAGAGGACACAGATAAAATCAGCAGGCACCGCAGGATATTTCAAAAGGAAGGATCACAATGGCACCCGAAAAAAGGAGACCTGCAAAAAAAGTGTATAAAAATTAATCGCTCGCACGTGCGTTGAAATCGAAATTGGTATTTTCACAAAAAAAAAAAAACAACAAATCAATTGCGGCGCACTTGAATATTAAAATTAAGTCCAAGATTTCGGGCCGTCAATGAAGATGATAATTACGTTGATGATGTTGTGTATCATCACGATGATGGGATACTTGACGTGTCTATCAATAATACATTTGTACATTAATTGCTTTTCGTGGGGCGACGAATATAAAAGAAAGTTTTTACTTTTGGCATCGACCCATTAATCAAACAGTGAGTGAGCTAAACAAACAATTTGTTAATGGGAGCTGTATGCACTTAATTACATAATAATGTTTCATTATGACAGGCGTGCTGCTGAGATGATTTTGATGTTAATTTGGGAAATTAGTGCAGAAAGTAAAACAAAACAAGATAGAATGCTGTAGTCGAGTTCCGCGACTATCGGATACTCAGCTAGTGGAAGTGCAAACGAGAAATACTTTATATAGTCGAAAACATTCCTTCTGCCTGTTACATACTTTTCAATGAATCTAGCCTACCCTTTTACTCTACGAGTAAGGGGTATAAATACAGCCGATATTATGTTAAGTGGACATAACACAAATGAATTAAACTGCTATAACGAAATCAAACAATAGGTATTAATGCATGTATCAATGCTTTTCATGAAAAACAATTGAAAATTGTGCGAACAGGTTTAAAAAAAAAGATCAAATAATATGCGGTTCGACATTCAAACCTAAGTGAGTTCTAATATTCAGAAAGTCAAAATTCCAAATACATGTTTAATTATGCCCATGTATTTTCAAAGGACGTAATCAAACTTTTATTTTCCCTCCCTCCACAAACATGTACATGCAGCTTAACATCTCTTAAAATAGCAAAACAGCAAAAATTCATTAATGCACACATCGCGGCACTTCACTCTGTCCAGTTGGCATGTTGGCATGTATAAGTAGCAAAAAATCAGAATCATCCACCAAAAAACAGCGAGGCTCGTAAATAAACGTTGACAAAACTTTGACTAAGGTCGATTAACCATCCCTCGAACGTAGGAGGTCAACACGAGGGGGCACTCGTAAAAAGGCCGTAAAAATAGGGAAATCGGCGTTACGAAATTTCGGAATAGATGGATGATTTATGGACAGCTGGACAGGCGCCAGTGACTCGAAAAGGACTTGAGAACTGAACTGCGCTTGCGCACAGCTTGACAATCCGAGACACTTGAGGCTAATTTCCCAGCAGTTGGCCGGCCAGGCGATTGAAAATATTTTTTAATTAAAAAATCGACATGCGCTTTCGAGCATTTTGAATGAATAGGTATAGGTGACTTGGTGAATGAGTGAGTGAATGAATGACAATGTTGGTGCACACGCGTATTGAGTTTCCCCCGCGGGACGCGAACATGTTTTTCAATTTTCATGCGAGAATAATTTTGCGTGTGCGGAAAACGGAGTGCAGCTAAACGGCAAAAACACTTGCTCGTCGAGCTGTGAAAATGGCCAAGTGGAAATCGGACACTGGACATGGCATTGACCATGTTCAAGAACGGGTCGCTGGACATTGCCCGGTTTTGATTTTGAATTTCTGTGGCAATTTGCAGAAAAGTATATTTCAAAGGGATACTAAAATGATGATATTGGTGGGATGATGTGAGGATTCCCCTGTAATAACTGGCAGTGCAGAGATATATTTCGATGTTCCCTTGGTTGTAAATGGTTGCTATTCGTATCTTTTTTCGCACCTTTTTCGACACCAACCGAGACTGAATTCCCTCGGCGATCGTCTGCCTGTAAATTGTAGATGCAACACATAAATCTACTCGGCTGACTTTCGATCGCACACCAGCCACGCCCCTCAACCCTAGAGAGATAGAAACAATGTGCCTGGCACCACCAAGCCACTCAACCACTCAACCACTGAGCCACTTGAATGGTTGGAACGGGACATAAATCTTCAGATGGGACACCGGAAATTTGTCACTTTCACCGCGACAAAAACAATTGACAAATGGGCGCAAAAAACGGGGAAAAGTTCGGAAAAGGGCAGGAAAACGCAGTGTGGCTACCAAATGCTGCCCCAATAAAACGCAGTCGAAAAAGAGAAGCGCGGTGAATTTCACGGTAAATTGGCCGAGCACAAAGGCAACCGCGAGAAGTCCTGTTAATCCTTTTTGCTGCACAAACCAAAGGCAGCGAAATTGGCACTCAAAAGGTGAAAAACCGAGGGAAAACATTACCAGGATGTGGATGGACACAGTGTCCTGCTGCGAACGGCACGCGCCGAAAAGGGAGGATAAGCAGCAGCTGCGCCTGCGCGGGGGATACAATTTGAGAATGGAAAGTGGCCGGGGAAAGGGGTCGAACACTGCGGTTGCCTGTACAAATTGAAATGCTAAAATCATTTCCAGTGCCCGGTATTATAATTACAAAACCAACAAATGCGATTAACTGGACTAGAGTCGGACTGTAAATTCGCAGGGGGTTCAGTTTTGAGTAGTAAATTCACGCCTCGCTACACAAAAGCGCTGTAAATTATATTGTTAGACGAACTGACCACCGTCCAGTTTCGTTTCGCTGTCCGTAAAATTGCCGAAATCCCATAATTGCAGCTCCTGAAACAATGGACAAATTTACTGGACAAAGCGCGGCGGACAGGACGAAGGACGCTACCCTCGATGGTAGGAGGTAGGAGGGGTGGTACATTTTATTAGTTTGCTGTCATATGCTCATCGACTGTTTGTTTAGGATGCTGGGTGCACGGCGCAACAGCGAGGAGATAGAACCTCGCCCAGGACATGACAGGACATAATCATAAATATGGCAACTAAATTATGAAATTTTGAAATGGGTGCGCTATTCCCCTTGTCCTTGCTGTCGCCGAAGGAGTTCTTTTTCCCACCAAGGCTTATTGGTCACGCTTGCCCAGTTCGAGGTTTTTAGATAGTCCGCAGATCTGGCATTTCAACAAAATTTAATGTCTTGATTAACTCACTTTCATAGAGTATAACATATTTATTACAGAAATGGTTTGTTTAGCTAGCTTTAACTCAAATTTGGTTGACTAACCTTATAAATTTTATAATATAATACATTTTATAATTTTTTGCCTTAGTGCTTACAGGCAAGCTTAAAAGATATATATATCAATTTCAAATTTCATTTTGCTATTCAATTGAATTTAGGTTTGTATTAATTCTCGAAAACGTAAAAACTTTATATTATACAAATCAAGTGCTACCAGATTGTCATATTTATTATAAATTTTTGAAAACGACATTTGTATTGCACAAATAAAGTGCTACCAGATTGTCACATTTATTACGAATTTTAAAGCCCATTACGTTTCTACATCTTACACGCAGTGTTAAAACATTTTACACACTGTGTTAAAACATTTTACAAGTGATAGCTCCAGCACCAGGTGTCGCCACGCAAGTCAAGCAGTTTACAGATTAGCCGCTAAGCAAAAGTAATACTACGTGCAAGCAGTTCAAAAGTAGTCAAGCAGTGCACAATGTTATTCTTAAATCGTATTCTATTTAGTTTTCTTGTTTATTAGAACTGGTAGCAACCAATTAATGAAAACTCTCGAAATGTACGTCGTTATCTCGTTTATTTGTTAGTTCTCAAGGGCTTCTCCGTTCTTGGGGCTACATAAGTGGGTACACAAACAATTCCAAGCAAAATAACTTACAAGATATTGGGAATACATACATGTACATTCTAGAGGGTCCCATAAACAATGTTTTGCGCATTCTTCGGCTACGAATAATCAAACTAAGGGCGACTCTGTGGCAGATCATTTGAGTTATTCAAATGGGTCGGGTGGGGCTGGATTTTGAATCGGGATTCGAACCTTGATCGTCTTAGTCAAGTGCGTGCGTCTAATATTATCTTCTATATATATGATCTTTAGTGAGTACATTTATTTTGTGTTCGATTGTGTGTGGCTTTTGTGATATTTTCGTTACCGATATTTAGTAAATTTGATTGCATTCTGTATTGTTTTATTGTTTGACGTTTTATACGACAATGCTTAACTCTTATGGGGTAAAATTTATGTTTCCGTTGCGATATTGAAGTGCTGGCTAATGTGGCATTTCTGAACAAAGGATAAGAGACTAAAGAAATCTAAGTTGCTCGTTATATGTAGTCGTATGCTGGATACTTTCAACTCTGCCTTGGATTCTCCATTCAATGGGTTAACTTTCTTTGGCTTTGTTTGATCTTTTAAGGTTCTTTTGGACTTACTTCCCTAGAATATGTTCCTTTTTAATTTATATTTAAAACACGCTCCACTGGGAGCTTAAAACGATTTTAAGCTACAGTAAAACATTTTCAATGCGCCAAGCTGCGAAGCTTTCAAGTCTTAACTATTCAATTAACTACCAAGTAAAGTGTATAATTCCGTATAATTCGAAAACGGCTTTCCTTTTAATTTGTTTAAAAAACAACTAATCAGCAGGATGGTATTCCTTTTGGTTTTTCTGTGTTGTCTCGTGGCTTAGCAGTCTAGAGATAAGCTTTAGTAAAGAAATACGTATTCTAGTTTATTTCGAATTGCTGTAAAAGCAATCGGCTAAAGTTCAATATAAAGAGAAAAATATTATTGTTACCAGAAGAAAGCTTTGAGTGTGGATGTGTGAATTTAGCAAAGGCGGGGCAGCCCAATTATCTAACTGTGAGTGGGTGTGTGTAAGTGTTTGTGTCGAACCCAGATTAGAATTGCTTTACCTTAACCAACACTGGCACTGGAGAATGCCCTAAAAAAGAGTTTTCAGGAGGATTGAAATACGAATTTGTATTTTCGACTCTTTAATAATTTCAAAGGTACTTGGTCTTAGCGAAAAATTATATAACTTGGATTTGAAATGTACAGAAACCAGATTTGTCAGATGAAAGAGAAATGAATAGTGTTCGTCTGTGTGATGTAAAACTCAATAACTCTATCCCGATAACTCTTTTAGAAGTCTTTCTCCACTTACCATCCCGTACCTAGCCTAGTAGTTCTATAACTTTATGGTTCCCCGTTCGATTTCATTTATATTTGGTTTCTCTATCACATGCTTTGCATTTCGGCTGCTCAAAACGTATCGGTATGTGCGTGTACTTAGTGTAATCGGGATGCCCATTAGAGCTTATCGAGGTCGGGTTCCTCCGGATCGGTTGGACTCATTGGGGACATTTCCACACTGTCCAGGAGGGGAGTCTTCTCCTCGCTGCACGTGCTGCCCGGTGCGTCGTCCATGTCCATCACGAAGATCCTCGAGAGGTCAGCTCCGCTGAGGGTGTGTCTAGACGGGGACTCGTCCACCGAGCTGGTGGTGCTGCTACTGCTGTCGCTGCTGGTGGTGCTGCTGCCCTTGGTGGTGTTACTCTGGGTGGTGGGGTGGCTGTTCGGGATGGCGATGGTGGCGATGGTGGCGATGCTCTGGTCGAGGGACTTGGATGGTGTGCGATGGCTGGCACTTGCCGAGGTGGCCACTAAATTCGATTGGCTGGACTGAGCTGACAGCGAGGTGGTCTTAATATTGGTCGTCTTCAGGTGGCCGCCAATGGAGCAGCTGCTGCTCCACCTGCCACCCTGATAGTGCTTCTGGTGGTGCTCCTTCTGATTGTATTGGATGCCGCATTGCCGTAACCCCTGACCCTGCGATGATACCGCTTGATTATTGTCATCGTTGAAGCTCACATCGTCCTCGCTGTGCGTGTTGTTTATGGCCGTCTGCTTGAGTCGCACCAGATGCCTCTCGGAGTACGACTTCCGTGCATCCATCACTCTCAGATAGTCGGAGGACTCGCCCAGGTCCTCGCTCTTGGAGCTGCAGTACCTGGCCGAATTCCTGGAGGCACTGCCGTTGCCGCAGAAGCTGGTGGTGACACTCAGCATCTGCTGACTACCACTGAGCGATCTCCTGCTGGCCTGGGAGCTGCTCCTGCTCTCGTACTGATTGTCCCGCAGGGAGCACGGCGATATCCTGGGCGACGGATTGTTCTCCATCAGGGAGTCGTTGCTTTTGGCGATTCTGTTCTTCCGGTAGAACTTGCTGTCCCGCCAGAGGGTCTGCCTTCCGGTTCGCTGCATCTCGATGCAGTTGCCAGGCTGACCGGGGGACGTTTGGCTGGTGGGCGTGGCCGTGGCCGTGGGCGAGTCCTGACCTTGACCTTTGCTAATGCGGAACGAGGCGTGCGTGAGCTTCTTGTACTTCTCGCTCTGCATGTTCACGCGATTGTCCGAGTGGGTGCGATCCGCCATCGGCAGAAAGGCATTGTCGATCCGACGCTCCTCCTCCAGGGAGCGAAAGGCCAGGCGATTCACGTGCTTCAGGTGCTGCTTGTCGGAGGTTCGCTTCGGGGACATGTCCTCGAAGGAGCTCACCTGGAAGGGACACTAATTAAGCTTTCATTCACACCGCAAGACCAATGGCACGGATTTTATAAATACAGCAGGTTCACTTAAAAGTTAGGCCAGCTTTTGCTGGTTTAAGTGGCATAACTAAGCTAAAGTTAAAAAGTTAATTTAAAGTTACTCACCCGATATTTTTGGGAGAACACCTCTATCATACCCGATCGCTTCGAGGGCGATGTGGTGTAGATGGAGTTCTGATCGTTGACAAGAATCTTGGGCGGATCGAACTGCTGCTGGGGATGCCCTTGTCCGTGACCCTGGGCCTGACCTTGACCCGCATTGCCAGTGGATGCCAAGGAGGAGCTGCTCGAATTGCTGGTGGCCGTGACCAAAATCTTTGGCGAGAGCGAGACGGGAAACTGCTGGGGGCGTATATTTCCGTAGGAGCCACAATTCGAGCCGGAGGAAGTTGAACCCGTTCCCGACATGGCATCGTCAATGTGCAGAAAGTTGTTGGGGGAACTCTCGCGACAGGGCGATGAGATCGCCGAGTCCTGGGAGACCATACTCCTGGGAATGGTGGCCAGTTCCAGGCAGGTCTCATTGCCACCTGTGGTGGTGGCTATGATGACATCCTCCACGCCCTCGTCAATGGGCGATGAAATGGACTGAAAGCTGCTCAGCCTAATGCTGGACGATCCAATGGACAGGTCGTTGTCGGTCAGAGAGCCAAAGGCTGAGTCCTGGGAGGGATTACTGCGGCCGTACTTGAGACACTTGAGGGAGTACTCCAACCTCCTGCTCTTCGAGTTTTTGTAGTTGCACATATCGGCAGTGAGCTGGTGGTTGAAGGAGGCCCCGGCAGCCGACGAGGTGCAGGCTGGAGCCTGAAGCCTCTGTGTTCCCGAGGAGCCGCTGGCCTCCTCTTCCTGCTCAAAATCCTCCTCCTCCTGCTCTTCGTAGACCTCGTCCGCGGCTCCCTCTGCCAGCAGCACATCCAGATTGCTCTGACTGCTGGTGCTACATCGAATGGTCGGTGGCTGGGGATCCTGACCTGGCTCCTGGCTATTATCATCCGAATAGACCGCCGCAGGGTCGCAATAGTGAATGGGCGACTCCGAGGCATACGAGTGAACATATGAGTGGGCGGAGTGCCACTGCTGCAGGCGGAGCAGGTGCTGCCGATGGCAGCTTCCACCGACGACAATCTCCTCCAGGAGACCCTCCTCCGAATCGCTTGATATGTCAAATGAGTCCATTGTTCGGCTGATACTGCGGGATCGACAGGGAGCAGGTGAGTAAAGGGGGAAAGTTGTGGGATACGGTGGGAAAGGGCAGAGAATAACAATCAGAATTTTCAGAATTTTTTCGTTCCGATCCGGCTGCGCTACCGGCACCTGATTCGATTTTCTTTTGTGTTCAGATATGCAGAAAAGCCATGGCATGTCATTGTATGCGATGAATGCATGGATGGAATTGTGAGTATGTCTGCGAAAGTGTGCTGCACTAGAAGCGTCAATACGTGCGTGTTTTCAATCAAGCTCAAGTTGGCTGCTCTGCATTCAAGCTCCTCCAAAACTCAATTAGTTCCTAGGCAGATACGCCTAGTCTGTTGAGATACGAGTATCTCAAGGTGTGGTGAACTCAATTAGGGAGCAAACATATGATGTACTCCGGTTGGATAGTTTTAGTGTCTAGCCTATCATTCGGTAGTGTTCGAGCTTAGTCTCTTTTTAATCTGAATCTAAGGTTATGATTAAAAAACACAAATTTCAGTTTTTACAATTAAATTACTTCACAATAAACAGCTTTCAGTGGTCTCAATCGCAGCTGCTCTGAAAATATTTTGGCTGCATTCTATCTAACCCAGCTAAATGGTTTTCTGTAGAGCATGCAAGAAACAACATAAGCATAAACATAAACATAAACATTTTTGTTACAAGCTGAATAGATGGGACTTATTGAAAAGGGTTAAGCAAATAACTTACAGCGTGGAAAACATTTAAATTGCATTTTGCCAGCCAGCACACGTAAAAACCAAGGTAAACAACAGATAACAGACATGGGATAATGTGGTTTGCACATGTTAAATAAACAAATATATATTCTGCTGGCCCTTCTCGATGCAGATTCGATTTGGTGGTGCGAATTGGTTTGCTTGCTGGGCGGTGCAGCTTCTCTTGGTGGTTAGAGCACATAAAAGTTTTGCCACTTACCACATTTGGCTACAACAAACACTGTGAATTACTTTTTGCAGCATTAGATTCGTTTCCGTCTGGCATAAAAACATTAATTTTCGTACAAAAAAATGTTGTGTTTGCTTTATCGGCTTGTATATTGATTTAATTTAATTTTATTCAGGTATTCATTTGGGTTTTATTTCACACGATATTCGTTTTGTAAATTTGAATTGTGAGATATATTTGTGAGTTGTTCATTGTTGGTTTTGGGTTTCGGGTTCGGATTTCTTTGGTTTTGGTTCGGTTCGGTTCGGTTTGGTTTGGTTTGGTTTAGTACATACGAAAGACTTCATAGGGCGCAGGCAGAACACTGATGTTGTTGTAGTTGTTGTTGGTTTTTGTTAGTCGAACGGGTTATGTAAATAAACAAATGCAGAAATGCAAGAGTTTGTAAATCAAAAACAAAACACACACATAGGTAATATAAACAAAAATGAACGTTGAGAGACATTCAAGAGCGGATCGGTATGTGTGTAGTAGATGATGGGTTTGGTGTAGCGGCAACTGTAACGGGAACTGCAACGGTAACGGTTTTCTGGGCGCTTTCGCAACACTAAGATAGATAGATACACACACACACACAACAAAGTTGAGTAGTAGTAGTAGTAGTAGGCGTTAGGAGAGAAAGAGAGAGTAAAACATTGCATACGGAAAAAATACTTTAGTTGAAAAAATCCTCCACTACATATGTTGTTATTTAATATGAAAGTAAAACATGCGTTTGAGTATTTTATTATATTATTTTTTTAAAGGCAGCAGAGTTAATTTACACAGGGTCAGAAATGCTTAAAAATACATGAGGCAGCAAATGAGCACTTTTCCCTGTATTTATTGTTTTGGGACTTTTTCTCTGGCTATTTTCTTGTTTCCTCGTTTTTATCACTCAATTATATTCCTGTCTTGTATGCATAATTTTAAATTCTGTCTACGTTTTTTGAGTAGACGGGTCGGGCTGCGCAGAGTCCAGGACATTATCATAATTACCTTTAGACACGCACAGGCACACGCACATCGTCAAGCCTGTGGCAACATTTTCACATTTTCCGCTTTATCTCGGCTCCCAGCGTTAGTTTTCTTTGCTTTCTTTTTGTTTGAAATCTCCTCGGATGTGTGTGTGCTTTTCTCTTTATTAGCCCCAAAAGCGAGTGCACAGTAAATGGATTAGCGGTTCTGTGCGGGCTTATACAATTGGCGCCCAACGTGGGGCCTACCTATGCGGCCTATTCAAATTCCATTCTATCCACTAAAAATATTTTCTGTTAAGAGCGGCCAAACGCTATTTATGTTGAAACACAAGTGATGAATCACTTAGTCATATTAGCGATCACTATTAAATTTCCTAACTGTGTGAAACACATCTGCATTTAAAGAACCCGTGTAGTTCTGGCGTTGTGAACAAGTGAAAACAGCCGCACCTGATGCTAAAGTTTAGTACTGCTAATAATTACAATTAGGTAAGCTACGAGAACTTAATACTTTAAGAACTTAAGACTTTAGGTAAAAATGAATTAAAATAAACTAGAAAAGCTAAAGGCGCTAGTGGAATACATTTAAAAGGCATTGCAATCCCTAGTTTACCAACTAAAGTATTATTAAAGTACTTATGTACTTTTTGTACTATTCAAACTTGACTCGAAGCCCTAATTCTGCACCGAATTGGAAATTTCTGGAAGAGCATACAAGACTTGCCTTTCCCCACACGCCGAAGAAACATGAGGATGAACCGAGTATGAGTCAGTGTGTGTGTGGTGAGGGATAAGTGTGAGATATGCCAGTGACCGACAGAGTACAACTTGCACGTTTGCCTCTAGGTGAAGAAGGCTAGGTTGGGGCAAGCACTCACCCAGTTCGTCGATCGTGCGGCGTCGAAGGGGGCGTGCAGGGGGAGTTGGCCTCGCTGAGGGAGTGGCCCAGGGAGGCGCATTGGCGCTTCTTCACCGCTTGCAGCAGGTTCAGGGTGGACCTGCTGAGGCTCGGCTTAATTGTCTGTAAACGGATCATGCGTTAGATGAATCCGACCAAGTGGCGAATGGCGAAGGTCGAAGGTACTTACACTGAAACAGGGACCGCGAAGCTCGCGCAAGTCGATGCTGCGAAACAGATCGCAAAGGACTAGGTCCTCAACGGAGGGGCAGACACCGCTGGGCGGCTCAAAGATCAGGCCTAGTATTTCCAGAATCTGCAAGAAGATTACATAGGCTAAGTATAATTCGTCTCGACACCTCTCTGCAGGTCTTGTCGACTGGTAACAATGGCATGCTAGCAAATAATCTATACTGTACTTGTTTTCTGGTCTGTGAAATAAAACAAAAAAGAAATAATAACGTAAAAATGGTAATGGTATTAATCCAAGAGAAGCTATGGCTGTGAAGCGTGGCAGGACCTTACTGACCTGGCCAATTTGTGGATAGTGCTGCAGCTCCATCTCGAGCACCCGCATGGACGGCTTGGGGGTGGTCAGCTCCTGGCCCGTGCACATCTCGTAGAGCAGGTGGCCGAAGCAGACGATGTCCACGTTCTCGATCTCGGTGACCGAGCGGGACCACATGACGGCGTTAATGCGAGAACTGAGGCCCAGGAGGCCGTTCTCCAGGCCCGATAGCCTGATGGGTGAAAAACGGAATAAATGTCGCGGAAAATGCATAATTAAATGGCGGTCCCCTTGTGCCTTCCTTCCCTTTTGTTTCGCTCTTAATTATGCAACATATTCGATGGCTACCCTGCTGTATTTGTATATTGATGGCCAGCACGTGAACACGTCGGCCGCAAAGTGTCTACTTTTATGGATTTATGTGCGAGCGAGAGGCAGCTGCTATCATCTGCCATCCCTTTCCCCACTGGCGATGTGTCCTTACGACAAAGAGCGTATGTCAGACCTGATATGACAATATTATGGCACTACACAGTGTCGTGTACTGCGGATTGGTTGGGGCTTTCGGTTCGAGGGTCCTGCCGGCATTTGCCAGTATTCATTAGGCTAAATGTTGCTGACTAGCTGGAACGGTATTCCAAATTGGCTGACAATAGAGGTTCTGAAGATGCTAGTTGCCGTGGGCTATAGTTTATTGGCTGCTGCTGCCAGATGGCAATGATTAGTTTTAAAAATCAGTAAATTATGCCTTCAGGATAAAGGGTCCTCGGGCTCCAAAAAGTTAAATAAAAATGGCTGTGTTATATGTGGTACATAGTTGTTTGCTTGAATAGGCTAGCCTAGAAGTATTTTTAGCCAAATTCTCAATCAAACGCCATGTTTTTGTAGTTGAGATAAAACAATGAAAACGTTGTAAGTTGCAAGTAGCTTGAGATTCTGGTATAAATCCCAGTTGAGCAAGTATTTTCCTTTCTACTTCGTCAATCAGATTTTCAGCTTACTAAATTCCATTTAACCGTTTTCTTCTCCTTGGTCTTTCAACTTTCCTGTCCTATCGATAGCTGTACATATGTATAAGCAATTTATATGAAAATCAGCTTTTCAATGCACACAGCGATACCCTGGCGACGAAGGCAGCGAAATTGGGTCATGCACTTGGCGCAAACTTGAACGCAGAAAATCCGCACTTTAATCGACTTTCACCTATAGGAATTCTAGCATGCAGATGCCCCCTCTTTCTAGCCCCGTTCCTTTGCTGCGATATAAGCAACTTTTTGCGCCAGCCATTTATTTTTAAAATGGCAAAAAGCTAAAGCTTTATTTTCGTTACACCCATTCGATGTTTGTAGTGGGTTGCTCTGGGTGGCGCTTACGCGTTGTCGCACAACTGCTACATGGATAGCGTGGGGCCAAGGGGCCAAGGGGGCCAAGGGGTTCCCGAAACAAGGACATGCATTTAAAGTGCCCTGAAATGGCCAACGATTCTGGGGAATTGCTTTTAATTTGCCATTTAGGCTGAAATCGATGTCGGTTCTATTTGGGTGAACTTTGAATGACTGAAATACTGAAATGTTGCAGTGGGAGTGCGGGGGCGGGTTGGGGCCACCGATTCGATATCAAATATTGCAGCCATTATTAAATTAGTTAACAGTTGAGTGGGCCCCAATCGACAAGGGACTCACCTGGCTGCCCCGTTCTGCAGGATGACATTGCCGCTGTGCAGGTGACCGTGAAGCGGAAAACCGCGCTCCTTCAGGAAGAGCAGTGCCTCCAGGATCTGTCGCCCCAGGCGCTGCACCTGGCTCACCGGTAAGCCATTTGGCTTTCGCGTGTACTTCCTGGCCCACGGCTCGTTCCACTGCGCCTGAAGTGGGAAATGTATGTAGGAAGAGGAGAAGTGTTACTTCAAAACGCTTGACAAATGCTTGAGTGGAAATACCCACCTTATATATGAGATCTTTGAGACTGCCCCGCGAGTTGAAGGGCGTCACCAGGCAGGCGTAGTTATAGGAGCTGTTGCGCAAAAAGCCCAAATCCAGAACGGGGTAAATGTACGGATGATGCAGCGAACCCAGGAGCTCCATGAGTATTTCCCTGGCGCTTTCGTTGGGCGGGAGATCCTCGAAGGCCACACAGTCGGCGGGCAGAGGTAGCAGAGTCTGCAGACGATCCGTGCGCACCTGAAGTACGGAGAAACATTAATCTGTGGGATGAAATACATGCAAATCACAGCTCACCGAGGCATCTGTGACCAGAAACCAGTTCTTGCCATGTCTTGAACCGATCTCATCCAGGTGGGCAATCACTTCGTAGCGCCCATTGGCACCCTGAATCCATTCCTGAGTGGCATTCAGCGCCTTCTCCCTCTGAGCCCGCTCCCGGGGACTTCGCTCCACGATCCCATTGCCACTGTCCAAGGCGGAGTACTGGTACTTGATGTTGGGCCTGAAACATGTCAACCGAACGTTAGCTGTCAAGCCGTTTGAATTCCGGGGATACAGAATGATTTAAGAGCATACTTAGTTGAAGGTTTGCTAGCTAAGGAAACTTGTTTGTATAGTACAACTAAAACTAAATGATTTAGACATAGATTTTTGAAAATGTCTCAACATTCATCGCATCGCACTCAGTTTGGGCAGGTATTTACACGATAAACAGGAGTGAGCACTTAACATACATTTTCCCACACTTAAACTCGCGCGTTTTCTTTTAAATTTGATGGCTTCACATGACTTTTTTTATTTGTTCATCACAAGATATGTATGTATGGGGAGGGACTTCAATCATAATCATCACTTTGCATTTTAATGGATAGATGTATACTTTAAAGATTAATGTGCCACGTGACTATTTAATGGGCTTCATGGGCTTTCTAATTCATTAACATTGATGATATCGAGGAAAAACCCAGCATTTTTACTTTTGGTGTAGTCACATTGTTGCTTCTGTCAAATGTTGAATGGCCTCTGTGTCTTATTCAACAGACCTTACATCCCTATCTCAAATCTATACCGCACAAAACAAAAAATGTCAAAAAAAAAAAATGTCACGGATAATCGTTGCTGAAATGTTGCCCAAAAAAGGGAGGCACCAAATAATTTGGACAGAACAACATTTTTCTGGCTAGTTTTGTAAGGTGCCGCAGGACGGAGGAATTTGCAACTCAATGAGGACGGAAAACAAAAGGAAGGGCCAGAGGAAGAGGAAGTAACTGCCTGCACAATGGCGCAGCGGAAACGGAAGCATGAGTTTATCATTTCATTTCAGTTGCTTTTTTGGGGAACAATTTGTTGTTCGTTTATTTGTTGCAAGTGAAAGGTTGTTTAAAGAGAAAAGTGCAGAAAAGCAACTGAAAATGAAAACGGTGTCAAACGAAATGAAAAGTAGAAGAAAAGCTAAACAAACTGCACTCACTTGGAGGCTTAAACGAGAAAGAGATGTTAAGAAGACAGAATAACAAAGGCTGAAAATGTAAAAAAGTTGGTAGTAGAGGTTGAGAGCCGGGCTCATAAACAAACACTTACGGGCCACTCAATCAAAACAGAGGGAAGGTTAAGCACATCCTCGGGTTAAGTTTAGCATGTGTTTGAAAATTTAATAAGGCGCAAAACGAAGAACAGTAGAAAGTAGAGAGTAGAGGGCAGCAGAGGTACAAGAAGATAGTGAAAGTGTGTTCGTGTGTGGCATAAAATGTTGGCCAAGAGGCGTTCTTTCTCTTCCTCTCGCCCCATTTCACTTTCATTGCGTCACAAGAACTTGCAGAAGCGGAATAAATACACAAACACAGAGCAAAAAAACTTCATACTACACAAAACCATCTTGTACATTTCCTAGCACACATTTGTGACAACCAATTTGTTTCAGATGCATTACCCATTCTGATACCAACATTCAAAATTTAGATACTCCTTTTGTCATTTGAACTTATATATTTTTTTCTCTGTGTATAACTGTGTGCTAGCTAGACCAAAACAACCAAAAGCTGGCAAAACTCTTTGCCCATTGCCTGTCTCTTTAGGCGCACGGCTTGCGCTTTTGGCCAACGGTGCGTATGTGAAATATTTCTCATTTCCCTGCTGTTCAAAAGACCTTGACTCCGATTGCAGCTGTAACGGGTTTTAGCATCCAACAGTGTGTGTTTGCTGAAGAGTGTTTCTCCTGTTTGTTTGTTGACTTAAGCTAATTTTTGTTGCAAAACGGAGAGGTGACTTTCCCCCGTTTTCCCTCTTGGTGATATTGCAGCTTAAATATTTGCCAAACACTCGACACACTTGTTGTTTGTCGACTCTGGAAAGTGGGTGGGAATCGGAAGGGTAAATCCTACGGAAAAATTGGGGAAACGCTTAGGGTGTGAACTCTTCAATGAAGTGGGAAATAAATTGAATTAATCTTCTAGACTGTCTGCAATGAATAAGTCAACTCTAAGGAGCTTATAGAATAATTTGAAAAACAATTAAGATATGTGTTAGTATCTAAATCAATCGTCTTCACAAGAAAACTAAATAAGGTAATAGAACTTATATTCACATATACTAGATTATGGGACGAATTGCCAAATATTGAGTAAAAATAAAGCGATAATTAAAATAAAAGTCCCTTTAAAAGCCGCGTGAAATTGCGAAGCAACCTTTTTTTATTTATCAAAGCCAATTACCGAACAGCTCCAGGGTCAAACCCTTCTGGGAAATGCCTAGATATATAACAACATGGATAGATACTTTACAGTCAAACAAACTCTATTGGCGGGGAACTGAAGTTGAAATATTCGGATGCCGCGCGTAATTAACGTGGTCGTGTGTGAAATTTTTTATTGCATACTTTGCGGCACTAACACATGCATATTCACCTGCTCGTTAGGGGCGCACAAACTCATACACACACGCCCACCCACTCACATCGACAGACACTTACACACACGAACAGATGCTCACGCTCGCTTGCACATTCATCATACGGCTCAGCACGTAGAATTGCGTGGAGGGACGAAGGGAGGGGGGCAGGAGTCCTCACAGATACTCACACACACAGTCGAATCAATTTTTCGCCCTTTTTCGAGGGAACTTTTCCAAGTTGATAATTTAATTTGCGATTTTTGTATGGTGTGCCTGGGCATCTAATTTGAGGAATTTTCACCTTGGAAAACTTTCACCTGCCGTTAGGACAAAAGAAAAATAGGGATAGGGGTGGTTTGGAAATGCACTCTATCATCGCACTTAATGCTTTGACTTTGGCAATGCCTTTGGCTTTTCATTTTGAATGAAAAACTTTTCAAATAAAGTTTGGCAAAATATTCAGCAAGCGGGAAAAAGTCTGTTTAATGTTAAGGGAAATAGGTATACATACAATATACTTTTTGATTTTAAGAAATCATTGCCGACAAAAGCTTTCAAGTTAATTACTTTTTGTGGCTGCCTTTCAAACCTCTTGAAAACATTAGACACATTAGTTGGTTTTTCCTCCGCATTATTTGCGTTATCTTTATGTTTATACTTGTGCACTTGTGGTACATCAAAATAAGTTCGAATAAAATGAATTGTTTGGTGATTTTTTCTACGTGTGGCATACATTAAAAGCATTTCAGGTTTATTTCTATTCGTTTTTGACATGCAAAGTGCTGTAGAGCTGGAACGAAAACTCAAGTAAAAAGAAAACAAACTCGGCAAGCAAAAGAAAAACTTGGCATCGAAATCTGTACACTAGTGACGCTGATTCTGAATTTCAAGTGTGGGTGCAAGCTAAATACAAAATAGATTAGTTTAGTACAGTTTAGAGTAGAGTAGTAAATGCAACCTTGTTGTCAGTACTGAATCTATGGTATCTCTACTTCCGGTTTCCGCTGGCATCGACTTGCTAAAGAAGAGCCTAGCTAGATTGTCTAACCTCGCGCTAACCAGCGGCGATTTCTCCGAGTGCTCGGACAGATCTGAGTTATCTTGCTCCGAGCTCGCCGACCGATTGCTGCAAATAGAAGGGTACACAGTGGTGGTTGCGGTGGGTGTTTTAGGTTGGTTTGGTGGGTATTGGCAAAACAAGAAAAATATACAAAAGAAAATACTGCGATAAGTGTGTGTTCTCTGCTCAGCTTGGTCCGTCAAAGCAGCTTCACTCAACGAAACCAAAACGTGTGGAAAACCAAATCATAACTCGAGGTACCTGTGCACTGTGCTCGCTTTTGCTTGAGTGTGTGCGTGGGGCTCACACACACACACCCGCACACACATTGCAAAAGTCCTATATACAAATTAATTTCCCGTTTAATTAAAAACTCAGAAACTTTATTTCGTTGTGGTTTTATTCAACTCTAATTTGTGACTGAACAGAAGGGTTTTTAGAATTCCCTAAGCTAGCTGTGGGTGTCAGGCAGCGACGCGGCAGAGCTCTGCAGATCTGGTTTGAACTGACCATGATCTGCAAAGTAAGCAATTTGTCGTCAAGGGCCGAAAGTGCGCACGCAAGACAAACAACGGACGCTGTTGGTGGCATTTGCGACGTTTGAGCGGATGTTTAGATTATTGAACTGAACAATGTTGCAATTCTTGTTAAATATTTTGTTATTTACTATTTAGGCAATTCTGGTTAAATATTGTTTCGTATTTATTGTTATTAGATTTTATTATTTATTGATTAGTAAGCTGTTTATATTGTTTTGTATTAACTGTAGTTAACTCTCCCTCCTCAAAATCCTGCTAGTCCTCGAGCAGTTTTTTTTTTTTTTTTTTTTTTTTTTTTTTTGTTAAAAATATGGAATATTGTTAAATTCCGGATAGATCTTTTTGGGCTGTGATATTGTTTTCATCGGTATTGTGTTATTTAATTTTTGTGGAGCTTTTTCTTGTATTTGTAGAATAACTTTTTCTTTTGGTCGACAAAAGAATTTTGTAGTAAAAATGATGATGATTATGATGCAAATAAGGGTGAATATGGCTATGCGATTAGCCGTAGAATGCGTTGCCAATTCGTTTAGATGCTTTGTATTTTTAATATGGAGAGTTTCTAATGCTTTTAAGGATAGGATTTGTAGTCGCTTGGCTAATTTTGGAGTTATTTGTATTAGTGGTATTCCCGGTTTCATAATTGTTGTTTCTTTGTTATTGAATTCTCTGCCTTTTATGTAAATTTTGTCATTCCAAAAGTGCACCAAATATGTGCCCATTAGATGTTGAGTTATGTTGTTATTGGTTATATTGCCATTAAAATTATTAAGAAGAATTATGCTCTTGTCGATCTCTTCTATTTCTTCAATATGTTCCGCGTTACTAAAGTCACACAGCGATTCCTTTCCCTGAACTAGCTTAAAAATACATTTTGTTTTATTTAGATTTACAATTTTGTCCTTATTACAAATTTTGAGATTATTAGCTAATTTACAATTTGTTGGTATTTTAAACATTTGTTCTTTGTGTTGAAATATTTCGTTGCTTTCTAGTTGTACAATGGAATGATTTTTTATTACAGGTTTGATTAAAAGGTTTTTATATGTTGTTGTTTCTAGTTCTGGGATTTTGACAATATAGATAATTGAAGTTTTATTGTGGAGGACCGAGACATCGACAAATTCTAACATTTCTTCAACAGACAAGAAAGTTAAGTTGCCTTTATGGAATATATTACGGACTTCTGCAATTTCTATTTCATTTAGAAGTAATGTGTTTATAATATTTAGTTTTGCCCATTGAATGGCGTATTTAACATTTACTATTTCTTCCTTCATTAATCTAACTTGATTCTGTAAACTTGTCGCTATTTCATTATTAAAAGAATCGTCACGTTTTATCGAATTTGCCAACATATTTGATACTTTGGTTAAATTGTTTATCCTGTTCTGTAGTTCGTTATTTATAATTATTTGATCGTTATTATTTGAAATAAGGTCGTTTAGATTATTTTCAATCATTACTAAGTCAGCATGATCGGGGTTTCCTGCAATATATTTCCAGGCTGATCCAATCCAATTGATTGATCTGGCCTGTCTATTTTTAAACGATAAAGTAAGAGTGCCTAATGCTGAGAGTGTTTGGACTATTTCGTGGGTTAAGGTATGGTACAAGTAGCTATTTCTTAGGTCAGTAACTGTGTGCTCGCGTATTTTCAGAAGTTCGTTTTCGATTTGTTGTATATTTATAATATGAATAAGGTTTATGGATGATATTTTTATTTTTCCTTCTCCTTTGTAGATTGTTATAGTATGCGCGTCAGTATAATTTGTGATATCCATGGTTGCCATTACCAATGGCAACATCATTAAAATTAGAAAATACCTATGAAAGGAAAAAAAATTTTATTTATTTTTTTTTCTTTTTAGACAACCAAGTTTTTTGGCGGGTATGGGCCGATCCCTTCATGATCGGATTGATACCCGCAATCAGACGACAGCTGGTAAATGCGATTGGTCTTCATATTTTTTCTTTTTTCAGACTGAACGGACTTAGGTTTTAGTTTCTAGGAGTGTTCCGGACTTTTTTTTTTTTTTTTTTTTGATATAAAAAATTTACTAGTGGCTTTTGATATTACTTTTATGGACAACTCGTCCGGCATCGGTGACGATAGTTGTGTTTCTGTTTTCTTTCACTATTTCTTTTTTAAATCGGGGGGTTAATTTTGAGCCTAGTCTGGTATTTTGTTTGACAAATATCTCCTGCCCTGGTTGGTAATTTATTATTTCATTTCGTTCTTTATTATGGTTTTGTAAATCTGCCATTTGTTTTTGTTTAAGTTTTCCTATGTTGTTTTGTCTGCTTTTTTCATATTGTTCGGGGTCAGTGGTCAGGTGTCTGCCAAAAAACACGTCTAGTGGTCGTTGCTTTGTTACGGAGTGTATTGAGTAATTATATTCATAAACGGATCTGTCTAGTAGTTCTTCAAATGTTCGGTGAACCTGTTTTGCTTTTAAACATCTCATGGTTTCGGCAAGAGTGGAATGGAATCTTTCTATTTGTCCATTTACTGAACTTTTGTAGGGGGGAGCTTTATAGATTTCGATGCCTAATTGATCTTTTAACATGAATGTAATGCTAGCTGAGTTAAATGATTTTTCATTATCCATTACTATAAATTTGGGTACGCCGTAGTAAAACAAAATGTCATGCAAGGGTTTTTTTATATCTTCTATTGATTTTGAATTAATAATTTTTGCACAAGCTAGTTTGGAAAATTTATCGATTGCTGTCAGGACTAATTTTCTTTCTGTGGAGAATATGTCAATATGAATTGTATGACCCGGATATTCTGGAATTGGTGTTTCTGCTATTTCTGGATTAGGTGGGTGCCTATCATATTTCACTTCTTTGCATACTTGACATTGTTTTATGAGAGTAGCTATTTTTTGTTTCATTTTAGGAAAGTAATATTTTTGGGCTATTTGAATTTTATTTTCCTGCGCGTTTCTGTGAGCTCTATTATGGGTTTGCAATATTTTTTCATCTTGTTCGGCTTCTGAATTTAGGTCAATTACTTTAGTTTGTGTGAATCTAATTTTAAGGGATTGGAAGTGTTCCGGATATAGTTTCTGAATCTGTCCCATTATGTCTTCCGTCGTATAAATTCCATTTATTACTGTTGGGTTTAAGTACCTTTGCAGTAATTTTAATAAGTCAACTTCAGAAAATGTTTGTTGTGAAATTATATGTCTGTGGAATGTGGGGAATGGAATTATGAATTTGTAGTCAGGTGGATGTTCTTTATGAATAAATATTTGATTTTTAAATGCGTTAATCGGGACCTCGATACTAGGGATGAGATTTTGGTTTGAGCTTTGAGCGCTATGTTGTGTTGAGGCAATTGAATTTATTTGATTTCTTTTAGGGGCCCTAGAAAGAGCATCTGCCACTACATTTTCCTTTCCTGGTTTATAAAGAAGTTCTTTGTTATATTCGTCAAGGTATGTCTTCCATCTCCTAATTGCTATACCGCCTTTCCAGTTACAGTCGTGCGTAAGCGGTTCATGGTCTGTATAAATTTTCACCTTTGTCCCTCCATACAAATAGCCTTTGAATGTTTTTACTGCCCAACATATGGCTAACATTTCTTTTTTGGCTGTTTCGTAATTTTCTTCTGTTTCGGATAGGGTTCTAGATATGAATGATATTGGTCTGTCGTTTTGGGAAAGTACTGCCCCTATTGCATAGTCTGATGCATCTGTAGTTAGGGCAAATTCTTTATTAAAGTCGGGATATTGTAAAATGACATCATCGGAAATTAGGGTACTTTTGATTTTTTCGAACGCCTTTATGGCTTCATCATTGAATTGAATTTGTTTTCTAGCTGAAGCTGATTTGGAAATACGACCGTCTTCTCCTCTGAGCAATGCTGTGAGCGGTCTAGCTAGCGCTGCGTAACTCATTATAAATCTTCTATAGTAACTTGATAATCCAAGAAATGCTCTTAATTCTTTAACTGTTTTTGGTTGGGGATAGTTGGCTATTGCTTCTACTTTTGCTGGATTTGTTTCTATTCCTTTATCGGATATAACAAATCCCAGAAACTCTACTTTGTTTTTAAAAAATTCGCATTTATCTAGTTGACATTTTATATTAGCTGCATTTAAGGTATCAAAAATTAAGTCAAGATTTTTGCAGTGTGTTTCTTCGTCCTGGCTAAAGACTATTATGTCGTCAATGTAAATGTAACAGATTTTGCCTATGTGCTCTCTAAGAATATCGTCGAGGGCGCGTTGGAATATAGAGGGTGCGTTTTTTAGTCCGAAAGGTAGTCTGGTAAATTCGTATTTTCCGTTATTTATGGAAAATGCTGTTTTTTCTATGTCACTCTCTTTTAGCTGTATTTGGTGAAATCCACTCTTGAGGTCAAGGACAGAATACAATTTATTATTACCTAGTTGTGCTAGTACTGTGTTGATATCTGGTATGGGGTATTTGTCTGCTATTGTAACGCTATTCAATTTTCGGTAGTCAATTACCATTCTATATTTTTTTATATTTGACGCGTCTAGCTTTTTAGGTACAATCCACACTGGTGAATTGTAGGGAGAACGGGACGGACGAATTATTTCATTTTCTAAAAGTTCATTGATTTGCTTGTTGACTTCGTCCTTTAAGGCAAATGGGAATGGGTAAAATTTCGAATAAACCGGAGTGTCTGTGTTTGTGCGGATTTCTGCTTTGACTCTAGTGATGTAGGTCAGTTTTTCGTTGGGCTCAGCAAAAAGGTTGGGATATTTTTTCACGAGTTGGCTTAAGTTTGTTTTTTGAGATTCAGTCAGGTGTTCTGTTCTCGGAATTATTACGTTTACGGATTCAAATTTCTTTTCTTGTATTGGGACACTCATGCCATTTTTTAATAACATTAGTTTGTTTTTGATGTCAATTACAGCACCTAGTTCTTTTAAGCTGTCGCTTCCCAGTATAGCGTCAAACGTCTTTAGTGTAGGGAGTAGGAAAAACTTAACTATAGTGTTTGGGTCGTTGAATAGGTTTGCCAACTTGTAATGGGTTATTTTAATGTTGCCTCCTACAGAGACTGCTTGAAATGGATTTTTGTTTTTTAATGGATTTGGGACGAATTTGGGTTGGATATAATTTCTATTTGAACCGGTGTCTATTAATATGTTAAGCACTTGGCCACTCCTCACCTTACATTGGAAGTATGGTAATGAGGAGTCGGTTACTCTAAAAAATTAAGATAAGTATAGTCGTATTGATATTCTTGGTCATTTTCCTCAACACGTTCCGTATAGTCTGTCAAACTTTCTTCTTGGTCTTGCTGTTCGTCTTGGCTTGCAATTAACTGTTCATATTCGTCAAGTGTGCTATTAGAGTAGTCTGTGTCTGTTTGTTCGTCTGTGCTTGTTTGAATGTTAAAATTTCTTTGCCTTTTATTAGCGTCGTTTTGTGTTGTGCTTAATGCTGGCGGTCTTTTTCCTACTTCCATCTGGGGTGGCCTATTCATATAATTTATTTGTCTTGTTTGAATACTTCTGTCAACGTCCATAGGTTCTGGTTTTGGTTGTGGCTTTGATTGGTACATTAGAAACTGTGGATTAGTATTTTGTGCGGTCTGAGGGAAGAATGGTCTTGTTGGTGGCTGTCCAAAGTTATTATTAGGTCTGATCATGGCATACTGATTTTTTGGTGGAACCATTGGTCTTTGTTGGAAATTTGGGTTTTGTTGAAAATGCGTTTGTTGAGGAACTGTAATATGCTTTGGTGGTGTATTTCTATGTGCAATAGGTTGTCCTTTAATCGTCGCGTGATTTGTTCGGTATGCTTGATTTTCTAATTTCAAGCACAGATGGAGGGCTGAGGGTAAGTCAGTGGGCTCTTTGATGCCCAGAAGTCGTGGCAAGTCTCCACGAAGTCCTCGAACGAAGGTGTCTAGTGCTTTATCCCTATACAACTTGGTCATAAGTTGTTCTGATTCGGCGCATAATTCCATGCAACCAATTTTATTTAAAATCAGGGATAAATGTTTGTATACTGCTTGGTGGAATTCTTCAACAGTTTGGTTTGCAGCTTGGGTTATTGTTGTCATTTGGTATTCAAGTGTACCTAAATCTCTCTTGTCGGCATAGTGTAGTGTAAGACATTTGGAGATAGCATTCCAATTAAGGGGAACATTGTATGATTCGAGGGCTGTATCTGCGTTACCGGTAATTTTATTCCTAATAGTATGTAAAATTCCAAAATATTTTGGGGTACCTACGGTGTGTTCATACGTTTTTAGTATTCTATCAATGCCTTTCTTCCACGAACTGAATTCGGCCGGATTGCCAGAAAATTCGCGAAGACTTTTTACTATGTCAGGGATCTTATCAAGATCAGCTAAATTTGCTCGGAATTGTGGTAAAATTTCTTGGTTTTCTGCGTTTGTAAAGTCATGTGTTGGATTTTGGGCTTTAAGTAGTAAAGTTGGAAATTGTTCGGCTAAAACTTGGCGAATTGTAGTTTGTAATTGTTCTTGCTCCATATTTCTATTTTGTTGAAATAATTCTTGTCTTTGTCTATGGCGTGAATTTTCTTCGATTAGCTGCTGTTCTATGTTCTCTATTGCTGGTATAACTGGCTGTTCTAAGTTGAGAATGGGTGGCCTGAGAAGGTTGTTTTGATTAGCCATACGAATGAATTTTGTAAGGGAATTTGTCGATGTTGGGGAATTTGATTTGGTTTGATATTTGAATTAACTTAAACTAATACGTTTATCGATATTGGGGAAAAATTAGGTTTGATTCGGTGTTTAAATTTACTTAGAATTAGAGTGTGTTTTGTGTTATTAATTTGTGTTTGACTTAAAATTATTATGAAAGATTGGTGCGAAAAGGAATTGGTATTAAAAAGGTTTTTTTTTTTTTTTTTTAAAATATTTTGTTCGTTGGTGAGATTTAGTTAAAAAATTTTTTATATTTGAGTGACTGAAGAGAATGCAATGAAAACCAGTAGCTGGTTTTACCCTTTTACCTTGGAGGGTCCTTTGATTAGGATTCGCAAGATTGGGTTTTGTTATACCACTCGTTGGAAAGATTTTTTTTTTTTATTTTATTTGTTCAGCTGCAGACTGAGTGGTGGAGTTTATTTAGTTATCGCTTTACGCCTTTTTATTTTGTTATAGTAGGGAATTTGTATTAATTTTGATTCCCTTTTTTATAAGGATTTTTTTCTAGTTATTGTTTCCTTTTAGCACTCACTTCCACTTTTGTTTTTAATTAAAATTATTTTGGTTTGTTTTTACTTAAAACTTATTTCGATTTGGTTAGTGTGTTCTTTTTTTCTGTTTTTACTTATTCACTAGCTTACATTATTTGAATGATGCGGCTACTCCTCCTGATGGTCCGGATGTTGTCCTGTTCGGTTTCTACTTGGGATCCTGCGACGCACACAAAAAAGAGGGTGTCCTGCGGGCGTACCTGACAAGACTTGTAGACCACCGATAAATCAGCAAAATTTAATTTGCCAATCCTGTGTTGCTTTCCGATTTCCAAATTAATGAAAAGAGCCACTTCGGATTACAACTGGGTTTTGTTCTTGGGCCAGTGGAGTCGCACAATAACTTTTAGTTTTTTGCACTAAACTGAACTTAATCACTTTTCCTCTCACTGGTCCCTGTTCGGGCGCCAATTAATTTCCCGTTTAATTAAAAACTCAGAAACTTTATTTCGTTGTGGTTTTATTCAACTCTAATTTGTGACTGAACAGAAGGGTTTTTAGAATTCCCTAAGCTAGCTGTGGGTGTCAGGCAGCGACGCGGCAGAGCTCTGCAGATCTGGTTTGAACTGACCATGATCTGCAAAGTAAGCAATTTGTCGTCAAGGGCCGAAAGTGCGCACGCAAGACAAACAACGGACGCTGTTGGTGGCATTTGCGACGTTTGAGCGGATGTTTAGATTATTGAACTGAACAATGTTGCAATTCTTGTTAAATATTTTGTTATTTACTATTTAGGCAATTCTGGTTAAATATTGTTTCGTATTTATTGTTATTAGATTTTATTATTTATTGATTAGTAAGCTGTTTATATTGTTTTGTATTAACTGTAGTTAACTTACACACGCATATACGAGCATGTATATCTCGCGATCGCTGGTTACTCACCTACTGTAGATCTGTCGGCGATTGGCAGCTGTCAGGGCCGAGACATCGAACTCGATCGCCGAGTTGGAGCGTTTGAGGCCGTTCGCCTTGTGCAGCTTCTTCATGATGTTCCTCACTTTCCTATCGGTTGCATTGTATTGGGAGTATTGGGAGACAAGCACATTGACATTTCGGAATTGAAACTGTTTTCTGGTTAGGCGGTTGAAAAGGCTTTACTCGCTTCAGAGCTAACATTGAGTTCTACGGCTTAATATTTTCTGTTTAATTGTTAGGCAAGACACTGCATTTCAGAAATGCTCTCGGATCCTCAACATCCGATTTTGTGTATGAGTACCAATGTGTTTAAGGAATAACTAAATGTCTGACTCTGCCAATGTTCGTTTCCAAAGCTTTTCAAACACCTATCTCCACACTGCAGCTGGGAGTTCCGCAACTCTCGGTACATCGGAGCACTCACTTTTCGGGCACTGGTGGTCGGACGAAGGGATCGTGTCCAGTGACGGCACTGTTCCGATTGTCGATCCGCTGCTGCTGGGCGGCCTTGTTGAACTTGAACATGGTGAAGGACTTCTTGGCGCTGGCCACCTCACACACACGAACGATGATCTTGCGGCTGCTCTTGAAGACGGTGTTCAGGGTCTTGTAGACGAGAATGGAGACGGACTTGGGGGTCTGGGGGTTGTGGTGCGGATTGTGGCTGGGCTGCTGGGTCAGAGGTGTGGGCAGAGATTGCTGCTGCTTCAGTTGATGCACTGGAGCATGCGGCGCGGTCGACGCCGATGATTGTGATCGGGTGATGACTTTGCTTTCCCTCTGGAGATTATTCCGATGGCACTGATCCCGCTGATCCCGGTGGCAGCTGATGATGAGCTCCGGCTCCGGATGCGTCGCTGCCGGGTCGTGGACCTCGCTGCAAGTGTCCTGTGGTGTTTGCAAGTGTTTTTGTGGGGAGTTTCGAACAAGAGTTGAGTGGCCACGGAGAAATGGAAAGAAATATGCGGTAGAACGATTTAAAATTTGATTAATCGCGAGTCGAGGACGAAATGAAACAGCAACGAAATGAAAACGAGAACGGACAGAAGCGCTTCGTGGAAAGTAAAATGGGGAACTCAAAAGCTATGGAAGCCATTTCTATTACCCCGGCATTTGCACTTGCTCAACAATCGTTCAAAGAGTGTAAAATAAATTGGGCTTAATTATTGCTGTAAAAGACAATCACAAAAGCATTTTGATAACGAACTTTGCCAAGTCCTTTTGTTTCTTTTTCCATGTGTGTTTGTGAAACGGAGGAAAAGGATAATTAAATGAAGGATAAAACATGCTTTACGGCATAGGCCAGTTTACCAATTCAACTAAACTAATTTACAGCCAATTTGTATAAAAGCGTTATCTAATTTAAGGAAATTTGCATAAAAATATTGCGTGAAACTGAAACTGAAAGAAATGATCTAACAAATTTCAGCGTGTCTTGAGTGTTGATATTTTAGCAGCCAATTGAAGTTGTAAAAATCAAAATTAGTTTGCTTGTGTAACATTGTGGTTTTTTCAGCTTTGCTCTGGTGATTTGATTTGCTCTGAATTTGCTGGCTAATTTGCATCGCTCGATAATTTGACTGGCTGATGCAACAAAAGCAAATTTACCTACCGACTGCGATCTCTTAGGCAAACTTCGCTACAGTCCAAAAATGCAAGACACCTAAATTCAGGGTTCGATGTTTACAGAATTTTAGTTTTCAATTCGATTCATACGTTTTGCTGGGGTGAATGGTGGGAAATCCGGGGAAATACGGCATTTAATGAATTGCGATGAGAGCGAAGCCACTTGACCCCAATATTTTCATCATTTAATTGATTCCCACGCTTAATTTCGCAATTGTTTAGTTTTTCGGTTGCGATTGACGGTGGTTTGTCTAAGCTTAATTGAATTTCACCGGACTCTGATAGTATAGAAATCTTACAAAAATATTTGGTACAGATTTAATATTTAAGAGTGGAATGCATTTATTTCGATTTATTTGACTGACATTATTTGATCTTTTTTGTGTTTGGGCAAGATAAAACTTTAAATTGAAACCAAATTTTCCCAATTAACGAAATACCCATTTACATTCCATGCGAGTGTAGGTTCATGAATTAATGGACACATATGTTAGCCTTTCAAAGTCCAAAATGCTTGAAGTGGTCAATAAAATGGTTATTAAAATGGTCGAACAGGTTGAATTATATGACAAAGTTCGAGTTTTCGAGTATTGCAATAGCAGGCCACAGTGTTCGTGTAGAGTGGCTTTGTTTTAGCAGAGCAGCAATTAAAATATCTGATCCGATTTCCACTTCAGATGCCGCCACACATCACTCACTACTGTGGCTGTGACTGTGGCTGTTGCTGTTTTGTTAATTAAAAAGTACACGCCCCTCGGCATGCGAAACTTTTGAAGTTATTTTACCGAAAGCGAATGCGCTACAGTTCAACGAATGTCCTTCACACGAGGAAAACTAAGCCACAGCAGCAATAAAAACAACCACTTCCACGCCGGCAACAGCGGCGAAACAATAGAAAGGACTTTAATAGACGCTTAAATAAATCATACGCCCCGTGCGTCGCGCCTTTTCCCCTCAACAGCCGCGTGACATTGAGCTCTGTATAGAAGTGTGTAGAACTGAGGCAGCCTTAGTTTTTGCACGTGTTAGCAGCACTTTGCCAGCCCGCGGCGGCCTATTTGTCTAATTGTCTAATTCTAATTTTAAATTGTGTTTAGAGTTGCTGTTGTGGGCTGGCCTAATCGTATTTGCTTTGCCCAGTGCTGGCAAAACCCCTCAGCCCACTTATCTGTGTAGGAACCGCACACAAATGCTCAAAGTTCGTTTCTGCCTTTTACTCTCAAGACACTTTATTGATTTTCCTTTTGGGAGCGGTGTAAGTGGTTCGTTTTATTTTCTTTTAGCTTTCAGGTGTGCACTAGACAATCCCACACCGCCCCCTTCCACTTGTCCGGGTGTCAAATTCGTATTCATATTCACAATCACGATATGTGAGTTCTGTTCTGGCTTATCCTTCGCTTTGATTATTGCATTACCCTGTCCGTCACTGGCTTGTTCATTGCAAATTAAATTGTCAATTTCGGTAAATGGCAGTAGGAAACGCAATGGAGCCGGAGAGAGCTCTACACAAATGGAAACAGATGTCATTAATCAATATGGGGCTTAGTTCTGCGTTTCAGACATTAATTCTCGGCACTTTAATTGAATCGCCTTCGGAGAGCCCAGTAGCAAGATATTACTCACACTTCTGGTTAAAAATAGCTGATAAACGTGCCCTTAGGCAATTACTAATTATTTTTTTGGGTATTATGTGGGCTTGAAGGCAAAATGACTAGGGCGTTGGGAAACTTCAGAAGGTACACTTCTTTCTTGGCCAATTTCAATTTGAATTCATACAAATATGCAATTTCTTTTTTATATTAAGCCTACATTCCTTAGTTTTAGGGCCGAAAAAGTGTGGGTCTTAAAATTTATGAATATTTTGTACGTGTACTCGTACTTTATGAAATTCTAACATCTCGAGCACCTTTTGATTAACTTTCCAAGCAAGTACAGGAACAAGTTTGTTATTATTTTTGGGTACATAACAATGCCTGCTTGATTAATCTGCCCAAAAATCACCACCACTGGCTGCACAGAACGACTCCATTATTTTCATTCATTAAATCTGCCACCGCCATTTCAGGGACCGAAATAGAATTGCACATTAAAAATGATGATGATGGAGGTGATGAGCGGAGTGGCACCTGCTTTCGACGATTCGGGACTTTTCCACCCTAGACCAGCACTTTCCACGACCTCCTCGCCTTCATTATGGTTGCACTCATTGTTGATTGGGTCAGACAAATTTCAATCAATTTTTAAATAGTTTCGGGAACGTCACAAAGTTGGCGAAGAGTTGACGGCCGCGCGCCGTTTAATGGATTAGAATTTTGGGGAGCACCGAAATTAACTGGTAAAGTTCCCACAAGTTTTACAAAGTAGTTCACTCGCTGACGCGCCGAATTAGACGATCTGGACGAACTTGGTTGAATATTTAAGCCATGAAAACGTGGCCAGCACGGTGCTCGGGTCGTCCGTTAATGAAGGTGCGATTCGAGTATCGTTTCGCCTGGGGCGAAAACTATGAATTTTCTTCATTCCAGTCGCACTGAAGCGTGTTCTCTGTATGCACGAATGTGTATACTCGTATATATATTCGCGAACGTTGGTGTAAGTCGCTACTACGGCCGATTGTGGGTGAGTGGCTTAGAGTGTTTGCGTGTCCATATCGCTTCAGGTTTGTGGTCGTATTTGCGGCTGACTCGTCGGTCCGACTAGCCCTCTCACTCGCTCCCCTGCCGACTCGCTTTCGACTGTGCGTTTTCCCCTTCTAACTGGATTATAAAAATTGATTTTTAATTTTTATGACAATTTTCCAACTGACTCATGGCGAGCGCCGTCGCTTGGCATTCGCAAGGAACGCGCCTCGTCTGCTCATTCCATTCCCATCAGCTCCCCCTTGGCCAACGGAGCAGCCGAATCCCCTCCTCGCATCGAATCCCATTTGAACTTGGCATGCCAGTTTGTTTTTCTTGACAATGGGCTAACAATGTATGGATAATTTACCGTGGGGCCGCGATAAGAACGGAATTACTGGCACCAGAAGGGCAAGGTCAAAGCAGGTAGTTTTCAGCTTTGGGCCCTCTTGCTTTTACATCAGCTAAGAACTGGAAGCATTTTAGTTTACTTTATGCATGAGCCTACCACCAGCAAGAACACCTTTGTTATAACAGTACTTTTGGTAGTACTAGATAGTACTAGTATATATGCTAACAGTTTCCTTGCTCATCTGCATTGGAAAAGCCCTTTTTGGTTTTCAAAGTGCAGATTGTATCTCCCTGAAATTTTGACTATAATATTTCGTTAGCACATAAACTGTTTATTATCCTCGCTTCACCAACGACTCCCACTGTGCCATGTCTGCCATTAAAAGCGTGGGAGGTGTGTGCTTGCGGCAAATAGTCGTGATGTTGCCCACTTCGTGACACATTAATCATGACCCGCTCAACGACTGTTTACCTTCGCTCTGACCAGCCCCATCCACCCACTTGGTGCCCACTCCATTTTCCAAGCTCCCAGGACATTCGGTTGTAAGCAAATATTACAGTTTGTTTGTTTGCGGGCTTGCCTTTGATCGCTCCATATGGAAATGGGAAAACTTTTTACGCGCTGGCCTCGCGTGAGGCCAACATGAAAATTGCGGAGAATAATTTGAAAATGGAAGCCGTTCGGCGCGGTCAGTTGTCCTCAGAGTGCGTGTCCTCAAGTGAAATTTGTAACCGCCTGAAAAGCAAGGGTGCACAAGAATATTACGTAGCCAAACTAGCGGCTCAACAAAATTGTACAACAGTTAACAGATCTAAGCCCAATTCAGAATCAACATAACTTAAAAAACGCCAATAAATATTTAACTTCCTTAAGTTATCTATAAGTTATACGGTTCTTGCGGTACTGAGCGGCTTGATTTATAGAAGTTCTACTGTATATTTGTGGCATATATTTTTCACTGTCTGCCCGGACGAAGTGGCGCCAAGAATCGTAATGGATCCTGGCATGGGAACGGAATGGTGGAATGGTGGCCAGTGGTCACCGCCCTCTAAAATGCCGAAAGTCAACTGCGTCATTGTTGGGGAGAACAGGCCGTCCCAGCTGAATTTCCCCCATTTTCCGAGGGGTGAGGCACAGGGCCCTGGGCCTGGCCAGGCCCATTTCCAGTGACCTTGCATCATTAACTTAATTGCTCAAACAGTCGTCGGTTCGTCCAATTGCCGGGCTGAATTATTCAGTTGTTCTGCTCGGCCAACTGGCAATTTTGCGTCTTTACTAATGTCACCACAAGCTCATAGAGGACGCGCTGTCTCTCTCTATCCGGGCTGCACTGGAAAAGCCATCCGACAGCACAGTTTTTCCATGGGAGCTGGTGAAAATCCCCACGTGCATTCGGTGTGGTCGTTGGCCCGTTCACGTTGTCCCCCCTTTTTAAGGGGCGTCACGTGTAGCAGGGCTTAGTACCCCACCCCGATTTCACATTTTTTACGAAAACAACATGCAGAGATACGCAGAGAAAAACCAGGCCCAAACAATTCTTGCCGGACTAATTGGATTGAAGAGTTTTCCTGCTGCGCTTTTGTCAACGCATATTGCAACAGAAATATTCATATTTATTTGTATTTATATTTCAAAATTCACTGGGGGATATCGGGAAAGCCTAGCCTCTAGTTGCACACATACCTGCATCGTCTTATCCAGTATGAAATGACAACAATTCCACCCAATATCAAACCACCTAAGGCACACCAAAAGAGGGTCTGAAAACAATGAAACAAAAGGCATTATTAGTTCATATTTACATTAAGGAATTTATATAATAATATATATATTGACATTTTTGTTTTAGTGATAAAAGGTATGCGCCTTATCCCATAATCAATCATTTTTATTATTATAAATCAGGAAACCGTCTCCTGATCCTTTTTATACAGCACCTTTTCCTTTTCCGGAGCATTAATAGAATAATGTATTTTTTTTGGATTGCTGAACCCAAAAGTAATCAATAATATCTTATCAGCTGACGTTTTCGCCGTCGCTTTTCATATCTTCAGCACTTGCCTTTTTTAAAGTAAAGTTCGGTGAACAACTTGACATCTTTTTCAAAGGATCATTCGATTTTTACAAAGTTGGAAATTACATTGTACATATCTGTTTTCACGCGCTTTTTAAGGAAGTTACTAATCGTTTGCGAAAATAATCTTTTTAACTTTGTGGACAGACGGACATGCAAGACCCAAATTCGGCTTCAGATTTGGAGGCGGATCATCAATTTTGCAGCCAGAAATGTCAATTGCAGTTGGCATTTGGGGTCAGAGACGAGGCCAAAGAATGTCAATCCAGACGTGAGTCGATAGAAATCAGTTTGTGTGTGCAGGAATCTGTCGATTCACTGGGGCACGGGGTCACGGATGATTTATTGATAAAATGCCTGGATAGATCATGAAATATGCATAACCAGAAGGAGGGAAAGGAAGCACTTTCTTTATTACATGCTGATTTGAATGAATCTCTTTGGTATTTAGGCTTGTCCCTGGATTTTATACATTAATTTGATTTAAGCGATAAATGATCATGGTCTCAAATCAAATGTGACTTGTTTCTGGTACACAAGACCAGTGCTTGGGAAAAAGGTAGATTGAAAGTCACATTTGTCGCCAATTCAGCATTTTCCAAACAATTTTCGAGCAATAAAATTCAATTGCCAGGACACACACTCGAAGGCATCCTTTGTGCCCGGCTCTTGGGCTCATCCAGTCACTTTGGTACTTCCTGCCAGCCTGGCATCCTGCCAAAGCTGAAACAATGCCACATCAGCCTTTCCACCATTTCATTCAGCATTTGTGGCCACTTGTCTCCGCCTAACTATTTTTTGGCAACGACTTTGCCTTTTTGGCCTGCCGTTTTGATGCCTCAATAATTGCAACAGCAAAGATAAGAGTTGACACGTTGTGAAAATTATAATAAATTATAAGAAAGTACTCGAAAGTTTAAGGTCCACTCCGCAGGGATACTTACAATCCAGTAGTGCGTTTCAGTTTGTCTGCTTGGATTCAATTGCATCGCACGTTCCTTTCATCTAAGAGCACGTCGCAGTTGGTTAGCTGCAATGGAAAGTCCAGAGATTGGGTTAAATAAAGTTTCATTTTAGTAATATGAGCTTGGTCTGCAAGGCGGACATTTTATTTCTATTCGCGTATTTCAAAGTTTCCTTTCTGGAAGTTTGCTTCAAAGCAGATTAGGTTTGAGAAAATGGCAACCTTAATAGAACATCAGTTGCCTGATGTTGGCACAAACATTACATGTAAATATATCAGAGAAAATAATATTTTACATTCGAAAGAAGACGTCTTTTGATTAGACGCAAAACAAGAAAATCCCATTCAAATCACTGGAGTGTGTTTGCTTTCCCTGCCTTCCCCACCTACTTGTTGGCTAAAGAGCGACCATTTGCCGGAATCCAGGTTCTGTAATTACACGTTTATTGATTTGTCTTTGCCCGAATATAATTGCCAAAATAGCAAACACTGCCGCCCACTGAGGGAACTCAGCTGAGCCAACAGTAAACGCGATTAGCTCTCCTCGAATTTTAAGAGCACTTTGTCCAGATTGGAGTGGTGGGAGTGGCGAAATGGGGGCGGATGTCCTGGAAAAGTTTCGACTTGGGGTCCGAGTGGGGGAGCTCGTTGCGTTTGATTTACGAGGACTTGTTCAATGGAGCGTACTCAATATTTTAGTAGCTGCCGCCTCCGCAATTATCATCTTCAACGGGCCAAGAATCTTTGGCTTAAACGCTAGGCCTTACTTTTGGTATTTTCGCAGGACGAGATGGATGGCAAACTGTTGATTTCCCTGCCTTTCCCATCGAAACTGTCAGTCATGTTCTTGTTCGGCACGCCTCTGAACTTTGAACTTTTCGGGAAAAGCAAATGCGGATATATGCCGATTGTTTCACATTAGATTCTACCTCTGGAACTCGTGCAACATTAAATGTCTTTCAAATTGAATCTTTAAAATCCAAACAAAATCACATATTTTAGTTCACTTATACGGCCAATGATACCTAAGCTTTCGAATTAATATCGATCTTATAATATACAAACTCCAAGCTCAGGCACCTAAACCTCCCTTTCCATTTGACCTGATTTACCGATTCCCAATATACTTTCTGTACAACGAAATATGCAAATTTCTCCAACGGACTCTTCAAGTGTAATCAATGCGTTTTTACTATTTCAAGGCTCTGGTGGCGTTAGATTTGCATAGTGCCACTTGCGTGCATTGCATAAATAGATTTTTCACTCTCAAAAAGCCGAAAACGGCTGAATTATACAGAAATAGGAAAGGAATTTCAGTATGGGGAAACATTGATTTCGAATGATTTGAAGTTCGAATGGCAATTTCCGCTAGAAATTTATAGAGATTAAATTCCATTGCTCGAATTTAAGTTATTTATTGTCACTTATTTATTACGAATAGAACCGAATTAGCCATTTCGCATTCAACATCCGCAAATGAGGTAATCTGAATTGATGACAAGCGATCGAGGACTGCAGGCCAACACTCGCCTTTTATTCCCCAGGCTCTGATGTCGTTTTTATGCCGCACATGAATTCTGTCAACGTGCCATCAACAAACAGACATATACGAGTTCCCCACCCCTGAAATCCAAATGTGTTGGCATATGTTATGAAATTAACGAGTTTACTTTGTGCGGGCGGCATTATAAACAGGCAAACAAAAATGCCCTAATAAAATTGTCAATAATGCGGCAGCCACACGCGGTGCGGCAATCAAATGAGGGTAAGCAAAGTGCGGAGAGTGCTGAGTTAAATGCTGACAACGAGCACATTACTCATACGCAACGTGTGCACCCTTCGACTGGAAATCAACTGCAGCTGACCAAAAATCAGTGTCACTTTCAGCAGGTTCATTTATCATCGCTTTGCCTTGGGTCCTGCTTCCTGGATCCAGGGTCCTGGGTTCTGGGTCCTGGGGCACTGTCATGTTGAGCCAGTCAGCGTGATTTGTCTCGACGCCAGTCAAATCAAGTTTTTCCTAGGAGTCGTGCCCTTTCGCTGGCGTCACACTGAGCAAAACGTGTACAGGAAAACACATTTTTTCATCTGCCTTAAGTGGCTTTTGAACCTTTTGTGCTAAATATCTAAAAACTTTTATTATTATAGCTCACTCTCTTGCAACTTAATAATTTGTTTAGGCTCTTAACTGTTTTTCATGGCGATTTAATCTCTGTGCATGAAAACCGCACCCATTCCGGGCTGGATGCGATGGGAAAATATGGTGCCAAGTGAAAACTTTCAAGGCCCCACGCCACGCACACATTTCCTCGTTGTTGCGTGTAAACTCATAATTTGGCGGCACGGTGAAAGTTTTGCTTAGAATTCGTTGTCGCTCAATTTGATGCGTGCGAATGGGCGGTAAGCGTGGGGCGTGGCTCTCCAGGCTATTATGATTATCGCTTGCGAAAACATTAATTAGAAGGTCATTGGCGAACAGCAAGAGCTGTTGCTGTTCGTTAATAATATTAATTAAGCCATTACGCTCTACTTCCATTTGGGTTGGTTGAGTGTCAATGGAATGGAATTACCCAAACTTAATTGCAGCAAAATGTAATGCGACACCGGGGAGGGGAATTACGGAAGGACTAATTGTAGCCACTTACACTAAGGGTATATATTAGTGTAATAGCTTGAAAGCCAGATGAAAAAATCTACGAAAACTTAAGGCTATCCTTTTCAATTTTACAATACCCATACAAACAAGAGAGAATGCTATAGTCAAGTGCCCCGACTATCATATACCCGTTACTCGGCTTCATTCTGCCTGTTACATGCTTTTCGCCTTTCAAGGAATCTAGGATACCCTTTGCTCTAGGGGTAATAGGTATAGAAATGGTCGAAAATATATAAAATTTAGTGGCATTTCACTGAACATTCAAATGCAGCTCAGATGTGGTGCGAACTGTTTCCCTTTCATTAAGTTCTCTAGCATTTGCCATTTCTTTCGGCTCATCTCTCGATTTTCCCGTTTCCGCAGATCAGCCAAACGGCAATGGCAATGGCAATGGTAATGGCCAAGAAAAGCGGCCGAGTGGCAGGAAAGGCAAACAAAGGCATGGAAAAGTAGATAATGTGGCAAGCGAATAAACAAATCTCGCCATGGGCCTCTGTATACATAGTTGGTCAGTTCCGCACAAGTCGGCGTGGAAAATGGACGCCGGCTATTCGCCCCGAAAAGTACGTGGGAAATTATCATTATTCAATTGTGTTTTGGGTGAGCGGGTGTATCTGCGTGAACGGGAGTGTGTTTGTGCGTTTGTAAATCACATTTGAAACGAAACACAATTAAAGAAAGTGGAATCCGATCGAATTGCAATGCAATCAAATGCGAATTCAAATCAATAAAATTGATTGCAGAGGGGTGCAGATAGCTGAAGGGGACGTCAAATAGCGGGCAGAAAAAGCGGTCGGAAAAGCGGTCGGAAAAGCGGACGGAAAAGCGGTCGGAAAAGCTTTCACCGACAGCCCAGGGCTCTGAATTTTGTTTTGGGCAGCTCGCAGAATTGACCACCCACTGGGAATGCGTTTTTAATGTTCCAGCTATGTGGTAATGACAATGAGTCCATGCCCACCATCTGTGGATGCGAATTCACCTGCCGCACTTCGTGGCCATGTTCGACCTTTTCGCCTTTCACCTTTCACTCCCCCGAACCGGATGTAATAAAGGCGAACGAAGACGGACATGCAACGGAAGTGCAGAAACACCCTCTGCGTCCAACTGCCCCAGACTGGGTGCCTCGTAAATTCGGTTGGTTTCTGTTATTTACGGTCTGTTTGATTGCACAACAATGTGTTTATGTGGAAGGTGACATTTGTAATTGCCAAGGAAGCCAGGAAGCCGACCCGACCCCGACCCGGCGACATTCGCACAAAGCCATAATAGTAATGGTAAACGTAGTGGGCCGTTGCAGGTGAAGGCTCTAACCATAAATCGCGATTGCTATCCAAAGAAATGTTTTTCGAGAATGTGTGTTGCGCTTAGAGGTCACTCTTAAAAGTTAAAAATACAAGTAAAACATCGAGATTTACTTCGACCAGTTTCAAATGTAAGGCTAGAATTTGAAGAAGTCCTGATGATTGGATATACATTCTAATTTTTTGTAATAAATACTTAATACTTAAGTCTCCGTCCATAACAAACTCAGCACATGTAGATCAATTTGGACAGTGCACTCGAATACATAGCAACATATATATTTATTTCCATTTTCAATTTTTCCCCGCTGCTGCCTTGAGTAAATATTATAAATATGCCAAATCTGGTAGCCACAGGCTTCGCTCATGGAATCGAAACTGAGCAAATAAAAGTGTTGATCGAATTTATTTTTATTAAAATGTTATCCCAGCAGACACCTCCTCACAAGCCCGAGTCCATGTGGCACTGAGTCCTGGCAGTAGCTGGTTGGCTGCCACGTCCTTGTTGCCGTTTTGTTTGTTTTTCCCTCAGTCGTCTGCGTCTATTTTTTATTTTGAGACGCCGAGTAAAATTGAATTCACTGAAATCTCTTTGAGTTGCTCACACGTTTTTATTATTTCACGGAACAAACAGCAATCCCTTCCATCCCAGAATGATTTATCCTTCGCCTTCCGTTATGTTCTGTCAAAATGGAAAGGCTTCTTGTGGAACAGCCGTCATAAAAAGCAAGAAATAAGTTCATAGTGCCGCGAAGGATGTGGATATCAGCGATGTTGCGGCTATGTTTGCCTTGCTGTCGCCTCGCATTTTGCATGCGAATGTTGTCCAAGGACTCTTTTTGCCGTCCTCTCGCCCCTAAGCATTCCAGCCCTGACACACATTTTCCTTTGCCGCCAAGAAGCAGGGGAAGTGCCACCAAAACGCTGAAGCGGTTCTGGTTTCGCCGCCTACCGGTAAAGAGATTAATTAACCGATTCCGGCTGCCAGTTGGCACATTTCCCTCCTCGCTCGCAGTTAATTAGCGCACACTCTTGGTGGTGGTGGTGTGTAATTTCGCAGGAAATCATTGCAGAAAGTGCTGACGTCATTGACATATGCCCCAAGCTCCAGATGGCCAGGGACCCGACAAACCCGCAGACAATGCCTCAATTAATCCCCATAATGGTCGAAAACCGCAGCCTCATTCGTCCCACAGCTTCAGTCCTGAGATGTTGACAGTTGTCAGTTGTCAGTCGTCTTTTGTTCCCGGCAATCAGTCGAACAAATTGCTCTGGAACGCGGCGAGGAATTATAACTGGCTATGGATATAATTGTTATCTGGCTGCTGACGGATAGCTGATGATATACAAATGGGCTCAAATCAACGTCTGAGCTGGCTTAAACCAGCAATCAGATCTGACGCTTGCCAAAGAAAACCAACGAAAATCCAACACAAGCCTATTAAATATGTCCTAGTATTTTATTTTCTGATATATGTACAGGTATATTAAAAGCAGTTTCTGTAATTGTTGTTCGGTACTACTCGGTACTAGAATATTTCTCAATCAATAACAATTTGCTAAAATGGTGACCAGCTCTTTTAGCTCTTAGCTTTTTGTACACATTGCAGGTGCTGTTGAATTCTGAGTTGCAAGTGATTAAAATTGCGCTATTTGTTGTGCCTTCAACATTTACTAAGTTTCAATAAAATATTGCGAAAACGAAATTCTTCAGCTTGAAATCCAGCTTTCGTTGTTTTTTTCTGTGCAACTGATTTGCGAAATGAAACGTTTCCAATTAATGAGGAGTCCAGCCAGACGCAAACACGTATATTCAGACTGTGCATAAATGATTAATGATTGGACCTGTGTCCTGGCCGTGTCCTTTCTATTCGCAAACGATGCGCAAAGGACCGATCACGGTGGACTCACGTCTGCTGTCCACGCTTTTGCATAATTAAATCATCCTCAATTGCTCCACATTTTCCCGACTTTTCCCACATTACTCTTTGTCCAGCTCGGTGGCTGTCAGTCAGTTCTGCCGCTTTGCTTGTCCGCCGGAATCATCAGGATCCCTGGTACTTTACCTATTTTTTTGGGGCTTAAGCTGGCCATTATTTTCCTCGCCGTCTATCGCTTTCCAATAACAACAGTTGAGTGCAGTTTGATATTCCGCTTTGATTTAATGAAAGGATGTGGATTATTTTTAATGCGATTCTAGAAAGTTAAGTCACTGTGAATCAGCGCCAACTGACTCAATCCCCTTGGATTTCTCCTACTGAATTCCATTCAAAAGTATGTTTACATAGTTTCCATTTTACCGACTGAATAAACTTCTCAATCGCAATCGATTTATCGTCTGAGCTCATGCATATAAAACGTCTTCGTTTGAATAGCTCAATTAGAATGCAGTGGAATATACTTCTATGGAATATACAGAGATCGTGGAATCATCGTGTTCAGTTCAGTTAGAACCACCTGCTAATCCAACGCTGTTCAGGGCCAATTCCGGTCCTCTTTCACTCAGTTAACTTCAGGATTATGCAAATGGATGTGCTCTTTAGTTGACTTGAGTCCTCCCAAGCTGTGTCCCACTTTCCATTATCTCTGTTGGATAAGTAATTATGCCAGAAATTACAATAAACTTGCATTCGCACACAAATTCATTTGCATATCCCCTTTGGGCGGGGCTTGGTCATAACATGCGACCACAATTTGACATTTGCTTATTGGCAAAGCTCGGTGTGGATCCCCTTTCACACTGAGAGAAAAGTGAGTGAATCTATGTATTGTGTGTTCTTGTTCATAAATAACCAAACGTATAATGCATTATCTACTTGAAGCATTTCAAGCTTAAAATACACCAAATACATTATTTAGCATAGAGGGGTACCAACCAGTTTAATTTGATGGTAAGTGTACTATTATTTCACTTAGTATATGTGGGTGTGACCTGAATACGACGAAGTGGGCAATGGAAGAGCCCGTACTGGTGCATACTAAACTGCGGTTTGTGGTCCATATCATATCGTACCTGAGCTAGCGACTCACAGGCGAAAAACCCCTTAGGAGTCTGCTTTGTGTGAGATGTTTTGCCTCCTTTGTCTATCTCTATGCCCCTTTCTTTTTGTTTCATAGAAAAGCGGGTTCAATCCCATTCAAAAGGAGGATATATGCTCTGAGAAGTGGCCCCGAACTGTTGACCGATTTAATTATGATTGCCGGCCTGCGAGTCTCGGTTAAGCCGAAAACAAATGGCAAACGTTGGTCGACCGAAGGAGGCCACGGAGGCAGATCAAATAGAGGGCGAAGGAAAATGGCCGAAAAGGAAACCACAATAGCCATTTCAGTCCATTAGCTGTTAAGCCAATGACAGGACAACACGGCCAGGACAACAAAAGCAGCAAAAACTGCGACGGGAGCAGCAGCCGCACGTCGTAATAATGTCGTCAAAGTGCGGCTCACCTGCTAAACTCAGCCGTTGCCACAGCTTTACACCGTGGGAAAAAATAAATTTGGTTCAACATTTAGTTTTGAGAATTAAAATTGCACAAAAACAGTTTAGTAAACCAATTACGAGTTAGATTGTAATAAAATGTTCAACAACATGTCTAATTTTTATAAGAAAGTCTACTTTTTTCCTTGTAACGAAAATAGGAGTTCGTTGTTCCCCTTCAAAGTTATGACCTGAATCATTATAACAATTAATTAGAGGCTTCTTTTTCTTCCTGTGCACTACGTTTTCCAGCACCCCGCCGTTTCCCACCATGAAAAGTTGCCACCTGCAGCGGCGACTGTTGAAAGCTTGGTTTCCCCGTTCCTCTGCATTTATTTCAGCATGGGGTAAAGTAGGACAAAGTAGGACTCTCACCCCTGGAAAGTTGGCCTGGTCAGCAGCCCGATTGTGGGGCTAATGAATAAATGAAAATGTCGCCGTGCAATGGCGAAACGAGCGAACCGGAAATGCGCATTTCAAATGCGAGCGCCATGTTTAATTTCCAAATTACACCTCCCAGCACATGTGTGTATGTGCGGCTGGCAATTAGTCGCGATTGGCAGCAAATTTGTACCATTTACCTGGTCGCACCTCTTTGTATTTAGGGTCTGCCAATGCAAAGCGGAAATATGATTTGTGTTTCAGTTTCGAGCAGCGGAAGCGGAAGTTGTTGCTCGCATGTCGAACGGATCAACACCCAGCACTCTCTGCACAAAGTATTACACTCTGTATGTGTGGTTAAGGTCATAAAATTACATGCATCAATGTATTTGTGCACGCACACATGTATATATTTAATTGTTTCCTTTGATACGTGGGTCGTGGGTCAGCTCGTTTGTTATGCAAATTGATTGTTAATTGAAACCCTAATTGTTCATTTGGGGAGAAGAAAACACGATTAGGATTAAGGAACTGGAAGTCCCTTCACTATTACTGTGGATTTAAATTATTAGGACCTCACTATGATGTTGCCAACTCATCAGAGCTTAATAACAAACAAAAAGCATTGCCTACTTTTAAGCCCAACTCGAAACCAAACTTTGCGGTTAGATAAAACCCACCCAACTTAAACAAAACTCATTGGCAAACTTTATAATTAGTTGTCCTTTAAAGGGGATGCAAATTTACGGATTTCTTCCTTTTTTAATTCTGCTGACGCTGCACATTCGCAATGACCGGGTTATAAATTAGAATTATATTGCCGTGAGCTGTCAATATATCGACACGAGGAAAAAAGGGAAGGGAATGGTCCCTAATGTCATAGTGAGCCCCTCACACAGGGGAGCTGTCGTATCGATAAGAGCTCACTTCATCTGTTTTCAAAGATGCATTAAATAGACGCCCTAAAGAAGGGATACACATCATAAAATATAAATTACTTTTTTAGCCACCGATAGACGTCTAATTCAAAAACATACAATTTAAACTACGCACTGTGCTGATCTGTATGTAAACTTTTGGGAATCTGTAGCACTTCGATTTTCCAAGAGTATTCAGCAGCAGCTCACACAATCCAGAATTTTCCTCACTCCCACAATTTTCCGGTGCTTGTCAAAGCCATTTACCATCACAAGGCTGCCTTGACTTTTTGCCCCCACCACCTTTGAATTTAAGAACGCCCGCCTTGGTGAAACTCGATGCGCAGAATAAACGTTATTTAAGTTAATTTTATTGCTGGCATTTGTAAAATGTCAAACCCCGTCCACCGGAATATTTTCCCCAGGCTTTCTTTTGTGGGGCTGTCTTTGATTTCAATTTTCTTATCGCAGATCATGTGTTATTGTCGTTTGTTAAATTGGGACAACAATGAAACCACATTTTTGGGGTAGGCAAAGGTCAAACCCTGACCTTTCCGGCAAGCCCATAAATATTATTACTGCCCTAGTCGATAATCTCTTCAAAGTTTTCGTCGCTCGCTGGTCCTTTAATGAATGTCAGAAAAGCACATAAACAAAATTTCAAAACCCACGCCCACCCACAACGCCCCCTGACCCACACAAACACACATGGGTGAAAGCCCAAAGCGAATGCGAAACAAAATGTGGCCAACTTTGACCTTTTCGAAAAGTGAAATAAACAAACAAATTGAAAGCAACACACAAAACAAATCCCGGACTTAGGGGCGGAGTGAGCGATGGGGCGTGGCCAACATGGCAGGACGAACTAATTCTCTGGCACTCCAAAAAAGGACTCAAAACACATTTTGGCTGGAATACAACGCATAAATCAGCGAAGATATGTACGATTTTGTCGATACGAAAGCGTTCACGACGAATTCAAAGGCTGTTGAGCGCAGAAGGAGGTTAAGTTTGTTTATTGTCTGGCCTGGGTAATGACTGCCCTGTCATATCAAGACTTCCCCCACCAACTCATGTGACTCCTAACGCAATACTACTGTTTCCTTTAGTGAATCCATGATTCACTCAGTTGTCTATTTCTGGAATCACCGTCAAAAAATCTCGATGCCTGTTATCCTCACACCCCATGACCTTTGTTGTCTTTGTCAAAACAAAGAAAAATATGGCCAAAAGTATTACGCATACGCCGCGTTGGCTGTATTTGCATAATTAGCATAAATTTCGGAAATATTGTAGGCGACACTTGGGCGCACTTAAATGTTATCTCCGCCCGCAGGAAAATCGATTCCGTCTACTGATCTAAATTAACATGAAAAATGAATCAGAAAATGGGAAAGGGACCAAGAAAAAGCACAAGTCGGAATCAAATAAAAATGTTTGCACAAACACAATAAAATTGGGGAAACGTTAACAGAGAAATGTCCGCAAAACAAATTTTTTTCTATCAGATTAACACAGGACAGCAACTCGCAGAGGAAATCGAAATGTTTTCGTTTGGGTATCTAAATGTGTAAAATAATAGTTAAATTTATTTAGTACCTGAATTTTTAGTTATTTCCAGCAAAGACTCATATTTTTTCTACTTGATAAAATTAATTAAATAGTAATAAATAGTAAAAAAAAAGTAATAAAATATCCAAAGAATAATTGTTACTGCGGTCTTATCCGAAAAATGTTTTAAAAAAATTTTATTACCAGGCAGTAGCCCAATTGGATTTCATGTCAACGACACTTTCACTGATTCCGCTTGGGTTCCCCACTCCCCAGTGAGAGAGAGAGTTAAAAAAAGAAAATGGTCTATTTTGGAAAATTCTGCAGCTCTGTCTCTGCTTTTTCTCTCGTAAAATGTGGAGGGACGGACATTAGCTGTCTGCTCGTTCAGTATCCCAGCCTCTCGAGAAACTTCCGAATGGCTTACGGCTATAATCCGGCAGTAAACTGAGTAATGTACCGCTAAGGCAAAAGGCCTCCTTTCGAACCCCCCAGAAGACCATTTTCCTGCTCCTTTGCGTCTGCCGATGTCCTTGGGCGGAATGCATTCCAATTGAGATTGAGAAAGAACGCAGCGGCATTCAAAGGAATCCGAGCGCGTTCCTCAAGGGTTCTCTTCACCAAAATATAAGAAGGGGTAGACGCAGATGGATAAATGAGAACAGGACTCTAGCTTTACGATTGCGATTTAACTGTCTCATTAGGAATAGTTCGTGCAGTTGGCGCTGCAATTACCGCATGGGGAACTGGAGAACTGGAGAAAGAAAATGGCAATGGATGCTCCATTGAACGTTGACAATCATCATCTCCCGATGGACTTGCATTTGGCAGATGGGGCGTATGCGTAATATGCATCCATAATCCCCCATGAAGTTCTTGCAGCTGTACAATGCGAGAAACGCACTGAATCGCTGGCAAATTGCAATAGGAATTTAACCAAAGTTGTGAAGAGTTTGGTGAAAAAGTTGTTGACCTCCTACGGGGTTGTTGGATTCTGCTTTCAGCTAGAATCCGGTCTGCATGTGCATATACTCGTATACTATACTATATAATACTACTTGGTGTATTTATATAATATGTTGTCGGGATTCAACATGCTAACTTTAATTACCTAACTAAAAACATACTTTGTTAGAAGCCCAGTTAACCATTACCTCATACAAAACTTGGGAAAACCAAGTCACAATTCATTAAATTACACACAACTCTTAATTACTCCCAAACACATAGATACGCATTGTGGTTGCCGAAGAATTGCATTCAAAGCCCTTCACTTCTCAAATAGGTCATAAAAGGCCAGCACCTCCCCCAAGTGTCAACTACTGAACTCACCTGTAACCAGGAAAGGGTGAGAGGAGCTTTGAGCTGGCTTTTAGAATTCCCCTGTTCTGTTTGCCTATTTTCCGGTATTTGATTATCTGATTTATTGATGGTTTGAGATTCGGTTTTTTAATTGACTTATTGCCGCTGAAATTTGCACTCGCGAGAGTTTCTCAGAGATGCGGTTGTATCTTACAGATGTGGATGTATCTCGAAGATGGGATGCGATGCGGTGTGGACTGATGCGATGCCCTTACGCGACTGAATTTCGGTGTGTTTGGTGCTCGGTGCTTTTTGGACTTCGGTCTGTTTCCTATTCGGATTTTTCGGTGTCCATCGGCTCTTTGTTCTCTCCGCTCGCAGTTGTATTTGTTTTTGTTGCTCCTGGAGGGCAAACAATTTCTGTTTTTGTGGGACAACCAGCAAACAAAAGCACAGGGAAACTGAATCAAAATAAATGCCTTAAATAATTGATGGCATTCCCAATGGCGGCCGTACGCGAATCGCCAATGTACATTATCAAATTTTTGTTAATCGCTAATCTGACTGAGTTTTCCAACTCAAGTGTAAGTTTGTTTAAAATTCAATTGAAGACTACCGTTTTATTCGCGACGCGCCAGAGAATCGGTTGAAAATTACACTGAGAAATAGAGACGTCCACTCCGCTGGTTGACTCGAACTGGATTGAAAAGCTGCCAGCCGCTTGCCGCTTGTATTTCCTCCTGCAAGAGAGTGGAAAACCGAGAGACAAAAAGTTCCATTTGTGGTCTTCCATTGACACCCTTTTTCCCTTTTCGGTGCCTTCGCCTGTTCCACTGTCACTTGTTCCGCTCTGGCTCTCTCTGAATTTGTCCAGCTGATTGCCCCTTCCAGGAGCCAGTATGTGATAGTATCTTCTGGATAAGGGTTTCACGCCAGTCAGCTGATTGAGTTCCCTATTTTGCAGTATTTTACTTACTTATTTCATTAAATTTTGAAATAAATGTAAAATGGTAGAAATTTAAACAATCATTTTTGATATTAACAAGTAGTTTGTTTAAAACATTTTTTGATATAGGGAATTCATTTGAAATAAATACTTTTTTTTTTACTATTTTTCCGGTTTTAAAGGATTAATAGCCTTTCATTTAAAAACCTACCTAAGTGCGGAAGTGTAAAGAATTGTTAACACATTTAAAGCTTCGAACATCCTTATCTTTGGGAAAAGCAACTATTTTGATTGGAAGAGTGTGCGAGCTTTCCTTCCAGTCCCAAAGCTCTGCCATGGCACCGACGAGGAAGAGTGATTGCTACCCAGCTTTTCTCCAGCGAAGCGGCTACCACGAGCTTTTACTCAACTTACTCAACAGCATTGAAAACGCGGTGCAGTTGTTGTTGCCCCGTTCGCCTTCTGTTCGCCAGCCACATCTGCCGCGTTTCATTGATGCCCAAATATAGGTCAACAATTTGTTCGAGAGCGGGTGGCTGGCTGGGTGGTTGCCTTGAAGGGGGTGGCGGGAGGTGGAAGTGTTACATCGCCAACTGAATTATCAGTGTCAGCGAGCGAGTGCAGCGGTGGATGCGATGCTGCTATCTGAGATACACGGCAAACATTGTAAATTGCTCGCCTGACGATGATTGCTTGGGGTTCACCTCGCAGCTGGCAACTCAGAACAAATTGCCCGACATTGCGCATACGCCGCGTTATCGGCGTGGAATTTATGACGGCACACTCGCCTTGTATTCATGTCCTTTGGCCAGCAGCCGCCGACTTTAATTGAATTTTTATGCGCCACCAGCAATCCGCGAAACGTCAGGGAAAGTGAAAAGTCTTTGCTGTCATCTTCGGCCCTTCTTTAATTTTTCTACGCAGAGAAAAAAATGTCTATGCAGAGGGAGAAATTAGGCTTTTGAAGACTTTGCAAGTTTGTTTAATAGTTTGTTCGCTTTCGGTAGCTGTAAATGTTTCTGCTTCTAACCTTTTATGTTCCTTAAGTAGTAACTATATTCACTGAAATGTTGCAATTTAACATGCATAGATACGTTTATTAAATCTCAAGAATATACAGCACCCCATTTTATTCTCAGTGCAAAGCCACCTTGGGCTCCTTCTTTGCTTCTGTCCGCCGACGGATTAGTGACGTCCGAAATTGGGTCAAAAGCTGAGTTCGCTCAGCTGGCTAAGCTGCCCGACTCGTCCGCATGTTGCTCCTGCTAAGCACACTCGCAGGATAATCCTAATTGCGCTTTTAACGCGCAACTCTCGCCCCTCACGCGAGCTTTCCAAGAGGGTTCGTTGCATTCCGCCAAGGACTCGCTATCGCTGCGAGGGGATTAGGGCTTGCAGCTGGCAGGATTGGCAGCCACATCCTTTTGCGCCCGGGAAAGTCACTCCCCAGATGCCGCAGATACTCGTACTCGCGTCTTCCGATGAGTTTCGCCGGCACGTGCCTTCGCTGTCCCCATGGGCACCTGCAATTTATTACAGCCACTTGAAGCTACTCCCTCGCTTATCGTCAAAATAATCTTCTGACAACGGTGACGTTGCGGCCAAAAGAAAAGTCAGGGGGGGGCCAAATGTAGTATCAACGAGCAAAATGTGAACTGCCGTCAGTCTGGCAGCGCTCAAGTCGCAAATCGGCTAGTAGAGTACTTAAAGATACATTCGATAATCTCTTCTGCAATGAAATCAATTGGAAAAAGAAATGCAATATTTGTTTGTTAAGTTATAGCTTATGTTTGGGTTGTTTTAATCCTTTAATTGCTTATCAAGCAGACTGTGTGTTTTTAGATTTGGTGAGCACGGTGTAAAAGCAAACGGTCACATGTCGTATGAGTAATATTTGCGTGCGAGCTAATGCGTTAACAAATATGATAAAATCAATTGACTTAATAAGACTATGCATTTTATTTACAAAAGACTAGACTTGCACTTCAAGTAAAGTAAATTGTGTTTATTTGCTACTAGTAGTATCTCGCCCACAGGTTGCTGAATAAACAAACCCGCTCAATTATGATTATAACGCTTAACAAATTACGACCGATAGGCAAACAGCCTTGCGAATGACGAATTTCAACAATTGTTAAACTGATGGACTCCCTAATCTTTGTTGAAATCGAAATTTATGGATCGAAAACATTGCATGGGGTGAAAGGCAGAAATTCCAGAAATTCTTTTCAGGCTTTTCTTTCTACTTGTGATACCTATATCAATAAGTCGAACTGCGTAGTACCTTTGTACATATTTTTTTTTTTTGTTACTGAAGCCATTAATAATTTGAAATTGATTAATCAATTTAGTTGTCAGTCAATGAATTATCAATAAAAAAAGATTTATTGATGTAGAAAAAGAAAACAAGCTACACAGTATTCAAAAAGATTTAGGGCCTTAATATAACTGAACTATAATTAATTAAAATGCTATGCATATTTTAAAATGTATTAAATTTATAAAAAGACTTAAAAATCTCTTCCTGCTAAAGCCAATTCGAAGCAATATGATATGTTTTCTAATAGCACATATTGGTACTTTCCCCGAATCGCAATAAAATGACTCTGGCCATCTGCAACCCCTCATGGCCAGGTACTTCAGATTGCATTCAATTTTTATTAGCCTGCGTTATCCACGGGGTACGCAACACTCATGATCCATCACATGACTCATGGTCAGGGTCAGTTATGTGAAACTCGCATTTAAGCCAATGTGCTAGATAAGCAGCGATTCGTGAGATACACGGTTATACGGCTAATCATGACGTATGCACAATGCATGAGGTGTGGTGAGCAACGGCATGTCCCTTGGAAGCCGAATTTAAACTGCGCTGAGAGCGCGCCATATGGAGACAGGGACGATAAGGGCTTCCAAAAAGCATTCAATATTCATTATCAGGCGAGATAACAGTTGGCAATACTCACTTCGCCAGCCGAAGCGTTCGAGGGCCCCGTTAAACAGAGCCCAGACGTTTGCGAGACTCCGAACCGAACAGAACTACAGAAAACTTCGATTTAAAGCGGCTGTGGCAACAGAACCGAAATCTTTGGGCAAATATTTGCCAATTAAGAACCGTCGACGGCGCGTGTGTCTGTGAAGTGGGGTGAAGTGAAATTGGCCGGGCCAAAACAACCAGCCATGTCCGAATTTGTGCGGCAACATGTAAGTGCGAATCTTAAAACCAACGCGTATAGCTCGACTTCCTAGTTGTCGTGGCAATTTTTCCCATCCATTCGCTCTGGTTATCAGAAAATTACTATGATAACCGTATCGTTTTATCACATTTCTTTGGCAGGGCTCTGCTTTACGCCCATCATGGGTCTCATTTTAATTTTAAACTTCCCTTCTGTTATCACCTACACTCGCCTACACGTGGGGTGTTAATTGGAATGTAGTAATACATGTGATTATGGGCATAAAGTATTTACGAGCAGGTAGCCTAACAGAAGATTGTGTCCGTCACGGGCTCAAAAGTGTCTCGAGTTTGATTTGCAAAATACAACCGAAAATAACACTTTATAAATTCCGTATACTTCCTCTCGGAGCCAATTTCTTATCGAAATCTAGGCCAATTATCGACTGAATTTAGTCGCTCCAGGAACAGAGATAGGAAAAGCCTATTAAAACACTTTGGCCTAAGTAAACTCGAAACAACTTAATTTAAAATGCATTGCGCTTGATTAGTTTTGTCTTATCAGTCTGCTTTTGTTTGTATTTTCTAATTCCACTGAACATGAAAAATTCAACCATTAGCCGAGCCGACTAATGGTTAAATTATTTTTGAGAACTCGCAATTATGACTCATTGCTTAAGAGGTGATCTCATGGTCGAACGCTTCAGTATAAGCGACTGATTTTAAGGCAGTATTTATGGCTAAAGGAAAGTTCTAAATTACAAATAGATCGATTTTTTATTGCAGGTGCTCATGTCATGTTTGGAAAATAGGTAATGGGTGACATCAACTGATTTGGCTTCTATTGGTCTTTAATCTTATCTTGAGGTAGATAAGCCATGTCGTAGAAGATCGATACCAAAAATCGAATTACATAGCTTACATAGCTTAAATGTATTTTAAAAATGTATGCACTTCGTGATGACCCCTACGTTTTTTAGCAATTATTACTTGTTTGGCTGCCATGTCATGTAGTCTTCTTCTCTGCACAGTTTAATTCCAAAATGCCGATAAAACCTTTTTGTGTATCGGCATTCCGCCGATAAGATAACGCCCGGCAACAACTACTTTTATTTGCAAATGTTGGCTACCGTTTGCTTTCATTACCCTTATTTATTCGCCTATTTCTAAGCAATTTATATAAAGCAGACAAAGCAAAGTCTTTGAAATTCCTTTGGGTGTGGCACAGCTATAAAATAGATCTATGTTTTATTGGATATTTCAGAGTCCCACGGGTAAATTACCTTACAACGCATTGCACACATTTCTTCTCTTCGAAGTTTCTTAGTTCGATTTTATTTCAATAATGAAGTTGGCTGTCGTTGACCGCTGCCCTAATAAAAGTGTCATATCCAGATAAGCCTCTGTTTAGTTTCCAGGCTTTATTGCTCACTTTATGGACAGTCGGGAATTTAAATTTATAAACTTCCAATGTTGAATTACCGCTCAATGTAATATGGTCTTATCAGTATTTACATTGAGATATGACCCACTACCAGTTACCAATAAAACGTTTTGAATTGCCACGGGTTGATATTGGGCATGTTAGATTCTGATGATAATTAATTGATTTCCATGACTTTAATCTCATTATTTTTTGCTGTCCTTAAAACAGGGCGAGTATGTGTGGGTGAAGCCGCAAAATACCACCAGCGAATTCGCAGTGCCCTTTGGGGCTCGAATTGTGCGAACGGAGAAAACGCAGACCCTAGTTTGCGATGACCGGAACAAGCAGTTCTGGGTGCCGGCGGGGGATGTCCTGAAGGCCATGCACATCACCTCGCAGGAGGATGTGGAGGATATGATCACTTTGGGAGACTTACAGGAGTACACTATACTGAGGAACCTGCAGAACCGATATGCCAAGCAATTAATTTATGTGAGTATGCCAGTATTTACTTACTAAGTTGCCTGGCTAACTCTGCTTACATACTTGCAGACCTACACAGGCTCCATGCTGGTGGCCATCAATCCCTACCAGATTCTGCCCATCTACACGAACCGCGAGATACAGCTCTACCGGAATAAGGCCCTCGCTGACTTACCCCCTCACATTTTCGCCATTAGTGACAATGCCTTTCAAAGACTGCAAAGACTCAAGGAGAACCAGTGTGTGGTGATCAGCGGGGAGTCAGGAGCCGGGAAGACGGAGAGCACCAAGCTGATCCTTCAGTATCTGGCCGCGATTAGTGGCAAGCACTCGTGGATCGAGCAGCAAATTCTGGAGGCCAATCCCATTATGGAGGCTTTTGGCAATGCCAAGACTGTACGGAATGACAACTCCTCGAGGTTCGGCAAGTACATCGAGATCAGGTTCACGCCACAGGGCGCTATTCAGGGCGCTAGAATCCAGCAGTATCTGCTGGAAAAATCGCGAATAGTTTTCCAGAGTCGCGATGAACGCAACTATCACATTTTCTACTGCATGTTGGCGGGACTTTCGGCTCCGGAGAGAGAGCGCCTCAAGCTGCAGGAGCAATCGCCGAGTCAGTACCATTACCTGGCCCAAGGAGGATGCTTTACTCTGCCCGGAAGAGGAGATGCCAAGGATTTTGCCGATATCCGAGCGGCCATGAAGGTGCTTTCATTCAAGCCAGAGGAAGTGTGGAGCATTCTTAGTTTATTGGCGGCTATTTTGCACCTGGGAAACCTTAGATTCACGGCCACCGAGGTGGCCAATCTGGCTACCGCTGAGATTGACGACACACCAAACCTGCAGAGAGTGGCGCAATTACTAGGAGTACCCATATCTGCTCTGAATACTGCTCTTACGCAGAGAACGATCTTTGTGCATGGTGAGCATGTGACCACCAGTTTGTCCAAGGAAGCGGCTATTGAGGGTCGAGACGCCTTTGTAAAGTCATTGTACGACGGAATTTTTGTGCGCATTGTGCGAAGAATCAACGAGACTATAAACAAGCAAGTGGATCAGCCCATGAATAGCATAGGTGTGCTTGATATCTTTGGGTTCGAGAATTTCGACAATAACAGCTTTGAGCAACTGTGCATCAACTACGCCAACGAAAACCTACAGCAATTTTTCGTGGGACATATCTTCAAGGTAAGTGATCAAAATAAACTAGGTTCTAACGTTACTAACCAAAAGCGACCCGCAGATGGAGCAGGATGAGTACCAGAACGAGCATATCAACTGGCAGCACATTGAGTTCCAGGATAATCAGCAAATCCTGGACCTGATTGGCATGAAACCCATGAATTTGATGTCCCTTATTGACGACGAGTCCAAGTTTCCCAAGGGCACCGATCAAACTCTGCTCGAAAAGCTACATGTGCAGCATGGCAATCGATCCATTTACGTGAAAGGAAAAACCACCCAAACGTCTCTGTTCGGCATCCGTCACTATGCCGGCGTGGTGATGTACAATCCACTGGGCTTCCTCGAAAAGAACAGGGATTCATTCAGCGGAGATCTCAGGGGTCTGGTGCAGCGATCTGCCAATAAGTATCTGGTGGACATATTCCCTCGTGAAATGCCCATGGATACGGCCAAGAAGCAGCCCACTTTGTGCGTGAAGTTCAGGAACTCCCTGGACATGCTGATGCGCACTTTGTCGCAGGCACATCCCTACTTTATCCGTTGCATCAAGCCCAATGAATACAAGGAACCAAGTGTGAGTGTAATAGTTTTCAAATAGTTTTGTTCCAGGATGTAGTATAATTATTTAGTGTGAGCTCCATTTTTAACCTTCCCAAGTTCTAATATACTGATGGTACTCTTCCCTTAGAACTTTGACAAGGAGCTGTGTGTGCGACAGTTGCGCTACTCAGGAATGATGGAGACGGCGCGCATTCGAAGGGCGGGCTACCCGATCCGCCACGCCTACCGCGCCTTCGTGGAAAGATACCGCCTCCTGGTGCCGCCGGTGGGACCTTTGGAGCAATGTGACTGCCGGAAGGTGGCGCGGCAGATCTGTGAGGTGGCCCTACCTGCTGACTCCGACCGCCAGTACGGAAAAACCAAGCTGTTCCTGCGCGACGAGGACGACGCCAGTCTGGAACTGCAGCGGTCCCAGGTGATGCTCAAGAGCATCGTGACCATCCAGCGAGGCATCAGACGAGTCTTGTTCCGACGTTATCTGAAGAGATACCGCGAGGCCATTATTACGGTGCAGAGATATTGGCGGGGTCGACTGCAGCGTCGTAAGTACCAGCTAATGCGGCAGGGATTCCATCGCCTGGGAGCCTGCATAGCTGCCCAGCAGCTGAGCACCAAGTTCACAATGGTCAGATGTCGAACCATAAAACTGCAGGCCTTGAGTCGGGGGTACTTGGTACGCAAGGACTTCCAGGAAAAGTTGCTGGAGAGGCGAAAGCAGCAACAGCTGAAGAAGGAGGAGTTGCTGAGGCTGGCCAAGATGAAGGAGGCAGAGGAACTGCTGAGACTGCAGCAACTGAAGGAGCAGCGGGAGAAAGAACAGAGAGATCAGCAGGAAAAGCAATTGAAGGAGGAGCAGAGGCTCAAGGCCGAGGCAGCCGCTCGGAACGCCGTGGCCATGGCTGCAGTGCAGCAAAAGAGGAGATCTAAGCCCGTCAAGCCAGAGGCGCCCAAGGCTCCAACCCTTCAAGCCCGCAACTCCCTGCCACCACCACCCACCACACTGATAGTAGCTGCCCCACTACCCACTCGACCGGCAAGTGCCGCCACCAGAATTAATGCTATTCCCGAGACTCCTGGACCCATTGATGTGGAGTCCTCCAAGCAAATGGTGGATGACGTGTTCCGCTTCCTGAACGATGAACCCGATGTGAGTGGTCCTCTGGGGCCGAATGTCAAAGAGAAGTCTATGATGTTCGAGCAGGCATTGCGCCTGCGCAGAGATGTGCCCACCAAGCTCCTTTCCCGCCCGGTCAACTATTATGAGGCGGCGCCTCGGAAGATTGTCAACCAGACCCGCCTCTAGTAGCGAATCAGGCTGGGACTGGAACAGATCCGAACAAACTAGACCCTCGTAGCTATGGCTAATACTATTGCGGCTGGAGCTGGCCAGTTTACACTCCTAATAGTGTTCATGATCAGTACTATTAGTTAAGGTCTTTAAAAGCGTTTTGAACTTTTTTCTTACAACTATCCACGCAAATCTGTAAATAAATCATCATAAATTCAGTCAAAAGAACATGTACACTTGCTAAAAAGCCTATGCAACATCATCCAAGTCGTATAAAAATATTTTCTTTGCTAATGGCACCAAACCATATCTCTAATGACTATACGATATTATCGATTTGACTTTATTTTCAAACGAATAGTGCCCACATACTGATCAGTACGCTTCCAGAGTTTTGTCCAGTCCAACGACATAGGTTAGCTTTGGCTTCAAATTCAACCAATCGTATTGATTCTGTTGGGTTCCTTTTCAATGTACAAATCTAATACATAAGTGCAGTAAACGGCGGCTTGTATATAAAAACATATATCTTGGCTTGTGATTGCGTTTTGTTACATTTTCCTTACTTCTAAATGTATCATATTTATTAAACTCTGTAAATAAAACTCTCTAAGGCAACTATAGACATCAATTCGCATTTCGTTAGTGTATTTACTCGTCTGCGTTGGTTGTGGTTGTTTGCTTTGGGTTAAGGTCGAACTCCCCAATCCGGCTTTTGTGCTTTATGTCCACGTCCAGTGAGCGTCCCACCTCATATCCGCACTTTCGGATTGCTTTTCACCATAATACTTGAAAAAGTCGAGGAGCTTGAGTCATCAGTACTTACCTATTATAATATGACAGTGGGCATGAATAGTCCAAACGGCTTACAAGGGCATTTAAATGCTATCTTGACTAGATTAAATAAATTTCCTTCAATAGGTAGACACCCAAGCGATTTTATTTTGGCGATTCCTTAGACCTACCTGATTATTATGCCTTGTTTTATATAAAGTTCTGGAGGTTTGCACGATTTTTATTTGAAGAAATTAACACATTAAAATTGTTAAAAAGTGATCTCGTTCAATGCCAGCAGAGGTTAATTACTATTTTATTGCATAATTTTAAATGTATTAATTCAAAGTCTATTTAGAGCCTCTTTTTAAGAGGACCGCTTATTTAGAGACTCTTTTTAAGAGGACCACTTAAGATCTTTATTTCTCGTATGGAACATTTTAAGAACACCATAAACTGAGATTACCAGGAAGCTAATTTATGAGCCAATTTCCTTACCTTGTCGTTTATATTTCCTCTAGAAAGATAGTTTTTTAGGGGGTTTCCCTTAACAAAAATGCCAACATTACTTAACCTCGGAGCGATTGTATAGGCCATGGCTAAAAAGGTTTTCCGCCAGAATATAAATAAAACCATCCGCGCCCACCAGCCCCAAATGTATTTTTATTTAGCAAAATTTTGAAGAATTTTCCTCGTCCAACCATTTCTTAGAACGCAGATCCATGTCGTGTCGTCTTTAGTCACTAACTAAATGAGGGCAAAACAAATTTTCGCGGTGAGGCCTGAGTTTTTCGAAGCGTGGCCAACACCATCGCTATCAGGTGGCGGCAGAAGTTTAAAACAAATACCAAATGATAAATGAAATAAAACGGGATCGTAAATAATCGCCGCCGTCCTTATCGCGAGGGCATATCTTCGGGTGCAGCATACCAGTACTACCACTAGTCGCAATTCCTCACTGGCCAGTTTATATTTATAAAAGCTTACGAGCAAAGCACCTTCGATAAGTGGCACTCAGATTACAGGTGTCGAAATATTAAGTACGGCAGAATTATAAACTGTGTGCTCGTAGCTGGTATAAGAGATCGAAGCTACAGAGAGTGAATGTAGTTTGTATAGGTGTTTGACACTTTGTTTACCCTGTAAATAACGCATTATTATTACTATTTGCAGGCAGCCTTGAGAAAACTCAACAACCTCTCTTCTGGAGACACAATACGCCTACCCAAATCGGTGCCGAATAACATTGACACCTCCGACTTTAGTTACCTGAAATATGCTGCAACTTACTTCGGCGGTGGCGCCACCGCGCAGCACGAAAGAAAAGCTCTGAAGAAATCTTTGCTTAAACATGAGCAGCCCCTTGATGAGATGGCCTCGAAGGTAGGTCCTGGAAAGTGGGTACAAATACCAGTAGTACTTACATTTAATTGTAGGCCATTTGGTTGACTATACTCCGCTTCATGGGCGACTTGCCGGATGTTGTTTCCTCGCCTTCTCTCCACTCATCCGATAACGAAAACCTGATGAGTGACTTGACGAGCCTCTTGGACACTGCTAATTCCTATAAGCCCCGCTTGTTTGTGCGTCAGTCCCAAAGACGTGGCCCAAAGCCACTGGCTAATGCTGAAAAGGAAGCCCAGGAGTTCTATCAGCACTGGCTCAACGCTCCCACAAGCCACCTGGAGAAACTTCACTTCATCATAGGTCACGGTATAGTGAAGCACAGCTTACGGTATGTTGGAAGCTGGAATCTTCTTTCGCACGCAGCCTAATAAAACATCGTTGCAGAGACGAAATCCTGGCCCAGATCTGCAAGCAGCTATATCTCAACCCGAGTCGGAGCTCCTACTCCCGTGGCTGGTTGCTCCTGTCGCTATGCCTCAGCTGCTTTCCACCCAGCAAGGAGTTTGAGCCACACTTGCGCAGCTTCATGAAACAGGGAACTGCGCAACTGCAGGCCACTCCTTGCCTGCAGCGATTGGAGCGAACCCTGGTGAATGGACCACGCTGCCAGCCACCCTCCTTGTTCGAGCTCCACGCCATCCGCGGTCGCCAGCCGCTCAAGCTGGACATTCACCTGATGGATGGACAGCAGAGGAGATTGCAGGTGGATGCGGCCAGTACAGCCCGAGAGGCAGTGCATCAACTGTGTCAGGGCATGGGGCTGACCGACACCTTCGGCTTTGGATTGGTGCTGTCACTGAATGGAAAGCTTATGCCGCTGGGAGCAGGTCAGGAACATGTCCTAGATGCTATTTCGGAGTGCGAGCAACGCCAGCTGGATGCACCTTGGAAACTGTATCTGCGGAAGGAAATGTTTGCCACCTGGTACGATCCCTCGGTGGACCCCCAGGCCACCCAACTTATATACAAGCAAATTCTGAACGGCTTGCGGTGCGGAGAGTATCGCTGTCGCTCCGAGAAGGACATAGCAATGGTGTGTGCTCTGGCCTGCTTTGTAGAACATGGACCTGGGCAGATCCCGCGATTAAAGCCATCGGAGATCACAGCATTTGTCCCAAGCGATCTTCTGGCTCCCGGCGAGCGGGCCATTGAGAACTGGAGTCGCCTAATAGCTGCCACATACGAGAAGAGCTCCTATGTCAAGGAGGAAGGGAAGGACCTGCTATTGGAGGCCCAGAAGAGAGCCAAGGAGGACATTTGCCTATTTGCTCATCTCTCCTGGCCCATGAGGCACTCCCGACTGTTTGAAGTGGTGCGCAAAGAGGGACCAAAACTCCAGAGCGATGACCTTATGCTGGGCATCAATTCCACTGGCCTCTTCCTCATCGACGAAACGGAGCAGGTGCTGGCTTCCTGTTGTTTCAGCGAGGTGCTGAAAGTGCACGTGGAACCCGATGATAAACTGCATGTTATGACCTTCCAACACGTCAATTTTGTGCTGCAGTGCAGCGCAGCTCAGGATGCCAACGAGGTGATAAACTATATGCTGGATAATCTGCGCCAGCGTTCCAGCTACGGAGTAGCCCTCGATCAGGTCGTGGAGGGGGATCTAGAGGATGGTCTGGTGCTATCCCCCGGTGACCTCATCGAGTTCGAGGCAGGTGTGACTGGCGCCCAAGTAATGGCTGGTGATGCACAAGACTGCTACAGGGGATGTGTCAATGGCCACTGGGGTCAGTTTGCTGCTGGAAATGTTCGCGTTTTGGCAACCCTCTCCAAGCCGAGTGAAAAACTACAAGACATTCTCCGGGAGGGCCGATTTGAAGAGCCCCCGAAACCCACGCCTAGAGCCAACTACTCCCGTCGTCGTCAGCACAATATATCTTTGCTGGTCGAGAGCCAGTTTAGGGAGCCATTGGAGTGAGTAAAACAAGTTACTGAAGCATTTCTTTCAACCATTTCTTTCTTTTGTTTTTTTAGCTCCGATAAGGCTCCACTATCAAAGTTTTCTCCTGAGCCTCTGAAGGCGCCTCTGCTCAAGGCTGTTGTGAAGGTACCGCCACTGTTCCAGCAGGCATTGGTTATGCATCATCACATTCTAAAGGTAGGAGTATAAGATCCATGTGTAGTACCTATAACCAGTACGTTCTGAACATACAGTACATGGGCGACATAGCAAGGAGCAATCTGCCGGTCAACACGGACCTCATCTTCCAGCCAGCGCTGCAACATCCGCTGATGTGTGACGAGCTCTACTGCCAGCTGATGAAGCAACTGAGCGACAATCCATCCGGTGAAAGCGAGAAGCGGGGCTGGGACCTGCTGTACCTGGTTACGGGCCTGGTGGCTCCCAGTGTCCTGGTCATGCGGGAGCTGATCATTCTACTGCGCATGCGTGCTGACGCCCTCGCCGATGCCTGCCTGAAGCGCCTGAAGCGATCCTTGACTCAGGGCCAGCGAAAACAGGCTCCACACCTCATTGAGGTTGAGGGAATCCAGCAGCGCTGCCTGCACATCTACCACAAGATATATTTCCCCGATGATACTGTTGAGGCTTTCGAGATTGAATCGCACACCCGGGGAGCAGAGCTCATAGCGGATATAGCCCAGAGATTGGTGCTCAAGTCGCCAGTGGGCTACAGTATTTTTTTGAAGACGGGCGACAGGGTTTATGCGATGCCGGAGGAGGAGTTTGTTTTCGATTTCATCACTCAACTCATCCACTGGCTAAGGCAGCAGAAGACCATACGCTCCATATCCGACGGCCACTATCAACTGCACTTCATGAGGAAGTTATGGCTAAACAACCAACCAGGGGAGGACCTCAATGGAGACGTGATCTTCAGCTATCCTCAGGAGCTGCACAAGTACTTGAAGGGCTACTATCCCATCGATTGCGAGCAGGCCTCGCGTCTGGCAGTTCTGGTGTACAGTGCAGATCATGATGTTAGCTTGCAGCGACTGCCCGAAGTGCTGCCACGGCTAATTCCCGAAGATATTATTCCGCTGCAAACGGTGGCCGAATGGAGGCAGCAGATCCTGCCAAAAGTCCACCGCGATCATTTGACCGAGGAGCACGCTAAGCTGGTGTTTCTCCAAGAGCTCTCCCATTTCGCTTGCTTCGGCTCCACATTCTTTGTGGTGAAGCAACAAAATGACGATGCCCTTCCGGAAACGCTTTTAATCGCAATCAACAGCACAGGTTTCCATCTGCTGGATCCGCTAACTAAGGAGATCCTGCGCAGCTACGAATACTCCCAGTTGGGCATTTGGAGCTCAGGCAAGAGCCACTTCCACATTCGGTTCGGTAACATGATCGGAGCCTCCAAGCTGCTGTGCAGCACCACCCAAGGATACAAAATGGACGACTTGCTGGCCTCATATGTGAGGTACTTTCATGAACACGAATAACCATTTAATCGGGCCAAATAAATCGTGCTTTCACAAGTAACCCAACTCCTTGGTCTTGTCAATCAAGGCCAGCATTCCGACCATTAGCTCCTCACAGTTGGGTATGATCTGCACTGGTGGCAGGATAAAGCCGTAGCGTCCCTTATCACGGTACTCGATTGTGTAGCCGATCTTCTTGCCCAGCTCGTTAAACACCCAGTCCACGGAGGTTCCAGTGGCCACGTCTGTTTGAAGCGTCATATTTACGTAATTAGTATTATTTAGCACCTAACTAGTTTGATTAAAGCAATACTTACAAAGCACGTCAGCTGTGGAGCCATACTGGTAGACAGTTCCGTATGGCAGTGCTTCAATAGCATCGGCAAAAGCCTTGCCAATTGTCAGGATATCATCGTAGTTTTCTGGGAACTCCTCCTTGGTATGTCCGTAGGGCGACAGCAGGTACTGTCCATATGAGTGGAAGGATATGTACACACTGATTTCGTCCTGGATTTTCGTCAGATACTCGACCAGGGCCTTGGCTTCGGGCTCAGATCCTGGGGCGTCCCCAGCAAAAGTCTCACTGCAGGGATTGCTGGAGGCGCCATTGTTCTCCAGCCAATGGGAGTCAAAGTTCCGATTGGCGTCAGCTCCAATGCAGGCACTCGTGGCATGTGGCTGACGTGTCTTGCGCCACATACGGTCCTGTAATCGCATATATTTGAAATATATATAATATACATCATCATCAGTGCACGCATACACTCACCTTCTTGTGTGAGTACTCAAAGCCATCTACATTGAACACGGGTAATATGTGCCAATCGTAGTTATCGGCCAGACTCCGCACATCGGCATCCTTTGAGGTCAACAGCTGATTGATGAACCACGTAGCACTGGCCGAAGTTATCCACTCTCTGGCATGGACGTTGGACTCGATGAAAATGCCAGGATTGCCAGCCTTGTGAGAGATCTTGATGCCTCTGATGGTTCGGCCCTCGTAGGACTTGCCAACGATGAACTCCTCGGTCACCGAGGGATATGCGTTCAGAATCTCGTCCAGCCAGGCCTCAATCTCCTCCAGCTCGTAGTACTTCGTCCAGCCAAAGGTGGCGCTATCTGCAGTCGGCGTGACTTGCTCCTCGTCGATACGGCTAAATGGGGATCCGATCGTTAACTTTATGGCCCCCAGTGAGCACGCACTAATGGTTAGCTAATCGAGCGGGCTAATCGACTCGAGTGGCATTAACCCGTACGCTGTGTCGCATTCCAATACTTACTCCTGGACATTCTCGATCATGAGCTCGCTGCTGATATTATTGAATTTAAGAAGCTCCTGAAAGTGGTTTAGTTCTCCAGGACTGACCATAATATCAACCTGCTTACTACGCTCGTCGTACTCCTTCCAAACATTGTACTAAACACCAAGGAATATATATAGTGAAGACATATCTAATGCTGGGCAGTGAATAACTAACCTTATTCGTCAGCTCGCCAATCTTCTCGATCACAGCCAACTGGATTTTGTTCTGTATGGAGAGCTTGTATACCCTGAAGTTATCATAACGCTCTTTGGGAGTGTCCTTAAGGATCCCAGCACTTGTTAGAGCCACCACCGTGGCAAGCAACCAAAGCAGACGCATTTTGGGCAAAGACTGAAATTCTGCCGACGGCCTCGTGATTAGGAAACATAACACGGTGATTATCTGCAGTTAATCTTTATTGATTTATTGCCCATTGAATTTCCCCAGCACTTACAGGCCGGTCTTAAGGCCAAGATAACCCAGGTCTTTACACTTTTCTAATAGGGCAGTAATTCCGATTAATGCCTCCTCTGCGTTCGGAACAATGTGCACCGGGGGCAGGATGAAACCATAGCGACCGGTGTCCCTAAACTCAATGGTATACGATATCTGCACCCCTTGTTCATTGTATGCCCAATCTATGGTGGCTCCAGACGCAGGATCTACGGGAGTAATTTAAGTATGTGTCCATGCAAATACAATCGGCTGCACAAAAACTTACACAGAATGCCGGCCGCTGAGCCGTATCTGTAGACAGTTCCATAGGGCAGGCTCTCGACTGCATCTCCATAGGCTTGGGCAACTTCCATCATATCATCAAAGTTGGGCGGAAACTCTTCTTTGGTGTGTCCGTAGGGGGAGAGCAAAAGCTGGCTATACGAGTGGAACGCGAGCAAGACATTGATTTTGTCCTTGATGCTGATCACAAACTCAGACATGGCCTGGATTTCAGGCTCAGAAAAGGGCTTGGGTCCACCGTAGTCCTCGGCGCAGGGGTTCGAGGAAGCTCCATCGTTCTCCATCCAATGCGAATCGTAGTTTCGGTTGGGGTCTGCTCCGATACAACTGGAAATTTCGGAGGGTTGACGGGTCTTTCGCCACATGCGATCCTATAAAGTATGTTATCTTAGCTGTAAACAGCCACGTGTCTAGTATAAATAAATGTGCAAGTACCTTTTCATGAGTATACACAAAGCCGTCGACATTCAGCACTGGCACTATATACCAGTCGTGATTCTCGGCAAGATCCCTCACTAATTTATCCGTGGAGGTAAGGAATTCGTTAATCAACCAGGTGGCTGTGGCGGAGGTGATCCACTCCCTTGCGTGTATATTGGACTCGATAAGCACTCCAGGGTTATTCGACTTGTAGGAGATCTTTATGCCCCGGATGGTGCGGCCCTCGTACGATTGACCCACTTCAAAACTCTCTGTTATCGCTGGATAAGCGGCTAGTATATCGTCCAGCCACGCATAGATTTCCGCTAGAGAATTGTACTTAGTCCAGCCAAAGGAACCATCTCTGCTGGCTTTCCGATTGGCAGCATCCTCCGTATCGATGAGCCTGAAGAATACTCTTTCAATTTCCTGAAAATTCACAGTCAATACTAACACTTTACTCACTCCTGCACATTGCTGATAAAGAGCTCCGCAGTGGTATTGGTCTTCTGAAGCTCAGTTCCGAGTTCGCCAAACGCACCTGGACTCACCATCAGGTGTAGCTCATCCTTGGCTTCGTGCCACAGCCTGAACTGAATGGAAATGTAAGGACTTGGTTATGATGATACTTTGTGCTGACATACATTTTCCCGATCCTCCACAAGCTTTCTCAGGACACTTCTCTGCTCTCGGGTTTCAAACTTGACCTTATACACCGAGTAGTTGTCATAGCGCAGTCTTTCGTCCTGGCCAAAGCTTGCTCCTTGCACCAAGACTACCAGTGCCAGTACTAAAGGTAAAGTAACCAATGTCATGCTTATTGCTGAGAATGCGGAAACCGACTACCTATTCCGTTCAAATGAAAACCCAGACGTTTGCTATATCGATCGGTTCATAATCGGATTGTAAAGATAGTAGCACAGGAGCGCACTGTTAACGACCTATAAAACCGCATTGGTAGCCTTATCAGTTTCACACAACTGACCGTTAACATATGCATAATTTCTAATTGATAGAACACGTATCTTAAATGAAATTGAGGCAGTAATTCAGAAATAGCAATCTTATTGGACTAAAGAGCGTAATATACATATATAATTTCTTGCTTTCTTGTAATCAACGTGCTCATGACTCTGCATAATGAGGTCACATTCCGCAGAAAATATATTTCCTTATGAATAATAATAAATTATATTGCTAGAATGTTTTCAGAACAGCTTTATTTAAACACAGAAGTGTCTGTAGCTTCATTCTTATCACTCTTTTCCGTCTTGAAAAGCACAGCTGTCTGTAAATATTACTAAAGCAGCTTATATATTCAGTTTATTCAAGATGCGCCCGCTGGTTGTAATGATACTATTAATAACTGCTTGGAAAAGTAGCTCATCCGCTCCAACACCCCGTTCCTATGAAAAGTATTCAGTATACAAGGTTTTCATTGAAACTCGATCGGATCAACAGGTTATCGATCGACTGCTGGAAGATCCAGACAATGTGAGTATTAATTAAGTGGAATTCAGTGGAAAAACAATGGAGAATGCTATATTAGAGTTTCCCGACTATCAGATACCCGTTACTCAGGCAGTGGAACGAGGCATTTCATAATTATCTGGAATATCGGTAGAAATTGGGCCCGTTTGGCCGGTTTTTGCGTAGCAAAAAGTTATTTATCAAATCGATACAAATTTACAATAACAATACAATCTAATAACAAAATTAAAAAATATCAAAACATTTTTCAAAGGTGTGGGCGTGGCATGCCTAATCTCAACTTTCTAGCTCTTATAGATCCTGAGATCTCGACGTTTACACGGACGAACAACTCGGCTATTGATCCCGATAAAGTAGATATATACTTTATATAGTCGGAAACACTTCCTTCTATTTGTTACATACTTTTCAACGAATCTAGTATACCCTTTTACTCTACGGGTATAAAACCCAAATAATGCCTTAATATTCTAGTATAACTTGTGGCATCGTGGCTTAAAAGAAGTCCACCTAATGGTGAGCCCTATTGAAAAGGATTCTTTCCTAGCTGTTATGCGAAAGGAACATATTGTTGTGGAAGTAATAATAAAAAATGTTCAGACGTAAGTATAAAAGCATTTTAAAGTAATGAATTGTATAATAGTAAAATCTATTTCCAGACTTATTGACGAGTCCAAAGGTGAAACCATTTGAAAATTAAATTATTACTAGTGGCGAATCTATTTTGTGTCCTATTTAAGCTGATTTTTAAATATTTTTCCGGTATGTTTAACTTAAAATCTTCCTATTTCAGCAGTGATTTAACGTTTACAATAAAATTTATCATACACACGAATTAAGGAACCAGAATTAAAGCTAATCAATGATGCAGCCCAATGGTACGAGTATGCTTCACATCTTATGTGGTCTTGTGTAAGATTTGTAAGAATTCCAAAAACATATTATGTATATCTTAGGGACCTACCATTTCTTAATCAATTGGTGACATGCCCATGTGGTCATAAAGAATTTTATTAAACTTGAATGCTCGCAATTTTTATTTTTTATTTCAAATTTCCAAAGGAGGGTTTGGTACTGCCTCAAAGGATTTCGTCATCGTTCCACTTCGTCCCTAGGCCTTCTTGCAGCCCTCTCCGCAGTCGGCGCCCTCGCAGATGTCGCACAGGGAACTCTTCACCTGGTAGTACTCGGTGGCCTTGCGGTCCGTGTCATAGTAGTCGTAGAGAGATACGGAGGCGGGCTTCTGCTTGGCCACCGCGTGAGCCTTGGAGGCCTCCACCGGCAGGCACCGAACGTCCCCGGGAGTTAGGCTGTCAAAGTAGACCACCACCGTGGATTCGGAGTTCTTGGTCTCTACGCGCATCACGCGATCCACAGCCTGGATTTTGCCCAAGCTGTCGACGTCACCAACAAACCCTGAGGGCAGGGCGATTTCCATGACTGCCATGTTGGAGTCCTTATCCTTGTCGGCGTCCTCTAAGGGCACGTACTCGGCGCAGATGTCCACCACTAGTAGCTGACTGGGCGTGTCCTTGACCGTGGGAGTTACCTTGAAACTGGGCTTCTTCTCTTTCTCCGCCAGGTTGTATCGATAGGAGAGCTGAACCATGGCAGATCCAGTTCCCTTGGCTGTAAAGTCGACCTTGCGAGTGCTCTTTGGCAGGACATGGGTCTGCAACACCAGGGAATTCTCTGGGTTAACCTTGATTGTATTATTGGCTTCAGCCGCAGATGAGAACTCAATGTCCATGGTGCCTGAGCCAGAGCCCGTCTTGTAGGCGAATTTCGTGAGCGCCTGCAGACCAATCACGGTGTCCTGAGTGGAGGAGAATCCTCCGTTGCTGTTTCGCTGCGATATTAGCCACTTGATGATGGGCAGCGCCTTCTCAGCCGGATCCTTTTCAAGAAGCGCGAGCAGAACATAGGAGGTGATCTCGACCTCGTTACTGCGAGGTTTCCAATGGAAAACTCCTCCATCCTCACCAGTCGATTCCGAGGCCTTGGACCACCACATTCCTCCATTTTCGTTGCGGGCCACGCTCTCCAGCTTAGCAATGACCTTTTCCGCCTGCGGGTGCTTGGCCAGTTGGAGGGCCACGGCGGAAATGGCCAAGGAATACTGGTCGTCCGTCTTGTCAGCCTCTTCGGCCACATAGCGCACTGCCTTCTCAATGGCACTTTGGTACTTGGGGGTGAGTTCCTGAAGCAATAAGGGATAAGTCTCTGGTCAAAATACGTAATCGGTGTGTAGTAGACAGCTAGGTGACTTACATGATTCTCGAAGAAAGCCAGCAGGACGAACGAAGTTAGACTCAATGGGTTTTGATTTGCGTTGTCGAAGAGTTTGCCGACCTCCGGGAACTCGCCACTCTGCTTCTGCTTCGAAACGAGGAAGTCAAGACCGGCACTGACGACCTTGGGATCGATATCCGTGTAGCTTCCTGCTTGATGGAAGGAACGCATAACATAGGCGGTGAGCCAGGTGCTCCCCGAAGCGTCCGACTTTCCAAATGCACTATAGGAACCATCGTTGTGCTTGTAGGTCAGTTCCCTCTGGTAACCGATCTCCAGGAACCTCCTAGCCTTGGACTCCACGGACGGAAGCTTTCGCCCAGTGACCTCCAGGTATTTCAGCACCAGGATGTTGGGCACAAAGTTCACCATGTTTTGCTCTCCGCAGCCGTACGGCATGCGCACCAGATTGTCAAGATTCTGGAGCGTGGGTCCCAGAAGATCACCAACCACAGAGAACTCTATAAATTCGGACTGGGGCACGATCTCGCTGGGAATTTCGGCTTCCAGAGACTGAGACATCTCCGGCTGATCCTTGAGGTTGATAAAGACAGCCCGGTTTTCGAACTGGGTTACGCCCTCCGGCTCAACCTTCAACTTCTGATGAATAGTATCGCCGGCCAAGGCAGAGGTGGCTGTGATCTTCAGGGTTGTGAATCCTACGTTCTTCGGTCGGATCATAAATGAAACACTCTTGCCACTATTAGCCGGTATTGTGACCCTTTTTACTCGGCGCACCTCGTCGATGGCCTTCTCCAACACCTCGTTGGTGGCCTCGGTGAATTCATACTCCTGATCGGAATTGTCCATAACTACATCTGCATCAAGGGTCTTGTCCAGGTAGTTGAAAATGACCACGGGAATCGCAATTACCTCGCCTTGGATATTTTCCAATTGTTAGGATGCTCAATACTGATATTGCAATTGCCTTACCTCGCTTTACGGAGTACGGCAGGTTGGTGGACACAAAGAAGGGCTGGAATACTCGAATCTTGCTTGGGCTCTTGGTTAAAGCAATTCCGGAAGTTGGGTTAAGGGAGAAACCCGTTACCACCCATGAGGTGATCGTATCCGGTATCTTCTTGGTCAGGGTTAAGCCCTCTTCACCCACGCTGTATAAAGATGACCATAATTCGGTTAGTTTTTGGAACTTCATACAGGTTCGAATGAGCATATACACATTATACGAAAACACACAAAATATTAGGTTGGCGTGAAGGGTTAGTTAACAATAAACATGCATGGGAAACGTTAAAAGCAGTACGGAAACTAATTACTCTTTCGGGAAAATTTGAAATTCGTAAATCCAAGACTCTAAGAATGTGGATCGGACGCCAATTTTGCTATCGACGTTTTCCGCTTCTGAAGATGGTTGACTCGTTACGTGAGTAGGTTTTTGGATTTTCGGAGAACCCGGTCTTCCTCCACTGACCATCATTATGGGGACAAAACCCCTTACTACGCCTTAAATTATTCAAAATAGGAATTGTTTTAATGGATAGAGTATTATAAACAACATTTTCTACGTAAATGTTAATTATTTCATTCCTATTTAGTTCTATACTGATTTAACTTTGAAAAATCGTTTTTATATGTATTTGGCAACTGTTCTCGAAGATCCAAGTTTCTGCGAAATTTTGTCTAATTTATATTTCAGGTAGGTGAATGCGTAAAACTTGATGTCTAGGAAGATGTGGCCTTTAGAATATATCGAATTTTTGCAAATATTTTTCATTTTACATTTACATTGGCAATTGGGAATACTTTGCTCTTCCAGCGCAAGACTCATTGCAGACTCATGGCATTGCTAAATAAATGATACCTTGCCACATTGGAAAATATCCGTGGCGCAAAAAACTTGTGACGTACCAACAATTTTCTTGTAATTTAATTTTTCTTGCGCAATATTAAAATATCAATATTAAAACAAAATACTTTGCCGCATTGGCAAAAAGCGGACCACGAAAACTACAAACGCGAAAAGCATTTTAATTCTGATTTCAAAATTTCAGATGTTTAAGCCATGAAGGCATGCAGGGTGACAAAACAGAACACAATAGAAAAAATTGTTTACTTTTCAAAAAACCACGTTTCTGGAAACTCTTTGCGAATTGTTGTTCGTTGGGATGTTGGTTTTAAGAAGGGTTCTTTTCGATTCGGACCCAGACTTATCATACTTCTATAGGCCATTGGTGTGAGATCAAAAAACATAGAGTCAAAGATTGTAAAGCGTGGGTTTTCATCAGGGAACTTCAAGTGGCGACCTGTTGTACCAATTACGTTAAAAAGTTTGGTCATTTTCATATTGCGACTATAAGTATAAGCAGTTTTCTATTAACAAATTCTATGTTTATATAACATTCAATCTTGTAAATGAAATATATGAATCTTAAGTTGCAAAAGGTAAGGGTTTGTTAGTCAAATACAGGAATGTGACTTGATTCATCAAATATCAAGTATCATACTTTTCGAAGTTGTTAAATATCCAATTTTCCGGAAACTCTTTTCGAACCTGTGGTTCAGAAGTGAAGGTTTGTACTAAGGATCCACCAGATGTTACGCGATTAAATAGTGGACGTGGGAATCCAATCCCTGGTCTAATGAATATTCGTCTTTCTGCCAGATGCATAATATTTCACTTTTATTTCGGAAGTGATTTCAGTCTCTGTATATGTGGATTATTGAGTAGGGCTTGTAAGTCAAAACTGTCCATGGAGGCGGGTTTATTCTAAGAAATAATCCTGATAACAATTTTGAACCTGATCTACGAAATCCAAAGCCTGTAGGTGTTAGAGCATTGATAGTTAATCGTAAAGACACCCCAAGACACTATACACAAGGGGAAGACCTAAGGATAAAGTTAGAAATGCGTCATACTTTTCGGCATTGTAGAATATCCAGTTTTCCGGAAATTCTTTTCGAATCTGCGATGCTTGATTAGGAGATGAAGCTACAATTGGAGGTCCAGCCATTTCCGCTAAGGCTGTCTGAGGTTCCGCAAGGGAAAATGCTAATGGGAATTCTTCATTAAGCATAAACGGGTAGATTGGATAAAAATCTGCATCGGGGATATATGATGATTATTAAGAGACTTATATAGCTTACGATCTAGTGCAAAGTTTTTAAAGATCTTGAAAGTATTACATATCATTGGTGCATGTAGGTGTTTGCTAAAATGCTAAGGCCTTAACCACCCTGAAGAAGTGTCTAACTGACTAGCCGGGTTCGTTAGTAAGCAACTTTAAGTTAATAGCGAGCATGCACGAAAAACTAGAACCCACCTCCCGGTTCCCGATGTTGTCCATATCCAGACTTCTGCAGACTTCACCGCAACGATCGGAATCAAAAGACCTTCGAACCCCAATATGACATTTTTCCACTAACGTATTAGTACAATTTTGCGTTAGGAGCCTAGACAGCCTCTAAGGATAATTAATTTTACCCAAAAATAAAAATATGAAACCAGAGAAAGCTGTATGTTAGAGTGCAAAAACTAAAACCCACCTCCCGTTGACGGATGTTGTCCACATCCAGACTTCTGCAAAGTTCGTTCGAACTAATTCGATTACTGTAGGTGAACTTATAGAAATGTCGTCCACTTCGTCGTATGAAATCGAATCTTCTACTTGGAACTCAGGACTTTCAGCGATTGCTGTGGCTAAAAAATTGATTTCATTGAATTTCGATTAATACGAATGATGGTATTTTTCCCATTTGCAATTGGACACGCCCAAGAAACACGCCCAAGAAACACGCCCTAAAAACCAAACTATGTCTTTAGAATAATATTATTCCGCTGTTGTATTAGTAGAATTTTGCATTGATAGCCTGGATAGCCTTTGCTCAATCATAAAAATAAGAAAACAGAGATAGCAGTGCGTTAGGGTGCAAAACAAGTGGGGTCAATTTCCAGTGACCCACCTCCGGCCGATCGATTGCCAAATCCAGACATCGGCAAAGTTCTTACGTATCTTTACGGGCTCAACGGAATTCCCGGTGTCAGGGGGGAAATTCGAAATTACAGCCATTGGAGGCACTGCTTCAATACTCTTTTCGAAAGCGTAGATTCCCGGATCGTCTTCAACATAATCGAGAAATTCTGATAATGACCAATTATTGTTAGCATATGGCAACTAATTTCATACTTATGTAGCTGAAAACAATATGTTCCTTTCCTTAAAGCCCTTGTCTACAGCAATTTTTAGAAGATTTCAATGGAATAATCCTGCTAATGCTTAAGCGTACTTTTCAGGATCCTAATTCTTACCAGTACTGTAGATGTAGTTGGCGTTCGTTAGCGTCACCAGGCCAGATATTTGTCCAGGATAACGTCCAAAGCCTTGCATCGAGGGTGTTGATGTCTGGTATTTGTTGAGGCTATTGAAGATTTCATCTTGGCTTAGATCATTGCCCGACTTGAGCAGCAGGACACTCTGATCCACTCCCAGAAGACCCACAAAGGAGTCGGCATCGGTTTTAATCCGTAGCTTGACCTCTTCACTGGGCTTGGCATTCGTTGGAGCCGAAATATCAATCTGTATAGGCAAACGATAATTATTAATTACAGCTTAAAAGGACATTGAATGGGTAAACATACCGAGTTAACAAACTCCTTCTCGAAGTTAACAGTTGTCTCCTCGAAGTGTAGATCGTTGTTCAACACATAATGAACATAGATCGTTGCCTTGGGCACCATGCTGAATGTTGGGGTGAACTTAACCGAGTATGTTTTCCGGCCCTCTGGCACATCCACGTAATCACTGAGTACAATATTACCTCTGGCCACAATGGTGTATACGAAATAGGGCAGGTCTCCAATCGAGACGACATCGAAGGAAACTTGTTCGCCTAGTCTAGGCCTAAAATAACATAAGGTCAAATACTTGCTAGGCCTTCATGATGGAATTATTCAACTACTTACTTTTTGGTGTTCACCTGAATCTTAAGTGGCTCCCTGCTCACCCTGCTTGGGTAGAACTTCGAGATGGAACCGATGTTGTCCTCTGACCCATCAAATGATGCAAATATACGATAATATTCAGTTTCGCCTTCGGGCAGCGTAACATTAAAGGTGGCAATGCCATTCTCATTCACAGGTGCCTCAAAGTTAATGCGTGACGCATGAGTTCGCTCACTAAAATAGTTATACGAATTGCTAAAGCCTATCCTAACGTTCTTCGCAGAGCTCGTGACTGGGGACCCATCAACATTCTTCACCACAACCTGATAGATGAACGACTTCTTGCTTTCAAAGTGGTCTGGCCTTTCATATGTTTCTATCGTGTATCGCTGTTGGTGGAGCATAACTGTGGCAGTGGCATTCTGCTTGTTACCAGTCAGCTCCTCAGTTACGACGGCAAAGAGTTTAATGGGTGGTAAGTATGACCTTCCGTGGGTCCAGCTAGTAATGTCAAACTCCACATGACCCTTTCCATCGACGTCTATGGTTTTCTCCTGTTTGTCGTTCGTACCCAGGCCCCCAAAGTATCCATAGCGCGATTCCATGGACACTGTGGCCTTGCCCTTGACTGGCTTTCCGTATGTGTACTTGGCGCGGATCGTCGCCCTGATCACCTTGTCTGCAACGACCACGGCCTTGGGTGCATCCACGATGACCTCGAACTTCGGCAGGACATATTTGTCAACCTCAAAGGACTTGGTCTCCTTATTATCACCATCCACGCTGACGGAGATCTTCCAGGTGCCCAGAACAGGCTGCTCGGACAACTGAAGCTCACCAGAATATACACCCTTCGTCAACTTGACGTCGCTAAGCTGTTTAATTCTGTTTTGAGCTCCATCTGTGATTATGACTGATATAGGTTTTCCAATTTTGGCAGGTCGGGTGTTCTCGTCCAGAAAGAGGATACGGAATTGAACCAGATCGGCAGGCTTGTAGGTTGCCTTATCAGTTTGAACAAAGACCGATGGCTTCTCATCCGCATAGTTCAATTTGGTAGAATTCTTAAACACAACACCGGATAGACCCTCGGCCGTAAGTTCATAGTTGCCGGTGGCCAATTTGGGCACCTCGAACTCCACATTCTGTGTGGACATGGGCGGCAGTTCGACTTGCTTCGTTTCGTTGTAGGAGGGTCCATTTAGACTGACTTTTATCTGGCTTGGCCCATCTGCCTTGTGGACAGAAACAGCGACATTGTACTTGGAGTTGGACCGGAGGGTACCAGGCCCCACCACCGAATAGAGACTGCAAAACAAATATTATTCATTAATTAAACAACGATGATTGTGTACCGGATTTTGAATACTTAATTGCAATTTCATGTATATTATCGATAATTAATTATCTGATGGAGTTCTGTTGTTCTATGATTGATTCTTTTTAATATTCTGACGGGGATGCCTAACAATTCTGAGATACTACTGCCCTTACCTATTCATGTCACCTTATTTCGACAATATAAATATGTATCTGTAATATCTAATTTTGAATAATAATGAAACTAGCGGGGGTAGTGAATATAAATATTTTTATGGGCAATTACTAAGTTCACTTTCATGCATGAAGCCAATTAACTCATTTTCACAAATAGGTATTGAAATAAAACTGACTATAGCACTGTTATCTCTCTCATTAACCAAAGTAGTTTTCCAACCGGTTTAAAAAGAATCGGCAATAAAATCAGAAAGACAGAAAAGTTTTTATACGTGGCCTGGGAACATCCCAATTTGTCTTGTCATATATTCTCCAGGTTACCTTTTATAATATGTACCTCTCCGCCTTGCGCATTACTTTTGGAACTGATAAGCGATCAATTGTTTTTCATACATATGTTTATTTTCAGTAAAACTCACCCAGAGGCATTAATTAGCACGGCGTATTGTAAAAGAATTCCGCACAGAAAGATCCTCAACATATTGCAGGATCAATCGACCAAAAGGATGTTCTTACACTAAATTAATTCACGAACTTTTGATCCCGAACAGTATTGATTGATATTATTTCACAGTATTTCCTTTGTCTCTCGAATTGCTGGAAGACAGGCAAACAAATCTGACCAAGAAAACCGACCGATCGCCAGCTAGCGACGATTCACACTGAGTCAGTCTTGATTTGATGCCGGCCTTATATAGATTCGAATCTCTCCTCAGAGCCGCTCTCTCTCTCTTTCTCTCTCTCTTTCTTTCTCTCTCGTTCTCTCTCTCTTTCTCTCTCTCTTTCTCTCTCTCTCTCTCTCTCTCTTTCTCTCTCTCTCTCTCTCTCTCTCTCTCTCTCCCTCTCCCTCTCTCTTTCCCAAAGTGCTCTTTATTATTTTTCCGGGAATTCTCCAAGCGTAAAATGGGCGACCTGATAGATCGTCACACCAAAACACACTCGGTAGAATTTAACTAATTGTTTGCGTCATTGATGATAATCTCTTTGCGTATCTCTTTTTGGTGTTAAAAAGAATAGAAAAATGAGCGGAACACTTTCAAACTGATAGGAAACAAAACGAATAAGGAGCTGGCTTATTTACCGGCTATCAGGTACCCGTTACCCAGCTAGTGGAAGTGCGATCGAGAAATTTCAACATTTTCTTTAATATCGGTAGAAATTGAGAAAAAAAAATAACCAAATGAAAAAAACCTTAAACTTTAGAGCAGTTTGTGGGCGTTGGGCTGGCCGTGCCAAATAGTTTGTTGGCAAATCGATAGAAATTTACAAAACTAACAGAAACATTAAGCAATTTCAAAATATTTGTAAAAAATGTGGGCGTGGCAGCTTGTCGATGTTAGAGTCGGCCTGGCAACAACATTTAATAAATTTGCGCTGCGTGGAATCTGCATAATAATTCTCCACTTTCTAGCTTTTATAGTTTCTGAGATTTCGACGTTCATATGGACGGAGAGACTGACAGAGAGACTCCGCTATTGATCCTGATCAAGAATTTATATGGTCGGAAACGCTTCCTTCCACCTGTTACATACTTTTCAACGAATCTAGTATACTCTACGGGTATAATACCCGAATCTTGTGGTAACGTAGTTTCAAAGAAGTCCACCTAATGGTGGGCCCTATGGAAAATGAAGATATTCTTGTGGAAGTAATGATAAAAAATGTTCACACGTAGCTATACAAGCCTTTTAAAGTTATAAAATGATGGGTCCTGAAGTGAAACCATTTAAAAATTAAATTATTAATAGTGGCGAATCGAATTTGTGTCCTATTTAAGCTGATTTTTAAATATTTTTCCGGTATGTTTAACCTAAAAATCTTCCTATTTCAGCAGTGATTTAACGTTTACAATAACATTTATCATACACACGAATTAAGGAACCAGAATTAAAGCTAAAGTTTCCTTTTCCTCTCGAATTGCTGGAAGACAGGCAAACAAATCTAACTTAGTCAGTCTTGATTTGATACCGGCCTTATATAGATTCGAATCTTTCCTCAGAAAAGCACTTAACGGACCTTCTTATCGGTGAATTTCAATTTCCCTTGTGCGAAATGTTGCAGCCGAGATCGTTGAGGGGTTATTCGTATTAAACAATGCATCGATGTGCTAATTACAATATAAACAGCCAGCTTACTTTTTTCCTACAGTATGCTTGTTATAAAAGCTGCAAGTTTGCTGAAAGGGAAAAAATGAGTATATATTAAAAGATGTTTCATTAGGAGTGTCTTCGTTATTCCGCCAATCAATACATATGTACATATATATGTATGTTCAGTTGTCAATTTCGCACACGAAACTACGATGGCAGCTCAGCATGAACAGTCTATAAACTATTTACATTTCTTGCCATAACGAAGAATTTATTAGTTAATTATTATATATCCGAGATTAATCCCCCTAAATTTGCATTGAACTAAATACTTTTCTCTCGAATTTATCTTTCGAGCTTCGTGTTTTGGTTCGAGTTGTAGCTAAGCAGTGCCACAAACCCAACCGGCAAGAGCTTGAAGCTCTCCAAAGTTTCTTTTGTTGTTATTTTGTGATTTTGTTACGACAAATTTGAGAATTCAAAATTGCAAGAGCGATCGGCGGCTTGAGAAATCAGTTGCCAGCGAGCTTTCAAGCGGACAACAGGTGATCGCGAGCGTTCCGCAGCAGAGGTGAAAATCGCGCACAACCGAGAGCGAGTAAAGTCGCCCCAAAAACGCGCATAACGTCTTGGGCAATCTGCGGTGCTTGTATTTTGGTGCTGCTGCAATCGCGCGTGAGAGCGAGATAGTGTATGGCAGTGGTAGTGCGAGTGAGAAGGAGCAAAGCGCCTGCCCACGGCAATAAAGTTCGACTTGATTTTTGTTTTAATATGTGATGCCAATACACAATTCAACAATCGAGAAAACGTGTTTACACTTAATTTTGCCAGCGTGATTTAAAGACTAGCCGAAAATGCGCTTCCAGGGAGCGGATATCGGCGCTATTCCAGTGCTCATCTTAGTCACCGCTTGTTTGCTCTGCCAAACATCTGCCCAAGGGTTAGTATAACGCACACAGTTACACCACCTCCACAGGTGACATATTCGGCAAGTGATAGAAAAATGGAAGTATGTTTCAAATGCCACATAATGACATCACTCAAATCCAGACGATGCCAGATGACGCCAAAACAAATGACTTAGATGACGAGCTCGCGAGCTCAGTGCGAATTTCGGGACGATGCCGCCATGAAGATCTGTAATTAACAACATGTAATCATGAAATCAGCCCTGGGTTTTATTACTGTCATAATAAGCTGACAAGACCGAACAAGACGGCAGATGAAATAATCCGAAACCAACGCGATTTTTGGATGCGAATTCAATGCTTCCTACGCATACTCAGTTCGGTAGGGTGATGCAAGGTGGCAAGATGCTTAAAAGGAGATACATTCCAATAAACGTATATGTTCAGTTGCTGTCGAAACTATACAAAATATTTAAGTAACTTTCAATATATATTTCCTTCCCAATCCATTTAACTTAGGCCTCTTTATAAATATTCCGAGAATCATTTTCTGTTATGAAATAATTTCTCGAGGGCATGTCTTGATCAATAACTCTGAACCCAAAACTTCCACCGTAAGCAGTATCATTCTGTTCCCGATCGACTCACCCTGATGCTGCCGCCTGGTTGAGGTGACACATTAACATGGATTGCTACTTGTGTACTCATTTCCGATGGCTCACCTTGAAGGCTGACCACTCGTGGCGATCTGTTAATCACTTTGCGAATATATCGAGCTGTGTGTGTAGAGCTTCGCCAAGAACTGTGATTGATCGAGTAATGATCACTTCCATTGGAGGCGTCCACTTCTGGTGCTCTCCTCCTGTTTCTCCTCCTTTTCATTATCTGTCATTGAGTTGGCCGAGCTCAATCTGCCACCATATATGGGCCACTTGTTCAAGGCTTGATTGCGCCAGTTCATGTGGGTGAATTTCAAGCAATTGAACCCGGATCGAATAGAAGCTATCCTACGCCTATGAATCGCGCCCGGTTACATTTGTTTACCACGCCATTGCAGAATAAATCAGGTGGAACGGAACAGCGCTACTGCAACTGGAAACTTGAAGCCTGCATTTTGCGGCCAATTTGAGCAAAAGCGAAATTTTTTTGCCATTTACCTGTTGGTTGAAAACCGTTTTGCGAGAGCGACCACCATCGAGGGAACCTGTTTTTTAGGCTAACAAACGTGACATAAACACAAAAGAAAATTTTTGGTGGGAACAGGTTAGACCCGCCGCACCAATTGAAATTAGAACAGGCACCAAGCAGTGACTTACCAGAAAAGGTGGCACAGTTAGGAGGCGGTTCATAAGTTAAGCAATTTAGTGGACAACTGCATTGCCTTTTGCAATGGCAGCTAAATGTAAGAAGCGCCAAAAACGGATAATAAATTAAAGAGCTTACTTAACTAAAATTACTGAAGCAACATTTTATGAATGCTTTTTTGGATAGGGTTTTGAAGTATACTTTTTGGTTACGTTTATCGAAAAAAAATCGACTATCGACTATCAGATACCCGTTACTCAGCTAGTGGAAGTGCATACGAGAAATTTCCACATTTTCTGGAATATCGGTAGAAATTGGGGAAAAAATTAATAAAATGAAGAGTTAATAATGTAGCTCAAATTGCCATGGTAAATATATTCAAATGAGCCCCAAAATCTTTGATTAACAGCTGCAATTGTTTGGCTTGGCTGATTTAAAAACCCTCCACATTCTGAACTTTGAAGAGCACACAAAAGAAAACCACACAAAAGTAGTTATAGCTCGAGCCACTCTGCCGTACTTCCCACAACCCCGACCCTCAAGCCCACAGACCAAGCCACCAACAACCATTTCCGACGGATTCCTCACCGCAGCGATTGATGCTGACCCGACCGAAAGTTAAAGTACAATAGCCTCTTTCGGGCTGCGGTATTGTCTTCCGTTAGGCGCGTGAATGAATAGCAAAAAAAGATTCAGATAGCATAACAGCATAGGTGTAATCCACTTACCTACGAGCACTAAATCTGCAGCTCTTTTTGTTTGTGTATCTACAGTCGCCGGGCAGGGAAATAAACAACTATGCAAAATATAAAAGAGGGTGTAGTAAAAATATAACATTTGCAAAAGTTCACAGATTGAATATATCGAATATATAAATTTCTGGTTTTACTTAATTCTTAACTAATTTTAAATACATTTAACATTGCAGCTTGTACTCCATCATTGCACCGAATACTTTGCGTCCGAACTCGCAATTTCATGTGGCTGTGAGCTTGCACAATGCACCTGAATCCGCCACATTTAAGGTTGGAATTCTGGGGAGCTCTTACACGGACTTTAAGACCGTGGAGCTACGACCCTTTTCCACACAACTTTTGCACTTCGAGGTAGGTGGTAGCCGGAAATAATCTAACAAAAGCCAACTTATTCATCTCGAATCAACTTTAGATTCCCTCCCTAAGAACTGACAGATATCGCCTTACTGCTGAGGGCCTCGGCGGAGTTCAGTTTACCAATGAGACTCAGCTGCACTTTGAGTCCAAGCAGCACACGGTTTTGGTCCAGACGGACAAAAGAATCTACAAGCCGGGCGATCTGGTCCACTATCGAGTGCTTATTTTGGACGCCAATCTCAAGCCGGCGCGTGGCTATGGACGTGTGCATGTGGATATCAAGGATTCCGGTGATAACATTATACGCAGCTACAAGGACATTCGTCTAACGAATTCCATTTACTCGAACGAACTTCGACTGTCGGATTCCCCTCGTTTTGGCACTTGGTCCATTGTCGTGGATGTTTCGGAACAAGCGCATACGCAAACTTTCGAGATCCTCGATCATATTCTGCCAAAATTCGTTGTAGATATCGATACTCCCAAGCACGCTGTCTATAAGGATGGAAAAATAGCAGCCACTGTCAGAGCGCAGTAAGCAAACCAGTTCTTATACAAATCTAAATGAAATAGTAACCAAAAGTCTTTTCAAGCTATGCATTTGGCCAGCCAATCGTGGGTGAAGCCACCCTATCCATTTATCCCACTTTCTTTGGCTCGCTACAACCCTTTGTCAACGATCTCATCACCCGAAAAGTTGTGCCAATCGATGGCAACGCGTACTTTGAGTTCGATATAGAGAATGAGCTCCATCTGAAGCAGGACTATGAGAGGCAGTACCTTTTGGATGCCCTCGTCGAGGAGAAGTCAACTGGTTCGGTGCAAAACTATTCAACAGTATTGACACTGCACTTGAACCATTATCGCGTGGAGGCCGTCAAGGTGCCCAGTTACTATATTCCTGGAGTGCCCTTCGAAGCTTCAGTAAGTGGTCCAGGAAAACGTCCGTTGATAAAACTTTAAATTAATTATGCTCCAGGCTCGTATAACCCGCAATAACGGCGCTCAACTGAGGGACTTCAATCCCCAAATCACCGCATACTTGACGAACGTCTATGGTAGCAGTGAGATGTACAATCGTACTGCCTATAGCTTGGATGCCAGTGGGGAAATCAAGATGAAGTTCACTGTTCCCATTGGAGATCGAGATGAATTCCATTCCATAATCGTTGACTACCAGGGCGTGATCAGTGAGGTGGGAAAGATTCCGAGCAAGCACTTGCACAGCAAAAACTACATCACAGCTAAGGTGCTGAATGATAGGTTAGTCCACAAATGGCAAATATATTTTAACAATTTATTAATAATAATACCACTCTTTAAAGACCCACTGTGAACCAGGAAGTTTCTGTGGTGGTGCGCTCCTTTGCGCCCATTAAATATTTTATGTACCAAGTTGTCGGTCGCGGCGATATTATTCTGTCTCGCAATGTGGATGTAAGTCTATATTTTCTGTAGCACTATGCTTTAGAATGCTCTAATGATTTGTCAACTTTCACAAGGTGACCGATGGCACTTTCCACACAATCAAATTCCTGGCATCGTTCGCAATGATGCCGAGAGCCAAGTTGCTCGTATATACGGTTGTAGATGGCGAGTTTGTGTATGATGAGCAGGTCATACAGTTTGAAGAAAATCTGCTCAATGCGGTAAGAGTTATTGTGTACTATTTTGACTTTGTTTTAATTGTTAGTCATTGCTTTTAGGTACAAGTTGACGCTCCTATTAGAGCTCCTCCTGGCCAAGATATTGACATAGGCATAAGCACCAAGCCCTACTCATATGTGGGCCTCATGTTGGTGGACCAAAATGCAAACGACCTTAGGAGTGGTCATGATTTAACGCACCAACGACTGATGGATGCCCTGCGTTCATACGAGCTGAGCGATGTGAACACCCCGATGGGATCACCTGGCAAGGAATCTGGTGTGATAACCATGTCCAATACGGATTACTTTATCGAAAAGGAAGCTGAGAGCAATCCGGCATTAGACCGAGAGGCTTCCACCGGGCCTGAGGAGGACAAATTGACCACTGTGCGAAAAACAGACATCGGACCTGCCCACAAGATCGAGGTTAATACATTGCCTCCTGGCAAAGGACGATACGCCTTTTCCTACACACCAAAGCCCTTCTGGCATAATCCTAGGGTCCACGTGATGCGCTATCCTGCGGATACGTGGCTCTTCTTGAACATCTCCGCCAGCAGCGATGGAAGGAACTCCATCCACAGAAGGATACCCAGTGAGATGACTTCCTGGGTGGTTTCCGCCTTTGCTCTGGATCCGGTTAACGGGCTGGGATTGTCTCCGGCAAATGGAAAGTTGGAGGCCTACAAGGAGTTTTATATAAGCACCGAGTTGCCCTACTCCATAAAAAGAGGTAAGGTCCGAATCGTTTAAAAAGGAAATGAAATATAAATATTATTATTATTTTTAGATGAACTCATTGCCATTCCGTTTGTGGTGCACAACAATAGGGACAGCGATTTGAACGTGGAGGTAACCTTTTACAACTCGGCGCTGGACTTTGATTTTCCACAACTGGATCCTAAGGCCACCAACCAACCAAGTGAGTTATCCATGTTACTGTTATGACTCGCACGATCCTGAAACTATACAATTTTCAGAGGTGGAACTCTACAGACGTAGGTCCTTGCAGGTACCGAGGAGATCCGCCCGTTCTGTGTCCTTCATCGTCACTCCCAAGCGAGTAGGGTCCCTCCTGGTCAAGGCCATGGCTGCCTCCTCCCAGGCTGGCGATACAGTTGAGCAGAATCTGCTGGTGGAGCACCCTGGAGCCATGGAGCGGATCAACAGGGGTTTCCTTTTTGAACTCAACTCCAATGCCCAGAATAGAAGAAACGTCACCATTGCGGTTCCACGCAATGCGATTCCGGAATCCACACGTATCGAAGTATCAGCCGTCGGAGATCTCATTGGCAGCATAGTGGGCAACTTGGACAGCCTCATCCTCTTGCCAACTGGCTGCGGCGAACAGACTATGGTTAACTTTGTGCCCAATCTATTAGTTTTACGTTACCTGGGGGTGAGTCCGATTCGGCGATGTTAAAACACAATTTAATGATCTGAAATCCTTTGCTTAGCGCCTTCGCCAACTCACTCCAGAAGTGGAACTGCGTGCCACAAACAATCTGGCAGTTGGCTACCAGAGAATCCTTTATTATCGCCATGAGAACGGTGCCTTCAGTGCATTCGGATTGGACATCAAGCGGAGCTCCACCTGGCTGACGGCGTACGTGGCCCGCTCACTTCGACAGGCGGCTCCTTTCACCCAAGTGGATAGCAATGTCCTGCGAAAGGCACTAACTTATTTGGCAAGTGTTCAGTCAGCAAACGGTGGCTTCGAGGAGCGTGGCGACGTCTTCGAGAGATTTGGGGACGATGGCATCAGTCTGACTGCATTTGTGACCCTGGCTCTAATGGAAAATGTGGTAAGTGCAACGGCGCAACGATAAAGGAATGGTATTTCATTGATATGGTCTAGGATCTGTATCCCGAATATCGAAACAACATCAACAAAGCCCTGGACTTCATCACCAGAGGCTTGGATGGATCAACTAACCTTCACGCCATGGCCATTGGCACTTACGTGCTCTCCCGAGCTAATCACAATGCCAAGGCAGCTTTTCTCCAGCGGTTAGACTCAATGGCCACCAACAAGGGCAAGATAATTAATTACAGTTATTAAAGTACTTCAATAATAGCGTAACTATCATCCAGATGGCCTCAAGTGGTGGAATAAAACGGCACCCGCTGGGGAACAGCAGTCCCCCTGGTACAATGCCACTCGTAGTGTCAACATCGAGATCTCGGCTTATGCCGCCCTGGCTCTACTGGAAAACAACTTGGTGAGCGATGCCCTGCCCATCTTGAACTGGCTGATGGATCAGCGAAATCCCAAAGGCGGTTTTGTGGCGTCGCAGGACACTGTGGCTGGCCTCCAAGCGCTTCTCATGTTTGCCGAACGCTTTTCCAGTCAGGCCAATAATCTCCAAATCGGCTTTCATTATGGAGAAGGTGCTGAAACGATAATTAATGTGAATGCTGAAAACTCACTAGCCCTGCAAACAGTGGAGGTAAGCGCTTAACTTTAGATTAACTACACTGGACTTATATTTAATTGGCTTATATTTGATTTCTAGCTACCAAACAACCTCAAAAACTTAAGTGTTTCGGCCACTGGTCGGGGAATGGCGTTGGCCCAAGTCAGCTACACCTATAACACGAACGTGACCAGCGCCTGGCCACGATTCGTACTCGATCCCACAGTAAATCGGAACTCCCATGCGGACTACCTACATCTTTCGGCCTGTGCCAGCTTTGTTTCCGTGGTGGGCGAGGACGAGCAGCGCTCCAACATGGCCGTGATGGAGGTGCACCTGCCCAGTGGCTTTGTCGTGGACAGGGATACACTTCCCACTCTGGAGTCGAGTGAGCGCATCAAGAAGGTGGAGACCCAGAACAGGAACACCAAGGTGGTCATCTACTTTGACTACCTGGACAGAAGGGAGGTCTGCCCCACCCTGCACGCCTACAAGACGGTCAAGGTCACCAAACACCGACCGGTGGCAGTGGTCATGTACGACTACTATGACAGCGGTAAGCTGGACGATTTGAACAAATACCATTAACTCATGATTAATTAATCAATTTACCCTTGAAATCCAGCTCGCCGCGCCAGGCAGTTCTACAGGGCACCCAAATCCAATATATGTGACATTTGCGAGCACGCCAACTGCGGCGACCTATGCGAAAAGGCCGAAAAGCGGGAGTCCAAGCGACCTGATGACTACACGGCGATTGCGGGTCATAGTTCAGGGGCGAATCTCAGAGCCGTTCCATTGGTAGCGGTGGTTTTGGTTCTGACTGTCCTTTTGAAATCCCTTAGCTGTTAGACCACACTGTTACCGCCACGTAAAGTGGAACCAACATGGAAACCGAAGCTTTAACACACCCACTCACATAGTCCCTAAGCTAGCCTAATGTATGCCGTGAACTAAACCTGATCTAAGTACATCTAACGATGCTAAAGTGTTGCCAATAAAGTGTTACAACGTTTACTAAAACCAGAACACACCGTTTAAGTGTGGAAAAGCAAGCTTTACCAATTGCTGTGGGCCCTTCTTGCTATCGGGAAATGCAATAGTTACCTCCTGCCATGAAAAACTCATACGCTCTGTTGTACTCGAGTGTTTCGACTTGTTTCTCTTGACAGAAATAACTCACAAGTTCACGTTCACTCGCTCGTTTGTTTTTGACAGCATCAAATAAGTAGTGTGAAAATAGGTCTATAAATTCTCAATCCCCAATTGGCTTTAGTTCAGTATGGTAAATTCGAAGTACAGCCTTGAGTGACCATGGCGAATACACAGCCCCCGACGACGACGGCTTCGCGTAAGGACAAGCGCATCGAGCGGGACGAGAACCGTGGCCAGTGGAACTCCAAGTCGGAGTTCATCCTCTCGCTCCTCGGATATGCCATTGGCATTGGCAATGTGTGGCGCTTTCCCTATCTCTGCTACCGCAGCGGCGGCGGTAAGTCACCAAGTCACCCAGTCACCCAGTCATCCACTCGCCCACTCAGCCACCTGTTCGCCCAACCGAACCGAACCACCCACCCAGCTGGGTCCAGCAAATCGATGGGTGAGCTCAAGCTCTTGCCGCTCCCAAAATAGCGCAGCACTGACGTCAGCGAACGAGAGTGCTGCACTGAGTGGCGGTGGTTATTTTTAGGCTTTAGCTTTCGAGTGAAAGCTGGCAAAGCTCCAGCGCTCATGAGGGCCATTTGGCCAACTGAACAGCGACGCCTTCGATAGCTCAGTTGGTAGAGCGGTGGACTGTAGAGTTTCCGAGACTTGGTGGTGCGAGCAGAGGCAGGACTCTGGGGCAAACAATACCCCGGCTCCAGATAGCGCTTGCTCTTGTATCATCAGTTACTGAATCGCGATATGTTGAAATCCATAGGTCGCTGGTTCAAATCCGGCTCGAAGGATATTTTTTAAGGTCACTTTCTTTTTTTTTGTCGCAGCTCTCTCTCTCTTTTGCAGGGGCAATCATTTTAATTTACCGGTAAATCGCTTAGAAAGAAATTCAGTGAAAACTGAATAATAGTTTTTTTTTATTGATCAAGCGCTAACAGATAATTCAAATTATGAGCTGCTAGAATAATTTAAAATGATGAATAAAAGCGATTTGTTAAGTGCTTTTAATTAGTACATGACTTGCCGCCCTTTTAGCCGCCTTTCTGATCCCCTACATATTGATGGTCCTTTTGGCCGGCATACCCCTGTTTTACATGGAGGTCCTGATCGGCCAGTTCTCGAGCACCGGATGCACTGGCATGTTTCGCATGGCGCCGCTGCTGAAGGGAACGGGGTTCGCTCAGGTGGTGGTCAATGCCTACTGCGTGTGCTACTACTCGGTGATCATATCGTACCCCGTCCGCATGATCTTCTACTGCTTCTTCAAGAAGGTACCCTGGGAGGACTGTGATAATTCTTGGAATACCGACAGCTGTGTGACCGCTTCTGACGTGAGCTAGTTTATTACAATAATTATCCCTATTAATCGGACTGTCGGTTCTCAGATGGGCAAGCAAAACAATACTGATGGCTTTACAACTTCCGCCGATGAGTTCTTTCAGTAAGTGCTACATCTGTTTCACTCACCCATCGGCAATTAATATATCATATATTAAAATTACTTTTTGCAGTTTGGAAGTCCTTAGAATCTCGAAAGACATCTCTGAATTGGGCGGCATGGTGTGGGAGCAACTAATTGCCTTGATTGTCACCTGGATCATTATATACTTCTGCCTGATGAGGGGAATCAAGTCGGTATGTTATGCAGACCACGTTAAGATTCATAATGCTCTAGCCCATGAGCTTCAGGTCGGCAAGGTCGTCTACTTCACGGTACCCTTCCCCTACTTGCTGCTCTTTATTCTGCTGGTCAGAGGAGCCACTTTGCCCGGAGCCTGGAACGGCATTAAGTTCTACCTGTATCCGGAGTGGCATCGCCTGCTGGACCTCAAAGTCTGGGCCGATGCCGCCATCCAAATGTTCTTCGGCATAGGTCCCGGCTGGGGTGGTATCGTCAACATGGCCAGTTTCAGTAACTTCCGGAATAACGCCAGGTGCGACTCCGTTCTCATAGTAGCGATCAACGTGTTCACCAGCATACTTGCCGGATTTGTGGTCTTTTCCGTGTTGGGTTTTCTCTCTGGTAAGCGTATTTTCATCGTTTGCTCTCAGTTGCGTTTGTACAGCGGTTGCTAATTTAAAGAAAAATCGGGCATTCCCGTGGAAACCGTGGCCACCGGAGGAGCTGGACTGGCCTTCGTCACGTATCCGGAGGCCATTGCCATGCTGCCCATCCCGCAGCTCTGGGCGCTCATGTTTTTCTTTATGCTCTTTTTGCTGGGCATCGACAGCGTGGTAAGTTAAAGTTGCTTCAGAGTTATTTTATGAATCTAATAAAATTCTGCCAACGCTGTTCCCATCCGAAGTTTGTACAACTGGAGGCTATCATGACATCAATATTGGATGAGTGGTATTGGGTGAGGAGTCACAAGTGGAAATTGACGCTTATTTCCTGCCTAGTCTTCCTGGTATTCTCCTCCATAATGTGTACAAATGTGAGTTAATTCAGAAACATCTGTCCTGTAATCATTTCTTAACCACTAATTTCAGGGAGGCATGTATATTCTTCAGCTGTTTGACTGGTACTCCTCGTCGATAGCCGTAATTGTGATTTGTCTGGTGGAGATTATTATGGTCGCATGGATTTATGGCATTAAAAATTTCATGTTGGACGTCGAGTTTATGCTCGGAAAACGCCCAAGTCTATATTGGAGAATCTTGTGGCAGATAGTCACACCCGTAATTATAATTGTAAGAAGCTTTCACTCTTATTTTGACCGACAAAATTAGCCCTTGAATGTCACCTAAGCCTATCATCCCACTTTCAGTTTATTCTTATAACTAGCATTGTATTCATGAGGACAATCACCTATAACAACATCCCATACCCCCTGTGGGCCATTATAATCGGCTGGGCTAGTTGCTTAACATCAGTTATGTGGATACCGCTCTACATACTCTACATCATGATCCGTAAGCGGGCCACACTATGTGACAGCCTGAAGAAACGCCTCAAGCCTTTGGACTGGACTCCGGCGGATCCGCAAGATCGTGCCGATTACGAGGCGTTCCGAAAGCAACGCCAAATGCCGGGATTTATGTCTGACACGGACATGGAGAGCTCCAAGTAGAATAGTAATATATATACGAGTATATATGTACATATATGTATGTACATTTTTTATTTGTAACAAATTTACAACATTTTTACGCATGAAGATTAAATATATTGTTTAATGCGATTGGTCTTAAAGACTCGTTCACTTTACCAGGGTACAAATAGAAAATACAATAGTCTATTTGAGCCAAGTAAGGTCAGGTTGACAGATATTTGGAGAGAACAAGAATCAAACATTCAATCTTATTTACAATCCATAGTATATTCCCAATAAATATTTTATTTATACATGCATTTATTGCCAAATGTCCTCTAGTTCACCTCTTCGGTACCATCGAATAGATGGTCGGTCATCTCAATGTGGCCTATAAGGTCCCCGTAGTGCTGACGGTGTTTCATCTCAGACGGATACCAATCCGTGGGTCGACATGCGCGTTTTAGGCGCTCGGAAAAGGTTCCAGTGCTATTTTTTAGGTAGTAGAATCCATAACCAGGTATTGCCAGAAAGGGTAGCCCCACAAGTATAATCGCCAGTGCAAAGAACACTTCACGGTAGTAGAAGTGAGAATACATGATTTCTTTTATGCCGTATACCTAGTCAGTCAATCATTAATAAAATATCAATAAAAATGAAAAGTCCATAACAAACCATCAATATCACAAATACTATTGGAGCTGTATAGCGGAGTATAAAAACCTTCCAGTAGGCAAAGGGCTGGCCCAGCATAAATTCAATATCCCGTTGGAAGCGTTTTTGGCCATAAATCCACAAAACCACCAAAAGAAGCAGTAAGTGCAGCACACTGTGTGCCATAATGATATCAGTACCGATAACGCCAAAGTAAAAACTGCCGTGCTAGGAAATTATGAATTTGAAAGTTGTTGGGGCTTGAAGCAATTTTGTTAAAATAAATACTTACTACGGTGCAAAAGAAACAGGAACAAAATGCAAGACCACAAATTACGCCAAAAGTTACTTCCTGTTTTTTTTCTTTAAGCTTTTCGAACTCGTCAAATAAACTTTGCAGCACTGTGAAAAGTTGAGTTGCCTGCAAAATGAATACAGAGAAATTGAAGACTAACTTATAAAATAAATTTCTACAATACTAAATAACATTTACTTACAATGACAGTAAGAGCAGTCAATAGCATCATAGTATGGAAAATAATCGTCCAAAAGTTCGGCCAGGCCAAAGTGATCAAGGCACTTCCACTACCCGTTATCAGCACACCAAAATTTATGATATTGTGGAAAATAATAGTTCTGGTAATTTCTAAAATTATGATACATTAAAATGTTTTTAGTGTAAGAGCAAGAAGGTGTTTTTTCTATACTTACTAATATTGAGGATTAGTAATAGAATGGTCTTACCTCTAAAATATTCTTCCAACATAAAGGAAACCAAGCCAAACATAATGTAAATGAAGATCTGCCCGAAAGAAATAATCCAACTATACGACATGATGTTAGTCTTGAACCCATTAAAACTGGACAGGGCTATTACACTACCCCAGCCAGCTCCAAAGGCTTGAAGCGCCATTACATATGTCGAAGAAAGTCCTTCTGAAAAATCTTTTGTCCTTGGAGTTATATACCTCCACAGCCGCAAATGGGTTCCAGGAAGAAATAGGAAGCGCACAAAGCACACTAAAACTAGAACCACGGTCGCAATAACCATGTAACGAATACACTTTCCAAACTTTGCCGGCTCCGAGAACTTGTAAAAAATAATTCCAATCAAAGTCCAAGCTAGTGTAAATAGTCCGACTAAAGGCCATGATAGCTCAAAGCCTTCAGTTATGTTAAAATCAGGATGACGAATGTAGCTGTAGACATAAAAAATATAACAATTAATAAAAACGACTCATAAATGGACATTATACTTGGCTTGCCAGAATTCTGGGAGATTGAAAAATATATACTTACTTAAAATAAAGATACGATGGTGTTAAAATCACTAAGGAGTAGTTTTCATGCATTTTGTATATTTCCGGATCACAAAGCTGTAATTACCGGAAAAAGAGTTTAATTAGCTGGTTGACATTTTTCGAGCAAAATTTTTACTGTTGTAGTTTCAGCGCTCGGAATGTACCAAGACTTTGCTCCTTCGCAACTCCAAGGCAAAGTGGGTCGAAAGGAATTTATTATGAAGAGAAGTGGTACGGCAGCAAACCGGCTGTAATAAATTAGCGTGCTGAAGGTCAGGAAAAGGCTTACATAGCCCATGCCTAAAATTAAATTTAAATTGAAGGACGTTCTTGCTCTGGCTTCTAAGTGGCATACCCTTGAAAAGAGGACTCAAGCGAAAGGCGGTGATGAAACCACTGCTGGAGAACTGTCCCATGTAGGAATGAACGACCAGGATTGGAACCAAGTAGATCACCATATACAAAAAATACGGTAGCATGCCAACAACTGAAATGGGACCAAATGAAATGTTTTAAAAAATATTGTTGTTGTTTTTGGTATAGTTTCCGCGATTCTATTATTCAAGTGAGTCATCATCGTCCAATGTGAAATTCGCCATTAAAAATTGCACTTGCAACGAAACGCCCATAAATGCATTAAGCACTTCTTTGTGCTTTGTGCCCCATTTTTTACTTACAACCAATATTAAAAAAGTATTGGTACGAGATCTCAAAGATATCCAACTTTAAGGCTAATCCAAAACAGGCAAATATGTAATCGGTAGGTTTTTCCCATTTTCCTCGCTTAGGATCTGGAGAAAAGGGCTTCGTCCCAGAAGCATATGACGTTTCATAAACCATGTTGCGACCTCGATATCACAGCAATAAATGAATCCGAAGGGGGATTCTTAAATATTTTGTCTCCGTAGGCACGTGCGAGATTGCACCACAATGGGGTTATTATAAAATATTCAAATTTATATTATTCAATTGACCATATAAATCAGTGGTCCGCACGGCTCAGCAAATTTCTCTACTGGCGCTTCGCCGACAAATGCACTCTATCAACTTTCGTGCGACTTCGGAAAAGGTCTTCGCTTACGATCTTTCGAAATTTAAACACAATGTCATAGGCTATATAAATATAAATTTAGAGTCCAACTTGTAAACTGATGACCGCGGACTGAACTGGTTTGACTGCGCTGTTTGAGCTCGTATCCCGGACTGAAATGCATTGCTGGTCTTCAGTCAAGTACTAACCGCTATAGTCGAGATCCCCGACTATCAGCTACCCGTTAATCAGCTAGTGGAAGTGCGAACGAGATCCCAACATTTTCTGGAATATCGGTAGAAATTGGAGAACAAATAAGAAAATGGAAAAAAATTAACAGTTTTTAAAAAGTATGGGCGTGGCAGTTTTGGGCGGTTTGTGGTCGTCAAAGTGGGAAGCATAATAATCTCTGGAATCTGCATGCCTAGTTTCACTATTCTAACTTTTATAGTTTCCCAGATCTCGACGTTCATACGGACGGACAGATAGACGGACGGACAGAGGGACATAGCCAGATCGACTCGGCTATTGATCCTGATAAAGAATATATATATTTTATATATCTTCTATGTGTTACATACTTTTCAACGAATCTAGTATACCCCTTTTAATCTACGAGTTACAGGTAAACAAATAGAAAACATTTCTATAAAGTGCCTTAGAAATGAAAATTATCCAGTAAAATAAATTCGCATCCAGAATAAAATATTCTGTCAATAACAAAACATATAGTATATATTTTAAATATCATGTACATCGGCAATTGGATTACTATTTAGTTAACCTCCGCGGTGCCATCGAAAAGCCAGTGGGTCATCTCGGGGTTGTAGACAAGTTCTCCGTACTGCTGGCGTTATTCTATCTCATTCGGATAGAAAAAAAAAAATTCTTGATGAAAATAGTAAAATCCGTAGCCAGGTATTGCCAGAACGGGTAAGCCCACTAGTATAATGGCAATAACGTGGATAACTGTCGAGGAATAAGAGTGTTGCCCTAAGCAAATATCAATTTCCAACACCTTATATGTACAAAATTAAATATTAAATAATATTAAATAAATTTGTACAAATTAAATAGTTCCAAATAGAGTAGTAGAGAAAGTAGATAACGGATGGGACAGGAATTATTGTTGTGAACATACATTTTTCTTTCTCGTTTTGAGCATCCGAGCTATCGTCGTGTTACACATCTTAATGGAAGAGCGTTTTATTTTTACATTATATTTAAAATATAAACAAATGACATAAACTTCACTTCGCAGGACAAGAAAATGTTTACATGACCCATGCCTAAAATATAATATTCAGTAAGTTAAAGTGTTTATCGCCGCTTATTGATAACGTACCTTTAAAAAAAAGGAGACAGGCGAAATGCGGAAATGAATTCACTGCTGGAGAACTGGCCCATGTCGGAATGAATGATCATAATTGGAACCAAGTAGACCACAATATACACATGGTACGGCAGCGTTCCAAAAACTATTAAGAGTGCACAAAAGTTAGTTAATCCGTTGGGGCATGCAACTGGCACCACAACGCCCCTAATATGAAGATGATAAACCCTGAGCTATTCGGCCTTTAATATTCACAGATAATAGTTCAAGTTGCATATGTTTGGTTTACTTACTGCACATATTTAAACAAAAAGAACCAATACGAGGCCACAAAAATATTTTGTTTCAGGGCTAATCCTAAGCAGGCAAAAATATAGTCCGTGGGTTTTTCCCAGTTTCCGAGATTAAGGTCAATAGAAAAGGTTTTGAGCTTTGATACGTATACCATGTTGTGTGCAATTGAAAATCGATTTGATTCCGCACGCTAATTGGTGTACTAATATACAGGATTTATGGAAACTATTCTCGAGCGTTATAAAATGGAAATGAGGCACTGGTTACTTCAACCGCCTGTCCGTCCGTCCGTCCGTCCGTCCGTCTGTGCGTATGAACGCCTCGATCTCAGGAACTACAGAAGCTAGAATGTTGAGATTAAGCATGAATTTTCCAGAGACTTAGACGCAGCGCAAGTTTTTTTCCAAATATTGCCACACCCATTCTACCACCAACAAACCGCCCAAAACTGGCACGCCCAATTTTTTTAAAATATGTGATATTTTTAATTATTTTATTAGTCTTGTAAATTTCCATAGATTTTTTTTGCCAAGCCACCGCCCACAAGCCGCCCAAAACTGCCACGCCCACATGGTTAAAAATGTTTGGATATTTTTACACTTTTTATTAGTCTTGTAAATTTCTATTGATTTGCAAAAAATCGTTTTTCCACGCCCACAAAGCGCCCAAAACTGTCGCACCACATTTTTGAAATTTTTTTTTTTCACTTTTTAATTTTATTTGCAATTTTTCCAGATATTCCAGAAAATTATGAAATTTCTCGTTCGCATTTCCACAAGCTGAGTAACGGGTATCTGATAGTCGGGAAACTCGACTATAGCATTCTTTTCAATTTCTATCGATATGCAAAAAACATGTTGACGCCGACTCTTACGCCCACGAATCGCGAAAACACCCGAACCCTCGTTGCCGCATTATTTTAAAACATTAAAATATAATTTAAAAGCACTATTTTTATTCGGCAAAATATAAGAGTTATGCTTGATGGAAGACCTTAGTTTGGCACGGCAGTAAGCTGTTGGGTCATATCCGCATTGTTTATAGCTTCCTCGTACTGCTGGCGGTGCTCCATCTCAACCGGATACCAATCGGTGGGTCGGCAGGAGCGCTTAAAGCGTTGGCAAAAGGTGCCAGTGTTAAGGTATAGGAAGTAAATTCCATACCCAGGAATGGTCAGAATGGGTAAAATCACGAATATAATGGACATTACAAGGACGATTGCTGAGGAGAAAGAGTGCTCCATGACGCACATACCTATTCCTGATAGCTAATAGAGCGAAAAAGGAAGAAATTAAAGAATATAAGAAACTAAAAGTCTATAACGTACCAGACAAATAATTAAAATTATTGGAGCTATGAAGCGGAGTATGAAGACCTTCCAGGAGGCAAAGGGCTGGCCCAACATGAACTCAATATCCCGCTGGAAACGTTCTCGACCATAGATCCATAAAACCACCAAAATGAGCAGCAAATGCAGAAGACTATGTGAAAAGATGGCATCAAGACTCAGGGCAGAAAAGAAAGTAATGCCATGCTAAAAACAGATATATGTATACAATAAGAAATATAATTAAAATCACAATCATACTTAAGGCATTATAAAAGATTTCCTACAAACTTAATCAATGTTGATATAACTACTTACATTTGTGCAAAAGTAAAAGGAGCAAATTGCAATGCCCCCAATTAGGCCAAAGGTTACCTCCTGTTTTCTCACCCTAAGTATTTCAAACTCATCAAACAAACTTTGCAAGACGGTGAAGATCTGCGTTGTCTGAAAAAAAAAAACAAATAATTCGTTTCAGTCCATTACCAGTGTTCAATAGAATATTCTTAAAATGGTCATTTAATAAAAGGTATATTTCTAATGAACCGTAATAAATAACTAACGCCATTTTTAGAAATAAACACAAAGTATTTGTTCTTTTGGTTACTAAACCATTTTTCAGACAAAATATACTTACTATCACAATAAGACCAGCCATCAACAACATAGTATAATAAATAAAAGTCCATAGGTTCGGCCAGCCCAAAGTAGACAAGGCGGTAGCACTGCACAAATACAGAACCCAATGGTTGAATATTTGTAAATCGAAAGAACCTTCTCTAAGTTCTGAAAGACAAATGTTACAAGTCCTTTAAATGGGTGAACTGTATTTTATATTTCGTGAATAGGCCGAAACTACAGCCTAAAGTTTTTTTAGGATAGTAGCTGGTTTTGCAGACTATTATGAACAAAAAATATAGGGCTTACCACTGTAGTAGTGATCCAGCATATAGGAAACCAATCCAAACATTGTAAAAATAAAAATTTGTCCGAAGGAAATAATCCAACTATACGACATGATGTCGGTCTTGAACCCGTTGAAACTGGACAGGGCTATAACACTTCCCCAGCCAGCTCCGAATGCGTGCAAGACCATGATAAATGTCGAGGAAACTCCCATGATCATATCTTCTAGACTCGGACTCATGAAATTCTTTAGCCCTAAAAGGGCTCCTGGAAGGAAAAGGAATCGAACAAAGCACGTCAAGAGAAGAACCAGTGTCCCAATAACCATGTAACGTAAAAATTTCCCAAACTTCGCCGTCTCCGAGAATTTATAAAAAATGAATGCAACCATTGTCCAAACTAGAAAAAAGAGGCCCACAAATCGCCAGGAAAGCTCATAATCTTGAGTCAAATCTGGATAATTTTCCTCATCAATGGTTTCAAAGTGGTATCTGAAAATATACAATATTTGATAAGAAAGTAAAAGAATTTAAATCGATCATCTGATAACTTTCGTAACACTTCCTTGCAAAATGCTTATATGTTAAATATAGGATGTTGCTGATCACGAATATATCACAGTTAACAGTATAAACATAGGCTCTTACTTACTGAAAGTAGAGTACCGAAGGTACATGAACCATCGTTAAAAGGACGTGCGTTTCGTTTTGGAGTGTACTCATATCATCCGTACTTTTTGTCATATTACATACCTGAAAGTAAAAATAAACTGCTTATATTACTTTTTCATTTATTCATTTCTTACTGTAGGATTTTCCGCGGATTCATTGTACCACGACTTAAGGCCTTCACAGCTCCAAGGTAAAGTGGGTTGGAAGGAGTTTATCATGAAGAGCAGAGGAACAGCAGCAAATACGCTGTAGTAAATCAACATGGAGATGGTCAGGAAAACGCTTACGTATCCCATCCCTGAAATACAAAATAAACATTCAGCCAGTTATAAATTCTCTAATTTCCACCTTTTAGCAAACCTTTAAAAAACGGTGACACCCGGAAGGCGGAGATGAACCCACTGCTGGAGAACTGACCCATGAAGGAATGAATGACCATGATTGGAACCAAGTATATCACCATGTAAAACAGGTACGGCATCATCCCAAAAACTAAAGAAGGCAAGAAACTGTGTATCAAGAAAACTACATCTTTGGTCTTAATAATACTCGATATTTGCATTAGTTATATTATATTTATTATTCTTATCTGTTCAGAGCGTAGGAAATGCACATTTTCAAATCAACGCCCCTGAAATGAATAGGCTAACCTTGGAACTGGAATGCAGATAGTAAAAGTACCTATGTATAGCTAAAAGTCTCTGTTTTTAATACTTACTGCCCAAATCGAAGAAGAACCAATACGAGGCCACAAATATATCCAGTTTAAGTGCCAATCCAAAGCAGGCGAATATATAGTCAGTGGGTTTTTCCCACTTTCCTCGCTTCAGATCGGGGGAAAAGGGCTTGGTGCCGGTATCATACGATGTTTCATATATCATTTTGTGACGTTAATATAATCCGGTAAAATGTGTGGGTCAAGGGATTTGAAAGTTAAAAAAACTCTATTCAAGTTCACACGCCGATGGATGGAGATATCATCAAAAGCTCTGACAAACAACGAACATTTCGCGAGCGTTTTAAATTGACGAACTAATTAGTAGCAGCGATGCGGACGAACTGAATCCGATTCCGCTGATAAACCGCAGTGTAGCTGATCCCACTGCACTGAGATGCTCATACTCTATCGCAGACCATTCACAATAGATCGGCAATCACATGTACGCCCAGTAAATGAAGAAATGTTAGGTACCAGTGCTATAAAAAAGTCATTATTTTGTTTAAAAATAGTCGCGTGTAATCGCCTTTTAATACAGTGGAATGAAAGAATTCTAATCAGGAATAAGTAGTAATAACAGTAAATAGTTTACAAATAACTCAATACGTATTACTATGTATATTTTATGTGATACATATTAATTTGTACATGTTGCAACAAGCACGTTCTCAAAAGAAGTGAGTCACTGAAAATGCATTTTTAAATTAAAGGCATTTTTATACACTACAATGACGTCAATAAACGTACTTTGCCTATAACCATAATTTACCAATAGCTACATTAATAATTGCACGTTTTTAAAAGCTCTCTCCCGATGTACAAACAATGTGGGCGTCACAGGTTTTTTAAGCGCAACTTTGTTAACGTTTCCGAGATATCTACATACGTTCTGCCGAACAATCAGACGAGTGAACCTGATCGATTCAGGTATGACTGGCCCATACTGTTTGTTCCGCACACGATCTAGCCATCTCCGGCTAGTTGTCTATAATCGCAGCTATACAGATGTTTAACTGATTTTCCGTCTATATTTTACGAGACTACTGTGAGCTCATTAACAGTCAGTGCAACAAGTTATGCTTTGCCGCCTGCTATAAAATGATATTCCAGGAATGATTATATACTTACACCATCTTACAAGTAGACTAGTGCTCCATCTCAACAGGTTACCAGGTATTGGTGATTAGCCAGGTGCGTTGAAAGCGTTCGCAAAAGGTAACAGCGCTCTGGTGGATATGGTAAAATATGGTAAGATATGGTAAATCACGACGACCACTACTGGAATAAGAATGAACCAAAATGAACATAACGGTACCCTCCACCTAGTAGTTAAGAGAAATATGATTATTTAAAACAACAGGCAAATATAATTGCATAACAAACCAGACACATGACTAAAACTATTGGAGTTGTGAAGCGAAGTATAAAGACCTTCCAGCATGAACTCCATATCCCGCTGGAAACTTTCTCGTCCATAGATCCAGAAAACCAGCAAAATGAGCTGTAAATGCAGCAGACTATGTGAGCAAATGGCATCAAAATTTATATTATTAATAAAAAGTGATATCACATTTATATTAGAGTACAATGACACAATAAAAGCATTGAATGGTAAATAAAAGTCCATAGGTTTGGCCAAACACTTGATAAATATAGCAGCCAATTCACCTGCGTAATCGATCCAAATCGAACCAAAACAATCTGTCCGAAGGAAAAAATCCAACTATACAACATTATGTTGGTCGCAAACCCGTTGGATTCCAGTTTGCACGGATATTACACTGCCCCACTCTATCATCTGCCCTTGGAGTCATATATCTGTCTTAACAGCTCTTAAGAGCTACAGGAAGGAGCAGAAATCGCACAAGGCACACTAAAAAAGAACTAGGGTCACAATTTTCATGTAGTGTAGTTTTTCAAACTTGGCCGTCTCCGAAGATTTATAAAAAATTAATGCAATTAATGACTACCTTATACTTTTTCCAAATTCAAAAAGATGATTAAACTCGTTCAATGCCTAAAAGGTAAAATTTTATTAATTCGTAACAATATTTTTGGCCGAAGCTTGTTGAACATTTTAGTAGGAAACTACTAAATATCACCAGTATATTGTTCTCTATAGCTAGCATTTGGAAAATATCAGTACAACTTCATTATAAGAACTAACAATCGCCATTTCCAATTGATCCGCTTACGTATACACTAGTGTGCGTGTTTGTTATTGTGGTTTTTGTATGTGTGAGTGCTACCGCGTATGGGTGTATAATAAAAGTGAGTTCAGTTCAGTTCATTTGTCAAGTGGCGACGCTTTAAGTATTGAGTTTTGATCTAGGGAGTATTCGATATTTAGGCACTATGTGGTGTTGGCATTGGCATCTAAGACCAGCATCTCCGAGATGCCCATGATTTCCTCGTAAAATCGCCGGTTGTCCGCATCCACCGGATGCCAATCATGTGGTGCGAGGCACTGTTGCAATCGCTGGCGCCAATTGCCATTCGTCCGACATACCTTGTAAACCATATAAGACATGGCCGTAAGGAGAATCAAGCCCTGACTCACGTAAATCAGGACGTCGTGTATGCGATCACGCGTAAATAAATAGGTAAGTTGGAACTGCAAGAAATTACAAAGATACAAGTCAGATAGAAGTATCTAAACGAAAATACTTGAAATCAATACTAGCATTGGCAAGCACCATTTTCGGTACAGCCTTACATTTTAATATAACCACTACTCACCAAACACAGTCCCAGAAATATGGGCGTGGCAAAGCGTATAAAGAAAATTTTGAAACTTGAGATCGTTTTGCCTAGCATAAACTGCAAGTCGCACTGGAATCGCACGCGTCCATAAACCCAAGTGGTCATTAGAACGAGTATTCCTGAAAAAAGCAAGTGTGTAAACACCGCCAAATTTGGCAGCTGAGTCAGCTGACTGAAACCCAACTGAAATGGAAATTCAATATTATAGAATGCTGTCAGAAATGGGCAGATTTCAAGCTCACCCGAGTACAAAAATATACAGAGGAGGCTGTGAGGCAGAAGACCAGCAAAGAAATTGCTAGCATTCGCCTTGAACGCAAAGTTTCGAACTCGTCAAACAAGGCAGTAATAACGGACAGCATTTGGATGATCTTGAAAAATACAGGAAATTTACAAATAATTCCCAAGTGAATGCAAAACGAAACTTACCAAGGCACATAGTTCTGATAAAAATATCATGCCAAAGAAGATAAATGCCCAGAGATTTGGGGTCGTCGTAAACCGTCCGAACAAGTAGGAGAAGCAGAGATACAGGAACTGCATATGATGCTTCTCATCCACGTGCAATGGCATCATACCCACGTGGTCTGTTTGAAAAAGAATATTTTAAAATTTGAATTGTTCTAAAATCAATTTGAAGAGCCCCCACCCTCAAAGTGATCATGGGCCACATTGCAGCAGAGCAGTCCCATTAATCCGATGGTGATATGAGTAAGGCACACCCAAATACTCAGTCTCTCGGCATCTCTGCGAAAGTTGTTGTAACTGGACAAGGTTATGATGCTGCCCCATCCGGGTCCCAAGGCCCCTCCGGCCATCAGGAGGGCGGTGCGAGCCGTAGCCAGGACGCTGTCAAAGCTATCCAACTGGGGCAGCCAGTAATAATGCAGGGTATCAACCGTGACTTGCTCGTGAATGAGTAAGTATAAGAACACAGCGACGAAGAAGGCGAACATCAACACGCATGAACATCGCAGAACTTTTCCAATCTAAAAGCTAGCGCTGCTAATTACATATATTATTAGAATTACAAGGTATACTTACAAAAGCAACTGGCTTGAGCAGCAGGGCCAGAACCACCAGCCAAATGGACAAGACGCCAATGAGCATGGACCAGGATATGCTCATGGAACTGGATCCTTTTTCGGTAGAGGCGATCGTTGATCTACGGAAATAGACAACGTGAGCTATAGCTCAATGCGAATTTGACTATGACTTACCTGAAAAACTCTACCGTGGAATGGGGATCAACCCTGTAGTCCTATAAACACAGCCTATCTAAATATGAATGGATGTATAAATATCTACCCTACTCACATCGACGTCGTAGTTCTCGTGCAAGGAACACTCCTGGGTATTCCAACTGTTGTTGCAACTCATCCAGGGTATCACCGGGTGTACGGAATTCACGGTATAGATGAGGGGCACTACAGCTGCTATGCTGTAATAGGTGAGCGTTCCCAGGTTGAGGAGCAGAATGGCGTAGCCAATGCCTAAAAGTATGCCCCATTAGTTGAAGCATTGCCCAGTTGGCAACTATTTAACAAGTGTTTAACCTTTAAATATGGGCGCCACGCGAAATGCTGATACGGATCCAGATGATGAAAACTGTCCCAAAAAGGCTTGGATCAAAAATATGGGCAGCGAGTAAAAGAGCATTCCCATCAGGTAGGCGATTATAAACAAAACTATAAAAAGAGGATTAAGTATATAAGTTTAGGAAATTTGTAATTTAAAGAACTGCACTGTCGGTTGCCGTTTTAATATGAAACGACAATACTCATAATAATTATCTATAAATTGCACATCTATTAATTGCACTATGTGCATTACTATGTGATCTTAAATATGAAATTAACTTGTTGATGACCAACAATTAAATCATTAGAAAAACCAGTTTTGGATGTAATTAAGGTCGGTTGAAGACTGGGATTCTGGAACAGGGGCTTTCATATTTTGCGGTCTCCTCCTTATCGCTCGCAAATTATGATTACTTTTCAAAGCAAACGCAAAAAGCCGTCATTAACGCAGCTCTGATAACCTTTGCTTTAGCTAATTGAATTTTATTGATAACCACCAGCAATAGGATCAAGTAAAGGGCGCAAAAATTATACGAAATTCCTATTCAAGAGTGTAAATGGCACTTTTTGAAGTATTTTTTGAGTATATATATATTTGCGATCTCTGTTAGTGTGCCTACTTCGAAAGTGCACTTTACTCAGCCTTTAGCCATTGTTAAGGGTACTTACGCCAACCGCCATGAAGTATTCCAAAGGTGGAGAGCTCTGAGAAGACCAGCGAACTGAAGGCATGTGTGCAGCTGGCGAAGTAGAAGTCCGCCGATTTGGCCCAGCGGCCACGACACTTATCATGCCGATATGGTCGCTCCAGGGTATCATACGCACTGCCCGATCGCACGGCCATGCTGTGCACCTGCCGGCTTCGGACTCGACGGGCGGCTAGGGCCAGACTTCCTCCCATTCCGGCTGACGACTCCGTTTCCACTGGCTCCCCGGTAAAATCACCGGACAGCTCTGTACCATGTTCACTATTCTCACAGTCGCCCAGGAGCATGCAATTGTTGAGCTGCTCGCCGCAGATGCCCTTCATGTTGGGTCATCAGGTGAAGAGGTGCTGGACAGGTGAGAAAACCAAACACTCGCGACTCAGATGGCTCAGTCAAAATGGTTTAGATTTAGAACTTTTAACGAAGTTCATGCCGATTTGTTCCGCTTTTGTTTTGCTTTGCTTGGTTTTAATTTTTCTCTTTTTTGGCACAATACTGGGTCAATTCAGCAGAGTTTTTCTGGGTCACTTCACGAAGAACAAGTTGTAGAAATGCGCGCTTCAGATTATCTTCGAATGTGTTAGATGGCTATTGCCGCCAGCGGATTCACGCCGCACTTCTGAACCTTATTCGAAATTAAACCCGATTTTGATTACTCCGGGCGCCAAGCAATCAGCTCCGATGCTCAGCGGCAAATGATGCTATTTAATGGGGATTGCCGTTCTCAAGCTACGCCAAATGAAGCAGTATTATAGGCACCACCAACAACAAAGAGCCGGACAACCCACAAATTTAATTAAATATATAAGTCTTTCTACGTAGTTTTTTCGTTCAATGCGTATGTGAGTGCCTTTGAGTGTGCAACGATTATATACGAAGCACAGTGGTGCGCATGCTATGCAAAAATACATATATTTAAAATTACTTGTACAAATGGAAAAATGTTGGGGCATAAGCTTTCAAATAGAAATCCAGATTTATCAAATCAGTGTTTACTTCTTAAAATATTCTAAGCAATTCTTTCAAAAACGGCGCCCTAGAAATGTGTATTTCCAAATGGTTCGTACAAAGGATTAGAGGAAATATTTCAATAACGAGAAAATATTTTAAAATATTTTAAATTATTTACAATGAGTACCATTAAGTTGTCCAATGTACTTATTGTCTTCCTTTAAATAGCCACTACCTATTCTATTATCAGTATCGCCAAACAAAGAAAATTCCAACTAAAGGGAAAATCAAAAGAAATGAAAATGTATTTTTAAAAACAAAGCCATCGAATTGAATCGAATCGCATCGCATCGCATCGAATCACAACAAAGCCGATAAAAATGAATGTAAGAGAGGAGCAGAGAAGAGCGAAACTGAGCGGGGGCAATGGACAGCTGATGGTGCTCTTTCCCACCCCCACTGGCACTCTCTCCGCTCTCAATGCCAGTGGCGTGCGGAGCGTATACTTGACATTGCTCATACGTCCCATTGGCTGCGAGGAAGAGGCTCTCGTGTTTTCCTTGGCCAAAAACATTTCAACAAGTAAAGCAATGGGAAGTGAGGGGAGGGAGTGCGTTACAGGGTGTTTGAAAATCAGCTGTTTTTTGTTGGGAGCTGTGGGAATTGTGTAATTCAAGCTAAATTTTCCGCCTGTACACTTTCTGCTTTCGATGTTTACGCGTATTGGCCGCCGATGACGCTGTTAATTTGGTGCGGCTCCATTTTTGAGTAAATTAGTGACTGCACCGAATGAGGCGAACGTGTCCAATTACTCGAATCGAAATGTTTACAAACAAACACTCAAGTGTGCGCAATAAATTTGCGAAAAAACATTTGAAATGGCCAAGAGGAAAGCACAAACAAATATCTGCACAGTGAAGAAATGTTGCTGCCGCATTCAAAGACAAAAGTTTTTGAATTAAATTGGTTGTAGCTGTTTTAATTAATTAAATTGAATGCAAATTTTTTATTCACTATTGGATTATGATATTTTCGAACTAAAAATAAAATACCTTATAAGCTGATTAAATACGGAAAAGTCTTTGCTCTTTTTGGAGTGCTTTATCTCTGAGTGTACTTGCTTGCGTTCAAAAGACGCAAAAAGTTGGCGTCTCAAGTGTTAGCCAAGTCTGTGGGCAGTACCTTGCCCTCCCACCGTAGATCCAACCCATTTTCACAGCTTTCCGCCCGTCAAGAAGACAATGCATACATGGACTGCGATATTGACGCCACATAAACTCAATGTGTCCCCTTATCGTCCGATTGTAATCTCAGCCATCTGAAACTCACATTTGCATGCACCTGCAAACAATGCACTTTTCTATTTCGTTCAGGCGACACGTTTTCCAATCACGCAAAAATTGCAGGGGGAAAACCAGCCCTGCGCGAATGTTAGTCCGAACCCGAATCTCGATCTGAACCCGAATCGGCGGAAACTGCTGCGACTGCGACGCACGTTGTCGGCGCGTCTGCCAGCGAACGACTGAAAACTGAAGAGTAAAAACACAGCCAGATAGTCGCCGAATGTCAGTCAGGCGAATGTTGCTGGTGTTGCTGCTGTTGCTGGTGTTGCTGCTGGTGTTGCCGTTGCGACTGCTGATGTTGCTGTGTTAGTGCAGATGTTGCTGCTGTCTCTTATCGCAACTGCTGCTGTGCGCTACTTTTACTCTTCGGGAGAAATGCAAAGAGTGACAGGGAGAAAGAGCAGCAGCTATGGGTTTGAAAATATTTAAGCTATCAGTGATCCAATATTTGTACACAGAATTTATAGATACAGTTCAGTAATAATAACAAATTTTCTTAATGCTAACAGAGAAAAACAGAGATTATCAGAGATAATATTTACTAAAGAAAACTACACCATGCTTCAATTTTATGCATGCAGCTTGTAAAACTCATAAGTCTCAGCATGTGGAATCGATTTTATATACCACCAAATTGGTTGCGATTATTACATTAAGTTAAGTACGTTCAAAGTGCTAATTATGTATAACATGTCGTATCAATTTTCTAAATTGCATATAGGAACGATCGTAAGAGCACGCCAACTTCGTATTGACCCCTGCGACTTCTGTGCGATTTTCTCTTTGCCGGTCAATTACCGGCTATTGCCAAAACGAAGCCCAGTAGGAAATTTCTTGCCATTTTCGAGTCGGACTCCAAGTAAGGGGAGACTGTCGACACGATTGACGCTTGACTCTTGCCCGCCGGCGTACAATAAATCATGGCAGTCAGTTCAATACAACAGATTTAATCGCTAGACGTTGCACAGAAGAAAACATTCAATATTTTACAAAAATATTGGAAATAATGTACACAGATATCTTACGGAAATTATATCATTTTTGAGATAGAGCACTTGCTGGCGTTAAATTGAACATATGCACCTTACAATACAAGTATATATTTGATAAATGTTCCTAAATTTTGTTCAGTGCACTTAGAAGGAGGTGTGGTGAGAAAAAGTTGAAGGAAGTTCGAGTTCGACTGTTATTGCTATTGATACACTGACGCATTTAATTCAACGGCCAAATGCGGCAACAAACGCGAAACTAGAAACATGAAAAACAAGCGCGCGACTTTGTAAACCGCAGTTGCTGGAACCCGAAGGGGGAAAATAACAAGAGGGGCTGGCAAAGTGGGAGGGTATAAATCACGCAACAGTTGGACTCTGCCATAGCAAATCGAATGATATAGGGGGGGAACCAAGTGCTGATTCGATTTGATTTGTGGCTGCATTTCGCATTGAACGCAGTTGGAACTGTGCGCATGCGCATGAACTTGACATTTCGGCTTGCGATCCGATTTGCTCTAATCACACTTTATTATGGAGGAAGGGGTTCCAGCGTAGTGTCGATTTGAGGCAATGAGTCAATCAATTGTATTCGGAGGCGTACAACTGCGATGATAATAGATGGAGAGCGAACGGGCTTTGTATACTAATAGACTGTGCCTGTGGGAATTTGTCAGGCAAGAAATATATATCTTAATTTTGGCTTGACCAAAACATGCTTTGTATACATTACGTGCATTACATTATCTTTAATTATTATTCTGTAAAGTGGAAAAAAGGAGGAACTATAAAAATTTAAAAATGTTAGTCAACATTTTGTAGTTGATACAATAGAGTTTACGTATAAGAATATTTTGCTCCCCACGCTGCAGAGGTTTTCATGCATCTAAAAAATAAAACGTTTAAACTTTAGTTACACTTTCTTTATTGGCAAGATGTACAAGCATTTCCTCCTCCAAAATGCACTCGGCATTCCGTTCGAAGGAAGACTCGTGGGGTTTTTCACAGGAATGCTTGGAAAATGTATGCTAAATAAATAGGTAAGCGAGAGAAAAAGGCAGCCACAAAAGTGGCCGGGTGCTTGGGTCGGAAGGGAATTTGGATGACTTCGTTTTTGGGACAGGTGAGAAAAGATCCTGTTCAGGTGCTAGGTGCGAGTACCCTGTCTATATATGTCTAAATATACAATGTATTTACAAAACAGTGTGGGGAGCCCTCAAAGTTCGATGGAGGGGCTTTCCCAGCAATGGCAGTTTCCGTGGTGGAGGCAATGGTCCGATCGGCAAGGGGATTCTAGGTGGTTCCTCCTTACAAGGTTCCGGGAGCGGGGGCGGCGTTGATGGAGGCCACCGACTGGATGTGTCCGGCCAGAGGAGCGGTGTGGATGGCACCGCGGGTCTGGGCAGTGTAGACGCCACTGTGGGCCACTGGGGCCACGACGACGGAGGGAGCAGCAACCACAGCGGGAGCATGGGCAGCAACCACGGCAGGAGCGGCGGCGTGGATCGCTGCCGGAGGCCACGAAGCCACGTTCACGGCGGCGGGCCAGTGGGCGGCGGGAAGGGCCCAGGGAGAGGCCACCACGGCGGGTCCGGAGACGGCGGTGTAGGACAGTCCATGTCCAGCCACCTGGGACAGCAGGGGGATCACAGACGACTGCACGCCCATGGCGAGGGCCAAAGTGAAGATAACGGCGACGGCGAACTGTTAAATGCGAAAAGTTTGTTTTGGGTTACAACTTCCTTGTTGAAGGCTCAATCCATGCGCTGCGTTTTTGACAACTATCAGGATATTTATGTTTAATAACTCACTTTCATGGTGCTGTTTGTGGGTTTTGGGTTGCGCTCTGGTTGAACTCTTGTTCTGAACTGATCTGCCAACGGAGCTGCCGGCCAGTTTTATACCCCGCTGCTGACCACATCAGCCATAGGAAACCACCAAGTCGGAGGGTTCATGAAAGTGAGAGTTCACACACCATGACACGGTGGACACTGCTGACACTGCTGGCGCTGCTCCGCATGCATATGGTCAGCTCTAATGACATGCCTCGGATCTGAGCGGCTCGGATCGTATCGGATCGGATCGGATCAAACGGCCAGGTTGAACGCCTTCAAAGCGGGTTTGTTCAAGAACTAGTTCTCCACCTACTTTGATATTGGCCTATTGTATTGTTCGAGCTACGTACATGCATTTCCCAAAGACTTTTTCTTGAAAAATTAATAAGTTAAAGTGCCTAATTTGTATCTTAAGCTGTGGTCCTTAACAATAACCCACTTCAAATGATCCAACTCGTTGGTGAACCACCGTACCCGCACCACTCAAACCTGCACCGCAATGCACAACAATGCATTCTCGTGAGTGTGTTTCCATCCCGTGGCCATGTGGGTCCAACTGTCTAGGTAAGTGGCCCAACCCACTTTTAAGCTGCAGTTCCGGTAAGTTGATTTTCACTGCATCACACCGTCACCGTCACTTTAATTACTTAATTGTTGTTTGTGCGCGATTAGCATTTCAGTCTGATTTACAACACGATTCCAATTATGGAGCGATCCGTATCCTGTATAAGGCCGGCTAATATCTGATTTATGTGTCTTAAGGGTTAATGATATGCGTGGAACAGCCCACTTCATCGTTTGATATTGAAATATAATTATGGGATATTTAATAGTTTAAGTACAGCACTCAATTTACAGCGAACAAAAACGTAAATCTGCTTTATTTATATAAAAAAAGATGTAAAATTTGTAAACCCAAGTTCAATTATAATCAATTGGAACAATATAACTATATTAAATGAAAGGCACAATGGTTAACTCTCTGCTGTGTTAGTTCGATGCACTTTTCACGTATTTCGTTTCATGAAAATAACAAATTCGTGTGTTGACTATAAATTTCCCGAAATCTGCAATTGGCACAGCTGAAAGGCACTCCAGGCCTATCCGCTTTTCCAGGCTATTGCCCTAATTATTTCCACCCCCGATTACCTAATGGAATCGCCATTGCGCAACACTCAATTGGCAGAAATGGAGGTCTGGAGCGTGGGTGTCCACCGCCTGGAACGGCCCACATAAATATATCGCAAACCCATTAGGTGCCGCAATTAAGTCAGACTTTAGTGCAAATTCAGCCCAGCAAAGACAATTCAATTACTGCAGGAGGGGAAAACTCGTTTCGATGCCAATGTGGGTGAGATCGATCGAGTCTTGGCCAAATCTCTTAGCAGGCACCAAAAAAAGTTCAAGTTGAATTCCTGCGGCGCGATGATAATCTGTAATTAGCGACTGCTATAATTTACTCGGTGTGCCAATTATTTTGCTGCACCAGAAGCCCAGCTGCTGACTGAAACCGAAACTTGGTCTCTGTGTCCAGCGATCTGTAATTAGCGCTAAGCGTTTGCATAATTAAGCATACGCCCTGTGGCCCAATACGTGCATATGAGCTGGCTCTGTTCCAATTAACTCGATCTAATGACCATTGGCCCACAGCTTGACTACCGTTCTATGGCCAAGCAAATTAGGACTGTCACTATAATAATAGACACTTAAAGACAAGACACATTTGATCTAGACATTCTGGCCAGATATGAAATCAATTGAACAATTTGTCGGCTTTTCAAGGTCGAGCAGGTGCAAACAAAAGACCCAAGGTTATAATTAACTAGTATGTAGTTTATGATTTAGTTCTATTTAATGAGGGCTAAGCACTTATTCAAATATGGGATAATAAGTATTCTGCAAACGTACCAAGATATATAGCAATGATGATTTGTTTTTAGAAAAAAACATATATAAAAAATAAGATATACACATTAACTCGAACTTAAAGCTTTTGGTTGAGAAAAATTTCCCAAGAATTTTTAAAATGACCCGATTGTTTCAAGCCCATATTTGCAAAAACACAATATTTAGTTCGTATAAAAAACGCTGATTGCTTTTATTTATAACGCTTTCGTCAATCTTTAAATTGTTGCAGATTACTAGAATACAATGGGATATTTACAGGTTGACAGGGCATATCTAGGGCGATATGCCAGATAGTGATAGATATAAAAGTGTACAGAGATAGTTGTAGAGTAGAGGAGGACAGGATAGTAGATAGTAGATAGTAGATAGCAGAAAGCAGATGGGAAGTATTTGAAGAGTTCTCAAAAAATAAAATTAACATGCTGTCGTTTGTTGGTTTGTTGTAGTTGTTGTAATTGCTGTTGGACTTATATATTGCTGAGTGCGTTGGGAAATGTCCAGAGGATGTGGACATGGACCCAAGATCAGGATCGTGTTCGTATCGGGGGGACTAAGAGCGGTGTGCTTAACAATAAGTGTACAGAGAGAGATGGGTATTCATCCGGTTGGAGTAGTCGTGGAAAGTCGCTGAAGCAGTTGGAGATCAGTTACACTGCCATCCATCCGCTCCGTTTGGCATCGGTTTGGGTATGGTTTGTCCGTCACTCCCGACTTACAGAGTTCCGGGGGCAGGGGCCACGTTCACGGAGGTGGCGGAGTTGATGTGTCCGGCGAGGGGAGCGGTGTGGATGGCACCACGGGTCTTGGCCACATAGACGCCCTCATGGCCATGGCCGGCGGCGAGACCAGGTCCCTGGGCCAGGTTGATTCCGGGAATAGCAGCGCCGTGCCAGCCGGCACCGGTCAGACCCCAGGGAGCTGCGCTGGCGTGGACGGCAACGGCGGCAGGGGCGCCCCAGGGAGCACCGTTCCAGGCGCCGTTCCAGGCACCGTTCCAGGCACCATTCCAGGCACCATTCCACAGACCAGCTCCATGGGCCACGGGGCTCACATAGGAGACGCCGGGAGCGATCTGGGCCCACGAGGCATGAGCTCCAGCCAGGGCGCACACGAACATGACTACGGCAACGGCGAACTGGAAAAGGGTTTAAGAATTAGTCGGAATTAGTCACAGGATTGCGAGGATAATTCTTTAGAAACTCGGTGGTAAATTGGTACAATGCTTTTGAAAATTGGAGCACTCCTGCCAATGTCCTCACCTTCATGTTGTTTGTTTGGGGTGGGTGTTGAAGTTGGGTTGTTGAAGGAGAAGTGCTTGTTGAATACTCAGCGAACGAGTTGATTCTGATTTCGACTACCAAATTGTGGCAACTTATATACGAAAAACGCGGCGCGGACTTTGCTTCGCTTTTCCAAATCCAAAACCGAAACCTGCCCCCCAAGTCAAGAAAATATATATCAAAATGCGCCAGAGAGGCGAATGGCGCGAGAGACTCTGCTCTAGAGACGTCGACGCCCAAGCCCAAGTCTCGGGCAGAATTGGAGTACCCATACCCACTGTGGTAGATCCGCTCCGGGTTTTGGCCTTTCACTGCCCAGCTGCTCGAAGATCTGCGCCTTGGGTGCTGCTTCCCGTTCCCGTTCCCCACCCATCCCCCTCGCTCAGCTGACCACCACCCCCTAGGCCACGCCCCGCTCTCCAACGAAAAGGGGCGGCGGGCGTCAATGGTTGCGCAAATTACCGCAGTCAAGCTTCTACAGTTCGCAACATGTAAAAAGGACAACACAAGCCATAAGTATTAGGTCCTTAGCGAAAAATCTGCATTTAAAAGTTCATCGGGCTCAAATTTATTATCCTTGATTGAGAATTTCTACAAATATGAGAATTCCTATTAAAGAAATTGTTTACAAATATGAGAATTCCAATTAAAGAAAATGTTTCCTTTACTTTGCGAATGTAGTTGTATTTCAATCATACCTTTCAAAATACATTGTCACTTAAAATAAAAAATACAATTTAACATGTTAATTCTATTATATTATAATTTTCGCTTGAAGACTTTTCAAATATTTGCAGAATGCCCGGTAAGAAGCTTGACTGTATTAACAAGAATTCACAGCCGAGGGTGAAGCACAAACACACATAACCAAGCGTAGATATTGAGCCGACACAATCGGCTGGCTCCATCAGCGGCTTGAAAATTGCCACAAACACCAAATTATATTGATAAAGCACAAACACATTTAAAAAGTCATAGGCATGTGGCCCAAAGCATTCAGTTGCAATGGCACAAACCAAGTATCTGCTGCATTAGCTTTCAGAATTCTTTGTTGCAATTATATAATTCGCTGGTAGTGGTGTGTTTGGCTTGCAGCATGGGGCGCGGAATTTCTGTGCAGTAAAATAAAGTTAAGTAAAATAAAGTCGCGTGCCTACACTGCAATAACAATTACTTCGCCCCAAGGCGGACTCAGAACTTAGCCTCTGCAACGACTAAATCAATGCACCATATTAATTGAGCTTTAAATGCCAAAAAGTTAGTCAGCCGTTAAAATTGTGGTTTTATATCCCTGGACAATCAATGTGGAAACCCTTAAAATGCATTACACTTATTTGAATGTAGCAATTAAATGTTGGTGGCCATTTCGAAATTTCGATTTATGGACAGCAAATAGTTCACTAATCATAATAAAGTTTATAGACAGCATTTGTTTTTCCAAAAAAATTTAGACAATTGCGTTTATTTTACCAACTTTTACAAATTTCGAAATCGTACAAATAATTCTACTTTATAAGAGAATTTTAAGGCCATGACTTTCAGCCGCAAATTCCAGAGCACTGGAATTTTGCGCAGTGCTTTAAATAAACAATTAGCCTCTGCAGTTTTGCCTTGTTTTCGCTGCCCGCTGCTCCGCCAAAAATAAGAAGGCAATTCTCGTATTGTGGCGGGGCAACGCCCAAGAATAAATATAATCAAAGGCTGTCAGCATTGGCAAACAATAAAAATGCAAAAGAGCAAATCGAATTGGTGGACTACATTACCATGTTTGGGGCACTTGGCTTAAAGCCCCGCCGACTTGCAGCCTCAACTTGAAATCGTCATGGACATGCAGATCAAAAAACTGGCCACGTTTTGTTTTTCCTGTGACTTGGGTCACAGTGTCAAACTGGCCAAATGCGAGACTGAACCCATTTAGGACAGCTGCAGCAAAAATATATGCGATTCATTTATCACACCCAACATTATTATGCATAGGAATTGGTGGAATGTCATACTCGTCTAACTGGCGCAATTAGATTGACTATGCGAGAAAACAAGATCAATTTTCATTTGAAGAACGGGCCCTTCTCCTCGAGGCCATTAGAGCTTCATTAGCAAAGCAGCTTGCCTAAAACATGCATTGTGGCGAACCAATTCGATTGAACTGATGACGAAAGAGCCAGCGCGTTTTATTGCACATTTCGAGATTTTCATTTCGATGACCAGCGGACACAATGCAGGCCAATCTTTTAGGGCGTGCTCCGTCTTTCTATTCTTTTTGTACCATTGTTTCGCTTGGCAAGTGGGCGGGTAATAACCATCTTGTCGGTTTGGTAATGATCGGCCAGTTTATCGCCCGCAAATCGCATAATTGGCGCAGGTTGTTTTCAGCCAGGCAGCAATTATGCAAATTTTCAAAACACATTTACCTGGCACGGGAGCTGCATGCAAAATGAAACAGCTGGCGTGTAGCTAAGCTTATAAAATAAACCCCCACATTTTGCCTAGTAAATTTTCGGCAGGGACATAAATCGAACCGAATCGAAGCAGCCCAGTGTTGGAAAGTCCAATCATTTTTGACAGCTCTCAGTTTGACAACTTTGTACGAGAACGTTGCGACGTGAAATTGTGAAATTTCCAGAAATTTGCTTATCTTGTTTTATTTTTGTATCAAAAAAATGAGTCAATTGGTTGCCAAGGCAAAGGCACTGGCCAACAGTAAGATGTGCACTTCTACTGGCTCTAGCCAGCCAGTATTTAGGCCAAATATAATAACAATGTGGTATTACGCAGAAATGATTGTGGCAGCACGTCCGCAGCTCGATGAATTCTGGAAATACGCCAAGGTGGAGCTGTCGCCGCCGCTGCCCGCGGACTTCCAGAAGCTGAAGCAGACCGCGGAGTCCGCCAAGAAGGCCTCCAAGAAGGATATGAAGGGGCAGCTGAAGAAGTCCGGGCTCTCCCAGGTCACCGTCGCTGAGGCCTGGCTCAATATGCTGGTCACCGTGGAGGTGATCACCTGGTTCTACATGGGCGAGGTCATCGGTCGTCGTCACCTGGTCGGCTACAAGGTTTAGACTGAGCATACATATGAATTATACTCTCCCCATGTTGTTGTGTTGTATGCAAATGGCCCGTTGCATTTATATCTTTTCCTGCGGCCAGCTGCACTGAATACAGGCGCATTACAAGCATTACAATCATGGGTGTAGCTATTGTCTTTCCCTATTAATTCGCTGTCGTAAACCTCAACTAGTTAAATTCCTATCTTCGTATCCTGTACGACACTCATTTCAGAGATATTAAAAACCTCATAAAGCTTCATGCATTCGGTGGTAAAGTATAGTGCTTCCTAATGTCTGTCAGTGGCAAGCATTTGCATACCTAAACTGCCTGTGACCAGGTGCACAGCATGTGAACTCCCACTCCGCCATCTAGCAGTGCCCCGCCTCGAATTCCGGATACCCAGTGGCCCGGCATGAGCAACGTGCTCACTGGAGACCTGGCATTGATCTTGGACATGTAGTTCTGATATTCCGCTGCGAGGCGAGTGCGCAGGCGTCCGAGCGGCAAAGCGGCAAGGCGTTGGGTTCCTAAGGCGGCAAGACAGCAGTCCGGTCAAGTGGCATAAATCAGATTGACGCCGTGGCAGTTGCACAACCCAAACAATGGCAAACAACGTGTGCCGCAGCCAAAGGGGCATGTACTGGCTAGGTATGTAGCCAATAACAAGCAACTTTCAAAGGCAGTCTAAACATATTTTGACAATAAACTGAACAAAAGCCAAATTTCGCAAGGACTTATTCATTAATTTTTTTGTAAAACAAGGATGGCTGGCTGGAATTCCTCTTAATTATTATTATTATTACTTAAACCTCACTATTTATTTGTCTGACTGTATATCAAATTTAGGCGCTTGTCCCAATTTTAATGGCATTTTAATAACAAAGCACCAGCACCAGCCTTTGTTGCAATATCACCGCCCGATTGCATCATGCTAGGCTATACGGTGGGTCCTTATCACAACTCCCCGTACGACTACGCCCACTTTTGGTCAGATGGACTCGCATTCCGTATTAAAATAGCATTAACAGTATGAAACTAATTGGCCAGAGGAGAGGGGCGGTGATCGGCTTGGGGGGAAATCAATGTTAGCCACGCTTGAATTCAATTTGGCGGCTGCCGATTGTTGCAACTTGTTGCTGGCAACCAGATGGAGACCCAGTGGGGTGGGCTTTTTGCCAGCATTTGGTAACCAGCATTTCCACCCACACCCACAACCACACCACCAACACCTCTGGCCTGCTGCTCATTATTTAATTTGGCTTTCATACACTGTGTGTGAAGCTTCCATTGCGGCTCACCTGGCTCACCTGTCATGCTCGTTTTAAAAACTTGGTAATATCTATGGTTGTGGACAAAGGGAGTTGCAAAGTGAACACTTTTACAAATTTACATCGGCATTTTAAATTTAATTTGCTATCTTTAATCGAAAAATGTAAATTGAAAAGTAAAATGGCTTGGTACTCTGGTATTTTTAAGTGTCAGCTTGGTACTCTTCATATGATCCAGATATTTCATATTAAGTGCATAAATACAATGTGCTTGTAGACTCTACTCTATAAGTAAATACAAAGAAAAAAGGCATACTCGTATTTTGGTAAGATCATCTAGTGGTCGACCAAAGTGCAACGCATTTAGTGTTAATTGTTGCTCGAACTAAATTAATTTAACTAGCCTGGTTGCATAGGCAATCACACTTGGACTCTGGCAAGGAATTTTCGAGTGGGCGGCCTCCAAGAGGCAGATTTTTTGTTTAAAATCGAACCGAGAGGGGCAAGTGATGCAATTGCAATCGTAACGTAATCAATTGGTCAAGTAGTGCTGCCTGCCGGCCCGTAACCGTTAGCTGGCGATCAAGATCTGCGGGTAATTAATCCAATTACAATTGGCATGCTAAGCGGACGCCTAATGGTCATTAAGAGAGGGCAATAATCAACCACTTTAGTGGTCGCGGTTGTCACTACACAACTGTCACAACGAACACAATTGTTGCTAATTAAACGAGTTCTATGGGCTGGTTAGTGTGTTTATGACGTTAGCAAGTGGCTAGCGGAATTTGTGGTCTGTGGGCCCATTTTTCCTGCATATTTTCCTTTGGCCATCCAGCTGCTGCCACGGAAATCACGAAAATCTGAACGAGTGTGTTTGCTTGCAACAAGTTTGTTTGCCGCTCATGCAACCCGCCAGATACTTGTCGCTCACTCGACTGCGAGTATTTGGCTACAGGTTGCAACTGCCAGCCGAACTATATTTAGGCCACCAACCAGTTGTGGGTGCGGATAAGAAAGCCGTGCCGATGTGGTGTTACGAAATCCAGTCAGCAATGGAGCGGCATATCTCTTTTTTGGCTTTCTGAAACCGCCTTGTTCAGATCGATTCTGCGGAATGAATCACTCGACTGCAGAACTGGCCTAATCCCCCGCCGGAACGCTGACCTTATTCAACAACTCATCGCCCACGCGAAAGTGGATGGCTTAAATGATGTAATGGTTATACCATGGTACACTTGCAAAAATATCTCTATGTGTGGTCAAATATAATTGTACCTTTTATTCACACCTGCTCCTTAAAGTTGGGGTAGCATTTTTATATGCTTTTTATTGCCAATTACGCCAGACCGCATATGGCTAATTCAAGTAATACGATCGGCTTGGGACTAATTTTATTATTAATTACTTCTCATGAATGTTAAATTAAATAGTTCACAAAACCTAAGCTTTGCATCAAGCATAAAGACACTTTTACTAATACTTCAATATGCTCAGTCAGATTGTAATTACCAATAATAAGCTCAGAAATGAACAGCCTGTGTTTTTCAAATCGGTAAAAAGCTACCCAAAAAGTGAACTGCCTTCGCCTTGCCACAAGAAGTGCGAATTGCGTAGACCACGAGTAAAGGAAATCCAACGCAGTGGGCCAAGTTGAACTCGATTCTGCGTAAAAACCAGAAACAGCGAGTGCGTTTGGCTCAAGTGCAGTGAACCCGTTCGAAGCAGGAAGCCGCAAAGTGCGTAAACTTGAACTTGCCGGTGCACTGTCACCAAAGGGGGCAGGGGGGGTGGGGCGGCGGTTTAGGCCAACTTGCATTCGGTAGCCGCGTCATGCGTTCTTTGGCTTTGCGTGCACGCAGCCGCCGATCGGGTTAAGCCCACTTGCGGCGGGTAAAGAAAACAAAAAGTGAATGGCTGGGTCTAGATTTATGGCCAATTGCCATGGGGCTTGGCTGCCGACACGACACTAAACAACGCGGCAAAATGTTTCGCTGCCGTTTGCTTAGCTGCCACTTGGCCCCCGCCCCCCGCCCCCAACCCCTTTCTTGGCCTCACGTTTCGCCGGCAATTGACACTTTTATTGAAAGCCCAGGCATTTTTGCGCTTATCATGTTTTCCGTCAAGTCTATTTTCGGTCAAAATGTTGGGCATCCAGCCAGCAGTTACTATATTCACAATATCGCATACCCTGGGAGTTAGCATTTTAAATGTGCTTACAACTGACTTCAATCATTAGCAAAATATGATACAATTTCTGGTTTTCAATAGTGTTTAATAATAAGTGAATGTATTGACATAAATTGTAATTTAATGTACTCATACTCATGTATTTTTCCCTAGATATAATAACGTGGCAACGGAAAGTCCTCGGAATCGGGACCATCGCCTAACGGGTTTCAGGGGTCTGAAGTGGGCGTTAAGGCGGATTTGGTCTGAGCCGCATTACTTTGCATGGGCATTACTTAACTGCAAGGCGGCCGTATCAAGTTTTTGCACATTTTTCTATTAATAATTGCAAGTGCGAGTGTGCGGCGATCAAGGCAAACCGCCCCTGCTCCAGTTCGAGTAGTACTCTCGTTTTCAGCTCAGAGACCAGTTCGGTTCGACGGTTTGCAGTTTGCGAGTTGGCAACCAAGTGGTCCAGCTGCCGAGCAACTGCGTCGCGTTTCTGGAGCGGCCTTTTGTCAACGCCCCTGCTGTAGCGCCGGTCTGAGGCCCCGGAATTGATTAATTACTGGCATCGGTAATCGGCCATCGATCGAGATTGTTTTAAGCCATTTGGCCGTCCAATGCTTGCTGCACTTGAAGGCGTGGGAGCTGGGCAAAGGGTGGGGCCTCTAATTGGCGATCAAAAGGTGAGTCGATGGACTATTCTTCTGGGAACACGATGTACAGACATCTGCTAATTGCATATAAAAAGTTACTTAAGACTAGACAAGCAACTAAAACCACTTGCAATTGTTTTAATAACATTTTTTTATTCAAAAGAAACAAATTTCCATGTGACAACAGCGGGGTGGATAAATACAGGCCAGAGAGTATAGCGGAAGGCGAATGACTGGATAGGATTGACTTAGAATGCTGAAGAAACGAGACCCCACGGGGATCTCAAGAGTGTAAAGACCTTTCGGGAACTTAAGAAACCAAAAAAGTGGTAAAGATGCGAGCCAGTGGCGGTCAGGATCGAGGTGGGGTAATCCAGGGGTCCTTTCAGGTGTTTACCAGGTGCCTGGTGCGGGTTCCAGGTTCACGGAGGCAGCGGACTGCACGTGTCCGGGCAGAGGAGCCACGTGGACAGCACCACGGGTCTTGGCCACATAGCTGGCCTCCGGAGCAGCGACGGCCACCACGGCGGGTGCGGGGGCAGCAACCACAGCAGGAGCGGACAGCACGGTGGGAACAGGAGCGGAAACCACCGCTGGTCCAGACTGGATGAGTACGGGTCCGGCCGGGGACAGGGCCAGCGGAACGGCGGCGGGAACCGCTGATGCCTGGATGGCCACCGAACCGGCGACGGCGGGAGCACCGACCACCAAACCGTGGGCGGAGGTCAGGAGCGGCACCACCGAACTGTTGACACCCCAGGCCAAAGCGAACAGGACTACGACGACGGCGAACTGGAAATAGGGATCTCAATTTAGTGGCAGGCTCAGCTTTTTAAGAAGTTTCTTCGTAATTTGTTCAGTAAGACACTGTTGGTTATAAGACTCAGTATCAAAATGAACTAAAGACCAGCAAATTGATATCAATCTATTACGCTTTTCAGTATTCCAATGTGTTACCATACAGATGTATTACTAGAAAGAACGCAAATATCTGTATATGCTCCTTTTAGGCAAAATATATGGAAATCTAGCTTTGAAACACTGGTAGTATTTATCCAACATCCCTTCGATCTCACCTTCATGTTGGCTTCTGTGATCTCAGTGACGCTTGAAACGAAACTAACTGACATCTGCCCGTTGGCCAAGTGCTTTTATAGCCCCGATCCATAATTCCCTCTAGCATGTAAGGCCAGTTCTCAGATTGATCAGCCATGTGTGTTTGCTGCACAAATGCGGAAACTGGCCCAGAGAACAAACCACGTAATGTGTGTACCTCCAGCCCCAACCCCTTGACCTTCCCGAATCAATATCCACAATTCATTGACGACAATTCAAGTGCGCGACAATTAGCCACACCGGTTGACATGACGAAAACAAGACTGGTCTCATTTGATTCGGCCAATCCATAACCATGACTTCAATCTAAAGCCATGTACCAGTATCGGGTGCCCCTAACAACAATGGATAGGCAAATTACAAGCCACCGCAGCACCACTGGCTGTCCATTTAAATTTCATCAGCAGAATGTAATTAAATTCACTTCAGTAAGCTCGCCCTGAAATTAATGTGCCGCCCGCCAGTTCTCGGCAAACTGATCCATTTTGGTCACCGACTCTAGATTTCTCGATGGCATTTGCATATCACTAATGCAGCCAACGCCAACATACTTGTGTGTCCAGGAATACTTGTTATAAATCCGAGTCCATAAGTGCGAAACCCATACCTGAGTCAAAAAAAAACACATATTTTATACAAAATTAAGCAAACTTTTTAACTTTTAGTTCATATTTATAATTAAGGAAAGATGTTTTACAATTTTACTATGATATGTTGGCATTATACCCTTCTGTAGAGTAATTTGAATTTCTATATATAAGCTATATCTATAGATTCCATTAACGCTAAGTAAATCAAACCACTTTCGCTTTTAGTCGGGAAGCAATCAAATCTACTTGATAAATTACAAGGCATTTGAATATCAGTAGCGCTCATCAGGAATAGAATATATGAACAAAAAAATTAAATTGTTTATAAATAGGGTACAGTTTTGGGGTGGACGTGCGTAACTTCAAAAATTTAACAACACTATTCCTTTCATTTAACACTCAATTTAAGCTTTTGACAAGCAAAATCTTCAGTCACTATACACACACACCTTATTCCGTTTCAAGCAAGCATTATTTATATTTTCAAATACGATACTTGATGTGAAGAACTCCCTCTGAGCACCAGAATCACTCCAGGTTCGTGAAATATTCCAGAGGACTACAAATGGCTCGCCTGGTCTTTACGGAGAAGGATCACAATGCCTACGATCCGAAAAAGTACAAGGTAGCTACCCACCGCGCTCCACAAAGTGGCCCAAATCTCTAACCTTCATGTTCATCCAAAGGTGGTGCACAAGAACCACTGGCGACAGGTGAGCCTTCTGCTGCAGCCTTCGAACAAGAAGTGGTGGGAGGATCCCGATGTCATTGTTGCGTGAGTAGAGACCATTGAGTGCCGAACCACCAGCTCAGTGGGTGGTGTGGTGCTTTTCGTGCTGTTTATAGCCACACTGAGGGAAATACTTGAAGTTTTAGTTGGTTATTTGAATTAAATCAAATTAATAGGATTCAGTTTCAAGAGAAATGGTTTTTTGGAGTACCATCAAATTGCTTGCTGCGTGAGATATATCGGAAACAGCAAGTAGCAGTGCTCAGTTAAGCAATTGAATTAGTGACGAATGTCAATTGCCAAAAGTTGGCCCTTTTTTGCTAAGTTAAGCAATTTAATTAGTGACGAAAGTTAAGAGAAATATGTATGCCAAAAGTTGGCCTTTTTTTGCTAAGTTAAGCAATTAAATTAGGGACGAATGTTAAGAGAAATATATATGTACATATACAATTGCCGAAAGTTGGCCCTTTTTTGCGGTGCACTCAACTTGGCCGATTGTTGGTTCGGTGACTCTGACACCGATTGGCGCCAATGCAGTGCGCTGCCACTCAATTAAGATTCTTTGCCACAGCCGCAGCCATAATATTTTATTGCATCCATCAAATTGTCAGACTTACACATAAAGTATGGCCCCGCCACACCCAGAAATATTTCCATGGCAATTAAGTGTGCGATGGGGAAATACTCGCACTCAATTGCATCACATCGTCTGATAAGATTATTTATCACGGCGACCCATCCTGCTCCTCGAAACTTGTCCAAAAATCTTCCCCGGCTTGAGTGGGTGGTGCTAATTTCCGGACAACGCTCAGTCACGCGATGCTAACGAAGCCTTTGATAGATGCCTCAACTTCTCGAATGCAAATGAACACCCAGGTGAGAAGGGGAGCAAGTGCAGCCATCAGCTGTCGGCGAAACTTTGGCAAGTAATTGGGGAACAGGAGTGATGGAAACGGGAAATTGGCTTGGTTATTCTCACTGGGTCGTCGGAAAACTCAAGTTTCGCGGGTTGCCTTGCCTTTTGGGGCGGCGAAGTCAGGCATTGTCTGGCCCCAAGGTTAAGATACTTCCAGATACGGGGAAAATTGAAACTGGGCGTGCAATGTCCTTAGAAAACTTTACAAGCTAAGCGTTTTGAGGATGTTCTAGGAATAAGAGCCATACTAATATTCTATGTTCTATTATGCACTTGTAAAGAAATTGAATATTTAAAATTTAAAACTAACTAAGTTGGGGCTCTTATGTGATCCTTGTAAAAGTACTTATTCGTTGAAGTTCTGTGCTGTAGATACATTTTTGGAATATCCCGTGAAAATGCTATTTTATTAGGGAATCCAGTAAAACCCCTCTATGTGGCGGAGGTACCCTTAGTAATAGGGCTAATGTGAAAAGAATGTGTGGTAGGGCAACCCCTCGCTCCATCAGCACTGGCTTCACTCGCCTTTTGTCCGGGCTGCGTACCCACAATGATGCGAGGTGCCAGGCCCACCGGGGGCCCAAAACAATCGCGAACGGAGTAATGAAAAAGGCGTTTGGGAGGGGCGGGGAAATACCATATAATACACCGATGCAATGCCGACACTTTGCGTGTTCAATAAAAAGGAAAGCGGCAGGCGGAAAACGGTGTCAGTGCGAGGACAACGAAGAAGGAAAGTACTTAAGCGGCGCGTCACTCAATCAGAATGATATTATTTTTAATGGCGCAAAATGGATACAATAAACAGCGAGTACGAGCGCGTGGCTGCCACGCAACGTGGCTGCCACGCCGACGGTGGTGGTGATCCCACCCAGAATCAGAAACAGAATCAGTATCAGAATCGCAGGCAGAACCAGCAGCAGAAACGTGTGCGACGGTAGCCATATAAAGTTCGGTCGTCGCAGGATGAGGACGAAGTTTTAAACGGAATCGGAAACTTAATTACAATTTGGGCCTAAACAAACTGTTCCGCATATGTCACTCAGAACCATGAAGGCTGATGCCGCCGGGATCGGAGTGGTGGGCGCGGGCGGAACTGTTGCACTATCCGATTCCCGGGAGTGGGCACCCCCGCCGCCGGGCAACCGATGTGCCACGGTGACTATGCTCCTGGCCCAGCGGATTGCACGCAACGCTTGCTGGTCAGTCGACGAGGAGCCCTCGTACGGTGCGAACAAGATGAACGTCTGGCAAACGCTGGAGTACCTTTCGGGGCTGAGTCTGCGAAAGAAGTACAACTACGAGGGCTTCTCGGACACCCAGAATGTGATCAGAACCCTCACGCCTTCCTGGCGGCGGGATAGTTTCGCCGAGAAGGCCAAGGCCGAGGAGCTGGCCGGCGGAGCTGCCGCCTCGGCGGCCAAGTACACGGATGAACGCTCCTCGAGTGCTCCCATCATTGCCATCCAGGATCCGGGCATAAGCACCAGCTTCCAGAGCAGCGATAACGTCGCCTTGGCCGTCCGTTCCAGGGCGAAAAGTCCATCTGGTCTGCGCAGGAAACACCGCAGCCGGAACCGGAAGCGCAATGCTCCGCATCTGGATCCCGAGTACGCTCTCTCGCCGGAGGATCTGCAGGACCTGGTCAAGTGCAAGTAAGAATAGACCAATCACGGGGTCGCAATCATTGTGTCTACTCCATTATATATTATTTTTTTGGTGGCTTACTTGAAAATTCAATTAGCCTCTATCATAAAAGATAGATGATATTTTAAAAAAGCACTTAGAAATGCTGAGTTCATTTTTTTAAGTGTAACCATCGTAAAAGCTTTTCGCAAAGCTCAGCAGGAACAAAAACCCACGTGCGCTATAACAAGACGATATCCAAAACTCAAACCATTGACCAAAATTTAAATGAATTTGCATTGCAACTTGCCTTTAAATAATACATATAACAAAATTAAAAACAATCCCATTCTAGCCCATATTTTCTGTGTCCCCACAAGAGTAAGTGGAAAACAGCGTGTGGCATTGGGAGTACATAAACATAGATTATGTTGCGACCTTCGGCGCGAGAATACTCGTAATGCCACCAAGGAAACTAGCTATAATGGAAAACAAAACTAACAGCAATTGAAAATGACGGCAGCGGGAAAGTGCATTTTTATTCCACCGAAGGTTACAAATTTAAGATTCTCAGATTCCCAACCTGATTTCTTGGGGCACGAATCGCGCTGCCGGAAGACGTTGCAATTAAAGTTGGCGGAGCAGGTGAAAGAGTGGGCCGTTGTAGAAGTGGGCGGACCGGAAATCAAATGACTTGCCGACGGCTTGCAAATGTGAAAGGCACTAGTGCTGCCATTGCTAACATTTTTGGCACATATATTCCAACTCAAACTATTATATTCCTGCTTTTAAAATTGAATTTTCTTTTATAGAACTAGAATCTTTGAAATCGTAATCATATCTTTTAATACTAATGAAGTAAAGCGAGAACTCAGCTAATTCTGCGTATAGTAGATCTAGTTCAGAACTCCTGAAATTGTAGGTACATGTCATATGCGTGATTTCTCTAATAGAGGCATCACTAGCTAACACATAATCCCAGGACCAATGGCATCACACAGGCAATGCCAAAGTCGAAATTTCGAACGTATTGGCCACCAAGAAGTGAAACCACCCAACCACCAAGCCACCGGTGACTCCAACTCGATACAAAGTGTTTGCTCAATTTCCGCGCTAGGAGTCGATTAGAGGAAATTATTGTATGTCTCGTTGGCATGAAACGCGGTCATAAAGCGAAATTGTTATCTGGTTTCACGGTAATGTGAGACCGCCAACCAGCTCCTCATCCACTGCCCCCTGGAACCCAGCTTTCGAGAAGTAGTTCGCCCTTCCCTGCGGAAAACTTTTACTCAGTGGTTCCGTGCTCAGACAAAGGGACACGGAAAACGAGATCTAACGGTTAAATAAACACCCACTGTTTTTGGCCAGAAGCAAAGGGCTAAGGGAAATCCGAGAGTGAAATGGCTAGAACGAAACTGGCTTTTCAGTTCCCACGACACCTCAGAGTGGAAACCTTCAAAAGTATTTCAATACTTTGGCGCTCAGTGTCTGTTCAATCGAGTTATATATTTGGGAGGGTAAATAGTAAAAAGCACAAATTTAAGTCTTTTGGAGGTATCATCACCAATAGTTGCCTTCCGATTTGTCTGACTTTACTTGCTTGTGTCAGAAGTCGAAGGTTTTCAACGCGCCTTTTGCTTGTAAAATGTTGTAAAATATTTAAAAACTTGGAAACTCTACTATCATATACCCTGTACTCTCCAACCACGATAAGCCCTTCAATGCGTAGAAATCCGAGATCGTAGAAAGCATTCAGACTGGCATGCAAATATGGCTAAATTAAGTCTGCCACTGCTCGTGATCAGTAGTAAATATATTTTATAGGGTGTGAAAAGTAATCTTCACTGGACTGTTGGAGCGCCTATACCCTGAAGCCTATATGCAAGCATTCCAATTTGACGGACTGACTTTGACCAGGACCTTAAGCTGTTGAAGCCGAACTGTCGGGGCTTTCAAATCCTGAGCACTGCGCATTGGAAACTTGTTGACACACTACGCTGTCAAAATATTGGCATTGGTGTCGTGTCTTTACGCCTAGCATTAAATGCTTTAACATGCGATGTGTAGGCCAGACAGGACTCGCATACCGATTCGGAATCGGAACCGGAATCGGAATCGGGGCTCTATTGCCAACGCCTGGGAATCGTGAGACGCTGGGGAGCAAAGGTAAAAAGTGGGTGGGCGCATTTTCTTCCACGTGCCACTCGACGCCACACACACGTGTGTGTCAACTACAAAGCCCGAGGAGCGGCAGCCCAGGGAATCGAGTCCTGCGAAAAGGGCGCCACATTCGCCGGTTGACTTTGTCGAGTTCGGGTGAAAGTTCCGCAGGTTGTGTTCCCGCTCGAATTGGTGCGAAAATGAGGGAATGAAGTGAGCACCTTCTGCTTTCCTCACCTGCTATGGCTGCAAGACCCTTGAAAGGGAAGAGGACAAAAAAATCCGTGCCAATGATGCGGATCAATATAGAGGAGGAGTTCCTCATCGACTTTGTGCAATGCACTCTGGAGCCGGAGGAGAGGTAAAAGCCAGAATTCAAACAATATTTGGGTTAGCTTTTATAGGTTTCTTGAAAGATTATAATTGAAAGATTATACAAAATGAAAATCTTATAATTATGTTATCCAACGGTTTTATTATGGGTCAATCGGAATCACATTTCAATAACAACCAGCAGCACCCCTGCTGCATATTTATTTCCCCAGCTACGTGCTGCAATTATCAATTTTAATGGCCAAGTGGCAGAAGACATAAATGTCAACGCTTCGGTAAATTTATGCACGTCCCTGTCGTTAATTAGCATTGCACCCTTGCAGGAGCTGAAGTCCTGTTTCCGCCCAACTTTCCGCTCCTTCGGTTGGCTTTTATGGCTCCTCTTCAATAGCCTATGACAGGGAACGGCAAGGAAAGGGTGTAAACTAATATGGTTCCTTGCTTCGCTGCGAACTGCCGCTAATTAAGTCATAAATGTAATCAATGGGACTTTTCCTCTCCGACACATTACGCCCATAGGAAGAAAGGAGTAATAGGGCTCTGAAAGAAGCGGCTTTTATGGTTGGTAGCTAAAAGCGAGTACAAAATAAATGCACCACAGGCAGTCCGAAGTAAGGATTATCAATTTGAAACATTTTAGCAGGCACAATTAAAAATGTATGGAGATCGAATGGCAAAAATCGGCAGCTGAAAAAGTTGACACCATTATGAAGCACGCAGTTTGGCCATAAAGCCTTGTCCCACCAATAAAGTCGGCATATATAGCCACCCAATAAATCATATTCATTGCGAGCACTTACGGAATAAAAGAACAAACAAAGGCGCTTACAAAAGGAAATACACAATTTTTAATGCGTTATTGAGCCGACTGTGCCGCAAATGGCAATCGGATATGCGTTAACCCACTCGGCGCCCACGCACCCCCCAGCACTCCGGCAAAAATGGGTTAATGCCAGGGGAATCCCACGTGGGTGAGCCGTAAATCATGGCCCACCCGAACTATCGTGACAGCAGCGGATGCGACCGTTGCAAATGTCACGGGAGTTGCACTCGGAAAGTTTCGCGGAAGTTGCAATAAAAAGATGTGAGCTATCACAGGAACTATTACAAGCGAAGGGGTTTCCTTGTTTACGGCGAGCGGGTCATAAATTGAGGCTTGCAACTCGGGATTCTCTAGGGCACAGACATGACAGACTGTTTTCTTACCGCAACCCTCGGCCGTCGGGGCGTATACGTAATTTATGCATGTAGCATGAGCATGTGACATGAGCCGGGTTATTGATACGACGACAACACCCATTGATGTCCTGAAATTTCATTATCAATGTCAATGCCAACTGGGGTAGGATTTTACTTTCCTCACCTGCTTGTGATTGAAAATTGATTGAATTGAACTTTGATGACTTTGAACTATTGCCCGTTACGATTTTCGTGGCAACATCAAAGACGACATTGTAAGCGTTAAAAATGTGTTAGCCTGCTCGAATTGAACGGTTTTTTATTGGGTGCAATCTGGGCTTCGATCCAAGGTACCCCCAAAATAACAATCCCTATAAGGGAACCCATCTAATTGTCAACTAAACGAGCACCATTAACTAGGACTGCCTAATCCCATGATGAATTTCGAAACCCACACGGCAATGTTTGCTGGATGAGTGCACAAGTCTCATGACCTGCCCGCATTAAGTTGCTTTATAGCATGTAGAAATAAAATACCTATTTACCATATAGAACCGCAAAGAGAATAAAAGAAAGAAAGAAGCACCATGTGAGCCATTGCTAAAAAGCCTAGCGAAAGTCTAACCGTCTGACGAGACGAGACAGTCTTCCCCCGCTTGGCACGCCGTTCATCCATGAATCCGAGAATCCGATGGGTTCTCCCCGATGGGTTCTCCCCGATACGGTCCCACCCTGCCCTGCATGTCTACCATTACGCCAAGAAATTCGGGGTGCTGGTTGTTGTTAGTCCTGCTGACTGGTGTGCATATCACGTGAAGAATATAGGAGCAAGTTGGGAGGACAGTGGGTCAGTTAGTTAAACCTTTGCCTAAATATGCTTCGCACAGCAGGTTTGCAACAGGATATTGTTTATGCTTTCTAGCAATATTTAGAAGTCTCCATTTAACTGAGCATATGTAAATTAAGATCGCATCGCTTCTGGTTCTTAGGACTCTTAAATTTCGTGAAAGCCATCTTTGGCTTGGCCCATTGTGTTGGGAACGGAGAAGTTGGAGCACGACTTCTTGTCCTTGTGTTGTCGGTTTCGGGTGTTTGGCAACCAAAATAATACACGGCGGCAGTTGGCAAACGCAGCGAGTGAAAAGCGCTATAGTAACAGGCCGAGAAAGCGGCCCGACCTCATTCGTTACCAACAGTTACAAGCGCTAAAACGCCTTCAGCGGACGATGTGGGATTTTCCCACCCAGGTGTGGGTAAGTGGGGGGGTGAAGGCTGAGCCCGTAATTAAGCGCAGAATTTACTGGCATACATTTGGGAGAGCCATTAACATTGACTTGTCTGCCATTTGTTCTTTTCATTATGATTGCGCACTTTTTCTTCGCATATCGCGGCCTGAATTTTCCGCTCACCTTGCTGTAACTTAACTTTCCCGTTCCAGTTTCAATCTGCCGCGCATTAGCGCCCGCCTGGAGCGTCTGATGGGCACCAATGTGGTCAAGCTGACGGACCGCAGCTACATGAAGGAGCTCCGGCAGCGGATCGACGAGGATTACCGCAAACAGCTGCTGTCCCGCATTCGCGCCCGGGAGGTAAGAATGGATACTTCTTTGGGGGCTCTAATCCGGGCACCCCAATTAGCCCCTGAGAATCCAAACACAAATGTGACCAATTTGCGTGGCTGGTAATTTAATTTTCATGAAGTTTAGAAAGGGGCAAATATGAGGCGTGGGTCCTAAACAAATTTGTCGCCAGGGAGCGTCACGTAGAGCACTTATTTCCGAGGGTGAGACCGGGTTGTATTCGCTTTTTGATAGGATAGCCCAGTCGATATCTCAAATATTTCCCAAATTTGTAAACTTTTCAATAAATCAGCCTAATTTTACGCCATTTTTGTATCTACTTAAATGGAAAGTGAAGATTATACAAAGTTTTATAGGAAATACTAAAATAACTACTGCATCTCGGCACATCTGTGGTGTATGTAGCACTTTTCTGGGTTTTTGGTGGCTCTTCTATGTTTTGTCTAGTTTTTCAAGACCTCCGGTATCTTAAAGTCCAGGGCTATGTTCCTTACACCAGTGACTTGCTTACCCTTTTCAAGTTTCCCTTTTCACGGGAGCGCGGCGAAAGTGTCCCGAAGTTTTTCAATGACGCCGACACACCGCCTACTTATTCTGTTTTCCAAGGGGCCAGGCCGAAGCACAAACAATTGAATCCAATGAGCCTCCGACATGAAAATGGCAAATCCAAGCCGTCAAAGTAATAAAAATTGGACCAGAAGACGAGTGGAAGGCACGGGGAGAGATGGCAAAAGTTGCCTTTTATGTCGGTGGGACATGCGAGTCTCCAAAACTATGAAGTACAAAGTGCTTCACTGCGGATACGAATACTTAGAGATCTGTCTGTCCGACTTGTCCTTAAATGCAATTGCAGTTGACTGAAGTTTGAAATGATACCGAGCCTATGAAGTAAAATTTCTTGACGCTTCCGATTGCATTTCATTCATCATTGCCGCGCAATGCACCAAAAAGGCAACAAAGAACAAGGCAAGGTGTCGGGAAGTGTTGATGTGGCTAAGAAATTGATATTTTGGGAACACCACAAACTTTGCCTTAGCCCGAAAATGTGTAAGCCACGAAGCGGCTTATTACCACATACACTTTGCCGCACTTGGCTTTATATCAACCACACTGACCGCTAATAAAGTTCAAACAGCGGCTTGTTCTGCCATCAAACGTATTATTGGATAGGAAAACTAACTGGCTTTATTACACTTTTTCTTTAACAAATTTAATGCTATTAGATACTTTTTACTCTACGTTTAATGCGCTAAGAACTGGCTTAGAAGTGCATTAATGTATCTTCACTTCAAGAGGTACTATATTTATTAATTTGATTTTATTGGCAGTTAAAAGAGGTGGAGCGCGAACGCATGCTGATTATCGAGGGCAAGTCGGACGTAATACCAGACGAACTGGCCGACGATCCCATATTCATGGTCAACAAAGATGCCAACATGGAGATCCAAAAGGAGCGCTCCAAGGTGAGCCTGATTCCCGATCAGATTTCATTTCAGTTTTAACCCCTTTTGCACCAAACAGCTGAAGACCGCTCGGGAGAAGAATGCGGAGCGCTTGAAGCTCCAGGGCGTGAAATGGGAGCGGGAACGGCTGCAACACGCCGCCAAGGAAGCCGAGCTCTTGGCCAAGAAACGCGAGCGGCAGCGCCAGCAGAAATTGTTGGTGGAGCAGTACAGGGCGGAGGATGCGGAAAGGGGAATGGATCTGCTGCGGTAAGTAACTTAAACTCCGCCGCCATTAAATGCCGGCAAAATTAAAAATGAATAACAATACATTATTCCTCGCTGACGCTCGGCGCCTTCTGGGGAAGCTTTTTATCCCCAGCGAGTTGGGGCAACACAAAAAAGAGGGCTAAGATGCATGTATTGTAAAAAGATGAACCCACTGGAACCCACTGGCTTAAACGGCCTTCGGTGGGAGTGGGAAGACGTGGGTGTCGACGGAGAAATTCCAGCAAATCATAGACTGGGGTTAAATGCTCTAAGTTCCACGAAAAGTTTGTTGTTACCAGTTGGTAAAGTTTTATGAGTCGACTACAAAGCGTACCATAATAGTTTATAAATTCATTAGCTGAATTTTATCAGTTGTAGCTGCACAAATGTGCCAGAAATAACACTTCACAACTATGTGGTATCAATAGCTCCTTGACAAAGCTATCAAAATTGGCCGCTCTCGTTCAGGTGTCTATTCAAATCTGTATTTTCTTCAATAACCACTGTGCCTTAGAAAGCGTATCTCCAAATGATGATGAAACCGTTTCGTTGCCAGGGCGCAATCTTAAACCCGGTTGCTTACTTCGCCATTAATATGCATGAGTTGAATGTTTAGTGAGTTCGCTTCAGAACGGGGGCTAATGAAAGGAAAACTTCCCCACTTTTCATCACAGCATCGAAAACGAAGACTGGCGGGAGTGCGAAAAGAGCCTGAAGGAGTTCCTCGAACAGGAGCGTGCCAAAATGAAGGAGCGCTCGCTGCGCATATCCCAGCCCTACTCATCGGATCCCCAGGACATACAGAACATAGTGAGGGCCAGGTAGGGATTATGAAATATGCTACTCCGCTGACATTACCAAATGGGTTGCCTCGAATTAGGCAAAAGTTCCGGGAGACCGAGCTGCGTATTCGCAACCAGCTGGAGGACAAGCTGAAGGATGTGAAGCTGGCGGTCACCACTCAACAACTAACCGAACTTATCGAGGATGCCCATCGATCCAGTGGGGAGGTGATCGCGCAGGAACTTTCGGTAGAGGACGATGACTTCCAGGGCGGCGAGGTGCACTCCAAGTACCTGGACGACGTCACCGACGTCTCCGAGGAGACGGTCATCAGCGAGGATGCCATCAGCCTGACCCTGGCCAAGCAGCAGTACGCCGAGGAGCTGGAGGCCGAGATGGAGGACGAGTTCAATCGGGGCTTGCTCATCTCAAAGCAGCAGTACGACCAGCTGCGCTTCGAGGATGAGAAGATCGTGGCGCTCAGAAATGCCAAGGTGGGTCCATCAATCATACTCAATCTAGATTCATTTATACGTGTATTTGTATACCAAATTGCTTCCTCCAGGACATCCGCGAGCTGTATCAACTGGCCGAGGAGATCATCATGGGCCAGATCTTCGTGGAGACAGCGGAGGAGGGCGAGGAGGCGGTGGCGGAGGAGCAGGACCTTGAGATCAGCTCGGACCACGAGGCCCAGGAGCCAGCCAAGGCCTGAGCAGCAATAGAGTGAATCCATTTTCATGTTCGGTGGGCAGCGGCTGGCCGTTTATCCTGCACACCAGTTTTCGCGAGTTCTCAATATTTGGCAAAATATTTGGTTTCCCCCCATGGGAGTCCAGATATTTCACCAAATTGTGCATGCATCAGTTTGGCTGGGATACCACTGTTTGTTAAACGTCCGCGGAGGAAGCGGATTCGAAAAACGTCAGCCAAACTGCCACTGTCACTCAATCTCGGCGTTTAGGTTGATAACTTGATAACTGTCTATGGGGTTTAATTAAAGCTGTAACGAGGTGATAGTGCCCGCATGACAACAACAATAAAGCGGCCGAAAAATCCAAAAGCAAACGCGTGAGTCAACTAACTACACATTTCACTCGCCAACACCCGACAAGTATGCTACAAATATTTGCCCAGCGATACGGATGTGCGTACCGCAAAGATATGCGGGCTTAATTGTGTTCCGAAAATCGAATCCTTAAAAAATATATTACGGAAAACGAATTTGTCAATTGATAAGGTCCGCTGAGTTATCACACATACAAACATACTACAACCATATGTGTAATGATTTTTGATTTAAATTTTTTAGTTTACACTAAATTAAGCTTACTTTTTCTACAATTAATGTACATGTGTTTCACCAAATAAATGTTTTAAAATAAATAAAAAATATTTCTTTCTCAGCCTAACTCCAATAACTATATTTATTAACAGTTTCAGTTTCTGCTTCCCAGAAAACCATCCACAAGCTTCCGAGTAATTAGCCGCGCTAATTTGTTTATCATTTTGTTTGGCACGTCGACACATGGCGAGATTGCATGTGCCAAACCAGAAGGGCGTGACGCATTTGGATGAGTCGGTGTCCAATTGGGTGGGCGGACTTTGAGGCGATGCAACTTAAGTCGCACAACCCGCTTGCCACAAAGAGCGGCAAGTATGAAGAGTAAGTGGCGGAGAGTGAAAGAAAGCCGACTATAAATAGCAGGTCCTGGCCAAAAATATGCCTTTTGCCTGACATGGGGAAGCCCCCACCCAGCGCCACTTGCTCCTGCCCCCGAGCACTTAAACTTTTCAGCGGGCTATTATTGGTTTTCTCAGGCTAAGTGTCATCTTCTGTTGCCCCAGGCGATTTTCAAGAAAACCCTATATATGCTTATTTTCCTGGCCCGCCTTTTAGGCCAAAACAACACGCACATACACACTCAAAACAATAACGAAAACATCGAGGGATCGTTTGATTGTCCTCCATTACTCACGGCCATTTCACATTAAAGTGTCTTCTTTTTCCAGGCCTGGCTGGGGATGTCCAAACCCCTCGATTCCAGCTCTGGGATTGCAGTGTTCCTGCGGATTTGCAGCTCTAAAAATGTATTATTTTGTTAGTTTAATGCATTTAATGAGAACCAAGAGGAGGTCACATTTCATCGACTTGAAACCCCTCTGAACTAAATGCAATATGTCACATCCTTCTTTCCAGTAAATATCATATAAACAAAGCTATCATCACCTGTCTATAAATATAATCGTCGCCTAAGACATGACAATACCATTTTGCAATGAAAACGGAATACGCAATTACACTTGGTCGATTCGTGGAATTTTCAAATACATTTCCGAACCACCGGCCTGCAGGGATTTCCGCATGCATGGCAGGACCTTTGAGGAACTGGGACCTTGCACAGCACGGCGAGATTCCGAGAAGCGAGTGATTCAACAAAGGCACCTTCGCCCAACCTCCCTCCCCCCGCAAACTATTTATCACCTTGCCCCGTGACGTCCTTTCGCGACTTGTTGCCTACTTAGCGGCGCATATCCTGGTGCTGCTGAATAATTGCCAGTGACATTATTCATTCGCGAATATCGCCGAGCAGGCGCTAAACTTTTAAATGCCCCGAAAATATTTCATTGATAAAAACCGCGGCGTTTCCACTTCCAAGGAGAAGGAGGAGTTGCCAGGGAAAGCTTGTCGAAGCTTTTACGCACTTTTTTGGCGCCTTCAATCGGCTCGTGGAAATCGACGTGCTCGTCATCGCTCGCCGATGGCGAATCGGGTTTAACTTCGGACGCGGCCTTATAAAAGGAGGCGGCTCCGCGAGTCGACCACGCAGTGTTCAACAAGTAGTAGGTGCAACAGTTGACAGTGTTGCGATTCTGATTCCGATTCTGATTCAGCAGCGCAAACGGTTTCCAGGAATATATTTTAAAGTGAGTGTTGACGGTGTGTTTCGAATATCAGTTTCGCAGAACTCTTTAAAATGCTTCCTTAAAAATATTGTGGCCTGTGTTTAATTTGAGCCTGCCGATTGTATAAAAAGGATATACAAGGATATATGCACGTGACGTGAAATCTTAGTAATGCCGTCGCTTTCGTCACCAATTACAATGTCGTCAATGGAACTCGAAAAACGCGCCTGAAAAATACATAACAATTAGTGGGTTTACTTAAATAATGTCCTGAACATATATTAAATATGCCAGAGAAGGACACAACAACACAACTATTGTATTTCAAACAAAACTATTGCATTCGTTCATAAAACCGAAAATGCTCAAAGGAACGAAAATCAAGGGATTTATGATAGCTAAAAATGAATTTACTACCTTTTAATTGCTACATTATATTATTTTGAACTGTACCTGAAGATTTTTAAACCAACTTCTATCGACAAAAAATCTTGATAAAAAAAGCTTAACATTTTGAATGTCTCGTTTAAAAATAGTAGAATTATTTTGTTGTTTTTAGTTCCACTAAGGTTTTTCACAAGAAAAAAAAGCAGTACGAAAAATTCATTTTTTTAACTTTCCCCACACATTTTGTCATTATTTCATACCAATTTTAAAAATGACGTTCGTAATTTCGCTTTTAAACATATAACATGACACTTGAACTAGACAGTTCAATTTAGCAATTAATTGCAACTGGTGAGCTTAACATTTTTGGGAAAATTGGTTTTAAGCTTGTTCAGGACAGCAATCCATAAATACTTTATCAATGTCAATAACTCAAGGAATTCCCACCAATGCCAAGCACAAATGTCAAGCGTAAATAAACCAACAAAAATCAAGGAGAAACAAATAGAAAAAGCATCAATATTTGTTGTCCCCGACCTCGTTCTCTATATCAAACCCCTTAAGTTCCACGTGCGAAAATTCCCGACAATCGTATAGCAATTTAAAAAAATGAATCCATCGAAAGCATTGAACGCAATCCCAAGCAGTTTTCTTGTCAAAAAATTCAGCATCCCACTGGATTTTATCCTCAGAACGTACTTACAGATGCTCGTGTGCGCTATTTCTCGGGACATAGCAACTGAAAATATATCTCGAGGTATCGAGTTACATTCCGGAGGCAATACAGCTCTTAGTTATTCATTAAAGATGACAGTTTGTGCCCGAATTTCTAGTTGGCGAGCAACTGCAACTCTTTGAATTATGGCACAAGTACTTATAAATTTGAAGATTCCGTTGACGTCCCGTCTTTTGGCTTTGCTAAAACTTTTTGTGTAACCTTTTGTGTGCAAATTTTGACTAGCATCCCAGATGGCCGGATTCAATAAGTAGAAAAGTTGTGTAATGTGCTGCCCAGGATTGTTACGCACATAGACCGTGACTAATTGGCAGGATTCCGGCGACAAATGTCAGATGCACTTGGCCAACTCCCTTTTCCCAGCCGTATTTTCCACATCCTTAGCCCTAATTAAGCAGTTTTTCCACCACACATGACCACATCAGGTGGTACGTAGGCGAACATAGTGGAAGATAAGGCCTATGAAAATTCCTTTGGGTTCGGCACCGTTTCAGTTACACTTCAACTCAATTTAGCAATTAGCCGTGTGGCTATTGCAAAAAGAAAAACAGACGACGGGTAAAAATGGACGCGCATTTATATATGGGTTCCTGAAACTTCCCTCGCCCCCAAATTAATTTAATTTTACCTTGGGGACACCGCCAACCAGGGTGAATTTCTTTTCTATTTTTCTGGCGTTTTTTTGGGCTCTGTCCACATTTTGACACTGTGCCAACAAGTTAATTAAGGCATTTTAACAACGATTCGTTTGCTTTGTTTGCCTATAATTCGACCCCTCCTCAGCAATTTCAAATAAGTTGTGCTTTCCCAAAAATAACACCAAAGTGTTGCCCACTTTCGTGAGTGTCAATAAAAGCGGAGTAATTGAAAAAGTTTTTGCAGGAAATGCCCGAAGAAATTGCAATTTATTTCCCCAATGAACAAAAAACCGGAAAATTACTATGCACTTAAAAACATAAATGTATATCATCGGCGAAGCGACGATAAAATTTTGTCGCAAATATTTTGACAAATTTGCAAATTTTCAATCGATTCTAGCAAAACGTGACGAAAAGTGAAAAGAAAATCATTAACGAGAAGTTCTCTTTCTCCGAGCAATTTTAATGAACCGAATGCTGTCCTTTTGCGTTTTTTTTTGGCTAGGGCGTGTCAGAGTTGATTCACTTGACTGATTTATGTGGTTAACTAACCATATAAATTTAGCCAATTTAAATTTACTTTGCATGTGAGGTGGGAACGATTTTCTGAAAGATAATTTAATAATATTATCTTTCTTATGAAAAATAGCAATTCCTTTGCAAACACAGACAATTGGATGAAATGCGTTTACACTTTCGCAGCAAAAAGCGCCTTATTTATTAACGAAGCCCTTAATTAATTAATGAACTTTGGATTTCTTGGCGAAAATCTTCACACTTTTTTTAGTAATTTGTCTAAGCACACTCGTGCATTATGTTCAGCTGCTTGGGCAGACAAATTAAGCCGATCCTAGACATCTCAACCAGCGAAACCGCACCGAAAGTGCCAAAAGTTCCAGCCAACTCATTTATATTGCTCGTCAAGCAGATGTTTTGTAAACGCAAAAAAATGCGATAAGGGCGGCGGGTTTTCCAGATCCCCAACAACCAGTATCCCCGGCTAATGGGCTGAAAATACGCTGCAAAAGATTTAAGCCCACTCGCCCATGTCAGCGAGGTCCCATACTTAATTAAATGAAAGGACAAAGCGCCCGGGAGAAGGCCCAGTATGAACCTCGATGCAGTCAGTACCTGACATAAAAATATTTATAAAAGCACAGGAACACCTCGAATACAGTGGTGCAAATCTACGGGAAAAAGGTTGCCTCAATCATCTTTCGTTGATATTCACCAAAATTGAGTATATTTCTTCGCTCTATAAGTAAATAAAGTTGGCTTTCGACGGGGCATGTGAACATAAAATGTAATGCAGATATAATACCAAGTTATTACAAAATATAATATAGTATCTATAAAGTAAACCCGCAAGGCTGAACCTTCGGTATTTGCTACTTCACGAACATATTACTTCAACCGCGTTTGTTATAAACTATTTGTGCATAAAGTGCAAACACTTTGAAGGGAAAAATGTATAATTGTTTGACTCACGGTTCTTCCCGCGAAGAAAGATTAAGCAGCAGCACAAGACAAAAGCCCCAGAATCAGCCGCCAAGTTATCTAAGAGGCGCCCTTTTGACGTTTCGCCCCCACCACCCACTTCTGCAGCTGCCTTCGCGGTTCCCCCCTTTTGGTGGGGGCTCCTCGGTTGCTTGCGTGTTTATCTGCGTATTGTTTGCTTAAACACAAAGACGCCCACACGCACGGCATGAGGGGGCGGATGGGGGTAGGCATCCATGCCTGTTCGTGGTAGTGACGGTAATTACCCTCTTGTACAAACATCTCCGCTGCTTTGCCTTCCAGGGACATCCACATCGCCAACGACCCGCGCACTAATCCCGAGCTCATCCGGAGTAGCTGTATGAACATGAAGTCCGACACCCTTGCGCTCTGCATCCTGGCTACCACGATCCTGTGTAGCAGGACGCGTCACGTCGCCGGCTTCCTTACTGCCCAGACCTCCGCCAGCGGAGGAGCAGGCGGAGCAAGCGGAGCCGCCAGGAGTGGTGACCACCAGGGCGTGGCGTCCGCCCCACAGCGTCTGCATCTGCCCATTCTAGGGGTCGAGGACGGACCCGTTCGCCAAGGACCCTCCCCGTCCGGTGACGTCCTGGAGGTCCAGGAGCGAGCCGTTTACGATCCCGGCGATGGTGAGTCATAAACATCCCTATTACCGCTTCTTTTCCTTCGCCGCAAAGACCTCGAGTAGACTTCCCGGGCATCCCGGGCTAATCCCCAGTCGAATCAACAGGATAGCAACTGCATCCTGTGGCCATTTCAATTTAATTGTTCTCTGGTTCTTTTTTAATACGTAATCGTGGGCATGAAAAATCCTATAACCAGGTTTCCACCGCTCATAAAGCTTGGGAGCTAGAAGAACTAGAATAGTGAGCAACTTTAAATGACCAGAAATAATTAATCTGTTCAGGATTTTAAGGCCTTTTGTTATCTTCCTCAAATATTGGTAGTCGCAATTTGTTGGTACATTTAATAGCAGATACCAGCTCTCATTTCATCCTCATCCTCGCCTGAGTTCAAATTTTTGCTTGCCGACTTTTAGGCACCCGCTCGAAAGGGTGGACCCAGAGTTAGGGTGGCCCAGGCGTGCACTTAGCCGTAACCGCCGCCCACCATCGCTAATGGCCATGGTGACCGCTCGCTGAACATTTTCGGTCAGTGCACAATTGTTCAAGTGCCTCACATGTTAGCCATCATACAATATGTGAAGCATCTGTTTGTGCAGAGCACTTAACACGCCCACCAAACAGGCGGGGATAGGTTTTCAAATTTGTTGACGAATTTGATTCGACGTTTGCGTTTTGGGTTTGGTGTTTGGGTTTTTGGGTTGCGAGCACCTTCCTGCCACCAGCCCGCAATAAAATGTCATATCCGATTTTCAATAAGTGAACTGGTTTTCCAAGTGATTTGATAGATGGGTAAATGGATTGGAAATTCAACGAATATCGATTCGGGAGTTGGTAACATTTTCATTTCTGGACGTCACAGGTGATCTTTTGTATGAAACAAAAACGAAATGCACTGATATTTAAATCTGTTGTGATGTCGAAAATGAGTATTACATATCATCTTTAAAGTGCGAACTGTAACTGCGAAGGGTTTCGAGCCGCCTGAGTTCACGAGTCGCCTGTCTGCGGCTCTTTGAAAAGACATTGAGTGGACAGTGATGGGCAGACTGGATGCCAAAAGCGACAAAAGGCAGTCAAGGAGTTGCAGTGCCTGTTGCCTTGACTGACGGACGTGGTCGAAAAGCCGGGAAACGGGCGGGGAAGGGAATTCTGTGGCCATAAACTCATTGCCGCCAGTCAATTTCCGCCAGTCCATTGAAACGACAGAAGTGCCGTGGGGATACACGTTGAAGCCCCCTTCCAAACGACCAAGACAGACAGACAAACAAACTATTCAAACTTTCAAATATCAAGCGGCGGAAGTTTCCGATGGCACGGAGCAAGAATCTATGTGGGATTGGGAGTGGGAGTGGGAGTGGGAATGGCATGGTTGTGGTCGGATTAGCGGCAGCTTGAATAAACATTCCAATCGCAAATAAGGACTTTTGCGTGCTCATTTCACGGCAGAATTACTCCGCGCCCAGGAACTCGGATTGGCAGTGGTTCCCCAGATCCCCGACTACGCCGATGCGGTGTACAACGAACTCGAGCTGGCCAGCAAGTTCGAGGTGCTCAAGAAGATGGAGGAGGATTTGCGTGCCGAGCAGGAGCTCGTGGACAAATCCGCTTTGCTCATGAAAATGCTGGAGGTGAGTGAAAAGTCAGGCTGGCGAAATTTCGTTAAAAATGCTGAGGAATACACAGAGAATTCATTTTACAAAAAGCTATTAACTTAATTTATAAATATTTTTGCAAAAATTTTAAACAGAAAACTAAATTTTTCAAAGTAATTCGTGCTATTAAGTACTTTCATTTTTGCAGTTCCTTCAGTAATCAAGGCACAACTCAAATTTTCTCTGTGTATTTGTTCGCTCAGGATCCCTCGTTGGAAACCTTGCCCTTGGTATACGTGGAGGAGGAGGAGCCGGAGGCCGTCATTCCTTCCGCCGGAGCCGAGGACTACGCCGACTTGGAGAACACCGTTCAGGATTTGGTTTTGGGCCAGAGCAAATCCAAGCGGTCGCGCTATTATCGAAGGTATCCGTGGAAGCGCCACAACAAGAATCGCGGGTAGGTTGCTTTTCTTTATTTAAACAGAACTCACACCAATCCGAAAATCCCCAAAGCACTGCACTCAGCTCCATTGACTGCCAATTACGCAAGCCAAATTTTCATTTGTAGTTAGTAAATGTTGTCAGTAGTCTTTATGCAGAGTAACTACCTTATTCTTAGAGCTATAAACGGAAATCCTCAAATTGCCAAGCTGTATAAACGGAGCCTGCCTTAGAAATAAAAAGCTTTCCTTTAAAGTAAAGATGGTTAGAATTCAATTGTGACGAATTGACGCAAATCAAAAGTATGACCCTCAAAGCAAAAATGGCAATTTCAGGAGCATCCTTGCTGCCCGCCCACAGTAGTCCTTTGAACTTGAACAACTTACTGTAATGCATTTATAAGAGTCTCTTTAGGCCCAAAAGGCAGACACCCAGAACTCCCCACCGCCCACTGAGAGATCGATTGATCGATTGATTACTGATTACTGATAGCCGAAGCGTGAACGATTTGCTAACTACATAACCATTACCATTATCAGTTCTTACATGAATTCTATCAACAGCAACTATGAACCGGAACTGCGATATGCCTGCACACCTAGTAAGGAGGATATATTCAAGCTGCTGGTCAATCTGCACGAGAATCGCAAGGGCAACCACAGCAAGACGGTTAACTTCTGCAACCGGAAGCGTCCGGCCAAGGCGGTCTTCACCAACATAAGGTTCCTGGGCTAAGGCACAGGATCCAGGACGAAGGCTATAATCCGCACACCCACACACACACACCCACACACGGACACGACACTGACAGACACATATGTATACCAAGCATCATTGTACATTGCTGACAAAGTCGAGCGCCAAGCTGGAGAACAACAAGCACTAGCAATTAGCCTAACTAATTAACTAACTACTAACTGCTAACTATCCGGCTAAGCGAACTAAGCTAAAAATACTTCGTTATCTCGGGCTAGAGAGGGCTAGAGACCCTTGTGAGCCTCCCCTAATTCCAATTGTAGACAATTAAAACTTTTATAGCTCTCAATGTGTTGTATATACTAACGAAATAAACAAAGTTATAGTAGCTCCCTTGTTACTTTCTTAGTGGTCGTTGCGTGTGCTAATCCAAACAATTCCAAAACGTTGCCATATCACTTTAAAGTCTCGTAACGCCGCTCGGTCCATTACACTAGTATTATAATGACGCAAATGGAGCCACAATCCCCAATGCTACATCAGTGTGTATATACGAGAATATTGAAATGTGTGTATTAACATAAATGTGTACGTGTTAACTACTTACTAACTGAAGCTATCTGTAATGTAAAGTCGAGGAGTATATATATTTCAAATAAACTTATGAAGTACTATTATTCGTATGCAATTGAATGGCGACAAGGCGTTTTCAATTGACGTAAAGGGCTCTTTATATACTTTAAATATATCAAGCAAGCTGAGCTAAGTTCTTAACTTATAGGAACTTAGTATTTTTCCGAAACTAAGTATAAAATCAATTAAGATCAATTGCTTGCAGTGAAATATTTATGCATGTAACCACAAGATCGTTGGAGAAATTAGTGCTAGCAAATTGGACAGATCTTTTCTAGTTTGGCACTTCCACAACAACTCCGACTCTTTGTTTATCCCACATAAGTACTGCGATTGTAATCCACCCAGCAACTACGGAAGTGAGAAAGCGCACCCTGACATTGAGATTGAATAGGGCCGAGATTCTCGGCCAACTATTGTTCACTGTTTGCTGAGACAACAATGTGGCGACGTGGTTATCTATCTGGAAAGCATCTGTATCTGTGGATGACAAAGTCGGGTGGGGGACTGCGATACGGAGTGGCTAAAGGTGAGGACGGGGCTGCTGGAACTCGTGGCCTAGTAATGACCACGGAGCGTGTAAGCTCCCATGGATGACTAAGCGGAGTGAAAAGACGCATTCCTTATCGTATTTACTTTACACACTCGCTATGACGTTAACAGAATTGGCGAAATAGGAGGAAATTTGGTATCATTGTCATGAAACGGATAATTATTATATCACCGAAAATATATAAAAACACATTAAACAGCACTTCGAATTTCCTAGTTTTTATTAGCTCTTAAATCTTTCATTATGTGAAACAAATTTGTTTTCCACCTTCAGCCAAAAATGTTTGGGAACCAACTCCTCAGGGGCGAAAAGCACAAGGGTTTCGTTAGCCAGAGCGTGTCGACGGAAAGTTTAAGTACCTCCATGTAATCAAAGGAGCAACTGCTTTGCTCGAAGGCTTTCGTAACCACAGGTGACTCCGGCTTAGCTGGGGATTGGGGTGGAGACTGCGGCTGAGTTGTGACGCCCAGGTGAGACTTATCCTCGTCCTCATCGTCCAAAGCGGAACGGGCAAAGGCCTCATCGCCGTCGAAGTAGTAGAACTCCTTGCGGGTGGAGTTCGTTTCCACCACTCTCGAGGGCTGTTGGGCATCGATTCCGCGGGCATAGGAAATCCTTCTCGCCGTTCGATAGGGAGTGGCCGTAAAGGGTAGGGGATAACCGCTGACATAGTTGGGATATCCGGCTTGTAGGGGCCACATTGGTGCTGTTTGCGGGGGTAATCCCAGCTGAGGTTGCAATCCCAACTGGGGTTGCAAGCCCAATTGAGGCTGTAACCCCTGTAACCCCTGCGGCCACAAGCCCAATCCCCTTTGAGGTTGCTGCTGCTGCAGGCCCAATCCAAATGCTTGGCCAGCGTCTTGACGACAGCCATCGGAGTCCTGGTCCTGGAATATCTCCAGCAGGAAGCCATTGGACGTGGTGCTGCTCGACTGTCCTATGCGCATGCGCAACGCCTTGCGACCCTGATCCCAATGCGATTTGTGCACATAGCCCGAACGACAGCCGCAGTATCGCTGACCATCCAGCTCCAGGAAGTCACCATTGCAATTATGTTGGCCTCCAAAGCCGCCACTGAATCCTCCGCCCAATCCACCGGAAACTCCGCCTGCGAGTCCCCCGCCGAAACTGCCGCCAATGGAGCCTCCTGAATTCTGACCGAAATCGAAGAACTTGAACTGGATCCTCAAACGACAGACGTTCGGAGAGCTCTTCTCTATGTAAAACACGCAATCCCTTTGCTGATTGGGCAGCAGATAGTTCAAGACCGTCCTTGGAAAGCCGGGACTGGAGAGATAGAAGTGGTTTTGATTGAAGCTGCTGGCGCAGCATAGATCCAGCTGACCACCAAACTGCTGCAAGGTCTGGGAATCGTAATCCTTGAGAGTTACGGCATGTGGCTGAAAGGATGTAGTCTGATATTGATCGGAAATCAAAGGCAACTCTTGCTGCTGCTGGGGAAGCTGAGGCTGCAGTGGGCGCTGCAGTTGCACTTGTTGCTGCAGCTGCTGCTGCTGCAAAGCCTGCTGTTGCAGTCGCTGTTGATGCAGGAGCTGCTGTTGTAGCTGCTGTTGCTGCAGGAATCGTTGCTGCTCCTGCTGCTGTTGCAAAAGTTGCTGCTGCTGCTGCTGCTGCTGGGGAGCACAAGGCGGTGAGTACTGGGGAGGTAATCCCCCAGGCGGTGGGTATAATCCAGCAGGATAACCAAAACCTGGTTGCAAACCCAAGTTGAACCCCAACCGATTTGGTTGCGTATAGTTGAACGCTGGCTCCAGTTGCTGCTGGGGGCTTTGCTGTGGCAGGTGGTGATGGTGGTGCTGGGTGAGCAGCTTCTTGGGCGGCGACTTGGCGCTCACCTGCACCGTGTCGCCATCGACGTCCTCCTCGTCATCGTCCAGTCCTCTGGCCACCAAGTCCTCCCGTTCGCAGGCCAAGCGCGTGATGAGCAGGCGGAAGCCACCGTTCGTCGTCCAAGGCGAATCATCGCTAAGGAAGCGCAGACGCAGGACTCCATCGGGGGTGTGGTACTTCTTGATACCCAGCACCTGGCCGCACAAGACGTCCATGTCGTCGCCGTCGTTGTTCAGGCCGATGGCCAAGTAATCCCGACTGCAGTTCTCCGACAGCTCCAGCTTGAAGTCCAGGAACTGTATGTGGAACTTGGTGGGGCAGCGGTAGGGAGACCGCACCACATAATCCCAGCAGGTGTTCACCGGATAGTTGTCTGGGTAGTTGGGCGATTCGACGAGACTCTGGCGCTGCCTGTAGACACCATGTAGGCCGCACTGGGGCAGCTCATCGTGTACAGCGCCATGGGCTCCAAGTGGGATGACACCCAGCACCAAAAGAAGGACAACTGGCAGCTCCATTTCGCTGTTCGTCCGCTGGTAACGCGCTCAAAAACGCAACTAACTCGTTGCGGTTCACTCGACACCGATGTCTGCAGGCCGAAAAATAATATTTTACATGGGTGCGTCGCAGGTTTCGCTGGAAAACAATTTGCACTTTTGTTTGTGGAGTCGACAACAAAAGCGTTCACTTGTCCAAAACTCTCATTCATAGGTCGCACTTTAGTTCACTGAACCACACGCAAAACTTTCTGGCGGACAACAAGTTGTCGAGGTGCCAAAAGCTTCATAAAACTACCAATCCATTAGATTAAATTCCAGGCGGTACATCTTTGGATATGATTCATGTGGCAGGTGTTCTCCACGCGTTTATGAGACGCCATCATCAAGATCATATAGCTTATCACATCAGTAGAATGCTATAAGGCATAAATTAGCTTTATGCCACAATAACTTTAACTTATGGAAAAGTAAACATAATTATCCATGCCAAGTGTTTCCCGTTTTTCAATTCACCCGTGAAATCAAAAGGTTTCTAAACATATAACTGGGCTGGAATTAACTCTCGCTTAACAAATAATGACACCTCATTTCCAACCCAGAGTTTATCTTAAGCCAATAACCACAAACGGAACTTACATAACTTGCCAACAAAGATATACAACATTTCGGATCGTGGGAGATCTTTGGGCATACAAGGCACGCTCCCAAAAACCGTGTCAAGCAAATATATAGCTCTTGGAAATACGCCCAGATATCTTTCAAAATATCTGCTCCCCGAGTTTTGTTTTTGGTGAGTAGATTAACCAAAAGAGTCGCACAGAACATCCCACTTTTTTATCTCTATATAATAAAACTAAGCTGAAGTGGTATGTTTAAATCCCTGTGTTAATAAAACACGATACAAATTACTGTTTCAAGATTAACTACTGTAATAAAAGTTGGTCTCTTATGTGCATTGGCTTTTACTGTTTATTGGTTTTTACTGTTTATGCGTATATAAAGAACTATACTTTATTGCTAGGTTGATAAATGATCAGATATTGATATTGGCTCACACATCATTTCATCCACGACACAATAAAAATGTAAGTTGCAGTTTCTTAGAATTGGTTTACAAGAAGGTTTAGGCTTATAAGGAAAGGATTAAACTCTGGGTCACTAATATCCTTTACTAGTTTCCTGAGTAAAAGGGTACACTAGATTTGATACTAGTTGATAAGTATGTAACAGGTAGTGAAGCATTTCTGATCCTATAAAGTATATACATATATATTTCTGAACAGGATCCCTCGCCGAATCAGATTATTCCAGAAATGCAAGTTAAGTATTTCGTTCTGGGCTGCAATTAGCTTCAATATTAATTTTTAGGTATTGCTTAAAAAGCTTCATTAACGTTTAAAATACACACAATTTTAATCGATTTTTGTACATATTTTGAAAGGTCTCTTAAGAGTTAATTGACTAACGTATTTATATCCCTATTACTTTATAGTCTGTCAAGTAAAATGTAAGATTTAAATTTAAAACGTTTATTCATTTTACTACGGTGAAATAAATATGATTTTTCAATATTGTGAAATATTAATTGTATCTTTTCAACATACACTATCTTAACTATAATAACAATGGTGACTCGTGCTTGATTATAGTTATCTTGAGCGTAAATACGAATTTTACTAACAACTTACTCTATCTTTGCGATCTAATAAAGGAAATAATTTAGAAGTGGTCTGTACAATTTAAGCAAATTTTTCTAGTTTACCCATTTGAACCCTTTATCTTTTACAAATATCTTTTTATAAAAAATAATCCTGTTTTCGCCACAAGAGATGCACATATTCTTTTATGGCTAAAACGGAGCGAGCGAGTTATCTCTTACGTAATATTGCACAAAAAAAGGATTTGGTTAGAAGAGTGTTAGGTAAACAAGATAAAAAATCTAGAGGAGGAAGACATATAGCCTTGAGTCTTGGTCATGTTTACTTGGCACTAGGCCCTGATTATCTGCTCATCTAGTCATAATTTTAGTAAGACCCTTAGTTCTCCAAGTGAGAGTGATGATATACGATTCCCCAGCCACTTGCTTTCTACGAAAGCCGCTAACGAAATCCATAACTACACAAAGATTCGCGATGTTCGCCAGGTGTGCTGATATAAAAAGCGGCAGGGAAATTGATGGGACCATCAGTCAGGCAGTGAGAGAGTTTGCAGCCAGAATGTTTGCCACGCCCCTCAGACAGCCAGCTGCGGCCAACCAGAGGCCAAAGAGTTCCCCTGGCATGGAAGAACATGGGAAACCGTATCAGTACGAGATTACCGATCACGGATACGGCAAGGATGCGGTCAAGGTTCTGCATGTCAGTCGCAAGGGACCTGTGCACACCATCCAGGAGTTCGAGGTGGGCACTCACCTGAAGCTGTACAGCAAGAAGGATTACTACCAGGGCAACAACTCGGACATCGTGGCCACCGATTCGCAGAAGAACACCGTCTATCTGCTGGCCAAAAAGCACGGCATCGAGAGTCCCGAGAAGTTTGCCCTGCTCCTGGCCAGGCACTTCATCAACAAGTACTCGCACGTGGAGGAGGCGCACGTCCATGTGGAGGCCTATCCCTGGCAGCGAGTATGCCAGGAGGAGACCAGGACCACCCTCAATGGAAAGTGTGAGAACGGAGTCCAAGGAAACTGCGACTTCAGCTCCGTTGACAACAGATCGCTGCACAATCACGCTTTTATTTTCACTCCCACCGCCTTTCACTACTGCGATGTGGTTTTGAGGAGAACAGGTGGGTCATTAGTTATACAAAAGCTTAACAATAATATTTGAAAAGTTCTCAATAATCACCCTCTTCATTTTTCAGATCCCAAACAAACGGTCATCACGGGCATCAAAGGCCTGCGAGTGCTGAAGACGACCCAATCCTCGTTTGTGAACTTCGTGAATGACGAGTTCAGATCTCTGCCAGATCAGTATGATCGCATCTTTAGCACCGTGGTGGATTGCTCCTGGGAGTACTCCGACACCGACAACTTGGACTTCCTGAGGGCCTGGCAGACGGTCAAGAATATAATCATTCGTAACTTCGCTGGCGATCCGCAGGTGGGCGTGTCCTCGCCCTCCGTGCAACACACCCTGTATCTCAGTGAACGACAGGTCCTGGATGTCCTGCCGCAGGTGTCGGTCATTTCGATGACCATGCCGAACAAGCACTACTTCAACTTCGATACGAAGCCCTTCCAGAAAATTGCTCCGGGCGATAATAACGAAGTTTTCATCCCAGTGGACAAGCCACATGGCACCATCTATGCCCAGTTGGCCCGGAAGCACCTCAACAGTCATCTCTAGACCGATCTCTGATGTAGTAAGACTCAATCTAAGCCAATTTAGCCAATTCATAATCGCATACGGCGAAGTTATATATATTATGTTATAAATGATGATAAACTAATAAAAAGTAAGGGGAAACTATTTTTGAGATCAACCCTGCCTTAGCTGAATAAATCCAAACTTTGTCAAAACTATTTGTACAACCCTAAAATGAGGCATTGTTCTTAAAAAAAACAACAAATTCCAAATTTTCGACCATTTTGGCACTCAAAATTCGCAATCTAAATTCAAAATCAGCAGCTTACCATCTAGGCCAAGAGCGTGACCATGACCAATCGACTGGCCTTGCACCACATCCTGACTACCCAGCTGCGAAGGGACTGGGAACAGGAGGAGAGTGCCAAGACCAGGCTGTCGCAGCTGTCCAGGAGGGAGAGGATCAAGGCCTCGCTAAGATCAAGCCAGTTGCCCGGACGTTTCTTGTTGCCCGACACCAGAAAGACCTACGACAATATGGTGGCAAATATTCACTCGACCATGAAGTGTAAGCTTTTGGCTGGGACCATTTTATCCATTAAATCCAGCAAACCATTTTATTCCTGTTTCTTTTTTCCAGCGGTTCGAACACCAAGAAAGCCTCGACCAACGGAGCCGTTGGTCCCAGCTGGGAATTCGAGTCCCATACCAGTCCCATCGAAATTGGTGCCCAAGCCTCCGAGACGTAACAAATCGGGGCGCATAAGGGGTGGCGCCAACTCCTCAAAGGCGAACAGTGCCCATGGGTTCGCCGCACAAATGAACCACAAATCATTGGCTACGATCAAGGCCAGCATCAACCAGAAACCGAAGGGATCGAGGGGTCTTGAACAGAACAACCGCTTGCGAGAGGTCATCCAACAGAAGAAAGTGCTGGAGACCATGTTGCAGCAGCACAAGAAGCTGCAAACCGATCGTCACACCATAGCGATGGACATCCAGCGAATGCGTGCCGATCTGGACAAGATTCGCACCAGGCTGGACACCTCCCTGCAGAGCCTGAACTCCACGCGCACCCTCTTCAATTCCGCCAACAAGGCGAGTCTCAGAAGGGCGACCGTCCTGCCGAAGAACACGCAAAACTTGGTGACCTCCACCCATCGCCGCTCTGGGGGAAAGCGAAAGGTGCGGACCGTTGCCATCCCGATGAGCCGGCAAAGTGTGCTGGCCAACAAGGCGCCCATCCTCAAGCGAAGGGTTCGGTGAACTACGAAGAAAAATAAGAAAAATAATACATTTAAAGTTCCGCAAAATAATATGTAAAGGTTAAACTAAGGCAATAATTGTTTCTCTAAAAGTATTCTTCTGCTTTCAAAATAAAAGCAAGTAGACAAAATGTATCACACCTAGCCGATTTGATATAATCTTTAGCATATTTTACAATATAAATTAAGAAAAAAATGTAATACCGATTTTATGTTTTGAATTCTGTACCGAAAAGACCGATAGCTTATCGATTGTTATTATCAGTGTTGAAAAGTATCTCGCTGATGTCAGCGAGGCGTTTCAGAATTCTGTGGAAAAATTGCACGGTCACACTGCTCATGGCGTCTGTTTTTCGCCACCGGATTTTTGTTTTTCATTATTTTGCTTACAAATTTCACCGATTTACCTAATTTTCCGACACCTGGAGCCTAAGATGGGCTCCTCCAAGAAGCACAAGAAAAACAAGTCGGAGCGACGCGAGAAATATGAAGGTGAGTGAAATGAAAGTGCTGTGCCTACGTGAGCCCCTGCTGCCATAGGCCATCTCGCTCTACATTTTGCCGCTTGTTGTTGAGCATGCTTACACTTTGAAAAATTGGTAAACAATACTTTTCATTTGTTACAATTGAAAAAAAATGTGTTGTTAAAAACTGAAAAGTTTTGTCGAAATTTAATAAATCAAATTAATTTAATCCTTCACTTATATAATGCTTATGAAATAAGAACACAAAATGTAAATGCCATGCAGCACCGCTCACTCGTTATATACTTAATATAACCTGGATTTTTGCTATATTATATAGAATACAGTCAGCACCAGGACCCGACTCAGCTGCAACGAGGTCTAAAGCTTATCCTTAAGGTGGGCTCGAATGCCACGCCGGAGTACAGTGCCAATTCGCCAATGGTGGACGGAGGACCGCCCACAGCAGCCGAGGCCATGATGTCGCCAGTCCCCGAGGAGCTTCAGGATCACCAGGGCCATCGCGAGCGCCACAAAAAGTCAAAGAAAAAGAAGAAGAAGAAGGATAGGGAGAAGAAGCACAAACACCACAAGGAGAAGCGACACAGGAGTAGAGATCGCCATCGGGACGCAGGATCGGACGAAGATATGATGGTCGGCGCTGACGATGCCGCTTGCAGTGGATTCGCTCCATCATCGGTAGCTCCACCGGCCGCCGATCCCGATTCCAGCCAAGACGGCTTCAGTTTTATGGACGATGACCAGTCACAACCGCTGCCAGAGAACATTTTATTCTTTGCAGGCATCACCACGGATAACTCGCCATCAAACTGTCCTGTGACAAAGCCAATAGCTCCGCGCAAGCTGGACGAGATTCTGATGGGTTCTTCGCCCAACTCCTCGTCGCTGCAATCCTCTTCCCTGGGACTGGTAGGCAGCAGTCCCACCAAGCCACTGCCCGACGTAAGTTACTTTACCATATCGTGGCGAGTTCATATTAATACTGTATCCAATGCGTTTTAGCTATTAATACCTTCACCGTCAACGCCAGGAGGAGCCAACTCACTAAATGCCCTTACACCCAAGGCTCTCGAGGCACCAAAGACCCCCAGTAGTTCCAGTGAGTCGGGTAGAGAGCCCCGAAGCTGTGTGCTCAAACTGAAGCAGCAAAAATCGCCGTTAAACAAACTTCTGGAGCACCTGTTGCGCTTCCTGGAGAAGCGGGATCCCCACCAGTTTTTTGCATGGCCGGTGACTGATGACATGGCACCCGGTTACTCTTCAATAATTAGCAAACCCATGGACTTCTCCACTATGCGACAGAAGATTGACGATCACGAGTATACCGCTTTGACCGAGTTCACTGATGACTTTAAGCTCATGTGTGAAAATGCCATCAAGTACAACCACGTGGATACGGTATATAATAAGGCAGCTAAGCGTCTACTCCAAGTTGGCATGAAACATCTGCAACCTGAGAATTTGATGAGAAGCCTGAAACCACTGTCAGGTTACATGAGGGAGCTTACAGCCAAAGAACTTGGCTTTGAGTTGAGTTCGAACGATATGTCAAGGGAAAATCACGATTCGGCGGACGAAGGAGCTTCAACGGGAGCGGAAGAGCCGCCAACTCCTGCTCAGCTGGAGGAGGAAGAGCGCAAGCGGGCACTTCGTTTGGAGAATGCACCAAAAACACATTTCGAGCCTTATGTAGACGATTTAACGGGCGAAGAGATCCTGGCCCAAGTTCAAAATGCTGCCCAACAGGCCAAACAAAGGGTGAATGCCAAGAAAAATGCCCACAAGATGGGTTTCCTGCGTCAAACGAAGGATGGCAGTACCACCCTGAATCTGTTGATCAAAGAGGATAACGAGGGTCCTGAAAGGGTAGTAACCATTGGTGATCTAGTTGGCAAGCTGCAAACGGGAAGCACACAGCTACAGACGCGACAGGTTGACAAAAGGAATGCCATGAGGACAGTGAAACCCTTAAACTACGGAGCGTTTGCCAGCTTTGCACCCACCTTCGATTCCCGCTTTTCCACTCTGAGTGCCGAAGAAACGCAATTGGTTTTGCGTACGTATGGAGATGCGTCCAGTGCTGAATATGCAGAGAGCATCTTACAGTTCACCAAAGACTCTAGCTATGGGACCACCATTGCAAATGGTCTGCTGGATATCCTCACCAATGGAGAGCACAGCAAATCCCTGGATGAACTATACAACATGCAGCTTCATTCATACGAGCATCGTGAGATTGAAAAGTGCTTTGAACAGGAGGAGGAAACTCCCATCCAGCAGGAAACCACCGCCCAAATCGAGCAAGAATATGAAAAATACAAAAACACCCCTGTGGACTTCAAGGGATTGCAATCTCTTGGTGAACTTGGCATCGATGTGAGCTTCCTAGACGGCATGGAGGCTGAAATGAAGAGCTTCGAGCTCAATCGGCGCATGCACGAGCATCTTAGTCAAAACTTAACGTTAATCGAGAAACTGCGAGTGACCCAGCACGATCGTTTATCACAGCCTTTGCCGAACCACCTGGGACTCGTACAGCCCGCCAGTCAGGAGGAAGCCCAAACCGCCCAGCAATTAACGCAGCAGATCAGCGATCTGGCAAAGAAGTTGCCTCCTTCCGCCATCGCCGATCCCTATGCCTTGCGAAAAGCCATGGGCATGTCCTATGGTAAGTCCATATAAAAATAATGTTAATTTGCTTTTATATTAATAACTTTACTCTGTTTAGCTGGTTTGCCGCCACCTCGACCCGTTTCTCCCCGCGTCCAGCTGCCTGAGCTGCTCCAACAGCCGGTGGCCCTGCCACAGTTGCAACCTGTGGCCATGGAGATCGACGAGACTGATGAACAGCATGGCGGTGGAGATCTGGAGAACGAGTTGCGCGAGTTCCTCGAAAGCGGATCTGGTCTCCATTCCGCCAATCCGGCGGATGACAACAGTATTGTTGCCCAGCTGTTGCTGAACTAGGGGATCGGGAAATCTCCAAGACGCGCGCTATGTTTATAATGTAAGATAATGAGATATCTCTAAATTATTTTCATATATTCAATGCGTTTGCACTCTAAATAAAAATTAAGCTAATATTAAAGAAGCTCAGGCTTATCTGTCGGGGAAAAGTTATATTTAAATCAATGTGATAAAAACACAATTATTTCATGTTTACAAAATTGGTAAAGCTGTAATTGAAATTACCTAGCAAGTTCGATCTGAGAACGATCAAGTTTAATTTATTTAACTTTCTTTTAGCACTAACAATTATATTTTCGTTTCAATTTCGAGCTTAGCCTAAACACACTTTCGATTTTTCTTAACTGAACTAGGTAACGATTTAAAGTTTAAACACAACACAATTGCAGAAGAACCGGCGAAAGCTAGACTTCTTCGGCGTTTTCTGTAGGGTTGGCGTCTGCAACAACATCCTGCAGCTCTTCCTCAGCGGTGACAGTCTGTTTCGTGATCTACAGAAAATTACAATACGATGGGCGGTACAGTGAACATAGCCTTTGCAATATCGTGGGCGTACAACTTCATTCAGTAGCTGTCTTCAGGCACATAATACTTATCGGATCATGCAGTTAGGGCTGCTATATATCAACATGCTGGTTAAAATCGTCTCTGACGATAACTCTCATGCATTTAGCCTAGGTTTATCGTATAATAAGTTCTTAGCCTATGATTAGGATTTGGATTACATAATATCTTCGTATGGACTTTACCACATTAGAAACCGCGTATGGCGAGTATCGGTTTAGTGTTTTGATTTGAGTATGGACCACTTAGAACCTAGACATTAGGCGAGGGCTAAATGTTTGGAACCCATTTATATATATATATATACTATATATCACAAGATGGTTGATTTTGGTTGTCCCCGGTTTTTGATGTGATTTTTGTTAGTGAGCGATTTAGTTTCAATGGCTTTTCAACGGTTTGATTTTGTTATTGTTCTGCAGAAGTGGTTGAGTTATATTTGAACCCGATTGGCTGCTAGATTTTCTTACTTTGAAGCAGCGAATGTGAAAGTGGTCGCACATCTCAGAAACCTAAAATAGTCCATTTGTGAGAACCAAAAACTATATATATATTTAATGACAGGGTATCTTACCACGCCGTAGCCGTAGTGCCAGTGAGCTAGAGTTGAGAAAATGGTAAGCCCATAGAGTATCCATCGCTCGATGTCCGACGTAAGATCTGTGTCGAAGACCTGCTGGTAGTACGGAAAACAACAAACACCCACTGTGGCGGCCAGTGGCCACATCAGCACATTGAAGGCATCGCATCGCGTGTCCGACATTTGGGCCACTATCAGACGGCACTGTAAAAAAGAATTTAGGAGATTTATTGCTTTTGAACCAATTGCGATAAGCACTTTAGTACATACTGCAATATTTGAAAATATCGTGCCATAGAGTATCCATAAAATTCGTGGCTCCTTATTGATCACATCATTTCGAGAAAAGAACGACCAGACGACAGTGATCACAAAAAGCCAGACGAAAGCGAAAAATGGTCGCAGCATTTCCCACATGGGTCTCATTTTTCCGGTCTTGTTCTTGTAGGAACTAAAGCCAAACAAGCCAACAAATTAAATTGGTGTGCAAACCTAAAGGCTGAATTGGAAACTTACAGGTAGATATTTCTAGCTATAATCGGATGGCTGCTGACCATGCCGGAACCAATTAAAACGAACTCAAACATATTCGCCACAGTGAAACCATATATACTGAAGCGATACATCTCAGGCCCAAAGACGGTGGCCACAAACAGCATGCCACTAACGCCCTAGGAAGGAAAGTAAATTATTAATCAGAAATAAATGCCCTTAAAGTATAATTGGTTTACTCACCCACATGGTAAAGTCGTAGCCCCAGGGCAAGAACATAACACCCGTATTGTACTTTTCCACGTGCGTTAAATAGAAGTTGAGAAACACGTTCCAGATCACAAAGAACATACGAATCGGGGGCAAATCGTGTGTGCCGAAAAGGGAGAATAGGTAAATGGGTATCAGGGCAGCTGAATAGGAGTCCAATCCATGATCGAACAGCTCTCCCAGGGGTCCACTCGTTCCAGTTCTTCGAGCCTGCTTGCCATCCATGCCATCTGATAACAAAATGGCATTGTAGTATTATGGATACAACTATAGTTAATTTTTTGATTGAATGTGCACAAACTCACCCAAGTTATAGTAAATGAGTATATTTATGGCCGCCACTGTCCAAACCCAGGCGGGCACCGTATTTCCCGTCTCTGAATTGGCTGCTTCAAAGCCCCAATCATAGTACGCAATCAGGATAAAGTTGACGACAGTCATGAGAAAACCCACGAAGGTCAGAACGTTGGGCGCCAGCCATTTGGGAACAAACTAGAGCACGAGATGTCCCTTTAAATATAATCACATATAAAGGAAGCTTTTATAGAATACCTTCACACAGTAGTTCCAAAACGGGTGCATCACATAGACGCTGAGGAAGCTCGTGTCTATACTGCTGTACTACGGAATAAATAATAAGACATATTGATTAAAAACATTTTTCAAACACTTTCCCTTCAATTAATATATGCCAAGCATGAACATCTACAAGTGGAAAGTTAATCTACAAGCTAACACTGAGTGATTAATTTTCGATTTCGATTTATATTTTGTCAAGGGAAAATAAGTTACCCTTCAACTGACAAAACTTTTCCTATCATGCTGGGTACAACTTTATTTAAGGAAGATTTGATAAGATATCGATTTATACCGCTGCGCAGTACATGTTGTTAAAGAGTGAGAGGGTATGTTGTATTCGTTGAAAGTATGTTACACCTAGAACAAATCAGTTCCCACTCTTCTTGTCGCCGAGTGAATCACCCATGTTGATACGAACGTTGATATCTAAGTAACTCAAGATCTACAGAGTTGAAAGATAACATGAAGATCTTATGAAAGTTGTTGCATATTTGACAGTCGAGACATTTGATTGTAGTATTAAATTGCCATGCTCTTCCTTAGGTTCTTATGGTTTAGATTTGTACTTTATTTATTGTCAGTTGACAATTCTAAGACTACTTTTGAGCACCCCCTTTGCCGCGCTTGCGGACCCAGTTTGTCTTATTGTCTTTGCATGTTGTAATCTTTACAAGTACAAATTCCACTATTGATAGCAACCAACTCATCCCCATCCACCGAATCTGCACTATCTGTCTACATACGCTGTATGTACTTGTATAAATGTACTACATGTATAAATATTTTCAAAGCTCCAGCACATGGTTCCGTGACAGTTCAATGCCTTCTTTTAATGAACGTTTGCGAAACATTTGTTTAGTCCGGTTATCACTTAATTGATGACATACACTAGTAAAACTATGAACACAAGTTTTGACACATAATAATCGGGCTCAATTGGTCGGGATCGAAAGAAATGTTGCCTAATCTGCCGGGCGAAGCAACCGGAACTAGAAAAAATCGTAATCCCATAATCGAAAGTCGTTACACGTTGGGAAAAGATTCAAGTTGATAAGAATCACTTCTATGACGATAAAGAACATGATAACTGAAATAGTAACCAAAAAAGTACATTACTACCAATTGGATTATTTAAGCTTAGCTTTTTTTAGTGTTGAATTAAATGATCATGTTTAAGATCCTTCGAAGAACATAGCAAATTCTAAAGTGGAGCCAAAACGAATATGCCCCACCCCTGAAAGATTTCGGTAAATAGTTAAAAGTTAAAAGAGGAACATTTAACTCCCCAAGCCTAAGCATAGGGTTTTCAAAACCGATAACCGATTGAGGATCGGTCAGGAATTGGGTGCAGTGGGCTTGTTTTGGATTCAATTCAAGTTCCCTGGGGTGAAATCGAACCTCTCGAGGAAACTGGGTTAAATCGATAATGTATTTCATTTCGTGGCACTTATTTAGAACTTAATAACAATTGACCGAACTGGGGAAGGGGGCTTCCCGATTGGGACATTGATTTTCACCACCCACCGGTGGCCATGCTCCCCTTTGAAAAGAACTCACCTTGTATCGCTCGAAGCCCCTCAAATGAGCCTCCGACATGTAGCGCATGCAACCCATTTTGTAATTTCAGTTTTCTACTATGTATGTTTTCTAATATGTTTGTGGGTGGCAAGTGATAACAGCGGGAGCGGCGGGAACGGCGGGCGCTGGGGAGTTTGCACTTGGATCGGAAGTCAGATTAGCGCGTATCGGCTTGACCTTTGCTTTGGGTCAGTCCGTTGGCTACTCCGTCATATTGTATAACATCTGCGGATCTACACAGATATGCGGTTTTCGGATTCGTTCACACGCGGACGTACGCGAGAGGCGGAATGCGGCTAAATTAAATAATCGCTTTGTCCGCTCTCCAAAACACGCAGCACGCAAACAACAGTTACTCCTGCACTCGTCCAACTGGCGAAGAAGAAGAATAACCGGACGGAGACGACGTACTGCTAAAAGATGAAGAACACACGTACTTATTCCGGACGGGCCGGCGTCTGAATGGGAACTGCGGACGCGGACTTATCAGGCCCAGCAGCGCTTAATTCGCGACGCCGACCGCGACTTGGGTTCCACAACTACGAATCCCAGTGCGCACAGCACACCAGTGATGGCCGTTTGGCCTTTTTTCGGTTTGATCCGGGTTTACCCAGCCCCTCCGCCGGATGTTCTATGCGGTAAATATTTTCTTTATTTATTTATTATTAATTATTTACTTCGATTTGTTTTTGAATAAATAATAGCACTTTTAAATGTTTATAAAAAAATTTATTTTTTCCTACTATTATAAACTCAAAGGAAACCCCTGATAATAAAAGTTGAATCTAAGAAATAAACATAATTGAGTTCTAATGTTTGGACCTTTACCATTATCATAGCAGATTCCGAATTATTTGGTATAATATGATGGAGAAGAATAGCCGCTTGTGTGTAACTACGTGTAATTGGCACCACTAGCCCGCACAATCTTATCTGGAAAAGATAGTGTGTGTGCTTTGCATTGAATGAATGTGAATTAAAATTTGTAAAACGCGAAATTGCTCTCACTCCATGGGCAACAAAATTGCTGCCCGGGCGAGAGGTTATCAGTCTCAGGCTCCACATTTTCCACAATAAATTCAGGGAGATGTGTGGCCTGTTTATTACAATTAAAAACGTTAATTACCGCCCGCAAACGGATCCGATCGGATCACCATGATGTTTTATGCGCGTGTTTTATGGAATACTAAGTATAGATTGACCGTGTTTCTTCATTTAATTTTAGTTCAAGTTCGGGAGATAACCCTTCCCAGATCGGGTTGCCAGGCGCTTAAGGCGCTGAAATCGAACGGAAATCGAATCTTGAAGATTAAACTGACGGAAAATTGGAATACAGGTTTATAATCATAATCAATGTTGTATATTCAAGGCCTTCAAACTTTAAATACAATCCACTTATACAGTATACATAGATCATTATTATTATCGTAACGGAACACTATAGACATCTGTTCTGTTTACCATAAATATTTAATCATAAAATCATTTATAATCAGCTCAAAATAAATTCACGTTAAGGAAACATGGTTCGCGATGTGGACAACGATTTTGACATGTTTACGTACTTCAAGTAGCTCTAGTCATAAAACTTATTCCAGTATTATGATAACGTAATGATACTCTTATCGAACAACAAAATACCCGAGCGGTAAATCAAGAAGTATCACCAGCGCGGTGGGCAGTCAAAAAGTAATATGATTGAAGACTTAAGCTTATTTTCTCGGGATCAGCTTAGCACACTTAATTTAGCCATCTGGAGGTTTCCGTGGCAGTCAGACCCTCGGAGCGCAGACGTTGCAGCATGGGACGATAAATGTCGGGGGTGAAGGGCAGCAGGACACCGCGTTCCTGGATCTCGCCTGCAATGGTATTATTTGGGATTATTTAAACGGATTTAAAACGGCTTTGAACTGATAAGGGAACCTACCGTCTAGGATCATTTTGGCTGCAATAGCAGCGGGCTTGCCCACCGTCATCGCCATGGCGGAGTGACCCTGGGGCTGTCCGTAGACCACAAAGTTGATTCCACGCTCCTCACGACGACCATCGGGCCAACGGATGCCGACTTCATGGCGCAGTACCACCAAGTCGCGTTCATCCCGCTCTGTAAATGAATAGTACAATTACTCAGAACATAATTAATTAGAATTAAGTGGTTAACCCACCGAAGGCCAGTCGCTTCGAGAGATAGTGACTAAGCGTATCCAGGGGAGTGTTCATCTTCACCACAGGAGTATCATCCAGCAGGCCCAAGCTCTCGATGCCGTCCACATCTCCAATGCGCTCGGTTAACTTCTGCTTGAGGTTCTCGTAGAAGATGGTCGAATCCGACATGCCCATAAGATGGATCACGAGCTGACGCCACGTGACATCCGGCCCACTGGGATGCAGCAGAGCATGTGGCTCCGGATCGATGAGTCCCAAGAGCTGCATGGGCTTAATCGACTCCGAAAAGCCCTTGTAGCGTATGGTTCCACGAAGCAGAGTGTGCACATCCCTGCCTAAGCCGTAAAGGTTGCCGTATTTGGTGGAGTCCCTATTGGGGAAACCCTCCAGGGCGAATCCTGGCAGGAAATCCAAGCTGCGAGGACTTGACAGGAGTTCCCCACCTCCGGAAATCTCGACAATTTGACCCCGACTCAGATATTTTGCAGCGGAAAGAGTGTTAAGAAGTACTCCTCTGGGTGACCAAGAGAACTTATATCTCAGGGCGTTATTTGAATGCTCCGGAGCAGGCAGACCGCCACAATAGCTAACGAAGGACTCGACAACGGCTCCCTTATCCTGCACCTCGTGGATGCACTCCAGCGCCAGAAGGTGATCGATACCAGGGTCCAAACCCACCTCATTCATGATGGTCACTCCCTTGGCCTTGGCCTCCTCATGCAAGCCGGAGATCTCGTCGTTCACGTAACTTGCGGTGACCATGTGGGTGCCCTCTGCCACGCAATAACGTGCCACCATGCCATGGAGAGTGTAGGGCAGCAGGGAAATCACCACATCCGCGGTGCCACACAGCTCCTGCAGGTGACCAGTGCTCTCGTTCACATCCAGATAGACGCTGTCCACTCCGGCATACTGCTGAGCCAGGCGATCGGCTTCCTCCTTGACCTGCGAGCAAACCGTTATGCTGACGTCCTTCTCGCGATGAAGCCACTCGACGAGTGGAGCGGACACCATCCCAGCTCCCAGGACCAAGACCTTCTTGTCTGATTCGTGCCTTCCCTCCATCTTGTGGCGAGATCTGTGGTTCTGCGACTCTCGGAGCTCCTGTATATACTGGAAGCCCTCGGTCAGCTGCCCGTTACTGGCGATAATAGCCTGAAAATAAGTAACGAGAAACGGATTCAGTAGCTGATAACAAATGCAGATTACAAGGCGTGATGCAAAAATAATCGGTAACTTTAGGTATGTTTGTAAATAAGGAAAATAAGGTGGCATAGCTAAATATGCAATGCTCAAAAGGACTTAAGTGAACTCACCGATTGAATGGGGTATGAGAAGATCTCCTCCGCCAACGGCTTCTTGGCATCACTCTTAATAATATCATGAACGTGAGGAGTCAACAGCTCCCCGAACAAATCCGTCGATTCTCTGGGCAATTGTGTAGGCATATTATCAATCGAACAGACCAAAACTCCGGGACCCTTGAAGCTCTTGGTATCCTTATTCCTGTCAGCATCGTACAAGCAGAATGGAGTGTCGATGGTAGTGCACTCGTTCATAAACTCAATGGAGCCACCGGGATCGGCCGAAATGTCGCAAATGGCCAGCATGCGATGGGGCAAAGCAGGGCTGCCCTTGCTCGTAGGCAGCCAAGGAGTGTTTGCCGGACGGAGCAGATTCTTGGCATCCGGAATGCTGATCAACTTGGGACTGCCCACTGCCCAGTAGATGCCGTTGACAATGACCGATGCGTATGGTGCAATCTTCGTGCTGAAGGTGGATATATATCGCTCGGGGAACTCATCGTATTCCTTGGCATCGAATCCGCCGCCCTCCCGTCGCTCCAGATGATCTGATCGGCTTACTTCGCAGCCGTAAAGCTTGTTTTGATCTAGCATTAATAATTAATTTTAGTTCATTCAGAATTAAGCAATGAACGTTTCAACTTTACTCACTTCCATGCTCGGCCACCTTGCGAAGCATCTCAGGTGGAACATACTCAATGGGCAGCTCGGAAAACACCTCCTGGGCACCTTGGGAAACATTTCCAGAGCCAGTGAACACAAATGTAAGTGGTCCAATGGACTTGGGCATCATGCCAAGCGAGATCTCGTAGCCACAATCCCGGATTGCCTGGCGAGCCATCGAGGAATTGCGATAGTTGTGGGCGGGTCCAATGTGCATGAAGGGTGTATGATGTCCCAAGGCCAAAAGACGCAGTCCAATACCGTGCAGGATGTTCACCATGCCAGCCACTCCGGCGTATTTTCCAAAGGCCACCTGTCGTGCTCCGCGTTCGTCGATGATTCGCTCATAGTCGATGAGGCGAATTTTCTATGGACAACAGTGGCAGTATAATATAAAAACTATATGAAACAAAAATGTGTGGCAAAAACCTTTTCCAAAATAGCATCCAGAAGCGACATATTTGATTCCTGCGCCTTAATCGTGTGCGAAAAGAAGCAGTAGGTCTTGCCGGGAATCAGGGCATCAATGGGCACCTGCTTCACTCCAAATATCACCGAAGCATCACTGATGTCCTCCTGGATATGGGCCCCCGCCTGCATGTAGGCCTGATCCGGAAGAAACAAAACAAGTCAGTGTTATTATTTGTTATTTACACAGAGCCGAGCCCTCTTATCTACTTTATTAATCCTAAAAATAAGTACGCGGCAATCATTACAATGCATCAGGCGAATAATGTTATTATACATGTGTGAACTATTTAATCACCTTACACCTCGACTTTATTAGGCCTAATTCATTTTATATTTTTTCCATCAACTGAGCAAATTGTTTTTGCAATTGAATTTATTTTAAAGCTATTCTTTATGGGACAGCAGCTATTATGTATTTTATTAATTGCTGAGCCTATTTTTGGAATAGTTTCACTTATAGTTAAGATTTTCGGACCCCACCTAGTAAATGTTATCATCTCTACAAATCAGTTAAATACAGTATAGAATATATATATTCCTGGGAATCATTGCTCCGAACGATAAGCTGTGCTGCCCATTGTTTTTCCTCTCCTCATCGTTTGTTTTGCACTTGAGTTCAAGGCCGGTAAATTGCCAAATTTAGAGCTCCATGGAGGCTTATCATCCGAGTTTATATTTATGATGCAGCACTTGGGGGGCGTGTGTACCACTATACTCGTATATACCATACTATGCTACCTATATACGCGTACTTTCTGGCCTGTCTACCGATATGATTTCCATGATTATGATTAGCCGGAGACTCAATAAATCCGTTGCCAACTGGCCATGGAATGTTACAACCTGGGGACAATGGGCGGGGGTTTTAAGACCCAACTGAGCTCACCTGCATGGGATATGCCCGACGATTGGAGGGCTGCACGATGACCTTGACATTCTGCTTGACCAACTTCTGGACATGAGTGGGTCCAAAAGGAGCTCGTCGCTCCCACACCGACTGATCCTCTCGCCGAATGGCAATCACTCGACTCTGGAACAACAAAAGATTGGGGAATATAATGTACATATTTCCAAATTAATATCTTGTATACACATATGAATGTTTTTATTCATTGAGGTTGCAGTTGGGGAGTTGAATCAACTCACATGACGTTGTCTGGTGAACGGATGCGCTATTGTTGCGCGCTGTTGAATCACTCGCCACATGGTTCGGCAGCTTTGTGGGATCAGTTCGAGCAGATCAAGTGCGAATTTAATTGTAACCGTAGTGCTTTTTCGAGGCTTGAGTGGAAGATCCGATCCGTTGGCTCCGAGCTCTGGTACTCTTCTAAAGGCATCGGTAGAGGCAATCCGCGAAACAGCCTCTAATCAGCAGTTGGACCCAGTCGTAAATCCAGCGATAAGACGTGCTCTCCATGCATCTCAAAGCAGCTAAAAGAATCCAATTTTGTGCGTTAGCAGGGCAAAAAGAGCGAGCTGCTAGTGATTGTCACTTACCCGTGAGGGAATCGGGATCTCTGTTCGATTTTGGGCTGAAAATTTTCCACTTTGATAAGAGAAGTTCCTAAGAATTAAGAGAACCGTTTGGGGAAATTCCTCAAGCTCTGTTTACACAATGCAATTCTTATAAGCATTTTCGGGGAAAATTATTTCATTGAATCTCTCAAAATTATTTAAAATACTACAGGTGAACAATATTTTTAGTTTTAAAAATATCCTTTTTAATAGTCAATATGTGTCTATGCATTAGGTGTATCATTAAATAATCAACTTAAATTCAAGTTAAGATCATTTAAGCTTCTAAAAACAATGTCAAAGATTTCGAAATCATTTAAAAAGAGTCTAGAGATACAACTAATATTTTAAGTTCTTGACTTAAAACCTAGACATCATTTAGAATTGCACCTTGTAAACACCACCTTACGATGTTGGTTTTTGGTGTTAAAGCATACGTTTTATTTTAATTGCATCTTGGTTTCATAGGTTCGTCTCTGGCACAGATTTCTGTGCAGACTATAATCATTTTACTATTCACATCAAAAACAGAGTACGTTCTTAGTTATCTAAAAGTCTACAAACTATTGAGGCAGCAGTCACGATGTTGTAACTGGGCTAACACTCGGAAATAAATATACATGATTATTACAGCTAGTAAAACAAATTGTTTGTTTTTGCTACATCTTCAGGTATGCAAAACTAAAAGGAAAACGGAATAACAGTTTGATTACGGTAGGTTAGAAAGAGGAAAGCCGTAAAGCTGTAAAGCTGATTTGTGGATGGTCCAGCACGTCCCTCTGTAAAACGTACAGACCGATCCTCTAGAGCGCCGGCGCCTCAGGCAGAAGCGAGGTGAAGAAGGTGATGACAAAGGTGCGCACAACGGAAATCACAGAATTATTGGCATTTGGTGGTTCCACAGCAACGGCTTCCGCGGAAACGTCAGTCGGATCGGGATTAGCAGCGGATGCTGGAGCAACGGGAGCCCCAGCCGGAGGAGGAGCAGCAACAGGCGCATCGATTACATCTTGACCTGCAGCGGCAGCAGGTCCGGCTGCTGGCACTGCACCAGGCTCATTGGCCGCCTGAGGATCGTTGTTCTCGCGTTCAACGGCCGCATCCATCATGCGCTGAATTTGCTGCACTGCAGCAAAGGCGGCCGCATCGCCAGCATTATTGTTACGATTGATGTTGTTATTGTTCCGCTCGCGGCGACGTCGAAGGACACCAATGTGATACCTAAGAAATAATAATAATATCAATATAATTTTACTCTTTCAATTTTAAAAGGGAATACACTTACAGATAAATTGCTCCGGCGATGAGCACCACCAGTAAGCATCGCAAAGGTGAGGAGTTAAAGTACAGGACAGTCACAAAAATAGCCAATCGCGTAAAGCTAAAGAAGCTATCTAGCCAGTCGCGCATTTCCGGTTCCTCTTGAATGTTGGGGAAATTTCTGTTCTGCGGCGCCCCATTTATCTGAGGCGCAACAGGAACCTGTGCGCCCGGGTCTGCAGCTGCTCCTGCCACTGGTTGTGGCTCCCCGAAGTTTCGCACAGCAATCAGTGGGACTGTGGGCAACAGTGGTTGAGACGGTGGCGCCAAGCCAGATTCGTTTGTAGCTGACAACGTAGAGCTGTTGGTATAAATAAGATTGTTGTGCAAAAAGCATTCAGAGTAAAAGCAAGAAGAGTTCGTTTACATGGCAGCATTATGCTGCAAAACTTAATTGCGCACAATAAATTGTTCGTGAGCGCCCCAAAATTATATTATTTGTCTGTAATCGCGGCCACATAAATACTGAAATTTTGGGACGTCTGATAACCAAAAAAAGATTATAAGTAATCAAATAACAACTTTTTTTTAAAAAAGACTCGAATAATCAAGTACCTCTTAGCAGAGGGAAATATAAAGTCTATTAGCTGTCGAGCTCTGTGTAATTTGATTTCTTCGCTTCTGATATGACTGAATTGTTGGATCAAATGTGTTCTCTTAGCTTTCTGGTAATGTCCACTTACCGGAGAGTCAACTGCTGCATGTACTGCGCGTAAGCCTGCTGCATCCAGGCGTTGTAGATGAGCGCCTGCTGCTGGAACAAAGCCTGGGGACTGGCACTGGCATTGGCGGCAGCTGCTGCTCCCTGGTTCTGCTGCCAGAATTGCGTCCAGGGATTGGCCAAACCGATGTCACCCGCCACGGGAGATGCAGCGTTGCCATGCTGTGCCTGTTGCTGATGCGAGGGATGACGTTGTCGCAGCTCATTTGCATTCCCGCTCACTTCAGGCCCAGCTGGAACCGCATCTTTCTGCGGCACAGTGGCGGTTTTGTCTGGCGGCGTCATCATTTGCTTGCTGGCACATACCAAGTGAAATATGTGGTGCTGCTGGTAGACATCCTTGTAGCTGCGTATCACCTCCGATATCTTTTGCGAGTCATCTAATAGCTTGCCCGAGTAAATAAGCTTTTGATCTTGGATTTTCTATGGGAATAAAGGGTAAGAAATAGTTATAATGCTCAAAACTTAAATATCTTTCAAATAGTCGTACACAGAGGAACACTGTATCTCTAATGCCAAAATCTATTATTTGCACGCTCCAAGAGATAACATACTTGTTCTTGTCAGTTGACTCGATAGAAATAATACTTGATACCTAATAAATGAAACGTTATAATTTCTACTTGATTTGTTCTTGGAATAAATAGTGCTAATCTTTTACATCTGCTCACACCTAGGCAGAAAAAAAGAACAAAGACTCAATGATTTGGCTCCTTACTTAGTATAAATGAGTTTAATATTTGGGATGTACATAAATATGGAGCGTACATGGAGCGTGACTACGTCCAAAAATCTTATCACTTTCTAACCGTAACCAAATTAATCCCAGTTCCCAGCCATCGATTTGGCATAGACCAAGTGCATGACGCAAGTGCATGACGGCGACTGTAATTTTTAGAGGCAATCTACTGACGTGTACTTGCGACTAAGACGCAAATAGCTTTGGGAACCGACATACCTATGAATCCTAAACGAAGATGATAAACAATAACAAACTTCTCGATAAGATAAGCGGGCTCGTGGGCACAGTTAGTATGTGAGAGCAGAGGGGGGTAGCTCCTTGATTACCCACCGGTTTGCCAGGATAGATAAGAGACAGCTGCTTCTTTAGCCGCTGGACCGTCCAGCAGAGGTCGGAGTCCACATTGAGATCCTCGTACTGCTGGTTGGAGGACTTGATGAGCAGCCGGACACTGGTTTCCGGAGTCTTTTGACGGGTGGCGGCATCGCAGCCCGCGGCTGTGGCGGCTGCGGGTGGGGCGGCGTTCTCCTCCATCTGTTTGACCCCGCGAGTCGGAGAACTTTCTATTGCTAATTAATGACCGCGATACGAGGATCGGTGATGGGGTTTCGCTGCGCTAGAGGCGACACTTTTTCCGCAGCCACTGTTTCTCACTTCCTACTCAGCTTGCTGCAATTTTCGAGATGTAGTTTATTCCGAATTTGACATTAGATTTGGTATTATTTGCTATGTTGTTGCTTGCTTTTCCAGCTGTTCTGTGGTGTTTTGCTCACAGCACAGAACTATTGATTATGAAACGCAGTAAACGTTCCGCAGTTGATCAAAAAACTACTCTTCATTTGGTTCTGACATGTAGCCAGTGATGAGCGTGGGTCACGGGGCTGCCGCGAGTCGCAGGTATTTTTAAGTCGCAGGTTAAACGAACAGCTAGAAACACAATTACCGAAGTGAGTCGGCTGTGGCGATTTAAGTACAGAGTTGAAAAATATAAAAATCTTTGTTCAAACACTTGGTTTTGGGCTGTTTTAGAATTTATTTATTCGAAAACAATATCCTGTCTAGTGACTTTTAGCAGTGAATTTAGCTCATCAGTGGCAGCAACACTTGTTAATGCCATATACTCAGCAACAGGGTTGCCTTGACTTTCGGGGATGCCAACTCGCGTCATAGTGACGTGTACGAATATGTATAACATTCGAGACGTTGAACTTTAAATGAGATGACGAAACAGTTTATAAAGTGCATATGCTCCTTCATAATAAAATTATTATAATCCATCTGGCACTGTTATTGATTTCGTATTCAATACTATTTGTTGGCAATATTTTTACCAGCGCAGGCTAAAACAATTAAAATAGGAGGCTACTTTGTCAAGATTCGTTAACGTTTAAATTTTTGTGGTTGGCGTTCTAAACGTTTTCAAAACGTAGCTGACACTATGACGTGAATTATAAATTGTATACTATTCGTTTCTGATAAAAAAAAAGCAGTGAATCCGATTCTATCGTTGCCGTTTCAGGGGTCACGCACCACCTCGTGATTTGTGTGCCATCTCTAATAAAATTGCAGGCATAGTTATTTTTATCTGTTGTTTTATTTCGTAAAATAACAGCACTTCAGACATGTCCTTTCTCGCTGAACCCATAGATAACAAATCAGCCGTATCCGCTCTACAGGAATTTTGTGCCAAGACAAAGAATATTCCACCAACATATAATTTTATTGATGGCGAAGATGGAGGGTACGTCTGCAAAGTAGATCTGATGGAGCTAATGGCTTACGGAAATGGTAAATTACAAATCTCATCCACAACTTTTCTTCGAATCTTAAGCGCCACATGTTTATCCAATTATAGGGCGTTCGAAGCGCGATGCCAAGCACCTGGCCGCCGTCAATATACTGCGTAAAATCCGAAAGTTACCCGGCATGGGCAACATAATCTCGCAGGATTGCGAGACTATGACTATGGGTGATCCGGATGAGGCACTGATAAACATAAACCGGGACATGCTGAAGGCTCTGCGAGACTACTGCGTCCGCCACGAGATGCCACTGCCCAGCATTGAGGTAGTGCAGCAAAGCGGCTCCCCAAACGCCCCAGAATTTGTGGCCTGTTGCTCCGTGGCTTCCATAGTTCGGTACGGAAAGTCGGACAAAAAGAAGGATGCGCGACAGCGAGCAGCTATCGAAATGCTAGCCGTAATCTCCAAAGAAGCGGACAATTTGCGTCCGGGTCAAATGGAAGTTGTGAGCACCAAGAAATCGGAAGGTCTTGACTTGGATGAAACGCTTGAGGAATTGGAGGCGTTGCGCAGAAAGAAGTTCAACACCTACGTAGAGTTGACAGAAGCCGGAGCCATAGATCATTCGGGCCTGCGCCTCTGCGACCGGCACAACTACTTCAAGAACTTCTACCCTGCCCTGAAGTGTGCGGCGCTTGAGGCCATCCGTTCAGATGAATTCATGACCTCTAAGGATAAGGCTTTGAGTGTAATGAGCGCTTTAAAGATAACACCAAAAATTAGTGTACTAAAGTCTTTATCGGTGGTACCAATGCTTTGCGTCGAGCTTAATTGTGACTTAGACGTGGTCTTTGCAGCGCTTGAGACTAATATCTACGACCAAATAATAGACTATTTCAGTACCATGTTGGTCTAATGCATTGTATCCAATACGTATATACATATGTGGTATATATAACATTTATTTAACTAGGTTGGCTTAAAACTAAGTAAACTTCTTCATATTTACACTGCAGAATGCACATAAGTCATATATTACGTTTAATACAAACTCCACCAATTCTGTGGGTGTAAACATCAAAAAATGGATTTCTTCAAGGTCTTTTGGTAAACGTCTGTGTTAACTTTGTACAGGATTGATAGGTGTGAAAATTGCAAGCAAATCACAAAGGGGATTGGGAACAACAACAAAAGCTTAAAACCAACTTTCGAGACGGTGTAACATAATGATTTTATTATTTATTTTTCGATGCCAATACCAATGCTTATTAAATATTTAAACGGCCCAAGCTTATGGTTTTCAACAACTGATAATATAACACTTTTGAAGTAATTTGCACAGTATTGCACATTCAAAATAAAAATCTGTACATTTGTTATTAAAAAGATGCAAGTCATAGAAGATTGCTTAATTAAATTATTAAAAAAAAATATATGCATTCCTTTTGTTTACAAGTATAATTTTTATTCGAATAAAGGTTATTCATTCTAAAATAAACGGTGATAATATATTCATATAAATTCTCGTAGTCTTCAGCAGTTTTGGTTTTATTTCTACAATACAATGAAAAAATGAAAACTAAGCATTCCTCTTAAAAACTTTTAACAATATATTAACAATTTCAATGTCCAATTGTTAAAAGAATGCAATATTTAATTCACAAAATGCTAACAATTGCTTGGCTTTACATGGGTTTTATAATTTTAGTACAATATGTTAAATTACCATCCATAACAATTTGAAAAATTTTCCTACAAAAATGTAAGTGTATAAATAAGATTGTTATTACAAATAATTTCCTATTCAATCACCAAATTTGATTGCATTACATTCGCCACAACCGGGCGAAATTGCGGATCTCATCGGGAAACGTTTAATTTACTAGTCAAAATAATATCTACATAACTAAAGAAAAAGAGGATAGGTGAGTTCAGTAGCTAATCTTCTTGCGCAGCTTGAGATTGGATTGCTGATGGTCCAGGGACTGTTGTTGCTGTCGCTCTCGATCCCTTTCGCTGGACACCCGACTCACGCCGCGCGCCAGGTGCTGATGCCACTGGCTGGAGGAGGGCGGCGCCGTGGGCGTGGGAATCCCCGAATTTGAGGCGGACGTCGATGCTGAGGAACCGGACTCTCCGAAAAGGCGTCGGGAAAGCTTGAAGCTTCCGCTGTTGCTGCTACTGCAGCTGTTGTACTTGCAATTGTTGTTCATGTTACTGGTGGTGGAGGCTGAGTTTGTGGCGGGGGTGGCGTTGATGGATGTGCTGTTGGCTCCCACTGCTGCTATTCCAGCTGATGCTGCAGTGGCCGCTGCTGCAGCTGCAGCCGCCGTCTTCCTCAACAGCTTCGTGTTGTACTCATCGCTCTTGTCCTTGTCCAGTCGCGTGGAGCTCAGCGATCGTTTGTTTCGCTTGGCCGACCCAGCCACCAGGCCGTGCTCGATGATCGCCTGCAATTCGGCACTGCCACGCCCACTAAGCCGGCTTGTGTCTGCAGGATTGGAGGAGGGAGGAGGAGTGGTAGTTGGATTATTGTTGAGGCTGGTTAACTTGGTTTTCGGCAGCGGATTGGAGTTGAGATCGAGCGTGGCGGATGCGGAGCGTGTGGCAATGTTAAAGGAGGCGGAAGAGGACGACCCACCCAAAACACCGATTGTGGGTATGGCCGATACGTCCCGGTAATACCGAGCCGTGGCCACAGTGCACGGTTGGGTTTGGGCAGCTGCCGGAGCCGTTTCTCCGGCATTGGGACGCTGGTATCGGATCCGAGATCTCCCCCGAAGCGTCATGTGGTGATGGGAAGTGCGCGCAGCACTGCCCCGGGTGGGCGGAATGGTGGCCGAGCTGCCGGCACCACCACCTCCACTGGATACCACGGGTATCTTGCTCTCATTAATGGTGGCGTATTGGCGGAGCAGTTGTTTCTCCACCGGCAGCAACGGTTGCTCCTGCTGCAGCTGCAGCTGCTGCTGTTCCGCCTTTCGCAGATGCTTCAGCTCCATTCTAAAGGAGCAGGAAGCAAGAAGCGAACAAAGATTGGGACGAAAAAGGACGAGAGAAGAGAAAGAGAGAGAGAGAGAGATGGTGTACGGGGTTACGGGTTCAGTGTGATTCCCAAAACAGTCTTACAAAAAAAATCAAGGCAATACTCCGGAGTCCGAAGATTTTACATCTTTGCAGAGCGAAGTCATACGAAATAGTATCGTTTTACATATATATATATCTTTTTTTAACTTAGCGATATAAAAATTCTTAATAAATAATGAAAATATTCTCTGCAAGGATATATCTTAAATCTAGAAAATACACTCCATACTCCTCGTAAATTTCAATTAAAGAACAACAAATAAAAGCAACAAAAACAAGGCCAAACAAAGACAAAACAATTTCGCAAGCTTGTAGCATAATTTCGAAAATTTGTGGTTTATTAATAATCATTTTGCGCAACAATAAATACTTTTGTTAAGTACAAAAAAATGGGGAAAAAACAGCCGCACACGGAACGAAATCAAACCCAATACTTCGTCGGTTAGTTTTTAAGTTCAATAATCATTTTGGGATTCGGGGGGCATTATCTGTACTTACCTTTTGCTATACAGCGCCAGGCTGCGGGTGCGACTGCTCCCCGAACTGGCCAGAATATTGTTAGTGGTATTGTTGTTGTTGTTATAGTTATTCAGGGAGTTGCTTAGATTACTGCTGTTGTTGTTATTATTGCTGCTGCTGCTAGTCCCAATGCCGCTGTCATTATTGTTGTTCAGATTGTTGGCCAAAAGTGCGGCCGTCCCTGTGCCAGTTGGCAAGCAGGAGGATGTGGGCTTTAAGGCAGCCACCGCTGTGCTTCCGACCACTCCATTGTTATTATTGCGGAATGGCTGGGAACGAGCTCTCGTGTGCCTCAGATTCGATTCCTGTTCGCTGCTGATACAAATATATCATCGTAATCAAGCAAGAGAAACTTTGTAATAAAAACAAAAATAATACACGCAGATGCACTTGATCTTCTAGGTAGTTCAGGAAGTGATTGAAGTGTCATCTGGGTGGATTTTGTAAATCAGACATCCTACCTGTTGCTGTTCACATTAACGGATCGCGAGTGGTGCCTTCGCAGCGCCTTGATCTGATTCAGCTTGTCACCCTGCGTCTGGGCCTGCTTCTTCTCCAGCGCAGTTTGCGTCATCCTGACGGTGGAAGCAATCGTGTGTCGGGCTGCCTCGAAGACACTTGGCTTGCGCAACTTCTTCTCCGTGCAGCTGGCCACCTCAGGAGTTGGATAAACTCCAGATGACGTACTCAATCCACTTCTATTGGCATTGGGATTAACCAGACGCCTTAGAGATGTGGCTATTACAGTCGGCTTGTTCGCGCCTGATGGAGATTTTCTACGCCGTGTGGACATTGTATAGCTGGAGGTAGGCGGCGGATCTGCTGGTGCACTGATCGTGTCGGTATCGTTGTCATCGCTATTATTGCAATTGGGATCCTCAGCAGATTGATAAAGCGCTCTCTCGTCCCTCTCCAATCGCATCTGCTCCGAGAGTTCCTCATCCGTTTGATCCGTACAAGCAGCATCCAAGTTGTCCTGGTCATTCAGGTGCATCGTATCCACTCGCTGAGAAATGCCCTTTACTCGGGTTAGAAGCATATCCACGTGCTCCGCGGAATCGGCGGTAGCCGAGGCCAGTTTGGTCTTCAGCTCCAGGCTGTTGATTCCGTACGTATGCTGGAGGATGGGAAGCGAAGTGCGCCGGCGCATTCGTTCGCCCTCTGACCACAGCCAGCTTTGTTTGCTAAAAAGTAGGACAAATTTGTAATCCTGTGGGTAAGAAAATATGTACTAAGAAATACGTACTCTTCCATCCACTGCTGTTGATGTCCAATGACCGATCCCGGCCGGCAGAGCCTTAACCAGGCTATTGCCTCCAGGGCAGTGAACCCGTAATGCTTCATGATGTATGCCCCTATCAGGCTGCCAGTGCGTCCCAAGCCCGCTTTACAGTGAACTGCAATGGCTCCCTTGGTCGTTTCGCAAATGCAGAGGAACTTCTTCATAATGGCATCGCTTGGCGTGCTACCATCGATAAAGAACAGATCCTTGTGATCGAAGCCAGCGTTCTCAAAGGACGATGCGTGATAGACTTTTGCATTCAGCCGAATCACTGTTGTGACATTATTATCCCGGAAATAGCTGAAGTAACGCTCGGGTGCATGGCACGGATATCCATTGGGAAGCGTCTTACTCTTCTGATGGGGTCCACAAAACGCTATAAACTTCTGGGGCACAATCCAGTTGAAGTCGCCGTTCTCAACGCGCTCGAAATACTCATACTCCTCAGCATCAAAGTCGTTGAAATTAAAGAATCCCGCCTGCAGGCCTTTGTGCACAGCATTCAGGCAGTCCAGCAACGAAATCTTAAAGTTGCTGGGTCCGTAGCTGGCATCACAGAAGCGCGTGTAGGCAGGAATCTCGCCGGCGACAAGCGGCCGATACGCCTCCTGGGGCGTCTTATTAAGGTAGATAATCTGGAAACGTAGTCAAATAATATTATTCACATTTTTGTGAGTTCTTGAACGATTGAAAGAGTTAACAGATCTCTTTCAAATGTCCACCGAAATCAAAATCACATTTTCAGGAGCACTTACTGCATACGAACCAATCAGATAGGCGGCGTTGAGTCGCTTGGCCGGATTCATGGAGGTGTAGTGAACTATCTTTTTATTGGCATGGCACTTGGCATTCAGCTTGGTGTTCAGTTTCATGCAGTATCTGTAGAGCATGCATATGTTGAGTGGACCAAAGTCGTTGTAGAAGTTCTCATAAACAAATTCCTCATCGACGCTGAAGTAGTGGGTGTTAACCGTGTTCTTTGGCTTGATGTTCTTCTTGAAGGCCACAAAGTACAAACGGTCTGCAAACAGTATAGAATAATGCACATCACTCAATGTCGCACTGTTGAAAGTTCATTGAGCTCTCACCTTCCTGCATCTCCGATGCACAGACCAGCAAATCCGAGTTGTCATCGTCCAACATCTTGGCTGACTATCAGAGCACGGGAGACGTCGACGACTGTTTGGTGACTGCAAAGACATTGAGGAAAATACATTTATAACGGCTTTGATATCTTCGGACAGCGGCGAAACTCTCGGCAGGCGATTTAAATCACTTCTGTCTAGCCCACACACATTGGCATTAAAGCTTCCGCAAGGTATTGCTTATTAACAAATACCTATTGATTTTCCACACCAAGAGTATTTTAGATTATTATTTAAACTTTTTGAATACTGTTCTGTGCTATAGTTCATTGATTCAATTGTATCAATCATTGCTGAAATAGATAATAGGTAGAGGCAAACATCAAAAATAAGCTAGAATGTATTCTGCGTAGTTTATTCTCCCATTGGGTTAATTGGTTGGATTAGGGGGCTTGTTGATCGTATAAAAGGTTGGGAATACAGGGCATTTCAAATTCCAAGCCTCTATACAATATCGTTTCATTCTAATGATTATTTCTTTCTATTAGTTGGCAACAAATGCGCCCACGCCGACTTGCACACAAAACCTGACTTGCCATAATTGGATGGCAGTAAATGATGTTTTCCGCAAAGGGTGTTCTGCGTACATATGTATGTACATCTATCTATGCATCCATCCATCCGTATGTATAGCGACTTTTATACGTAAACGTATCTATTGAGTGGAAGCATGTGTTCCGTTTGTCACTTTTACCAACTTTATGAGTGTCTGCCACCCTGTTCCTTCCAACATTTTCCCCCAAAGCGCAATTCCCTGCCTTATTTGCTCCACTTTGCCTGCCGTAGCCAAATGTAGGTGATGGCTTCCATATCAATATGCATATAGCCATCAGTCAGGCACTCATTCTATCAAGTCGTCAGTTGGGCCGCCTATCCGCAGTCCCATAAACAATGAAGGAGAAATAGGCTGAGCTGAGAAGGAAACTCGAATGGGGAACACCCTTACAGTGAGTTGGGCTTAAATCTAAGAAAGTCACGTCCCTTTGGAAATTTATGGATAACAAGAGGGTCTCTACATGACACAATTTCCATCGCGAACACTGCGCTGAATGTAACATTTGGAATGTTTTATCTGGATAAGTAGTTATCTAAATTTCTAGTTTTGAGTGAATGTTACGACAAATTCCGATCCTTGTTTGCTCCATACTAGATTTTAATGGTCGGGGACCCACTGACAGAATTTACGATGTATAAGCCTTCATCAAAAGTGTTACGCACACGAGTTCTCACTTACAAGCATATATGCTTGGGGAACACATGTAAATATTCGATTTTATGCAAATTCGTAACCTTTTCCATTTACAACAGAGCCACGGTTGGCGTGCCTTTGCAGAATTTCGGACTTGAGCTGGGACTACAGTAGGTCCCTTTTATTCCCCCATATCCCTTGCCTGTGCTTGGCTGTGCTTTATGCATTTCCTCTTGCCGATTTTAAAGTTTAAAAGTCAAGAAGCCGGGCGCATTTTATGGCACATTTGCATGTCGGCTAAGGAGTTTTGGCCAGATCCAAACTTAGATTCCTATCGGGGCGCCAAATGTACATACGAATAGTGCAAGGTGTAAGGGTATATCGCATGACATTGGGCGAGCCTTGTAAAACGGAAACGAAAATAGCTGAAGATATCAGGATATAGGGCAAGTCAGGCCATCAAAGAAGGTGAAGGAGAGCGAATTGGTATTCTTGGTTTTCTAGGTGTAATTTTGTTTGTCTGAATTGCTATCGAAAATTGTGTACCGCGGGGACTATAAGAACTACATTAAGCAAATTGATGTGATGGCTCAGTTGAAACAAATTGATTAAAAAAGTCTGAATATCAGACAATCGTTGAACAGAGATCCAATTCCATTATTTATTGGTATTAATCGGGGTTTCACAGAAACTTAATCCGTCTTTGCGTAGAAGCACAGTGCATTTAGTACTTTTACCCCAGCTTCCATTGAATTATCCCTGATGTTACATAAAACCGCTAAACTTTTGTTTATTTGATTGTTTATTACCAGTCTACCAGTTGTGTAACTCATTATTATTGAAACGTTATTTTTCTGATCTGAATTCGATTGGTCGTGTATTATGGTGGTGCCCTCTAGCGGTGATCTTAGGTAAGCTGTAATACTCTAACGGTGATATGTTGATATGTTATCCACCGCTCTCTTTCCTTCTCCCTTTCACACGCACTACTTCACTTCTATTGGAATGGAAGATCATTGCTAAATATAGCGTGAATATGCAATTAGCTTCATCCAACCGCCTCCCCCATTCATGACTCTTTGGAGTTGACATTCCACTCACTAAAACTACACTCCCACGTGACGACAACAAATTCGTATCACACACATATGTATCTATAACAAATAAATCTGCGACATGTACATAAGTATGTGCACATAATCGGGCTTATCTGCTTCTGAGCTGTACATAAGAACGTAAGAAAGTAAACATAAAATGTGATAGAAAGCAACCTTCCCTTTTCCAGTTGGAATTTGAGACCTAGAGATCTGGGCTAGGCTCGCGTTGGTCATTAGAAACAATGGACAAACAAACGAGTTTATTTTTTTCGAATGACGTCACCAAGAATGACAACAAAAGGCGGTTTAAAAATAAAAGCAACGTCAATAGTATGTTTCTTTTTAGACAAGTTAGTTAGTTGGAATTGGAAACGCGGTGTTAAGAGATTTTGCCGCGCTCGCATACCACAACAAAAACAGAGCACACACAAACACAAATGGTGATTACAACGGCAACAGCATTCACCTGTACCCCTCTCACTCTCCCCCACCCGCTTACCAACCCACTTTTTCAAGCGCATGCGCTGACTCTCTCAAAAGCTACTCCCTCTCACTCGCTCCCTCGCTCGTTTGCACTTGTGCTTTGGCGGCTTTTTATGTGTGTCCCGCTCTTGCGGTCGCTCTCTGGTATTTTTGTGAATGTGTTAAGCATAAATAAAAGCAACCAACGCATTTTGCTACTAAAACCCATAGAAATCGAAAAAAATCACTGGGATGTACTGTGTACTGCGTAATCAAGTTTTTGGGTAAAAATCTGGACTATTTTCGGTGGCACTACACTACACTACAAAAACAGAGTATGGGTGGACTGAAAGAGAGAGGGAGAGAGAGTGGGAGCCGTTACAATTACACAGTTTTTGTTGGTACGTGGCTGAAGAAAGTATTCAATGAGTGGGAGAGGGGGATACGCAAAACTAAGACGAAGACTCACCTAAATTGTGGTTTCACACTGCTGTTGTTGTTGTAGTTTTGGCTGTTGTTTTGGATATTCACGAATGAATATTCAGGAAGAAGGGAAGACGGAGTGAATTTTATTGTTTAGTTCTTTTTTTTTGGAAAAAATTTTGTCACCGAATATTACACATCGAATTTTTTGTTAAGCTAACAACATTTTCAAGGCGAGCTTTTGCACTTGTATTCGATTCAAATATTGTAACGAAAAACGGATAAACATATCAGCCAGCGAATAAAGCTCTCCGTGGAGGTAGTTAAAAAAATAACATCATAATTGCACTAACTTTTCACACCAAACTATCATCGTAATTCTTTTTTCCCGGCGATTTATGTATTTTTGGATATTTCGAGTGCGGATGGAGCGCCCAGCGACCCGAGCAGTTGGAGATTCCGGAAAGTTGTGAGCGCGATGTTGTGCGCCTCTTTCCAGGGCTAGAGAAACACACCTAAGTATCGATTAATTGGCCGATATTTTTTGAAATGCTTCCGTTACTTTTTCATTCAGTTGCACTTGAAAATTCATGATTTTATGACTAAAACGAACTAGCATCGAAGAATTTTAAGCGTTAAAAGAGAATTTAATGGATATTCAAGCAGGTGTAATAAGTAATAAGTAGTCAAAAGGCACGGATTTAACGTCAATTTTATTTATTTTAGCCGGATATTTTATAAACAATCGAAGAACGAAACTTAAATGTAAAAAATTATGATTTCCTTTATTTAAACAAAAACATTTGGAAATTACTTCTTCACACTACAAAAAAATCATTTAGCGGCGTCACGAACCACGATCTAATTGGAATATAATAGATCGTTAAATTTCGAGGGATTTAGTTTGTACTTATTTTCTATTTAAAATGTATAAGTTTGTTATCTGAAATAACAAATAAAATATATTATAAGTCCAATGGTGCTATTATTGCTGGCTCTTTTTTTCGTAGCCAAATGTCTATTTTTGTGTATGTAAGCATTGTAAATTTGAAAGAAAATAAAATATAATAGTAACAAAAATGTAAACAACAATTCTCTTAAATTTTCTTATGATTTTTAAATGTGTTGTGCTCTTCACATTCGATTTATGGAGAATTTGATTTTTGAAAGCTATCGATCTCGGTTATCGAAGCATCGTGAGGTATCGAGTACGGATTCCACACTGAAGTTTGAAATCATTCTCGCGAGTGGATCTCTCGAAATCGGACGTTTTTCGAGTCGGCGCCGGGTCGAGTCGAGGGCCCCAACTTGGAATTTTCTTTCCGATTGACTTGGAAAATATCTTCTTCGTCGCGTGCGAGTGTGTGTGTGAGCGGTGTGGAGTTTATAAAAAGAAGTCGAAAAGTGTTTGCCGCATCAACGAAAATAAAAACAGCCAAGAAGAGTGTTTGTTGTTTTGTCTGTATAACAGAAAACTCATTTTCCCAACTTCACCTCCGCACATCGATCGAGGACTTGATATAGGTGCTTCATATGTAGCTGCATTTAAGTATCGGGTAGGTTGAAGAATCTTCAGAAACCGATTTACAGTTAGTTTTTGGATGCACGCGTAGTCTATACGCAGGTTTCAACAGCTGCAGTCCCCCATCTCGCTCGCTCCTTCTCCTTGCCTATTCTGTCTCTTTTTTGAGGTTTATCTTGTGGCCTGTTTTTGTTGTTACTTTACTTGCGTACTTCTATTTCCACTCCTTCGCATCCGCTGCCGTTGTTTTTTTTTTTTTGTTGTGGCACACTGCCTCTTTTTATCGCCTCTCTGTTACGAACAGAAAACTCAAGATAACTCCCAAAAAGTCGAAGGGGCATGGATTTTTTAAGCCTTTTATGATCCCCAATTCATTTTAATGAATTTTCAGGTATACCTAAGAGAAGTAATTCATTATTTATTAATATCTGTAAATATTTATTTTATTTAAAAAAGGAATATTTTATATAAAGGTACGTTTTTTTTATGAAAATGCAAAATATTTTCACAGATATCTTCGTGTTTAGTTTTTTAAAGTTATTTATCGTTTATTTCGACGTACCATTTAAAATAAGAAAATGATTCTATTGTTAGAAAGTCTTAATATTTAAATGAAATCGTATGATCGGAATTTTCCTATTAATTATTGGTTGTAGCAAGTAAAAATAAACTTTTGATAAGAACAAACATCTATGTTGATCTCTAAATATGAGCAATGATTTCTTTTTTCTTTTAAGCATTCTTATTTTAGTATCTCAAAATTGTCTCATGCCGTGTATTGTAGGATTTTTGTTAAGTTCCAGATAAGTTTCTTAAAAATATTTTCCTTGTGTGTCCCCATCTAATCTTTCCAAAAGTTACTCCATGTCACATAGCAGAGCAAAGAAGCATTTGAATGCACAACTACTTGGCCAGGGAATTTTTGTAGATTAAGCATACAAACCCGAACATATAGAAACATGATGCCATAAGGCGGCAACGGCAAGCCAAGTGAATGACTGCATGTGGACTAAAAAAGTGCATTGCCAAGCTGATTTTCTTTATTTCAGCGACAATGGAACGGCTAATTAAAATGTGAGCCGGGCCTGTCGCCTTGATGCAGATGTGCAGCCGACGGATTAATTTATCTAGATTGGATTGCGGACTGTGGGTGGAAAGGATTTAGTCGGTGTCTTCTAATTATAGCCGCACTATCGCGGTCTGATCTCATATTTAGACGGTAGACTTCCACAACATGTGTGCTCCAGACTGAGAATTGAAATTCGGGGCTGGGGTTGGAATGGTGCATATGTGTACAGAGTAAACATACAGTGGTCAGTCGAGAAGAAAGTTTAGTCTGGTAAGATTTTAGCTTTCGACTTCGACGTATCAGATCATTTCAAATGCCTGGTTCTGGGAATATGTATTATTTCAGGGTTTGAGATGGATTAAATGCATGAAGTTTACGCTGGTGACAAATACATAAGTATCTGATATCTGTAAACTAACCGAAATCATACAGAGCAAAAATATATTTTTCCAAATAAAAGCTTATGTTTCAATGATCTTCTTTGAATTCCGTGATGGCAAATGAATTTGAGTTCTTACTGTCCACTGAGTGACTGCATGAAATCATATTTTTTATTTGTATGGTCAAATAAGCTCTGTGCCTTGATGAAATTGGAAATATAAACAACGTCTCCCGGCAAAACTAAGAAATCATGAGCCACGGCAATTGTATGAGCAAATTTTTATGAACTGGCCATACACAGATATGCACGAATACCAATTGTATATACAGACCCCTACACTTTTGTAGATACAGATACACATCCAGCGAAGTCGAGAATCGTGGAGCGCTCCAGTGCTCCATCACTTACCCACACACATGGGAACCCATATTCTTAAAGTGTATTTGCGTTGTACGCCTGGTAAATTTACGTTTTGTTTCTTTACTTATTTGTTTATTTGCCAGTTTCCTCGGCGGCCAAACGAACGAAAACGAAATTAACCAACGCACAATAGCAAACATCAAAATTTAAACACACTCCAAGTAATTAAGTCTGAAGCGGAGTCGAAAATTTCCCATTCTCTTTAGAGTTCCCTAGAAAAACTGTATCTGTGAATGAACTCTTATCGGGACAGTTGGAATTATGAAATATGTATTATTAGACTAGGGAGAACAGCTCTATGTTTGGTCTTAAAAACTTGGGTTCTTATCTCACCGGCTCGTAGCTAGGTTCTGGATTTTCGATTTTGGTGGCCGACTTTTCCCTGCCCCTCCGAAATCTTCTTGATACGAACATAAAGGTCACCGAAGCATAATTTCTAATTCATTGGATCTATACCTCTTTATTAATTAAATATTTATATATATCTTAAATTCGATCCTGCTTATCATTTTTGGAAATTCTATTCTATGGAAATTTTATTTCATATTTCATTTTAATGGCTTAAATCGAAATCTTGAATTGTATTCTGTGCGTCTCGTACTACAAACGAAAACTGATAAAAGCAACGATCCAACGCACCAGGCAACAAAGTATTATGCTATACCATTATCGGACATTATATTGAGAGTAGTCGGATTGATAATAGCATCCATTCAGTTTCAGTTTAAGATTCGGTTTGCCTCTCAGTTTGTGCGTAAGACTCGTTGGGTACGGATGCCTTTTTTTTTAAGTACGTAAATAAATCGTTTTTTTCTTATGTTGGAAAAAAGTAGAGCATCTCAGTTGATAAGCAGATCACTGTGAGGGCAGAAGCGTGAATTTTGTTTAGAGTCTAAAGTTGGAATATCATTAATAAAGCAATCTGTTGATTTTGCAGCTACAGGACTAGTTGGGAAATACCACAATGAATGAATAAATCTTTTGATTAAAAAAAGGGAAGAGAGCCGTGGTTAAGTAAGTAAAAAATCACTGTCTTTTTAATAATATTTGGTGTAATTCATAAAAGTTGTATTATCCGTGCTAATTTAGTTGCTGATACCTGAGTCATCAACTTTTTTTTTAATAATATTGGAAACAACTAATAATAAACTTTTTACAAATTTCAAATAATTTGTATAGATTTTCATACTGAGGATCACGTGGCCAGTGTGAGAGATCCCCTTAAAAACGAACGAAAAGAAAAGCAACTGATTAAAGTCCCGGCCGGAAGTGCCCCAGTGGAACGCGACCCCAACAACTGAGAGCCAGATCGAGATGTTGGAGCTGCGGCTTATCGTGGTCATTGTGCTCGGCCTGCTCAGCAGCCAGTGGGACCCAGTGGACTCCCAAAGACCGCCCCAGCATGGCCGACGCGATCGGCCGAAATATCCGCCGAACAAGTTTATCAAGACGCATCCATGCGAACGATCCTCCTGCTACCCGGCAACTGGTAATCTTCTGATCGGCAGGGAAAACCGCCTGACTGCCAGTTCCACGTGTGGTCTGCACTCGCCGGAGAGATTCTGCATCCTGTCCCATCTGCAGGATAAGAAGTGTTTCCTCTGCGACACGCGGGAGGAGACCAAGCAAGATCCGTACAAGAATCACCGCATCGGCCAGATCATATATAAAACCAAGCCCGGCACTAACCTACCAACCTGGTGGCAGTCCGAGAATGGCAAGGAAAATGCTACCATTCAACTGGATCTGGAGGCGGAATTCCACTTCACCCATTTGATTATAACATTCACCACCTTCCGACCAGCGGCTATGTACATCGAGAGATCCTTTGATTTCGGACAGACATGGCACATCTACAGATATTTCGCCTACGACTGCAAGGAATCCTTCCCGGGAGTGCCCACAGTCTTGGTAAACATCACCGATGTGATGTGCACCTCGAGGTACTCCAACGTGGAGCCCTCGAGGAACGGTGAAGTGATCTTTAGGGTGCTGCCACCGAACATCAACGTTACAGATCCCTATGCGGAGCACGTGCAGAATCAGCTGAAGATGACCAATCTCAGGATTCAGATGACAAAGCTGCACAAGTTGGGAGACAATCTTTTGGATAGCAGATTGGAGAACGAGGAGAAGTACTACTATGGCATCTCCAACATGGTGGTTCGCGGATCCTGCTCCTGCTACGGCCACGCCTCTCAGTGTCTACCATTGGACCCCGCGTTTTCCCAGGCGGATAATGAAGATGGCATGGTTCATGGCCGCTGTGAGTGTACTCACAACACCAAGGGAATGAATTGCGAAGAGTGCGAGGATTTCTTCAACGATCTCCCCTGGAAACCGGCCTTTGGAAAGAAAACGAATGCCTGTAAGAAATGTGAGTGCAACGATCACGCCGTTAGCTGTCACTTTGATGAGGCTGTCTTCACTGCATCCGGATTCGTTTCCGGCGGAGTGTGCGACAATTGCTTGCACAACACACGGGGTCAGCATTGCGAGGAGTGCATGCCGTACTTTTACCGCGATCCCGAGCAGGATATAACGTCCGACAGTGTTTGCCAGCCCTGTGACTGCGATCCTCAAGGCTCGTCGGACGACGGCATCTGTGACTCCCTAAATGATCCGGAGGATGGAGCTCTAGCAGGAGCCTGCCATTGCAAGGCCTTTGTCACGGGACGTCGTTGTAATAAGTGCAAAGATGGTTACTGGAATCTGCAGTCGGATAACCCCGAAGGCTGCGAGCCATGCACCTGCAACATCCTGGGTACTGAGAACAACTCCGGATGCGTTATGCGGACCGGAGAGTGCAAGTGTAAGAAATATGTGACCGGCAAGGACTGTAACCAGTGTATGCCGGAGACATATGGACTTTCGGAATCCCCGGAGGGTTGCTCTCTGTGTAACTGCGATGCTGGTGGATCCTACGATAATTACTGCGATGTTATAAGCGGTCAGTGTCGCTGCAGGCCCCACATGACAGGAAGATCCTGTTCGCAGCCGAAACAGAATTACTTCATTCCCTTGCTACCCGAGGTTCATGAAGCAGAGGTGGTGGATGAGTGCATCTCCTATGGCGCCAATGGTAACTGCAGCCTGGTGGCCGAAACTCCGGATGGCAGTTTCACGGGCATTGGTTTCACCAGGGTCCCTGAGAACTCGGAACTGGTGTTCACCGTCGGAGACATTCCCCGATCCATGCCATATGATGCGGTTATACGTTATCAGAGCACTTCTCGAGGAGATTGGGAGGACGCGTTTATCACGCTGGTACGACCCGATCAGGTGGATCCCGAAGGAGGATGCGGTGAACTAGCTACAGCCACTTCTTCGGAAACCAGGATTCCATTCTCCCTTCCTGATCGCAGCCGTCAGGTGGTCGCTTTGAATGAAGTATGCTTGGAAGCGGGAAAGGTCTATAAATTCCGAATTTACTTTGAGCGGAAGCGGCACGATGTGGACAGTCCCACAGCCACGATCTTGGTGGATTCTCTGACCCTCATTCCCCGCATCGATGTAACGCCCATCCTCCAAGGTTCTGTCCTGGCCGACATACGCAAAAAAGATTATGAGAAATTCAATTGCAAATCCTCTTTGTACGATATGAACTACAAGTCCGATCCTAAATGTCAGAACCTTGACAATATCCTCAGTGTGTTTGTCCACGACGGAGCCAGCATGTGTAACTGCAATCCCACCGGTTCGCTCAGCAAGGAGTGCGAATCCAACGGAGGACACTGCCAATGTAAGCCCAATGTGGTGGGCAGGCAGTGCGATCTGTGTGCTCCGGGCACCTATGGTTTTGGTCCCGAAGGTTGCAAGGCGTGCGATTGTAACAGCATTGGATCGAAGGATAACAACTGCGACGTGATCACCGGCCAGTGCCAGTGTGTGCCAAATACTTACGGCAGGGAGTGTAATCAGTGCCAGCCGGGCTATTGGAAGTTCCCCGAGTGCCAAGTGTGCCAGTGCAATGGCCATGCCGCCACGTGTGATCCCATTCAAGGAACCTGTATAGATTGTCAGGTAAGGGTGCCAGAAATGGTTTATAAAGTGGAACAATTATGTTTTGATCTTGATTATACCTACTTAACACACTCTTTAAACTGGTTTCTCTTACCACCAGGACTCGACCACGGGCTATAGCTGCGAGAGCTGTCTGGACGGTTACTACGGAAACCCGCTGTTCGGCAGTGAGATCGGATGTCGAGCATGCCGCTGCCCGGAGACGGTGGCCAGTGGCATGGCCCACGCAGATGGCTGCTCCCTGGACACGCGAAACAACAACATGCTGTGCCACTGCCAGGAAGGATATTCTGGCCCACGTTGCGAGATATGTGCGGACAACTTCTTCGGCAATCCGGACAACGGTGGAACCTGCTCCAAGTGCGAGTGTAGCAACAATGTTGATCTTTATGACACTGGCAACTGCGATCGGCAGACGGGCGCTTGTCTGAAGTGCTTGTATCAGACGACTGGCGATCACTGCGAGCTGTGCAAGGATGGATTCTTTGGTGACGCACTGCAGCAGAATTGCCAGCAGTGCGACTGCGATTTCCTCGGAACGAATAACACCATAGCTCACTGCGATCGTTATACCGGCCAGTGTCCCTGCTTGCCGAATGTGCAGGGTGTGCGTTGCGATCAGTGTGCCGAGAACCACTGGAAGATTGCCTCCGGCGAGGGATGCGAAAGCTGCAACTGCGATCCGATTGGAGCTCTCCATGAACAGTGTAACTCCTACACCGGACAATGCCAATGCAAGCCAGGATTTGGCGGCAGGGCCTGTAATCAGTGCCAGGCTCATTACTGGGGCAATCCCAACGAGAAGTGCCAGCCGTGCGAGTGTGACCAATTTGGAGCTGCTGATTACCAGTGCGACCGAGAGACGGGCAATTGTGTCTGCCACGAGGGAATCGGGGGCTACAAGTGTAACGAGTGCGCCAGGGGCTACATTGGTCAGTTCCCACACTGTTCACCTTGTGGTGAATGCTTCAACAACTGGGATTTGATCCTAAGTGCCCTTGAGGATGCAACAACCGCCACTATCCTACGGGCCAAGGAAATCAAGCAAGTGGGAGCCACAGGAGCCTACACGTCCGAGTTCAGTGAACTGGATAAGAAATTGCAACACATTAGGAATCTGCTGCAGAACACATCAGTCAGTTTGGTTGATATAGAGAAACTGGATCAAGAAACCCAATCCCTCAGGGACCAACTTCAGGCGTCCCATGGCCGATTAAGTGAAACCGAGCTGAGCCTGGACCATATATACAATTCGCTGAGTTTGTCGGGCGTGGAGCTTGAGAGTCTGCAAAATCATTCCAGATTGGTGCAACAATTGTCCAAAGAACTGAAGGAGAACGGCATACAACTACAGGAGTCAAATATCGAGGGAGCTTTGAACCTCACCCGCCACGCCTACGAAAGAGTCAGCAATTTGTCGACCCTTAAAGACGAGGCCAATGAACAAGCCTCGAACACCGATAGGAATTGCAAGAGAGTCGAAAACCTGTCTAATAAGATCCAAGCCGAAGCCGATGACCTGGCAAACAATGGCAAGCTCATCGCAGACTACCGAGTAGAGTTGGCTTCCCTAACCTCCCAAATTCCCGTGCTGAACAATCAGGTTTGCGGCAAACCAGGCGATCCCTGTGATAGTTTGTGCGGAGGTGCTGGATGCGGTCATTGTGGCGGTTTTCTGTCCTGCGAGCATGGCGCCAAAACCCACTCGGAAGAAGCCCTTAAGGTGGCCAAGGATGCCGAATTGGCCATTACCAGTAAGAAGGACCAGGCGGATCAAATCATCAGGGCCCTAACCCAGGCCAAGCTGAATGCCTCCGAGGCCTATGAGAAGGCCAAGCGAGGATTCGAGCAATCCGAACGTTATCTGAACCAAACCAATGCCAATATCAAGCTCGCTGAAAACCTATTCTCAGCCCTCAATAATTTCCAGGAGAACAAGACAGCTTCTCCTTCGGAGAGCAAAGAAGTGGCACAGAAAACTCTCGACTTGGACCTGAAACTGGAACCCGAGGAGATTGAGTCGCTAGGTGACCAGATCAACAGGGCTGTCTCATCGCTGAAGGATGTTGAAGCTATCATTTACAGGACCAAGCCCGATTTGGACAGGGTCAATAATCTGCAGAGCATTGCCAATGCCACAAAGGAGAAAGCCGATAAGATCCTGGACTCTGCCAATTCTGTAGTGGAAAGCCTGGCGGCGGCAGATGAATCCCAGGCTAAGGCCAAGGATGCCATTCAGCAGGCGAACAGCAACATTGAGTTAGCCGGTCAGGATCTGGAGAAGATCGATGAGGAAACGTATTCCGCCGAAGCTCCAGCTAATAACACAGCCCAGCAGGTTGAGAAATTGGCCAAGAAGGTGCAGAAACTGCAGAATAATATAATAAAGAACGATCGGGATGCCAAGGAGATTACCAAGGAGGCGAATAGCGTTAAACTGGAGGCCATGAGGGCTCGAGGAGAGGCCAACAATCTTCAGTCGGCCACAAGTGCCACCAATCAGACCCTCACCGACCGAGCTAGTCGCTCGGAAAATGCCAGGGAGAGGGCCAAGCAGCTGCTCCAAAGGGCCTCCAAGCTAACCGTCGACACGAACGCCAAGCTGAAGGATCTGAACGATCTGCAGACCGTCTATCTGAACAAGAACCAAGAACTGCTGCGATTGCAGGACGAGATTGGCCCCTTGAACAAGGTGCTCAACGAGCACCTGATTCACATCAAGGAGCGGGGGTCGCACTACAGGCAGTGCTAATTGTAGATCCGGAAACGTAAGCAATCGTCATGTTCTTATACTACTATTTTTAAAAGTACTAACATCAACATCATACTAAACCCTTAGAACTCCTTACACACTAAATAAATTGTTCAATCATTAAATACTATGCATTTTTAAAGTCAGACCTAAATTATAGAAATTTATTTATATCTTGAATTAAATTTAGTATGTATTTTTTTCCAAAAAGTAAAATGCCCCGTTAGTTCCCCCGTTATATGTAATCAGCTTTTTAATGCTTAGAAATTAGTTTGTTTTATACATTTTAAACCATTATTTTCTTTAATATTTTTAGCTAATATTTCCTTTTTTCAGATCCATCTGCACGGCCATCTAAATTGCCATATTCATGAACTAATAAGCAAACTGCGAATTACGAGAATCAAGTGAACAACTACAAGAACAACTAGGAAGGCGACAGTTATTATGTAACCACTGTTAAGTTACCGTTACGTTTTGTACTCTAAGCGAAAACCAACACTGCAATGTTAATTTTAAAAATTGAGCGAAAGAAATCGATGCCTTCACTTTTAATGTGTACACACTGAGCTAAGTTTTTCTTATACTATCCCTATACCATTTTGTAATGCAATTAATGTAATTAAATAAAACTACTTAAATGTGGAAATGTCTGGCATTTGTCTTGGTTCGATCGGGAGAGGAATGAGATGGACGCTTAAATGGAGAGCGACAGGTGAGAGTATTTTGGTAGCACAGTTTTACTTCCCTACCATAAATCCTTTTTCGCTGAAAACCATGGAGTAATGGTTATACAAATTGCTAAAATCATATGCAATGTAGTTACATCAAAAAAAGTTATATTATTTACAAAACTTGTCTCAAGCAATATTAATAAATAGAAAATTAAATATGTATTTAATTTTAGATGAGCTTGCACAAATAATTTAAAAAGAAAAATTGCTAGAAATAGAATTAATGTATTTGAGGGTATTTGAGGTAAAATATATACAAAAAATCGCTCGAAGCATATTTCACTGTACTTCGATTTGTATAGTATTGGTACCTTTGCTGCCATAAACATTGCCATTTTATTCCATTTTCTGTTTTGTTTTAGTTCTTCTGCGCGTCGCGTGCGTCTTGTTTTTGTTTTTAATTTTAGTCCAATTAATTTGCCATAATATTTTTCGTGGCCAGAGGTGTAATTTTTTGAAAAACCGGAAGCTGTTACAAATGGATCACCGTTACAGAAGATCGTTAAGGAGCTCAGCAGGTATTTAACAACAATTAAAAGATTAATAATGCAGTTGGCACAGTTGCAGAGAAGCCCACTTCAAGCACAAAGGTCAAGGTAATGAAAAGTGTGCGGAATAATGTTTATAATCATGACATTTTTAGTTTTCCCTCCCTGTCTGCTCGAAAATCACTAGTTTTGCGTGAAAAGAGTACCTCTGCTGACTATCGATTAGAGCTATCGCCCCTATCGATATATCAAAAGGTCATAAATTTCAGCTGAAATCTCAACAAGTGCAAGATTCGAGCTCTGCTTTAATTAAACGCAGCCGTGTCGCCGATCAAATCGGCATTGTTTGGATCGATTTTCATATTGCAGTGCGTGAAAATATTCATATTTTTATTTATTTATTGCGACATCTGTGCGGCCACTTACACGCACACAAACGCGGTTGACAGATGTGCGACGTGCACACGTATAAAGAGCACACACTCACACACGCACGCATTGCGGATGTTCTGATTTTATGCAAGAAACTGAGTTTATTTTTAAAATAAGAAGAACATCCGAAAATATAATGCCAAAGAAAGGCGACGGGCGAGCGACGAAAGAGCGTGTGTAAGCGCAGAAAAAAGGGACACGGCGAAAAGGAACGGGGACGAACGACAAAAGAAATAACGGGAACATCGGTGGCGGTGGAAAATTCTGAAAATAAGAAAATCAAAACAAAAGCAAATTAAAACGACGTCTGACGTGCAGCTTCAAGTGCTTTTCCCCCAGAGTACGTTTTCCCCTAATGTACTGGGTTTTTCATATTGCCAGCAATCTGCAATCTTTCCCATTCAATTGAGGCCGCGTCGGAATCTGCATAAGTGCATCGAAGAAAAGTGCAGAATTATAAAAATTCTGAACTCGAAATCAATAATTTCATAAATTTTTGCTGAAACGTGGTTAAAGCTCTAAAGTTGGCAAATATTTAATTCAGTTCAAAGTTGTTGTAAAAAAATATTTTAGTTATATTAATTTGTTACAAAAATATATGTGTTAAAAGAAATTGTTTTCGTTAAATAATCCGATTCAATTTAAATTATAAACGAAAAAGTAAGACATTTTTTAATATGGTCAAAACTTGAGAAACGTTGAAAATAAATAACCTAAATATAGGTAAACATAAAACATGTTTTTCGAAATGATCTTAAGCAGAGTTCTTTGAAACCATAAAAAAATATAAAATGCTCAGACATTGAACAATGTGAAATTATATTACTTCCGATTCCGTCCGAGTCTGAGAGAATTTAAACGGGAAAGTCTTGCATATTAAATGCCGAACCCCTTTGTTGTTTATTTTAATTTCGTTTTTTATTCCATGCATATATGTATGTATGTACATACACACATTAACATTCACGGCTGACAGTTTCGCATGCGATTCACTTGAAAAACATTGACAGAGCAGAAATCAAGCGCCAGCAGAGAATACAGATTGCCCGGCATTTCCCATGGACGACGAACTGGAAGACAAGGTGTTCTATCAGACATACGTATCGCACATGAAAATCCTGTCCAAATTTGCGGTGGGCTTCTCGTCCATCAATTCCCCGCTGGCCTACATATGGAAGCTGTGCCGACTGTATGTCCTCCGGCCGGAGGTCATCTTCTGCGGCTTGATCCTCTTCGTCCTGTTGCTCTATTTGCAAGCGGTAGATGTGTGGAGTCGCAGCATCCTGGGACGCATCCAGGCCACCCTCGGTCGCCAGAAGGCCGCCAAGCTGATGGAGCTCTCGGCCAGTGCTGGTGATCACCAGAGCTGGGAGGAGTTGAAGCAACAGAGCTCCGCTTTCGCGGTTCTGGGGCGAAGGCCTCGAATGGAGGATAGGTTCGTATGCAGTCGGATGTCACCTTTTAACTTTTTACTGTAGCATTAAATTAATTGAAATATACTAGAAAATTCGACATTTTGGCATTTACAAGTTGACTAACAGTGTTTTATTAGATTTAAATGATCTAATCATGAATAAATTCTTGGCACCACTTTGACGTTCCTTAAATAGTATTGCAACACTTTATAGCTTTATAAATCTTTTCCATATGTCAAACTTAGACGGGATAATTTCTTTTGCGACATCTCCATTCAAATGTACATTGTCTTAACACTTTTATTTACGTTTCAGATTTATTGTCGAGGAGAACATCAACAACAACACTGGCATCTCCTTTTTTGCTGTATTCGACGGCCATGGCGGCGAGTTTGCCGCAGACTTCGCCAAGGATGTGCTGGTGAAGAACATCTACCATAAGATCATCGAGATGTCCAAGCTGCTGAAGACGGAAGGATATTCCGGAGATTACGATAAGAGTCCCTATTTAGCGCGCAAGCAGAGTCGCAAGGAATCGAACAAGGAGAACACAGAACCCACGGCAGCGGTGATGCGTAAGGACAGTCTAAGGAAGGCCCATAGCACCACGGCGGATTGCAGCGCTATTAAACAAAAGACAACCGAGGCATCGATTGCCGACATTTACACAGTCCAATTGAACTCGGCGATGAGAGCCAGCGGGAATATGGGAGCCGCTAAGGAGTCCTTCCTGAACAACAACAACAACGCACAAAGCGGAGCAGGCAGTGCGCCACCTCCAAACTACGAAGCCAAGTGCTACATCGAAAACGGACGTATTAACTTCGGGAAACTAATCACGGACGAGATCATGTCGGCCGACTACAAGCTTGTGGAGCAGGCCAAGAGAGCGGTAAGGGATCATTCTCTACTTATTCCTTTGATACCATTCTAACTGGTCTTACTTCCAGACCAACATTGCGGGAACCACCGCTTTAATAGCCATAGTCCAAGGCTCCAAGCTGATTGTGGCCAATGTGGGTGATTCCCGCGGCGTCATGTACGACTGGCGAGGAATTGCGATCCCGCTTTCCTTCGATCACAAGCCGCAACAAGTGCGAGAACGAAAGAGGATCCACGATGCAGGCGGATTCATCGCCTTCCGTGGCGTTTGGCGCGTGGCCGGCGTGTTGGCCACGTCACGCGCTCTAGGAGACTATCCGCTTAAAGATAAGGTGGGAAATGGGATGAGCCCAACGAGTTACTAACGAAGCTAATCTCGACATTATTTTTAACCACACGCTTACAGAATCTTGTGATTGCTACGCCAGACATTTTGACCTTCGAACTAAACGATCACAAGTGAGTGAAGCCATTTTCAATACAATGCAAACGACAATTTTACAATTGATAATGAAATACTTTCTTCTAGACCCCACTTTCTGATACTGGCCTCCGATGGCCTCTGGGACACGTTCAGCAACGAGGAGGCCTGCACCTTTGTCCAGGAGCATCTGAAAGAGCCAGACTTTGGCGCCAAATCTCTTGCCATGGAGTCCTATAAACGTGGTTCCGTGGACAACATCACCGTGCTGGTGATCGTCTTCAAGAACGATGTCTACAAGATTGGCAGCTCAGCGGGAAGGGCGGGAGAAGAATCCCTAAAAGTCCCAGCCAAACCTCAACCAGTTGCGCCTGCAGTTGTGCAACGCTCGAATTCAATCAAAACCAAATGAAAACCGAAACATTAGAGTGCCTGTTAAGAAATGCTCTTCAGCTTTTCTCCGAAAAATTTCCTTCTCCCCAAAACAAAACAAACAAAAGTGCCCGAAATTTTCTAGTTAGGCATTTTGCTAAATACTTTTTGACCTTTTGTTACTTGTCCAAAGACAGCGTTCATTCATCCCATCACAGACATGCATTCATCATTCGTTTCATCAATTGCGTTTTTCATTTGTCTTAATATTAAGGTTGTTTGTTAGTCAATGTTGTTTTGTATAAACAAAATATGTATGCATCCGCCGCCACATTGCCGTGCACTCTGTTTTCCCACTGTTTTGCACACGAAAATCATCACAATCACTGACTCAGTCAGGGAAACATCATCACGTAACTATTTATTTAATTTATTTGTTATACGTGTAAAATAAAACCTTTTCTAAATGTCGAAATGTTTTTGCGAATAAAACAATGCATATGAAACTCGACAATTCCGTTTTGCTACTTAAATATTTGACCTTTAGTAAATATTAACAATTATTTTAGGTCCAAAAATGATGAACTTCATGCATAGTTCCATTTCTAATTTGGAAAGAAATAAGTTCCAATTTTAAGATTGAAGGCACCACTGCGATCGATGTTTTGCTGAGAAAACCACAATTAAACAACTATTCTTTGTTTTCTTTATTAACTTTTACAATTTCTGCCTAAACTAAAATGTCCCACTGTTTGTACTATCCCAATCTATTCGGAGGAATCTCTAGAACCCAATGCTAAAACTAATTCAGCCACTACAAGATACACAAATTTGAGTTAAGGACGCTTAAATTTTATTTTTGTTTCAGCTAAACAAATAATTTGGCGCCCGTTACAAAAGTCAGTAGCTTAGTGAGCCGAAACAGACACCTGCCAGACGCGGATGGTGTTGTCGGAGTAGCCGGCGAACAGAGTCTGGCCGTCGGTGGACCAGGCCAGGGACAGGCACTGGGGCTGTTCAGCCGGTACCGTGGGAGTGACGACCTCGGGGCGCAGCTCCTCGACGGTCTTCTTGCAAGCCAGATCCCAGATCTTGATCGAGGGTCCGTAGGCCACGCACAGCCAGTAGCGGTTGGGCGAGAAGCACAGGGCGTTGATGATGTCGTTGTGCTCCAGGGTGTACAGGTTCTTGCCGTCATTGAGGTCCCACAGTAGGGCCTTGGAGTCCTTGCCACCGGAGGTGCACAGGGAGCCGTCGGGAGAGACGGTCACGGTGTTCAGGTAGCCGTTGTGGCCGTGATGGTTGTTCTTCAACTTGCAGTTAGCCAAGTTCCAGACCTTGACGGTGCGATCCCAGCCGCAGGACACGATGATTGGGTTGGAGTGGTTGGGCGAGAAGCGCACGCACGACACCCAGTCGGTGTGGCCATCCTCCTGGATGGTGAACTTGCACTCAGCCAGGGTGTTCCACAGCTTGATGGTCTTGTCCCGGGAGCCGGACACGATCTGACGGTTATCGGCCGAGAAGGCAACCGACAAAACGTCCTAGAAAGCGAACAAGCATTTGGCGATTAGCTCAAGGTATTGGTATGCAGTTAATGATAATAAGATTACATTTACTGGACTTATCACTGGCCAACAGAACGCAAAATCACATTTCACAGCTGTAGAAATTTAATATTCAACAAACAAATATCAAAATTATATCATTACTTGATTGAAACTCAAAATGGTTCTGAATAAAGAGTTGAAATAAACATATGGATACTATAAACTTCAACTACAACTTAATGTGCATTGTCTCAACCAAATCAGTCAGTGAACCAATCCAGATGGGTATTTAGGTACTTAATTACGGATCAATGGGTATCAGAGATTGTTTGCCTACTTACGATAGAGCTTCAAGCAATTTAACGCCGAGACTCGGAGCGAAGGGAGAAGCGTACGTACAGATGTCAACCAGAATTTCTGCCTCGCATAGGCGCAATAAATATATATTTTTTCGATTTGTACGCGGCAAAGGCGGGCCTAACCTCACTCCTAACCTTACATTCAGCCATTTGCCGGTACAGATCGGGTATTTGTGGTTGGAAAATCTCAGTTCCCTGAACGAACTAAATGCAATTGGAATCTTATCCCACCTTGGTGTGTCCCTCGAAGCGACGGGTGGTCTTGCCGGCGGCCAAATCCCACAGGCGAAGGGTCTGATCCCAGGATCCGGACAGGGCGTAGTTGCCATCGGAGGACAGCACCACGTCGCTGATGAAGTGCGAGTGTCCGTAGAGACGCTTCTGGGGGTAGCCGTAGTTGGTGTGCTCGTCGCGGGTCAGCTTCCACACGATCAGGGTCTTGTCTGCGAATCGGGATGGGGGCCATTAATATATGTACACATGCACGTGTTGCAAAAGAAATCCAACTATTTTCGGGGCGAATACTCACCACGGGAGGCCGAGATGATGGTGTCGGGATCCTTGGGGTTGGTGGCGATCTGGGTGACCCATCCATTGTGGCCAATGAGGGTACCGCGCAATTGCAGGGTCTCGGACATCTTGAGTTTATATTATTTGCTACGGAGCGCGGAGGAAACACGTCCAAAGGCGCTGCAAGCTGGCAGAAAAAGAGGCAGTTCCGGTTCCAGTGCTCGATAAGATGCCAACTGTCAGCGCGCGCGCAGTGTTGGTCAGGTCAAAACTATCGATAGCTGTAATGTTCTGGTACAAAAAATACGTATAAAATATATTGCTAAATATGAATATACAACACCTGAACCTTTAAGAATAAAAACAACTGAATAGCTTAAAATTCATCATGTATTGTTATTTTTAATATTGCGAGGTTTAAACCTCTTCAATACATACATACTTCAAAAACGGGAAATATATGTGCGATCTGTTCAGACCGTTTCTGTGTTTTTCTTGCTATTATAAAAATTATATCTAAGTCAATTATATACTCAAAAACTATGCGTCTTTTTATGGTGTGCAAATAACTAGCTTTGTTAGTGGCTGCTTGAAAAGTTTTTAATACAATCCCAATTTCGTGTATCCCGATTTCCAGTTTTCTCACTTTAAATTTGCCAGTATCACGAACAAAAAACGCTAGTGAATAAAATCCTCCTGAATTCGTTGGTATTTTTCTGGAAACGTCAAGCACGCATCGCTAATCGATACACACACGACGCCTCGCGTTTCCACCGTTCCGCAGCTATCGGCAAACGGTCACACCGAGGGCAGTCTTTCCCTTCGTATATCGTGTCGTCGTCTCTTTGTGAACAAAAAATACGAGGAAAATCGCCCAAATCGAGTTGATTCGACTGGGCATTAGCAATTGTGTGGCGATAAACAAGTGAACACGCGACTGGCAATCGAACGCAACGATAGTTGCTCATTTTCCTACACCCCTGAGTTACAATAAAAGCCGTCAAAATTGAATCGACAAAGATTGACGAGACTTTTTCTTCCACCACAACTGCGATGGAGGATAAAGCAACAACAAAAGATCTTGATCAATGGATTGAGCAGTTAAACGAATGCAATCAGTTGACAGAGACACAAGTTCGCACCCTCTGCGACAAGGTAAGGCCCGGTCCTTGCCCATTTTCCCCATGCGAATTAGGAGATGTTATAAAAATAATTTTCGTCATTGCATGCGAGTGAGCGATTTTTTTTTTTGCAAATGGTGCTCCGCTACTGCGTGCCGTCCGCCCTCTCGCTCTTTCCAATGGGAAGAAGCGCTGAGCGGAGAACGCGAGAGCATGATTCATGTCGTACCCTCTTGCTCACGCAGTAGCGGCGGCTTGCGTCGCCATATTGGAATATTGGTAAATTCCAACGGCCAAGCGCCGCATTGCTGCGCACAAGTGCGAGCGGGACAACTGGACCAGCAAGTGCGCGCGCGAATGCGACAGCTAGAACAGCGCTTTGGTCTAATGGGCTAAACCTGGGCAAAAAGAGATATTTCTTTTTGTATTATTGTACAATTCAATTGTTTAACTATAATGCATTGTGCGTGTTTGTTGTTGTTCTTGTGTCCGCTGGAAACTGTCAACACCCCCGCTCCGTGAGTCCCCATGTGCGTTTCGTCGTTTTTGCTAAGTAAATATTACTTAATGTTTTTGTGCGTCGGTGTGTGCGCGCCCCTAGAATATGTATCTATGTACCGTCGTATCTCGATTCAAGAATAATGCAATTGCATTGGTGTTTGTGCTCCGTTTTTTATTCCCAACCATATTCAATAAAACACTTTTGATATCAATTGTTTTTAATTTGTGGATTTTACCGTTCATCAGGCGCGTCGCGCACACAAACAAACAGACAAGCGAAAAAGAGTGTACGAGAGAGAGAGAGAATTAGAGGGCGAACAGATAACGATTCATTGATTTGGGAGTAAGTGGGGTTATGTTTGCGTCACCCAAATATTTGTCAGTGTTCCCATTAGAATCTTGAATCTCCGTTCTCCGCCCCAAAAGAACGTTCTTCGCTCTCCTCGGGTGCGTCTTCTGCGGCCTCTCTCCATCCTTCCCGTTGCTTCGAAAAGAAAAGCGGAGAGTACGCGAAGAGCGCACCAGCTGCATATGTGTTTGTGCTTGCATCTGTATGGGTGCGCTGGCCTCGTCATGAGTTCAAAAATTATTTATTTTCTTTTTTTCGATTTCTGACCAAGCGGAAGCAACAGCCTCCAAGGTAATGTGCATATAGCAAAAAATCTAATTGGCTCACGCACAACTTCTCTCATTTGCGCCGCCAGATTCACCGGATTTTACCCCCGGAACTTGTCATGTCCCATTTCGTCAGCTGATAAATATGAAAAATTCGCAAAGAACACGGCGGATGGTCAAAATAAATGTGCAAATTTTGTTTGCTCAACTTGGCACATTTATGTTTGTGAAAACCGGTTTTCTTCTGATGCTGTATACTGCAGCCCAGCGGCCTTCATATTTTAAGTTTTCCCCTAAAACAGTACTATCCTGCATATTTTCTTTAAAGTTGACAAATTGATATAAGGTATTATGATGATTTATTGCAATAATTACTGAAGTGATATTCAGTCAATAATTCACAGCTGCTTACCTTTAAAAATGTAATGTTACATTTCATTAGTTTGTGATGATAAAATACCAAAGGCGATAGAATTGCTATTTAGGAGAATTTACCATGTTTATATGGACAACTCTTTTATCGTACGGTCTTCTAATCTCAACTTTTTAAGAAGCTTTGCTTCCTTTGTTTTGGTTTTCACATGCCTTATATTATCACTTAAACTTTTTCGCTAATGCTACAAAATTCGATGTTAGAATAATCCAGGTTCATCGACCGTGACAAAATCTTGACGGCTAACCTTGCCCTTTTACAAGGTTTTATCATCCACACATGGTGTCATTTATTTTGGAAAGCACTTTCGGTTTCCTCAATACTTTCTGTTTCGCAGATATTCTGTTATTCATGTTATTCACCATTCGCCGAATTATGGGAAGTGAAAAACAGAAAATCCACGCTTCCATGCTACTTCCATTGTGTACTTCCATTGTATATAATAGTTAATTACACACAAACGTAACAAACAAGTGCAGAAATTTCAATAGTTTGCAACATATTAATGTTTTTTTTTTTTATAGAAAGTAGCAATGTTTATGTACAGAGTTGAGAAACTATTTTCGGAATCATTTGAATTCCGAAATTTAGTTTCGTTGCTTTAGAATTATCTTGTAGGGTGTTTAAAGAGAACAAGTGGTATTTATCTCTCTGTAAAAAACCCATGCACTTATCCTATATACTTGTTTTATATTCTCTGCTAGTTACAAGCTATTTTTAGATTACACTTTGAGTGTTGGCGTTGAGTCATTGAGTGAAGTGAATAATGTACAAAGTACTAATCGTTTTATTTATCTTTTCTGACCCTGGAATCGATTTGGGTTATATTATGTTAATCAGTACTTTAATATTGGTATACTAAGTTGTTTATCTGGTTATTGAAATATAGAAGAAAAAATGTCCTTGTTATAGAAAATAACAATGTTCCCCTAAAAATATCCAATAATAAATGGTTGATCTCTCCACTATTTTCAATCCTTTACAGGCCAAGGAGATTCTCTCCAAAGAGTCCAATGTGCAGGAGGTAAAATGCCCGGTGACAGTGTGCGGAGATGTCCACGGTCAGTTCCACGACCTAATGGAGCTGTTCCGGATAGGCGGCAAGTCCCCGGACACCAACTACCTGTTCATGGGCGACTACGTGGACCGTGGATACTACTCCGTGGAGACCGTGACCCTTCTGGTGGCCCTGAAGGTTCGCTATCGCGAGCGCATTACCATCCTGCGCGGTAACCACGAGTCGCGCCAGATCACACAGGTGTACGGCTTCTACGACGAGTGCCTGCGTAAGTACGGCAATGCCAACGTTTGGAAGTACTTCACGGATCTGTTCGACTACTTGCCACTGACGGCACTCGTCGACGGGCAGATCTTTTGCCTGCACGGCGGCCTCAGTCCCTCGATCGACAGTCTGGATCACATTCGGGCCCTCGACCGCTTGCAGGAGGTTCCGCACGAGGGTCCCATGTGCGATCTGCTCTGGTCCGATCCCGATGACAGGGGTGGCTGGGGAATCTCGCCTCGTGGCGCCGGTTACACCTTTGGCCAGGTGAGTGTTGTCAGCAGGTTGGCTATTTCTCGAAGATATTCTTGACTAACGCTTAACTTGGAATTTGAATCTTTAATCACATTGTTAGTACAAAACATCTGAAGACTTCATTAAATGTACGTTCAATAGCATTTAAAACTATACTGAAACAAAAGTGTGCTGAAAATCGTGAAAATATATTCAAGATATATTTTTTATTACTCCTAATAGGAAATTTTATCTGGGCATGCACTCGATGAAAATCAATAATCAGTAATCGAAATGTACTGCTGATAACACAATCTATGAAAAGACCTTTCGTTATAAATATTTGGCATTCAAAGCGAACAAAATTGTTGTTTTATAGAATAATAAAGTAGTATCGAACTAATATCTAACTAATAAAACACCCAAAATAAGTGTAATAAATCAGATGAATTTCTTTGAGAAAGTGCCAATTGTCCTTGTATGCATTTTGACTAATATTTCGAATTTATTTGTAGGACATTTCGGAAACCTTTAACAACACAAACGGCCTGACACTGGTGTCGCGCGCCCATCAGCTGGTGATGGAGGGCTACAACTGGTGTCACGATCGCAACGTGGTCACAATATTCTCAGCGCCAAACTATTGCTACCGCTGTGGCAACCAAGCGGCTCTTATGGAACTGGATGATTCACTTAAATTTTCATTGTGAGTGGCAATTCGTTTGTGCTGCCTCTAAATGAAGCACGTCTGACTAATCGATTGCCTTTCTTTTAGCCTACAATTTGATCCAGCACCTAGGCGCGGGGAGCCTCATGTTACGCGAAGAACACCCGATTATTTCCTTTAAGCTGGATTGCTCGCACCTACGCAGCTTACATTTACACATATTACATCGCATTATAACAACAAGAAGAACCGAAACAATATATAATATATACAAATCCAACCAGCAGCAACAAAATAAACAAAATGGCAAGTGCTGTCGAAAAAAAACTACCATAAAAAACAACCCAAAACTAAAACCTCGATGCATTTGTTTTGTGGAGATCGTTTTAAACAGAGAGCAGTGGAAGATATTGTATAAACAAAGAAAAAATTAACCATAACAGTCGAGAACACAAAAATGCATTGATCAGTTATTGTTGTTGGCCACAGATTAAAATAAAAGAAAACTCGGAAACGTCGCTAGCGGGGGCGGCAGGCAGAAAATTTATATCAAAGATAAAGGGGAGGAGCAAAAGCAGTATACAGAAATGATGATACAATCCAATCGAACCTACCAACCAAGCAACAACCGCAAGCAACAAGAAGAACTACAACTACTTAGCTAAATTTGTTAATTTATAAAAATAACGAACTAAGCGCCGCAGCAAAAAGCCAGGGAGCAGGAGTGATGGATGGATGGACTCATGGATTATGACGTGATGTGTGTATGGGCGGAAGGGGCTGACAAAGGACTAAACGGGACGAAAGGACGAACGCCAGGACGTAGCAGCATAAGCAGCAGCAGTAGCGGCAGCAGAAGCAGAAGCAGACGACCCACGACCGACAAAGCAGAAAGATAACGATGAAGCAGCAGCAAAAAAGTAGAAGCAGTATGTGGCAGGAGCAGCATGCGAACGCCATGGCGATCGGGGAAGCGCAGGGCGGGCCAGCGATTTATATAAAAACAAAAATAAAAAGAAAGTAAGGAAATACAAAAAATTTAATATTACTGATTAAAATTAAATAAAAAAAGCGAATAAAATTATTAAAAAACAAACAAAAAAGCAAAGAAAAATGATTAAAAAAAATTCATTATCAATTAAGTTCATATGTAACTTTAATAATAATAAAAGAAAAAACAAACAAACAATGCCCACCTGCCGACGAAGAGAGGCATCAAAGAGCGCGCTCTCATTGGAAATAACACTTATTGCCAGCCAAGGGAGAATGTCCTTTAAGAGAGCCCTCCTGCGAAAGGTTTTCCAGCCTGGCAATGCCGCTCCTTTTTGCCTGCGGGCTCCCTTGGTAGTGTGTATGCGAGCATGGCCAAGTTAGCACGAGGCCAGAACGACGAGCGGAAGTCGAGCCTCGAACGGACCACCTAATTGAGACCACAAAGGAGGCGCGATGGGGGAGGTGATATATGGATGGATGGCACGGGGCTGATAGAAGGACGGAGGTCGTGGAGCCAGCCACCCAATGATGCCCAAGTCAAAATCTAAATCAGAGCCGGGCTGCCTTTGATTCCCAGCGAAAGCGAAAGCAAAAATCTTGCCAGCTTTGTATAATTTTTTGCATATTTTAGCAGACCGCACGAACTGCCAAAAGTCATGTACAGTGGTCGCTCGATTATGTCTGTTTTCTAAGTATTTGCGGAGCGGTAGTTTTTGAAACTATTTCGATATTTGACTAGATTGGATGTTCTCCATAATTAAGTTCGTTTTTTTACTTTACATACGAATGGAGACTATTTTAATAGTAAGAAATGAAGAAGTTGATAAGAATTCGTAAATAATAATTAACAGATAGTAAGTGAAACAGCATACTTATAGGTGGATTATTCTACGGTAATCAGTTCGAACATCACCAGTTCGCACTGTACCCACATGAGCTTCGGTCGGGAGGAAAATCTAAATTTGAGAACATGCTGGAGGACGGGGACTCTCAAGTGCCCAAGAAGTTGCCGGGCAAACAACCTTACTCAGACCCATACGTACACCTACCGAGACTTGCCATCTATCATGCCCCAACAAACCCGAAACCAGAACAGGAGCTCCACAGGATGCAGGGGGGAGGTAATTGTCGCCCTGGCTGCTGTGGAGTTGGGGCTGGATTTTCGGCTGGGAAGGGGGAGGGGAGTTGGAGGCCCTGGAGCAGATTGTATTTGTCGTGCAGGCAGCGACGTCGACGACGACTGCGGCGTATGCGACATGGAAAATCCATTATCACGAAGTGAATTTTTACTGAAAAATTTACATACCCTCTCCAGTGCCGCAGCGCAGCGCACCGCACCGCACCGCACCCCCCGCAGCCTCATATAAATGTGGAAATAAATCCTGAGTGCGTGTTCAAGGGGGCGCAAGGGGCGTGGCGGGTGGGGATGCTGCATGAATATAACCCACAGAAATACAACTCTATTTGATGGCCTGTTATTAAGTAAAGGAATGCCACAGAAAAGTTGCCCAGCAAGATGAATCCTAGGTAGATTTTGTATTTAATTAAAGGCATAAATTCAAAACGATGAAAGATACCCGTTTTGGGTTTGCCCATTAAAGCACTTTGAAAATATTTGGTAACTTAGTAAATCATTTTGTCAAATCCACAAGTACCTTAGTATTGTAAACCTAGCATTTAAATTGTTTGGTAGGCAGCATTAGGTATGCATTATTAAATACGCGTACTATATCATGCACAAAGATTTTAGCAATCCACAGATGTTTTATACCGCAATCCGCAGATTTGTTGAGTGTATTCTGACTCTTGCTCACAGATGATGGCCGAAAATGTTCGGATCATAAAACAAAAGTAAGTGAATCGGTATGATGGATACGGTTAAGGTTACGGTCGGAATGGGATGGAGGCTACCGTGGAGGATGTGGGGGATGTGGGGGATGCTGCCACTGACGGTAGCCTAAATATTAAAAATTTAAATGAACTGCTCCGTTTTTACGATTTTGTCCTTAGTTTACGACTGATTTTTCCGAGGGACAGAAAGAGAGGGCGTGCCTAAACAAACGTTTTGTATTTTTATCGTCTGTGTGTGGGCGGTTTTTCGGGGGGATAATTTCGGGGCTAGTGTGTCTGGGGTGGGGGCTTTGGCTTTTACGATGCAAATTTGTTGCCATAAAATTGAAGAGTGTAGCCAAAAGTGAAGCGCTTTGCCTAAATAAACTTTGCAGACTACAATGATGATGATGAGTTGCCATTCCCGCTCCGGTTGATGATGATGATGCCTCTGTGAAATTTTTGGGACTGAATGCTCCGGCTCGACGGCCACGTGCGGGCTCTGGGAAAAAGGTTGAAAGGTCAGGCCTGCAACTCACACGTTCCCTGCGAAAATTGGGGGTGGGCGGTTGGCCCACAGATCCGAACGCAAGATTGCCTCTTTTTTCGTGGCAGGGGGGGTGGCGAAAAATCAACGAAAATCGATTGCCGCTAAATACCCAAAAAGTTAGGGGAGCCGAGGAGTTAACGTAACGTTGTTAACTCAACTCAGCCTCAAACTTGGCCATATACAAAAAGTTTTCCCTGCTCTCCAGCTTGTTCTTCGTTTTCATCGCTCTTTGTTGTTATTGTTGGTATTGTCGTTATTGTTGTTGTTTCTGCTGCCATTCCCTTTGGCTGATAAATCCCCAACGATTTGCGTCTCAGACTCAGCCAGTTTTTCTGTATATATTTAAATTTGTAGTCTTTTTTGTGCACTCCGCACTTGAAGCGTGTTGAAAGGGTACTGTCGAAACTGTGGAAAATTCTATTTGTGTCGAGGTCTTTGAGGGCGAAAATATTTCGGATGCCAAATCTAACAAGTAGCACTTAATACAGGTGAGTTAGTACTTACTTAGCTCAATTATCGTGGCTTACGCTGCTTGCAGACAACGATACAAATGGGTCTTGCTTTATACATATTATATTTTTATTTATTTTACAATCGTATACCTCTTTAAGGTATTGAAAATATATTGCTGCTTAAATTAATACAACTGAAGCATTGTAGAGGTAGTACTTGCATCCTGTTGAAGTACCAGATATCCGCGTTAATTGTGTGCAGTTTAGTTTCTTTAGTACTAATTCCTTCGGGTTGTTGGCAAGCTATCCAAAGTATCTTTAGTACGAGCCCAGCTACTGCTTAGCAACTAATCTAACTTAAACTGAAACTTATTGCACTGTCCGATTAGATAAGATAATTGATGTGAGACTTTAGACAACAAGCAGATAGCCGGAGCTGTTTTTGTGGGGGTCACTGGGAATGGAATATTAAATTAGTAATTAGCTCAGCAGCGTCAGCAACAACAACCAGATGTTGTCACAGCCAGCCTCCCACCTCCCACCTGCCACCACCCACCACCCACCGCAATTCGCTTTTCCCGCTCGGAAAACTTTTTCTTTCCCTCACCGAGACGAGACCTTAGTTTGCTCTTTTGCTTTTACTTTTGTTTCGTTTCCGTTTTCACCTGCAGGAATTACTCAAATTTATCTACGTGTGCTCTAGCTCTTAGGGCATTTTGCTAGTCACTCTACGGCCTGAAAACAGTGAGCACTCGATAATTGCAATGTTTCGATCACTTTGTTCCCAGTATAAGGATGCTGATATGGACTATTTTAAAACGATATCGCTCATTCGTTCCTATTTTCCTATTTATGCAACAGTTAGTTCCTATTTTATGCAATAAATGGCTTGTAGAGAAAGTAGCTAATTGGAAATATTTGAGACTGTGATTGATTCTCAAATAAAAATTCTAAAATACCTTTTCTTGCTTTTAGATAGTATTTAGTTGGCCTTGATAGTTGATGATATATGTATCTATACTATACCTATTTATTGAGTAATTATTTAAAGGCCGGACTGTGTTTGCATTGTATTTCTGTTTCTACTTTGTCGCTTATTGTTGATTTTTTTTTGTATTTTGGCCTTTTTGCTGCGGGCATTGACTGACTTCCTTCCTGGCTGCCAGGACGAAATGTGGTGGCGTGGGCGGGGAAAGGAGAAAGGAGGTGGTGGGTCCAAAGAACAAGAAGATGAAATCTCCTCTTTTTGGAGCCTGGTGGCTCGTCTTCTCGGTTGCGTGTTTCGCTTCTGTACGTTTTCTATTGCTGCTTCCTTCCGATATACCCTCTACTTTTTGCCCCAACCCCACTTCCGTGTTGTATTTGTATTTTTCTTTTTCCAACGTTTTTTCCTCTGTTTTTCGGCTTCTGCTTTTCTTTTGGACATTTTTTCTTTATTTCCCAGTGAATTTGGTTGTCTCGCACGTGAGCCGCATAATGAAATTTGCCACTCCCTATTGTCTCTGTGTGTGACGTCCTTGTGTGTGTGTGTGTGTGTTGGCCCAGCTGCTTAGCCTAATCTGATGTCGCCTTAAAGAGATGTCATTGCTGCCACCCCCACCAAATGCCCTCCAGTTCAGCCCCCCAAAATGATGCTCTCGACTTAATGCCAAGGAATCTCGGCCTGAATTGGCCTTGGTTTTCCATCTTGGTCCTGTTTGTTGGCTTATTTGCATGTGCTTTGCCCAAAAGGTGACAACACCAAATGTTCAATGTGCCAAAAAACAAGCTACCATCATCGACATTACCCAACAAACAGACACAAGAACTACATTGCAACACCAACACTTCGGACTATGGGATACCTAGTAGGAACATGCATTCGCTACAAAATCTTAAGAAATATTTACATAAACATGGGCCAGAAACTTTCGTAAAGACAATGTGGAATCTAAAATATTAAATAATAACTTACTAGTTTTTCAGTATTTTAAAACTCGGTTCATAATTTTACATTTTTTATAGATGAGGTGAAAATAAAAATGCATCAAGAGCTTGATTAGATAGAGTAAGATCAAAAGTATCGAACTTACACTTCTTGTAACTTTCTTCACTACTTATGGCAAAACGTACCCTGGAATTCGGAGACCAGGAAGTAAAACAGCACACACTCATAGAGCACAGGATGCTTGAGGTCCTGGCTGGACAAATGTCTGACCCCCCCCTCGTGGTCTCTTTTTACCAGCCCCCCAAAACCTATAGCTTCACACTTTTTGGCTGCGCTGTGCTTTCAAGTGGAAAATTACTTTCGCAGCTTTATGATGCGGAAATTATATGAAAATCATGGCGAATTTGCCTTACAAGGAAGGCCAGCGAGTCGAGTCCACAGCCACTGGGATCCGTGCTCCGTATTCCGTGTTTCGAGCTCTGAGTCCTGAGCTCGGAGTTCCGAGTTCCCACCGCCGGAATCCGCATCCCGTACATCTGCATATGTAGCACGGCTATCTGTGGGCCCGATCAAGGCGCCAGCCACGCCCACTGGCCCCAGCGCCCGTCGCATAATGAAACGAGCTTTTGCTTTTGCTTTCGACTTCGGCGACACCGTTGACAACTTGTGGTGTCCCTCATCCGCGGCTCATTTCTTCCCAAGCTCCAGTACACTGAGAAATCGTGTATAGCTAAGAGCAAACATTAGTAGTTTGTATTATAATTTATTTACGATATAGTTGTCAGCATATAAACTTATATAAATGCTTGATGATTCTTATATTTTTTATTTTTAACTAATTTAAAAGATTATAATTTCCTATAAGATTCATAGAAAGACCCAGATGATTCAGACATATTTCTTTTATCATCATTTTTCTAAGATGTCACGTTGATGGGCATTAAGTACGCAACTTATTTTTAGCCAGACTTTTAGTTTATTTTTATTTTATTCTAAAGTCTTGTATTGCTTTAACTCTTTTTTGAAAACCCTTCCTATAGTTGCGTTTCCCCCAGTGCACCCCACTCGCAATCCGGCGAGCAGCTGCTGACTGGCTCCATTTCCATTTGAATTAGCATAAAACGAGGCGGCTTACGTCTGTCTATTGGAGCGGGATTGGGGCGTGGCAAGGGGGTGAATCCGTATCCGAATCAAAGCCAAAAATGGTGTGGGTATGGGAATGGGAATGGGAATGGGGGCGGTGCTCCTGTGGCAGAGATATCATCTGTTGCTGCTGTCGTGGAACTGGAGCTTCTGTTCCGCAGCTTCGTTATCTTTTTAACTTGCTGGCTGTCGTTTATTTAACTGATAATGATTTGATGGTAGTTGGCTAAGCTTCCAACAAAGCCCGTTCCTCAACTCAGCCCACTTTCATTTCCATTTCCATTCCCATTTCCACGCCCATTTCCACGCCCATTCCTCGCCATTTACTGAGGTCAATTACACGCTTTCGATTAAATTTACCACGGATGCTCGATGTATTTGTTGTTGTGTTTGGTGTTGACAGGGAACAGCTGGAAGATCCTACCATTCCGCATCTCTATTGCTGTCCCGCTTCCGCGTCGACGTATCCTTGGCATGTAGGTGTGTGCGTGCTTTGTGACTGTGTGCGAGACTGTGTGTGTGTGTGTGTGGCACAAATAAAGTTGAATTATTATTTTTCTTTATGCTTCCAGGAGGCGGGGGCTGTGGTTGGGGGCGTGGTGCGTGCCTGGAATGCTCAAGTGTTGCCAAGTTGCATATTCGCTTCGTTATCCCATCGGGCTAACACCAACACTCTCACACACACACACACAGAAAGATATGTGCTTTAAAAGAGGGAATACTGAAATACCATATCGGCGAATTCTCCAGCACATTCTTGAATATCTTTACCACTTAGAAAACGCATGCCGGCATGTCTAAAATATGCTAAATAATATTATGCTTTCAGTTTTCATGGCTCTGTGCATTTACCCAAGCTTAAAGGTATATGTTTCGTCTTTCATTTATCAGAATTATACCAGCTAGTCCAGCAGTTACTTGAAATATACTTTAAGGAATAATTAAAAGCAACTTTAATGAAATACGCCCAGAAAGGATGGTTCTCCATTTTTAAAGTATTGCTCTGCATATATGTATACAGTAAAAACTTTGGCGTGTTTATGTGCGAAATCTGAGTTGATTTTAATGGGATTCCCTCGGTTTTAAATTTTCCTGAATTTCGGTGGGTTTTATTGCTCCACCCCACCACGCGTGTTTTTTGACGATAATTGTGTACATTTAGTTAACATTAAAGTACACGTACTTTTGCTTATTTTTGCCATTTAGGCTTTTCTTCTTGTGCGGTACGTAAAAGTTTATTACCGTAAAGAGTAAGCGAATTTTGCGTGAATGCCAAATTTGATGCATGTAAATATTTACCCTTACATGTGTGCGATGTGCATATGAAACAGAAAAAATGGAACGTACTCCTAATAAAAGGACTTTTTGTAAATAGCCGCATCTAACTTATTTAAACCTGTACCCGCATATTCGTTTAATTAATTAAAAAATTGATGCCTCCCACTACTTTTTGATATGTACTTCGCTTACAATAATAGTGCGTTTAAATTAAATGTTGTATTTTTTTGAATATTGTTAAATGTGGATGGGCGTAATTATATTTGTTATACCAGTATTAGCTAACATTCATGAAATGAAGTGATTCTCAATCAAAGGACGTTCTTTAAACCAACATATCAGTGAAGTACTTGATAACTTCGTTGTAAATCTGGGATTCCGGGGCCATAAGAACCACGTCGAAGTCGCAGTTCAGCTCGATGCACATCAGGGGTTCTACTGATTTCGACTTCAAGGCAGTGATTGAGGTTTTTATCTTCAAGGCACTTAGGAGGCTCGAAGCTTTTTGCCGGGAGTTCTTGTAGCCATCTGCATGGATAACCTTAAAAGCAGCTTCCTTAAGGAGTGGATCAAAGTTCTTGAAGTAGTTGTGGCGATCGGAAATGCGGATACCCCTAAGATCCACGCGGCCAGGACCTTGAAGCTTTCTGAAGTCTCCCAATTTCTCAAATGCGTCGGCCATATCAAAAACTTCAGATCGAATTTTGGGGCGTCTGGAGTGCCAAATTGTTCCACAATTTCGATGAAGGGCTGTGGCAGCTTGTTGTTTATGCAGGGGCTACTGCTTCCTGCTATCGGCATCGCATTTACCCGATAGTTTAGGCCTGCATCCCTCATAAGACGTGGGGTTTTAAGCCAAAACATGCCATTTTTGAAACATGTTGGCTAAGTTTATTTCAAAAGAACAAGCCATCGTCCATTGAGAGTGGTTTTCTGCATCTAATTTCCTATATTCTGACTGGGTTCAGTCAGTAAGCCTTTCCCTGAGACTCATTTCCATAAAATAAATCATAAATTGGTGCCAAAACTCGATAGTTGGCAATGAGCGAACCGCTCTCGGGTCCCTGGCTGCGTTTTGTTTACAATGGCCTGTTGCTGGCCTCGGCTGTCTGTTCCGGCCGGAAAATGCTGCCGGAGGAGCACCCCTTCGCCATGGCAGCTTGTGTTGTGGTCGGATTCTCGGCGGTTTTCGGACTGCTCCGGGCCATCTTCGCCAGCGGAGAGCCGGAGGAGTGCCGGAAGCTGAGGGACATAACGAGCGGAGTCCTGGAACTGGCGCCTTTGCCCCTGGCCAATATGGATCTCTATGTGCGGTCCACCGGGCTGAGTCCCATTGCCTTGGGACACGCTCTTTTTGTGCTTCCCCTGGTTTGCGATCTGCGCTGCAGCTTGGCGAAAGATCGGCGAGATTGTGCCCTTAGCGACGGCTTGCGGAATCTTACGGTACTGGGCAACATTGTGTCCCTCGGTTTTCTGGCCTATGTGGAACGGAATTTCCTCTATCTGCGAATGGTGCTGGTCATGATTGTGGTCAAGTATGGCGTGGTGCTGGTGGACAGCATCAAGGAGGACGCCGGCGAGGATCTGCAGGTGTGCGGCACCGCACTGTTTGTGCACCTGCTCGGCAAGGCCGTGGAGTCCTCCAGCTCCTCCACCTGACCAGCTCCTTGGGTTCCCCTATTCCTAACCGCGCTCCGCTTCGAGGGTTTCGTTGTACCGCTTAATTTTCCATGAATCGAGTTTTGACCCGTATTAAATTTCATTTCACCCGCCTTCAATTGCCGTGTTCATGTTTGCTCATGTTTTTGTAATTGCTCAAGCACCTTGTGCTCTTACACTGAAGAATATCGCTTAGTTGGCTAAACTTGCAGGAAATGCGAAGCGAAGCGCAGCGCTTGAGAATGCATACAAATAAGCGGAAAAGCCTGATCCTATTACTGGGTTTCTTCGAGTGCACATGGGGAGCCGACTTCTACGGCTTCCCTGGTGTGTCACCCACACATTATAATGATATATCGGCGATTACAAATGCGCAATAAGTGCCTCCAGCCAGTCGCTCCAAGCAGTTGCTGATTCATCGCTCGAAATCGTTCAAATGCTTACCCCAATGGTTTCTGTCTTTCAGCGGGGGGCTTATCAATTGATTTGGTCTGGATAACAAGGCAATCGCACTCTTTGGATACGGATACAGTATCTGCCGATAAGTACTTGTGGCGGGTACCTTAACTCGTACTTTCCGCCGGCTGAAAAGGTTGGGTGAAGCCGAATGGAGGGCTTTTGTGGATGAGCAAGCGACTACAATAATTGCGAATGATGAATTAAGGAAGCTAATTTAGCAAGGATATTTATAAGACAGCTTTACTGGGGACACTTCTATTCATGCTTCCCCGATAAATGATTTATAAAAGTTTTAAATTTAAGTTTGTATTTATTTATTACAGTACCCATCGATTTAGAACAGAACATTCTCCTGTCAATTTAGTTTATAGAGAATTGTTAAATTTCACATGACAAGTGTACATTATAAAATCTATTTTCCACTTCTGATCAACTCTGAATGGAAAACCGGTGATGACATTTATCAATGGTTTTCCGCGTGTGTTTCTTTTTTGTCGCTTTTATTATTTGTTCCTCGCTTGTCACCAATATATTTTATGTATTTTCGCGTTGCTGTCAAATGACAAACTCTAATTGCAAGTGGGACGAATTTTAATGAGTGTACGCACAAACATATATGACGGTACAGGGTGTGACAAGTGTGTAAGTTGTTTGCGAACTAATTAGCTAAATATCTCTCCTTAAAATATGTACAAATATAATACAAATATCAAACCATAGTGACAAATTGTAGGGCAAAATCCAAATGCATTCTTATAAATAAAAAATGTTCTTACCTTCTGTACCCTGCAGTATTATTTGTGAAAAATTAATTACTTATTACCAAATCTGTTTGAGCTGAGACTGCATCCTGCCAAGCCGAACTACGAATCTGAAATGCGCTGTATTTGCATATACGAATTTTTATAAATTTTTCCGCTTCCCAACTATGACTATTTTCCGCTTTCCGCCCACAAAAACGCCCATCGTGATTCCAGGGCAGCGTTTTGCTTTATTCAACTTGACAAGTGAAGTGAGTGTGAATATTTTTTTAGGTCACAACAACAGCAGCAACAAGAACAGGACCAGAACTCCATCAGGAAACTCCAGCTCCAGCTCCAACTCCGAGTCCTGGACTCTGGAAACTCTTGCTACCTGGCGAAATAAATAAACCGAGAGGTAAAAAATAAGGGGCCAAATGCAAAAGAAGAAAAACACACAGGAAAAATACAAGAAATGGTTCGAATCCTTTTCCATCCTGTTCGGAATTGGGTAAAGGAGATGGCGCGGGGGCGGTGGACGGTGGGAAATTGCAGTCAACATTTATTTCCGCAGTATGATGGAAAAATTCGAAAATAATTTGCGAGCCATAATTAAAAGGCGACAGCAGAAAAACTCGGGGAAATATGGGGAAAAGTTGAAGCGAAAAGCAGAAAAAGGTGATGGAATAGTGGGTTAGTGGGGTTTGGGTGGGGTATGCGATAAAGGGGAGGAGCCAGCGTTGGGGTAAACGGAAAGTCAGTCCCTCAATGTTCTCAATCCGCTGGGGTCATAAACAATTCCAGCATAGACGAGTTTTCGATTTTCGCCTCAATTGGCAACATATGGTGAACAGACTCCCTGCGAACAGCCAAAGGATTCCGCAGTTACCCGTTCCTATGATTTTCTTTCCACAATGTATCCACACCTAAAGAAAAACCAAGCAGTTTCGTTTAAAGAAGTCTGAAGTTAGAAAGTTTCTTCTCCTATAAACCAAAAATGCTTTTGATGAAATGGGCAAGAATAATTTGTAGCGCAGTTAATTTTTAAGTTATAAACAATAAATGTATTTATTTTTAGAAATTTCTTAGATATAAGGTTGTATTAGTATTTTTCCACACTGCATTATTCCAGGGACGATTTCATTATGAAGTGTTTTAGTGGCATAACAAATAAGAAAAAATCATTCGAGAAATCGCCAAATAGCCTGGGACTTCAAGCTTAATAACTTTTTGAATAGTGTAGGCTGTGGGCGGGGCATCATTTGCATTTGTGACTGCGAATTGCGAATGCGAAAATTTAAAGTTTTCCCGATAAGAGGGTTGTAAAAGTACAAAAAGCGGGAAGCCTTGGAGTTGCTGCTGCAAAAAATGGCGACGTTTGCGAGGAAAGCGACATGAAAAGGGCGGCAGACAAAGGACGAAGACGCAGGCAGCAAACAAGAAAAATCGCTGCCGGCTTCTTGGACGGGGAAAACTCGACTGGGGGCGGGGGTGATGGGAAAAGTGAAGGATGTAAATGGGGGGCGGGGCAGAACTTTACTTATACGACTTTTTCGCATTGTAGAACGCGCGGCATTTGCCAGAAGGTGCCAACACATTTTATTGTTGTACCCTAAGCGATGAGGGTATCTTGGAAGTTGTGGAACAATAATTCGATGGAACATTCTTTATAAGCATGTTTATGTGTTCTAGAATTTCATAACAAAAAGATATCTAAAAGTTAGCCTGCCTCTAGACCATTTTCTCGTCCTATTCATTTGGCTCTTTTCTTAATATTTTAAGTTTTTAATTTTTAATTTCAAAATTAAAACTAGCATGTTTTTGGAAGTCTATGCTCTTCAAAAATAATTTGTTTGTTCTTTTGCAAAAGAGTCCTATTCGGAATGCAAACAATTTTGAAGCAATTCTATACGCTAAGGGTTCAATTTTATTTATCTGTATTGAGGGTTCTTCAGTCAACTACAAAAGATTGCAGTATTTATCGAGGAGAGTGCAAACACATTTGCCTGACTTTTCCACATACTTACCCCTCAAAAGGATGCTCTATTCAGCCTTTCCCCTTTCAGCAGGCAGGGTATACAAACGTCACTTCTGCAAAGTCCTGCTCTCCTTTTCGTGTTTTATTGTTCGACGAATCGCCGCCCCGCACGTTTCCATCATCTGTTTTTGGGGCAAGGCGCGGGGGTGGCACGTTTAGATCTACGACACACATTGGATGGGTGTATCGCACATGTCTCTATCTATAAAACGTCAACTTTATTTGCCCGACAACTGAGGCAAACAACGTTCCAGCCAAATGGCAGGAACTGTGCGAGTACAGACCATGGTCCTCCATAGACCGGCTTGAACTCCATGGAGCATCCCCCGCATTTCGCATTCACGTGTCCCACCCAGTTAGCAATAAAACCAGCTGTCAATTTGTTTATATTATAAAAAATAATTAGTCTGTATTCAGCGCCGAAGTCGACGACTCCATCATAGATGTATGTTTGAATGTATCGTATATGTACGTAGGTTGGATTTTCCAGGTTGCACATTGCAATTTGGGTTGGGTTGAAAGAATTTCGGTTGTGAGTGGGGGCGTTTTTAGGCTTTTGGGCTTTTGGGCTTTTGGTGATTATGTTTTTAATTTAAAGCATACGAGAGCGGTTTTCGTGGGTGATTAACTACGCTTGATAAGTGGAATAATAATTGTACGAAATATGTATGGATAATGCAATATAATTAGTGTGTTTGCATGGCTTAGACATTTGCTTTGTTTATATGCTGATGACGCTGACTAAAAAGGCAATGAAGGAATGTCGATAATTATAATTATAGGTTGATGATCGAATCGAAACGAACAAAATGCGGCACAAAATTTTAGCTATTCCCCAGATGGCACACAATTCGTTGCATACCTCCGGGCGTCGTTCATTTTGCTTGCATCATTATGTTTTGTATAATATGTTTGTTACGTTATTTATATAGAATATGCAATAGGTTTCCTTAAAATCATCCATCGACTCGCCGTCCTTATAGTATATGTATCTCTGATAAATATATAATTTATTTATTTTTTGTTGAATTTCCATATGCTTTCGTTTGGTTTCACTTCACTTCATTTCGTTTTGTTCGTTTTTCGTTTTTCGTTTTGTAACATAGTTTATTTAGGCAAAAATGGCAACAAAATTGTATGTTTAACATTTGTCTACTGTGCAAAAACCGTTTCGCTTTATAGTCATTGGTTCTTGTCGCTCTTTTCATGATTAGTAGTAGATGTGTATAACTTTAGCTAACTAACAATTAATTTAAACATTTTGTAACTTATAATTGGCAATAAATCGTTTGAATAAGCAAACATTCAACATTTAGCATACTTGATCTTAAATCGACTGCCCGAACAGATAACCCAAACTAAACAATAAATAGCTATATGATATATGTATGTATATTGAGTGTGTATATAAATACGTTTGCGTGTATATATAGTGTATGTATATAGATGTATCTCTGCATTGTAAAGTCATAGTGATTGTAGCCTGATTATGTTAATAATATATTTACGTTCAATATTTATAGATACAATAGAGATAGTCGAGACTTCTTGTTCGCACTGTGATCCTTAGCCTCCAAATGTATCTCGACTATCCGGCATTATGCTAGCTGGCAACTTAAGATATTTAAAGCCCCGTTTGAACTTATGCGTGTATTTAGTGAGTGAGTGAGTGATTGATTCGATTGATTTATAGCGTATTCAGTGGGTCGGGTTGGTGTAAGACAGAAACAGCTCAAAAATGTAAAATTGTTAAAAGGTTGATATTTTATAGATATGGTTTTGCCAAGAGTCTGTGGTGCTTGTGTAAAATGAAATACAGATGGGTCCAAGATATGTGTACTTTACTTTATCGCAAAACCGCTGATTAGTTGCATGTGTCCTACCAACGTACTTCATAATTTCACTTAAAGGAGCTTTAAACTGTCTTACACCCGCCGCGAAGTCCACTGATCTTATTATGAGTTATTTAGGTAATTGGGTTAGGTATTTAGTTATTAGATTACTTTAAAATTGAATGATTTCTTTTCCACTGGTTCGTTTCTCCGCGTGGTATGTTTGTTTTGGTTTTTGTGTTTGGTTTTTGATGGTGGCAGCCGTCGCCTAGTAAAAGTTAATCAGTCGCTATCAAAGATCCTCTATCCTTAAACCTGAATCTAGTCGTGTTTTCCTAAAACTGTATGATATTTTCCTTTTTGGTTTGCGTTTGCTTGTTTGTGTTTGGCCATTTTGAATGCTGGACTAGCTCGGTTTTTTGCGTGGTTTTTGGTGGGCGTTTTGGACTTGGATGCGGTGTCTTGTTGCTGTTTAAAAATCGCTGATCTCACCCTCAGTCTCTGGATAAGTGCAGGAAAAGGGGGTCAAGAGCCAGTTGCAGAGTCCTTTATTATTGCCAGCCTGATCCTGTCGATGTCGCTTCTTGTGGCACTGCCTCTGGTAATTTCCAATGCCCGCCGATGTGACTGCTCCCGTTCCTGAGACGGTGATGCGATGCCGCTGGCCCTTGGACATGCCGGACGCGAAGCTACTCTCATCCGAATCCCTCACGGTGGCCACACTGTGATAGCCACTCTCCGCCCTTCGGGATATGCCCGAATGCTTGGAAGTCCTCGGAGTGGAGTTGGAGTCATGGCCACTGTCGTAGGCCTCGGAGCTGGTATTCAGGGGCAGCAGGGGAAGTCGCGATTGGGCAGCCAGGGGCAGGATATTCGTGATCTCGTTCAGCTTGTGCTGTGCATCCTCCAGAGAATTTCGCTTGCCCACCGCTGCCGCCATGGATTTCTCATCCAACTCGCAAATATCATCGTGCTGCGGGGTGAATCTCTTCTCTCCCTTCTGCAGATTGGGATCGGAGGCTCCGTCTGGCTGGCGGAGCAGAGCATAATCATCCATCCCTGCTATCTCCATGATGCCGTTCAAGCTGGGTAGTGACCCTTGACTTGGACTGTGCGACGGTTGCTTTGGCGGACTGGGGGTCAATCTGTAGGCTGGTTCGCTGCAAACGCTACTCTGGCCAACATTGAAGTGATATACGGGCTCGCTGAACACACTTCCAATATCGGTCCGGAAAAGGGCGGCGGAGGGCGTGACCTCGGCCATGGCCAGTTGGGAGGTGAAGATCTCATGCAGGCGAGCCAGCTGATCAAACTGTTGTCTACGAAAGATGAAATATGCAATGGACACACAAATGGTACGATTAAAAAGCTTATCCTTAAGGACGGAAACTTTCGATGAGTTAGGAGTTTTTAACTTAATTTCCAGAAGTATTTCAACTCACCTTGCTCTTTCGCCGCACTCGCTGAAGGACTCACAGGCCATGTTGAAGCTGGACACGAAGGATATATTGTCGCAGTGACTCAAAGCTGATAGAGGATGCGCGCTGGGATCGTGATCCCGATCTCTGGACATGGTCCTGGCAATCTCTTCCTCCGTGACTTGCAGACCACAATCAATGCTCCGCTGAGATGGATGATGCGAGGATGACGCTCGACTGGCCACCAGTTCAGCCTCATGAAGCTGTTCCCTGGACACATGCCGCGAGAGCATCCTATGCAGGTTATCCTGCGATATGTCCCTGGAGCCGAGGGGATCATCCAATAATGGAAGAGCAGGGGGAACCTCTGAGGGGCCGCTGTCTTCGTCCTCGTCGCCATCCGGTGGAGCAGGATCCAGGAGGGGTAAGCTCTCGAAGCACGGCTGATTGAGATCCAAAGAGGGTTCCGGATTGAAAGCAGGTCTGTCTGGTAAGTCCAGGGATTTCTGCTTCAACTGCGAGAGTTTCCAGTGCAAGGCAGTGGGGGAGTTACTGGCGGACACTGTACTTTGGAAGACTTGCGTTGTCTGATTCTCCACCCACTGTCGAATCATGGTCTTCTTGTGGGCATCCATAAACCCATAGCCCTGCGTCTGACTTCCGCCGGCTGCTGGAAGATTGCCGGCTGTCAAGGATCTGCAGGACTGCGACTTTGGACCATCCACCCAGGTTTCGCACTGCTTCACATGATTAACCTCCCTCATTAGATGCCGAGCTTCCGCCACCTTGGCCCTGGACACTCGGGGTCCATCGATCCACTGCTCCTCCGTTATTTTCCTCATTCCCGCTTCCAGCTGTTCGAGAGCTGCTCCCGGATGGGCTCTTCGCATGGGCGATCCCTTCGGCGAGGGCACCATCGAACCCTTGGACACCATGTGCCGTGGTATCGGTATAGGCGATCCCATGGCCTGCATTTGTGGTTGCTCGTGGGGAATCGTTGGGGAGGAGCAGGCTCCCGCTCCCGCCTGGCGCTTCAAGCTGCCCGTGTGGCTTCCAGGAAGCTTTTTGGCTGAAATCGGAAAGAAAGTGAAATTTGAAATACTGTAAGTGAAATACTATAGAAATAGAAAATATTTTTTGAAAACTGTGAAATTAACTTTTAAGCAATAGAAGTGTTTTACCTTTTTCCGCTGCCATGGCTTTTTTCATCATCATGGGACTGTTGGAAGCTGACTTCGAGGGGGGTTTCTCCAGCCCACTCCCCTTGAGGGCTTTACTCATCACCCCGCGATTATCCCCCGCAGTCAGCGATGGCAGATATACGGGCGGATGTTCCCCATCCGTGGCGTCGTCATTGGGTCCCATATAGATGACAGTGTCGGCAGAGATTTCCGAGCTCGAGGGATCTGCACCCGATCCCGCCGAGGAGCCGTTGCCGCCGAGTCCTTGGGCCAAGCCCACAGCCAGGGGCATGGGAACTCGATGTTTCCTGCGACGCAGCCGATGAATTCTGGATGCGATTTGAATGGTGGAGAGGGCATCCTGGTAGCTCTGCTCCGGTCGCACATGGGCCACGATGGCCACATGGCAGGTGATGGGGGCCAGGCAGTCCTTAAGCAGCGGGGTCAGCGGGTGGTCCTTGTGTGGGGGATGCCTCTGGCCGGATAGTATCGCCAGCAGTATGTTCCCGATCCCCGACAGCGGCAGTCCCCCGCTGCGATTCGCACACCCGCCCAGGTCGATGATATGTAAACGGCTGCGACCGCCAGCGACTGCACAGAGAGAAAATATTGACAGCATTTGCTCTCATCAATTCAAAGTTTTATCTTTATCTCTTTATAATAGTTTCATAGTAAAATTCAATTTTCTTTTTGAAGCCAAACTGTAAAGTCATATGTGCACAATTGATATTTTGCTCCATTTTTCTCTGTGTTTGAATAAAACACAAGTGGGTGGGAGTGGGTTTAAATGGGGGTGGCGTTGGGTGTTGGAGTGGAGGAAATGCGACACTTTAATGGCGCTGCCGTCTAGTGGTAGTGAAGCATTTAGCGGGCCACTTGAGTGGCAGCAGCAACAAAAGTGGCAGCAACAATAGCAATAACAGGAAAAAGTGAGCACTTCGGAAGCCGAAGAATGAAATACCCTGGGTCATCAGAAAAAGTTTTAAAAACCATGCTGCACTTCCATGTGTGCCCATTTTCAGACAACATATGAAGAAACACTGTAGTTAATCTATAAGATTCTGGCCAATAAATCCTCAATATGAAAACACTGTTCAATGAAATTTAAAAAAGGAAAATGAAGATACAATTTCCTGCATTTTCCCCCAGAAGATAGATAATTTAAGTTATGGTAGCTGCACTGCATCTACGCCATACATTGTAGTTGTTGCCATATTTTATGACTTTTACAAGCTTTACTGCTCCGGAGTTTGCAGGGCACGACAACAACATTGTGTCGGACACTTACCACCTCCCTTGCGGGACAGGCTGTACTGGTAGACGTGCAGCGTGAAGATGAGGGCGGACTCCAGGGGGGCAGCACATCCAGAACTCCCAGATGCCGTGGAACCGGAACTTTTTAAGCGTCCGGCGAGCGCAGAGTCGAGGAAAAGGGCCGCACGCTCGGCGGTGGGTGCACGTAGTTCCGTTGGACCGCCAAGGAAGTCGTCACGCAAATAAATCCCCGGGGAGTCGTCAGATTCTGTGTAACCGTAGTGGGAGCCGGAGTTCCAGTATTGAGACCGAAAAAGAAGAAGCGGGGAGTGAATGAAAAGGGCATTAGGTTTTATGTGGGAATAAACGCCGTATTCTACGGGGATAAGGAGGGGGCGCTGTTCCGTTGATGATAAGAAGGTGGGGTTGGTGTCGGAACTGCTGCCCAGGTTAAGTTTATTCAAATTGGGCCAGTTACGACCCCGAGCCCGACCCGCCCCAGTCATCATCATCATTGTTTGGCCCAGGGGCAACATTACGCCACGCCCCCTGGACGCGCCCACAGCGGAGCCATTTATTCTGCCGGCGATTCTGCCCGCTGGCATCTAACAGGTGGACCACTTGCCAGCACTAACTGCCAAAATTAAAGGAAAAGGCCAAGTTAAGCAAAGATCGGCTAAGGAGGGTAACTAGAAGCAAATAATATTAGCTTTTCTGTGTACTCGCTGGCCTTGGTTAATTGAGCCAACTGTTCATGTCGATTAGCTAACTTTAATATTATATGCACATGGCTTGATTATGTTCCTTGAAGAAGTTAATTATTTTGAAATAAAATATAAAGAGTTTAAGCAAGCATATAAAATCAAATTTATGCTTCTGATGATCATACAAATTCCTTCTTAAGCTTAAGGCTAACATTATTGTTTATTTTACAGCCTGTTTGTGTGGCTATAAAGGTATTTTGAAGTGCAGTAAAGTTATAAATTCAACGCCAAGCTAAATAAATAAAGACAATTATTTAGTGCAAAGGAAGGAATGCGTTCAGCTTATAATAAGTAGTGGCACATTTAGTAGCTGACCTGGATCCCCGATCCTGGCCAGAGGCCCCTCCTGTCTGCCATATGCTTACCGGCTGCATGCGAGATGAGCAAGTCCTGCGAGAGGGCATCCGGCTTGGTGGCACTGACGCCCACGGCACTGACCCGCACCGAGAAGCGCGCTCCGCTCTTCTGGCGCCTCTCCTGGATGCCCTTGTACAGCCAGGCGATGGCGCAGGGGGCTGCTCCCAGGGAACACGTCCCCCCACTGCCACTCCCACTGCCACTCCCACTCCCACTGCCACCACCACCGCCCAGCTCCCCCAACACCGTTTGGGCCTGGCCGGTGGCAGGATATCCCATGGCCAGCAGGCAGCCATCGGAGCCTTCGAGCACGGCGGGTATCACTTCGCTCAGCGCCGATGCACACACATCCGACTGGAATATACGATGCACAGAGAGAAAATGTTAGAACATTGGCGTCTTTTGCAAACTTAACTTAAACTATAATACACGTATAAATGAGAGTTGATAATAATGATGGGTTCCCTTTCAACAGGTAAATAAATTAAATAGAGGGGATTTCCAATTCCGTTTCATAAAATATTTGCAGAACGTCAATGGTTTTTCTTGCAGTGTACAGAAAACGAATAGGTGTGGAGTGGAGGTCAGTGGGTGGCGGCTAACAAGGCATACTAATGGGCTCTCTTTAATGGCTGGAATTGGGTTCGATTGCGGGGTTAATTCGATTGCTGATTAGATCCGATGGGGCAGGACAATACGCGTATGTGTTAATTCTATTGGGGGTATTTCTTTCGTTGGGTCTGAGGGATTGCCTTATGAGTGATTGCACTTCGAGGGTCATAAATCTTGCAAAGGAACTTTGCTTGCTATGAATTATGAAGATTGATTGTGGTATTTTGTGGTGTCTTGTTATTCTCTGGAATTACTAACACCTCTTTTGTAATCTTTCAACAAGTTAAATGGCAATAGCTTCGAGACAAAATGGGGACAGTTTTTGTTTGCGCAAAATATTCATATAACGCGCAGATGTGCGGCATTGTTCTTATTCACAAAAGGATTCACACGGTCAATTTAACTTTTGTAATTGCAACTCAATATTTACGTTAGGGAAATTTTTCTGAAGGCAAATAACATCGCGAGAAGTCTGGAAAGTTTTGTTGATTTTAAAAGGAAAGTACACTAGCAAAGTGTTAGCTCTCAGTTGGCGGAAGTTTTGTAGTTTTATGTACATAATGAATGGTTTTATTGTCAATACTGTATTTACCGTTATATTAAGTTCTTGTTTGTTTATCAAGAATTAAGAGCTGTTAATATGGTTTATTTGCCATTTAAATGATACTTTGTGTCAACAGTAACCAATCAAATATTTAGTTTACTTGGTAACGGTTGCCCTTGTTTAACTTGCAACAAAATGTCCTATTTACCTCTAACTAAGAGTGTCCTTATGAATTTACTTATAATAATAATGATTCTTACAATAAAATAAGACCAAATATTTTTTAAACGATTTTTAAAATATTTAAACTTTTTTTTGTTTATAATAATTATGTATCGAAATCTTATTGGAAGTTTAATGTGAAAACTTCTTTTATATCTATGAACTGGTTGTTGTTTGTAGATTTTATTATATATTCTGTGCATCTGAATAAAAAGAGCTCAAAGCTCATAATCTCACCAGGACGAAACTCACCTGCTTATCCTCCCCGGTGAAGAGGTTATCGAATGCAAACATTTTGGGGGCGGCCACCATGGGTGCCCGTTCCTGGGCAGCTTGGGGCGGCGGACACGCGGTTTTTGGATCGGTGAGCGTGACCTGTCGCTTCTTCTTGTCCAGGGCCATAAAGTCCGGCTCAGTTCCGCCGGAGTTCCTGTCCCGGTCCGCCACCCGCAGCATGACCTTCACCTTGCCCACTCCGTAGCACTCCCGGCTACTCAGGCGTCGGATGAGGGTCGGCGGCATCGGCGGCGGGGCCCGCTGCAGTGCACCACAGAAGCCACCGTTGCGGGACATGTTCGACGTACTGGTGGCCATGGTTCCTTGACTATTGGTCGCCACAGTTGGCGGTGGAAGTTTATTGCTGGAAGCACTTGCGTTTCCTTTTGGAGGGGTGGGAACGAATAAAATTGGGAGTTAATAAGAGGCCCAAATCCTGGCTTTTGTTTTATGTCGGGGATCTTAAAATGCAATCGTCACTCCCCATAAACTTTGTTTGTTTTCGGGGATTTTATGGTTCCTTAAATAGTTGCCGGGCCTGTCATAAATTGCGATTTCGGTTCGGGCCGATGGGCATAAGTTATTTGGCCCTGCCGCCGAGAAGGGTCCTTGCCCTTCGGTAATGGCCATAACACTTTCGCTTTATGGTTATGGGCCATCTGTTTATTGGGCATATGCTTCACTGTACTATCGTCACTATCACGCTCGCACTGTCACTGTCACTAAGCTCGTGTTTTATTCACTTGTAGCATCTTGTGCATAAAATCAAATTTATGTTGAATTTGCTTGGGCTTTTATGGTGGGAAATTATGCGCTTCGTTGTCTTTCTAGTGTTCTTTTGGGACAGTCGTATTTCACATCAGTTTAATTCTATTTGAAAAGTTTATGTACACGCTTTTAAGTTCCTTTTGGCTATTAAAAGTTTTAAGCCCAGACTTTTAACAATTTTCGGTTTTTGTTGGTGTTATAAAGTGCTCGGAGGTTTTGCATTCTATTACCTAGAACAGTAGGACTTTATTTAATAACTTTCTATGACTACTGTTAGAATCGGTTATATATTTAAATGCACTTTTCTTTGTAATAACTTAAATTCAAATTTTGTATTTGTAGTCACTATATTTCTAGTCAATGTGGAAAAAACGAATATTTCCTGCAAAACATTATCTGCTTTCTTTTTCATACTTATTTTCTTTATTCTTGAGTTTAATTGAGTTATTATTCAGTACTCTACGGAATCGTCTTAACGTCTTTAAAATGTTCCTTGGGGATGGGCTGTCTTAGGCGTGTCACTCGAACTTAGATGTGCGTTTCCCCTCGGAATGGCATGCTCTTGGGGCATGCCTCTTATCAAGCTTGTTATGTTTTATATCACTGAAATTATTAACTTTACTTGTTGTGCTCAACTTTACTTTTGAGATATTCATGCAAATTCCACTGGATTTCTTCCTTTTTCAAGTCAGTACTTGTCAGGCGCGAGCCGTGACATTTCTTCAATGCCTTCATTATTATTTCAATTTGACTGGGGAAACGTGACGTTTTTGCAACGTCTTTCATTAATATTGTCCCCCGATTCCTATCCCCAGTCCTATTTCCCCATCCCATCCCATCCACGCTGGCCTCTTCTGTATTGCCATTCCATTGCCATTCCCTTTGAATGACAGGCAACAACTTCGGGTCGGTTCAACTTCATTTTTCAGGCTACGCGCACCTGCCAACTGGAGGGAACTTCTTCGGTGGCCTTTCCATTCTTTTATATGGGTTTGTCCCTTATTTTTTGCCTGCCCGGTTTCAGTTCGCTTTTTATTGGAGGACTGGCGTCGTCCACCTTTTGAGTTTTAGCTTTGGCTTTTCACACAAATCGATTGGCAATGCCTTCTAATTGTACACGACGCACAATAGGGGAGTCTAGCTGAAGTCAGGGGTTAAGGGTCCTGCGGGGTAGGGGGGTTTAAGGGATTTCCCTTTTGGCACAACACACACAAACACACTAGCACGCAAACACACACGAAACAGGAACAAACACAAACCCTTTTTTTATGACTGGCAATTTCTCGCTGTTGATTTCATCTTTGGCTCAAGTCCGTCGACTTTCCGAATTGCCTTGATTTCCTCGCACATGATTTATACTTTATCCAACACACTGCGATTTTCCCCGATTCTCAGCGAGCTTTGTTGTTCTTCTTTTGTGTTGGCTTGTCAGCGAATAAAACCCGCCAGGCGCGAAAGCCAAACGCGTGCCGATTGCGTTGGCATTACAATGGCAACTGAAGTCGGGTTTTTGGTTTTGGTTTCGGTTTCGGTTTTGGTCTTCGGAGTGGGCCTGAATTTCCCAAGAGTTTTCCGCCTCTCATTGGCGCAGGCGTGCCAGAAGAAAGAGCGAGTCGCGTATGGTAACGCCACATTTCTGACCCCAAGGGTGGTCGGACTTTCACTCTTTCACTCTCTCTCTTTCGGAAAATCTCTTTCCGTCGGCCAGCGACAGCGGCTTTGAGGCTCAGGTAAACAAAATCAGCGAGGCTAAAACAAAAGGAACAGCGTAAATGATGTTTATATTGTAGACGTCAAAATGCTCACTGGCCAGGAACATCAAAATAGAGTGATACCTCGTCTTTACTAGAAAATGTTCATGGTCAGGCGATTTTTACACTATTAGTTATTACTTCATGATCTAAATACAATAATGTAACATACAGTTTACCTTCTATTAACTATAAAAACATAAGGGCAAGATGTTTTACTTTTTTCATTTTTAAATGGATTGTAAAAACGTTTCAAAAGTGTAGCGCCACTGTTAAATATTTTTAAGCACGATTAACTTTTGAATCAGTGTTTAGCTTTTTAGATTTCAAATACCTGTTCATACATTTTAAAATGGTTTAATATTGCATCGTAATATTGTTCCTAGTAAACTCGTTGTATAACCAATAATAAGGTTATATTACAGGCGCTTGCACACAAAGATCGAAATCCATAGCTTTTACCGCCTCTGCGATGCAATGGTACAAATACAATATACCTTTTTTCTGCGTGAGTACCTGGAATAAAAGGAATACGAACACGGTGATAGTTGAGCTGCTGGAGCGTCACTTAAGTGCCGCTTGGAGTTTCTGCTGATGGAGGGGGCTTTTCCAGGGGGCGGAGTGGGCGTGGGGTGATGATGGGGCTTTTCGTGGCGGGGCCAAATGCAAACGATGTGTTTTTAAGTTCGCTTACATTTGGCAGGCTCGTGAAGGAGCTGTTGAGTGTGTGTTCGGGTTTAAAAGCATGTGTGCACGGGAAAGGATGGGGTTTGTCCGGATTTACCTTTACCTTTATTTTACATTTTTACGTATTTTTTACCAAGTGGACAACGGTAACGGCTCAATTAAAGTGGACCTGGCTGATTGTTATTAAGGTGGCTGCAGTAAAACTGCTGTAATCCAATCCGCTTTAAGGCGTTTCGCTACTAATTATCATAAAACTTGAGGGAAATTCCGCGGAAATGGTTTCTCCGCATCGAGCAAATCAAATTTTATGCAATCCAAGCGCCAAAGAAAATAAAACGCAAACAAATAAACGAAACAAAGCTCAAGTTTGGTGCATGGAGATGAACAGTTTGAGGGGCACTTCCGTACAGCTTGCGGCGCCATCTGGCGGGCGAGCAAAAGGTGGCAGCGCCAAAGGCGTTACAGTTTGAATGTGGAGAGCTTAACTTGCATTAAAGATACGAATACGTTAACGTAGATTTAACTTGAGAGTACAAAAAATATTTATATAAACTACAAATGTGCTGCAAAGATTATTATTTTCTGGTTAAATTATTTAATGTATATAATTTATTTACGATAAAACGTTAAAGTAGGTTTAACTTGAGAGTGCAACAAATATTTTTATAAACTAAAAATGTGCTTCCACGAATTATTTACGATAAATGTTTGCTTTAAATTTGATAAATAATTTGCTTTTTTTCACAAACGACTTCTGGATTTCCATACCAAGTAGTATAATTAGAGAACAAACTAAAGTTTTTATTTTTATCGTAAGCTTGAAATTCTCAGTATTTCATTTGTATAGTATGTATTTATAACTTTTTATCAACAATATTGCGTCGCTCTTCGGACTGCAGCATGGGAGTTCACATTTAGTGTTCTATAAACGTTCGTCTGCAAAGGTTTTGCTAAGCATGTTTCGGCTGAAAGCTCTCCTATATTACGCAACTATCGCAATAGTTATTAATGGATCGTCAGGATCCGAGGACACTGGTCGTTTCGTGTGCCGATTGGAGGATCCTCCCAATCAATGCGGGGAATTCTGCCTTACAGCGTTGATGCCACTGATCGATCACATTGCCAAGGTCCAGGAGCAGTCGAAAACATGCAACCTTGACAACGGCCTATCCAAGACTAAGTTGGAAGAAATAGAGGGCCATCAGAAGGATATTCAGACACAAATTGAAAGCCAGAAGACATCACTTACGGAATCGTGGAAGAAGATCATTGCGGATGACATCGGGAACAGAATTAATGGGCTGGAAAGTAAACAACTCAAGATGGAAGGTCAACTATCTGCCATACAGGATTCATTGACTACTATAAAGAAGTCTCTGGAGAATGTGATTTGGGAAAAAATCATTTCACAAGGGTTCAAGCGAATCGGATCGAGATATTTGTACATCGAAAACAATGATAGCAGAAACTGGTCCAGCGCTTCAAGAACATGTAAGCAGATGGGAGGTAATCTAGCCTCAATATTAAATAGAGAAGACTTTGATGCTATCGTTTCACAACTGAACGATGGAGAAAGCTATTTGGTTGGCATTACCGATGTGGCGGAAAAGGGCGTTTTCATATCTGTGTCCTCCGGAAAGGAAGCTCCTTTTCTGAAATGGAAACCGGGGGAGCCCATATACTACCATGATGATCAGCGTTGCGTTACTATACATGACGGTGCCATGTGGGTTGACGGTTGTTCTAGTTCTCACAAGTTCATTTGCGAGGCAGGATATATTATATAATAAACAAAAATATATATGCCGTTATACGAGTATTGCTGATAACTATGAGTGAATATGTTATGATTAGCAATGTAAAATAATAAAAAAACAAACATTTTGTACAGATAATTCGTTAAACTTTTATTTAGCCGTTGATGTTTTGTGTTTTTTTAACATAATATACTTTAGTATTGTTTAAATCTTCATTTTGTGGTTGCCTTTCGAGTGTTCCGCACATTCTATTTAATGACAAATCGTGTGCGAAAAGTGCAATATGAAATTGGTATAAATTGCCTACTTGAAAATGCATTTGTGATGAAAATCATGTACCACGTATATATCGTTAATCGGTATCAGGATCGATATCTCTATCGATAACTAAGGCTAGCTCGCAGTGAGTGAATCGAGTGTTCTGTGTGAGTGTATAACGCATCGTTCGCTTAAAGACCTAAACTTAAGACTAAACAAACAATTTGAAACAAACAGCCTAGATGGAAAACATACTTCTCGTACATTAGGTAGAAACAACTTCAGAGGTAAGAATTACTCATTCCTAGGAGTAATACCCATATGAGCTGGGGGGATGGGGGATATTCGTTGCTTGGTAAACTTTGTCACGCGTTAAGGTCGTTGAAAGAGAAAATAATACAATACACATAAGATATGCAGTTTGCCATGAGTTGGGTTGAGATAAGCAAATCGGAATTCGGGTTGGACTGGATCGCCTAGTGGGATGGTGCCCCATACGAGCTGCTGGGAGCAGAGGGTGCGGGCGGGGCAGCTGGAGCTCCGTACTCGGGCGCTGGAGGCGCCACACTGTTGGGATAGGGTCCGGTCTCTTCCTTCTGGGTCTTGTAGCGGATGAAGTACACCTCCGGCTTGCTGGGCTGGGTGGGAGCTGGAGTTGGGATAATGATCTCCGGCTGCTCCTCCGGCTTCTTGACTAGCACGTACACCAAGGTCTTCTCCTCGTTCTGTGGGAACTGCGGGATTACAGGGGCGGTCGGGGCAGGTGGAGATGGCGCCTTGATGAACACGATCTTGTAGTGCTTCTGCGGAGGTGGCACGTAGAGGGGTTTCCTGGTAAAAATATTGGAACATGTATTTTTTTAAGGCTCAGAGGCATAGAATACTTTCTAGTATAATCATTTCGTATAATCTATGTGAAAAGAAAAATGCTTTCCACATCCATATACATCGTTACCCTTATAGGAAAAACGTATTTTTTCTTAGGCTCAATTACTTTCAGGTTATGTGCAGGATGTATGCTTCCGGTTTAAATCAATTTACATACCGAATACCAAATTTCAATTGTACATGGCCAGGCTGTAATGACTTTCCGCACTTTCCTGCATTTTTGAATGAAGCCGGAGAAAGGAGTTTCTCTTAGAGGAGCATGCAAATGGCATGCCCATAAATGGTGACCTCCCGAAAATGGTGACCTCCCGACCATGGTGGACCCACTGCAGCTGCTTGTCAGTTTTGCTAATCAGATGGAGATGATGACTATTGTGACGATGACAGCGATTGTCACAACAACCGCCTCGAGACGAGGGTTTACATAAAGCTCCCTATGGTAATCTGCGATGATAAGTTGCTTGGAAATGGTACTGAGATATATACAAGTGCTGCGGCAAGCTTAGGTAACGTTTTAGTCACGGTTTGGCGGTCTGCAAAGTCATATCACTCCCCTCTCGAGGTAATTAACATTGCTTCCAACTCCAATTGAAAACAGACAGAAGACGACAGAAAACATTGTATGAGCGAAAAGAGAGGAAAGTTGGATGGCTTTCCTTTTCGCGGGTATTAAATAATGTTCCTCCTGCTTTAAAGCGACCCCCTAAATACCCTGGAAATGAGGCAACAGCTGTGGAAAAGGGCCCTGAGTTGGATTAGATGATTGCTGGCTGGTCTCGCAACATTTGTGTAGTTATTATCTTTGGGAGTTGGCGGCACTGGCTGACTTACGCCGATGAATTGTGAGAGAATCGGCATAAGTGCCGTGGATTATATACTCATAACAAAACAATGTATTTTTCTGCCATTTTTTGCCAATCTTAAGTGGAACAAGAAAATAAAGCGAGATCGTTTGTAACCGCTCCCAATTACGCGCGGCGAACAAAAATAAGATGGATAAGGGGTGCGAATAATATGTACTGCGACTTATCAAACGAAATTCTCTACAAAGATCTATTCTCGGAAGAACTATAAAATGTGTTGAAATCTTTCTATTATGTGGCCATTAAGCAAATATCAATAAGGATCAATAGGGATATCCAGGATATTTTCTGATCATACTGAATGTGTATAAAATAACACTTTAGGTGAATGTAAAAGTATGTTTAAATTTTAAGCGATGATCATCTAAAGTATCCAAATTTTAACCGAGGATGTATATATTTTCTTCAGGAACTGTTTTGATGTTTTTTTAGTTTTATACTTTTAGGTTGGACGTGAACCCAATTGAACCATTTTGCTCACGATTTTCGGATCTTATGTCAGCTTAAAGGATCACTGATCCTGGGACTCACCTGGGTGCCTGGTATTCCGGCTCTGGTGGGGGGACATGGACGTAGACGTGCTTGTGGACCACCGGCGCCTGCTGGGGGGGTCCGTACTGGGGCGCAGGGGCGCCGTAGCCCCCGCTGGGTCCACTGGGCTGGTAGCTGCTGGAGGGGGGCGCACTGTACGAGTCACGAGGCGGCTCTGGACGAGCGGCCACCAGGGCAGCCAGGGCCAAGAGGACCACTAACTGCGGACGAGATCGGAGGAGAACACACCATTAAGCGAGGTCCATCATGGGCACTTGGTTGCTTCGGTCACATGATCATACCACACAACTGGACTGCATTTTCGGGCGGCTTATGTTGGTTATATCCGTTTCGGGTTTTGTCACTGCTCCAGGTGGCTAGGTGCTACTGGCTGTCGGTTACTGGTAGTGTGGTGCTGCTTCGACGCGGAACCTCTTACTGCATGCCACAACGATTGTTGCAGTTTCTTTTATAGCGGCGCAGCGCGTGAAATAAAAATTAAGTAAAATTCAAGACGACGATCAAGACCGCCGCTGCTACAGTCGCCTCAGCTGCTGCCTCAGCTGCTGCTTCAGTCGACCGAGCAGTCGGCAAAGTCGGCAGAGTTGGCTGAGCAGTTGGCAAAGAGCGGCAGCGGCATGTAGCCATGAAGAAATTGAAATGTTTAAGCCAAGTCCAAAGTTTGGCCAGTCATGATCTGGTGGGGAAACTGGGACTGCACCTCCTGGCTGCGATGCAAACGGCGACCGCGAAGCCAACCGAAACTGCAACGTCTGCCGTCTGCCGTCTGCCGTCTGCTGACCATTTCTTGGCTTTTGGTTTTCCTCCTTCGATTAACTACTTCTTTTTCGTGGTTTTTGAGCATGCGGTCGGTCGGTTTGTCGGGCCAACTAGGATTATTTTCAAGGGGAAAATAAGGAACCTGAAAGGTGCAGTGTACGTACAATTAAGCTTGAGGCAGCAAGGCCATCAAATAGGTTTTATGGCATGCTGGCTGCTGGCATGCACAAAAGTTTTTGTTGAAGGGTCCATTATTTTCAAGGGAAGAAAATAAAGGGTTCTTCAAGTAACCTCAGCTGAAACATTTCTTGCCTAAGCTAAGAATATTTGAGACCTCCTCTCTTAAAGTTATAAATTTTATAGAAATAAATTTATTTATAAAATTACTTTTTATCATATTACTTTTTTATCATATAATCAATTTTATTTAAGCCTATTAAAGACATATTTAATTAAACGTATTCTTTTAGCTAATTTGAATTCGTTCTGTTTAACTTGAAATAACTTCATTCAGCATCTAGTTCTTTTATTATTATGATGTTTAGTTTAACTGTATTAGCTGTCTTATCTTAATTTACTACCACAAAGGGATGACTTTAAATTGAATACTGTTAGCTGAGATAGTCATATTTTGTATATAATTTAATTTCTGATTACATTATTGGCTTTTTCCTAAAGATCATTTAAAACATTGGTGCAGATTTACCGCAGAGTATAACTCCTGCGAACTGATTGCCAAAGAGACAAGGTTTTTCCAGCAATATCTGATTTTTGTTTTATATATCGTGGCATTATTATATATACGTGGTAAACTGTATGTGTGTAAATTGTTATTTTGGTCATTTGGAGGATCCAATCGCAGTGGACTCGTAACCAAGTCTGGACTCTGGATCGGATCGTGTGGCACGATTCACTTTCAATTTCAATGGATGTGGATTCACTCCCATTTAGCCCGCTGTTTTGGGGAATGGATTGGTATAGTATGGTATGGTGTGGTATGGTATGGGACAAGATGGGATGGGGGTAAGCTTTGTTTTGTGCTCTGGAGTGGGACTGAATCTGGTGTTGGTTTTATTTCATTTCTTCATGCTCTTTCGGCCTTTTGTTAGCCAGCTTCTTTCGGTCTTTCGGTCTTTCGGTCTTTTGGGTTGTGTTGTGTGTTGTGTCTTGACTTGACTTGGCCTGGCTTGTTGTTATTGCTATTGTTACTGTTATTGTTTTACTGGTTAAGTTGCTTTTGTAATTGCTGTCCGCGTTTTGGCCACGAAGCTTCATAATGAGCTTCACGCTCTTGTTGGGTCGACCCATCTGCACAGGCATTTTATTTAATTTTTCTCCACATTTTTTTTGTTTTTGCAATATTTTGAATTTCTTCAATTTGTTTCTTTTTTCACTGGCCAGTTTTAGTGTTGTTTTCGGGTTGTTTTTCTTATTTAATAATTTACGCCCCGGCCATGACAATTTGCGTTAGAGAAGAGTGATGGATAAAATTATGATTGGCAAAATGTTTTGCAACTTTTCCATGGCTCATAGCCCCATAGCAATAGCTAGCTTTTTCCCTGATTTATGCACATAATCTATAAATGGCAATCAGCATTTTTGCATCGGTTGCAAGCGATACTTGGCCGCATTTTGGGGCCACTCCTGCTCAATCGCAGCCGGAATTTAACTTTATGATATGCCATAATCAGTGACCAGTGGCGCCAAACGGAGGACGACACCGCAGACCGTAGACGGCGCAGAGTAAGATACCCAGCAGCAGTATTGCAACTGCAACTTGCAACAGTTGAGAGACACAACTGGAGAGTCACAGAGTCAGAGACTGTCACTTTTCCTCGATGGCATCATTTATAATGCCGTTAGCCAAATGGCAAGTTGTGTTGATTTTGTTGTTCATCTTCGGCGGCTGCACTTGCTCCCCTGTTCACGGATTGCATTTCCTTAATTTTCCACGCTCATCTTTCACATTCACAACCATCGTCATCATCATCATTCGCTGGTCGCGGTAAAATATGCTGAATTCACAAAGGTGGAACAGGTGCAGGTTCATCAGTGGTAACTCCGCGTCCTAGGGCCATTTTGTCAGTTTTTCCGGTGCAGATATCTGCGAAATTTATGCCTCGGGCCACCCTTGACCCATTATTTTATCCAGAAGATAGTAAAGAAATTTGAGCGCCGAGAGAAGTGTGGCTTAAAAGTTTATAGGACCATTAATTCTGCTAAATACCAATGCTTCAACTTTATTGGCATTGTGTAACGTCCAGAGGATCGTAAATAAGAAACTTAATTATGGACTGAAATAAGAGAAAAATAAATTATTATAAAGTTATTTTAACGATGAACACGAACATACAACGATTAACGAAATTTTATGGCACTCTGAGACTAAGGAAAAATGTGGAACTCAATTATTAAATATAAATTTTGTGTTTGTTTAACTAATGTTTAACAACTACTGTTTGATCATAGCTGATAGACATTTTATATAATTAACAAAGTCTACCTAGTTTGATAAAAATTCAATGAATTTGTGATTAAAATTTAATTGCAGATACCTTAAAACATCTTCCACTTGTCCTCAATTAAGTATTTGAAGAACATGGATATGTATTGTTGAAACCATAACTCGTACGTAATACGTAATTTTCCTACTGAATTTTCGCAGTAACATTATGCATTCTGGGAAAACCTCGCATAGGGCGGATACATTCTGCTGGCCAGGCCATTATGCGAATTATGCATGGCACATTGCCAGATCTTAATGAATTCGCCATGCCACAGCGATTCTGAGCCATATAATCAGCGTCGCATTCAGCCATTCATCTTTCTGCTTTCTCCGTGGCCTCAACCGAGTAACACAGTTCCCCCAAATCTCCCCCAAACATACATACATATACCATTTAAGCTATTTCAGCTACCAACTGGCTGCCATCTACACCTCAGCGTGCACAGATACTAATTATTATATTGTATCTCTTGTGACTTTATGTAACAGGCAAAAACAAAGGCAGACGGATCCATTTAAATGATATTATATTTACATAAAAAAACAAAAACAAGCGGGAAAACAATTATAATTTCGTTTACAAAACGAGAAACGGCACTTGGCGGGCAAAAAGTACTTAACGGCTTCGAACTGACATTGGGAATGGGTTCGAAATGGCGTATTCGATTGTATTTAATTGTATTGTATTGTATTGGGGTTTTTGGGTTCGGGAGACGCGATGTGTCTTTCTGGTGGGTGCCACTTTGCGGCGTTTAATTTGTCGAGAGTTGCACTTGAAGCACGTGAAAGTAAATTGAGATAGATGGGAATCTTTCAGCTGGCGGCGCCCTCAAGTAGATGGATGTGAAATGCACGAGTATCTGAGCCCAAAAGATGAGATGAGATGGGTTGAATCTGAATCTGAATCTGAGACGTTGTACGTTGTACGGTTGCGTTACACTCCGCATGCGTTATGCAACAGGCTTCACTGTATCGGTGGCCAGAGATCTAGTTGAGAGAGGGATGTTGCATTGAAAATGATTTCTTTTATTGTTGCTTCTGCGGCGAGTCATAAGTAATAAAGATAACGTAAGTTAACAACAATTAAATGTACATTTATATATGGGTACGAATTAAGTAGTGTGTATATGTGCCTCCCTCGACGCGTTGCTGGCCATAAAGTCTCAACCGAAATCGCATTAAACTTGGGCCCATCTTCCAGCGGAGGCCATCTAGTGGAGGTTAGTTGGGAGTAGTATATTTATAAATACACAATACATTTACTATATATCTTCATATGCCCGGCCAGCCTTGGGGCCCATTAAAACTCCAGTTATTATTGTTCGTGGGGCGCTTGTGGAGGTTTTCGGGGTAAAATATTTACAATTTAACGCACTCTTGTATATTTTTTTATCTCTTGTTTGACCGCGCAAAAAGAAGTTGAAAATCCGCACTTAGTCTACACCATTAAGGGTTTTTTTTCAGAGTTTTTCTTTTTCAGAGGGACGGGGTTGCTCTACAACACATAGGTACATACATATACATAGGTACATTTTACACTTCGGGCTTACCCAAAGGATTTTAAAAATTATTGTTCTAGCATAGGAACTGTCTGTGTCCTTTTAAGTTTTCCAGTTTCATTTCATTTCTGAATTTGCCTTCTGTTTATCGTTTTTGCATTCCAAACCAGTAAGTGTAATTCAGTTCGGGGTAGGGGAAAACCATGTTCAAACTTTTGAATCGTATGAAACATTTCAGAACTATGTACTTAAGATGCACTTCTCTGCTGGAGATGTAATGCTATGTAGAAATTGTTGCACAGCTTTAAAAAATCAAAATTAACATATTGTATTGTTCAAATGTGTACTTATTAGGAATGTCTGTCCATAAAATATAATACAATTAACTTACAGGGCATGTAATCAAATTAACATTTGTGAGTAGGTTTTGCATATGGAAGAATCAAAAGGTTCCCTAATATCATTTTATAAAGGGTCTCAAGCATTTGAAAGTGATTTTGCAAAGTGTCCTTCACAACATTCCAAAATGGCACAAGCTCATTCAAAGTACTTCAAAGAGATTTCCCCGACAATCCTTTGCTCCATTTATTTGTCCCTTTTCACGCACTTTGCTTTCGTTCCAATTGGATTTTAATCCTGTGAACATTTGCGACACTAGTGTCCCCTTTTCGGACTCGGAACATTTTCGTTTGCAACATGGCTCCCCCTGCCCCTGGTTTCCGTGTCCATAGTCGTGCTGGCTGTTGTCGTCAGGTGTTCCCGTGTTCCCGTGTCTCCGGGCCAGAGGGCTTAATAACGCCCATAGTTGGGCCCGAATCGGACTCCGTCTCCGCCCAACTCGTCCAGGGCACCCATGGCACTCAGTTTCTGCAGCCAGGCGGCATTGGAGTTGCCGTTGGACACGCGTGGATTGTTGCTGTTGCTGCTGCTGCTGCTGCTGCTGCCACCGATGGCCTCATTGTGGAGACGCAGCTGTGGGTGTTGTTGCTGCTGCTGCTGCTGCTGCTGCTGTTGCTGTGGGTCCTCATTGCTCAACTCCAAAATCTGCAAACACAAAACGCAAGACGGGCATAGAAAGAGTTAAACTCCGAGCTGTTGTTATGGTTGTTATAATTATCGTATAGTTGCTGTTGTTAACGCGACTCGACCCCCGCCGCCTTGTGATGATGGAGTCAGATATTTCAGAAATCTGTTGAAATCTTATTTATCCAACGTGGGAAGTTCGTCACACATTTTTCGCTATCTTCTTCATTTTTGTTAATTTTAATTTTTTTTTGGCGCATCATTAAATCGAATGAACTTTATCTGTAACGACAAGGCGGCCTGCTTCTGTTGTCTGCATGGATTAACCCATTGGTTTCGCAAAAGCTAATACTAACACTAAAAAAATTTTATTTTTTGCTGACTACTAGTTAAAATTGGTAAACGAATTTGAAACCCCTATAGAAATCGATGGGAGTATAGTTGCGATTTAGTATGAAGCCAGTTGTCTTGTGCAATTATCTCTACTTTAATAGCTTCGTTTAAGTGAAGTATTTAAGAAGCTATGTGTTACTATCACCCATTCAAGACATCTAAGATATCTGAAAACCTGAAAATTCGAAGAATCTATCGAGTTGGCTTCACTGCCAAAAATGGGTTAACCCGTCTTGGAGCATTAAGATGCTTGGCTACCAACTCTTGGCTCCTCATCTGTGCTGCTGTGAGCACTGATGAACTGAATATGTGTTAATGGGGGGTATTGTCGTGTAATTATCAGCCGCCAACCTCTTTTCTGGCTACCACTGCAAACCCTGCCGCTTTTGCCCCTCTGGAGCTGGGCTTTTGTCTTTATTTTTGGCCAAGACTGGTGATGATGTGTGAACAAACACAAACAACAGCAGATTAAGCGAAAACCCTAATACAATTTCGCGCCAAGTAATTATTTTATTGCTAATTTTGAAAGAGAGAAAAAAAACGAGATTTGTTTATATATTCGGACAGTTGCAATATTTCCCTCCTTTCGCTTTCCTTGACTCAAATGCCATTAATGGTATCCAGAGGTGTACAGGAAAGCGATGATGACTGGGATTGTTATCGCATTGCATCCGACTCACAGGGGGGAGGGTGAGTTTTCCAGGGGTCGAGGGGTGGTGTCAGCTGTGTTCATCTCCCTTTTTTCATTAAGGCAGTTTAAGTTGGGCAGTTTAATTTGAGAGTTGTCGTTAAGTGAAAAGTTATGTGATTGTGTTTGGCCTCCCTCTCCCTTTTCCAGCTATCTTTGTCTATTTCTATGAATCGATCTCTCTTCCTCTTTCGACAAGGATTGGGTTTTAGCCGATTGGAAAGGGGGTTGGCAGATACTTTATGTTTTGTTTTCTTGCGAGGGGAATCTTTGGTTGTTGCAGATGTGTTGTTTTGGGCTCGGCAATTTCTGCTCTGTGGAATGGGCCACTTGATGAGTGGCGTTTGTGGCAAGTGCAAAACGAATGCTGAAAATAATTGGCATCAATTGGACATAATGTTGTGATGGGGAACGAGGGAAATACAATATAAAATAAATGGTGGGTCGCCTTAGAAAAGAGTATATTACGGATTTAAATTTATAAAGTAATTTTTAAAAATAGAGATGCGTTTTTCCCCCCATTTCTTTAAGAAGCTAAACAAAGTTAATACATTTAAGCCACTTTGTCACACCCATTTGAGTCCCATTGTGACCGCATTAAATTGTCTGCCTAATGGATTACGTTTAAGACCCCACTCATCTCTTCATTAAATTAACATTGAATCAAAAGCTCAAGTTCATCCTCAAATTAGTTTCAAGCCCCCTAACCAATTATAAACTTTACCCACGTACCACTTTGCAACCCCTGAGTCGACACAATTATAATCCAATATATCTCTAATAAGTCAAGAGCATTATGAAATTGTCATTTTGCACATTCTATAACACAAATTGCTTTTGGGAATTCCGTCCATCTCCATTGTCATCTCGGGCCAAAACCCAAGGAGGGGGTGGACGTCGTGTCGTCCTGTTGACATCCATCCAGTGGAAGGCAATAAGCTAAAGGCCAAGTTATGTTGTCTCATGTCCCTAATGCTGCCATTGCTCTCAGCCTCTCAGCATCTCAGCCTCTCAGCATCTCAGCTACTCAGGTTCAATGCATTATTGTGTGTCAAGTGTTTTCATTTCGCATTCTGCTTGTTTTTCCCCCGACTGCCGCCTGTCTTCAGAGTGACGTAGTGAAGTCAACCTTCATCAGCGGCAATGCGACCACGTCACCGTCATTATTTGCTATTTGACATTTGATTTCCCTTTTCTTTTGCTCGGTCGCATACTTTTTGCCATGCTTTATTTTCTGCTCGCTTTTTTGTCCAAACATGGTCTTCTCTTGGTCTGTGGTCTTTGGTCTTTGGTCTTTGTCTGCGCGACGTCAGCGACTTATCGATTTGCAGGGACCATGACTCAGAAAAGAGTCTGCAAAGGGGTTGAGAGCCATGAACGTCAATACATTCAGGGAAAAACCGGGGAAATTCAGTCTAGAAGCCTGGACCGGAACTTCTTGATCAATCTTAGTTCATGTATTAAATTTGCGCTGTCATAGACTGTCCATTAGTATTTGGCCACATTTTGGCACCAAATATGTTAATGCAAATAAATAATGCAGCATATATTATATCAGCGGCTCTGTAAATTGTTCACTGTTTTGAAAATTTCACATTTTCAAATATTATTTCACTAGCTTCCGTCCTATTGCTTATGCTCCAATCGGATTTTTTTCAGTGTCGATTCCGTCTGCTACAGATACTCAATTCGATGGTAGGCAAACAGTTGCAGTTAGGCATTTTGTAGGCTAAAATCGCGCTGACTTGCAGCTGCAGTGGATTTGTGCACATCGAACGGCAGTTAAGTGGGGCTTCCTCGCTGAGTCCCCTGGTGACCCCCGGATTCCCCGGTCCCTCGATTCCTACCCTCCTAGTTGAGCCGCATTTTTGTGTTTTGGTTGCGAAAAAGAACAGGAAACTGTGCCGAAAAAACTACAGACGCACACTTAAAGCAACAACAACTGCCGTGGTGGCGGCGAATCAAAAATTGTGCAAAAGATGAGGTGCCCGGCATGCAAGTGTTGGCCAAGTTGGCGATTGTAGCCGAGCAGGCTCCTCCGTGGATGGGGGAAAAAGAAGAAACACTTGCGAAATATGTAAAAATATTTCTGAAATGGTTTGCAGACGCACAAGAAACCGCAGAGCAAGGAGATTGGAGCAAGAAGGGGAAAAGAAGTGGTGGTGCGGTTAGCAGGAATCTTCGGTGGAATCATTGGGGCCGTGGCCGAGGGACCTGTGTAACCTTATATCCGAGCCTATGACGTAACCTCCATTCCATTCCATTCAATTCCACTCCACTCCACTCCACGCCATAAGTGACCAAAAACAAAACACCAAAATCCAAAAAGGAAAAAAACACAAAAGGTAGAAACGCACGAAAACAAAAACAAGTCGAAAATAAAACCTCAATAATTGGCGACATAATTGCAACTTAATACCACGCTTTGGCTCTCTTTTCATTTAGTTAATTATATTGACAGCGCACCGAAAATGCCAATGCACAAAACTCGGCTGAAGATACCCATCGCACACTCACTCAGATACACTGAAGAAATGGTCAGTAATGGATCATTTTTAACTGGCGATCCACTAAAGCGTCAATTATGAAGGTGAATGATAACAGCATAATTCAGCACTCTATTAATTAAGGCAGGACCCATTTATGTACACAAATATTTGCGAAAACCACTCTGCAATTAGTCTAAAACATATTTACGGGCTTAACACAATATTATGTGATCTCGACTGGTGTGAGCTATGTGTCGGAATGTGTTCCTTATAAATGGATTATTTAATGCATTAAGGCGTTAATTAAAAATAAATGTATATTTTTGGTGTTTTTCTGTGTATCCGAATAATTTTGGTTGCCTGAATATTGGGACTGATTCTAAATACTTTACGAAGTAGTTAGTTTTAATATTTATAAAGTATTTTTAATGTAGCTAAAAATTCAATATAAATAGAGAGAAATATTGGTGTTTCTTTTAAATTGTTAATTATTAGGTGCTTGCATAATTATGCACAGCAAAACTCCGTAAACTCCGCGCACAATTATTCCCAGATCGAGCAAAACTTTCGCTCAGTGTAGACTTGCTCACCTGCAGCATCAGTTCACGCAACTTGTCCAAATCGTCGCCATGCGACCTTGTCGGCAGGTAACGGCCGTCGACCAGATGAGGTGGGACGACCAGGAGCAGCACCGTCATCCAAACCAAGAGCCACCTGTGTCCACTTCCACTTCCACTTCCAATTCCAGTTCCCTGCCTCCGTAACACTCCCATTGTTGTCCTGGTGGGGGGCGTTCTGGGGTCTGCAGTCGATTCAAGGGGCGTGGCACCGGACTGCAAGGAGAGAGAGGCAAGTGTGTGAGCCCCTTGCAACATTGCAAAAGACGAAGACAATTGCAGGATGTGTAATTGGCATGGCAATGCTGATGGCTTTTAAGGTGGGGTCGCAGTGGGAATAAAAACAAACCAGAAATGCATCTCACAGACTCACAGATTGCAGTGAATCGAATGACTGATAATTTATTTCCGATGACTGAAGGAGCGTCACCATTGGGACTTCTATTAATTTACTCATAAATCTTGATAGCATGCATCTGATGCATTTCTCGGGAATCTATTATTAATTAAGTTTAGTTTGGCTTGTGCTATCCAGATCAGTTGGAAATTTGTCCAGATTTATTAAAAGGCTGCGACTTATATTTCACAATTCAATGAACCCATCAAAATAATAAATACTTGATTGGAACTTTAGAGTCTCAATCTACAACTTCAATTCTTTGTTTTTCCCTTTTTCCTTAAATTCCTCTTGAAGTGGCGCCTTCAAAAAATTCAATTTAAATGTAATTCGCGTTTTCGTGGCTGCGCAGTAATAATAAAACTGCAACGGAGCCACTTGGTTTGTTTACTCAATCGAAAGAGGATTACACAATGCTCGAAATTTATGATTATGGCACTGACACTGAAACCAGAAGCGAAGGCAAATGGCACATCTGCACCTGCAGCCCGCTGTGACTCACGGTTTGCGTTTTTCGATGGAGTTTCGAGTTTCGGAGTTGTCCTGGCGCGAGTGGGAGGATGAGGATTCCGTCCTAACAACGTCACGTAGCGAATGTGTTTTGTTCGGCGAAGTTGAGGAGACCCCGAGCGATGCTGTGAACTAGGATAACAATGTAAGTTTAAGCCAAGCTGCGTGCCGACATTTGTATTTATAGCCAAAATTGCGGCACTGGCCGAGATTTGGAGATGACGCCAGGACGCCGCCGTCGCCTTCGACCACGGCCCGGATATTCCGCCCCACGAATGCGCTACGCCCCTATGGGGAATTCGAATTAGCCTTTGGTTTGTCCTGTCTCCGAGCCGAGCTCTTTTCCCATTTCACTTTTAGTGCGCGCGCAGCGTCGGAAAAGCCAACGAAAGTACCAAACAACAACATCCTATCCATATCATTGTCACCACACACTCGTTTACATGTGGCTGTGGCTGTGACTGTGACTGTGGCTGTGTGCGACCGTGTTTGTGTGGCCTCGCATTTCTATTGTCCTGTTCTCGGGCGTCATCATCATAATACGTATACGCCATGCCAGCCATACCAGCATCCCGAACAGCCAGCTTCATCTGGCGAAATGGTTTCGCTTGGCCAACTTTCATGGTTAAGTTGCTGCGGGTTTTAGTGGGTTGTTCTTGTCATCGCGTTAATGGGTATTGAGGCAGCCAGTGGGTATATAGGTGAAGCTGAAATAAATACTTCGCCTGGTGAGTCCTAACCCCGACAGTATTTAAATTCGAAATAACTATTGCCATGCGAACACAATAAATGTTCAAAGTAACGCATTGGTTGGTGTAATCATAATTCAAAAGGTAAACACCAACAGTTTTGGCAAGGAAATGTTTAATATCTGTTGATAAGATTCAATATATTATCTTATGGTAGTATTTTATTATAATATTACAGGCTATCCTCAGACCGAGAACTTTATCATCGCATTCGAAGTTGCTGTTAGTAGTTGCTGTTGCGACTGCCGTCGTCATGGCTGCAACTGTTGACATTGCGGGCGTCAATAAATGGCCCAGTCCTCGGGGCTACGACTTTGGTTAACGTTAACTGGAGCCCAGCACTCAATTGTTATGGTCTTCCTAAGCGCTGCTGGGATATGTGCGGCTGGCTACGGCTAAGGCTATCTGTGGTGTCGGTGAAATGGACCATTTGTATACCACGCACGACCGATAGACCGAAATTTTTGATATAGCGCAGTTTTGTGTAGCCATTGCTGTGATTGAATACGTGACGGGCATGGGAAGTGGGCCAGTTCGGGCAGGGCAAGGGCTTTTACGACCCGGACTGGATGAGGAATACTAGTAGCAATATGCTCATTCATACCCACCCTCCGCCACCACTCAGCTGCTGGTTAATTTATGGCCCTTCGCATGTAAACGCTTTATGAAAGAGACCAAATTGTGGATGCCCATTGCGTTCTGGGTGTGTTATAAAACCCCAAAAAAAAGGAAAAACAATTACTCAAAATATGAAATAATCAATTCACCCTTTGCGTGAATTGAACCCATGACTTCCGACTGAGGGAAGTAAATGAAATTTACTTTGCGTTGCCCTAGGCTGAAAGCTCTTGAAAGCTCTACTTTGAGCTCATCGAAATATGATGCTTGTATGGGGATTTTCTGTAAGCGAAGACAACAAGCATCGGTGGTTCAGTGGTAGAATGCTCGCCTGCCACGCGGGCGGCCCGGGTTCGATTCCCGGCCGATGCAAAATAATTTTTTATTTTTAAATTGTTTTTTACAATTCAACATATTTTCCTTTGTTTGCATATTCTCTGACTAAACTGAAGCATTCATATTTTAGCAACTCTGTTGTTGTAATTTATCAAGCAGTCAATAATTGTTTTGGGGTTTCCCCTTCGGTCTTATGGCCATCTAATAAATCATGATTTAACTGACCACCTGACATTGTTTCCACCATATTTTGTTTAAAAGCGAGATGAAGGTAATTGTTACCGATTTTATTGTTTTACATTTTGTTCACCGTACTATCAAGCAAGGCTATAATTTCAAGTGACTAAATTTCAAGTTTTTTTTGTAACTCCTTTTATGACACATTATTTAAAAAACACTACAAATACGATATATGTATAATTATTTATCACAAAAAACATGAAGGTTTGATTGCAGCTTCACTTATTTAGGCAAGGTGTTAATTTGTTACTGATTTTAAATGTTGACCTTGCTCAAGATTTAGGTAAAATGATTTCTATATAAGGAATATGAGGGAGATAAAATTCATTCTCCCAAAAGTAATCCTAATTGACTTAGGTTGGCATTTTTAAATATTGTATAGTCAAATAGAAAACAAAGACAAATACACTTTATAAAATATCCCATTTATCTTAGCAATTTAGTATATCGCCAAACAGGGCTACCAAATTAGTTATCCGCAGCTAAAATCTCATATGCTCGCGTGATATTCTAGACTATGTGCTAATTGATATGCTAGAATACAGTGTTCCCAGTCCCAAATTTCATATTTAATATTTGCACGAGCTTTATTCACTTCAATCGTTTTACAATTACGTTTACAATTACCGTACAACAAAAATGGAGTCTGAGTAATATCGCATGGTGATGGAGGAGGGGATACAGAGAATAGTGGAGATATACATATGGCTCGGATAAAATCTTAACTAGGTGTAGAATTGATCTTAACTAGAGCTACCGATTAGGGCTTACGTAAGGTCTACTTAACAACAACTAAAATACATTCAGTGGCATTCTACCTACAATTACTTGTCTCAATTACATTTATCAATTGTTTATTATTATTTGCTCAGAGTCGGGTAATCTAGGGATTACATCTACAGACACAGCACGAAGGAAACAGGAACCAATCCATGAAAATGCCCTTACAATCGTTATCAGGATCGTAGGCCAGTAATCTATGCCATTTGTATTTTTGCTCGCATCCACATTCGCCCTCACATCGTGGAGTTTGGGTATTGCTGAAAAAATTAAGAGCATAATTTGAAATTTGGGTTGAGCAAAATGATTTAGTCAGTACTATCTAACCTGCAAACCTCCTGGTGAATCGCCTGCTCGAAATGCTGAGTATTTACGATGGCTCTGATTTTACCCGCGGAGTTCGATGCCCAATACGGTGTGACAATTTCAATCTTCGACTCGCAGGCATCGAGTCTTCCAGTGCCCGAACCACTATTCTTATTTCCCGGTGGCCTATTGGCATTAGTGTTTCCGTTGCCACTTCCTCCGGCAGATCCGCCTCTATTTCGACTTCCTCCGGCGGCTGCTTGACGTTTTTTCCGCAGTTCGCCAAAGTAACTATCTCCGGCTTCGACGGTCTCCCCGGCATTGGCAGCAAATGCTCCGGGGGGAATGAATATATCCGGCTCGTCTATGAAGCGACGCTTACGCACCTTGCCTTGTTGTCTGGCACCTCCTCCACCAGGACCCTCCATGTTCATCTCAAAGTCTCCGTACATACGTCGCATTAGAGCCTTGTTGTCGTCTATGAAGCGTTCAATCTTGTCACTAAAATGAGGAAAGGTGGTTATTTTAGGGATTTTAAGAACATAACGTAAATTATTTTTGTATAAAATATTAATTGATCCAGGTGTACGCAGTAAAATAACGTATTTAATGAATTTATTTTTATAAAAACGAAGTAACAAAGGAAATTAAAGTACTTCAAATAAAAATACACCAAATCTGGTGATTCAGAAAAATATTATTCTTAAATACCAATAATCATTTGAAAACAAATAATTGATTTGAAAGGGTTCGTGAAGAAGATAATAATATACGCAAAATAATAATTATAATTAAAAAGGTTAATTTATCAACTTGAGAAATTATCAACTTAAATTATCTTCTTAGCACAAAATGTTGCGAACCAATGGTAATGAACTTTGGACAAAATATCTTTGAAAGTCTCACTTCTTGGCGTTGCTTTAAGCCTGGTGATGAAATTCATAGTCATTTGACGTGCCTATGCTAATGAGAACCGTTAACTATATCACTTCAGAACAGTCATCCGGATTAAATTTGATTCAGATCGGTTTTTGCGCGAAAACCAGTGGTAAATAAAAACCACAGACACGCAAACATCCTTGATTTAATCAAGAGAACGTAATCGCAGCGAAGTTATACGACTGTTCCAAGGGAAATACCAGAACACCATTTCCACTCGGGATTTCCCGTATCCCAAAGATAGAGAACAATGGTTACTTACATGGGATAACTGTTGCCGGCCGTGGGGCAGAACAGTTGATGATATCGCTTAATGCACGGCACTCCCTTGATGACATCGCCGCGCACATCCAGTCCCAAAGCCACCGACAAAGCCGTCCACCAGATCTAAATAAACCAGAGATATACGATTTACTATTTAGCATTGAAGAAGACAATTGAGTTTCGGCGGGAATTACTGAGCCTCGGATTGGAATGGCGACCATAACAAATTATGGCAGGGGTGTGAAAATGAGTCAAGTAAGTCATAAACATAAAGGTTCGTTTTATATTCGAAAATAAGAAGATAAGAATTTTAGTTGGATTTTGGGACTCAGCTTACTCGAGTCGCCATGTGCCGATTTTCAATATCAATCTCTCTCTTCTTTCGTCGTCATCAACATCATCACACCTCTTAATGAAACGAACTCGCACGACCTTCGTGCGCAAAAACAAAAAAAAAGAAAATAAAACCGAAATGAAACACAAAATCGTCAAAGTTATTTCCGCAAATGAACAAACTCGATCGAAATCGAGAGTACACTGTAGGAAATCAGGAAAACTAGAACTCACGGCAGACGAACCCGAATTTGTACACACATTGTACAGTGTATTTTAATAGAAATATTAAAGGGACTTATGACCTATATGTAAGTGCTCCGTGGGACCTACTTTAATTTGTGATCTATATTTCCCGCAGTGTGTCAATTAAAGCGCGCGCGTGCTCAGAACCTCGTGCGGCCAACCTCTCAATCCGTTCCTCCATGCTTACCGGAATCTGTAGGAACGATCCGTTGTTGAGTTTCGGATAGGAGAAGAGCGGCACCACTGGAACCGTCCCGTTCTTCAAGTAGATTGGTCCCTGGATGGGCGTCACTGTGGGCATCTGATTGTTATTCGACTTATCTGTGAACGGAATGTAAATGGATTCGAAAATGAAGTGGAAATGGAAATTGGAGTGCTTTTAAATGGCTGCTGTTTCTGCGGTGATTCATGGCAAGGACGGCGGAATTGCTGTATCCGTGGTCGTTGTCACTGCATTAATCAGCCCGGTTAAACCCAAAAAGAGCTGCCATTGCAACTGCAAGTGCACTCGGTGTCTGCATACAAATCGCACTGCAGTTGACACTTGCATGTATAAATTTCATGTCTGCCTGGCATTTGTAATGCCCAGATCCGGATCTGGGTGCAGACAGAAACTTTCCCTTTTATAGCCATACTGCAGGATGCAAAACGGGTTGCAGAATGCGAAAAAGGGAGCACACAGTGCAAAACCACACTTTCTTAAGGAGTTACTAATACTAAATCTGAGATGGATGGAATTTAAGGGTTCTTGTTAAGTTGGTTCAAAGATACTCCTTGTAGGAACCTTATGATTATGATATTATTTCGGTAATTTAAATCGTAAACCAAAAATCGTATTACCAAACAAACCTTAGAGATTATTGATTAACAATAATATTTAACGAATATTCCCTATAACATGCTGTGATTATGTATAGACGCTTATATAGTCTATCGTGCATACCATCTTTTCTCGCAGTGTAAAGATCTCATGTCACTTTCAGCTAATGAGAAATTCTTTGGCAGGTTGTGAAATAGATTCTTTGTTTCTGTGCACTGATCTTTGGTTGAGATCGCATCATTTATGGTATTTTTCTGTCTGCACAAAGGTGAAAACCCAGTGTTGAGTACTTGAGTGCCGCGCCAAGACATCGAGCGACCCAAACTAGTATCTGAGTTTGGGTCTTGCGTGCGCACGTCTTCATATGAGAGCTGGTTCATGAGCTCGGCCCCTTGCCCCTCATTTCGGGAGATTGAAGCGCGACTTCTTGCATAATAGCCCCGTAACCGAGTTGAGTACTTGAGGTCTCAAGTCTGGCAGGTTGCTGGCTGGCTAATGCCTCGACAACTTGCAGATTGAGATTCAGATTGAGATTGAGATGGAGAGGCAGAAACAAAGAGGCGCCACAAGCTAGATCGAAAGTGAAACATCCGAAAAACTGAAGCGTCGCTGACAGTTTTCCAAGAGGACAACAAGGGCAGCAGATTCAGATGCGAAGATACGTAGATACTTGAGCCGTTAGATAGGCGGTCTTAGATACAGATACACCCCAGCACAACATAAATCGTGATGCGTGCCAGCCTGTTAGTTGCTATAAAAGTCAAACACTGGCCATTACTGTCTTGAAAGTGACCTTGCCGATCGGTTTGTAGACCTTTGACCTTGTCGTCGCTCGTTGCTTGTGCGCTGTTTACCCCACAGGTTTGTTATTTGTTATAGTTGTTCCGCGATCTTGTGCAGAAGTTGCTCTCAATTGGAAAGATACACAAAAACAAGTAGCAGGCGAAACCACAGAAATTAACATGACTTTCAGCGGCCGTCTTTCGGATCGTGTGCAAACGTGGGACTCTTTGCCGCTTATCTCAGTGAATCTACATGCTCCACATTCACACTACTCATACTTATTGACGAAAAAGCAAACAATTTAAGCCACCAACATTTGGTTTGTTTTTAATTGTTAATTGTTGAGATTGCCATCTCCGCGAATCAGGAAACACTCGAACTGGAATATACTCAGAAGAGTGATATGAGTAAGTCTCGGGAATTTCTTTCAGTTAAATGAGGAAGTGATTCTCGGACTCTTCAACAATAGTTCTGAAAAGTTAATTCTGTCACATTTTGTTGCTTAATTTATTATGCAATTAAATACTTTTTATTAAAGTCAGCTTGAGTCACTTATACGTGGGGTAGTTAGGCATTCCACTTTAATTTTAGAAGAATTTCTAAGGTAAAGAACTCAGATTGCTGTTCTGTAAAATCGTCAAATGTTCCAAAGCTTTGTAAAATCTTTGATTTTGTACGATTTTGTCGATAAATTAATCGTTTAATACTACATAATCCATTTTAAAAGTAAAAAAAAAAATTAATTAATAGTTAAATTAGTTAAATTTGTATGATTAAACCTATTAGCACTCACCGTTCTCTTGCCCTTCGTAGAACTGCCCTTCCTCCTCTCCGTCCTCCTCCTCATCCTCCTCGCCATCCTCCACGTCGTAGTCTAGAACGGCGTGTACCTGAGTCCTGGACCCTTGTCCAGCCTGAACCCGTGTGAATCCTGGTGCTCGCTCCGGATAATTCTCCGGCGGCGCAACTCCGTAAGTTTCGGCGGGTTGAGCCTCCGGCTTCGTCTGTCTGGCCCTTTGGGCCGGTGGTGCAGGTGGTGGTTGCTGCTGTTGCAAGGGCGGTGGTTGTTGCGGCTGCTGCTGCTGCCTGCTGCCAAAGCTGGTAATACTAAAGCTGCCGCTGTTCTTAGTAAAAGTGGCACTGGCACTGGCACTGCCATGTGCATTGAAGTATTGTTTCTGTTGCGGTTGCTGCTGCGGCGGCTGCGTTTGCTGTCCGGGATATCGGGAATACGAACCTTCCGCCGGACCCCGGCCACTCGTATGAGTCTGTGTCAGCTGGATGGAACTTTGGCCCGTGGTGCTGCTAGAACTTGACCTGGAACTAGTGCTCTGGAAGGATACGCTGTTCTCATGCTGATCCTGCTGCTGGTGCTGTTGCTGTTGCTGTTGCTGAGTTTGCTGCTGCTGCGTTTGCTGCACCTGCTGGATGTGGTAAACGGAATTCCGGACAGCATTCGGCGCTGTCGGTGGCAAGTAGGCGTTACTCTGCTTGCGTCGTCCAGCGGTATTTTGATATTGATAACCCCCCGATTGCGGCGGCGCGTAGGGATTGTTCTTGAAGTACTCCGGATCGGCGGCTGCCTCCGCGGGAGTCTGCTGCTGGTGGTCAGCCGGCGAGTAAAGCAGATTGTTGGTGTTGCTGGCCAACTGGTGGATTGGATGCAGGGGGGCTATGGTGACTCCCCAGGGCTGGCCCAGGGCACCGAAGGGCAGCGAGAAATTGGTCAGAGCCATGGGAGTGCGAAATATGCTTGCGCTATCAGTTCGCAAACGAAAGACTTAAGCGAAAAACTCGATTCGGCCGCGCATGCGACATCATCTAGAACAGATCAGCGCACGGAAATCGATGGCGCGCGCTCTCGAAATTGATTTATGCAAAAATAACAAATCAGTCAGATCAGCTCCCGCTTCCCAACCCTGGCAACAATAGCAAGCACACACTGGCAAACACAGAATATTAACACAGACACACACGCGTCGATCGGCGGGCTATGTCGTTTATATATATGTATATAGCGATATTAAGGTATGTGCAAACGATGTTGTTGTTATTAAATAACTTAAGCGCGAACTTTTTGCTTCGGTGCCCGGTCCGCGTGTGTGCTAAAAAACCATTCACGACAAGCTGACAATCGAGACTGAGCCGTTCTCGCCGTGCGCCTTAAAAACAAACTTAATGGGTGGAAAATGTTTCAACTCTCGAAATTTCAAAATCTCCGACTTTAAGCATTGCGCTCAGCTCCCTCAATCTCGGAATCTGGCTAAGAGCGAGCTCTCGGCGAACTGAGTTGCGTTTTTATCTTTCTTTTTTCGGTTTCTACTGAATGGCAATCGAAAAATAAAATAAAACCGGAAAATATTCGATGCTGAGTTAATCGAAGAGCAAATGCTCTTAGAGGTTGAGATACCTAAAAAAAAATATAATAACATTGAATTCTTTCCAAGGTATACATTATTCTCCGTTAATGATGATTTCTGTTAAACTATGATGTTTATTACATGAGATAATTGTAACCGAATTTAAGGTGAATTATTATTGGAATGTATCAGTGAAACATTTATTATATAGTGCACATCATTTTAGAGTTTGTCGGATGATTGATAGACTAGCGCAATAAATTTAAATAATTTATTTTAATCATCTTAAAAGTGAACCTAAAGTTGTTGACAGTTACCGCATATCAGCATTAAGGTGTTTTATTATTTTTGTCTTAATGTTTTGATTAAGAAATGGGTTTATCTTCTGGCATGGTTAAAAGCTGGTTTGGATTTTAAAATCGTTTAACTTAATGCGCTAAATTTTCTTTGAAGTTAGTTAATTAAAGAAAACCGTATACTAATTAAGTTACGCGCACATCTGAAATCAACCCAGAATGCCAAATAAAAATTAGAGTATACCTTTCCTATACCTTTACTGAGGGAATCTTCTTCGACAGGTGCCGACGGCATCCCTCGAAGTGGGATTAGGTTGATGTTAATGAGAACCCCGTTTAGCTGGCATTAGTGACCTAGGTCAATGCCTGGATGCGTCGTCATGGGCTGGTATACATTTTAGTGGCTTTTGCCGATAAACGCATATTAATCACAGCAACCAAACCGAAAACGACTTCTGCGCTGTTTTATTTCACATCGAAGGCAATGAAAAGCAAAAGTATATTTAAAGTGGGCTTTCAAAACTGGTTGTGAAGAGCATCGCGGGTCGAGTTGTTACACACATGGCTGCCATTCAAAGAGAGTGCCTAGTGGGAGACCCTCCGTAGGGTTCTCCTCATCTCCATGACCTGCAGTCTCTGCGGTTATCTTACACTCTCTTAGCCAGGTGAAACATTGGTCAGTGGCTGCAGGGCGGGATCAACGGGGTTATGTGGTGGTAATTTGAAGTGTGTCGAGTGCATCGGGCGATGAGCAAATGGATGGCGGCGATGATGCTATTAATGAATGACTCGGTGTATATATCATCTAAGCGGTGGAGGTGTGGTCGTGTCAACGTCATAGATCTCGGTTCAATGCGTCCACTTTGCATATTAGCACCTCGCGAATTGGAGCTCCCAGTCTCTAGACAGCCGGAAACGGATGCAATTAATGGATAAAACAGCCTCAGCGTGCTTTGATCTTATCTTGGGCATGATTTTTTCTGGGAAAAACGCCCTTAAATGGTGTCTCCTGTTTGATGGATGAATCAGTTCCGATTGGGAATTTTTCTGATGTAGGATATGCGGTACTTGTGATTCTTTTGCTCTGGTCCCCTTTTCAGGGTCGCACGCGGTGTCTTGAGCCACTTTTCCTTTTTCGCATTCTTACATGCAAATAAGTCACTTAAACTGTAACACTTGGGTTTGGCCAGCAGCTGTGTGTACGAACACTGACAAAAATTACAGGAAAATTGGAGAAATATACATATATATATATATATATATATATATATTATAAATTAAAATTTAAAAAAAATAGTTCAAAGTTCAATATTTAACTACTAATATAAATTTACTATTTCGATTTTATGAACAAGTTTCTTATGATTTGAATTTCTGTATTTTTCTCAATGTAATGTTGAGTGCTGACCAAGTCATAACCATAACCATGGCCATGGTCAGGCCTTTGTTCTATTGGAGCTGCTGCTGACCAAGCCCAACAAATATCGCATATTTTCATATAAGCCAGGGACGGAAAGTGAACTAAAAATTAAAAAAGGTGGTATAATATTACAACTTATTAAAAGAAAACTTTAAATGTAATATGTGTGTATGAATAAGCAAAGACACAATAAGCAACAGAATGGTTTAAGATGATCTAAATCGAAAACGAGTTGCATTTAAAAAATAATAACTTCCTATTCTGCGCAGTGCACCCTCGTTTTCTTCCGTTTCCCCAGAAGATCAAATAAAACTGTTTAAAGCTTTTCCCATATGAGGAAGCTAATGATTCATCCAAAACACTGGCACTTCCTGCCCGTCCCTAGTCTCTCACTTCAAATGCTGCAAGCCCAGATGCAATTTGAACCGAACCGATTTCATAAGGCCAGAACAAGTTTGCGCATAGATCAGTCCAAACGAAAAAGTTACCTAAGCGTTAGTTATATTTTTTTGCCTTTCCCTTTTCATGCGACAGACATTGAAACTTCTTGGTCGGATTTTGCTGTTGGCACATGGCGCATAACGAATCCATGGCTCCAAAATCCAATCCGAATCCACTCGACAATCAAATAATTTGACGCGAAATCGAACTGAATCGAGATCTATAAATGACATTCCTTCTAGCGCCTGGGCCTGGACATTAAATCGCCCCGGGTCTTTGGTCGTCTGTCAAAGAGAAGTGAAACAGCGCCGGCAACAATTTGTAGACCTCATCGAAAGGTGGCTCTCAAGCTGTGGCCTTAAGTCGTTAACAAATTTTGACTGCCAATCCGTTGTGCAGGCACAATAAAATAAAACGCCACAAACATTAAGTGTTTGTTGCTGGCTGCCAATGTCGTCGAGGGTTCTCTTTAGGTTTTTTCTCGGGGTTTCGGATGTCCAATCCCCGGATCGAAACGAATGACAAAAATGTGGGGGCCCAAGCCACCGATGTTGATCGATTCGATCAGCATAAAAAAACTTTAATTAGAACCAATTTAGAGCGTGGACCAATTTATCAGAAGCATTTTGAAAAGTAGTTGAAAACCAGTCGAGAGCAACTTCAGCATTTCCGACGGCGGGTGTTAGGGAGGTGTTGCGCCGATTTCATTATAGCTCTACATTACCCGACATATTATTGTTATGGCTTGAGCCCAGCTGAAGTGAACCGAAACAGCAAACTGAAATTGCCATTTACGCATTTGTTTTTCTTTGTCAATTGTTCCACTATTCGAGAGGTGTGGACCAGGTTCAAGTGCACATTCATAACTCTTATATATTTGTAACAATATGGAGTAGACACTGCGAGAGTTAGGCCATGGGTTAATGAACGTGCCGAAGGAAAATATATTGTTTCGCAAATAAAGATATTTCCGAAATAGTTTAAAACATATTTGTAAATAATAATACAAAATAAAAGGACAATGAACTTGGAATTTCAAGAATGCCACGTTTTAAGAATGTGTTGTAATTAAAGCTCTGCTACACCAAGCCGTGTTGCACAATCTATAGTTCAATTCAGAGAAAAATGGTGAAGTGACAGCATTCGTACCTGGTACCATGCTGAAGTATTTATTCAGCGAAAACTACCAACTATTGGAGTTGCCCTCTTGTTTTTTATTTTTGCTAACACTTTCAGCTTTACATACAAGTGGGAAACCAGTTAATTAATTTGGTTCGATTCTTGGCATCAAGATGGAATTCAAGACAGCCGCCAAAAAAGTTTTCTTTATATAACACTTCATTAATTACCTTTCGATTTCTGGTTTTTACCTTGGGCGGAGTCATGAACCTGACATCTAATGCCATTAGCCCAGCCGTTGCGGATCTGGGATTACAATATTCGAGTATTTGTTTGGATCATACAAGGAAATAATTTTATTGCCAGCATAGCTGATGCAACTACAAGTAGTTCCCCAATTCTAGTATCTATCGTATTTTGCCTTTGTGGGCACCCCAGGAGCTTGGCTGTTTGTTGAGTGGTTCTGGTTCTGATTGCAGCTGTGACTTGTTCCACTGCTTCCACTTCCACCCGGCGAGGAAAAGGTGTAGATCTCATAGTCAGTGATGGTAAAGTTGTAGTCCCCGAACAGCGTTAAATGAGCAGCGTTGGTTCCGTCGTAGGAGTGCGGAAGGTTCGAGTAGGAGTCCATGTTTGTATTGCAGTTGCTGGAGATGAGCAGATCGGCTCCAGCTCCAAAAATGGGACCGCAACTGAAGGGTAAAGAGGACATGTGAATATATATGAAACATAATGTATTATTTTAGATTGCTACAACAGCGTACTATTATAAAGAATTGGATCTCTACACCTAGTTCCATTTGACTTACTCTGGGTGATAGCAAATGGCATATGGTTTCTTTACAATGTCGAACTTGACCGGCTGTTCACCATTGGCAGGGTTTAAAGCAAACAGGAAGGCGCGCTCTGACTGAACATATCCCCCCTTACGGCTTGTTTTGGCCCACGCCACATCCGTATAACCACCACTGATCTCTCCATGCGATCCCAAGCCAATAACCATGCAAGGAGCCACGCCGTCGCAATAACGATGAAAGGCTCCAGAATCGTAGCCATGAGTGGACGCTCGGAAAACTAATCTCCAGGATTGCTTTCCCACTCCAATCCAATTATTGAGAACAGTTTGTAGTGCGAGATTGTCATTCTTTAGAATTTGGGAACCGGGAAACATGTTAACCGCTACAGTTAGGCGGGGCTGAAGTCTTTTATCATTGTCCATCATTTTATTGGCATGCAAAGCGGCATAGCGATATCGCTCTAGGGACAATTCCATAGGTACAGCTCCTGTAGGCTCCACCTCTTCCGCAAAAACTTGGCTATCGATGAGAAGAAGACGAACGTGGCCCATTACACCGCTTAAGTGTTGGCAGACACGAGCACGCTCCTCCTCAGTCCAATGTGCTGTGGGTTGGGTGACGCCTGCCTGGTACTTGGCCCAGGACAAAACACAGCGCCACACTTCCTCCTCCTCCAAGCAGAACTATTTGAATTTTGTTAATTATTGAAATAAGTTTTAAATATGAGTGAATATGCGTCTTACATAGTCTGAAGAAATAATCTTAATGATGGCATCCTTTGTTAAAGTGAGGAAGGCATTAGTCTTAACGCACTCATTTGCATTTTCCCCAATATAAATGATGCAGCGTTCCATAAACGAGGCAGCGCATTTTGCACCTGTAATTACAAGCGGAATGTTTATAATTAATACCTTGTTTTTTAAAGGCACTTGACGGCTTTTACCTTTGTAAAGCTTCCTATTCTAATGTCCTGAAATCGATTCGTTTTAACTAAAGGTAGTAAGGACCCATTCTAAACACTTGATTACAGAAAGTCTACCATTTATTTGAACATTCGTCTTCAGATATCGGCTTTACATTTATGTTACTTATATTAAGAGCGTTCAGCGCTTGCAGGTGGATTGGAACTGAGTCCCTTAGTCCTTCGTGGGACTGACGTTCTGTATGAGCGTGATGTTGTCGCCCTTGAGCATGATCCTCCCGAGGTTGCGGCGCTGGCGGGTCTTCACATAGACTTCCTCGGCATCGTCCAGCACCAGATTCATGTACTCATCGAATCCCACAATGTGGCCCTCGATGCGCAGCGATATGTTTTCGTATAGCCAGACCTGCACGCGCGACCGGTTTTGCAGATAACGGAAGATCAAGTTGATGGGCTGCACCATCACCTTCTGCACCTTCGGATTGCCTTTGAACGACATTTTTGCTGATTTCCGGCGACTTTAATTTAGTTAAACAAATTTTCGCTTCTTTTTGCCGGCGTCTTCTTTTCGTCCAGGCGATAGGCATAAATATCGATGACTACATATGGCACATATGGTCACACTTTATCGCTGTTTACAGAACTATCGATTTGCAATGTAAAGAATACTGAAATCCTAAGACATCTGGTATCAGAGTCATATCGATAGAAATACTATCGCAATCGCACTGTTAAGTTTTTGTGGTTGGGCAGAAGTTGTTGCCATTTTTCATAGCTGAATTAAACTATAGTTTATAACACACCAAACAAATGGCCATGGCTAATGTGGACAAAGGCGAACTTATGGAGCAGGTGAAGCAACAGGTTGCTGTTGCGAATGCTCAGGAATTGCTCACCCAAATGACGCAAAAGTGCTTCAAAAAGTGTGTCAATAAGCCGGGAACTTCCCTCGATTCGTCGGAACAGGCAAGCTATATCTTATTTTGCACAATAAAATAGAATTTTAATTTTTGTCACATTAAATACACGATTTAGAAATGCATTTCCATGTGCATGGACCGGTTTATGGACTCGTGGAACCTAATTTCTCGGACGTATGGCCAAAGATTACGACGTGAACAATCCAAGTTCTAGAGACATACATCGGCTTCTGCATTTTGGGGCAGATCGGGAATAACTATATCTGCCAGCTACTAATTAGTTGTTATATCTAAAGTTTGATAATGCAATAAAAACATGCATTGCGTGTTACGTGATTCTGATAACACAATGTGCATATGTTTTTCTATCGATAAGTGGTGTGCGCTTAGCTGTTATTAGGCTGTTATTTAAAAATACCAAAACTTGCTTTCAGAATGGTTAATGTCAATACATTTGACATAGCATTTCATGCCTAATGTATAAAGTCTTTTGGCGCGAATATGGAATCTGACATAATTGTATACTTTTAAAAATGTTACAAACTAAAAATTTCCTATTAGCTAAGCATGATTACTCACCTGCTTTTTCGTGTATATCCATGACGGCGGTTAAAAACGTGCAGGCATTATCCACCGACAAAGTGGATATTACGTGATCCTCGCAGGCGGTTCGCAACTCGACCACGCCGATATCCTGTGCCAATATCATCATTTGAAATACTTGTGAGTCCTGGAGAACCAGCTGAAAAATTAATTTTGGTTATAATTTCTTTTTGTTCAATATTACAACTATATATTTTTACTACCTTTGCCGTGTAGACGTACAAGATGAATTGCCGAAATAGTTCCGGATTTACGTGTGGTAATCGTATGGTTGTCGGAGTCGAAGCTCCTGGGGCTGCTGGGGATACTGTGCATCCGGGAATTCGACACACTTCCCCTCTCTTCGCTGTCTTGAAGCTCTTGCACCTGAAATCGAATAGAGTGAAATGGAAGGCAAGACAAATTAATTAAGTGACCAACTTGAATTCCTGAGATTCCAGCACGCAACATTGTAAGATTCCAAAAAAGGAAACCGAAAGACAATTATCTTATTCCACAGAGAAAAATTATACAATTAAAGGCATTTTAAGATTTTAATATATGAAACGCGAAGGCATCATCTAAATATCTCTTAATTGGTTGGGAAAAAAACTTTGAACTCACCGAGCCATCAGCATTAATCTGTGGGCGTAGATGCGCTCATCTCTGCCGCAAATAAACACAACATCTGCGCTATCCTGATCCTCCGAAAGGCGCTGCAAATCCTCGATCAACTGGGGCAGACTCATGGTTGATTGAAATTATTAAATGGGACAGTCTTAATTACAATAAATTCAATCATTCGTGCAGAAGTGCACGTGTTGCCTTGTCCCTCTGCAGGCACTGCGTTTTGTTATTATTTTGCTATTGGGTTTGTTTATGTTTTCACTTCCAGATCCAGCTTAAAGACTCTCTTTATTTCTCTCTTTTGATCGCTGGGTTCGTGGGAGCGCAGAAACCGGTTCCGGGCTGAAAATTCTTGGCCGACACCAAGCCACAATCGATTTGGCGAACAATATGGCCTGGGAAAATATTACAACCAGGTTAAATGGTATTATTTCTTCATAAATTCGTAGTAATACTGCACTATTTATTTTGCACAGTTGGAATGAAGCATTTTTGAAACTATTTGAACCTTGCATCCACCTAATATGATTTTATTTGACCGCTGGTCGATCTTCTCGCGGTCGCGATTTGCTAAAGACTAAAGAAGAGACTTGGGACAGGTTGCTCTTTTGGATCTTTCTCAGTTTTTCTCCCAAGCAGGTACACGAGATTAGTTTTTGTTTTGCTTTTCTCCATTGTGCTCTCTCAGAGTGATCATTTCTCAGATAAATTTTATGGGGATGCTAGAGAATTCAATTCATGAATGAATATAGTTAAGGACGACAGGAATATTCTTTTATTGTATCCGTGGTATTCACTATACGCAACCAAGGTTTAAGTAAACTTTAAAAGCAAGGGAGATCGCATGGGCCGGGCTCTCGACTATCAGATACCCGTTACATTATATGTAATTAATGGGTTGGCTCTTCTCCAAAGGGTCAACCACGCGGCCACGGAAATATATGTTGTCATTATCGCGAATCATGAAGACAAAGGGTCTATCGACTCTGACTGAAGCCACATTGGCCGGATAATCTGGAAAATGCACAGGCAATCAAATAGGAACCTCATACAAATTTTTCATAATTTACCAGACCATCCTCGCAAGAGGCTTGCAGATGCGGATCCTGCGGACGCGCCTTCTTCGTCGATCTCTATAAAGGCTTTGTGTACGACTTGGCTGATTCTGGTCGTTGCCTGGTTCAGTAGGTGGCTGATATCCGACGAAGTGTTGAAGAGCTCCTTTATTCCCATCTGTAAGTTTGGAAACTTGTTGTAAATTATTTAATGTGTCCAGAAAGTACCAACGCTTTTAAGAGTCTCGACGAGCTTTGTGCGAAAATCGAATTTAAATTTGGGAAGCTGCACATGTACATCCATTTCAGTGAGGTGTATCTGCAAGTAACTTTCGAGTGTGGCTTCTGCCTGATTTAGCGACACAATGTCCTTGGGCAGAACGATTACCATTGAAAGGTTTGAGTATGCGAAAGGCAGCTCAATAATTTGGTCAAAGGAAGAAGTACGCATTTTAAATCGACCCACTTGAGACATCATATGGACCTTTGTTCTGTGTACTCTGGATACATAGAATGTCTTGGGCTCGGTGTTCTTCTTTTCGAATCTTGTCTTCCAGTAGCCCTTGAAGAAAGCTGCGTTGATCATGACCGCACTTTCATCGGGCGCCAGATCACTGGGTGTCATAATAGCTTTCACATTATCCAGTGTCTGGTCGAGCACCCAATCGTTTATAATCCAGGCTGCCTTTGATCGATCGGCCAGCTTAATAGCCTCTGCCTCGGCCCTAAAGTACCTATTAACCAGTTTATTGTAGCGCTCGTTAACACCAATTGTTTCGTTGACGAACAAGCGATTCGCCAAATGGAGAATGGCTACCTTCTTGCGCTTTTCGAGTTTGGTCAAAAGCGCATCGTATATGGTAGCTACTTCCTTTTTATCCTGTGGAAGATTCAGAGCCGTCCTTAGTTCATTGGATGTATTTCCTTTCGCTCCCATGAGGATCATGCTCATTCCAATCTCAACACAGAGAGGCGAGGCAATTATGTTCTGTTGATTGTTATCCTGCACAAGGTTTCGGTAGAGCTCTTTGCTAAATTGACCTAGCACTGAAGTGGTCAGTAAGATCCAACCTTAGGGAAAGGAAAAAGAGTCAAAGGTAAGCGGTTAGGAATATGGCGCTACTTACACAAGTACTTCATGTTCTGCTCTCTATGTAGGGCCACTAAAAACTAAAAGTATTTTACGCAGTCTACAAGATTTTCTTAGTATCGATTTGTTATAGTACATTAAATCATTATAGACGGAGTTCTAATTTAACCTTATAAGATTACACTTCGAAACTGGTCTATATAGAAACAGCAACCGAAAACAATTTCGCTATAAAAAAATGTTCTTTGCATACCATTATTTTTTATATGTTCAATAAGAAAAGCAATGGTTTGGATTTTATTTTATTTCGTTTTTTCATTAGGCAGTTGAACGACACGTCCGCGGAAGTAGACGGTATGCTTATCGCGAATCAAGAAGGCAAATGGGCGATTGACCTTAAAGGACGCCAATGCTTTTGTATTTTCTGGAATAAAAATGATTAAATTAATGGATAAGGTAATCTATAGAAAGGTTTTAGCATACTAGGGAAAGTCTCCGCGGTTTCTGCCTCTGCTCCTGTCGATGCTCCTCTTTCGTCGATCTCAATGAAGGATTTGTGTAGTACATTGCTTATTTTGGCGCCTGTGCCGTTTGTCAAAAGGCCGCTGAGATCCGAGCTATTACTAAAGAGCAGGTGTATGCCCAACTGAAATAGAAAGCATTTTAGCACTGATTACATTTTCAACAGAACCTACCCACTTTTTTCAGGGGCTCAACCAGATCCGTGCGGAATTCGACTTTAAACTTTGGCAGCTCCACATGGACATCAGTTGCTTCTAGGGTCTCTGAGAATGTTTTAAGTCTCTTTTCTACAGAGCTTAGATAAGAGTTATGCAATGGCAGACCGATTATCATCGACAGGCTTGAGTTATCAAACGGCAGCTCAATGATTTGTCCATAAGATTGCTTAGCCATCCTAAACCTACCCACTTGGGACATCATCCTGACATGAACTGCCTTATTATGATCTTCATTGAACACTTTTAGCTTGGTGCCCTTTTTCTCAAACCTAGCTTTCCAGGCGCCACTAAATTGGGCGGCGCTAACCATCACAGCACTTTCATTAGGTTGTAGTTCATAGCCACGAAAAATAGTGCGCATGTTCTTGTGAATCGGGCGCTGGATCAAAAAGCTGATACTACGGCTTTCCTTCAATCGTTGAAATGGATCGGTAGCCTCTGCCTTTGCCTTGGTGTTATTCATTAAGTTGTTGTAATCCTCGTTTATTTCATATGCATCACTGACGAACAGGCGATTTGCAAAATGAATTCCATTATGTTTTTGGAGATTGGACAGAACCTTCTCGTATTTCTTGGCCACTTCCATCATATCCACAGGCAGGTCCAGAACGCTCCTAAGTTCCTCGGCGGTTCTTCCTTTAGCTCCCATGAAGAGCATGCTTATAGCAATTTCAATGCAAAGGGGGGAAGCAATAAAATTTTTTTCTTCCTTATCCATTACAACTTCAAGTAGGTTTTGCTTGAATTTACCCAGCACTGAAGTGGCCATTAAAAGCAGAACTTCGACACGAACGTTCATTAGAGTACATTAGAGTACAAACAATACTTCTATTTGTTTTAGTACTCACCTAAATATTTCATTTTACTGTTTTCTCGCATGATTGCTTAAAATTGCAGGTAATCTAACGTCCTCTATTTATATACCTTCTAAAGTAAATTCCGATTTATCATAGATTTGTGCATTTAAAAACCCATTATGCACGGATCTAAACTGCATTCAAACGTTAACTTGTGGGCTGGGGCAGAGGGGATTTTGTTTGTATTGAAAATACTTACAATTTGTATTAAGATGTATGATAAATAAAGAGAACACCCCTTTCATCATTTTACGTTCAAATTCTTTACAGTTGGTTGAGCGACACCTAGTGTTTATTAATGGAACATTGTAATTTGACATGTAAGCACTTTTCTACTCAACATGTAAAAATACATTCATCGTTACATTCCACAGTTAGTTGTTTATTCCAACATTAGAATCTAAAAAGTCTATAATAAGATAAAACTCCCTTTACTTATCCTTATTATTAAGCTTTCAAAAATACACTTTTGTTACTTTCGCAGATGCCAAATAAAAGTTTCGTTTTAAATTTTGTTTTAATATAAAAATACATACATATATAAATTTGTTTTTCGACGACAAAACTTTTAATACCTTTGCGTCTTAATTTGTTTTTTCAGGATTACTTACAGCAGCTTTACGTCGTAAAGAAAAATCAGATTGATATATTTTGCATAATATTTATCGCCTTTTTATTTGTTCTTTTTGTTTTCATTACATAAGTAATAATTTATTTTTGTTTTCGTTTGTATTTATTTGTTTCTGCACTACTTAAATATGAAACGTTGAATTCAAATTTGTTTTTTCATTAACTGTTTAATTTGATTAAACTTTATTTGCTTGTGGTGCATTTCATATTATATTATCGCTCATTCTCCTTTATCTCCCGAATTCTCACTACATTTTCTATGGTTTATTTGCTCCACAATTTGTACATTTTATTTCTGCATTCTGAATCGTCAGACATATAATAATGTATATGTGTATTTTGACAAGACGCGGATTTGTTGCTGCATGCTTAAATAATTAAAATATAACTTATGCCATTATTTTGTGATTTCTCGTTCATCTGGTTGCTTAGCCTTTGCACGTTTATGTTTTAACAATTTGAAGTCGATTCATTAAGCGGGGCAAGGATGCTCGTATTTTGGTAGGCATCATTCTATGTCGTATTTAAATTTAAATATAAAGTAGTCATATATAAACACTCCGGTTATGTAAAATTTGTCAATATGTTTAAGTTATTAATTATAAAAATGATTGTTTGTTTTGTTGTTTATCTCTTTGGGTTGTTAGCAAAAATGATACAAAAAATGTTTGGGTTTTTTTCGTCTTCAACTATTTCCATCGCTTGTAAAATTTGGCCATAAATACACGATATTGCTGAAAACCGTTTTGACGCTTTTGATTAACCATTATTCGTCCCATTTTATTCGGTACTGTTCTGTTTTGATGGGTTCTAACATTTATCTATAAATTTCGTTTAGTATCGTACTCGTACTGATTCTGGTCTGGCAAATGAAACACAAAATTTGAGAGAATTCATTTACAATAATAAGTATATTTTTGTATTTATTTTGCATAGCAATTGTAATTTGTTTTTTTCCATATTTTTTATTTGCATTTTATAACGCTTTTAAATGTGTATAACAATGAAATTTTGCATGCTAGATGTCTCAATTCAAATTATTTTATTAAATATATAATGGTTTCGTTTATCGCTTTTTAAATTTATACAACTTTACACAGTTTTAGCTTAAGATATAGACAAATTTTGGTTTGAATTTGTTTAAATGTTTTTGTTGCCTTTTCGTTTTTTTATTTTGTTTTAGCTTAGAAAGTGTATTCTTAAATACAGAACGAAATGTTTTCTTTTAGAAAGTACAAACACACACAGGCATAAATAATTTATGAAATATGTTTTTATAACAAAAGTTTATAGATTTTAGAAATCTCTGCGTTCTTTTCGCTTGGCTCTTGGCTTCGGTTTATTTCCAGTTGGTTATCATCCAGAAGATATATAGCATATACATGTTTTTCACAAAGTGTTGGCAACTAAAATCAATAGTAGTCTAATCTCGTCGAAGGAAAAATTATATATACAAAAAAGGGACCATTCGATGCCATTCACAATAGCGAAAGAACTTCGCCGAAGAGAAGCCTTAAGAACTAGTTGCAAATGTGATTGTTGTATGGTTACGATCTATGAAACTAAATGCCTACAGAGCAAAGCTTACAAAGTGAAGAAGAACAGAAGACTAATTATAGGTCTAGCAGCTACAATAAATATTAATCTTTATGTATATGTTTATGCATCTCGCTAAGGCTTAGCATTAATGAATATCCGCGCTTGATGCTCATCATATATCATATTCTGCGATATATATAATATATTACTCAATTTTGTATGGTATAATTTTAACGCGGCAACTTCTTATTCATAGAAATGTGTTATACTTTCATTATGATGAATTATCTTAGAATTGTTTGTTTTGTTATCATTTGTTTTTTCTTGTTGTCTGTGGTGGGTTCATTTTGTGTGTTTTCTCTCTCTTTGCTCTATCAACTTGTATGTTTAACTTAAAAGTAGGATTAAACTTAATTTAATTACATTGGTTGCCAGAGGGCGATGCCCACTGTCATAAGAACCAGCTGCCTGTGTGACCAAAGAAAAACCTTTCCTAAATTTTGTTTCGAAAGCCTCGCTTTGAATATTGTTTTGGGTTTAAATGTTTTGCAGAGCTTACGAGATAAAAAATAATAACTTAATTAGGTAAACAGTAAGTGGTAAAAAACACGCACAAATTTGTCGTTGAATAATATACAAAAATTTAATTTTTTAAAGCTTTGGTTTCATTTATAATTTCTGCAAGCAACGCTGAAAGATTTCGAAATGGAGAAGCCTATAATAATTAGTATTTGTCCTTTTTGTTTTTAAAAGTGAGATCAATTCAAGCTGTTTAAAAGCGTTTTAAAATGTTTCTTAAAATTTTGAATAGTTTTAGCATTAAGGGAAAATGGTTTGCAAAGAAGTAAATTTCCCGGTTGTTGTTTTGAATTTACAAATTTTAATTTTTATAAAACAGGCGTTTTAAATTTTTTTCACTGAAGCATCCAGACTCATGTAACATAAAGGGAGCATTACAAATCTTAAATTTTGTATAGAAGTATTTGAAGTTTGTCAAATGTTATTTTGCTCTTAAAACAGTTTGCTTTGAATGCCCATATTTAAATATTCAAATTATGCAAATATATATGATTTAACGTTTACAGTGCCGTTCCCTTACATATAATATTGAACAATTTAAAAGCAACTTTCGCCACCTAGATTTAACTCCTTCTGGTTACGAAGCATTTTACTTTCTCTAAAATACTCCTATAATGAAAAACATGTGCGTTAGGCTTTGTGCTTGAATTTCGGCTGCACTTTCTCCTCCAAAGGAAATGGGATTTTAACTAAGTTCTAGCTGTTCTGTCGTGTGTGTGAAAGAGCTTTTCTTTGAGAGGTTTTCGGGGCTTCTATCTCTAGGCTATTTCCTTTTTGATTTGTAACTCGCAGTTCGTTGTTGCTGATGCAGTGGTGGATGTGGCTGCAGTGGGTGGTGCTGGTGGCGTCTGCTTCTTGCTGGCCTTGGTGGCCATCGGGGCATGTGGTGGTGGTGGTGGTGGTGGTGCTGCTGCTGGATGGTGTCCGGCGACGGCTGATCCACAGAGCACAGAGCTCTGGGGTCCCACCCGCTGGCGCTGCTGCTGCTGACGCTGCTGCAATGGCATTTCGTCGTCGTCGGAGTCCTCCTCTTCCGGATCCTCCTCCGCTTCCTCCTCCTGGCTTTCCTCTGCGAGCCTCTGATTGTTACCGTCGCTGCACGCATTGCTACTCATTTTTTCCAGTGCATGGCAGGCGGACATCTGGGCCTTCTTCATCGAGGACTCGTCGCTGCTGTTACTACTATCGAACAACTGTCCGGCAGTTGCCGCCGAGTCCGGCGAAAGGGGCGTTGTGGCCGTGGGGGGCGTGGCTAGAGCACTACTGTGTGGAGCCTCTACTTGAACCTCTTCGTCCTCATCCTCGTCGTCTTCGTCTTCATCCTCCTCCCCTTCCTCGTCGCTGGAAATTTGACTGGGCTGCGGACTTTTGGGATTATTAGTTGGGGTGGTTTTCTCCCCATTTGTTTCAAGTTTTTCCAGATCGTGCGACTCCGTGCCATGGGAAGGACTTTCTTCATCCTCCACCTGCTTGTCCTCAATGTTCTCCCCAACCTGCAGCTTTATTCTCTTGCTTTCAGGCTCCTCTGGTTTCTCGCACTCGCCCCCTTCACTCCCACAGCAATTTGAGGGCGTGACGCTGCGCCGCAGACCATTGGTTGGGGCCTTCATCAGGGGAGATGGCTCCTGTTGATTATTGTTATTAGCCCTGTCCTCCATTTCCTCTTCCTCCAGCTCCTCGTCCTCCTCCGCTGCTCCTCGACCCTCTTCGACCACGTGCTCCAGTCGGGTTTGGTGCTTGAATGGCATCTTCCGAAGATCCACTTTACAGACCTGCTCCTCGAATTGCCTGCGATAGCGTTGGAGTTGCTCCGTAAGATCGGCTATATGGGCGTCTTGCTTGTGGAGCAGTTCACTCAGTTGAATGTTGTTATAGCGATATTGATCGTTCTCCTGCAGCAATCTCTGGAGTATCAGGAGGACCCTCTCCCGGTCCTTGGGTCGAGTTTCTCTGAGGGACTCCACAGCCTGCTCCCAGGGCGGCAACATGGCACTCGAGTCGGGCTCTCCGTTCAGACTGTCCGTATCATCGGTGTCCGTGGATAACTCAAATTCACTGCCCAAATGGGGCTTACCGTTTTGTAAACTATGATTTCCCGATCCTCCCGAGCTGAGATGGGCCTTGGCTTGAGTCGCATGATGCGGCGAGCTGACCACGTTCGATGAGTGGGTACTCAGGTTCAGGCCAGCACTGGAGGATTGAGTGGGTGAGGAGGCCTGGCTTTTGTAGTACCCATGGCTGAAGTGATGCATGTGCGTGGGGTGATGCTGGTGGTGATGTGGGGTCATGCCGCTCACCGCAACCAGCGGCTGTTGACTCATCAGGTTCTTGTTGATCCTAATCCGACTCGGTTCGTTGTTTGTGGCGGCTAGCGATGAGCTGCCATTGCCGTTTGGCAGGGAACTGGAGCTGGGCAAGAGTTTGGCATGCTGATTAACGGTGGCTATAATGTGCTGCGACGGTAGTGGAGCACCCGCCGTTTGCTGCACCACCTGGTGGTGCGACGACTGCTGGTGGTGGGGTGAGGTGGAGGAGGTTATCTCATTGCTGCCACCCGCCGAAAACTCCTCCGGACTGCGCATGTTCCGAAGGTTAGTTGGTGTGGGCGGTGCACCACCTGCAGTGGGTGGTGCACTGGCTGGCGCTGTGGGCAGGTGGGCGGGTAGTGGTGAGTTGCTGCCACTCGAGGAGGGGTGTGGCGGTTCGACGACATCCAGTGGTGCTGCCACACCGTCGGGCGGCGATGCCGAAGGCGGTGTGGGTGTCTGCGATCGCTCCTGCTTGATGTGCACCACCTGGTGGTCCATCTCCGTCTCCTTCTCCCTCAGCCTCTGGCGCTCCATCACCTCCCTTTCCGCTCGCTCTCTATCCTTGTCCCTCTCCTTGGAGAGAATGCTCTTTCTGGGTGCCAAGGCCACATTGGGTTGGTAAGTCCGCTCCGCATACCGCTTGTCCGTACTCCGCACCACCCGCTCCGGATTCTGCAGCTCTGGCGGTTCCTGGCAGGCATAGGGGAGTGACGACAACGTGGCGCCGTAGGCGTGCAGAAAAGCTTTGGTGGTGTCAGGGCCCCAAGGTCGGAAGGCCGACGATGAGTTCAGCGTGGGTGGTGTCGGGTATTGCGGCAAATGTGGGTAGGGTGCGGTGGCCACCAGCACGGCTCGATGCTGGCGGGGCAGGGGATGCGAGTGGGGCAGGTGCTCTCGCTCCATCTCCCGCTCCTTTTGCACACAGTGCGCATACATGACCTGGTACTGGTACTCCAGCGCGGATGCGGCAACCGTCGCCCCCTTCAGCTGCTGCAGCTGCTTCTTGCCACTGGGAATGTCCATCTGCGGCTGCTTCATCGGCGGTGGCGGCGGCGGAGCCAAGGCGCCCACCAGCCCGTGTGGATGTCCCGCCAATCCGAGAACAGGACCGGAGCCCAGCAGACCGTCATCCATGAGCATTTCCGCCTGCAAGTATATGTTTGAGTCGTTAGAAAATTGATCAATCATTCAGCGCATACACAGGAAGAAAGTGCGCAATGCAGATTACATTATATTTAAATTTCTATTAAAAGCTCATTTTCAAAACCAGATTCCTATACAAAACCAACCACTCACATTTAAATAAACTAATTGAAGATCAGTTTTGGCCAAAGTTTTCCCCAGTGGAGGCTTTAAGATTGTTAGAAAATTGATCGACTATAAAAATAGCAGTGGAAGCCTGGCAAAACCAGTAGCCATCATCAATTTGAATTGCAGTCGGCGGCGAGCGAGTGGGCTAATTATAAACAAACAACCTAACTACCCAGGGAGCGATCCTCGAAAGCCAGACACCAAGCCCCAAACGCTCCCCGCGGCTATGGCGCCAACTGTCATTGAGACCAAACCAGAATCCGGCGGAGGAGGAGTGGAAGGAGCGGAGATGGAGCGCTGGCACTCCACTGGCGATGGCGTCCTCCTGGTCCTGTGTAACTGCATACCGTTTTGAAGTGGCTGCCAACAGTTGTCTCATTCTACATACTACCACCCATTATACCCTGTAGTTTTGGGAGCGAAGCAGTATTCTTCTATGTTTCTACGTTCAGTAGGATACAAAATATGTGAATCAATCCTATAGAAATCCGTGGTGTCTTGTAGAATAACCGCTCATTTTGTTGCTTTATTTCAAAAAGCATCTTGAAAATACGGGGCATCTAGCAGTTGAATCCAAAAGACTCCCATTATTTGCATTATCAGCATGGTTAAAGGAAGGAGCGAATTGAGCAGGGGAAAATAAGAAGCCAGTTTCGCGGTTTGCGTGTTTGTGTAGCTGTTAAAATGATTGGCACTGCGTCCAATTATGGACAAGCAACCTCAGCGGCAGCCATAAAGTGATTTTTGAATGGAGGCGGCGCCATTATCCATTACCCATTGCCATTGCCACAGCCATCGCCATCGCCATCGCCGGCTTCATGGCCAACCGCGTCCTCGAGCTCCTTCCCCATACCCATACCCATACCCATAGCCATGGCCGTACCCATCTTCATGTCCAACGCAGAGGAGGTGTCACAGCGGCAGTTAAACAAATGGCCAAAGCAAACGATGGCGATGATCGAAACGAGTCTGTAGGAAGTCGCCTCTTGGAGATTTGCCGCTGAGCTGGTAAATGGTTAACCGAAAGGTGGGCTAATGATGATGGAGATCTGTAGATCCGAAAGCCGCAGATCAGCGAGCGTGTCAACAACGGCTCATTAGCATAATCATGGCATTCGGTTTCAGCTCTCAGGGGAGCTACCATTAAATGTGCAGCTCAAACAACCAGTTCCTGTTAACTCCTTCCCTTCTGGGGCCGCAAAGTAGGCAACAACAGGTAGGTTAACGATTAACCAGCTCCATTCGACCATAATTTCGGACTTGGCCCGACATTAGGCCAACGACTTGGCCCCGAAAAAGACTCCCACCACAAGGATAAATTGAAACGAACAGCACTCCAAGGAGAGAGATTAAGCTGGGCGACATGCCCCCAAACTGGCGAGCATGGCAAACTATCAAGAAATATAAAATAAAATAAGACACACATTGGAGAGGCTAAGAGAGATATAGACGCGGCGATAAGAAAACTGGAAGCCAGATACATACTCGTGCGCGTAGTGAAGGCCCACAAATGAACCATTAAACGGCGAAATCATAAAAATCAAGAACCATAAAGAAGTCGTCGCAAAGGAGCGCCATCCGCTCCACCACCGCCGCCATTGGCACCACCAACTGGTGGAGCAGCACCACCGAAACCGAAGCGCAGCAGGAGATGCCCGCTGCTCGCAGCTCGAATCTTGAAGCGCGGCGAGCGACAGCCGCTTTAACTGTAAGCAGATGGCAGCCAGCGATAGATGATGAGGCTCCGGAGCTGCCGAGGAGCTCAAACACCTGCACTTGGCGAAAAATTGCGAACTGAGTGCTGCATCGATTGCTTATCAACTACTTGATAGTGTAATTTCTAAGAACAACTGATAACAACTGGTAGGCAAAGTGAAAATCTGGTCGTGGCCGATTGTAAGTACAACTACTTCGATTCTATCAGACACTATCATTATATATCTTTCTTCTGGACTTGTGGACCATTTTCGGTTGAGTAACATCGAAGGGGGTGTTGCACACTCCGATTTTTCCGAGTGCCGTGCAGCAGAGTGGCTGGGGAGCAGTCGGCAGCTCAGCGAGTCGAGTCTCCATGCTGGCGCACGCGTCGTCGTTGACGGTGCAATGACAAATTGCACCATTGCAGAGGGGCGCAGAGGGGGCGCAGGAGCAGGGGGGTGGTTGCGAGTGCGGGTGCAAGATGGCACCGTTTGGACGCGGAGCGGGACGCAGTATCGACGTGGCTGGTGCTTAAGTCCAAGGTCTTTTGCCATAACTCAGCACCATGGATGATGTGCAGCGGTGCCAAGGGAGATCGCCACAGATCAGTGCATCTTCCAGGGTCTGTATTCCCTACTTATCGCGAGACTTTAAAAATGATTTGTATTTAGAGGCTTAGTTTGGAGAAAATAAATTTCATTTGATATGCAGAAAATAGTTGATCTGTGAGAAAGCACATCAAACATAAGCTTAAAGCCTTCATCCATGGAGCAAGTGGCTCTCTTTTGGTTAGTGTATCTAGAAAATAATTGCACCCAAGTGACTGCTGATGTTGCACAGGGGTGTGGCACGGGGTTTCAGGGGGGTAACCGTGGGCACGGCAGCAGAGCCATGGCAGCGACATGACTTCGCTTGACGATAAGATCATGGCAAATATTGACGACGACCGCGACGGACATGGACATAAGACTTGGGACATGGGACATGGAGATGGCGGTGGCGATGGCGATGGCGATGGAGTTGGAGTTGGAGTTGGATGTGAATGTGGATGCAGAGATGCCGATGGAGACGGCAAACGGCACTGGCAAACGGCGTTGACAATGAAGTCCGACCGAGTCATGTATGGGTGCAACGCAAACAACAGCAACATGCACAGCGGCAACAACTTGCGCCCCATTGATTTAGACTGGCAATTATGCAGCCAAAGATCGGAGTCGTCCTGCTGCTGCGGCTGCGGCTGCAGCTTTCTTGCATGTTCCCCAATTGATGAGGCTGCTTTTGGGGCTTGGGGTTCGGGACACTGGATAGTGGATAGTGGATAGTGGATACTGCATGCAGTGGCGTCCATGTGGAAATGGAGCAGCGACCCATATGCATTGAACATTGCACCGACATCTTCGTCGTTTGGCTGCTGTCAGCTTCATCTGCATTTCTTGGCGTCATCTTGTTGGCGCTGCTTGTGCTGCAATGCACTTGAAAAAAAGCCCCTCACCTAATATGTAAGTTCACTGATAATTTGGTATACAACTGAGCTCATCAACCATCATTTCGTCGAGGTGACGACCAAGCAGCTATAGCTTTTGGCACCTCGATCTGGTCGGAGCTGTTAAGGATGCAATCGACTGGCTGAAGTGCAAGTATTTCTTGCTGTGCATACTCCTGCTTTTCTGTTGCTGTTTTTGTTCGCGTCTGGCGCTGCCCGTAAACTTGTTTACCCCGCCAAATTCGTATCGACATTACACTCGCTACTATCCCATTTCTTTCCCCATTTTTCGACGGCGACATTTTACAATTTTCCATTCGTGTTGTTGTCTGCCTTCCAGGAGAAAAGAGAGCGATGCTAGCGCCAAAAACAGCAAGAAATAAAAATCACCAAGTAACTGAAAAAAGTAAGCTACAGGAACAGAGTCAACTATTGTCGGGAGACTCCAAGCATGTCCATGACATACACGGCCATCTCCAGAGCTCTGATCATATGATTCCAAAGTGTTAGCGAACTATGTTGCTATTCTCTGTCATTTAGATTTAGCCTTGTACTTCTTGAAACGATCAGTATCAATTGAACACGTTGGGTATTTAAGTTGCTTGTGTTTTTACACAACTTTCTTGGACTTTTATCTCATTTTTATTCTATAAGTAAGTTTCTTTTTCCCCATTCCATTTGCAGACTACTAGATTCCCCTATTACCGACATCATATAGGTGAATGCAGATGCATTATAATAATGGCTAATTTAATTAAGGAGCACTATGAGCATCAGCATTTCGAGCGCAACGCCAAGAACTCAAAAACATTAAAGGCGCGAAACAAATGAAGAAAGCTCGAGCGAAGGAAATTAAAATAGGTATGAAACTAAATTGCAAGGGGGAAAAGTTGCGTTTGGAAAAACATTTAAATCAGCTTTTAATGAAGTCGAAAACGAATTCCAGCTCAGGTTCAGGCTGGCTGAGTGCAGAGTCTGTAATGAGCGAGCTAAATTCCAATAGCAGCCTAATGAAACCGAATCTGCGCGTAAGATAAATAAAAAGCTAATGTGTTGTCTACTAAATCATGTCGGGGTCGCGGTTCTGGGAGCGATTCCCTGCACTTTTCTTTTGCTCCCCGAGTGCTTTTCTCTGCTGTGCACCCTGCAATTTCCCTGTCCAATTAGCGTGCGACGTTTTGAGCGATGGCACAAAGTCAGACAATGCGCAAGCGCAACTGCCACAACGGCACACTGGAAGAAAAGCCACTGCTGTACAAGAAGTTTTGCAAGGAGAATATAATTATTCGACTATACCGTGATCTTCAGAAACAGATTTCTTGGACATTGTACTAGACGACTTTAAGTCATTTAAATTAAATTATTAATATGACTTTTATATATCATAATATAAATTGAGCGACATTTTTCGCTGTGCAGTAGTCACACTTAATTTCATGCAGCGCGGTAAAAAGAGTAACAAATTGCAACATTGCATTGCATTTTTATGACAGCTGCCCGGCCATATTTTCAAAATTTACGAGGCCCAGCTTCTGATTTTGCTCTTGGCCGCTCTAATCAAGCCTTCCATTGTGCTGCTGATGATCCACCAAAACCGAGGCGATCCCTCCCCTTGAAAGACTCAAATTTATTGTCATTAATCATGGGGACGACTCTCTGCAGCGGGTTTTCGGCTTTGACTTTGACTTTGACTTCGGTCTTGGACTTGCACTTGGACTTAAACTTGGATTTGGACGTGGATGTGGACATGGTCAATTTGCTCCACGCCGCCGTTGCAACTGCTGCATAGCCATTATCATCTGTCCCGAGTCGACTCCAGTCGAGTGGAGTCGAGTGGAGTGGAGTGGAGTGGAGTCGAGTGGGGTTTCTTATTGATCAGCAACATGTTGCCGCAACATGGCAATTAAGGCTGGTTCGGGCCGCAGAATACAAAGTTAGTTGGCAGCCGCCTTGGCCATCATGGGGCTGAAATTTATTTGTTGCCCGCCAAGGCTTTATTGTCTGTGCCACGGAAATGAATGGAGACGGTCCCTGAAACGGGGTAGCTATCATATGAGACCCACTTGAATGGCGCAGAATGTGGGAACCTCAAGAAGGCCTGAGAAAAATAGGAGAGTGTTCTAAAGTATTTTTTTGCTCTGCGCTATAAACCCGATACCATAATTTTAAGTTAAAATATTATATTTTATTATGTACTATTAGGTATGCAATATACATTTTTGTAAGTTTCTGCTCACTTTTAGAGTATTTCTTACTCCGCAATAGCCGCACCCAAAAATCGGAACTTCCCTCCGCTTCGTATATGGCAAGATAAATGTTGACTTTGTCAGGTTGCCCCAATAGCTGCAACAGCCACTGCAACTACCACAACAGCAGCAGCAGCAGAAGATGGAGCTCCCTGCTTCATTATGGGTCATTTGTTTGCTGCATAATTGGCCAGAGCAATTGGCCCACAAAATTTATGATTTGTTTTGGCCTTTTTCCTGGACACTACGAGAAAACGGTAAATGATTGGCCCACCTCCACGTCGTCCCACTCCACTCCACTCCACTCCACTGCAATCTTTTCCGTCTGCCGATGTTGTTCTTGGACTAATGAAAATCTTTTGGGGCATGGCACCAAAATCAACATGAACATGTCCCAGCCACGCCCCATGCCCATCAACTGTCGCTCGTCGTGGGCGTCTCTTCTTAACCAGCTCATCCCCACCAATCTTCCCATTTCCCGCCCTGTACGGTCCATGTCATTTAAATTAAAAAGTTTAACCACAGCAAATTAGAGAAAACTTCTCGGCAACTTTTGCCTGCCCCAGGGGCGAAAAACTTCCCAGCCACGCCCCCCAGCCAGGTCGAAGCGTCAGTCAAACTTTGCATAGCACATAGTGGTTTAGTCCAAGACTTGGATATTATTTGGGCTACACATCAAGAATATAATGTCGAGAAGCTTGTTCACTCCAACTTTGCACTGGATGTAATGGATTAGTCCAACTGCTTGAAAGGTTTGCTGTATACAAAACGATATCTAACTTGTTTTTAAAAAAACCCTGGTGAGTTCTTACATAACCCAGATAAGGCAACGCATCTGGTGGAGATTAGTTCCGGGTTCAGTTTGTCCTTCAGCATGTATTTATGTTATAATCGATTATAATAAATATACTATATCACGCATGCACTTTTCTCCGTGCAACCCGTGCATTTATGAATATCTCGCTATGTTGTAGACAAAGTTGGAGAAGGAAAAATCCAACAGTATGCCAGAGTTTTGACAAAGTTAAGCTCCAGTTGGTTTCCACTCGAATAAAGAATGACTGACAGGCAGGGAGAAAGGGTTAAATAGAATGGGGGAGTAGGGGCATCTGGAAATGTTTGCCAAACTGTCTGTGAAGGAGACACGGCTAGAGGAGATTTTGGCGAATCATGAAGGTGTTTGGCATTTAGTGCTCATTGTTGACCATTTGAACTCCTCCTGCCGCCTGCACAGTCTTTACAGTTGAAATGGCCGAAAACTTTGCACAAAAATGCCATAAGGAAAGAGAAAGAGAAAGAGAGAGGTTTGATCCCCGGCCGATTTATGAAAATGTTCGTTTGGCAATCCTTGTTTAGTGTTTTCCAACGGCTTCGCTTCGATTCAATTCGCAGTGCTTCGATTTATTTATGGCCAGCATTTCCATCTGACCAAAGATGGTCACCAGGGAGAGCCAGACGAGGGCCACTAAAACTTTATGACCGCCAGCTGATCTCTTCAGTTCTATGAGCCGGCAATCGCAGCACTTTCCAGGAATTTTTAATTAGGACCAGCTCCAGAAGATTCGATCCACGCGGGGATCTCCTCCGTAAATTCTACTGCTCCGTTACAGCTGCGGGCCATCGGAATTGCCTTTGGGGCTTTTTTCGGCGCGGCTGCTGTTTGCTTTGGCTCTGGGTGTAATATTCGTTTGTCACCGCAACTGGAATTTCATTTTATGGCAGTTCTCGGGCAGTGAGCAGGAAATGTCATTGAACCGAAGTGTGTCGCAAAATGAAACCCTCAAGCCAGGCGAAAAGCAAAGGCACACGCTTCAGAGGCGGAAAATAAGAACATCTGAAAATAAGAAAATCGGGCGGGGGAAATGGCTGGAAAATGAGGAGTCCCTGCGCAAAGGCAAATGTCAAAAACATTAGGGAATGGCTACGTGCGAGGGAAAAACCGCAGCAGCTTTCGGTATAAGCATTCCTAAAATGCTATGGTGTGATATCTAAATAGGAGACAATAGATAGAAATGTTTATTGCTCGAAACAGCCAAATGAAAAAGGTTTAGTGTGCATTACATTCTTGAGATAGATCTTCGGCACTAAATGTTTATATTTTATAAATGTATTTTTATTCTGTTAGCTACCCAATTAATTAGGAGCTGCGAATAACGTATGATCGTATCACTTTCATAAACACTTCTTAGAGCATTGAACATTCTTCGCTCACTTGTGCGTAAAAAGCGTTTCTTTTGTGGCTGGCAAGCCTAGCGAAAGTCAAGTTTAATTCATTATTAATATATATGTATAATAACAATGAAAAAAGGGGCAAAACAATGGGTATAGCGTTGGGTTGGCCCCACGCCAAAAGTATGCAATGCAATTAATGCGATGCCCCCAAGCGGGAGACATCACAGTGTATGAATCACAACAATAGGAAAAGCGGTCGGGGAACTCCTTGGAATTTGCCGCCTGCTCATTCTTCCCATTGTGCACCCCAAGTGGAGAGAAGTGATTTTCTGGAATACGACAGGCTCTCTGGAGTATTCGCTTCTGTAACCCCTTCTTTTAGCCCCCCAAACACCAGCCCCTCCGAATTACCCTTGAAACACGGCCCACACAATACCCGCACTGAGTGGAGAAAAAATATATCCTGCATGCCAGTACATCCAAAGTTTTCACCCCTCTGTGGGACTTTTGTTGTCTAATTAAATTTCTGCTGGGGCATGCAAGCCAGTGCAACTTGCGCACAGCATTTAAACAGCAACTCGAGCGAAATCACGGGGTTAGGGTGCCCCGGCCAACAATCCTTGGAGCACTTGAGGGGGCTGGAAAAAAACAGAAGCAGCAATACCCTGCAGTCCCGGGCCTCCTTTATTTGCACTGCTGCAGTCCTAGCTGCTTTTTTTTTTGCCATTGCTGGCTCTGCTGATTTTCTGCCGCATTTCGTTGTATCCTTGCGGGAATTTCAAATGAAAGTAGCAGTGGAGTGGAAGTGCATGGAGCAGCCAAGCCGAGCGGAGGGAGCAAAATGTCGAGAGGAGCAAAAAATCTAGGGTCGGGTGGAAAAATGGGGAAAAAAGTAATAAAGTCATTTAGATTTGCAAGGCTTGGGGTAGATATGGCAGCAGGTCCTGCAGGGATATGCGCTCGTGGTCCACCCCAGAAAAGCTCACACACAGATGCAAGCACACACAGATGCACACACACACACACCGAGAGTCTGACAGGAATTGGGCAGCAGCAGCAGCCGCAGCAGCAGCAGCAGCACCTGAATTGCGGATAAGTACGGAGAAGTCCCCGTTTTTTGTGCGCCCTCATTTTATTTTTTAAGTTTGGAATGTTAATGAACTCAGTCATCGGAGGACTGTAAAAAATATTTCGTATTTTCCACTCTCCCTTCGCCCCTTCCACTTGAGCGTTTGGCCTGGTCGAGAGGTTTATGCAATTTCGCTTCGCATTTCTGGCACTTCATTTGGTTGCATGCCTCCAGTGCTTCAACTATGGCCACAGCCTCCTCCTTTCATCAGACACGAATGGGCCTCTCCGGGAGGCATCCGCAGCCCAGCATCCCTGCATCCCAGCATCGCAGCATCCAACTAACCATCCATCCATCCATCCATCCATCCTGGGCTGTAGCTCATTAGCACGCCTGGATGAAGTAGATCGACCTGAAAAAACTATGTACTATATATATGCAACTGCTACAAACTCTGTCTCCACTTGCAAATCTGCTGGTTTGTTATATTAATTTGATGCCAGAGTTGCTCGGATAGTTTCTAATTATTTATGCACAAAAGATTCGCCCCTTCAACTTTTAGATCTTATCGAGGTTGTTCCAGGTGTGGGGTCAGCTGGGGTCTGATTCTATTAGTTTCTGTGCAGATAAGTTTCAAGAGGTTCTCGTATTTGATGGGGCTGAGCGTTAAATTAACAGGTCATTTACAATTAATTATTTTCTATTTGCTTAAGGTGAGTTGAAAGCAGGGGAAATTTATAATCTCCGCTTGTTGCATACTTCTATATGTAATACATTTATGCAAACAGTTTTTGCTGGAAGAAGAGGCATGTATAATTATATATGTCTTCAGTAGCACTGCCAATTGGTTTTAATACTTTTTTCTGTTGCCAATAGTAATAAAGTTAGTACTTTCAAACAGAACAGCACTATCTGCAGATACGTTTGTATTTCAACCACCTCTTTGCGAAGGCACGAAGGTACAAGTGTTTGTTTGGGGCGTTTGTGGCAATGTTGCATTTGTTGCACTTGCTGTTTTTGCTGTTGTCGAGGGCAGATCTCCCCGCATACACAAATTAGTTATAATTATAGAGCAAAACGGGAGAAGAGGAGCCCGACTGAATCAAAGAAATTAATTTCTCAATTGCATTTTGCCACGCATTTTATTGTCGGCCCCAACGATGCCGCTCGCTGTGTGGCTGTGAGTTTTCCGTTTTCGAAGGCGGCGACCGCGACGAAGGGGCGGCGGAAAATTCAGCAGTGGCTCGGGGGGTTTTCCGCGGGGGGCAGTTTGTGAAGTGAAGTTTGGGCAGTCATCGTAGGCCGTGGCGTCGGCGGCGGCTTCTTATTTGGTGTCTGTAATTTGAAACGCTTCTCTGACTCGGAAAAACTGCAGCCACATTTGCTGCTGCCGTTTATTGGATTTAATTTCAGCGTTGCTGGCCAAAAGCGCCGCTAAATGTCTGCAGAATATTTCAAATGCACACGCAGTTTTCCCGCTGCTGCAAGTTGCAGTTTGCTGCGTTTCCGCTCGCATTGAGAATTTCGCCCCTGGCAAATTTCTGCTAGACGAGCGAGACGGAGCAAGGGGATTGCGATGACGACCATTATAAATGATGGTTATTTTATAATTGTGGAGTGTTCGGTTCAGTTTGGATTCGTTCAGTTTGGCTCGCTTCTTCGGCCACTGCATCCGTTGCAGTCGAAAAACGCATTTCGTGGCCATTTTTAATAGTCAAACAAAGAGCGATGGAGAGGATAGACAGCGGTGGTAAAGAAAATAGCAAACAAATGCGGTATGATGCCATAAACGATTGAAGCATATTTATTTCATTATATTATAGTAAAATAAAGCCAAGCTTTATTATTTTATTATATATTCCTAGTCCTTAGTCGATCAACAATTTTTGAGCACAAAACTCTGGCCGCAGCTTTGTGCATTTTTTGTAGAACGAGAACTTCAACTAGTGGAACCGCAGCTATCAAACCGATGGGGGTTAAATAAAGAGAGATTCGGAAATTTTACAGGCAGTTGGGCCGCCAGCGACGTCAACATCAGCAGCGGGCAGTAAATCCATCAAAGAGTTAATTGCCACATTGCCGCCAACTGGCGATTGTTGCTGCAGTTGCTGCTGCAGTAGCCAAATGGCCAAATGGCCAAAAGGCAAAAGAAACTCGGCGCTCTCCTTCGTCCGCAAACGGTAGTTAAAGCGGCTACCAATCCGCAGAGTTTGGGCCCGCGGGGCAGACAACTGAAAAATGAGCCCGAAAAAAGCTGCCAAGTTTAGCGAATTGTTAAGCGTTCAGTGTTCTGATGATGGGGCCTGAAATATGGATGAGGATGGGGCAGTAAATGAAGATGGAGTTAGAGGATGCAGATGAAGATTTAACTGGGCACGTGACCGGCCAAGCCGAAACCACCGAGAAACTGACATGTCAATAGAATCCGATATTCAGTCTGAGTGAATTCGAAGCATCCTAGCATGTAGTTTTGTTCATTAGTGGACACTCGAAACTGGATGAAGTATTGAGGTTTCTTCAGTTGTAAAAGCCATGCAATAATTATGCAGTCATTTAGGCCATTTGAAACTTACGTTCTGATTCAGATTGGGTTACTTTTCAATTTGAAAATAGAAAAGGGATGTATATACTTCCGAATATTAAGCTACTGCCGGCCAATACGACAAGTCTGTGTTATTTTCCCCAAAAGGTGTTTGTTTAAAGTACCGAATTTTACGTATTATATTAAATAAGTGAGTTTGTACAAAACAAATAAATTCAATAATACCCATATATTTGAGGCAAAACACAAGTCACCGGAGGCTCTGTATTCTTTCGATAGTTGCAAGTCTGCAAGTACTGGAGGAGAAATTCTTATGGCCGTCACACAGTGCGTATGAGTTATGCATTTGCCCCCTTCTTCTGCCCGCTACTGCATTTCATGTGTCAAATGGCGCATGGCATAGAAAATATTGTTCGCATTCGCATTCGCATTTGGATTGCATTTGGCATTCGTGTACGTTTTCGCATTTTCCATTTGCATTCAATGGCAATTTCAGCATTTTTCGCCTCTGGACTTTGGCCCCATAAAAGCGAGAAGCTGAGGGAGGGGCGATGTGTGGCTATATGTAAAGTGGGTGAATTGGTGTGGCACCTTTTGATCGGTTTAGTGGCGAAAGACTGTATGGCCATAATTACAATCAAATTTTAATGGCCCAGTGGCGCCAACGGGCCAACGGCAGCCGCCTGACATGGCTAAATAAGTCTTAACTATTTGTAAGTGCTTTCTTTGTAGCTTTCTGCACATTCTGGCCTTAAGAGCCCAGCTCTTTCCCCAATTTCTGTCGGCACTTCGTTTGCGTAATTGAAACCGCTCTTGTTCCTCTCATTTCTTCATTTCTTCTGCGGCCCTCCCCATTTTTCGGTGCAACTACAAAGGATCGTGGTACCCCCACTCAACCCTTTTCTTGTGCCGCCAACTAGAAGCGAAGAGGGGCTCAGGTAATTCAAACCCTTTTGTGGGGTCATTGACAGCAGCTGAGCTGAAGAGTCAACGCTTTGATGTGACTTCGCTTGCTGGTAAATAAAATAAAAAAAAAAACCTGAACCCCTCTCCTTTGGTCAGTTTATAATTTAAATACTCGTAGCATACAAAACTAAATTATTGTTGCTGCTCTGCTTGCCCCATTGTTGCCGTTGCTGTTGTCACATTTGGCGGCTTCTTTGAAGCATCAAATGTTATTTGATATGCCCCGGACACAGGGCATCTTCCTTCCCCTTACTACACGGTACTCCTTAAGTCAAACCATGTGTGATTAAACTACAGGTAAACAATTGAGCCAAAAGGGGGAAAACAACACGCCTGGCAGAGATGCCGATATAAAACTGCTTATATAGTAAATAAACAATTTTAGGTGCTTATATATTTGAACTACTCAAAATGCAATATTTCATAATATATAGTTTGAGCTGGCAGTTTCCAAAAGTCAAAGAAGAGTCGTTTTTCCATAATTGTATTAGAGTATAAATTATAACCTCTTTGTTTTCATTTGTTATGAAATCAACATAAATAAATGCCTCCAAATCGGCATCCCTACTTTAAAGCAAGGAAAAAGAGTTCAATAACTTGGCCAAGGAACCGCAACCGCAGACAAAAGACCAAAACGAAGATCTCTCATCCCAAAACCGAGCCAAAAAGCCCAAAAAAAGGAAGAGCAACGGAAAAGAGACAGAAACTAGGTGTGTCTGGAGGGGAATCGCCATAACTGGAATGTGGCGAATGACTGGATGGTCGGATGGTTAGATGTTGGGATGGCTGGATAGCTGGATGGCTGGATGGCTGGATGGCTGGACGGCTGGACGACTGGATGGGAGGGGCGTGGCTGGTAGAAAAGGGCGCAGCCGGCGACAGACAAACGAAGCTCCACGGTCTCCGTTTTGGCTTGGTCTGCGTTTCCTTTCCTCGTTTCCTCGGTTTGCTGAGTCAGACCTTGAAATGCCGCAGATGTCTGAAAGGTAGGCCTACCCCGCCTGCACCGCGCCGTTCGCAAGGCAAACCAGATTGGGTTCGCTTTTTTCCTCGTTTTATTTGGTCGTCATCCATCCGAATCAGGTTTGAACGAGCAAGGTCCTCTTGAGCAAATCCTCCTCCATGTCCCCATCCGCTTGGGCCATCCCCATCGAAAACCAAAACGCGCACGAATGTAAAAATCTCGTATAAAAAATATTCCGCAAAGGCGAAATACAACGCTAAAACTGAAACGAGTTCTGTGCGTTGCTGATCTGTTTCAGTTTTCTGGCCGGGCTCTTGGTCGCTTGGTGGCTTCCAGCTTAAGTTGGCTTAGCCGGGCTGTAAGCCCCCTCATGCGACGCCTCTGCCATCCTTGCTGCCGCAGTTGCGATTGCGTGCCAAGAACTTGTCTTTGGCCATGTCGAAATAATAAATGCATTTGGAATTAGAGACTCTTATGCCAATTACAAACAAAATGGTTTCAGGCCGCATTATCCTCAAACATTATGACAGACCAAGAAACAACAACACTCCGATGCGAAAAGGCCAGAAATCTCCTGGGAAGAAATTGCAGCTTAGGCTGTCAGTGGATTAGAGAAACTCAAGTTGCTAAGCTCGACGGCTGATATTTGCTAACTATTCCTGAAGTCTGTGACTAGGTGGTAACAGAGCTACCCAGCGGTTTACGTTAAATGCAAAATTACTACTAAAATAAAGTTTTAAATCTAGTAGCAGTGCTATAACATTATTTGGAGTTCTAACTTCTCTTTGATTTGAGTTTTATGGCCTTTAAGGCACTTGCAATTGCAGTCTCTAAACATTTTTAAAGTTAAATACCATATATAGCACTTAAGCCAGCCTCCGCCATGTTCATCGACAGAGTTTTGCAATTTCCATGTTTTTAAATGCATTTTAAATTTCTCCCAGGACTTTTGCCCCCATCGCCACATCTTCGCTGGCGTCTCCCCAATTAAGCTGAGTGCAGAATGCTGCTGCGGGGGTGGAAGGGTAAGGTAACCGGGGTTAGCTGCAAATCTCTCTGGGTATGTTTTTTCAAATGTCCCAGCGGTGCGTGAAAATGAAAAATTATGAAAAAATATATATGTATATATATATACTTATGTATATGTATTTGGAGCGATGCACACACAGACACGTGCAACCGCAGCGCTGCAAAGTGGCAAGAGGCAGAGAGTTCAACGTTCTTTGCGCAACATTGTGTTTTGTGCTTTCCGCTTATTTTGCGCCCCATCCGCCGTACCGCCTCCTGCTCCGTCCCTTTCTGCGGCATCGAGCCCTCTCTCTCGCTCTTTCGCTCTCCCGCTCACGCGTTGGCACACGCGCTGCACCTTTAAGTGCCCTCGGCGGCAGGGACGGCGAAGGGGGTCAGGAAGGGGCACCAATGCTACAGGAAAAACGGGGATAGCATCCCGAACAGAACTGAACAGCATTTATCAGGCGCTCATTTTATGTACCGCTCAATTGTAAAGAAATCTAGTCTTTACGATTCCCCAGGGCTAATAAGTTACTATGATATGGCATAAAAGTTGAAATTAAAGTTTATGGTAATTAAAAAATGATTATGCACAATAATAATAAGTTTCTGGCATATAGATGTCTTAACAAGCCAGAGCCCACTGTAGCCTCTGCCAAATCCCCCCGCCGGTTAACAGCTATCATAAAGACAATTTTTGCTTTCTGCTTATTTATGTTGCATTGCAGCGCCCTCCTCGTCCCATCCCTCCTCCAAAGAAGAGCTCCAGGGCTCCAGGGCCAGCTGCCCTGCTCCCAACCCTCCCCAAAGCTCCACCTTAACTAGAACCCGCCAGTTGGAGCCGTCTGCGTTGGCGTCTCGCCGCTGCCCTTTAACTTTGGCTTTGACGCTGCCGCCTTCTGGTATCGTTTCACATTACCGGCTCGTCCGCTTTACGGCTAATCTAGCATCTAGCATCTAGCACCTGATCTTTAGGCGCAGCGGAAGGAGGGAGCACATAATTACGATGGGGGCACTGCGAGGTGAGTTTAACTGTCATCAAGTGGGCAAAAAGGTTTGGCGGTCGGCAGAAGGCGTCAATTAGGGATACTTGCAGTTGGCCAGGTAACTTTTCTTTCAAACGGCTGCCTTTTCAGTAGTGTTAAAAATGAATGGGAGAAAGGCCTAATCTTCTTTCTTGTTCAGAGTTTCAAAGTTTATGTATTTGGAAATAAACTACAAAACCTCTTCAGCTTGCTTTAATATTTAAATAAAAAGAATTATTCGAGTTACTAGTTACCTAACTTGTGCACGGACAGAATTTTCCCATTAGTCTTGCACAAATAATCAAATGACTGATTTTTGAGCCACTTGTAGATGTCATTGATATAATAAATCGCCCGATTTGCATTTCTGGCTGTACCAACCGACAAATTCTCACATTAAGGTGTCCGTAAATAGTTTTATGACTCGGCAGCCACTCGATTTGTGTTTACTGCCCGCTGTTAACCCTTAAAGTCGATGGTTAGATCCGCTCACAAAGCGAGTAGACAGCCATGGCTAATACGCTTTTAATGATATGCCAAAATGTCACATTAAATGCGTCAGTCTATTAATAAATAATAAATTCATTTGCTGCCAATGAAGACACCACCAAATACAGAGAACTCCAAAAGACCACAAAAAATAGAGACATATTTATTTTTGGCCAGACGAGTTTTTTTCCCTGTTTCTGTTTCGATTTCTGTCTGGCCATGTGGGAGACTGATTAGCATAGATTGCCTGGCTTTTCCTCTTTTCGATTGGAAATAAAAACGAGAGACACAAATCACAAATGTCTTGAAGGTGGGTGGTGTTTCGTGTGGCATTGCTGACATAATTTGACTTTTACTTCATTTTACATTTTATGCTCCGGCATACATATTTCTAGTGTTTTTAGTTTCGCTTTTACCCACTCCTTTAGAGGGTAGAGTCGAAGTTCATCACTTGCTCGGACTTTCCCATTAAGTGAAGTGAGCATCAGAGACTAAGATAGCCCACTGAGCAACTCAAAGCCTAAACTTAACTTTATCGAGGGCATATGAACTTCGTTGCCTTACTTCTCGATTGTATTATTTTCTATATTTGTTGGCCTGACCCACACGACGGAGCTGACATTTCCTCTGTGTTGTTTTATAATTTATGGGATGTGAGTTTTGTTGGGTAGGCGGTTTGCTAGTGCGGTGGTGATATGAAAAGGCCCTCATGCGGCTTCCCTCGAAATGGGTCAAACTTCTGGCCCTGCGAACCCATCAAAACGACCTACATATTTCCAGCGAACGGGGGATAGCTCATGATGATGATGATTATGATGATGATGATGATGGCGATGATAATGATTGTTGCCTAACGATCCTGCCGTTCCGCGAAACCAGCGAAATTGAATCGCATTCAAAACAAATTCATTCCGCGCTGTAATTCAATCAATGGCCTATGAATGGGTGTTTCTCTCACTTTATCTTCCCGTTCCTGGAAGTCCCCACAAATCGGTGCGTGGCCGTTATATATAAAATACTATAATGCTGTGCCAGCATCAAAACAATCATCTGAACCCAGAGGACCGAGAGCCCAACTCGCGACTTGCGATCCCAGAGATTCGCCGCAGACGGTTTCCAGAAGACAAAAGACAAGACAAACAATTCCGGGAATGGCACAGCGCCACAACTTAAAACCCAGTCCAGACATAGACCTCGGATGCCACGCCCCCTCCCGCCCCGCATAGCCTTTTTCCTTTGCGTTTTTCTGTCTGTCAGCGGAATGCTGAGCCAGCGAAAACAACAAATTCCGAAGTGGAGACAGCCAAACGAATTTAATTCTTTTCGTTTAATTTCGATAGGTGGGGGCTAAGAGCCTGGCGACAATGCAGAGGAGGCTTTAATTAACTAGACTTCGGAAAAGTTGGTCTTCTAATTTTCTAAGTGAGTAAACCAAAAGAATTTGAGACCATCTATCTCATTGATCTAGTAAAACTTTTTCACGCTGCAAAATACAAGTCTATCATTTTTATATAGGTATTTCCTTATTAAACAAATGTTCTTCTTTCTCTTATCATATTCTTCTGAATCAGTAGCCGGGATTCTACGCGTATTCTAGCGTTTTTATTAGAGGCCATAGCCTCCTGAACGCTTGAGGTCAACTGTCAGTTTTCTTTGAAGATTTCCAAAGGGATCTAAGCTCATTTGCAAGTTAAACGCGCGCCATTTGAAAAGCCGCCGCCGTCAAATTATGACGCTCGGTGCGGGGTTGTGAAAAGCGGTTCGCCAAAAGCGTTGACAGAGCCGCACAAAGCTGACAGCGGCTCAGATTGACCAACCGCCAACCCAGGCTCCCCCCTCCCCCCCGGCCATGCCCCGCTAATTTCCCCACCGCCTGCATTTGCGTCTGATGTTGTCGCTGCCCATTCATCACGTCGCAATGTCGCAGAAGAAAAAGCTGAAGAGGCCTAGACGAATGCCGCTCGCTGGCTTTTGCTTCGTGTGTGGTCCCCGATCCGTTCTCACTTCAGTTTCCCACTTTATACTCTTTCATTGGGAACGACACGGATTTCAGAACGCCAGTTTAGAAAAACCTATCATATATGGCCATCCCCTAACCAAAACTCTATAGTAACAAGGCTGAAATATTGATACTATAAGTACTTTTAAAAAACTTGCATGTTAAAAACAATTCTTTTGAGTTTGGAATCATACATCGTCCTGGTAAAGTTTAATTAACTTTATTAAAATTACATATGTACCTATATTTACTGCATACGAGTACTTTGCAGTTAGAATGGATTTTTGTGCAGCGGCCTTAACCGCGATTTTAAGGGTATACAAATCGTCGGTGCCCAAAGCCCAGATCTTCTTCCGCCTCAATTCTTCATTGTCGCTTGCCATTTGCTGAACGCGTAAAAACGCGAACGTCGTCACATGCTGGGAACTGAATAGCGAAGAATAAAAGAGAAGAAAAGCCACGCAGAGGGAAGAATCGGTTGAAAAAAAGTGTGAATTAGAAAAGGCACTCAAAGCTTAAATGGCGAGCTGATAACGACCGGACAAAAAGCGGGAAGGGGCGTAAGAAATCGAGAAAAATGCCCTGAGGAAGTGGATGAAGATCGGACCACACACATGCACGACTGCAACGAATCAATCTGGCGGCCGTGGCCGTTTGTCATTGTCATCACTGTACCAGAGTGGCCAGGGTATGGGATTTGGAAGCAACATTGTTGCCAGCAACATAAATTCAATATCGCCGCTAATGAAGGCAATGTTTCCGCGCATGAAATGTTGCCAGTGGCCGGAGCAACAATGTTGCCGCTGCCCCGACTCAATTTGTACGCTTCATCAATAAAAATAACTTGCAAAGCGCCGCAGATTGGGGGACGAGAAGAAAGGGGATCGGGATCCCCCCACCCCCACCTTCATCCAAGTCGAGTAGCGAAGAAAGGAGACCAGCAGACAGTGTGTCTCGTTTGGAAGCTGGCGGCATTTTTGTGTGGGCTGGAATCGGAATCGGAATCGCTACAGAATCACTTCGGAATGGTATGGAATTGTATGGAATGGGCTGGACACTGGGACAGATGGATGGATGGATGGTTGGATGGAGGGATGGTTGGTCGCACCCGTACGTATTCGTATGCTGGCTATGCTGCGTATGCGCGAGGTCAAGATGGAGTCACGCCTGCGGCATGCATAAAGAGCTGGTACAGTGAAAACGACCACTGAATAAACATGCCAGCAAATCACCGCGATTTCACATCGATCGACGTTGCCCTACGGCAGCCAAAGAAATTTATCAAGAAATGCAATTTAAATTAACGCCCAGCTTGACTCGCCTTGTTTAATAATAGTAGTTATGATAGTAGCTACGATACACAGGCCTACTTCGGTTTTTATCGCTTGATTATTGCATGCGAGTGTCCACTGTATTCTATGCCCATCACACACTTAACCCCATGTAGGCCTATTCCGCAATTAACCCCCCATCGGCGGGCAGACAGCGACAACTTTTGTCAACACCCACAGAAAAGAATCGGCTTTGAAACGGAATAAAGCCCGCAACTTCAATGCTGCTCCAATTACGCGAGCGGCGAACAGGGCGTGGCACATGCCACATGAAAGGGGCATGGGGCATGGGGCAAGGGGGCTTCAGTGTCCAGAGTCGAGAGTCGGCTCTGTGTCTTTGATGCTGATTGAAGTTGTCAGTCAGTCGGTGGTGCCGCCTTGAAGCGCGAGCGACACGTAATATAAACAAAATGCAAAAAGCAACCCCCCTCGCAAAAAAAACAAAAAAAAAACAAAATTAAGAGCCGAAAAAGTTGCGCCAAAAAGAAAGGAATACAAGAGGCCTATACGGTGCATATCGGGGGGCAGTGGGGTCCTGGGAGATTGTGGGCGAGGTAAACAGGCCAAAAACACAAAGGCATGCGAAATGGGCATGTCAGTCAGTCAGTCACTCAGACTACAGGCAGTGCACACTGAGAAAAATCAATTGTGCTGTGTTCAAATGTGTCTCAAATGTATAATGTATGATCTCACTTAATATCACTTATTTATCTCACTATAACGCATATTCTTTTGTGGTAAGTGGAGATTTGAGTGCATCAAATTTGGCTAAGTGCACGTCGGACTCGGCCAGTCCGTCACTCACTCAACATTCGGTCGCTCGCTTGGAGCGGTCAGTGCCTATTGAGCGGGCCCACGCCCACCGCTCTGCGAACGCCCCCGCCCATTTCGAGCCCCCCCCCCCCCAACCTCCTTTGCCGGCCAAGCGACTACGCCTTTTTATTTTGGCATGCACAAAGCGCAAAAGGCAAACAAAAGAGCTGCGGAGTGGAGTGTTCACTGTACTTTGGTAATTCAATATGAGCGACGCTCCCACACGTTGCCCCGCCGCTGTGGCCAAAACAAAGGGCCAACTCTGACCAACGGCAGCAGGCCTTTGAGCCCTTTTTGCAGTGGTCGCCAGAGGTTAATGAATGCATTTAAAAATCCGTTTTCGTTCAAAAGAACTCGAGGAGAGTGCAAACTAAGTTAAATAATTACCTTAACTGCATTGCAAGCGACAGAGTTCGAAAGCTTTTGGAAAAGAGCATTCCAATTTAGGCGCAGAATCAGCTATTATTTAAAAGTAACTAGAGTAATCAAATGTGAATTGACAGACGCAAAAAGATGTCTCGAATGGAGTTAATTACTAAGTCTGCCTAATGCCGCCCAGTTAAAAATCAACAAATATGTGTCTCCAATTTAAAGGTGTTTTCCAATTCCACGACTTCTCAATCAGGGACGATACCGAATCGATTAGTATTCATCATCAAGATCGCTCATCGCACTTGAGGCAGCCAGTCACATAAATAATTCAAAGCCAGCGATTAGACGCCGAGCCGCCAACAGCCAACAGCCAGATGCAGATTCAGATTCATCAGATAAAGATACAACCTCGGCGACAGCCAAAGATACAGATACACAGGGGGGTGACAATGAATTCCGTGCTGCGGGTAAAAGCCTTTCGTGATGAATTATTCGCTTTTGGCCTAAACACGAGCAGGAAGTTACCTAAACAGAGACATTAGCAACAAAAGCAGCCACTTCTGCAGTTGCACCTACATCTGGATGTGGATGTGGATGTGCTGCACTTGCGAGTTTCAGTTACCGCTGCCATATTTGGCAGCACAACATTTGGCGCGGAGCAATTAAAATTACAAAAGCATTTAGAACTCGGCTTCGGTCGGCTTTGTCGGCATCGGTGTCTCTGAAGAACGCTGTTTGTTGCCTGACTGGCTGCACACGATTATTTTCCATTTAATTAATTTATGGCAAAAGGCAACATGGAATATAATTGCTCGCGGCACGATGCCGCAAGTCGTTTGACGAGACATGTTGCGGGGAATCAGTTTTCAGTTTCATATTCAGTTTCGATTTCAATTCCAGTGGCCCATAGACACAGGCAGACTTCCAGGTGACGCGTGGGTCACACCCACACCCACAGCCAAGGAAAATTGCAAGCAACCTGGGTGATAATTATGTGCGGCCTTACACACAGGTGATGCCACTTCGCGGTGACCTTCGCTTCAAAGAGCCACACTCTGTTTACCTGCAAAGATAGATGCAAGAGATACATGTACATTAGTCACAAGCAATCGGCAGGGCATTTGCATACTTAAACTAGAAATCGTAAATCGTAATCGTAATCTGTCATCTGACTTGTCAATCACTTGTAATTAGTTGTCCGCTGCAGAATTGGCAATGGTAAAGGGACTTTGCGGCTTGAAATCATTTAAAACACCACCTCAAACGCCTTTAAAACATCGTGTTGCGTTAAAGCCTAATTAACAGATTGGAGTTCAAGCAGCCAACTGGATATTTTCTTAGAAGTTTTGGGTTTTGCATGCATTACTAGTATGTAATACTTGTCGCGAGCTAGTTATCGCGAACACCCTTTACCAAGATAAACCACTGTAATTTTCTAGTGCATAATTCCACATTGATTCAGAGCTGGACCTCCTCCCACTCCCACTCCCACTCCCACGACAAAGAAAAAGGGAAAATCAAATACACGCCTCGAAAACAATCAGAACCAATTAACCGAAATTGAACAATCGAGCAATGAGCAATGAGCGAACGAATAACGATTGGGGGCTGGAGTTGGGAGATCCGAGCTAATTGCCAATCGACAGAATGTTAACCCAGACATTTTGACGACGCAGCCGGCGGGGTTGGGGGATTGTGGGGTTGGGGGATTGGGGCTGCTCATTCTGCATGCAACGCTGACTAATTTATGTGCGGCGTTGAGTTCGAGTTCGGACTTCAGGCCTGACCTCGCCGCATTGCAACTTCAACTCTGATTCAAATACAAATTCTGCAACGCGGTTTTTACACAAGAGAAAAAGCCGTGAGATATTTTATGCTCATAACCAATTATAGATAGTTTTGCTTTACTCTCACTATTTTTAGGGTTTTAAAAGCGTACGTCCAGTATTCTATATATCATATCTATCATAACTATTCGAAAGATATTCAAAAACTGCACCGTTGCATTAAAAACCTTGCATTTTTGGCCTGTGTAGCATCCGAAGTCAATGGCAGTTGGTTTCGCTTGGGCGCTTTTCTTGGCCTTTGGTTTTCCGTTTTTCCCTGGGTTTCCTGCGTGGGTGTCGTTTCTTGGGTTTGGCCCCACTGGTCGTGCTCTCTAACTGTTTTTGCGCTGCTCGTGCCAAAGCAAATGAACAAAAATCAAACAAGCACATAGAGAAAAACAAAACAAAACGCGAAAACAAAAACGAGAGCTCGTAGACAATTATAATTTGACGTTTTGATTTGGCACTGCACATGTGGCCAGCGAGGTTTTTCATTGTTTTTCTTGTTTTTCCTTCGGTTCGATTGTTTCTGCTGTTTCTTTGGTGGCTGCAAATCCATGTCATTGACAGCTCGGCCAGTCGAATGCATTTGAAAAGCGATTCGCTTTGAAATATCTGCGAGTGCCTAACTATTTGTTTGCTTAACTCTGTCGCTTTTTTCGTGCTCGACACACGCCGAGCACAGAATTATGTTTCAAGGTTCTGGTAGAGAAACGAACTTTTTTTAGCCGCACTGTGTGGGAGCAGCGTGTTTCAGAAGTGAGGTAATACAATGTTTTCGAATATCTCTGTTCTGCAGCCATACCTTTTTAAGGAATTTCCGAAATGTAAGTGATTAAATTAATCGGTAAACGTAGCAAATATAGCATTGGAGAATATTTCAGCAGAGATCTTGTGAAAAAGTCCATCAAATCCAATCGCCAATTCGGCTTGAAATCTTCTGGCTTTTCGCGCTTTAGGTCGTCTTCCTTTTTCCAGTTTTAATAATAGACAGCCAAAATCCCACTGGCAATTATGCATTTTGTATTTCTCGCTGTTCTCTGCGAAACAGCAGAGGAAGCCCTCGTCATTATTGGCCTTAGTCCAACCCGGTAATAAACTCCCCGTCCAAATCGGGCTGTCGCGTTGACAGTTGCAAATGCTGCACTGCCACCCCCTTTGCGCTTTGCGCCCGCCCCTGGAAATCTGCACTCACACAGATACTTGCACATGTGTATTTTGTTCTGTTCTGTTCTGCGCTGTTTTTGTATAAACTTCCGCATTTTGGGGGCGCGCTCATTCAAGAAGTCATCGCCTCGCCTCCTTCGGTGCCTTCTGTATCCTCTAGCATTATCCGCAGCTTCCTTGCAACTCCACCGTTTCCATATGTTTGCTTGGCTGGCCACAGATCTGCGCAAATGATAGAACCTGAGCCAATATTTACATATACAGAGACACTCGCAGCAAGAAGAAAGAGATGGCCAGCGATTGGGGGAAAGAGAGCGAAGAACAACAGGCGGACGATTTTCTAATGTTTGTGCTACAATTCCTCAAGCAAACAGTGGCGGGGAAATACTGACACAAGTCGTGTTACTTGCGGCTGCTCCAAACTCATTCCGAGAAATGAAAAATTATACCAAAGAGTTAATTTCTGCGCCCTGCTTCTTTTCTTGAATCATTTCTTTTTCCTACTTTTTTGCGATTTCCCGCCCGGGAAATAAGCCGCCAGCAATGGGAGGCAAAAAAGTGGGGGGAGGGAGAAAAACTAGAGACACAGACTTGAAGCTGACGCGTACAAATGTGCGATTTAAATGAGGAGCAGGAGCCAACCTCAGATTTAGATTCAGCCTACAGCTGCCATGTGTCATGGCGGAAAGAGAACGGCACTGCAAAAATCGATTGACTGCATTTCCTCATTTTATGTAATACAAAAGGTCTTAGGACCTCAGCCTTTCGTTTGAGCTGGAAACATCCTCTCAACAGGCTTTAAACCTTAATTAATTACCTTAATTAATATGAAATGCAAACATTAAATGGATGAACAACTTTGTAGTAATTGATGATTGAATTTGATTCCTTCCTGCTTCTTTCAGTGCTGAGAATCGTGGAGAAATCAAGTCGGTAGCTTTAGCCTTTGGTGCTGCACTTGCCTTCGAGTGTTGCAATTAGCTGCAAACTGCAATCAGCTTAGCTTGAGACGCCTGCGAGGCAAAAGTTTTTCTTTGCCACACATCTCCATCAACATGCAACTTTTCCTGAGCGCTTTTCCTTTTCGATTCTTTTTTCGCCGTTCAGATGCGTGACGTACATTTCAATTGGACAGCGTCATTAGAAGGCGGTTTGCTGCTGCTGCTGCAGTCACTGCCACGCCCACCTACCATAACCTTGGTCAAGAAATGACAAATCTCGCGAACAGAATGGCCGACATCAAAGAGGCCGCCACTTGTCTTGGCCAGAAAATATGTCAAACCCACCGCCGCAGTTTCATTCGCCGCAAAGTAGCGCGAAATAAGTTGGCAGAGCCCACCACCACCACCGCGAAATCAGTTGACCACATTCAAATCGAACTTATGGCTTATTAATAATTATGACAATGCCGTCGACAGCTTTTTTCAGGAATGTCACTGCGGTGGCGACCAGAAAATAGCAATAGCCACAATGGCGACGACTGCCCACGACCAAGTCACTTGGCCCTGCTGAATCACTGAGAAAAACGTGGGGCATTCTTTGCAATGATGTGCATAAGGAACACAAATATACAATATTATAAATATAATATTAAATAAAATATTAATAATAATATTAAATGTAATATTGAAAACAGCAATGAGATTGTGATTTTATTTTACTTTTCTGAAATTGAAAGATTAAGATCACTGAAATCACTTGATGTGATACCACTACTTTTAGCTTTAATTGTAATAGTTATAACTGAAGCAGTAAAGCAACACGTAACTCCGATTCCAATCTCCCGTCCAGTAATTCTGCAAAGATTATTTGATCACTTTCTCCTCTGATTTGACGTTTGTAATCATTTTGGTTCCGCTTCAATTTCGCAGAGTGCATTTTTTCATGTCTGCAATCTGAATCTCAGTCTGGGCCTGCTATCGAGTTTGAGTTTGAGTTGAGCAGTGGCGATTGTCACACGAACGGAGACAGAGACTGTGACTTTACTTCGAGCAAAATACAATAAGTTGGCCGTTGTCGTTGCAGTTTCAGTTGCTGTTGCTGTTGCTGTTGCAGTTGCTGTTGCTGTTGCAGTTGCTGTTGCCCGCTGACCGCTTTTGATCGTGACCACCATTGTGGTTGCCGCCTCGTAAACACGTAGAAAAACACAAGACAAGGCCCGCGACGTGGCCAAGTTTATGCGACTGGGCATTTATAAAGTTTTCAACGCTTATTTACGATCCGATCGCCAGCGCCCCCGCGTCCATTTCACTTCACCCACTTATCGACCGCAGATCTTTGGATCGGCGATCTGTGAATCTGCGGATCTGTGGATCTTTCTTCTCTAATGCCAGGCGGTACGAAAGGCAGGCGCTCAACCAAAACGCTCGGCTTAGCTGGGCTCAAATGCGCAGCAGAGGCAAGTTTACTTGTTTCCTCACCTTCGGTTCAGCCAAGCGCTTCTTGACCTGCTGCTGCTGCTGCTGCTGCTGCTGCTGCTGCATTTCCCCCTGCATATGAGCAGCTGTCAAAATGTCCAGGCCCAGCCCTGGAAAAGCCATCAGTGAGTGGGGATGCACTTCCTCATCGCCTCATCGCCGCGGCGCAGTTAGAGATAGTGTGGAGTATTGCGAGGGGGAATGCGTAGGCATCAAGATCAAAGAAATTGCAAGAAATTAGCATTTAATTTCTGCAGCGCGCAACTGTGCGAAAAGTGAATAGAACAAAAGGGTGGCGAAAAAGCTGGCTGAAATGGAAGGCTTGAAAAGGGTTATCGGGGTTTATCCAGATGGGGCATAGATATGAGGAAGCGGAAATTACAACGAATGCAACAAAGGGTTTACGAGTATAACAAGAGGATAAGATCATAACTCAATTATAAAACCGTAACACATTTTCATAAAACTAAGATAATGCTGCAATACGAGTATAGTGGTCGTAAGTATCTGAAAATGAGTGTCATACTCTCGCTTTATTGTTCTAGCAGCTGATTTATAAACCGAAACAATGAATTTAGCAAGTAACAATGGAAATTGAAGTCTTCGATGGTTTCGTGCCTCCTGCGTACTGAACCCCACCCTCTGATTAGAGCCTTCGATTAATTGCATTGTTTCAACTGTTGGCACTTGACAGCTGCTGCACGAAAGACAAAAGAGCACTGCTAAGCGGCTTAGAGTCAAGTGGAGTGCCGGACAATAGTTAGTTTAGAAAATGGCCAACAGAAGCCATGAATAGTTGATTAAAATAGAGCTCAAGTCGGGGGAGTTCGGTGGAGCTGGGAGTGCCGCCCCGAAGAACAACTTAATTAATGTTATTTATCGATGCGGAATATCTGCCTTCGACAAGAACCAGAACTCAAATCGAGCCCCATTCAGCGGCAAGTCAGCAGGCGCAGTGCGGAAATGCTAATTAAAGTAAATAATAAAGGCGACTTTGGTCAAGGAACTGCAGTTGCAATTGCAGTGTCCGTTTAATGGCCGCCGAGGGAGTGAGTGGTGGTTCCCGGGCGGCCAAATCCCCCCTCAGGGAGGCGACAGCGGTGGCGGCGTCTGTGATTAGCCGCCCAGAGAACAGTAATTTTCCTGGCGACGACGACGACGACGATGGTGACGGTGACGGTAGAGCTGCTTCAGGAGCTTCAGGTTGCTCTTGGTGGAGCTGGAGCATTCACCTGCTCATCATTAGGTGGGGCGTGTCCTTGAGCCTGCGGCATTTTCGCCTCTCTTCTCGGGATCGGATCGCTTATGCGATGCCCTGCTGTAATGAACTGCTATTGTCGTGCTGAACTCTAAAATAAGCTAGCCAAAAGCTATTTACACTGTGGCGTATTTTTAGGGTAGAACCCACGTTCTTTTAAAATCCTTAGATTAGGGAAATTACTTTAAAATCCTTACTCAACATTCTATATGTTAAGATATTCTTATGAGATGTTCTTTTAAGTAAGGTAAGTGAAACTATTTAGTAAGCTACAAGCTAAAACCCTTTTCCTCATATCCTAGATATCTGGTAGTTATTTGCTATCATTTATTTTCTGTTCTAATCGTATTAGTCATTCATTAATCATTTTCTGTCAGTGCTGAATATGCCCATTACAGCTGTAGGCGTGGTCTAGAATGGGCTGGATCGGGCTGATATAGTGGAGTACTGTCGATGGGCTGGAGAGGTAGCTCAAATTTGAATGCCGCCTTGGCGCCCAGAAGAGCTGGCGGCGGCGCGTGGCGCTCTTTTCTTGTCGCTGAGCGGAGGGGGGCAGACTGGCGCCAATCTCTAAGTAGACGGACAATTTTGCTGGCCTTAACGGAGCTTCGCCTTCTGCTCCCCCTGCTGCTGCTAGAACCCCCCTTCCGAGCTCCAGACTCTCAGCGGAAATCGCCTGTCAATTTGGTCTGTACAGGAATTGTCGTGGCTCCTAAGATCAGGTTGGTAACTTCTGCTTCTTGGCGGCTTGAGGATGGTGGCAGGAAACGCGAATTGGGTTTCTTGATCTGCTGATCCGATTGGAAATGCCAAGTTGACACGTTTTGTTGGGCCTCGCAGCGTGTGAAAATCCCCCAACAACTTCCTGTATTACTAATTAAAATCTGTGTTTTCACCCGATATGAACATTATTTAAGATCTTCCAAGAGATGCTCGTTTCACTTAATTAAAATAACACAAGTTCTTGAGTTGTTCAGGCTTAAATTTGACTTAACTTAAGCATATGTTCAAGTATAACTGGTGTCGTACGGTTGTGTTGTTAGAACTATGTAAAATCGATATGGTTTTCGCCATTTTCCTCGAGATTTTAATTCTTGCATTACGGATTTGGTGTGCTTTGTCTTCAAGCTTTTTACCTAATTAAAATAATTGATTTGCTCAAGATCTTGTGTCCAGTTTTCCGCCCTCTTAGAATAGATGCTTCCTGCCTTTTTCGTTGTTCTACCCACCATTTTATCATTACTGGTTTGAGATGATTATCGAGCCAGGTTGGTAATTAGTTTTCATGGCAAATATAACGAAGCCTAAGCAGCCCGAACCAGATCGCGGCGTTCGGCAACAAATTAGCCCTTGCAGGCAGGAAAAATGGAAAAGTCCAGGGAAAAGCGACCGCTAATCCGCACCTTGCCGAACAAGGAAGTGGAAAACACACTGCGCTCGATCGAGTGTGGATGGCTCGCTTTTCCCCTGCTTGCGCGCCCATTTAATACTCGTACTTGGCAATTTAATATGAAATTGTTGGCCAACTCAACTCTCGGGCCGAAACTCTTTTCTTTCGGGTGCTGATAGCCTTGTCTAAGTGCTGCCATCAGCGGAGGTTCTGCCTCCTGTAGCTGCAGTTGCTGCTGCTTCTGCTGCTGCTGCTTTTGGCCTTCGATGATGTTGTTGACGATGCTCTGGCCACTGCAAGTGCAACTGTTAGTGCAACTGCAACTCCAACTACCGACCTGCAACTACCAACTTGCAACTGGCAACCGGCAACTGCCTGGTGCCGTACTCCTGCTGCCTACTTTGGCTGGCTAGATAATTTCAATCATTAATTTTGATTATGAACAAGCGTGGCCGAGACTCGTGTTCGGGACGAAGAAAGGGGTAGCTCCTCGAAGGGAAAGGAAAGCAGAGGACAGCGGAGGAGGAGCATCAGATGGAGAGCATGGGGTGGCCACTTTTGCTTCTGCCACGCACGAGCTCTTAAAACAGTGATGGTACAGTGAAACGCGTGCTTTAAAAAACAAATATTTGAAAATATCTAAAAGCTGCACCCCTTTTGCTCATTTTTTACGATTTTTATTAAGTTGCATAGGCATATATGTATTTAGAGGAGTGTGTAACCTGTAGCTTACCCGTAAGACCCGTAAACCGTGTAAAGTGTAATCCGCATTCAAATTTCAAAAAGGAAAGAAAAATAACATTTGATCAATTTCATTGGGTTTTGCCCCACTGTAGGCTACTGGCCCGTTGCCATCGAAATGAGTTCATAAAAACCAAGAGGCGGAGGCTGCAGAGGATGAGAAGGATGAAGGGGTTGCTGCCTTTGCTTTTGCTGTGGCGTGGGGCAGATTGGGCGGCTGGTGCTCCGTCCTATTCCTCGGCTGCTTTTCCCGCTGCTGGTGGCTCGTTTGCTAGTGAACGACACATCGTTGCTACCAGAAGCTGCGGCATGGGGTATGGGGCATGTGGCATGTGGCAGGGTAGCAGCTTCAACAACAAGGGGCACTCACACACCGGGCGCATTAGTATTGGGCAGATGCTGATAACTTGGCCGGTTCTGTGCTTTATTTTTTCCAACTACCAGTGGTGCTTTTCTATTTTTCCTGTTTGCTTTTTTTCCCCCTTTTTTTTTTGCCTGCAACTAGCCACGAAGTGAACAGGTGCTTTGGTGCCTGGCCGGGACTGCTGCCTCAGTCTGGGGCCTGCAATCGATACATTTATTGCTTTTACCCCCCGCATATCTGCCGCTCATCGAAAATGGGGGGCTTACGGCCGGAACAAAAACACGCTCTGGCATCATGCCTGCCACTTGTGTCTGGTCAGTACAGTCGATAAGGTGGGGTACACCACGAAAAAAGCAGTGGCACATGATTTTGAAAATATTAATTAGCCGCTAAATATGTTAGTTATAAAGTAGAATTATCTACTTAACTGCTGTGTTTCATATATATGTTCTTCTTGTTCCAAAAAGCTTCTAATCAGATTAGGAACAGCTTTTTTTCGGTGTGGCCTACCTCTCTAGCTCTATTTTCCCACAACTCAAAGGTCGATGTCGCGCCTGTTTTTCTCATTTTTTCATTTCAGCTTTTTACTTTTTGTAGCGCCAAGCTTATCAAGCTTATGGAATGATTGTTTTTGTTTACAGCCCCACGCAATTAGCTGAGGTGGTGATAAGGTCCACTGTGCTGGAGTACTCGAGTGGAATATATAAGCGAGAACATGAAATCTATTACTTTGCTTCGATTCCAGGGAGCCCCTCTGCCGCTAATTCTTCTGCTCCATTGTGAAATCAACTGGCCAACAACAACCGCTCATTGTTATCTTTGATTGACCGTTTTAAGTAGCGGTTTCTTGCCCACTACCCCGAATTCTTCATCCTCTTTCTACCGGTGGCCTCTTCCTTTTGCCATCGGCCATTCGAAGATTTTTGTCTGCTTTATTATAGAAATTTGTTGTAATTCACTGAGAGGCCACTTAAGATAAATCGCCAGAGATTGCTGGGGGAAAGGGGCATGGAGAGTGGGCTTTGGGGAGGGCGTGACCAGTGGCCAAAGCTACTGAAGTAGCCGCTGACATGGCAGAGCACAAGATCGCAGAACTTCAGATGGCTGCGAGATAGAAATCCGGTGGAGAAAAACAAAAATGTTGCAATAGAAGGGATAAAATATGATTTTCGACAAACATGCATACATATGTGGTGTATCTATACCAACTGAAATTTAAATTTTCCCTCACACCCTTTCGAATAGACTTTAAGAGAAAAGCCCAATGTGCCCAGTACAAAATTGATGACAGGGGAAAAGTTTTATTGCGAATTCCCGCGAGAAGTACGAGCTTGAAATAAAGAAACGTTTCCTTACTTTTTGATGATGAAGAAAAGCGCTTGGGGATATAACCCTCCACCCCCTATCCACAGCCCACACCATTTTCGCCCCAGAGATACAAATTAAAATTTGCCAAAAGATTAAGAGAAATGCAGGGGGAAATGCGGAGGACGGAAAAGGATTCTCTGCGAAGGACAAACAGTCCCCAGAGTGAAAAGCGACAAAGGATAGACAAAAAGAGTGTGACACAACAGAATGATGATTACCCAAAGGTAATACGAGGCAGGGGACTCTAAAAGAGTGAGAGATGACAAGGAAAGAGTAACCAGAGGCGGACAAATGAAAATCCAAGCCAAGATGAATGTGGAGCGGAAGTGGGCGGCCAAGGAAGCGCGGAAAACAGTTTTTCCACAATTGGAATGGAAATGAGAGCACGAGCAGCAGCAGAAGAAGAACAAGAACTGGAAAATGAGGAGCATGCAAATGTAAAGTCAAGTTTCTTAGGCGCAATAATACACAAACAAGTTGGAAAATCTAGATGCAAAGTGTTGAGTTCAAAATGCTTTTGTTTAACCTTAACGCTTCCTACCGGTTTCCCAAAAAAGATTATTTGATTTCCCACATAAATGATTTGTAATTATGATAATAATTTAAACGTTAAAGGCATTGTGAACTGCAAAGTTCAAATGCCATTTAAAAGGGTAAAAATCAACGCCAAAAGCAATAAGTAGAGCAGGCAGCGAAACCGAACACAAACCAAACGGAAAGACAGACTGAAGTGGTCGGCGGAGGAGGAATCTGCGGAAGATTCACCAGCAGTGGCACATGGCACATGGCAGACGCTGTGGCAGACGTGGATATATTGCCAGAGCTCCATGAACCGGCGAGGGGCAACTCGGGGTTGTAAAACTTAGCAAAGAGAAACCCCAAAAGCCTGACTGACAACAGAAAGCAGGAAAATTGGGGGTGGGGATGCCCAGCAACAGATCTCCGCTTCGTACTTGGCCATTGATTTCAATGGAGCTCAAAGGCAACCAAAACGAAACCAAAACAACCCAGAGGAAGCTGCAAAAAATAGATGATGAAGAGGCTACAGAAAAAAGAAAAAACAAAACGAAGTCGCATGGTGGAAAAGTTTTCTACGCTTTCTTTTTTTTTTTTTTTGTCTGTCTTGGCTTTGAGGTAAACTTTTCCGCAGAAGTAAAGGAAAACTTTAACTCAGCAAATGCTCAAATATGGCTGCCAGTTCTCTAAGAATGGCTCCCTAGTCTCTGCCCATTCTTGAGTGGCTTTTATTGTTGCGACATTTGCAATGAAAAGCAATTAGAGGAGACAAATTGTCAGGGGCCTTTTCGCATTTAAATATTTTGTTCCGTTCTTTTATTTTTTGGAGTTTTGGGAAATCATTTGGGAACAAGTCCAAGGCTTCATTTGTTGGGACTTTGACGCGAAAAGTTTTCGAAAGTAAAAATAAGTCATTTGATATGCAGGGAACTCTAAATTAAATTCCACTGTGGTATTAAGGATATTTATAGAAAACAATCTCCAAATTGATAAAAGGAATGTTTGTATGGAATTCCCAGTTTCTAAGCTTAGTGTTCAGATCACTTCGTCTGCTCCCACCACCTTACTCATTAATCTGTATCCTTTTAGTTCGTCTGCCGTTTCCACCCATTTATTTTTCTAATGGCTGTGAGTCTCGGGCTCTGCTAGGAAAATGTGGGGAAAATGCGGGAAATGAGGAGCTGAAAAAAATAGCCAGCGAGCCGTGCAAACTCAGCAGCCAGCGAGCAGAGTCTATTTGTTGAAATTACTTTCATTGCACTGCATTTTCAAGTGGGTATGTGTGCTTGGGTATTCATGTGTAGTATATGTGTGTGTGCTCCTGTGTGGGTGAGCGGATCGGTGTGTGTGTGAAAAGGGTCGAGGGATGGAGAGCGGAGAGAGCGCAGTAACTCAAGAGTCCTTGAGCGTCTGATTTTGTGTATAGACGTGGACGGTATTTGTTTTGCCGAGTGGCGAAACTGCGAGGGAGAACTTGCGGAGTGAAGGGGCGTGACGAAGGGGCAAGGTGTAAAACTACATGTGCGCTGAGAAAAAATATTTGCAAAAAGTAATTAAATTAATCATTTTTATTAAATAAAATTAGTTTAAATTTCTTTAAATTCTTTATTAGTAGTTAAATTATTAAAAGTAGTATTATAAGGAGTACTATTATTCGTAGTAGTATTATTCATAGTAGTATTATTCGTAGTAGTATTATTCGTAGTAGTATTATTCGTAGTGGTATTATTCGTAGTAGTATTATTCGTAGTAGTATTATTCGTAGTGGTATTATTCGTAGCAGTATTATTCATAGTAGTATTATTCGTAGTAGTATTATTCGAAGTAGTATTATTCGTAGTGGTATTATTAGTAGTTCTATTATTAGTAGTATTATATTTATCAGACATATTCTGGTGTGGGTTTGGTTTCCAATATATGTATGTGTGCATATATTTGTGCTCTGTAAAAATAAATAGAACAAAAAAAAACAGTAAGAAACTGTGGTTCCCCTACGAAATCTGCAGTGGAATGAATGCACTACCAGCGCCATCTCCCTCCCACCCAGCAGCTATCTCTGTTGCTCCTCGCACTTTAAGGATAAACAAAAGCGCAAAAAATGACAGGAGGACAATATGAAGGCCTTTGGTTTCTCATACAGAATAGTGAAAATGAAGTGAAGGTTTCTGCGAGCAAAAGAGGGCAGACACAGTGAGACTTTTGAAGGATTTGCTCTGCCATCGGGTCTGCTTTGGCTCGGGCCCTAATGAGTGCAGGCCGGGATTGTTATCCTCGACTTATGAGCTGGGGTCCTGATGATTAATGCAGTCACATGTCGGGCTGAGAGTCGCGTCCGTGCCATTGTCAAAGCAGCAAGCAAGCGGAGTAGCTGGCTTAGCCTAGCTACTGCCACTTGGTCTGCCACTCAAAATCAGATCCCGACTTGAGACCAGAGTTCCGGGGGACAAGAGAAGAGTCCATTCAGAACCAGAGATTCCATGGTCCCTGCGAAGTGCAACGGAATGAAATGAAATGTGAAAACCGTGACGCAGAATGGCAGGATTTTCCCTTTCTCATCCCCCTTCACATACTAATTTGCCGGCTTGCAAAACTGTCTTCGTGGCAAATGTTTCTATCCCATAACAACTCACGTAATGTCCGGATTTTATAGCGAGGTGCTGGACAAGTGCTCAATCCCTATTTTACATCCCACCCCAAATTTGAATGCCTATGAAAGGAAATACTTGATAATATTACGCATACGCCACGAGGCACAACGCGTTACTATGAGACGCAAGCACGAAACCCGGTTGCACCCCGAAATACATGGCCTTGGCCACACGTCACCTGGCAGGCAACCCTCCAGTCCCAGTCCTCAGGATTTTGGTCTATATTCATCACCTTTTGTAAGCACACCTTAAAGCCTTAAACTTGTGCAAACAATTATAAACAGGCGTGTAACGGAGAAAGTTTCAAATGCCATCTTTATAGATAGCTATAGACGGTTAATCAATAAATTCCAAAGAGAATACAGAAGTGGAGAGGAGAGGGGAGGAGAAGCGCAAAAACGTGCCGAAATTTTAGGGGCACTTTGGGAGGAAAGGCATTGGTGCACAGCAGAATATGGGGATACCAAAAGCCAGCGAAACCAACATACCGCCTGACTTTCTGGGCAAAAGGCAAACAAATTAAATTTACTGCCGGCAAAACAATTTTGCCACGTGTAAAGACTTTCGGCGGCGAAAGAGAGGGCGACACGGTGCTAGAAAGAGCGAAGCATAATGAACACAGAAACAAGTCGCGTCGTTTGCCAGACACGTAGCCGAGTTATATAACACGTGCCAGTAGCTCTGGCAGTATTAGTATGTTTGCAACAGTAACAGAAACATGGAAAGCTCATTGAATATGCAAATTACACCAAAAATTCCCAAGAACAATGAGAGCACTGGAAACTGCCGGAGACAGCAAGAAAGAGAGCGAGACATGGGTTAAACTGAGGCTGCGAGACAGAGCTAGACAGACAGATGTCAGACAAGACAGAGGAGCGACATTCCTGATTAGTAGTGGGTTATTCCGTTTTAAGGGGTGGACTAAAAGGATGCAGGAAGCCAGGGAGGAGACGAGCCCCAGACAACGGGCTACAGACAGGACGGGAATTAGAAGCCAAAGGAATAGTGCTAATGTCTGACATAATCGAGGCAAAAGCCGCAGAAGACTAAATGTGTGAGTTTACACGGAAGACAAAGAGGAGTTTATTAAAACTGATATAAAACGTATCAGTCGTAAGTAAATAGCTTTAAAAGAGATCCCCTATTTTTGTTATATTACTTAAGTGTACTCTTAAAAATTGTAACAAACTTAGATAATATATAAGTTAAATATTCTTAAGGCTAAACTGTATACCACCAAGTACCTTTTTTTTTGAGTGCATATGCCCTACACTTAAGCGCCGCTCGTGCGAAAGCTGAGCCAAACTTTTGACACTTTTTGCTTGTTCTCCAGTAGTTGTCAGCCGCTGTCTTAGTTTGCTTGGCTGAGTTTTCCCGGGGGGAGTTTTTCGCTGCGAAAATGAGTGCTTTTTGGTGGGGTGGGGAAGAAAAACTAGCGGGTAGGGGGAACGTGACAAAGTCCTAGAAACTGCGGAAGCCGCAAAACAGCCGCATAAGAGAGGGGACTTGTTTAGGGAGTGTGTGTGTTTTCGGGTGTGGGCTAACGCATATAAGTGTGCTTTAATTTATGATGTGCTTTAATTATGATGCAAGGCGGGATTTCACTTAAAATATTTTACTTTTCTTTTGCAATTAAAGCAATTGTAGTTGCAACAGTCTCATTTTCTTCTCCAGGATCCAGTAAATAATATCTAATAGGTAACAACATGGAAAAAAATATCTTGCAACACCCACATCGATGTGGAAATCGCAAGAACACAAAGAAATCTGCCCGCATAGCAACGTTGGAAAAAATACTAAGGCGCACATGGCATATAAATTCCCAAGCTTAGACAACGACGGAAGCAAAAAACAGCACAAGAGAGAAAAAATAAATATCCAACCAAAAAAATGCCAAGAAAAACTAAGAAGAGGCAGACAAAGCCAACCCAAACGTTGGCAAGAGGAAAAAATAAAAGCCAGCACGAGCCAAACAACAGCTGGAACACGGACAAGAACACGGGGAGTGGGACTTGCAGGCAAAAAGGACGAAAAAGAATGGGAAAAAAAAGGAAAACCTTAGCGCACAATGCGGGCCACATTGAGGACGACTGGTACGAGCCACCCCCAATGCCTGCAGGGAAAATGGCAAAACCCAACGAACCAAAAATCCATGCGGCTGCTGTCTGCCACTTTACACAGAGAAAGAAATAATATTATCCTTCTATGACTAATCAAAACTGTTGGTTTATTTAAAAGTAACATTTTGTAATACAACAATGAATAGTATTGAAGTAGACGCCCTGGAATTTCCAGCATCTTTTCAAATCTTTTCAAAATATTTAAATAAATTTTAAATTCAATTTCTTGTTTTTATTAAACTTAAACTGAATTCATTTAAATAATTTTTATTCTGCAGTCCGTTTTTCTCACTGCACTGCTGCTGCTGTGCTGGACAGTAACGAAATGAATGAAAAACTGCTCTGATTATATACAATTTTATGTACCAGCCCTTACACGCACACGCACACACACTCACACACATACAATCAAAGATGAAACCTATGTAAGCCAGAAAAGTGCGCGCCAAAAAATGGCAAAAATGAAACCAGCAGCGCCATCTGACAGCGAACGAGAGAGAGACGGGGCGAGTGTGTGCGAAAGAGAGGCCAATGCATTTGCGCAAAAATAAAAATAAAAATGGTTTCATGTCTAACCAAAATGTGGGGGAAAAAGTCTGGGTCTGAGTTGGGTTTGGGTTTCGGTTTTCAGTTTGGTTTGCCCTGGGTTCACTACAGTTGGTTTTAGGTGGTGGCAAACGGGAGTTATCCCCACGGTTAACGAGCACAGAACGCCATGATGATGTTTGCGATGACGTTGTTGCGTCTGCCTGAATTTGCCCAGCACATACATACACTATATATATGCGTATACAAATAAATATCCACGTATATATGTATGTATGTGTGTGCTTGTCTGTGTGCTAACGATGAGAGCCAGACCCGGCAGACCAGACCATAAACCACCCGAAAATCCCCCGGTCGCCAACCACCCCATTTCAGCCGACATCGTTCGTCGTTCTGTCGTTTTCGCCATCGACCTAAAAATCAGTTAGCCCACTGTCTGTGTGCGGCTGTGTGTGCTTGTGAGTGTATGTACGCCTGTCTGTGTGCACGCCCCACGGGCATTGGTGTGCGCTGTGTATAAGTGTGTGCTCTTTGGGTGTGGTGTGTTTGTGTGAACAACTGCAAAAAGGAGTGTCTGAAAGTAACGACGACAGCAGCAGGAGCAGCAGCAGCAGCAGCTGCGACAAACAAAGCAAAAAATGTGTAGCATACATTTTGGGGCAGGCATTATATAGCGCGGTTGAAAGGAATATTCCGATGGAATTCTTAGCTTATGTACGTAAACGGGTATATAGAGACCCACCCGCTAGGTAAATAGCGATGTTTAAGGTAACTTTAAAATTCAGCAGACCAGACGCGGCAAAAAGTTCTGGAACAGAAGCGATAAATAAGCGTTTCGCCTCTTTGGGGCCAGTAGGAGGAAAACAGGGGAACTGCAAAATAGAAAATTTCTACATTTCTGTGAGACAACTTTTGATATCTTAACATTGCTGAGTTTTTATTTATTCAAGGTTTGCAAGCCATTATGCAAATCTGAGATGTCTATTTCAAGCACGACACTAACATTTTTATACATTTCAAGAACATTTTAATTCTACTAAAAATTTGTTTTTAACTATTTTCCAGTGACATTGCCTTAACAAAAAAAGTAGAGACACAAGCGCAAGCAACGGAAAAAGTGGAGCGACCCAGTAAAAGCAGCTCGAAAGTGGGCGAAATGGGCGGAGTTACAAGGGGTCAAAGTTGGGGGCTGCATGTCAAGAGCCCATGACACTGACTGACCGCAATACCCTTCCCCAGCCACCCGCCGTTCACAGCAGACATGTCAGACATCCAGGCGGCCAATTCATTACGACTCCTCACCTCAGCACGTCCCCCCTAACCAGGTTACCCCAATCCCCCCTCAGAAGCCCCTGATCGATGGCTCTCTGTGGTCACGCGACCGTCGCCTCATCGCTGGTCGACCTACATTCAATTTGCGAGCGACCGCAAAAAGCGTCCGACAGTTGACGATTATGACCGGTCCGATGATGATGAATGTGATGCAGGACTTGTGCCGAGAGATTCCTCATCCACTGACAGATATCGGCGGAAATGTGATTTGCGGCAAGTCGGGCGTGGGTGGAAGTGCAGTGGATTCAGTGGGTGGGATTTGAATGCCGTCCAACTTGAGCTGCTTAGTTGCCAGTTGGATGACTGTGTCACTGGGTCATGCGAAATGATTTCTGGCATTTGATTTAAGCCAGTGAATGTGGATTTCCATATGCGAAACACACAAAAGTTATCAAGCCTTAGCTGCTGCAACATTTTAATCATACGAATATATAGCATTTAAACGGCACTGGCAATGTTGGCGTTACGTATACGCCACGTGGACACTATTCATTTTCCTTATATCAAGTTAATTACTTAATGTAGGGATGCCTAAGCTCAGTTAATTTGCACAAGTGGCCACAGTTTTTATCTCACAGCACAAGAAACCCCAAAGGAGGCTTATTTACCAGGATCCTCGGGTATCTTTCTTCCTTCCTTCTGTGGTTCCTTTTGTTGATGTATGCATAATGCATTTCCACCAGTATTGTAAGGCGAAAATCAAACTGAAACTGAGCTCTCGACCCTTGCTGCAACTCAAAGCATACGAGTGTTCGAGTGCATTTTGCTGGTTGCAATTTTGGTTATGCTGCACAGTCCCTTCTTCATGGCGGTGACCTGATTCCTGGTTTTGGCCCGTTCCTGCTCCTCTTGGCCGACATCCCTCCTTTTCTTTTGCCAGAGCAAGAGTTGAAGGTCGTTTTGTTTGAAATGGGAAATGGGAAATGAGAAACCCGCAACCAACATCCACCAACCAGCAACTGAAACTAACAGAGTCCTTTTCTCCAATCCCCCCAACCCCGGCCGCACCTCCCCACTTCCCCGCTGCTATTCTCCATTTCTCACACATTCTCTGCTGGTCGCCGCCAGCACTTTGTGCACCACTTTGGCTAACCACACACACATTCACCTACATTCGCACACATTCGCACACATTCGCCTACATTTCATACAAATGGAGAGCCCAGCAGCAGACTCTTGACGAGTCTCTGGCATAATGGAGCAATGCGAAATGGGGGAGCACTAATACAGGCAGTGCTCACTAGAGAATATATAAAAACAGTTCAAGAAACAGGAGCCCCATTAGTATTCAGATATGACATGGTACAAGATCATACGATATTTGAAGAATTGAGAATAATTCAACTTGAATTCATGTCATGTCGGAAACAGAAAGACGAGTAATCCTTTGAAATTATTATTTGAGTTGAGGTCCATCAAATGGTGTTTACTGTGCATCAGGAGCAACTAAAAGTGTGTATAAAAGATTGCACAAGTGTGTTTGCGTTCGTGTTGGTGTAGTTGTGAGTGTCCCTCGACTATTTACAATGGAATTGCATTTTCTTTTGTTAGTCAACCACTTGCAAGCTGGCAAGCTGGCAAAAACCGCACAACAATCTGTAGTCCCCCAAACCCTCTGGGTTTTCTTCCCCCCCTTTTCTGGCATTTCCATATCACTTTTAATCTTTATTATCGATGACACAACGATTGCTGGCAGCCATTTGCCGTTTTCCCTCATTTTTTCCCTTACTTCAAAATGGCAAATGGGTCCTACTTTACACTCCTTCCCATTTTCCGCTGCTCAGTTGTGCTGGAATCCCTTTCCCTCCCGTATTCCAGCAACATTTTAGCAACTTTATGTTGTTGTCCGGCATTTCCCATTCTCACTCGCCGTGCTTCCCTCCAACCCCCTGCTGTTTGCATGGCTCGCTGGACGCGTAATTCAAGCGGAAAGCGCCGCCATAAAAGCCAAGTGGGAAAAAGAGCAAAATGAAAACGGAATGGACCGGGGAGTGCGACACAACACGTAGAGAAGGAAGAACCTAGAGGCAGCAGAACCTATTTTCCCAATGTGTCCTTCGTCCTATTGTGTAACCAACAATGTCTGCCACACCCGACCCCCGAACTCCCCCTGCTGACCGAACCTTCCTCCTTTGGCTTTTCCTTTTTCCAGCCTTTCCCATTCCATTTATTACCAACTGCGTCGCGTCTGAAATTTTCATTTATTTTTTATGCTCACTCGCTCGCTCTTGCTCTCGCTCTCGCTCTCGCTCTGTTTTGCCAGCCATCTCGCTCGTTTGGCCGACATAATTTGCTAACTGAAATGGAAAACATTTTCGACAGGCTCCCGCGGGGAGGGTGGGGCCAAAGGACGCGGCAGACACGCGCACCAATACTGCGAAAGTCAAACGAGCGCACACAGACAGGCTGGAAAAGCGGAGGCATTGGGGAAAAGGGAGCAAAATGGGAAATGGGGCGGCAGACGATGAAGGAGCTACAAAAAAATGGGTGGGAAAACAAAAAGAAAAGCAGAGCAGCAGAGGCGCAGACAGGAAAAAGGATGTCGCCAGAACGAAAAAGGGGGCTAAAAGCGGGGGGAAGTGGGAGTTGCAAATGGTACATAGATGGAGCAGCCCATTGTCCTGTTTTTGCGTGCTTATCGATGAAAACTGTTCAACGATGACTACGGAAAAAGGGACGATGTCACAGTTATGAACTCTGGCCCCTTTTGCCCAATGAAGCCTCGCTTTCCCCCCTGCCCGTTAACCTGCCCCTCTCC